>NC_141691.1:2137356177-2138556177 GCF_964263255.1 Lissotriton vulgaris | reverse complement strand
ATGAAGCTTGATGAACCAAGAGCTGATTCCTTAAACCATATTCCAATCTTAAATTGGCACGTGGAATCTGCCTAGGTATCCTAAAAACTGATTTATATGTTCTTGCCACTATGCCCTCCAGCACTTTCACGTCTCTACCCTTAAAAATTATGGACCCATAGTCCAGGAAGGGAATAAGTTTTGCTTTCATGACTTTAAGCAGGTGGTCATAATTGGGACATATTAACTTGTCTCTTAGTTTTCGAAAAGCGAAGGCAAGTGAGGTACCTTTAGCCTCTAAGTTATCAAAATGCCGTCTAAATGTCAATCCGTCATCAAATGTAATTCCCAAATATTTTAAAACTTTTACACATTCAATAGACAGACCATTAATAATCAAATCCTTTACCCCTAGTTTGCCCTTCCCTATTAACATTATTTTTGTATTTTTTGTAATTAATTGTTAAACCATTTTGAATTACATATATATTAAATGAGTTTATTAATCTTTTAAATCCTATCATGGTTTGGCTGAGTAAAATGGTAACGTCAGCATACTGTAGGTATTTAATTTCTTTACCCATTACAGCAGGGGAATGCGAGTTTACATCATTAAAATGGGATGGGAGACCAGACATAAATAAATTAAAAAGACAAGGGGCGAGCACACTTCCTTGTTTTAAATCGACATTTGTTTCAATGCGGTGAGTAGTGTGTCTACCGTCGCCAATTTTGACCTGAACCCAGGTATTGGAGTACAGTAATTTAATCATTTTTAAAAGGGTTTCTGATATACTCCACTTCAGTCCAAAGGATATTTCTGGGTACAGAATCAAAATCGGCTTTTAAGTCGATAAAACAGATGTACAGTTTTTGTTTCCTACATATTGCTCTTTCTCCTAGTAATGACAATAAAATCAAATTAGTAAGAGTCGATTCTCCCTTCCTAAAACCTGTTTGAAAAATAGGGATAAATTCTTCTCTTTCCGCCCAAGTCTCCAACTCCTCTAACAGACAACTTGCAAATATTTTCGCATCAACGTCTGTGAGGGTTATTAGTCGATAATTTACAGGATTATCCTGGGGACAACTTTTGTAGATCGGCTGTATAATACTTCCCTTCCATGACTCCGGAATACAACCAGACTTAAGGATGTCATTAAAAAGGCGCGTTAATAACTCTGGCCAATAACTAATTTTAACTTTAAAAATAGCATTGAGAATTTCATTAGGCCAGGTGCTCCATTTGATCTAATTTTAAGTAAAACTTTTTTAACTTTGCCCACCGACCATCGCTCAGCATTCATGGAGCCTGGTGAATCCCTAGTGATAATAGGGTCATGCCCTTCTACTGGCTTCTTTTTACATTGGTGGTCAGGACGTTCAAACTCCTCGGTCGGTTGGCTTAGGGAAGTTATTTTCATATTAAAAAATGTATCCAACTTAATTAATCTATATTGGCACTAGCACTTCTAAAATGTCCGTTTTCTAAATGATTAATGATGCCCCAAAACAGTCGGAGAACCTTAGATTTACATGCAAAGTGGAGTTTGGCCCAAGTTTCTTCATAGTACAATTGTTTAGCCCTCTAGATTTCATTCTTGTAACCCCTCTTTAAGTCTCTGATTTTAAGTGACGTTAAAAAGTAGGAAGTCCCATTTGCTTTTCTATACAGTGATCTTATTGTTTTGTTAAAAGACCGTTTCAAGTATAATAAGCGATAGGATTCTGGTTTCTAATAAATACTCGAAGGATAAACTAATCATATTTTTGCGGATTATGGTCACTCTCAATCCTTGAAACAACCTCATAACTTTGAACTAATTCTGAGAGTTTATCTGACAATATCGTATAGTCAATTATAGAAAGACAGTCGGTTTTATTAAAAGTTGGGAAATGCTCTCTATCATGAAAAATCGTTAGGTTATATTTAATAAATTCACATTTAAACCATTGGGTTAAAAGATCTGAATGGGTATCCCGCTTTTTATATGATACTAGATGAGTGTTAAAATCCCCAGAAATAATCATATGTGCATCCCTTTGATCATAATATAGCACTTTCACCATTTCCCATAACTGGATAAGTTGAGATGATCGAACCTTTTTTTTCGAACTTAAATAAACATTTAGAATAAGCAACGATTGACTAGCTACTAATTTAACGCACTGAATCCATTTGAATTGAAGGTCTATCTCGTAATGTTCAACATTAAGGCTTAAAGAAACATACATTGAAAGACCCCCACTTGGTCTACTGTAAGTGGCATCCCCACATGCCGCATTCAAATATTCGTAATAGCCGATCAGGGGTGTACTGACCAAATTCCATGTTTCTTGCAAAATTAACATATCAAACAATTTAAAAAAAACCTACAACATTTACATCCTCTATAAGTGTATTAAAACCATTTGTATTCCAAGAGCAAACTTTAAACGCTGACGATGGATTATATGAGGAACCCCAACATCAATCAGTCTTTACTGAATTTTTTCTTGATAGAATAGACAGAAGCCAACTCCAATCATCAGCCGCCTCAGGAACCCCTTTTAATTCCTCAAACACACGTGATCCAGGCTGACAGCTTTTAATTTTAATGCCACCTAACCTATTTAAGGCTGAAGATGTACCCGATGCGCCTTTCAGCGGTTTTTATTTTTGTTGGTGATACAATTTTGCAGCGTGCGGCGTTCACTTACCGTCATTCAGCGTTTGCCGAGTTGTTTTTCTCGATATTTTTGCGAGTGCTGCGCCATTTTGGATCTTGCTGCGGGATCCCGCGGGAGTTTGGCGACGCATTGAGAGAGTTCGCAATTGCGAATATGTAGGTGCGGTGGGCAGCAACAATCTCGCGCTCGCAAAATTACAAAATTTGCAATTCTGCACAAGAAATCCACTAGCAAGGAGCATAGACCTTCTGAAAATGATGATTTTTATCAGAATAACTCCTCAGGTTGACATTTGCCTGCACTTTTTGGGATTTGAGGCCTTTTGACTCTCTTTGGATCACTTTTGGATTAGAAATCAACTTTCATAAGTAAGTTTGTTTGGGGCATTACAGTTGCTGTTCTGCAGAAAGCACTCAGCAGGTGCAAAAGTTCACTCATCATTAGTAACCATTCCCTGTAGTACTTCCTGAGGGCCCCCTCCAGAGTACAGTTGCCTATGTTTGTTTGGGGCATTACAGTTGCTGCTCTGCAGAAAAACGAATTTTCAAAAATGAAAGCACTCAGTAGGTGCAAAAGTTCAAAATCATCATTAGTAATAGTAACCATTCCCTGTAGTGCTTCCTGACTGGGGCCCCTCCAGAGTTCAGTTGCTAGTTGCAACAATTGTATGACCCTGCTCTGACCCTCACAGCAGGCTCATAGAATAGCTACAAGTAGGCCACAAAGGTCCTGGAAAAAAATTTGCACTGCAACAGAAAGCAAATTACAGATAAGGAAGCAGGTGCCAGACTGGAATTTTAAATTAGTGACACATTAATAAACCAACCCCAAATTAATTCATGTCAGTTGAAGCAGGGCAGGTGTGCTTGCTTTTCCCCCCCATAATCTACAGTGTTGATGAACCAGAGGGTGGCATTGATGTAACAGAGGGTGGCAGTTGTTAAACAGAGGGTGCTGGGAACCTGTGATGATGAACCAGACGTAGAAACAACATAGTCGCAACCGTTGCGAGCCGACAAGTAAGTACGCAATTGCGAACTGGTACCAAACCCTTGCGAACTGGCAGAAACCCTTGCGAACACAAAAAAAAAATCCGCAAATTCGCGAGAATTCGCGGATTTTGTGGATTGCGAGTTCGCAAATACGCAAATTCGCGAACGCCAGATTTGCAAAATTCACCCATGCTTAGTTATCTCCCTGTTACCACCGTCTATCTTAAACTCTACGAAATCCAGGTCTTCAGATACAACATCCCTAAGATCTGGAGTTGCTTTTAGTAGTTTCAAAATGTCCCCCTTATTCAAAATATCGTGAATACCACGAGTAGAGTATTGGGGACAAAAAAACACTTTTTGATTTTCAACCTGCATTTTGGGTGAATCCATATTACTCCTTAGCCCTGGATCAAATAGATCCGTATTCCCAGCTATCACTTTTTGATTTTCAACCTGCATTTTGGGTGAATCCATATTATTCATTAGTCTTGAATCAGATACATCCATATTCCCAGCAATTACCAACAGGGGATGTCCGGCAGATTTAATCGTTCAATCTGCTCTGGCTTTGATTGAACCGGAGTACAAACCCATTCCCGTTCATTCTTATTAGTTTGCAGAAGGATGGGATTTACTAATTTTCCATTAGGCGGCTTCTGATCTTGTATACAGGGCTGTGCTCCCTGACTAATCTGGTTACTATGTGTATGGGAGGGGTTTACAGTTTTATCTTTAGCGATATATTGCATTCCTTTAGGGACTCCTCCATCCCCTATAGTCCAAACTGACCCTATTTCCCTTGGATAGTTTTGTGTATTATCTTTGGGCCCAGCTAATTCTTGAATTGGAGTAATCTCGTTCTGATTAATAAAGTTTTGAATGCCCTGATATAAATCTTGGGAAGGCTTGTCTTGTCCTCCTTGATTCTCTTGAATTGCTAGTATCTGGGTTTTGATCCCAACATTTAGTTTAGTCTCATCTTTTGACCCTTCACTTCCAACTTTACTGTGTTGTTTGTCTTTTTTATTGACTTGAGGGTCAATCAAAGGTCTAAAAATTGCGAAGAGAGCCACAGGACCAGAACTCAAGGTTAATGGGCCTCTATTATTTAATAATAATAATAATAATAAAGGGGCTTATAAAGCGCACTGGTGACGCCATCCCGGCGTGTCCCCGCGCTGTGGAGAGAGTGACGGAGCGGCAGTAAGCAAGGCTACTGGATGAACAAGTGAGTTTTTAGCAGCTTCCTAAATACAGTTTCAGTCTTGGCCTGCCTAATTTCATAGGGCAGAGTATTCCACTGGTTGGCTGCCAGCACTCGGAAGGACCACCCATTCTGGCCTTTTTAATGCGTGGAACTTTTAGAAGGCCCATGCCCATGGAGCGAAGTGCTCTGTTGGGTTGATAGGGGATAGCTAAGTCCTTCAGATATTCAGGGGCTTTAGAAGCGGTAATCCTGTAGCAGATTAAGAGTGCCTTAAATAGGATCCTTTTTTTTATCGGTAGCCAGTGAAGGGCAGACAGAGTGGGTTTTGATGCCGTTCTTTTGGGGAGTCTGAGAACTAGCCGGGCTGCAGTATTTTGTAGCACCTGGAGCCGCCTCATGTTTTTCTCAGTGGTCCCCAGTAGCAGTACATTCGCATAATCTATGCGGGAGGTGACTAGAGCTTGGGTCATGGTCTTTCTAGCCTCCAAGGGCAGAAGGTCCAAAGTGCGGTTTAGGGTCTTCATTATTCCAAAGCACTTCCCTGCTACTTTGTTGACATGGCTGTCAAAAGACAGTTTCGGGTCCACCCATACTCCCAGATTTTTTGCCTCCCTGCCAGGGATAGGTGTTGGGCCAAGGCAAGGAGGCCACCAATCCTGAGTCCAGCTGGTATCCTTTCCCCCGATCACAAGGACCTCAGTTTTGGAGCCGTTAAGCTTCAGGCAGTGTTGGTCCATCCAGCCAGCAAGCGCCTGCATGCAGGTTTTAAAGTTGGCCGCTGCCAAAGTGGGTGCCTGAGAGAGGGAAATGAGCAGTTGAGTATAGTCGGCATAGGATACCAATTCTATGCCGTATGATTGGACCACCTCTGCTAATGGAGCCATATAAAGGTTGAACAGGGTGGGGCTCAGGGCAGAGCCCTGAGGCACCCCCTGTTCTAAGGCTATGCTGTCAGAAAGAAACAAGCCACTCTGGACCTGAAAACTGCGGTCAGAGAGGAAGGCCCTGAGCCAGCCCAATGCCGCCTTGGTGACCCCAGCACTGCTCAGACACTGTAGCAAGATGGGATCACATTATGATTTACTATCCCAATAGGTATTTTTTTATCCTGGGCTGACTTATTATGTGCTTTTCTTAACCTTTTCCTCGCCCTTTTTGATAAGACTTCGGGTACTGCCATTGCTTCTGTGGGTACCATTGAGCAACTCCTATTTACCTCCCAATTTATCTTTGGTTTGGGGGAATAGGGAGTCTCTAGAGAAACACCAATGCTACCAGCAACTGGTCGAGGGGCCATATTTTTATTACTAACAATCTGCGAGGGGGGAAAGCTTTAAGGCTAGAAGATTGTTTCCTATGATTCCATTATTTATTAATTCAACACTCCCCTCGACTTTCCTACCTGATAGTAGTTTTACTTCTTGGACCATAGAACTAACGATTGATGGCAGGTCAGAAATTTCATCGATCAAATGAGCACAAGTGCAAGATATTAACTGGTTCTTTTTATCAGCTTGAACTTTAGAGATTAACTTAGTTAGTTGAAAAAGCTTTGCATCAATTCATACAACGTGTGTTGCTAAAGTATTTAAAATGTCCGCCTGAACATCTAACTTGTCAGAGTGGAAATTAAGGGCATTCGTTATAGAATCCATAGTGTTAAGCAAACAATCCCATACTCCACGCTCAGAGTTGCTAACATTATTTTCCAAGGCATCTGGTTTTGCCTGAAAGTTTCCGTCAAATTTTGTTAGCAAAGATAAATCTGCGGGGTTAAAGGATTTACATTGCTCATTAACCTTAAGGTTATTGCGCCTACTAGCCACACCTGGAGTCGAAACTGACTTAATAATACAAAAACTATTCATCAAGATTATATTGGATTGACTAAACGGACGAGCATCCCCAGTTGAGGAAGGATGATCAATCAGACTTAATACTAAATCAACCCCACCACCTTTATTGATTGTCTTAACGGCATTAGGCTCAGACACTACGGCCACATCACTCACATTATGATTTAAACCTGAAGAGATATCAATTACCGAACATACAGCATTTACACTCTCTATTGTTCTTATGCTCTGCTCTTCCATTCCTGAACTTTCTGGATACTGAATACTAAATACTGATGTCAGCAGCTCCCTCTCGTCAAATATTTGACAAATGCTCCCTGCGGCTTCAGCTGTATTTTTATCACACAACACAATCAGAAAAAGAAAGCTGCAGTGGGGGGGAAAGTGGTGACCGCCTGCCCCCTAACTAGGCGTACTATTTCAACAAAGTTACTTCAATACAGCTTCATTAAGCTTCAGTGAAGCAATAGGTAATCAATAAGATGCTCCAGCGGGGGGGACGGTACCCCCCCAGCACTACTGCGCACTCAGCCGCGTATACACAGCACTCTAACATGGCCGTGTGAGGGGTCTCTGAATGCCCTACTGCTGATTTCTGGCTTTTTTTTTTTTTTTTGCTTTTACCACTGAGCCTCTGGGCAACCGCCGTGACGTGCCGCTGTCTCCACCTCAGTCTTCGCCTTCTCTCACCATGGCTAAGCCCCGACTATGACACCCTGCGGCTGTGGCAAAAGAGGCAGATGCGGCTCCACATTCTCACTCCACACAACCTCCTTTTAACTGCAGCACCTCTACACCAGCTTCACTGTAGCCCGTTGCCTCACCCGCTGCCTCTCTTAGCCTCTGACCACAGCAGCCCAGGCTTCGACTCCGGCACAGGCGCAGGCTCGGACTTAGGCAGAGACCCCGGCAGATCCGGTCCGCCTCCGCAAGGAGGCGAAAGTATTTTTTGTTTTGGCTCGGTTGTCTCGGTTGAGATGGGGTCTAGAATACGGGCTGAAATACGGGCCTCTCGCTGGCTTCTTACACGCCACGCCGTGACCGTTACCCGCTCCTCTGCTCCTCACGCCGCTCTGCTCTGCTCTGCTCGTATCATAACTACTCCTCCTCTATAGATCGAGTGATAACATGATTGTGTTTAGGTGGCCCCCAAGTGTTGTGTGAAGGAAATGGACAGCATCAGTTCCATCATCAGACATTAGACCACATGTACTTCTCATAGAATGCAAATACAATACAGAATCAATCAATCAATCAATCAAAGACATTTATAGAGCGCACTACTCACCCGTAGGGTCTCAAGGCGCTTGGGGGGGGGGTGCCGTTACTGCTCGAACAGCCAGGTCTTCAGCTTCTTCCTGAAGGAGAGGTGGTCTTGGGTCAGGCGCAGGTCGGTCGGGAGGGAGTTCCAGGTCCTGGCGGCCAGGTAGGAGAAGGACCTTCCTCCTGTTGTCGCTCTTCGGATGCGGGGGACGGCGGCGAGGGCGTGGCTGGCTGATCGGAGGTGGCGTCTTGGAGCGTAGAAGTTGATTCGGTTGTTGACGTAGCTTGGGCCTTGATCGTGTAGGGCTTTGTGTGCGTGGGTGAGGAGACGGAAGGTGATTCTTTTGTTGACGTGGAGCCAGTGCAGGTCTCTCAGATGTCCGGAGATGTGGTTGTTGCGTGGGATGTCGAGGATGAGTCTGGCAGAGGCGTTCTGGATCCGCTGGAGTCTCTTCTGGAGCTTGGCGGTGGTACCGGCGTAGAGGGCGTTGCCGTAGTCCAGTCGGCTGGTGACGAGGGCCTGGGTGACGGTCTTCCTGGTCTCGGTGGGGATCCACCAGAAGATCTTCCGTAGCATGCGCAGGATGTTGAAGCACGACGAGGAGACGGCGTTTACTTGTCTGGTCATGGAGAGGGAGGAGTCCAGGATGAAGCCCAGGTTGCGTGCGTGGTCTGTCGGTTTGGGTGCGGTGCCCAGGGCGGGGGGCCACCAGGAGTCGTCCCACGCTGCAGGCGAGGAGCCCAGGATGAGGACCTCCGTCTTGTCTGAGTTCAGAATCAAAGTCCCCCCCAGATATCACACATGTCTTTATCAGTTTAGTTCTGCATTTTATTCAGATCCTTCTGTAAGTTCGCAGGAGCCCTCGACCTGATCCTACGAACTATTGTTATAGAAATTCAATATAGAACATGTTATCGATATACAACATCACAACCTGATAAAAAAATATGATTTCATAAGTTCTATCTTTTTAGCATTAACTCTATTGGACACATATGTGCATAAACTACCCTTGCTGCTCCCATGAGCTGATGGTACCGCCAGAGAGTAAAATGTTTTATAACCATTAACATGAAGGATGTCCTTCACCTAGGTTTCTTGCAAGCATAGTATAGAGAATCCCTCTACCAATGTAGCCATAAGGGATTCATAAGTTTCGAACGCAAAACTGCCACATTACAGAATAGTATGTCACAGGTTAGCATAATATTGTTGTCAATTATGTCGATTTTTTGTTGCTGTTTAATGTTGCTGTTTTCTCATTAGTAATTTAGTTTTATTTATTATATGTTTTATAAATAAAAAATATATGTTAAAATGTATTTCTATAAAATAATTTTTAAGTGAGGGCTGTTGGGTTTATAGGGAATAAGGGTGCGGATAATTTAAAAATGTAGTATTACATTTTAAATATTGTACAATATTTGTAAAGTTTTAGTAGTGGGGTGTTGTATTTGTAGGGGAAAAGGGTGGGGAGTAATTTGAAAATATTGTTTGGAATTTTTTAATATTTTTTAGAATTCTTTGAGAGAATTTATTCGTGTGATGTTGCTTTTATAGGTGATAAGGTTAGGGAGTCATTTTTTAATAATTTTTTTTAAATAAATGTTCTTAAAATGACAAATTGAAATGTGTTAAATATTTAATTTAATTAAAATTTTAAAATAGAGTTTTATTTTTATAAATTTAAAGTGCATTTTTCATGTGTTTTGTAATTGAATTAAACAAAAGATACTTAATAGAAAAATGTTATAAATTATAAATGTTGTTATAAAGATCATTTTGATGATACATTTTATTTTATTGATTATAATTTGGAGTTGCAATAGTAATTTATAATATTTTTTTATCCAGCACTTTCCTTGAGTTTAGTTGGTTTTGGAGTTTGAATAGTAATTGCACGGGAGCCATGCGCCACTCTACTCTGCGCCATATCAAACATGTCTAAAATGATGGACAATACGCGATAATATATCTCCACTTAAGCTGCTCTCTCTCGTGGATCTACAGCGTGAGAATAACAGTGTGTGCTTGTACTACAATCCTTCAACTTGGGCCTACTTTTGGACCTAATACCGGATCCACCTGGGGGGTCTCCTTGTGAAAAAATATTTGATAATCTGAATGCCAGTTTTTTGCTGAACCCTGTCATTTCTTGAAGTTGTTAGTTGGATTCCGAGAAGCGTGGGACTGGTGCATTTCGAACTATTACTCTGTTACTATTGTTATCACCTACAGGAAGATTAACTGATTTCTCACGTTCCCAAGGACGTTCGGGAGTACACCAGGCTCCAGTATCTTCTATCTTTTTGCTTTTGACTGCACTTGCATCATCTTCACTTGTACTCTTTCTTATTTGTAACAGATTGACTAAAAGTTCGTACTTATGCCCTGAGGAAGCTCTCAGTTTGGGAGTGAAACGCACTGGCTGATTCAACTGGTTTTAAATTGAAACAAGTTGACTTAATAAAGAAGAGACTTTTTTACATACTTCCTGTCTTTTGGACTTTATAAGTTGTGCAACCCCATTGTTTTTCGTAGTAATTTAATTTGGTTTATTATCCAGCACTTTCACTGAGTTTTGTTATTTTTGGCTTTTGAATAGTAACTGTTTTGGGTTTATTATCCAGCTCTTTCCCTGAGTTTTGTTAGTTTTGGAGTTGGAATAGTAATTGAATATGCTTTACTGTCCAGCACATTCACTGAGTTTATTTTGTTTCGGAGTTGGAATAGTAATTTAATTTGGTTTATTATCCAGCATTTTCCCTGAGTTTTATCAATTTTGGGGTTGAAATAGTAATTTATTAGGTTTAATTATCCATCACTTTTCCTGAGTTTATTTTGTTTTGGAGTTGGAATAGTAATTGAATTTGGTTTATTATCCAGCACTTTCCCTGAGTTTAGTTGGTTTTGGAGTTGTAATAGTAATTTAATTTGGTTTATTATCCAGTACCTTTCCTGAGTTTTGTTAGTTTTGAAGTTGGAATAATAATTTATTGTTTTATCATCCAGCACTTTCCCTGAGTGTATTATGTTTTGTAGTTGGAATAGTAATTTATTATTTTTTATTGTCCAGCACTTTCCCTGAGTTTATTTTGTTTTGAAGTTGTAATAGTAATTTAATTTGGTTTATTGTCCAGCACTTTTCCTGAGTTTTGTTAGTTTTGGAGTTGGAATATTAATTTATTATGTTTTATCATCCGGCACTTTCCCTGAGTTTATTTTGTTTTGTAGTTGGAATAGTAATTGATTATTTTTATTGTCCTGCACTTTCCCTGACTTTATTTTGTTTTATTATCCAGAACATTACCTGAGATGTGTTAGTTTTGGAGTTGGAATAGTAATCTGTTAGGTTTTATTATACAGCACTTTCCCTGAGTTTATTTTATTTTGGAGTCAATTTAATTAGGTTTATTATCCAGCACTTTCCCAGAGTTTAGTTAGTTTTGGAGTTGGAGTAGTAATTGAATATGCTTTACTGTCCAGCACATTCACTGAGTTTATTTTGTTTCGGAGTTGGAATAGTAATTTAATTCGGTTTATTATCCAGCAGTTTCCCTGAGTTTTATCAATTTTGGGGTTGAAATAGTAATTTATTAGGTTTAATTATCCATCACTTTTCCTGAGTTTATTTTGTTGGAGTTGGAATAGTAATTGAATTTCGTTTATTATCCAGCACTTTCCCTGAGTTTAGTTGGTTTTGGAGTTGGAATAGTAATTTAATTTGGTTTATTATCCAGTACGTTTCCTGAGTTTTGTTAGTTTTGAAGTTGGAATAATAATGTATTGTTTTATCATCTAGCACTTTCCCTGAGTGTATTATTTTTTGTAGTTGGAATAGTAATTTATTATTTTTTATTGTCCAGCACTTTCCCTTAGTTTATTTTGTTTTGAAGTTGGAATAGTAATTTAATTTGGTTTATTGTCCAGTACTTTTCCTGAGTTTTGTTAGTTTTGGAGTTGGAATAATAATTTATTATGTTTTATCATCCGGCACTTTCCCTGAGTTTATTTTGTTTTGTAGTTGGAATAGTAATTTATTATTTTTATTGTCCAGCACTTTCCCTGACTTTATTTTGTTTTATTATCCAGAACATTACCTGAGATGTGTTAGTTTTAGAGTTGGAATAGTAATTTGTTAGGTTTTATTATCCTTCACTTTCCTTGAGTTTATTTTGTTTTGGAGTTGTAATAGTAATTTAATGTAATTTAATTTTCAGCACTTTCCCTAAGTTTAGTTGATTTTGGAGTTGTAATAGAATTTTTATTTGGTTTATTGTAAAAAAAAGCGTGTTCATGAGTTTTGTTAGTTTTGGAGTTTGAATAGTAATTTATTATGTTTTATTATCCAGCACTTTCCCTGAGTTTATTTTGGAATTGGAAATGTCATTTATTTACTTTATTATCCAGCACTTTAGCTGGGTTTTCTGGTTTTGGAGGTAGGAATAGTAGATTTTTATTGTTTATAATGTATTTTTATATTTTGTATGTATATTTAAATAAGAAAGGAGATGTATTTTACTTATTATTGTAAACATTTTTATTAGTCACACGTTTTTTCTTTTTATTTTACAGTTTAATTGTTCTCATTCAGTTTTGTTATACATTTGTTTTCAATATTAAAAACATTATTCAGGTTTTTCAATGGAAATGAAAAATAACAAATATTTTTTAACATACATTTTTCATGTAGAATTGGAAAATTACCAATAGTTTTAATATACATTTCTCATGTAGAATTGGAAAATTAACAACATTTGTCATGTAAATATTTTTTAAAACATAATTTAAAAAAATGGTACAGTTTTTTTAAAAAAAATAGTCATGTAATAGTAAAGTAAATATACTAATAGTTTATTTATTTTGAACAAATTGACTTTTATTGTTAATTATTTATAAGAGAAAAGGTAAACATGTGTATTCATTTTTTAACACATTTGTAATACATGTTGTATGATGATACTTTTTAACACAATTATATATGTATTTTACATACTTTTTGTACATTTTATTTAGTATAATGAATATTATTTGTATTCCAATAATATTTAATATAATACATACTTTACAATTATATATGTTCACACATATTTTAAAGTATACATTTTAATATTTTGCGTATATTGACGGTACATGAAATAAACATACATTTAAATTTATATTAAATATTATATTTTTGGATTTTTGATAATATAATATTTAATATATATTTTTGAAATATTTGTATATATTTGAAACATCTTTAAAATATTTTACAATATATACCATTATAAATTTATTTGTTTGAATTTTTCCATTCTTTTCCATGGGAAGTAAGTCTTTTATTTTTATTTTTATTACTTGGCCATCTTTTTTCTAGTTTCTTCACTTTTCTATTTATCTGGGAGATGCATTTCGTCGATTAAGGTAAGTTTGTTATAATTAACTTTTTTTTGTTTAAAGTGCTCTACAGTCATTGGGATGCAACCCGGCAGATGTGTGCCCAATAAATTAACAGGATTATTGAAAAAGTGAACACCCCCCACCCCACCCTCCTCCCGCCAATCATAAGCCATGCTCACAGAAAGTAGTAACAGCAAGGGCAAACCAGGAAAGTGCCATATGTAAAGGTAAACTAGATAGCTGAGATGTTGGAACTTGACAATCTGGAGGGGTCCGCAATGCGCAATAGTCGCAAATATTTAGGGCAAGTAAGCCCTGTAAACTCAGATGTTAGTAGCATGAGGAAAGGTTCCCAAAAATCATGAAAAGAGGCCCCAGGGTGAGTCAGAGACTGGGGAATCTTTTCCATGCCCAAGATGCCCCACATCCTATGAAGCCATCCCAGCCGAGTTGGAACATTCTCAGTGCCCCAGTGAGCGAGGACGTTCTGGACCGCTGCTCCCAGCACTATTGCCATCTGTTTACCCCTTCGAGATTTGAGGGGAATGGTTATAGCGTTAGGAAGGTCCAGAAGGACATACACAGGGAAGCGAGGGATCTGTGTGTCAAAATGGGAGTCCACCTCATCCAGGATCTACAGTCAATATGTCCCCAAGGCAGGGCAGTCCCACAGTAAGTGAGTTAGAGTACCTAGCTGGCCACAGGCACGCCAACATTGCGGGCTACGGGAGGGGTTATCCCTATGTAGTCGTACAGGAGCAAGGTACTAATAAGTAGCAACCTTAGAAGCTATTTCCACTGAGGACACATTGCGCACTGTGCGGCGGGCCCTGAAATAGATATTGTTTCCTTCCTTCTGCATCAGGGCTCTATCTAGCTCCCCTCACCCATCGCAACCGGCCGAGAGTCTTCACAAAATCTAAAATGTCCCCAGAAAATCTATATAACTTTGAGGTCAGATGTGCGTCAGTATGACGTGTAAGCAACCACTTCTCAAATGTAGTGAGGTGTCTCTCCCTATGGGAAACCTAATGACTAATCTGCATGTAGCGGTAACGCTCCTGTTCTGGTAGGACCTGCTCCCTGCGAAGATCAATAAAGGAACGGAGTCCAGAGAGATTGAAAAGATGCCCTATTGAAAGACATGACAGCCTGGTCGAGTGCCAAAAAGTCTCGGAGTCAAGCCCCGGCGTAAAGTCGGAGTTATGGACAATAGGCGTAATCAGGGACGGGAAGGTTGTGAGCCCCCGAGGACCAGCAACCTTATCCCACGCCAACAGGGTAGGTCTAGTTACCTCTGAAAGGTATAGATTGTGGGGACGAGCCACCTGTGTAAGGAATGGGATGCCCCACAAGGGTTGTCCAGCAAGCCACTGATCCATAAATAACCAAGGTTTCTGGGTCTTCAGATGAGACCACTCCACCAGAGCCCTCATTTGAGCTGCTCGTCAGTAAGCAGAGAGATCAGGGGTTCCCAAGCCTTCCTCCACAGGATCCCTATAAGTGAGCTCTCTGCGTAGCTGGGCCCTTTGGTCGTGCCAGACAAAATGTTCAATGTCCTGTTGTAATGAGCGTAGGACCCCTCGGGGAGGTAGAAGTGGCAGTGTATAGAATAGGTAAAGAAGCAGGGGTAATATCACCATTTTTACTGCAGCTATACATCCCAGCCAAGAGAGAGAGTGTGGTGTCCATTTCCGGAGAGAATCTCGGACCTGGCAAGAGATTGCCGCATAATTTGTTACTCTGGTGGCGCGGATGGTAGCAGAGATTTGACACCCTAGGTAAAAATGTGTGTCTCGGGCCCACTGAACAAAATACGAGCACTGTAGAAGCTACATCGTTTCAGGCTGCAAAGAAAGATCTAAGTCCTGAGATTTATGTACCCTGATCTTAAACCCCGAGGCCTGGGCAAACCTATCTAATTCAGCCAAAAGAGTAAGCAGAGATTTCCGGGGATCATATGCGTATAAACATAATTTGTGCTCCGTCCCCCGAAGCATGCCCCTCTGATGCTCGGGTCATCTCTGACTCGTTGGGCCATGGGTTCCATATACAGGGCGAACAGAAGCGGCGACAGGGGAGAGCTCTGCCTCATCCCCCTGCATATGGAAAAGGCCGACAATGCTTTCCCATTCACCTGCCCAGTAGCCTTGTGTAAGCGCAGCTACTGAAAACCCAGTCAATAAAGCGACATGAGAAACCAAAGTGAGATAGAGTTGCCTTCCTTATTAACTTTTATGGTAGTTTTAGGGTAGGGGTGAGGTAGTAGTAGTGTAGTTAGCTTAGTGAGAACCTAATTTGTTCGCTTTTGGTGTAGTTAGCCGATCTTTTGGTAGTTTTGTATTTTATTTGTTTGCTGTAGTGTTGGATTAGAGTAGAGTATTATGTAGTGTTAGTAATGCTTTGCTTAATTGTTATTTTGTATTTATTGTTAATCTTTGTGGGTTGGTACGTTTGATTGTGGGTGGGTGTTCTTTTATTTTCTTTACAGATTTTCCAGATTGTGACTGGACGGTGATGTCGACCTGTTTTTTAAAAAAAAAAGAAAAATGATTTTTGTTTATTTAAAACTAGTTATTTCCTTTTATCTTTTCCCATTTGTTGGAGCATTTTTTTTGGAAAGCTATTTTTAGGGTTATTGAGGATTTCGATAATGAGAGAATTGCATTGTTGGAGCCTTTTTTTCGAGAGTTAAATTTTGTGCTTTTTTTACACTAATTTTCGGGTTTTAAGGGTTCTGTTTTTGAGAAGATTGCATTGTTGGATAGTTTTATCTACAGTTGTATTTTTGTATTTTTTGGGAGTTGTCTTTTCGAATGGATTTATTTTTCCATCTATCTTCTATGGATTTATTGGATTTACAGGATCGTCTACTTCTACATCACTGTAAGTTCTTTTTTATTATTATGAGTGGGAAATGTTTATATTACATTGATTTGTTTGTATACTTTTATTTTAATAATATTATGTCATATTCATTTGTGTTATTTTTAAAATTTTAAATGACATAGTTATAATTATTAACTTATAAAAGAGTCAAATTATGTTGTTTAAATGTTTGTAAATTTTAAATGTTTATTGTGTTTAGTATTGTTGTTTTTTACAGTGTAGATTTAGCTATCATGTCTAGGTATTCTAGACCTTTGGTGTATGCAAATAGTCTAGTTTTATGTTCTAGATATTCATACCTCGTTTTGTTTACTTAGTTTAGGACCGATTTTAGTTAGAGATTGTTCTAGCCTTAGCTCTTGATAGCTGTTGGACTTGGCCCTTTTTGGATAAAGTCCCCTAAACTTTTTGCCTTCCCCCTAGACATTTTGTCTGTCATGAGGTTGCCTTGTCATGCTTTGGGCACTTTGCCACTGCTTATCAGTGTCAAAGTGCAAGTGCTCCCTGTATAAAGTGTAATGGTAATTGGTTGTCCATAATTGGTATATTTGTTTTATCAGTAAATTCCTTAGTAAAGTGCATTTAGTGTGCCAGTGCTGGTAACACAAATCCTACTAGTGTGCCACCCACACCAGTTTGTTAAACTGCCATGTTGTCCTGACAAGTGCACCCACTTGCCAGGCCCTACCCTTCCCTTTTTATGCACATCAGACACCCCTATGGGGACGGTGCAGTGTATGTGAAAGGTAGGACATCTACTGAGGTGTGTATCATGTCCTGACAGTGAAATACTCTCCATTTCGTTTTTCACTGTTGAAAGGCCATCTTGCCAGTAGGACAGAATGGGGTGGCTGTCTAATATGTTTCCAGCCTATGTTCCTATAGGCTTAGGAAGGAGAGGTGAAGTTTAGTATGACTGAACTCACAATTTAATAACACATATTTTTGCGAAGGTGAAATCACACTTTTGGAAGTGGCTGGTATTTTGTGTTCTCACATTTCTGTGTGTCTCTTCCTGGTTGTGGATTGACTGTCTGGATTTCAATGTGATAGGATTTGGGGAATGTCTTGACCCAGTGGAGGAGGTGAGACAGCAACAGGCTGACCTGCATCTGGAGTGTAGGGGGGAGGAGTAACCCCTGGAGGTGAAGAGGCTTGGGCTGCTGCCATAAAACAATGGCTCCATCTCCTGCTAAGTGATTGAGGATCCAGACCCCCACAATCAAAGCAAGAAGTTGTCACTGGCAGGGAGATACCCAGAACTGGTTTGGACAGGGGTCAGTGGCTTCCTGAAAACAAAGATTTCAAAGACATTTAGAGGTATAACTATGAGAGCTGATACCCCTGGATTGTGGACTGATCAAGGCAGAAAATGATTGAAACTACTTCGTGGTCAAGAGGACCCTCTACCAAGGAAGAAACAGCTGAAGAGGATGAAGGAAAGGACTAATCCTTGCTGTGTGTCCTGGGGCTGGCCTGCTGTTTGCTGATTTAACCAAGGAGAGGCTAAGGGACTTTGCTGTGTCTTTGCACCCCCTGCTTGAATGGACTTTGCTGTGTTCTGTGTCCTGAGGTAACTTGTCCCCAAGGGCGCGAGGAGAGCTGGCTTCCTGTTGTGGAAACACAGGAACATAAAAGTTTCCAGAGGTGTCTCAGCAAGGCTGTGTGCATGTGCATTTTGCAGCCTGAGACCTTCATAAGAACTCCCCCATGATCGTGAGCACCCGGAGTCCAGGTTAATCTCAGCGATGCTGTGTGCGTGTGCTTCTTTCAGCCTGCGTCCTTCGTTAGGATTGCCCTGTGATCGTGAGAACCCGGAGTCCAAGTGAGTCTCAGTGACGCTGTGTGTGTGCTTCGTGCAGCCTGAGACCTTCGTGAGGATTGCCCTGCGATCGTAAGCACCTGGAGTCAAAGTGAGTCTCAGTGATGCTGTATGCATGTGCTTCGTGCAGCCTAAGACCTTCCTGAGTATTGCCATGTGATCGTGGGCACCCGGAATCCAAATGAACCTCAGCAACACTGTGTGCATGTGCTATGTACAGCCTAAGACCTTCGTGAGGATTGCCCTGTGATTGTGTACACCCGAAGCTCATGTGTGTCTGAGGGACGCTGTGTGCATATGCTTTGCGCAGCCTGAGACTGTCGTGAGGAATACCTTGTGAACGTGGGCCGTTATCATTGCCATTGGCCTGGACCAGCATCCCCAGAGGAGCTGTGCCACTGGTCTGAGCCTGTCTTTGCCAAGGAGAGACCGCAAACCTTCCCCGTTGGTGGTGGGGCCTGTGTTCCACTCCCCAAGCTTAACAAAGTTACATCGGAGGCCCAAGTTGTTTGAAGAGGAGAGTGAGATCGCACCCCCAGGTAACGCTCAGCGAGCGTGTGTGTGTCATGCTTGCAGCAGGGTGGGGGCTACGAGAGAAATGCTCTCGGCCTTTCCTCACTTTGCGGGGCAAGCCTCCGCTGAAATCTGCATTGCTGCCAGAACTTGCTTAGGAGTGGCAGTACCGGGGCCAGAGTGTGGAGCTACACTTTGTTTTCCACCATACCTGTGTTGGGGGCATATTTTAGCAGTAGCTGACTGCGAGTCAGCAGGACTGGCATAGAGACTGCCCAGAGCACCGTGATCGGTGCCGGAGTACATTATTTTGGCTTTATGAACTGCCTGATTGTTGCATTACGCATTGCATTATCTCTGCATAACAAACTGCTTGATTGTTGCATTACGCATTGCATTATCTCTGCATAACAAACTACCTGATTGTTGCATTATTCATTGCATTATTTTTGCATAACAACCAACCCTATTGTTGCATTCCAAATTGCATTTGTTTGGCGTTATGAACTGCCTGATTGTTGCATAATGAACGGCATCATTTTACAGTGCCTGATTCTTGCATTACGAACTGCATAGCATTAACTTAGGACTGCATTGGATCATCTAGAATTGGGGGCCCCGACGTTCAGCGGACTCGCGCAGCACTACCGAGGTAGTGCATGCGATGTCCGCTGAACGTGCGCACAACTTAACAGGTTAATACTGCAAGAACCTACAAGCGCTTGCTGGCCTTATTACCGGCCAGGTGAAATATTACATATATTCTTTTATATAACGTACTTGTTTTTTTATATGAAACTTGTGTGCAGTTCATTTGTGGTGTCATCATTGGGTTACTGAGAGGGAGTTGCAAATACTTTACACCTTTGCCTTGGAGATAAGTCTGGCGGCTCATGCCAAGCTACAGAGGAGTGAGCAAGGGATTTCTGAGAAGGTGTCATTCCTTTCCCTAACTTAGAAGCAAGGGTCCCTATTTGTCCTAAGGTACCTTCCTCAGCCAAATAGAGATCCCCAGTTCTAACAATAGCTTTGTTTTTTTTGATAGGTTCTATACGTTTATGTAGGATTGGTTGTCCTCTTCCTATTGTTGTTTGGAAGGCATTGTGCCATCCTTAAACTGCATTTTTTGTTTTTACTTTTTGAGCTAGAGTACTGACTTATACCTTCCACTAAGGTATTTGCAATTTGGGCTGCCTATGGTGTACTGACCTATGGAGCCTTCCCACCCAAGTATCTTCAAAGTAGTCTAGGGAGGGAGTTAGTTTGGTTTCATTTGCCTGATAGAAGGGGCATTCAAGAAGTAGGTTAAAATGGTTGCTACTTCAGTTGTTGGTACATGGACCAGGGTTATTAACGTTTTAATTTTGTAGGCAAAGTTGCTATTGGTGGCGTAAAAGTAGATTTTTGTAGGTGCCTCCAGCACGTTGATTAAAGTGGTAGTAGCAACCTTGTATTGCAGTGTGTGTGTATATTTTTTTGAATTGATTGTTCAAAATTCAATTGTGATTTTTTGTGGAAAGTTGTTGTTGGTTTATTGTTTTAATATTGTTAGGAGCTCATTATGGGCCAGATGTAGGTAGCCAAAAAACGTTTTAATTTTGTAGGCAAAGTTGCTATTGGTGGCGTAATCTATACTAAAAGTAGATTTTTGTAGGTGCCTCCAGCACTTTGATTAAAGTGGTAGTAGAAACCTTGTATTGCAGTGTGTGTGTATATTTTTTTGAATTGATTGTTCAAAATCAATTGTGATTTTTTGTGGAAAGTTGTTGAAAGCAGGTGGTAACCATGTGCATGCTATAAAAAAGGGCCCAAAATGCAACAGTGTTGGAAAAATGGCGCCACTCTATGTGATTGCGAGGAGGGGAAGGCTACAGGCTGCAGGTCTGAGGGTATGGCAAATGGAGGAGCAGGTGTACAGGCAGAGGATCACTCTGTTCCAATTGACTGAGCCTGAGATGCTCCAGAGGTACAGGCTTCACCCCACAACCATCATGGACCTAACAAGGGACCTCCACCCATACCTGGATCACCCAACACCCAGGGCCCACGGCATCGCACCCCATGTCCAGGTGCTGTGTAGCTTACACCTGCTGGCCTCTGGGAGCTACCAGAGTGTGATAGCTGCAGTAGGAGGTGTATCCCAGAGCTGTCTGTCCTGTTTTTTTCAGGAAGTTCCTGGATGCCATGACTCAGAGAATGGAACATTACATCCAGTTCCCTGATACACCTGCGGAACTTGCTAAAACAAAAACGGACTTTTATGGACTGGCACACTTCCCGAATGTGATAGGCTGCATTGATGGCACCCACATTCCCCCATGCCCACCTGCAGCCACAGAAAACATATACAGAAACCGTAAGTCTACGCACTCCATCAACGTGCAGGTGATATGCAATGCAGGGAACATCATCACCAACATAGTTGCCAAATTCCCTGGGAGCACGCACGACTCCTACATTTTCCAGAACAGCGGAATATACACACGGCTAGTTGCTGGAGATTTTGGAGATGGATATCTGCTAGGTAAAAAAGTGTAACACACCCTGAAATGAATGTCAGCTGAATGTGCAATGTGAATGTAACTCATGTACCTCTCATTCCGTCCCAGGTGATAGTGCATATGCCCTGCGTTCCTTTGTGCTTACACCGTACCTCAACCCAACCAACAGAGCAGAAAGGCGATACAATGTGGCACACAGGTCTACTCGCTACGTAGTGGAGCGAACATTTGGACTCCTCAAGAGCAGGTTCCGCTGCCTCCACAAGAGTGGAGGTACACGACAGTACACCCCCATCCTGTGTTGCAAGATAATAGTGACCTGTGCCATTTTGCACAATCTTGCTACCAAGGAAGGCACAGAGGTGGAGTTGACATATCACGAGAACATCGATGATGACCAAGAACATGCAGAGCCCCAGGCAACAGATCCAGCAGCACTAGATGGTAGATTGAGACGGACTGAAATTACACGACGATATTTCTAGGTAATGTATGACACATAGACAGGTGTAGTGTTTGACAAGTGTAGTTTAATCTTCACTACATCATCATTGTCACATCTAAAGACGATCCATTAATCTAAGTCAATGTCTCTGGCTGCTCCTGCTCAGTTGCCGTCACTGTGTGCAGTTGAGTCAATCTGCCGCATAGGTCAGTGCTTGCGTCCACGCACTACATCGAGGGATTGTTGTGCCTGGCCTTCAGATTCCCTGCTGGTGCCTGACTCAGCATGGCTGTGCCTGCCGCTCCTGCGCACCTCAGGTACAGGTGTGCTGGAGCCACTCCTGCTGGTTGACCCCTCTGTCTCCTCCACACCCGTGTCACCAGCATTGCCTGTGTTGGTGTTGAGCATCTGCTCCATCGCAGAGGTCACTCTTCCCATGCCCCGTGTCAAGTCTGTGCAGCAGTGCACTGATGCATCCTGCATGGAAATAGAGCATCTGCACAGTAGTGATGTATTAGTTGCAAACCTATTCATAGCCTTTGTTTGTTGGCGCATATACTGTCGTTCCCTGCCACGCTGTAGATGATCCCTGTCCAACTTATCCGAAAGTACTCCCATGTATGTGGAGATGTCTGTAATCTATACTACTATTATAAAGAGAGAAGTGTGTCCTTTGAGCCAGGTAAACTCGAAAACTACACCACCAATCCAAACACCCAATACATCTTTGAAACCGTCAGGGCAAGCAGATGGACATAGGCTATATTAAAAAAACCAATATGCGTTATTTAAAAAATTTAATATAAAAAAAAAGTAGTCCCTTGGAAGAAGCGCCGGCCGCGACGTGCGTGCTGACATCAGGAGCGCGGGGAGGAGCGGCGTACAGAAGCAAGAGGAAGAGCGGGGGACGTGAGCGCGGGGAGGAGCGGCGGACAGGCGGGGAGGAGCGTTGAGGAGTGGCGGACAAGCGGGGAGGAGCGGTGACGACCGGCGAGGAGCGGAAGAGCGGTGAACTCAGGAGCAGGTCAGAAAGACTCCAACGGTATACACAATGACAACGTCGGGCGGGCAGGGGCCCTGAAGCACCCTTAACGTCGGGGCGGGCGGGTCGGGCGGGCAATGGGCCCTGAAGCACCCTTAATGTCAGGGCGGGCGGGGGACCTGAAGCAGCCTTAACGTCAGGGCGGGCAGGGGCCCAGTAGCAGCCTTTTGCTCCCGGACAACGTCGGGACGGGCTGCTAGTCCCCTTTGAAATTTGCTCCAGACTCGATGCAATGTGGCCTATGCCCTTGTCCATGCTGGACATTTTGTTGTTCATGCAGCGAACCTGCCTATGCATGGCTAACAGTGCTTTGGTCTGCTGGCGCTGTACCTTTACCATTGTGCCCTCAAGGCCACAGAAGACGCTCTCCCCTTCCTGCCCCTCCCCACCCTCATGTGCCCTCCTGCCAAGAACACTAATGCGCGCAGCGCCTGCTGCAATCGGTGGTCTTGGCCTGTCAGCCACAGGTGCACTCTTTTGGGGTACATCATCCTCATCCTCAGAATCAGAGGTTTGCAGGATCCTCTGAGGGGGCTCCGCATGCCTACTTGCCCCTCCCGGCATGGACACCCTGGACATTGCAATGGGTGTGTTTGACAGGCCAGGAGATCCAAACAACAGAGGGGAAAGTGGGACAGGTGTTGTGGGTTGGTCTGGAGATGAGGCCTCCTGGGTGGTGTTGTTGCCTCCTTCTACCGCGCTGTGACCAGATTTTCTCTTCTCTTTTTCCCCTCTCTTAGTTGCTGGTGCCCTCTCCTCCCTGGAATGAAATTGACATAGGGTCAATGTTTTTGTTCATCTGTGTGAAGTTCTTAATTAAATAGTCTACACACCTTTGCACAGTGCACATTGTGTGTTTGGTGATGTGTGTGGCATGCCTTGCTGAGTCATGTGTTGTATACTTTGCATCTATCTATTCATGACTACGTCTACCATGATGAATTGCTGTCACTAAGTCTGAGCTGTTATGCAGTGTGATGTTTCTACACAGTGGGGTACGGGGTCAGGTTGATGGGTGTGGATAAGGGTACATGCCTCTTACCTTGTTTCTTTGTAGCTTTTGCTGTGCTATCCAGGTCTCCTATCCCATGGATGCATTCTGGCTCCATCGTGGTTTCCACTTGCTCCTCAATCGCAGTCAGCTTTGGTGCTTTGCTCCTGCCACCTCCAGTCGCACCAGCATTATTTTTCTGGGCAGCAATCTTTTTTTTGTCACATTGCGCAGGTCATACCACCTCTTTTTTATGTCCTCAATCTCCCGGTGGGTCACACCAATGGCATTCACTTTGGCCTGTATTGAAATCCAAATGTTCCTCTTCACAGTCTCTGCAACATGCAGAGACTGTCTCCCGAAAATTTGACTGTAGTGGCTTACAATTTCATCTACAGCCACCTGTAGTTCCTCTGGGCTAAACTTGATCTTCCTTTTTCTCTCCCCACCATCCTTTTGGCCTTCATGTGTCTCCATTCTGTCGCACTGCTTGCCTGTGGATGCTCTGCTCCTCTCACCTCTGCTGAATTGTTTGTTCTGTTGGTTTGCACCTGCATGGTTGTGGCCACTCCCAGGTACTGGGGTGGGGTGCTTCAATCTGATTGGTTGGATTCACAGGGCCTTGGTTGTGGGGTGTGTAGGCTATCCCTGATTGGTTGAAAGGCTCACGTGGCGTTTTTCAAACTCCCGTTTCGGTATTTACCGATTCAGTAAATTCCGAATCGGATTTTTCCGATTCGGTAAATCCCATTCATTCCTATGGGCCAGGAGGCCCATAGGGATGCTTGGGCTTCACCGACTCGGAATTTACAGACTCGGATATTTCCGATTCGGTAATTACCGATTTGGGTTACCGAGTCAAATCGGTAATTACTGCTTCATACCGATTCGGTAACTTTTACCGATTTTTTACCTACATACCTTTTACCGATTCAGGAATACCGATTCGGTATGAGTCGGTATTTATGAATCGGTAAATGGAAATTACCTACATCTGGCCCTGTATGTGGTGGTTTTTTTATTAGTGAGTAGTGCATATATGAATGGTATGTTAGTATCTTCATATTCACAGTGGATTGTATATAAGTGATAAAAAGGTTTGGGGCAAACTTTGAATGTGCCATTCATTATCCACATCTCGCATTTTTTAAGTTTTTGTAAGTTGTTTTTTGTTGCAAAGATGAGTATTCGTTTTTCATAAAATGTATTGTAATGGATAAGGAATTTTTCACTTTTGTGAGTGAAGGTATTTTCAGATAATATTTGTATTTTAACAAATGTTTACGGGGTGGGTGGTGTTTGAGCTGTAGCTTTTTTAGTTTGGGAAATTAATCTCTTTAGAGTGGGGATAGATGGTAGTTGTACTGTGAAATGATCAGGTACCCTAGGTAACACGATTAAAAGTATTTGGGTACTTGTTTGATGGGAGCTGGTACTTGCTACTCTGATTTCCTCAAGAGCATCTCTAACTTACATTTCAGTTACATTGGTGGGATGGTTATGTTCTTTGACATTTACTACATTGGTTTCTATCGTAGTGGCTCTCCCATAGCAAGAGTTAGAGTAATATTTATTGCATTTCCAATGTGTTTTGTTTACACTCATTTCCTTATTTATAAGTGTAGCCCTTGTAGCAGAGAAAGAGTTTCCCCTTTTCTAAAGTAATGCATTTTGCCCCCTCTATTTTTTGGTTAATCTGTGAATATATGTAAATATCTTTATTAATTATAACATTTTGAACAGTTAACATTTTGTATAACTTATATGTCAGAAAAAAAATGATTTCATTTTCTTGATGGTCTTTTTTCGATTGTTGATGTTTATCCACTTGTTTTTGTCCCTGTTGGTTTAAAAGTAAAATGTTATTGTTATTAAAGTGTTACATTTTATTGTGTCATTTTATTTATTTAGTTTCTATTTTTGTTTAATTGAGAAAAAAATTCTCACTATTTTTTGTTGCGGATGTTATTTTTGATGATTTTATTGTAGGTTGCGGTTTGTAAAAGCTGACAAGAGACAAATATTTGTTAGTTATATTTGCTTTTTTATTTATTTTAATTTTGTTAGTTTGTTGTTTTTGTTAGTTAATTTATATACTTACTTAATTTAACGTTTTCCTGTAATGTTGCTTCTGTCTCTGTTTTTTGGGGTAATTCTTGCTTTGTTGTTTTAAGGTGGACTTTAATTGAAGTGTAATTTGTGATATATAAAATAAAAGGCTATAATTTCAATATATTTATTTATTTAGCTTTTTTAGTCCATATATTTAATTGAAGAAAAAAATACTTACTGAATGCAGTGGTGCAGTTTCCTTCCTTGTTGATGTTTCCTCTTTAATTTTGTAGTAGCTGTTAAAAGAAACATATTTGTTAGCAATAACATTTTCTTTAATAAATGTATTGTTTTTTAATAGTCAGGTCTATTTGTTGGTTATTTCATATACTTTGTATTTTATTTTTCTCTTATCTTGATTTTGGATGTTTTTTAAGTAATCTTTGTTTTGGGTTTTTTTGGGTGGAGTGTTTGTGAAGTATAATCAGTGAAAAATAAAATGTTACGTTTTAATTTTAGTTAATCTGATTATTTATAATATTTAGGGTTTATATTTATTAATTTGAAAGTAAATAAATGTACTTACTCTTTTTAGTTGATGCAGTGTCCTTGGAAGATATTGTGGTTTTGTCAATTTTTGTAGAAGCTGTTAAAAAAATATATATATTTGTTAGCTATGATTTGCTATTTTATTAAGTTAAGTACTTTTATATAATTTACGTTAATTATTGGTGAAGTCATATACTTACGTTGAGTTATATTTTATTGTTGCTTGTGTACGTAAATCTTTCTGTTGAATTTTCTAGATGCAATTTTAGTTAGGTTGAATCTGTTATATGTAAAGGAAAATATATTATAATATTTTCCAAGCTGTTTTCATTTATTTACAAAGTTTTGTGCTTACCTTTATTTGGGGGATGTTTGAAATAGATTTTGGTGTAGTTGTTTTTCTTTCTGTCTCCACTCTCTCAAAGGTATAGTTTTCCTCTGTGATTGACCCTCATAAGGTAAATTTTATGTTTTTATATTTGTTAATTTAGTTAGAGTTTTCTATTGGTTTGTGTTTTAAATGTATTGGTTAAGATAGCTTTTTAGAATTTTTTTTAGCTGTTACCCTGTGATTTATTTAACGTTTATTATCTTTATTGATGGTTTTTTTTTATTTTATTGTTATTTATTTTTATATGTTAAAACATTTTATATGTTTCATATATTATATACATTTATGTTTATTTTGTATGTGTTTTAAAATATATTTTTATGTTCTATTGTTTGTTTCTTAATTCGTTTTTGTCTTTTTAAGTTATTTGTGTAAATTAATGTGATCAATTCTTAATTTTTATTATTATTTTTTATATTTGGTATATGTTATTTTATTGTATTATAGTAAATAGTATTTTTTATGTTTAAATGTTTTTTATATAGTTTATATGTATTTTTCCAATGTTTGTGTTGTTGATATCGTTTGTATCAATGTTTTTGATGTGTCCATATTTTTTTGTTCTATATTTTTGTCAGCGATATTTTTGTCTCGAGATTTATTTAAACTGTATTTTTTAACCAATGTTAGTGTCCTTTCTATTTTGTGTATTGTTTGTCGATATTTTTGTTTATGATATTATTGACTTGATAATTCAGTAGTTCGATGTCATGAGAGTCAATGCTGTATCAGTGATCCGTTCAGTCGAGGGTGGGGGCAGTGCGTAGGATTACCCCACCTTAAGGAAGTAGTTTGAGCCATAGATGCTTGAGCACTTGACTGTCCCCTGCAGATGAGCCACACATAACAGAAGCCTGGAGGAGCGAGACACTGAGAGAAAGTCTCCTCCAAAAATCCTGTTTTATCAGACTGGAAAGCAGCAGCACTCTGACACTGAGTATGCTTCTTATCCTCAGTAATCAAGTCATCGATGCAGAACTCATGACAGCAGACCTTATGCTTTTCTTTCAGCGGAGTCCAGGCAGCTTCACAGCTCATCCTCAGAGTCAAGCAGCAACATAGGGGGTCATTAAGATGATGGGCAGACTTTGTCCACCCGCAATCCTATTGGATAACGGGACCGCCCGCCATAAGGGCGGGGGTCCCATGGGGGGAATTAGGATGCGCCCGCCACAGTGGCCGGCGCATCCTGCATTTTTAACATTGTGGCTGGTGGTGCTCTCAGCACCGCCTGCCACAATGCTAAAAATGCATGTTGAGCATGTGCATGCACATGTAGGGGGGTACCATAGGTACCCCCATGTGCCTCCCCAACCCCCCCTTCATCCTGGGGGCCCGAAACGGCCCCCCAAACTAGAAGACTGCATGCCTTCTTTGCCACCAAGGAAAGGCACCCTCCCGCCTGCATCCTAATATGGATGGTGGTGTCTAGCAGACACCGCCACCATATAAACCCTTTTCCACCCAGGTCGCAATGTGACCGTGCCGAAACAGCGGATGGTGTTTCCGTCCGCCGCGGTCCCCCTGCCATAGTAATATGGTGGGGGGAATGGGTGGTGGGCGGGCAAGGATGTCAGGCGGATCGCCACCACCCGCATGGCGGTGGCGATCCATGCAACATCCTAAAGGGCCCCATAGTTTGTTCCTGAGTCCCACAGCAGACCCTTGGGGTTCTTTCAGTGCAGATCAGGCAGGTTTCATCTCATTCTCAGATTCAAGTAGAAGTGGAGTTTGTTCTTGACTATTTCATGAAGGTAATCAAAGTGTCCTTCACACAGATCAGCCCTGACCTCTGCTGGTGCACAGTGCTTTGCTTAAGCAACCATGATTTATTTGCCATAGCTGAAAGAATAACCAACATAAACACTTTACATAGCATATGGGCAATGCCACATGAGAATTTATCACTGAAGTATTCTTGTGGTGATTTAGGGTAGGCATGATAAGACACACACTACATACTTATGAAACCACTTTTGGTGTGGCAGTAAGTATACTGACTGGGTAATCGTTAGACTTTGTAAAACATGAGGTGGTCCTGGAAAGCCATTGTGGAGGAGGTGCAGATCTCCACAACGTGTGGGTGCCAATGCTCAATAGTCCTTAAGTGGGAAGACCATTGGACACCTAACTAGAAGTTTGGAATGGCGAGAAGATTAAGGTTGACTGGGTATAAATGACAAATGTAGTGGTATCTGCTGGGCACTGAAAAGAGGGAGATTCAGTAGGGAACATTTCTGGCTCCGAACACCAAGGTCAATCCTTTGAGTTCTCTTCATAGCAGCTGCCAGCAGGCTTAGTGACGGACGTCAGAGATTCTAGTGTATTTAATGTCACAAAGAGTTTTTTGGGCAGTGTTTGGTTCTGTGTCCAGTGGGATAAATGTTTTTACAAAAGAACAGTGATCCCTTGTACTCAAAATATTAAATCTGTAATTGACAGAGCAATACAAAGATATCTATGTTTTGACTGTCCAACTGGACATAATCATTTTAATGTAAACGGTTAATTTGAATGACATTTAAGTGGGACATTTCAATCAAAGCATTTATATAGCGCACTACTCACCCGGAGGGTCTCAAGGCGCTTGGGAAGGGGGGGTCCGCTACTGCTCGAACAGCCAGGTCTTGAGCTGCTTCCTGAAGGCGAGGTGGTCTTGGGTCAGGTGGAGGTGGGTCGGGAGGGAGTTCCAAGTCTTGGCGGCCAGGTAGGAGAAGGACCTTCCTCCTGTGGTGGCTCTTCAGATGCGGGGGACGGCGGCGAGGGCGTGGCTGGTCGATCAAAGCTGGCGTGTGGGAGTGTAGAAGTTGAGGCGGCTGTTGAGGTATCTTGGGCCTTGGTTGTGTAGGGCTTTGTGTGCATGGGTGAGGAGACGGAAGGTGATTCTCTTGTTGACCGGGAGCCAGTGCAGGTCTCTCAGGTGTCCGGAAATGTGGCTGTGTCGGGGGATGTCGAGGATGAGTCTTGCTGAGGCGTTCTGGATCCGCTGGAGTCTCTTCTGGAGTTTTGCAGTGGTTCCGGCGTAGAGGGAGTTGCTGTAGTCCAGTCGACTGGTGACGAGGGCCTGGGTGACCATCTTCCTGGTCTCGGTGGGCATCCACCGGAAGATCTTACGTAGCATGCGCAGGATGTTGAAGCACGACGAGGAGACGGCGTTGACTTGTCTGGTCATGGAGAGGGAGGACTCCAGGATGAAGCCCAGGTTACGTGCATGGTCTGTTGATTTGGGTGCGCTGCCCAGGGCGGGGGGCCACCAGGAGTTATCCCAGGCAGAGGGTGAGGAGCCCAGGATGAGGACTTCCGTCTTGTCTGAGTTCAGTTTCAGGCGGCTGTTCATCATCCACTCGGCTACGTCTGTCATCCCTTCGTGTAGGTTGGTTCTGGCGGTGGCGGGGTCGTTGGTGAGGGAGAGGATCAGCTGGGTGTCGTCGGCATAGGAGATGATGACAACGAAAAGCACACGGTGGATTTGCTATGTTTGATCCACACATCTATGCACACATATTCCCCTTAGTAATAGTTATAATGTAATGTATTCAATACACTCTATTGGAGTGCTACTCTGGTATCGTGCTTATCCTCCTGAAAGCAACAGTCCACGATCTCCTGCTCACTCAAGGCGAGATGGAATATCGTTCACGAATTATGAAAAGTACCAGCGCACATCCCTCTTAGTTACTATTCTCCAAATAGCATTCAGCCATTACAACTCAAAAGACAGGTAATTTCACAAGCTCCTCATAGTCCTCAAAGAGACATGTACAATGTTCATTATTATTCCAAGTCCATTTATTAACAATTCCTTTCTTTTGCCACACCGTCACAGCCGACGCGCGTTTTGCCCTCCGCGGGCTTTTTCAAGGCTGAAATTTATATACAAAACAGTATGTCACAAAAGGATACATACGTAGGAGATGATGTTTAGGTTGTGTTGGTGTGCGATGGCTGCGAGGGGGCTCATGTAGACGTTGAAGAGGGTGGGTCTGAGTGATGATCCTTGTGGTACGCCGCAGATGACTTCGGTGGCCTCAGATCTGAACGGGGGGAGGCGGACTCTCTGTGTCCTTCCGGCGAGGAAGGACACAGAGCCACAAAAAGTCACTAAATTAACCTGTGCCTAACCAGGCGTAGCTTGGCACAAAAAGCAGTCAGGCTTAAATTAGAGGCAAAGTGTAAGGTATTTATGCAGCAGACAAGCAGTAATAAAGTGACAAAACAACTCAAGAAAAACCCCAAACCAATTTATAAAAATAGAATATATTTTAATAAATATTACAACAAAATTACAAAAATACCATTGGTAGAACCTGAGTTATGAATTTTTTAAGTCTTTAGTGAAATCTAGTGCTGAAAAAAACAAAGTTCAAACAATGAAAATCAGGTCACGGGACGGGTTCAAAGTCAAATGTTAAAGCTGACCTAGATGAAGCATGGTAAAAATACATGTAGTAGTATTTTTGCTTGGTCAGTTCTTACCTTTAGACTTAAAAACATTTTGAAAGAAAAATGTGTGAGAAGGTAGAAGTTTAGTGGGGCAAGGCTGCAGCAGTGTCTGAGGAGGTTAGCGTCATCGTCTGATGGCCATGAAGCGAAGCAGCAGGTGAAGAATTTTTACCTTCCGACTTAGTTACTGAAATGGAAGTCAAAAACCTCCAGGGGGATAAAGCTTAGGGCTGTGCTGAAGACAGATCAACAAGGTCAGATATCCCTGTGTTGAATGACTGCTGAAATGGATTTGCTACTAGATGGAAGACCAAAATGGGAGAAGCTGTGTAATCAATTGGACCAGTGATGCACCCTGGGCAGATAAGCAAGCAGGTTGGTCTGATTCCTCTCCTGGGTCTCAGAGCACTTTTTGACCAAATTCTGCCTATGTGCTTAGTTTTGGAAATTGGCCATCTGGGCATGTTAGCACCACAACTAAGGGGGTCATTAGGATCCCAGGCGGATCGCCACCGCCCGCATGGCGGTGGCGATACGCCCGAGATCCGTCCCGGCCCGCCACCCATTTCCCCTCACTATATTACTATGGCGGGGGGACTGCGGTGGCCGGAATGACCGTCCGCCGCTTTTCCGCCGGGCCAAAAAGTCGACCGGGCGGAAAACAGTTTAATATGGTGGCGGTGTCTGTTATATACCTCCAGCCATATTACTATGGGGGCAAAAACATGCCTTACCTTGGCAGCATTGCCGCCACGGAAAGGAATGCAAGAATTGCTTGCAGGGGCCCGTTGCAGGCACCCAGGGACTCTAGGGGTGGGGGTGCACATGGGCGGTACCTATGGTACCCCCCTGCATTTCAATAGACAACGTGGCAGTCACTGTTCAGTGCCTGTCACGTTGTGCATTGAAATGTGCGACAAGCATTTTTTGCATTGCGGCAGGTGGTGTTAAATATGTTAAATGTGTGGGATCCTAATTGCCCCCACAGGACCCCATCCCTATGGTGGGCGGTCCCTCTTCACATCGGGATGGCGGGAGGACAAAGTCCGCCCGCCCTCCTATTGACCCCCTAAAGGTCCAGTAGTGAATGTATACCTCTTGGGGTTCAGGACTCACTCACACTGTATTCTGGTATGGTTTCAAGATGGTGGAAGCCTGTTTTGTCCTTGTGGCTCTGAACAAGAGGGCAGCAAACTAGCCCTTGGAGTCACTACTGGCAATCCTGGGGGGACAGGTGAAAATGAAGGGCTCAACAGCAGTGCTGGCCTCTGAGAATTGAAGGCAAACTCCAGGCAGCAAAGCAGTACTTCCAGGTTCCCCAGCAGCCTGGCAGGGTTCACAGCAGTAGGCAGTGCTTTGAAAGTCCTTCCAGAGCTCCAGCAGTGAGCTGAAGCATGGGTCTGAAGGTCTTATTTTTATTTATACCGTGGTGTACTTCTTCAGAAGGTGGGAGATGTTTCTGCAAATGTCCTGTGAAGTGCTTGAAATTTCCTGATTGACCTTCCCTGGCTACAAACCGGCTGTAGTGACAATACAGGGTTGTTAAATCTTTTGTGTGGAGACAGGACACAGCCTATTCAGGTGTGATTGAGGTTGTGCTAAGCTTTGCCCTCCTCCTGCTAGTGATGTCCCATTGAGCCACACCAAATCTTTCTATTGTGTAACACTCACCCCCAGTCACAGTTCTGGGTTGAATCCATCATCGTTTTTTTAGCTCACTTCACCAGCCCAGTTTAGACACAGCTATGGGCAAATCAGTCTTGACCATCTGCCTCATGGGTACCTTATCTTCCGGGGTAACCTGACTAGATGTGGTTGGAGGATGCTTGTTTACAGTTCAGGAAAGATATGGTTTGGCAGATTGGTAGGACTGTTCCCATTGGTCTCAATGCTGGGAGTCTCAACTTGTTGCGCGGATTCGTCAACAAATTTCATTGCACGCGCTGCATTGCCAAATGCGATGCAGCACGCACAACGACATTGGTTTTATTTATTTATTTGTTTACTTACCTCCGCTGGGACGTGTGCCATAGTTTACTACCCCCACCCTGCTCCACCCCTGCCCCGCCTCATCACCCCGCAGCACTACCACTACCAGCCTCTACTGCTAGGATTGACTATATTGTAACATCTGCGGACCAGTTAGAAGAAATTAGAGAGTTAAGCCATTGTGCAAGGGGTATACCAGATCACTCGCCCATCTGGGTTTTGATAGAGCTGGTAGAGCCTAAAATTGTTAGGACGTCACAATTAGTTCATGGTATCTTAAGGTCCCCCAGATAAAAAAAAATGTACGCGAAACTGAGCTTTATTTTCAAGAAATTGAGCATTCGATGGATTCAGGTCAGATACTGTGGGATGCATACAAGGTCATGACACAAGGTGCCACTGTCTCTCAGCCCGCTGCAGTCAAAAAAGATAAACAGGTAGCATTAGTGCCCTTAGAAATTGAAATACAGGAATTGGAAAGGAAGCTCTGAGATGTGAACTCGGATGGGGTGAGGCACGCCCTAATACTAAAAATAAAGGAATATACAGCCCTGGCCGCCGATGCGGGCAAGGCACATCATAGGGCAATGCTCAGTAGGATGTATGAAGTTGGGACAAGGCTGGGAAATTGCTGGTCTGGATGGACTGTAGGGAGCAGGCCAATAGAGTGGAACTAGTTATAGAGTCCTGTACGAGAATCACTGAGCCGCAGGAGATCACAAATACATTTGGGGACTACGATTGCAGTATTTATGCTTCCAAGACATCATACACAGAAGCAGATGGACACTCCCTTTTGCATGATATTTCTTTACCCATGCTCTCAGAAGAATAACAGTCGGACCTGGAGCAAGACTTGAGCACCACAGAGGTAGAGAAGGCTATACAAGAGTTACAAGTGGGCTCGCTCCCAATTGACCAGAGGATGGCAACTATAGTGCTCATTCACAAGAGTGGGAAGCCTAATAATTTATGTTCCTTGTATCGACTAATATCACTGCTTAATACAGAAGCCAAGATCCTGGCGAAAATACTGGCTACTCGTTTACTGCGTGTTATACAAAACGGGTGCAAACGGACCAATCTGGATTTATGCCAGCCAGAAATACCTCTCTTAATTTGCAGAGACTACAGGTAGTGCTGGACCGAGCCAACACGATCTGCGAGGATGCGGTGGCGGTGTCCCTCGATGCAGCTATGGCATTTGACACGTTTGAATGGTCCTATATGTTTTCAGTATTAAAGAAGCTGGGATTTGGCCCCGGCTTTTTGAGATGGGTCCATCTCCTATATCAAGAACCACTAGCCCAAATAGTAGTCAATAACCAAAAGTCCCCCATATTTGCCCGGGTACCCAACAGTGTTTCTCCCTTTCCCCATTGCTTCAGTCCTTGTGCTCGAGCCATTGGCAATGTGAATACAGAGCGATCCCATTAGCAAGGGGCTCCGGCGGTCCAAAAGTGTGTTCCACATTTTTAAAGTATTTGAAAATGTTTCCAGTTATAGATTAACTGGACCAAGTCTATGTCCACAGTGGTAGATTGCCTTCCTTTACCAGGGGTTTCACAATTACTGAAGCGGAGACTGGGTTCAAATACTTGGGAAACCAGGTCCCTAATTGTGAGAAGGTGGCCTGATATGCAGTGCTCACTACTCTAGTGAACACTATGTATCAGTCCAACAACCCTTATTGATGATTGGTTGTAAGTCAACCTTATAAACCAGCTATCCTAGTAGCGTGGATACGAGCAGTCTTCGGGCTAAACTCTAGAGGGCATGTTAAGCTAGCTGTTATACCATCACATATACCCCTTGAACACCAAGTGAAAGGACACCACACAAGTGTTATGAAAATAAACAGTGTATTTATTTAGATCACAACCGCCCTGTACTGTTTATGAGGACAGGGTACTAAGCACACAACAAAACTCTTATGAAAATACTTCAAGTTGCACAATTTACACAAATGCCCGAGGGGCACGAAAAACCATATACTCTAAAAGTGGAATGCGAAATTACTAGGAGGTAAGTACTGTACTAATAGGCTTTGGAATCGCTAGGACTACGCTGCTGAACCTTCAGATTCTAGTAGGAGGCCCAGGGGACTCGGGTGCAGAGTGTGCACTCTCACGCGGGATGCGGGACAAAGTCTATGGTAGCTAGATTTCACAAAGTTAGTGTTCTCGGGCGAACCCGACTAGGTAGATCGAAAACGACAGTGGATCCTTACCCTTGGATAGTGAGGCTATGCTGGGGCACCAAAATGCCGAAGTTACCTAGCCCAGGGGCTGCAGCTGCATAGGTCTCAAAAGACGTCGGGAATCCTCGTAGACGAACCAGGAGCCTGAAGAAAGAAGTTGCTGGCAGGCGACCAGTGAAGATTGTTCGAGTGATCCAAGCCTGGATCGAAGATGGATGACACCTGAAAGCAGAGGGGACCAAGTTTGTGACTACTAGCCAGTAGTCAGGTGGCACCAGGAGGGCACCGGATGGTAGTCACCTCGACTAGGTGAGTGGGCGACGCTGTGCTCTGCAGATCTCACGGACCAGGAGGCGTTGTCGATGACCAGGATGGAGGTGCGAGCTGTCCCACGATGGATGATGCTGTCGACGTCGCTGGACCCAGGATTGGGGCAACAAGTCTTGGCAAATTCAAGCCCACGCGGTGGACTCAAAATGGCGTCTGGAGTGGACCAGGAGGGTCCGGGGTGCTCCTCTTTTGGAAGGGAGCAAGGGCCAGTCTGGAGCAACCAGACCAGCAGCAGTGATGTCGTCGGGCGTCGTTAAGAAGGCCACAAGCCAGCGGGCTAGTAGCCAAACAACGCGGTGAGCAGCAAAAAGCAGAAGGGCCCCACGCAGATCGTGGAGATGCTGGGAGGCTGGACTTCGGTGCTGGAGCTGCTCAGGGTCGGGGCTTCTCGGACCCCAAAGCACTCACCAGAGGATCCCTCGGCGGTCGTGCTGGATAAGGGCTGTGCAGTTCTGATGATGGCCGGTCCCTCGAGGTCTCGTCGCACCTACGGTTCTCAGCTTAGCTGTAGAGGTAGGTAGAGGTCAGAGGTGCCAGGGAAGCCGGGTCTCGTCGTGCTGGTCGGTCGGATTCCTGAGGAAGGACGTGCAGCAAACCGCAGAGTTCTTAGATGGTGCCTGCGGATGCAGGGTGACTACTCCTTAGTCACAAGGGAGAAATCTTGAGAAGAGTCTTGAAGTCTTTTCGTAGAAAGTCGTTTTTTGATTCAAAGATGATCTAATTTGGAAGGGTCCCCGCTCCTGCCTTTATCCTAAAGAAAGGGGTGGGTACGCGACTAGGTCCTGCCCTAGGGGTGGGACCAGGAAGGGGGGTGGTTACACCCCTCTCCCATGCCAGACTTTCCCCAGGCCAGGGGCTGGTGTGCCCCTGGAACTGGTTCTAGCCGGCAGATGCGTAGTGAGCACCGGGGTGCCACTCTGCAGTCACCTTCCTGTAAAGCCCTGCCTACCCAGGATACACAAAACCCTGTCTGGGGTGGTGCTAGCACCGCCCCTGACAGGAAACCCTTTGTCCAGGCTCTCCTCGCTGGAAGGACTCCCAGCAGCAGGAGGTCAGACTCGTGTCTGTGGTGGCAGCATCCATTTTGTGGAGCTGAGGCTTCAGTTAACTTTAACCGGGGTTCACAGTTATATACATGTCGTGTCCCTCTAGAAGGGTGGAATGCTAACCCCGTCGCCAGAATTGGTGAGGGGTTAGTATTCCAATTCGTATGACACCTTACTCGACATGTTTTGATAAAGCAATACCAAAGATAGCATTTAACCGCGAGGATTATAATGCACTTAAGAGCATATGGTATGCGTTATCATGGAACAGCTATTAGGACTTGGTTCCGCAAGCTGCAAACGGGCTCAGCTCATGCCAGAGCACCATTTCACACGATTCCAAGCACTCTGCCTTCAGGATTGTCAAGGCCTGCCATAGGAGTGGCTGATAGGAATCTGTGTGTCCATTTTTAGGCTTAGATATAGGTATACTATATCTACAGCAAAGGGTGATTACACCACTTTGCCCCAGCTGTCGTGCAGCCAGTTGTGTCAGATTTAGATGGCCATCCAGGGGTGGCATAATACATGCTTCAGCCCCTGGTAGGCCCTGGGTACACCTATGCCCTGAGTTACAGGGTCTGACAGGGTGGCCCAGTACCAATTGGAAATGTACCTAAGGTACATGGAATCCATTTTAGAGAGAGAGCAGTGGGCCTGGGGTCCTGAATAGCAGGGCCCCAGATCAACTAAGTCAGAAAACCAGCAAAACACTAGGCAAAAAGTTGGGGGCAACCATAGTCAGGTATCCACCTTCCTACACTAATGACCAGACTCACTTTTACAAATGTAACCTCTGCCCGCTGCAAAGACTCAGAAGCAATATTTTACACTGAAAGTCACTCCCACTATCCCTACTGGGGCACGCAGCCCTATTCAAAATGATGTCCCTTCCACGTTTTTAAAACTTTTTGCAAAATACGCTATTTCCAGTGGAGCAGAATACTTCAAATCAACAGAGGGCGCCCTAGGAGAGCTTTTGTGGGAAGGAAGACCGCCCAGAATATCTATTTAGAAGCTCACACGAGGGTGGTATGAAGGGGGAATTGCCTCCCGACATTAAAAGATATTATTGGGCGGCGCAACTCACTGTGAAAAATCAGTGTACGTATAGGCCACAGGTAGATCCCGGATTTCACATGAATAGAAGGTTGCTCCCAGGGGAAATCTTTACAGTGGCGTTGTACACTAACCCCACTAAAATGAAACTTACGGAGCCCACTGAACATGCGGTCCAAGTGTGGTGGACTGCCACAAGGAGCCTGGGCTGGGAGGGTAAGATCACACTGGCCACCCCACTATGGGACACTGAGCTAATTGGCAACCTTAGACTCACCAGGTGCTACGACCAATGGGATTTAATTGGAATTTTCAAGGTCGGAGATCGATGGAAAACAGGAGGGGTGGTCTCCTTCGCCCAATTACAGATAGAATATGATCTTGCTAACACAGAATACTTTAGGTACCTACAGATCCAACATGCACTGCAAGAAGCAATAAAAAAGGAGAGAAGCCACCAGAATTCTCCCGGCTAGAAGACATGGTCTTGCACAGGAATCTCAGGGAGAAGTCCATATCGCTGATATACAAAAAAAGGAACTGTTGGAGCTGTCCTGAACACATCTCCCCTTCACTGTCCTTGTATCTGTCCTTCTCACTTGAAATCCAGCTGTCAGCACAGCTCCTGTTGTGTCACTGGATATGTTGGGGCACAGTTATGAGAGCCTTGCATCATGTTTGCATGACGCAAATTGGTACATGCGTGACGCAAGGCTTTGAGTCATATTTATGAAGCCACCCAAAACCAAATTCTGTGGCTTTGAGCGGCCACATAAATCTTGAGTAAGACAACACTGCGCAAATCACTGCTTCACCTTACTCTGTGTTCAGGAGGTGTTCCGTGGGCGTTGCGGTGGGTGTTCCTATGCCACTTTCATGTTTTTTGACGCAGTTCCAGATTTACAATGATCTGCAACAGAACTGTATGCCTCTCCAGAGCAGGCGCAATAAGGAGAAATATAATTAATTCTCTCTGTTTTCCCTTCTTCTATGTGTGCTTGATTCTGCAGCACACATAGAAAGAGGAAAATGCCTCCCAGGATTGTTTATGTGCAGGAATGTGCCCCTTCCGGCACAACAACAATCCTACCAAAAACATAGGCACCCTTGCACCAGGGTGCAAGGATGCCGGGAGCAAGGGTGCCTGCGGTGGTGATAGGGTGCCGAAACAGGGTCAGCGCAGGGGGAATGGACAGGAATGTGCCACACTGGATTAATATGATGCAATACTGCCCTTTCACTTTAGCAAAGGGCACAGGAAGATGACTTGCAGGGCCGGCCACGCCAAATGCCTATAAATGAGGGTCGTTGACTGCTCCCTCCACTACATGCACATTCCTCAACAGAAGACCCAACCATGGCGGGACTATCCTCTCTGCCACTCCAGAAACCTTTAGGTGTGCTGCTGGCATGGAGGCTGATATCAGAGCTGGGTGGGCTGAGATGACCCCCCCCAGGCCCCTCTGGCCTTACTTCAGAGACGCCTTTTTCATTGTGTGCCTGGTTTGAACATTGTTGCCAGGGCTGACTTTGTTTTTTTTTCTCTGACCCAGGGCAAAACACATTACATTGTAGTTAACACAAAAAATAAACCGTCTGACCCTTCATTTCATGATAGGAAGGTGCAGCTTTAGGGATACCCCAAGGTACAGGGTCAGTTTGGCACCTTACGAAAGACCTTTGTTTTCCAATTTCTTTCAAAAGATTGTGTGCTGGGAGCCTGGGGGAGCAGAGAGAAGTTTTACTGCTCACGGATTCAGAACCCATGATGAAGAACCAGGATACCGGAGTCTGCCAGGTGTGTTGGTGCAATGTTTATGCATGAGGAGAGGAGGCTGCAGCCATTAACTCATCATTAATAAACATTTGTTCTTTCACATCATGTTACCTTTATTGCAGAAGTAACTCAATTCTACACATATTTTTGTGTCATGGAAAGCACTGCAAACAGAGAGATTGTTTGCAGAACTAACATATGATCTTCTATAAACAGTGCCATGTCTGCTCCTATGAATTTATTTATACGAATTACATGTCAGGGGCCCACCACTGTGTGAGTGAGCTGACCCCAGCCCTACCTTCACTGGCCCAGAGGTTCGCCTGCTCTAAACCAGGGGAGACAAGAGCCACAGCTCACTGTTCTTACCAGGGGAGACAAGAGCCACAGCTCACTGTTCTTAACCAGGGGGAGCAAAGAGCCACAGCTCACTGTTCTAAACCAGGGGAGACAAGAGCCACAGCTCACTGTTCTAAACCAGGGAGACAAGAGCCACAGCTCACTGTTCTAAACCAGGGGAGACAAGAGCCGCAGCTCACTGTTCCAAACCAGGGGGAGCAAAGAGCCACAGATCACTGTTCTAAACCAGGGGAGACAAGAGCCACAGCTCACTGTTCTAAACCAGGGAGACAAGAGCCACAGCTCACTGTTCCAAACCAGGGGAGACAAGAGCCACAGCTCACTGTTCTTAACAAGGGGGAGCAAAGAGCCACGGCTCACTGTTCTAAACCAGGGGAGACAAGAGCCACAGCTCACTGTTCTAAACCAGGGAGACAAGAGCCACAGCTCACTGTTCCAAACCAGGGGAGACAAGAGCCACAGATCACTGTTCTTAACCAGGGGGAGCAAAGAGCCACAGCTCACTGTTCTAAACCAGGGGAGCAAAGAGCCACAGCTCACTGTTCTAAACCAGGGGAGACAAGAGCCACAGCTCACTGTTCTAAACCAGAGGAGCAAAGAGCCACAGCTCACTGTTCTAAACCAGGGAGAGCAGAGAGGCACAGCTCACTGTTCTAAACCAGGGAGAGAAGAGCCAGAGCTCACTGTTATAAACCAGGGAGAGAAGAGCCAGAGCTCACTGTTCTTAATCAGGGGAGACAAGAGCCACAGCTCACTGTTCTAAACCAGAGGAGACAAGAGCCACAGCTCACTGTTCTAAACTAGGGGAGACAAGAGCCACAGCTCACTGTTCTAAAGCAGGGGAGACAAGAGCCACAGCTCACTGTTCTGAACCAGGGGAGACAAGAGCCACAGCTCACTGTTCTAAACCAGAGGAGCAAAGAGCCACAGCTCACTGTTCTAAACCAGGGGATCAAAGAGCCACAGCTCACTGTTCTAAAGCAGGGGAGACAAGAGCCACAGCTCACTGTTCTAAAGCAGGGGAGACAAGAGCCACAGCTCACTGTTCTGAACCAGGGAGACAAGAGCCACAGCTCACTGTTCTAAAGCAGGGGAGACAAGAGCCACAGCTCACTGTTCTAAACCAGGGGAGATAAGAGCCACAGCTCACTGTTCTAAAGCAGGGGAGACAAGAGCCACAGCTCACTGTTCTGAACCAGGGAGACAAGAGCCACAGCTCACTGTTCTAAACCAGGAGAGACACGAGCCACAGCTCACTGTTCTAAAGCAGGGGAGACAAGAGCGACAGCTCACTGTTCTGAACCAGGGAGACAAGAGCCACAGCTCACTGTTCTAAACTAGGGGAGACAAGAGCCACAGCTCACTGTTCTAAACTAGGGGAGACAAGAGCCACAGCTCACTGTTCTAAACTAGGGGAGACAAGAGCCGCAGCTCACTGTTCTAAACCAGGGGAGACAAGAGCCACAGCTCCCTGTTCTAAACCAGGGGGAGCAAAGAGCCAGAGCTCACTGTTCTAAACCAGGGGAGACAAGAGCCACAGCTCACTGTTCTAAACCAGGGGGAGCAAAGAGCCACAGCTCACTGTTCTAAACCAGGGGGAGCAAAGAGCCACAGCTCACTGTTCTAAACTAGGGGAGACAAGAGCCACAGCTCACTGTTCTAAACTAGGGGAGACAAGAGCCACAGCTCACTGTTCTAAACCAGGGGGAGACAAGAGCCACAGCTCACTGTTCTAAACCAGAGGAGACAAGAGCCAGAGCTCACTGTTCTAAACCAGGGAGAGAAGAGCCAGAGCTCACTGTTCTTAATCAGGGGAGACAAGAGCCACAGCTCACTGTTCTAAACCAGAGGAGACAAGAGCCACAGCTCACTGTTCTAAACCAGAGGAGACAAGAGCCACAGCTCACTGTTCTAAACCAGGGGAGACAAGAGCCACAGCTCACTGTTCTAAACCAGGGAGACAAGAGCCACAGCTTACTGTTCTAAACCAGGGGGAGCAGAGAGCCACAACTCACTGTTCTAAACCAGGGGAGACAAGAGCCAGAGCTCACTGTTCTAAACCAGGGGAGACAAGAGTCACAGCTCACTGTTCTGAACCAGGGGGAGACAAGAGCCACAGCTCACTGTTCTAAACTAGGGGAGACAAGAGCCACAGCTCACTGTTCTGAACCAGGGTAGACAAGAGCCACAGCTCACTGTTCTAAACCAAGAGGAGACAAGAGCCACAGCTCACTGTTCTAAACCAGAGGAGACAAGAGCCACAGCTCACTGGTCTAAACTAGGGGAGACAAGAGCCACAGCTCACTGTTCTAAACCAGAGGAGACAAGAGCCACAGCTCACTGTTCTAAACTAGGGGAGACAAGAGCCACAGCTCACTGTTCTGAACCAGGGTAGACAAGAGCCACAGCTCACTGTTCTAAACCAAGAGGAGACAAGAGCCACAGCTCACTGTTCTAAACCAGGGGAGACAAGAGCCACAGCTCACTGTTCTAAACAAGGGGGAGCTGAGAGCCACAGCTCACTGTTCTAAACCAGGGGAGACAAGAGCCAGAGCTCACTGTTCTAAACCAGGGGGAGACAAGAGCCACAGCTCACTGTTCTAAACCAGGGGAGACAAGAGCCAGAGCTCACTGTTCTAAACCAGGGGAGATAAGAGCCACAGCTCACTGTTCTAAACCAGGGGAGACAAGAGCCACAGCTCACTGTTCTAAACCAGGGGGAGCAGAAAGTCACATCTCACTGTTCTAAACCAGGGGAGACAAGAGCCACAGCTCACTGTTCTAAACCAGGGGGAGCAGAAAGTCACAGCTCACTGTTCTAAACCAGGGGAAACAGGAGCCACAGCTCACTGTTCTAAACCAGGGGAGACAAGAGCCACAGCTCACTGTTCTAAACCAGGGGAGACACGAGCCACAGCTCACTGTTCTAACCCAGGGGGAGACAAGAGCCAGAGCTCACTGTTCTAAACCAGAGGGAGACAAGAGCCGCAGCTCACTGTTCTGAACCAGGGGGAGACAAGAGCCACAGCTCACTGTTCTAAACCAGGGGAGACAAGAGCCAGAGCTCACTGTTCTAAACCAGGGGAGCAAAGAGCCACAGCTCACTGTTCTGAACCAGGGGGAGACAAGAGCCACAGCTCACTGTTCTAAACTAGGGGAGAAAAGAGCCAGAGCTCACTGTTCTAAACAAGGGGAGACAAGAGCCAGAGCTCACTGTTCTAAACCAGGGGAGACAAGAGCCACAGCTCACTGTTCTAAACCAGGGGAGACAAGAGCCGCAGCTCACTGTTCTAAACCAGGGGAGACAAGAGCCACAGCTCACTGTTCTAAACCAAGAGGAGACAAGAGCCACAGTTCACTGTTCTAAACCAGGGGAGACAAGAGCAACAGCTCACTATTATAAACCAGGGGGAGACAAGAGCCGCAGCTCACTGTTCTAAACCAGGGGAGACAAGAGCCAGAGCTCACTGTTCTTACCAGGGGGAGCAAGAGCCACAGCTCACTGTTCTAAACCAGAGGGAGCAAAGAGCCACAGCTCACTGTTCTAAACCAGGGGGAGCAAAGAGCCACAGCTCACTTTTCTTAACAGGGGAGACAAGAGCCACATCTCTCTGTTCTAAACCAGGGGAGACAAGAGCCACAGCTCACTGTTCTAAACCAAGAGGAGACAAGAGCCACAGCTCACTGTTCTAAACCAGGGGAGACAAGAGCAACAGCTCACTGTTATAAACCAGTTGGAGCAAAGAGCCACAGCTCACTGTTCTAAACCAGGGGGAGACAAGAGCCACAGCTCACTGTTCTAAACCAGGGGAGACAAGAGCCACAGCTCACTGTTCTAAACCAGGGGGAGACAAGAGCCACAGCTCACTGTTCTAAACCAGGGGAGACAAGAGCCACAGCTCACTGTTCTAAACCAGAGGGAGCAAAGAGCCACAGCTCACTGTTCTAAACCAGGGGGAGCAAAGAGCCACAGCTCACTTTTCTTAACAGGGGAGACAAAAGCCACATCTCACTGTTCTAAACCAGGGGAGACAAGAGCCGCAGTTCACTGTTCTAAACCAAGAGGAGACAAGAGCCACAGCTCACTGTTATAAACCAGGGGAGACAAGAGCAACAGCTCACTGTTCTAAACCAAGAGGAGACAAGAGCCACAGCTTACTGTTCTAAACCAGGGGAGACAAGAGCAAAAGCTCACTGTTATAAACCAGTTGGAGCAAAGAGCCGCAGCTCACTGTTCTAAACCAGGGGGAGACAAGAGCCACAGCTCACTGTTCTAAACCAAGAGGAGACAAGAGCCACAGCTCACTGTTCTAAACCAGGGGAGACAAGAGCAACAGCTCACTGTTATAAACCAGTTGGAGCAAAGAGCCACAGCTCACTGTTCTAAACCAGGGGGAGACAAGAGCCACAGCTCACTGTTCTAAACCAGGGGAGACAAGAGCCACAGCTCACTGTTCTAAACCAAGGGAGACAAGAGCCACAGCTCACTGTTCTAAACCAGTGGAGACAAGAGCCACAGCTCACTGTTATAAACCAGGGGAGTCAAGAGCCACAGCTCACTGTTATAAACCAGGGGAGACAAGAGCCACAGCTCACTGTTCTACACCAGTGGAGACAAGAGCCACAGCTCACTGTTCTAAACCAGGAGCAGTAAAGAGCCACAGCTCACTGTTCTAAACCAGGGGGAGCTAAGAGCCACATCTCACTGTTCTAAACTAGGGGAGACAAGAGCCACATCTCACTGTTCTAAACTAGGGGAGACAAGAGCCACATCTCACTGTTCTAAACCTGGGGGAGACAAGAGCCACGGCTCACTGTTCCAAACAAGGGTGAGCAAAGAGCCACAGCGCACTGTTCTAAACCAGGGGGAGCAGAGAGCCACAGCTCACTGTTCTAAACCGGGGAAGACAAGAGCCACAGCTCACTGTTCTAAACCAGGGGACACAAGAGCCAAAGCTCACTGTTCTAAACCAGGGGGAGCAAAGAGCCACAGCTCACTGTTCTAAACCAGGGAAGACAAGAACCACAGCTCACTGTTCTAAACCAGGGGCGACAAGAGCCACAGCTCACTGTTCTAAACCAGGGGACACAAGAGCCAAAGCTCACTGTTCTAAACCAGGGGAGACAAGAGCCACATCTCACTGTCCTAAACCAGGGGGAGACAAGAGCCACAGCTCACTGTTCTAAACCAGGGAAGACAAGAGCCAGGGCTCACTGTTCTAAACCAGGGGAGACAAGAGCCACAGCTCACTGTTCTAAACCAGGGGCGACAAGAGCCACAGCTCACTGTTCTAAACCAGGGGAGACAAGAGCCACAGCTCACTGTTATAAATCAGGGGCAGACGAGAGCCACCGCTCACTGTTCTAAACCAGGGGAGACAAGAGCCGCAGCTCACTTTTATAAACCAGGGGGAGACAAGAGCCACAGCTCACTGTTATAAATCAGGGGGAGACAAGAGCCGCAGCTCACTGTTATAAATCAGGGGGAGACAAGAGCCACAGCTCACTGTTCTTAACCAGGGGAGACACGGGCCACAGCTCACTGTTCTAAACCAGGGGAGACAAGAGCCAAAGCTCACTGTTCTAAACCAGGAGGAGACAAGAGCCACAGCTCACTGTTCTAAACCAGGGGAGCCAAGAGCCACAGCTCACTGTTCTAAACCAGGGGGAGCAAAGAGCCACAGCTCACTGTTATAAACCAGGGGAGGCAAGAGCCACAGCTCACTGTTATAAATCAGGGGGAGACAAGAGCCACAGCTCACTGTTCTTAATCAGGGGAGACAAGAGCCACAGCTCACTGTTCTTAACCAGGGGAGACACGAGCCACAGATCACTGTTCTAAACCAGGGGAGACAAGAGCTAAAGCTCACTGTTCTAAACCAGGGGGAGCAAAGAGCCACAGCTCACTGTTCTAAACCAGGGGAGACAAGAGCCACAGCTAACTGTTATAAATCAGGGGGAGACAAGAGCCATAGCTCACTGTTCTAAACCAGGGGAGACAAGAGCCACAGCTCACTGTTCTTAACCAGGGGCGACAAGAGCCACAGCTCACTGTTCTAAACCAGGGGAGACACGAGCCACAGCTCACTGTTCTAACCCAGGGGGAGACAAGAGCCAGAGCTCACTGTTCTAAACCAGAGAGAGACAAGAGCCACAGCTCACTGTTCTTAACCAGGGGAGACACGAGCCACAGCTCATTGTTCTAAACCAGGGGAGACAAGAGCCACAGCTCACTGTTCTAAACCAGGGGGAGCAAAGAGCCACAGCTCACTGTTCTAAACCAGGGGAGACAAGAGCCACAGCTAACTGTTATAAATCAGGGGGAGACAAGAGCCATAGCTCACTTTTTTAACCCAGGGGAGACAAGAGCCACAGCTCACTGTTCTTAACCAGGGGCGACAAGAGCCACAGCTCACTGTTCTAAACCAGGGGAGACACGAGCCACAGCTCACTGTTCTAAACAAGGGGGAGACAAGAGCCAGAGCTCACTGTTCAAAACCAGAGGGAGACAAGAGCCACAGCTCACTGTTCTAAACCAGGGAGACAAGAGCCACAGCTCACTGTTCTAAACCAGGGGAGACAAGAGCCACAGCTTACTGTTCTAAACCAGGGGAGACTAGAGCCACAGCTCACTGTTCTAAACCAGGGGAGACAAGAGCCAGAGCTCACTGTTCTAAACCAGGGGAGACAAGAGCCAGAGCTCACTGTTCTAAACCAGGGGAGACAAGAGCCACAGCTCACTGTTCTAAACCAGGGGGAGACAAGAGCCACAGCTCACTGTTCTAAACCAGGGGAGATAAGAGCCACAGCTCACTGTTCTAACCCAGGGGGAGACAAGAGCCAAAGCTCACTGTTCTAAACCAGAGGGAGACAAGAGCCACAGCTCACTGTTCTAAACCAGGGGAGACAAGAGCCACAGCTCACTGTTCTAACCCAGGGGGAGACAAGAGCCACAGCTCACTGTTCTAAACCAGGGGAGACAAGAGCCACAGTTCACTGTTCTAACCCAGGGGGAGACAAGAGCCACAGTTCACTGTTCTAAACCAGAGGGAGACAAGAGCCACAGCTCACTGTTCTAAACCAGTGGGAGACAAGAGCCACAGCTCACTGTTCTAACCCAGGGGGAGACAAGAGCCACAGTTCACTGTTCTAAACCAGAGGGAGACAAGAGCCACAGCTCACTGTTCTAAACCAGGGGGAGCAGAGAGCCACAGCTCACTGTTCTAAACCAGGGGAGACAAGAGCCACAGCTCACTGTTCTAACCCAGGGGGAGCAAAGAGCCACAGCTCACTGTTCTAAACCAGGGGAGACAAGAGCCACAGCTCACTGTTATAAATCAGGGGGAGACAAGAGCCGCAGCTCACTGTTCTAAACCAGGGAGACAAGAGCCACAGCTCACTGTTCTAAACCAGAGGGAGACAAGAGCCACAGCTCACTGTTCTAAACCAGGGGAGATAAGAGCCACAGCTCACTGTTCTAACCCAGGGGGAGACAAGAGCCACAGCTCACTGTTCTAAACCAGGGGAGACAAGAGCCAGAGCTCACTGTTCTAAACCAGGGGAGACAAGAGCCAGAGCTCACTGTTCTAAACCTGGAGAGACAAGGGTCACAGCTCCCTGTTCTAAACCAGAGGAGACAAGAGCCACAGCTCACTGTTCTAAACCAGAGGGAGCAAAGAGCCACAGCTCACTGTTCTAAACCAGAGGGAGCAAAGAGCCACAGCTCACTGTTCTAAAGCAGGGGAGACAAGAGCCACAGCTCACTGTTCTAAACCAGGGGAGACAAGAGCCACAGCTCACTCTTCTAAACCAGGGGAGACAAGAGCCACAGCTCACTGTTCTAAACCAGAGGGAGCAAAGAGCCACAGCTCACTGTTCTAAACCAGAGGGAGCAAAGAGCCACAGCTCACTGTTCTAAAGCAGGGGAGACAAGAGCCACAGCTCACTGTTCTAACCCAGGGCTAGACAAGAGCCACAGCTCACTGTTCTAAACTAGGGGAGACGAGAGCCACAGCTCACTATTCTAACCCAGGGGGAGACAAGAGCCACAGCTCACTGTTCTAAACCAGGGGAGATAAGAGCCACAGCTCACTGTTCTAACCCAGGGGGAGACAAGAGCCACAGCTCACTGCTCTAAACTAGGGGAGACAAGAGCCACAGCTCGCTGTTCTAACCCAGGGGGAGACAAGAGCCACAGCTCACTGTTCTAAACCAGGGGAGATAAGAGCCACAGCTCACTGTTCTAAACCAGGGGAGACAAGAGCCACAGCTCACTGTTCTAACCCAGGGGGAGACAAGAGCCACAGCTCACTGTTCTAAACCAGGGGAGACAAGAGCCAGAGCTCACTGTTCTAAACCAGGGGAGACAAGAGCCAGAGCTCACTGTTCTAAACCTGGAGAGACAAGGGTCACAGCTCCCTGTTCTAAACCAGGGGAGACAAGAGCCAGAGCTCACTGTTCTAAAGCAGGGGAGACAAGAGCCACAGCTCACTGTTCTAACCCAGGGGGAGACAAGAGCCACAGCTCACTGTTCTAAACTAGGGGAGACAAGAGCCACAGCTCACTGTTCTAAAGCAGGGGAGACAAGAGCCATAGCTCACTGTTCTAACCCAGGGGGAGACAAGAGCCACAGCTCACTGTTCTAAACTAGGGGAGACAAGAGCCACAGCTCACTGTTCTAAAGCAGGGGAGACAAGAGCCACAGCTCACTGTTCTAACCTAGGGGGAGACAAGAGCCACAGCTCACTGTTCTAAACCTGCGGAGACAAGAGCCACAGTTCACTGTTCCAAACCAGGGGGAGCAAAGAGCCACAGCGCACTGTTCTAAACAAGGGGGAGCAGAGAGCCACAGCTCACTGTTCTAAACTAGGGGAGACAAGAGCCACAGCTCACTGTTCTAAACCAGGGGAGACAAAAGCCAAAGCTCACTGCTCTAAACTAGGGGGAGCAAAGAGCCACAGCTCACTGTTCTAAACCGGGGAAGACAAGAGCCACAGCTCACTGTTATAAATCAGGGGAAGACAAGAGCCACAGCTCACTATTCTAAACCAGGGGAGACAAGAGCCACAGCTCACTGTTATAAACCAGGTGAGACAAGAGCCAGAGCTCACTGTTCTTACCAGGGGGAGCAAAGAGCCACAGCTCACTGTTCTAAACCCGGGGAGACAAGAGCCAGGGCTCACTGTTCTAAACCAGGGGAGACAAGAGCCACAGCTCACTGTTCTAAACCAGGGGAGACAAGAGCCACAGCTCACTGTTCTAAACCAGGGGCGACAAGAGCCAAAGCTCACTGTTCTAAACCAGGGGAGACAAGAGCCACAGCTCACTGTTCTAAACCAGGGGAGACAAGAGCTACAGCTCACTGTTCTAAACCAGGGGAGATAAGAGCCACAGCTCACTGTTCTAAACCAGGGGGAGACAAGAGCCACAGCTCACTGTTCTAAACCAGGGGAGACAAGAGCCACAGCTCACTGTTCTAAACCAGGGGGAGCAAAGAGCCACAGCTCACTGTTCTAAACCAGGGGAGACAAGAGCCACAGCTCACTGTTATAAATCAGGGGGAGACAAGAGCCACAGCTCACTGTTCTTAATCAGGGGAGACAAGAGCCACAGCTCACTGTTCTTAACCAGGGGAGACACGAGCCACAGCTCACTGTTCTAAACCAGGGGAGACAAGAGCCAAACCTCACTGTTCTAAACCAGGGGGAGCAAAGAGCCACAGCTCACTGTTCTAAACCAGGGGAGACAAGAGCCACAGCTCACTGTTCTTAACCAGGGGCGACAAGAGCCACAGCTCACTGTTCTAAACCAGGGGAGACACGAGCCACAGCTCACTGTTCTAACCCAGGGGGAGACAAGAGCCAGAGCTCACTGTTCTAAACCAGAGGGAGACAAGAGCCACAGCTCACTGTTCTAAACCAGGGGAGATAAGAGCCACAGCTCACTGTTCTAACCCAGGGGGAGAGAAGAGCCACAGCTCACTGTTCTTAACCAGGGGAGACACGAGCCACAGATCACTGTTCTAAACCAGGGGAGACAAGAGCCAAAGCTCACTGTTCTAAACCAGGGGGAGCAAAGAGCCACAGCTCACTGTTCTAAACCAGGGGAGACAAGAGCCACAGCTCACTGTTATAAATCAGGGGGAGACAAGAGCCACAGCTCACTGTTCTTAATCAGGGGAGACAAGAGCCACAGCTCACTGTTCTTAACCAGGGGAGACACGAGCCACAGCTCACTGTTCTAAACCAGGGGAGACAAGAGCCAAACCTCACTGTTCTAAACCAGAGGGAGCAAAGAGCCACAGCTCACTGTTCTAAACCAGGGAAGACAAGAGCCACAGCTAACTGTTATAAATCAGGGGGAGACAAGAGCCATAGCTCACTGTTCTAAACCAGGGGAGACAAGAGCCACAGCTCACTGTTCTTAACCAGGGGCGACAAGAGCCACAGCTCACTGTTCTAAACCAGGGGAGACACGAGCCACAGCTCACTGTTCTAACCCAGGGGGAGACAAGAGCCAGAGCTCACTGTTCTAAACCAGAGGGAGACAAGAGCCACAGCTCACTGTTCTAAACCAGGGGAGATAAGAGCCACAGCTCACTGTTCTAAACCAGGGGAGATAAGAGCCACAGCTCACTGTTCTAAACCAGGGGATATAAGAGCCACAGCTCACTGTTCTAACCCAGGGGGAGACAAGAGCCAAAGCTCACTGTTCTAAACCAGGGGGAGACAAGAGCCACAGCTCACTGTTCTAACCCAGGGGGAGACAAGAGCCACGGTTCACTGTTCTAAACCAGAGGGAGACAAGAGCCACAGCTCACTGTTCTAAACCAGGGGAGATAAGAGCCACAGCTCACTGTTCTAACCCAGGGGGAGACAAGAGCCACAGCTCACTGTTCTAAACCAGGGGAGACAAGAGCCGCAGCTCACTGTTCTAAACCAGGGGAGATAAGAGCCACAGCTCACTGTTTTAAACCAGGGGGAGACAAGACCCACAGCTCACTGTTCTAAACCAGGGGAGACAAGAGCCACAGCTCACTGTTCTTAACCAGGGGCGACAAGAGCCACAGCTCACTGTTCTAAACCAGGGGAGACACGAGCCACAGCTCACTGTTCTAACCCAGGGGGAGACAAGAGCCAGAGCTCACTGTTCTAAACCAGAGGGAGACAAGAGCCACAGCTCACTTTTATAAACCAGGGGGAGCAGAGAGCCACAGCTCACTGTTCTTAACCAGGGGAGACATGAGCCACAGCTCACTGTTCTAAACCAGGGGAGACAAGAGCCAAAGCTCACTGTTCTAAACCAGGAGGAGACAAGAGCCACAGCTCACTGTTCTAAACCAGGGGGAGACAAGAGCCAAAGCTCACTGTTCTAAACCAGGGGGAGACAAGAGCCACAGCTCACTGTTCTAACCCAGGGGGAGACAAGAGCCACGGTTCACTGTTCTAAACCAGAGGGAGACAAGAGCCACAGCTCACTGTTCTAAACCAGGGGAGATAAGAGCCACAGCTCACTGTTCTAACCCAGGGGGAGACAAGAGCCACAGCTCACTGTTCTAAACCAGGGGAGACAAGAGCCGCAGCTCACTGTTCTAAACCAGGGGAGATAAGAGCCACAGCTCACTGTTTTAAACCAGGGGGAGACAAGACCCACAGCTCACTGTTCTAAACCAGGGGAGACAAGAGCCACAGCTCACTGTTCTTAACCAGGGGCGACAAGAGCCACAGCTCACTGTTCTAAACCAGGGGAGACACGAGCCACAGCTCACTGTTCTAACCCAGGGGGAGACAAGAGCCAGAGCTCACTGTTCTAAACCAGAGGGAGACAAGAGCCACAGCTCACTTTTATAAACCAGGGGGAGCAGAGAGCCACAGCTCACTGTTCTTAACCAGGGGAGACATGAGCCACAGCTCACTGTTCTAAACCAGGGGAGACAAGAGCCAAAGCTCACTGTTCTAAACCAGGAGGAGACAAGAGCCACAGCTCACTGTTCTAAACCAGGGGGAGCAAAGAGCCACAGCTCACTGTTATAAACCAGGGGAGACAAGAGCCACAGCTCACTGTTATAAATCAGGGGGAGACAAGAGCCACAGCTCACTGTTCTTAATCAGGGGAGACAAGAGCCACAGCTCACTGTTCTTAACCAGGGGAGACATGAGCCACAGCTCACTGTTCTAAACCAGGGGAGACAAGAGCCAAAGCTCACTGTTCTAAACCAGGAGGAGACAAGAGCCACAGCTCACTGTTCTAAACCAGGGGAGACAAGAGCCACAGCTCACTGTTCTAAACCAGGGGAGACAAGAGCCACAGCTCACTGTTCTAAACCAGGGGAGACAAGAGCCACAGCTCACTGTTCTAAACCAGGGGGAGCAAAGAGCCACAGCTCACTGTTCTAAACCAGGGGAGACAAGAGCCACAGCTAACTGTTATAAATCAGGGGGAGTCAAGAGCCATAGCTCACTGTTCTAAACCAGGGGAGACAAGAGCCACAGCTCACTGTTCTAAACCAGGGGAGACACGAGCCACAGCTCACTGTTCTAACCCAGGGGGAGACAAGAGCCAGAGCTCACTGTTCTAAACCAGAGGGAGACAAGAGCCACAGCTCACTGTTCTAAACCAGGGGAGATAAGAGCCACAGCTCACTGTTCTAAACCAGGGGAGATAAGAGCCACAGCTCACTGTTCTAACCCAGGGGGAGACAAGAGCCACAGCTCACTGTTCTTAACCAGGGGAGACACGAGCCACAGCTCATTGTTCTAAACCAGGGGAGACAAGAGCCAAAGCTCACTGTTCTAAACCAGAGGGAGCAAAGAGCCACAGCTCACTGTTCTAAACCTGGGGAGACAAGAGCCACAGCTAACTGTTATAAATCAGGGGGAGACAAGAGCCATAGCTCACTGTTCTAAACGAGGGGAGACAAGAGCCACAGCTCACTGTTCTTAACCAGGGGCGACAAGAGCCACAGCTCACTGTTCTAAACCAGGGGAGACACGAGCCACAGCTCACTGTTCTAACCCAGGGGGAGACAAGAGCCAGAGCTCACTGTTCTAAACCAGAGGGAGACAAGAGCCACAGCTCACTGTTCTAAACCAGGGGAGATAAGAGCCACAGCTCACTGTTCTAAACCAGGGAGACAAGAGCCACAGCTCACTGTTCTAAACCAGGGGAGACAAGAGCCACAGCTCACTGTTCTAAACCAGGGGAGACAAGAGCCAGAGCTCACTGTTCTAAACCAGGGGAGACAAGAGCCAGAGCTCACTGTTCTAAACCAGGGGAGACAAGAGCCACAGCTCACAGTTCTAACCCAGGGGGAGACAAGAGCCACAGCTCACTGTTCTAAACCAGGGGAGATAAGAGCCACAGCTCACTGTTCTAACCCAGGGGGAGACAAGAGCCAAAGCTCACTGTTATAAACCAGAGGGAGACAAGAGCCACAGTTCACTGTTCTAAAGCAGGGGAGACAAGAGCCACAGCTCACTGTTCTAACCCAGGGGGAGACAAGAGCCACAGCTCACTATTCTAAACTAGGGGAGACGAGAGCCACATCTCACTGTTCTAAACCTGCGGAGACAAGAGCCACAGTTCACTGTTCAAAACCAGGGGGAGCAAAGAGCCACAGCGCACTGTTCTAAACAAGGGGGAGCAGAGAGCCACAGCTCACTGTTCTAAACTAGGGGAGACAAGAGCCACAGCTCACTGTTCTAAACCAGGGGAGACAAAAGCCAAAGCTCACTGCTCTAAACCAGGGGGAGCAAAGAGCCACAGCTCACTGTTCTAAACCAGGGGAGACAAGAGCCACAGCTCACTGTTATAAATCAGGGGGAGACAAGAGCCACAGCTCACTGTTATAAATCAGGGGAAGACAAGAGCCACAGCTCACTATTCTAAACCAGGTGAGACAAGAGCCAGAGCTCACTGTTATTACCAGGGGGAGCAAAGAGCCACAGCTCACTGTTCTAAACCAGGGGGAGCAGAGAGCCACAGCTCACTGTTCTAAACCCGGGGAGACAAGAGCCAGGACTCACTGTTCTAAACCAGGGGAGACAAGAGCCACAGCTCACTGTTCTAAACCAGGGGCGACAAGAGCCAAAGCTCACTGTTCTAAACTAAGGGGAGCAGAGAGCCACAGCTCACTGTTCTAAACCAGGGGAGACAAGAGCCACAGCTCACTGTTATAAATCAGGGGGAGACAAGAGCCACAGCTCACTGTTCTAAACCAGGGAAGACAAGAGCCACAGCTCACTGTTCTAAACCAGGGAAGACAAGAGCCACAGCTCACTGTTCTAAACCAGGGGGAGACAAGAGCCACAGCTCACTGTTCTAAACCAGGGGGAGCAAAGAGCCACAGCTCACTGTTCTAACCCAGGGGGAGACAAGAGTCAGAGCTCACTGTTCTAACCCAGGGGGAGACAAGAGCCACAGCTCACTGTTCTAAACCAGGGGAGACAAGAGCCACAGATCACTGTTATAAATCAGGGGGAGACAAGAGCCACAGCTCACTGTTCTAAACCAGGGGAGACAAGAGCCACAGCTCACTTTTCTTAACAGGGGAGACAAGAGCCACAGCTCAATGTTCTAACCCAGGGGGAGACAAGAGCCACAGTTCACTGTTCTAAACCAGAGGGAGACAAGAGCCACAGCTCACTGTTCTAAACCAGGGGGAGCAAAGAGCCACAGCTCACTGTTCTAAACCAGGGGAGACAAGAGACACAGCTAACTGTAATAAATCAGGGGGAGACTAGAGTCATAGCTCACTGTTCTAAACCAGGGGAGACAAGAGCCAAACCTCACTGTTCTAAACCAGGGGAGACAAGAGCCACAGCTCACTTTTCTTAACAGGGGAGACAAGAGCCACAGCTCACTGTTCTAACCCAGGGGGAGACAAGAGCCAGAGCTCACTGTTCTAACCCAGGGGGAGACAAGAGCCACAGTTCACTGTTCTAAACCAGAGGGAGACAAGAGCCACAGCTCACTGTTCTAAACCAGGGGGAGCAAAGAGCCACAGCTCACTGTTCTAAACCAGGGGAGACAAGAGACACAGCTAACTGTAATAAATCAGGGGGAGACTAGAGTCATAGCTCACTGTTCTAAACCAGGGGAGACAAGAGCCAAACCTCACTGTTCTAAACCAGGGGAGACAAGAGCCACAGCTCACTTTTCTTAACAGGGGAGACAAGAGCCACAGCTCACTGTTCTAACCCAGGGGGAGACAAGAGCCAGAGCTCACTGTTCTAACCCAGGGGGAGACAAGAGCCACAGTTCACTGTTCTAAACCAGGGGGAGCAAAGAGCCACAGCTCACTGTTCTAACCCAGGGGGAGACAAGAGCCACAGCTCACTGTAATAAATCAGGGGGAGACTAGAGTCATAGCTCACTGTTCTAAACCAGGGGAGACAAGAGCCACAGCTCACTGTTCTTAACCAGGGGCGACAAGAGCCACAGCTCACTGTTCTAAACCAGGGGAGACACGAGCCACAGCTCACTGTTCTAATCCAGGGGGAGACAAGAGCCAGAGCTCACTGTTCTAAACCAGAGGGAGACAAGAGCCACAGCTCACTGTTCTAAACCAGGGGAGATAAGAGCCACAGCTCACTGTTCTAACCCAGGGGGAGACAAGAGCCACAGCTCACTGTTCTTAACCAGGGGAGACACGAGCCACAGATCACTGTTCTAAACCAGGGGAGACAAGAGCCAAAGCTCACTGTTCTAAACCAGGGGGAGCAAAGAGCCACAGCTCACTGTTCTAAACCAGGGGAGACAAGAGCCACAGCTCACTGTTATAAATCAGGGGGAGACAAGAGCCACAGCTCACTGTTATAAATCAGGGGAAAACAAGAGCCACAGCTCACTATTCTAAACCAGGTGAGACAAGAGCCAGAGCTCACTGTTATTACCAGGGGGAGCAAAGAGCCACAGCTCACTGTTCTAAACCAGGGGGAGCAGAGAGCCACAGCTCACTGTTCTATACCCGGGGAGACAAGAGCCAGGACTCACTGTTCTAAACCAGGGGAGACAAGAGCCACAGCTCACTGTTCTAAACCAGGGGCGACAAGAGCCAAAGCTCACTGTTCTAAACTAAGGGGAGCAGAGAGCCACAGCTCACTGTTCTAAACCAGGGGAGACAAGAGCCACAGCTCACTGTTATAAATCAGGGGGAGACAAGAGCCACAGCTCACTGTTCTAAACCAGGGAAGACAAGAGCCACAGCTCACTGTTCTAAACCAGGGAAGACAAGAGCCACAGCTCACTGTTCTAAACCAGGGGGAGACAAGAGCCACAGCTCACTGTTCTAAACCAGGGGGAGCAAAGAGCCACAGCTCACTGTTCTAACCCAGGGGGAGACAAGAGTCAGAGCTCACTGTTCTAACCCAGGGGGAGACAAGAGCCACAGCTCACTGTTCTAAACCAGGGGAGACAAGAGCCACAGATCACTGTTATAAATCAGGGGGAGACAAGAGCCACAGCTCACTGTTCTAAACCAGGGGAGACAAGAGCCACAGCTCACTTTTCTTAACAGGGGAGACAAGAGCCACAGCTCACTGTTCTAACCCAGGGGGAGACAAGAGCCACAGTTCACTGTTCTAAACCAGAGCGAGACAAGAGCCACAGCTCACTGTTCTAAACCAGGGGGAGCAAAGAGCCACAGCTCACTGTTCTAAACCAGGGGAGACAAGAGACACAGCTAACTGTAATAAATCAGGGGGAGACTAGAGTCATAGCTCACTGTTCTAAACCAGGGGAGACAAGAGCCAAACCTCACTGTTCTAAACCAGGGGAGACAAGAGCCACAGCTCACTTTTCTTAACAGGGGAGACAAGAGCCACAGCTCACTGTTCTAACCCAGGGGGAGACAAGAGCCAGAGCTCACTGTTCTAACCCAGGGGGAGACAAGAGCCACAGTTCCCTGTTCTAAACCAGAGGGAGACAAGAGCCACAGCTCACTGTTCTAAACCAGGGGGAGCAAAGAGCCACAGCTCACTGTTCTAAACCAGGGGAGACAAGAGACACAGCTAACTGTAATAAATCAGGGGGAGACTAGAGTCATAGCTCACTGTTCTAAACCAGGGGAGACAAGAGCCAAACCTCACTGTTCTAAACCAGGGGAGACAAGAGCCACAGCTCACTTTTCTTAACAGGGGAGACAAGAGCCACAGCTCACTGTTCTAACCCAGGGGGAGACAAGAGCCAGAGCTCACTGTTCTAACCCAGGGGGAGACAAGAGCCACAGTTCACTGTTCTAAACCAGGGGGAGCAAAGAGCCACAGCTCACTGTTCTAACCCAGGGGGAGACAAGAGCCACAGCTCACTGTAATAAATCAGGGGGAGACTAGAGTCATAGCTCACTGTTCTAAACCAGGGGAGACAAGAGCCACAGCTCACTGTTCTTAACCAGGGGCGACAAGAGCCACAGCTCACTGTTCTAAACCAGGGGAGACACGAGCCACAGCTCACTGTTCTAATCCAGGGGGAGACAAGAGCCTGAGCTCACTGTTCTAAACCAGAGGGAGACAAGAGCCACAGCTCACTGTTCTAAACCAGGGGAGATAAGAGCCACAGCTCACTGTTCTAACCCAGGGGGAGACAAGAGCCACAGCTCACTGTTCTTAACCAGGGGAGACACGAGCCACAGATCACTGTTCTAAACCAGGGGAGACAAGAGCCAAAGCTCACTGTTCTAAACCAGGGGGAGCAAAGAGCCACAGCTCACTGTTCTAAACCAGGGGAGACAAGAGACACAGCTAACTGTTATAAATCAGGGGGAGACTAGAGTCATAGCTCACTGTTCTAAACCAGGGGAGACAAGAGCCACAGCTCACTGTTCTTAACCAGGGGCGACAAGAGCCACAGCTCACTGTTCTAAACCAGGGGAGACACGAGCCACAGCTCACTGTTCTAACCCAGGGGGAGACAAGAGCCAGAGCTCACTGTTCTAAACCAGAGGGAGACAAGAGCCACAGCTCACTGTTCTAAACCAGGGGAGATAAGAGCCACAGCTCACTGTTCTAAACCAGGGGGAGACAAGAGCCACAGCTCACTGTTCTAAACCAGGGGAGACAAGAGCCAGAGCTCACTGTTCTAAACCAGGGGAGACAAGAGCCACAGCTCACTGTTCTTAACCAGGGGCGACAAGAGCCACAGCTCACTGTTCTAAACCAGGGGCGACAAGAGCCACAGCTCACTGTTCTAAACCAGGGGAGACACGAGCCACAGCTCACTGTTCTAAACCAGGGGAGACAAGAGCCAGAGCTTACTGTTCTAAACCAGAGGGAGACAAGAGCCACAGCTCACTGTTCTAAACCAGGGGAGATAAGAGCCACAGCTCACTGTTCTAAACCAGGGGAGATAAGAGCCACAGCTCACTGTTCTTAACCAGGGGAGACACGAGCCACAGCTCATGGTTCTAAACCAGGGGAGACAAGAGCCAAAGCTCACTGTTCTAAACCAGTGGGAGCAAAGAGCCACAGCTCACTGTTCTAAACCAGGGGAGCCAAGAGCCACAGCTCACTGTTCTAAACCAGGGGGAGCAAAGAGTCACAGCTCACTGTTATAAACCAGGGGAGACAAGAGCCACAGCTCATTGTTCTAAACCAGGGGAGACAAGAGCCAAAGCTCACTGTTCTAAATCAGGGGGAGACAAGAGCCACAGCTCACTGTTCTTAACCAGGGGAGACACGAGCCACAGCTCACTGTTCTAAACCAGGGGAGACAAGAGCCAAAGCTCACTGTTCTAAACCAGGGGGAGCAAAGAGCCACAGCTCACTGTTCTAAACCAGGGGAGACAAGAGCCACAGCTAACTGTTATAAATCAGGGGGAGACAAGAGCCATAGCTCACTGTTCTAAACCAGGGGAGACAAGAGCCACAGCTCACTGTTCTTAACCAGGGGCGACAAGAGCCACAGCTCACTGTTCTAAACCAGGGGAGACACGAGCCACAGCTCACTGTTCTAACCCAGGGGGAGACAAGAGCCAGAGCTCACTGTTCTAAACCAGAGGGAGACAAGAGCCATAGCTCACTGTTCTAAACCAGGGGAGATAAGAGCCACAGCTCACTGTTCTAAACCAGGGGAGATAAGAGCCACAGCTCACTGTTCTTAACCAGGGGAGACACGAGCCACAGCTCATGGTTCTAAACCAGGGGAGACAAGAGCCAAAGCTCACTGTTCTAAACCAGTGGGAGCAAAGAGCCACAGCTCACTGTTCTAAACCTGGGGAGACAAGAGCCACAGCTAACTGTTATAAATCAGGGGAAGACAAGAGCCACAGCTCACTGTTCTTAACCAGGGGAGACACGAGCCACAGCTCACTGTTCTAAACCAGGGGAGACAAGAGCCAAAGCTCACTGTTCTAAACCAGGAGGAGACAAGAGCCACAGCACACTGTTCTAAACCAGGGGAGCCAAGAGCCACAGCTCACTGTTCTAAACCAGGGGGAGCAAAGAGCCACAGCTCACTGTTATAAACCAGGGGAGACAAGAGCCACAGCTCACTGTTATAAATCAGGGGGAGACAAGAGCCACAGCTCACTGTTCTTAATCAGGGGAGACAAGAGCCACAGCTCACTGTTCTTAACCAGGGGAGACACGAGCCACAGCTCACTGTTCTAAACCAGGGGAGACAAGAGCCAAAGCTTACTGTTCTAAACCAGGGGGAGCAAAGAGCCACAGCTCACTGTTCTAAACCAGGGGAGACAAGAGCCACAGCTAACTGTTATAAATCAGGGGGAGACAAGAGCCATAGCTCACTGTTCTAAACCAGGGGAGACAAGAGCCACAGCTCACTGTTCTTAACCAGGGGCGACAAGAGCCACAGCTCACTGTTCTAAACCAGGGGAGACACGAGCCACAGCTCACTGTTCTAACCCAGGGGGAGACAAGAGCCAGAGCTCACTGTTCTAAACCAGAGGGAGACAAGAGCCATAGCTCACTGTTCTAAACCAGGGGAGATAAGAGCCACAGCTCACTGTTCTAAACCAGGGGAGATAAGAGCCACAGCTCACTGTTCTTAACCAGGGGAGACACGAGCCACAGCTCATTGTTCTAAACCAGGGGAGACAAGAGCCAAAGCTCACTGTTCTAAACCAGGGGGAGCAAAGAGCCACAGCTCACTGTTCTAAACCTGGGGAGACAAGAGCCACAGCTAACTGTTATAAATCAGGGGAAGACAAGAGCCATAGCTCACTGTTCTAAACCAGGGGAGACAAGAGCCACAGCTCACTGTTCTTAACCAGGGGCGACAAGAGCCACAGCTCACTGTTCTAAACCAGGGGAGACACGAGCCACAGCTCACTGTTCTAACCCAGGGGGAGACAAGAGCCAGAGCTCACTGTTCTAAACCAGAGGGAGACAAGAGCCATAGCTCACTGTTCTAAACCAGGGGAGATAAGAGTCACAGCTCACTGTTCTAAACCAGGGGAGATAAGAGCCACAGCTCACTGTTCTTAACCAGGGGAGACACGAGCCACAGCTCATTGTTCTAAACCAGGGGAGACAAGAGCCACAGCTCACTGTTCTAAACCAGGGGAGACAAGAGCCATAGCTCACTGTTCTAAACCAGGGGAGACAAAAGCCACAGCTCACTGTTCTTAACCAGGGGCGACAAGAGCCACAGCTCACTGTTCTAAACCAGGGGAGACACGAGCCACAGCTCACTGTTCTAACCCAGGGGGAGACAAGAGCCAGAGCTCACTGTTCTAAAACAGAGGGAGACAAGAGCCACAGCTCACTGTTCTAAACCAGGGAGACAAGAGCCACAGCTCACTGTTCTAAACCAGGGGAGACAAGAGCCACAGCTCACTGTTCTAAACCAGGGGAGACAAGAGCCACAGCTCACTGTTCTAAACCAGGGGAGACAAGAGCCACAGCTCACTGTTCTAAACCAGGGGAGACAAGAGCCAGAGCTCACTGTTCTAAACCAGGGGAGACAAGAGCCACAGCTCACTGTTCTAAACCAGGGGGAGACAAGAGCCACAGCTCACTGTTCTAATCCAGGGGAGATAAGAGCCACAGCTCACTGTTCTAACCCAGGGGGAGACAAGAGCCAAAGCTCACTGTTCTAAACCAGAGGGAGACAAGAGCCACAGCTCACTGTTCTAACCCAGGGGGAGACAAGAGCCACAGTTCACTGTTCTAAACCAGAGGGAGACAAGAGCCACAGCTCACTGTTGTAAACCAGGGGAGACAAGAGCCACAGCTCACTGTTCTAACCCAGGGGGAGACAAGAGCCACAGTTCACTGTTCTAAACCAGGGGGAGCAAAGAGCCACAGCTCACTGTTCTAAACCAGGGGAGACAAGAGACACAGCTAACTGTAATAAATCAGGGGGAGACTAGAGTCATAGCTCACTGTTCTAAACCAGGGGAGACAAGAGCCACAGCTCACTGTTCTTAACCAGGGGCGACAAGAGCCACAGCTCACTGTTCTAAACCAGGGGAGACACGAGCCACAGCTCACTGTTCTAACCCAGGGGGAGACAAGAGCCAGAGCTCACTGTTCTAAACCAGAGGGAGACAAGAGCCACAGCTCACTGTTCTAAACCAGGAGAGACAAGGGTCACAGCTCCCTGTTCTAAACCAGGGGAGACAAGAGACACAGCTAACTGTAATAAATCAGGGGGAGACTAGAGTCATAGCTCACTGTTCTAAACCAGGGGAGACAAGAGCCACAGCTCACTGTTCTTAACCAGGGGCGACAAGAGCCACAGCTCACTGTTCTAAACCAGGGGAGACACGAGCCACAGCTCACTGTTCTAAACCAGGGGAGACAAGAGCCAGAGCTCACTGTTCTAAACCAGAGGGAGACAAGAGCCACAGCTCACTGTTCTAAACCAGGAGAGACAAGGGTCACAGCTCCCTGTTCTAAACCAGAGGGAGACAAGAGCCACAGCTCACTGTTCTAAACCAGGGGAGATAAGAGCCACAGCTCACTGTTCTAACCCAGGGGGAGACAAGAGCCAAAGCTCACTGTTCTAAACCAGAGGGAGACAAGAGCCACAGCTCACTGTTCTAAACCAGGAGAGACAAGGGTCACAGCTCCCTGTTCTAAACCAGGGGAGACAAGAGACAGAGCTCACTCTTCTAAACCAGGGGAGACAAGAGGCACATCTCACTGTTCTAAACCTGCGGAGACAAGAGCCACAGTTCACTGTTCCAAACCAGGGGGAGCAAAGAGCCACAGCGCACTGTTCTAAAAAAGGGGGAGCAGAGAGCCACAGCTCACTGTTATAAATCAGGGGGAGACAAGAGCCACAGCTCACTGTTCTTAACCAGGGGAGACACGAGCCACAGCTCACTGTTCTAAACCAGGGGAGACAAGAGCCAAACCTCACTGTTTTAAACCAGGGGGAGCAAAGAGCCACAGCTCACTGTTCTAAACCAGGGGAGACAAGAGCCACAGCTAACTGTTATAAATCAGAGGGAGACAAGAGCCATAGCTCACTGTTCTAAACCAGGGGAGACAAGAGCCACAGCTCACTGTTCTTAACCAGGGGCGACAAGAGCCACAGCTCACTGTTCTAAACCAGGGGAGACACGAGCCATAGCTCACTGTTCTAAACCAGGGGAGACAAGAGCCACAGCTCACTGTTCTTAACCAGGGGCGACAAGAGCCACAGCTCACTGTTCTAAACCAGAGGGAGACAAGAGCCACAGCTCACTGTTCTAAACCAGGGGAGATAAGAGCCACAGCTCACTGTTCTAACCCAGGGGGAGACAAGAGCCACAGCTCACTGTTCTAAACCAGGGGGAGCAAAGAGCCACAGCTCACTGTTCTAAACCAGGGGAGACAAGAGCCACAGCTCACTGTTCTTAACCAGGGGCGACAAGAGCCACAGCTCACTGTTCTAAACCAGGAGAGACACGAGCCACAGCTCACTGTTCTAACCCAGGGGGAGACAAGAGCCACAGCTCACTGTTCTAACCCAGGGGGAGACAAGAGTCAGAGCTCACTGTTCTAACCCAGGGGGAGACAAGAGCCACAGCTCACTGTTCTAAACCAGGGGAGACAAGAGCCACAGATCACTGTTATAAATCAGGGGGAGACAAGAGCCACAGCTCACTGTTCTAAACCAGGGGAGACAAGAGCCACAGCTCACTTTTCTTAACAGGGGAGACAAGAGCCACAGCTCACTGTTCTAACCCAGGGGGAGACAAGAGCCACAGTTCACTGTTCTAAACCAGAGCGAGACAAGAGCCACAGCTCACTGTTCTAAACCAGGGGGAGCAAAGAGCCACAGCTCACTGTTCTAAACCAGGGGAGACAAGAGACACAGCTAACTGTAATAAATCAGGGGGAGACTAGAGTCATAGCTCACTGTTCTAAACCAGGGGAGACAAGAGCCAAACCTCACTGTTCTAAACCAGGGGAGACAAGAGCCACAGCTCACTTTTCTTAACAGGGGAGACAAGAGCCACAGCTCACTGTTCTAACCCAGGGGGAGACAAGAGCCAGAGCTCACTGTTCTAACCCAGGGGGAGACAAGAGCCACAGTTCCCTGTTCTAAACCAGAGGGAGACAAGAGCCACAGCTCACTGTTCTAAACCAGGGGGAGCAAAGAGCCACAGCTCACTGTTCTAAACCAGGGGAGACAAGAGACACAGCTAACTGTAATAAATCAGGGGGAGACTAGAGTCATAGCTCACTGTTCTAAACCAGGGGAGACAAGAGCCAAACCTCACTGTTCTAAACCAGGGGAGACAAGAGCCACAGCTCACTTTTCTTAACAGGGGAGACTAGAGCCACAGCTCACTGTTCTAACCCAGGGGGAGACAAGAGCCAGAGCTCACTGTTCTAACCCAGGGGGAGACAAGAGCCACAGTTCACTGTTCTAAACCAGGGGGAGCAAAGAGCCACAGCTCACTGTTCTAACCCAGGGGGAGACAAGAGCCACAGCTCACTGTAATAAATCAGGGGGAGACTAGAGTCATAGCTCACTGTTCTAAACCAGGGGAGACAAGAGCCACAGCTCACTGTTCTTAACCAGGGGCGACAAGAGCCACAGCTCACTGTTCTAAACCAGGGGAGACACGAGCCACAGCTCACTGTTCTAATCCAGGGGGAGACAAGAGCCTGAGCTCACTGTTCTAAACCAGAGGGAGACAAGAGCCACAGCTCACTGTTCTAAACCAGGGGAGATAAGAGCCACAGCTCACTGTTCTAACCCAGGGGGAGACAAGAGCCACAGCTCACTGTTCTTAACCAGGGGAGACACGAGCCACAGATCACTGTTCTAAACCAGGGGAGACAAGAGCCAAAGCTCACTGTTCTAAACCAGGGGGAGCAAAGAGCCACAGCTCACTGTTCTAAACCAGGGGAGACAAGAGACACAGCTAACTGTTATAAATCAGGGGGAGACTAGAGTCATAGCTCACTGTTCTAAACCAGGGGAGACAAGAGCCACAGCTCACTGTTCTTAACCAGGGGCGACAAGAGCCACAGCTCACTGTTCTAAACCAGGGGAGACACGAGCCACAGCTCACTGTTCTAACCCAGGGGGAGACAAGAGCCAGAGCTCACTGTTCTAAACCAGAGGGAGACAAGAGCCACAGCTCACTGTTCTAAACCAGGGGAGATAAGAGCCACAGCTCACTGTTCTAAACCAGGGGGAGACAAGAGCCACAGCTCACTGTTCTAAACCAGGGGAGACAAGAGCCAGAGCTCACTGTTCTAAACCAGGGGAGACAAGAGCCACAGCTCACTGTTCTTAACCAGGGGCGACAAGAGCCACAGCTCACTGTTCTAAACCAGGGGCGACAAGAGCCACAGCTCACTGTTCTAAACCAGGGGAGACACGAGCCACAGCTCACTGTTCTAAACCAGGGGAGACAAGAGCCAGAGCTTACTGTTCTAAACCAGAGGGAGACAAGAGCCACAGCTCACTGTTCTAAACCAGGGGAGATAAGAGCCACAGCTCACTGTTCTAAACCAGGGGAGACAAGAGCCACAGCTCACTGTTATAAATCAGGGGGAGACAAGAGCCACAGCTCACTGTTCTTAATCAGGGGAGACAAGAGCCACAGCTCACTTTTATAAACCAGGGGGAGCAGAGAGCCACAGCTCACTGTTCTTAACCAGGGGAGACACGAGCCACAGCTCACTGTTCTAAACCAGGGGAGCCAAGAGCCACAGCTCACTGTTCTAAACCAGGGGGAGCAAAGAGTCACAGCTCACTGTTATAAACCAGGGGAGACAAGAGCCACAGCTCATTGTTCTAAACCAGGGGAGACAAGAGCCAAAGCTCACTGTTCTAAATCAGGGGGAGACAAGAGCCACAGCTCACTGTTCTTAACCAGGGGAGACACGAGCCACAGCTCACTGTTCTAAACCAGGGGAGACAAGAGCCAAAGCTCACTGTTCTAAACCAGGGGGAGCAAAGAGCCACAGCTCACTGTTCTAAACCAGGGGAGACAAGAGCCACAGCTAACTGTTATAAATCAGGGGGAGACAAGAGCCATAGCTCACTGTTCTAAACCAGGGGAGACAAGAGCCACAGCTCACTGTTCTTAACCAGGGGCGACAAGAGCCACAGCTCACTGTTCTAAACCAGGGGAGACACGAGCCACAGCTCACTGTTCTAACCCAGGGGGAGACAAGAGCCAGAGCTCACTGTTCTAAACCAGAGGGAGACAAGAGCCATAGCTCACTGTTCTAAACCAGGGGAGATAAGAGCCACAGCTCACTGTTCTAAACCAGGGGAGATAAGAGCCACAGCTCACTGTTCTTAACCAGGGGAGACACGAGCCACAGCTCATGGTTCTAAACCAGGGGAGACAAGAGCCAAAGCTCACTGTTCTAAACCAGTGGGAGCAAAGAGCCACAGCTCACTGTTCTAAACCTGGGGAGACAAGAGCCACAGCTAACTGTTATAAATCAGGGGAAGACAAGAGCCACAGCTCACTGTTCTTAACCAGGGGAGACACGAGCCACAGCTCACTGTTCTAAACCAGGGGAGACAAGAGCCAAAGCTCACTGTTCTAAACCAGGAGGAGACAAGAGCCACAGCACACTGTTCTAAACCAGGGGAGCCAAGAGCCACAGCTCACTGTTCTAAACCAGGGGGAGCAAAGAGCCACAGCTCACTGTTATAAACCAGGGGAGACAAGAGCCACAGCTCACTGTTATAAATCAGGGGGAGACAAGAGCCACAGCTCACTGTTCTTAATCAGGGGAGACAAGAGCCACAGCTCACTGTTCTTAACCAGGGGAGACACGAGCCACAGCTCACTGTTCTAAACCAGGGGAGACAAGAGCCAAAGCTTACTGTTCTAAACCAGGGGGAGCAAAGAGCCACAGCTCACTGTTCTAAACCAGGGGAGACAAGAGCCACAGCTAACTGTTATAAATCAGGGGGAGACAAGAGCCATAGCTCACTGTTCTAAACCAGGGGAGACAAGAGCCACAGCTCACTGTTCTTAACCAGGGGCGACAAGAGCCACAGCTCACTGTTCTAAACCAGGGGAGACACGAGCCACAGCTCACTGTTCTAACCCAGGGGGAGACAAGAGCCAGAGCTCACTGTTCTAAACCAGAGGGAGACAAGAGCCATAGCTCACTGTTCTAAACCAGGGGAGATAAGAGCCACAGCTCACTGTTCTAAACCAGGGGAGATAAGAGCCACAGCTCACTGTTCTTAACCAGGGGAGACACGAGCCACAGCTCATTGTTCTAAACCAGGGGAGACAAGAGCCAAAGCTCACTGTTCTAAACCAGGGGGAGCAAAGAGCCACAGCTCACTGTTCTAAACCTGGGGAGACAAGAGCCACAGCTAACTGTTATAAATCAGGGGAAGACAAGAGCCATAGCTCACTGTTCTAAACCAGGGGAGACAAGAGCCACAGCTCACTGTTCTTAACCAGGGGCGACAAGAGCCACAGCTCACTGTTCTAAACCAGGGGAGACACGAGCCACAGCTCACTGTTCTAACCCAGGGGGAGACAAGAGCCAGAGCTCACTGTTCTAAACCAGAGGGAGACAAGAGCCATAGCTCACTGTTCTAAACCAGGGGAGATAAGAGTCACAGCTCACTGTTCTAAACCAGGGGAGATAAGAGCCACAGCTCACTGTTCTTAACCAGGGGAGACACGAGCCACAGCTCATTGTTCTAAACCAGGGGAGACAAGAGCCACAGCTCACTGTTCTAAACCAGGGGAGACAAGAGCCATAGCTCACTGTTCTAAACCAGGGGAGACAAAAGCCACAGCTCACTGTTCTTAACCAGGGGCGACAAGAGCCACAGCTCACTGTTCTAAACCAGGGGAGACACGAGCCACAGCTCACTGTTCTAACCCAGGGGGAGACAAGAGCCAGAGCTCACTGTTCTAAAACAGAGGGAGACAAGAGCCACAGCTCACTGTTCTAAACCAGGGAGACAAGAGCCACAGCTCACTGTTCTAAACCAGGGGAGACAAGAGCCACAGCTCACTGTTCTAAACCAGGGGAGACAAGAGCCACAGCTCACTGTTCTAAACCAGGGGAGACAAGAGCCACAGCTCACTGTTCTAAACCAGGGGAGACAAGAGCCAGAGCTCACTGTTCTAAACCAGGGGAGACAAGAGCCACAGCTCACTGTTCTAAACCAGGGGGAGACAAGAGCCACAGCTCACTGTTCTAATCCAGGGGAGATAAGAGCCACAGCTCACTGTTCTAACCCAGGGGGAGACAAGAGCCAAAGCTCACTGTTCTAAACCAGAGGGAGACAAGAGCCACAGCTCACTGTTCTAACCCAGGGGGAGACAAGAGCCACAGTTCACTGTTCTAAACCAGAGGGAGACAAGAGCCACAGCTCACTGTTGTAAACCAGGGGAGACAAGAGCCACAGCTCACTGTTCTAACCCAGGGGGAGACAAGAGCCACAGTTCACTGTTCTAAACCAGGGGGAGCAAAGAGCCACAGCTCACTGTTCTAAACCAGGGGAGACAAGAGACACAGCTAACTGTAATAAATCAGGGGGAGACTAGAGTCATAGCTCACTGTTCTAAACCAGGGGAGACAAGAGCCACAGCTCACTGTTCTTAACCAGGGGCGACAAGAGCCACAGCTCACTGTTCTAAACCAGGGGAGCCACGAGCCACAGCTCACTGTTCTAACCCAGGGGGAGACAAGAGCCAGAGCTCACTGTTCTAAACCAGAGGGAGACAAGAGCCACAGCTCACTGTTCTAAACCAGGAGAGACAAGGGTCACAGCTCCCTGTTCTAAACCAGGGGAGACAAGAGACACAGCTAACTGTAATAAATCAGGGGGAGACTAGAGTCATAGCTCACTGTTCTAAACCAGGGGAGACAAGAGCCACAGCTCACTGTTCTTAACCAGGGGCGACAAGAGCCACAGCTCACTGTTCTAAACCAGGGGAGACACGAGCCACAGCTCACTGTTCTAAACCAGGGGAGACAAGAGCCAGAGCTCACTGTTCTAAACCAGAGGGAGACAAGAGCCACAGCTCACTGTTCTAAACCAGGAGAGACAAGGGTCACAGCTCCCTGTTCTAAACCAGAGGGAGACAAGAGCCACAGCTCACTGTTCTAAACCAGGGGAGATAAGAGCCACAGCTCACTGTTCTAACCCAGGGGGAGACAAGAGCCAAAGCTCACTGTTCTAAACCAGAGGGAGACAAGAGCCACAGCTCACTGTTCTAAACCAGGAGAGACAAGGGTCACAGCTCCCTGTTCTAAACCAGGGGAGACAAGAGACAGAGCTCACTCTTCTAAACCAGGGGAGACAAGAGGCACATCTCACTGTTCTAAACCTGCGGAGACAAGAGCCACAGTTCACTGTTCCAAACCAGGGGGAGCAAAGAGCCACAGCGCACTGTTCTAAAAAAGGGGGAGCAGAGAGCCACAGCTCACTGTTATAAATCAGGGGGAGACAAGAGCCACAGCTCACTGTTCTTAACCAGGGGAGACACGAGCCACAGCTCACTGTTCTAAACCAGGGGAGACAAGAGCCAAACCTCACTGTTTTAAACCAGGGGGAGCAAAGAGCCACAGCTCACTGTTCTAAACCAGGGGAGACAAGAGCCACAGCTAACTGTTATAAATCAGGGGGAGACAAGAGCCATAGCTCACTGTTCTAAACCAGGGGAGACAAGAGCCACAGCTCACTGTTCTTAACCAGGGGCGACAAGAGCCACAGCTCACTGTTCTAAACCAGGGGAGACACGAGCCATAGCTCACTGTTCTAAACCAGGGGAGACAAGAGCCACAGCTCACTGTTCTTAACCAGGGGCGACAAGAGCCACAGCTCACTGTTCTAAACCAGAGGGAGACAAGAGCCACAGCTCACTGTTCTAAACCAGGGGAGATAAGAGCCACAGCTCACTGTTCTAACCCAGGGGGAGACAAGAGCCACAGCTCACTGTTCTAAACCAGGGGGAGCAAAGAGCCACAGCTCACTGTTCTAAACCAGGGGAGACAAGAGCCACAGCTCACTGTTCTAAACCAGGGGGAGCAAAGAGCCACAGCTCACTGTTCTAAACCAGGGGAAGACAAGAGCCACAGCTCACTATTCTAAACCAGGGGAGACAAGAGCCACAGCTCACTGTTATAAACCAGGGAAGATAAGAGCCACAGCTCACTGTTCTAAACCAGGGGAGATAAGAGCCACAGCTCACTGTTCTAACCCAGGGGGAGACAAGAGCCAAAGCTCACTGTTCTAAACCAGGGGGAGCAAAGAGCCACAGCTCACTGTTCTAAACCAGGGGAGACAAGAGCCACAGCTCACTGTTCTTAACCAGGGGCGACAAGAGCCACAGCTCACTGTTCTAAACCAGGGGAGACACGAGCCACAGCTCACTGTTCTAACCCAGGGGGAGACAAGAGCCAGAGCTCACTGTTCTAAACCAGAGGGAGACAAGAGCCATAGCTCACTGTTCTAAACCAGGGGAGATAAGAGTCACAGCTCACTGTTCTAAACCAGGGGAGATAAGAGCCACAGCTCACTGTTCTTAACCAGGGGAGACACGAGCCACAGCTCATTGTTCTAAACCAGGGGAGACAAGAGCCACAGCTCACTGTTCTAAACCAGGGGAGACAAGAGCCATAGCTCACTGTTCTAAACCAGGGGAGACAAAAGCCACAGCTCACTGTTCTTAACCAGGGGCGACAAGAGCCACAGCTCACTGTTCTAAACCAGGGGAGACACGAGCCACAGCTCACTGTTCTAACCCAGGGGGAGACAAGAGCCAGAGCTCACTGTTCTAAAACAGAGGGAGACAAGAGCCACAGCTCACTGTTCTAAACCAGGGAGACAAGAGCCACAGCTCACTGTTCTAAACCAGGGGAGACAAGAGCCACAGCTCACTGTTCTAAACCAGGGGAGACAAGAGCCACAGCTCACTGTTCTAAACCAGGGGAGACAAGAGCCACAGCTCACTGTTCTAAACCAGGGGAGACAAGAGCCAGAGCTCACTGTTCTAAACCAGGGGAGACAAGAGCCACAGCTCACTGTTCTAAACCAGGGGGAGACAAGAGCCACAGCTCACTGTTCTAATCCAGGGGAGATAAGAGCCACAGCTCACTGTTCTAACCCAGGGGGAGACAAGAGCCAAAGCTCACTGTTCTAAACCAGAGGGAGACAAGAGCCACAGCTCACTGTTCTAACCCAGGGGGAGACAAGAGCCACAGTTCACTGTTCTAAACCAGAGGGAGACAAGAGCCACAGCTCACTGTTGTAAACCAGGGGAGACAAGAGCCACAGCTCACTGTTCTAACCCAGGGGGAGACAAGAGCCACAGTTCACTGTTCTAAACCAGGGGGAGCAAAGAGCCACAGCTCACTGTTCTAAACCAGGGGAGACAAGAGACACAGCTAACTGTAATAAATCAGGGGGAGACTAGAGTCATAGCTCACTGTTCTAAACCAGGGGAGACAAGAGCCACAGCTCACTGTTCTTAACCAGGGGCGACAAGAGCCACAGCTCACTGTTCTAAACCAGGGGAGCCACGAGCCACAGCTCACTGTTCTAACCCAGGGGGAGACAAGAGCCAGAGCTCACTGTTCTAAACCAGAGGGAGACAAGAGCCACAGCTCACTGTTCTAAACCAGGAGAGACAAGGGTCACAGCTCCCTGTTCTAAACCAGGGGAGACAAGAGACACAGCTAACTGTAATAAATCAGGGGGAGACTAGAGTCATAGCTCACTGTTCTAAACCAGGGGAGACAAGAGCCACAGCTCACTGTTCTTAACCAGGGGCGACAAGAGCCACAGCTCACTGTTCTAAACCAGGGGAGACACGAGCCACAGCTCACTGTTCTAAACCAGGGGAGACAAGAGCCAGAGCTCACTGTTCTAAACCAGAGGGAGACAAGAGCCACAGCTCACTGTTCTAAACCAGGAGAGACAAGGGTCACAGCTCCCTGTTCTAAACCAGAGGGAGACAAGAGCCACAGCTCACTGTTCTAAACCAGGGGAGATAAGAGCCACAGCTCACTGTTCTAACCCAGGGGGAGACAAGAGCCAAAGCTCACTGTTCTAAACCAGAGGGAGACAAGAGCCACAGCTCACTGTTCTAAACCAGGAGAGACAAGGGTCACAGCTCCCTGTTCTAAACCAGGGGAGACAAGAGACAGAGCTCACTCTTCTAAACCAGGGGAGACAAGAGGCACATCTCACTGTTCTAAACCTGCGGAGACAAGAGCCACAGTTCACTGTTCCAAACCAGGGGGAGCAAAGAGCCACAGCGCACTGTTCTAAAAAAGGGGGAGCAGAGAGCCACAGCTCACTGTTATAAATCAGGGGGAGACAAGAGCCACAGCTCACTGTTCTTAACCAGGGGAGACACGAGCCACAGCTCACTGTTCTAAACCAGGGGAGACAAGAGCCAAACCTCACTGTTTTAAACCAGGGGGAGCAAAGAGCCACAGCTCACTGTTCTAAACCAGGGGAGACAAGAGCCACAGCTAACTGTTATAAATCAGGGGGAGACAAGAGCCATAGCTCACTGTTCTAAACCAGGGGAGACAAGAGCCACAGCTCACTGTTCTTAACCAGGGGCGACAAGAGCCACAGCTCACTGTTCTAAACCAGGGGAGACACGAGCCATAGCTCACTGTTCTAAACCAGGGGAGACAAGAGCCACAGCTCACTGTTCTTAACCAGGGGCGACAAGAGCCACAGCTCACTGTTCTAAACCAGAGGGAGACAAGAGCCACAGCTCACTGTTCTAAACCAGGGGAGATAAGAGCCACAGCTCACTGTTCTAACCCAGGGGGAGACAAGAGCCACAGCTCACTGTTCTAAACCAGGGGGAGCAAAGAGCCACAGCTCACTGTTCTAAACCAGGGGAGACAAGAGCCACAGCTCACTGTTCTAAACCAGGGGGAGCAAAGAGCCACAGCTCACTGTTCTAAACCAGGGGAAGACAAGAGCCACAGCTCACTATTCTAAACCAGGGGAGACAAGAGCCACAGCTCACTGTTATAAACCAGGGAAGATAAGAGCCACAGCTCACTGTTCTAAACCAGGGGAGATAAGAGCCACAGCTCACTGTTCTAACCCAGGGGGAGACAAGAGCCAAAGCTCACTGTTCTAAACCAGGGGGAGCAAAGAGCCACAGCTCACTGTTCTAAACCAGGGGAGACAAGAGCCACAGCTCACTGTTCTTAACCAGGGGCGACAAGAGCCACAGCTCACTGTTCTAAACCAGGAGAGACACGAGCCACAGCTCACTGTTCTAACCCAGGGGGAGACAAGAGCCAGAGCTCACTGTTCTAAACCAGATGGAGACAAGAGCCACAGCTCACTGTTCTAACCCAGGGGGAGACAAGAGCCACAGTTCACTGTTCTAAACCAGGGGAGATAAGAGCCACAGCTCACTGTTCTAAACCAGGAGAGATAAGAGCCACAGCTCACTGTTCTAACCCAGGGGGAGACAAGAGCCAAAGCTCACTGTTCTAAACCAGAGGGAGACAAGAGGCACAGCTCACTGTTCTAACCCAGGGGGAGACAAGAGCCACAGCTCACTGTTATAAATCAGGGGGAGACAAGAGCCGCAGCTCACTGTTCTAAACCAGGGGAGACAAGAGCCAGAGCTCACTGTTCTAAACCAGGGGAGACAAGAGCCAGAGCTCACTGTTCTAAACCAGGAGAGACAAGGGTCACAGCTCCCTGTTCTAAACCAGGGGAGACAAGAGCCAGAGCTCACTCTTCTAAACCAGGGGAGACAAGAGCCACAGCTCACTGTTCTAAAGCAGGGGGAGACAAGAGCCATAGCTCACTGTTCTAAACTAGGGGAGACGAGAGCCACATCTCACTGTTCTAAACCTGCGGAGACAAGAGCCACAGTTCACTGTTCCAAACCAGGGGGAGCAAAGAGCCACAGCGCACTGTTCTAAACAAGGGTGAGCAGAGAGCCACAGCTCACTGTTCTAAACTAGTGGAGACAAGAGCCACAGCTCACTGTTCTAAACCAGGGGAGACAAGAGCCAAAGCTCACTGTTCTAAACCAGGGGAGACAAGAGCCAGAGCTCACTGTTCTAAACCAGGGGAGACAAGAGCCAGAGCTCACTGTTATAAATCAGGGGAAGACAAGAGCCACAGCTCACTGTTGTAAACCAGGGGAGACAAGAGCCACAGCTCACTGTTCTAAACCAGGGGAGACAAGAGCCACAGCTCACTGTTCTAAACCAGGGAGAGCAGAGAGCCACAGCTCACTGTTATAAATCAGGGGAAGACAAGAGCCACAGCTCACTGTTGTAAACCAGGGGAGACAAGAGCCACAGCTCACTGTTCTAAACCAGGGGAGACAAGAGCCACAGCTCACAGTTCTAAACCAGGGGAGACAAGAGCCACAGCTCACTGTTATAAACCAGGTGAGACAAGAGCCAGAGCTCACTGTTCTTACCAGGGGGAGCAAAGAGCCACAGCTCACTGTTCTAAACCAGGGGAGACAAGAGCCACAGCTCACTGTTATAAATCAGGGGAAGACAAGAGCCACAGCTCACTATTCTAAACCAGGGGAGACAAGAGCCACAGCTCACTGTTCTAAACCAGGGGAAGACAAGAGCCACAGCTCACTGTTGTAAACCAGGGGAGACAAGAGCCACAGCTCACTGTTCTAAACCAGGGGAGACAAGAGCCACAGCTCACTGTTGTAAACCAGGGGAGACAAGAGCCACAGCTCACTGTTCTAAACCAGGGGAGACAAGAGCCACAGCTCACTGTTCTAAACCAGGGGAGACAAGAGCCACAGCTCACTGTTCTAAACCAGGGGAGACAAGAGCCACAGCTCACTGTTATAAACCAGGTGAGACAAGAGCCACAGCTCACTGTTCTTACCAGGGGGAGCAAAGAGCCACAGCTCACTGTTCTAAACCAGGGGAGACAAGAGCCACAGCTCACTGTTATAAATCAGGGGAAGACAAGAGCCACAGCTCACTGTTGTAAACCAGGGGAGACAAGAGCCACAGCTCACTGTTCTAAACCAGGGGAGACAAGAGCCACAGCTCACTGTTCTAAACCAGGGGAGACAAGAGCCACAGCTCACTGTTATAAACCAGGTGAGACAAGAGCCAGAGCTCACTGTTCTTACCAGGGGGAGCAAAGAGCCACAGCTCACTGTTCTAAACCAGGGGGAGCAGGGAGCCACAGCTCACTGTTCTAAACCAGGGGAGACAAGAGCCACAGCTCACTATTCTAAACCAGGGGAGACAAGAGCCACAGCTCACTGTTATAAACCAGGTGAGACAAGAGCCAGAGCTCACTGTTCTTACCAGGGGGAGCAAAGAGCCACAGCTCACTGTTCTAAACCAGGGGAGACAAGAGCCACAGCTCACTGTTCTTACCAGGGGGAGCAAAGAGCCACAGCTCACTGTTCTAAACCAGGGGAGACAAGAGCCACAGCTCACTGTTATAAATCAGGGGAAGACAAGAGCCACAGCTCACTGTTGTAAACCAGGGGAGACAAGAGCCACAGCTCACTGTTCTAAACCAGGGGAGACAAGAGCCACAGCTCACTGTTCTAAACCAGGGGAGACAAGAGCCACAGCTCACTGTTATAAACCAGGTGAGACAAGAGCCAGAGCTCACTGTTCTTACCAGCGGGAGCAAAGAGCCACAGCTCACTGTTCTAAACCAGGGGGAGCAGGGAGCCACAGCTCACTGTTCTAAACCAGGGGAGACAAGAGCCACAGCTCACTATTCTAAACCAGGGGAGACAAGAGCCACAGCTCACTGTTATAAACCAGGTGAGACAAGAGCCAGAGCTCACTGTTCTTACCAGGGGGAGCAAAGAGCCACAGCTCACTGTTCTAAACCAGGGGGAGCAGGGAGCCACAGCTCACTGTTCTAAACCAGGGGAGACAAGAGCCACAGCTCACTGTTCTAAACCAGTGGGGACATGAGCCACAGCTCACTGTTCTAAACAAGGGGAGACAAGAGCAACAGCTCAAGGTTCTAAATCAGGGGAAGCAGAAAGCCACATCTCACTGTTCTAAACCAGGAAGACAATAGCCACAGCTCACTGTTCTAAACCAGGGGAGCCAAGAGCCACAGCTCACTGTTCTAAACCAGGGGGAGCAGAGAGCCACAGCTCACTGTTCTGAACCAGAGGAGACAAGAGCCACAGCTCACTGTTCTAAACCAGGGAGACAAGAGCCACAGCTCACTGTTATAAATCAGGGGCAGACGAGAGCCACAGCTCACTGTTCTAAACCCGGGGGGAGCAGAGAGCCACAGCTCACTGTTCTAAACCAGGGGAGACAAGAGCCACAGCTCACTGTTCTAAACCAGGGGAGACAAGAGCCGCAGCTCACTGTTCTAAACCAGGGGAGACAAGAGCCAGAGCTCACTGTTCTAAACCAGGGGAAACAAGAGCCACAGCTCACTGTTCTAAACCAGGGGAGACAAGAGCCACAGCTCACTGTTCTAAACCAGGGGAAACAAGAGCTACAGCTCACTGATCTAAACCAGGGGGAGACAAGAGCCACAGCTCACTGTTCTAAACCAGGGGAGACAAGAGCCACAGCTCACTGTTCTAAACCAGGGGGAGACAAGAGCCACAGCTCACTGTTCTAAACCAGGGGAGACAAGAGCCCCAGCTCACTGTTATAAACCAGGGGAGACAAGAGCCAGAGCTCACTGTTTTTACCAGGGGAGACAATAGCCAGAGCTCACTGTTCTAAACCAGGGGAGACAAGAGCCAGAGCTCACTGTTCTAAACCAGGGGAAGCAGAGAGCCACAGCTCACTGTTCTAAACCAGGGGGGACAAGAGCCACATCTCACTGTTCTAATCCAGGGAAGACAAGAGCCAGAGCTCACTGTTCTAAACTAGGGGAGACAAGAGCCACAGCTCACTGTTCTAAACCAGGGGAGACAAGAGCCGCTGCTCAATGTTCTAAACCAGGGGAAACAAGAGCCACAGCTCACTGTTATAAATCAGGGGGAGACAAGAGCCACAGCTCACTGTTCTAAATCAGGGGAGACAAGAGCCACAGCTCACTGTTCTAACCCAGGGGGAGACAAGAGCCATAGCTCACTGTTCTAAACTAGGGGAGACGAGAGCCACATCTCACTGTTCTAAACCTGCGGAGACAAGAGCCACAGTTCACTGTTCCAAACCAGGGGGAGCAAAGAGCTACAGCGCACTGTTCTAAACAAGGGGGAGCAGAGAGCCACAGCTCACTGTTCTAAACTAGGGGAGACAAGAGCCACAGCTCACTGTTCTAAACCAGGGGAGACAAGAGCCAAAGCTCACTGCTCTAAACCAGGGGGAGCAAAGAGCCACAGCTCACTGTTCTAAACCAGGGGAGACAAGAGCCACAGCTCACTGTTATAAATCAGGGGAAGACAAGAGCCACAGCTCACTATTCTAAACCAGGGGAGACAAGAGCCACAGCTCACTGTTATAAACCAGGTGAGACAAGAGCCAGAGCGCACTGTTCTTACCAGGGGGAGCAAAGAGCCACAGCTCACTGTTCTAAACCAGGGGGAGCAGAGAGCCACAGCTCACTGTTCTAAACCAGGGGAGACAAGAGCCACAGCTCACTGTTCTAAACCAGGGGGAGCAGAGAGCCACAGCTCACTGTTCTAAACCAGGGGAGACAAGAGCCACAGCTCACTGTTCTAAACAAGGGGAGACAAGAGCCACAGCTCACTGTTATAAATCAGGGGGAGACAAGAGCCACAGCTCCCTGTTCTAAACCGGGAAGACAGGAGCCACAGCTCACTGTTCTAAACCAGGAAGACAAGAGCCACAGCTCACTGTTCTAAACCAGGGGAGACAAGAGCCAAAGCTCACTGTTCTAAACCAGGGGGAGCAGAGAGCCACAGCTCACTGTTCTAAACCAGAGGAGACAAGAGCCACAGCTCACTGTTATAAATCAGGGGCAGACGAGAGCCACAGCTCACTGTTCTAAACCAGGGGAGACAAGAGCCGCAGCTCACTGTTCTAAACCAGGGGAAACAAGAGCCACAGCTCACTGTTATAAATCAGGGGGAGACAAGAGCCACAGCTCACTGTTCTAAACCAGGGGAGACAAGAGCCGCAGCTCACTGTTCTTAACCAGGGGAAACAAGAGCCACAGCTCACTGTTCTAAACCAGGGGAGATAAGAGCCACAGCTCACTGTTCTAAACCAGGGGGAGACAAGAGCCACAGCTCACTGTTCTAAACCATGGGGAGACAAGAGCCACAGCTCACTGTTCTAAACCAGGGGGAGACAAGAGTCACAGCTCACTGTTCTAAACCAGGGGACACAAGAGCCACAGCTCACTGTTCTAAACCAGGGGAGCAGAGAGCCACAGCTCACTGTTCTAAACCAGGAGAGACAAGAGCCGCAGCTCACTGTTCTAAACCAGGGGGAGACAAGAGCCACAGCTCACTGTTCTAAACCAGGGGAGACAAGAGCCGCAGCTCACTGTTCTAAACCAGGGGAGACAAGAGCCACAGCTCACTGTTCTAAACCAGGGGGAGACAAGAGCCAGAGATCACTGTTCTAAACCAGGGGAGCAGAGAGCCACAGCTCACTGTTCTAAACCAGGGGAAACAAGAGCTACAGCTTACTGATCTAAACCAGGGTAAACAAGAGCCACAGCTCACTGTTCCAAACCAGGGGAGACAAGAGCCACAGCTCACTGTTATAAACCAGGGGAGACAAGAGCCCGAGCTCACTGTTCTTACCAGGGGAGACAAGAGCCAGAGCTCACTGTTCTAAACCAGGGGAGACAAGAGCCACAGCTCACTGTTCTAAACCAGGGGAGACAAGAGCCAGAGCTCACTGTTCTAAACCAGGGGAGCCAAGAGCCACAGCTCACTGTTCTAAACCAGGGGAAGCAGAGAGCCACAGCTCACTGTTCTAAACCAGGGGGGACAAGAGCCACATCTCACTGTTCTAAACCAGGGAAGACAAGAGCCAGAGCTCACTGTTCTAAACTAGGGGAGACAAGAGCCACAGCTCACTGTTCTAAACCAGGGGAGACAAGAGCTGCTGCTCAATGTTCTAAACCAGGGGAAACAAGAGCCACAGCTCACTGTTCTAAACCAGTGGAGACAAGAGCCACAGCTCACTGTTCTAACCCAGGGGGAGACAAGAGCCAGAGCTCACTGTTCTAAACCAGGGGAGACAAGAGCCACAGCTCACTGTTCTAAACCAGGGGAGACAAGAGCCACAGCTCACTGTTCTAAACCAGGGGAGCAGAGAGCCACAGCTCACTGTTCTAAACCAGGGGAGACAAGAGCCGCAGCTCACTGTTCTAAACCAGGGGGAGACAAGAGCCACAGCTCACTGTTCTAAACCAGAGGGAGACAAGAGCCACAGCTCACTGTTCTAAACCAGAGGGAGACAAGAGCCGCAGCTCACTGTTCTAAACCAGGGGAAACAAGAGCCACAGCTCACTGTTCTAAACCAGGAGAGACAAGAGCCGCAGCTCACTGTTCTAAACCAGGGGGAGACAAGAGCCACAGCTCACTGTTCTAAACCAGAGGGAGACAAGAGCCACAGCTCACTGTTCTAAACCAGAGGGAGACAAGAGCCGCAGCTCACTGTTCTAAACCAGGGGAAACAAGAGCTACAGCTTACTGATCTAAACCAGGGTAAACAAGAGCCACAGCTCACTGTTCCAAACCAGGGGAGACAAGAGCCACAGCTCACTGTTATAAACCAGGGGAGACAAGAGCCAGAGCTCACTGTTCTTACCAGGGGAGACAAGAGCCAGAGCTCACTGTTCTAAACCAGGGGAGACAAGAGCCAGAGCTCACTGTTCTAAACCAGGGGAGCCAAGAGCCACAGCTCACTGTTCTAAACCAGGGGAAGCAGAGAGCCACAGCTCACTGTTCTAAACCAGGGGGGACAAGAGCCACATCTCACTGTTCTAAACCAGGGAAGACAAGAGCCAGAGCTCACTGTTCTAAACTAGGGGAGACAAGAGCCACAGCTCACTGTTCTAAACCAGGGGAGACAAGAGCCGCTGCTCAATGTTCTAAACCAGGGGAAACAAGAGCCACAGCTCACTGTTCTAAACCAGGGGGAGACAAGAACCACAGCTCACTGTTCTAAACCAGGGGAGATAAGAGCCACAGCTCACTGTTCTAAACCAGTGGAGACAAGAGCCACAGCTCACTGTTCTAAACCAGGGGAAGCAGAGAGCCACAGCTCACTGTTCTAAACCAGGGGGGACAAGAGCCAGAGCTCACTGTTCTAAACCAGGGGAGCCAAGAGCCACAGCTCACTGTTCTAAACCAGGGGAAGCAGAGAGCCACAGCTCACTGTTCTAAACCAGGGGAGACAAGAGCCAGAGCTCACTGTTCTAAACCAGGGGAGCCAAGAGCCACAGCTCACTGTTCTAAACCAGGGGAAGCAGAGAGCCACAGCTCACTGTTCTAAACCAGGGGGGACAAGAGCCACATCTCACTGTTCTAAACCAGGGAAGACAAGAGCCAGAGCTCACTGTTCTAAACTAGGGGAGACAAGAGCCACAGCTCACTGTTCTAAACCAGGGGAGACAAGAGCCGCTGCTCACTGTTCTAAACCAGGGGGAGCAGAGAGCCACAGCTCACTGTTCTAAACCAGGGGAGACAAGAGCCACAGCTCACTGTTCTAAACCAGGGGAGACAAGAGCCACAGCTCACTGTTCTAAACCAGGGGAGACAAGAGCCACAGCTCACTGTTATAAATCAGGGGGAGAGAAGAGCCACAGCTCACTGTTCTAAACCAGGGGAAACAAGAGCCACAGTTCACTGTTCTAAACTAGGGGTAGACAAGAGCCATAGCTCACTGTTCTTAACCAGGGGAGACAAGAGCCACAGCTCACTGTTCTAAACCAGGGGAGACAAGAGCCACAGCTCACTGTTCTAAACCAGGGAGAGACAAGAGCCACAGCTCACGTTTATAATGAGAAGTAAAACCTGGCCTCTTTTGTACCAAGATTCCAGATGGTTAAGTTAGGTTAATTTAGCACTTTTTTGGTTCATTGATTGAAAAGGGTTAACAATGCTTTTAATCATTAACTCAAATTCTCACACTATGCTTTGTACATTTGAAACATGTCATATATGGTCTAAAGTCAATGCAAGTCACTGAGAAATACTGTCACAAACTTCGCCAGGAGGTGCAATCACCTTACAACGTGTGGCAGGGGGTACCATATATGATTCACGGCACAGACATGCCTTAGGGCACTGTTCGAGCCTTCCTGAACACATCTTCACTGTCCTTGTAGCATTGCCTCTGACTTGGAATACAGCTGTCAGCACAGCTCCTGTTGTGTCTCTGCACATGTGGACTGCTCAACCCACTGAAGACCAACCTGTGCCACACTGGCATTCTTCATGTGTTCTGCTGGCACGGGGCTGAAATCAGAGCAGGGTGGGCTGAGATGACACAGCCAGCCCCCCCGGCCAGGTCCCCCAGCATTCATCAAGTGTGCTGCTGGCACGGTAGGGTGTTCAACCATCCGTAAATTTCACAGACAGTCATAATTAGGACCTCACATCCGTTGTACATGAGGATCCCTTTTGCGGACGCCTTTTGTCTGTAATTTTGGCCATCACAGGGAGCAGCACTGCTCCCCTGCAAAAATCCTTAGCCCCTTTATGCTGGCGCCTTGCACTTCTTTGAGCACAAGAGCAGCCCCTCCCGCCCATTGTCATTCTGTATACTGGCTAATTGCCACATAAAGAATGTCAATTGGGCATTCTGAGCTGGTAACTATGCATGGGCGGAAAATCCGTTACGCTCGCGGATTTTGCGGATTTTCGGTAAATTCGCAATCGGCGAACGCTCCCGAATTTACCGAAAATCCGCAAATTCGCACGCAGCGGATTTTTTTTCTTGGTGATACAATTTTGCGGCGTGCGGTGTAAGTTCGCAATTGGCAGAAATCCTTGCAAACTGGCAGAAATCCTTGCGAACACAAAAAAAACATTCAGCACGTTCAAAAGTTCAAACTCATCCTTAGTAACCATTCCCTGTAGTGCTTCCTGACAAGGGCCCCTTCAGAGTTCAGTTGCTAGTTGCAACAATTGTATGACCCTGCTCTGACCCTCACAGCAGGCTCATAGAATAGCTACAAGTAGGCCACAAAGTTCCTGGAAAAAAAAATTGCACTGCAACAGAAAGCAAATTACAGATAAGGAAGCAGGTGCCAGACTGGAATTTTAAAACAGTGACACATTAATAAATCAACCCCAAATTAATTCATGTCAGTTGAAGCAGGCAGGTGTGCTTGCTTTTTCCCCCCATAATCTACAGTGATGATGAACCAGAGGGTGGCATTGATGTTCCAGAGGGTGGCATTGGGGAAACAGAGGGTGGCAGGGGTGAAACAGAGGGTGCTGGGAACCTGTGATGATGAACCAGACGTAGAAACAACATAATCGTGACCGTTGCGAGCCGACATGTAAGTTCGCAATTGCGAACTGGTACAAAACCATCGCGAACTGGCAGAAATCCTTGCGAACTGGCAGAATTCCTTGCAAACACAAAAAAAGCATTCAGCAGGTTCAAAAGTTCAAACTCATCATTAGTAACCATTCCCTGTAGTGCTTCCTGACAAGGGCCCCTCCAGAGTTCAGTTGCTAGTTGCAACAATTGTATGACCCTGCTCTGACCCTCACAGCAGGCTCATAGAATAGCTACAAGTAGGCCACAAAGGTCCTGGAAAAATAAATTGCACTGCAACAGAAAGCAAATTACAGATAAGGAAGCAGGTGCCAGACTTGAATTTTAAAACAGTGACACATTAATAAATCAACCCCAAATTAATTCATGTCAGTTGAAGCAGGCAGGTGTGCTTGCTTTTTCCCCCCATAATCTACAGTGATGATGAACCAGAGGGTGGCATTGATGTACCAGAGGGTGGCATGGGTGAAACAGAGGGTGGCAGGGGTGAAACAGAGGGTGCTGGGAACCTGTGATGATGAACCAGACATAGAAACAACATAATCGTGACCGTTGCGAGCCGACATGTAAGTTCGCAATTGCGAACTGGTACAAAACCCTTGCGAACTGGCAGAAATCCTTGCGAACTGGCAGAAATCCTTGCGAACACAAAAAAAAATCCGCAAATTCGCGAGAATTCGCGGATTTTGCGGATTGCGAGTTCGCAAATTCGCAAAATTCGCGAACGCCAGATTCGCAAAATTCGCCCATGCTTACTGGTAACGCATGTGGCGGCCTCCTCCTGCCTCAGTCCACAGCAGGGCATTCTGTTACATGAAAGGTAAAACTCTAATGCTGCAACTTTAGCAATGTTAGAGAACAGTTTATATAAAGAAGCCTGTGAAACAAGTTAACAAGAACGGGTTACGTTCTATCACTGTCTCATCATTTTTTAACTGAAGTATTTTCAATATTATATTCACCAAAGCCATGGTTGCTACTTTTTTATTTTAAGCAACTAACAACCATTGACAAAGCCAATAGTCCTGGCTTGTTGTTGGTGTAATAATACTTGCTGTATAAAAGATCTGGATGCAATGATATAAACAACATAATACCAGTCGGGTGGAACACCATGCTAAGCGCTGATTTTTAGCCTGGGTGTTTTAAACCACACCCTTAATTAAATCTAACACCCCCTTTGAAGAGACCCCCCTAGTTATTTTAAACCACTTAAAGCCCTGGAAACACCATGTCACAGTCACCTCACATCCTGGCACTGTGCACCATGCATGACTCATGACTTCTACATTTTCAGACTGCCTATGTGCAGGGGCATAGTGAACCCGCCCCACCCCTCGCTTTAGGAACTACAGCAGGCTGAAGTTCTTGATGGGCGTCTTCTGTCTGCAACTCTGCAGACAAAGGCTCAGCTCATAATGTGAAAAGATTGGTGAGTAAATAAGTGAAGGAATGTGTGAATGGCTGGATGGATTACTGAAAGGATGAATGGATAGATAATAAAAGAAAGGATGGATGGATGAGTGAATAAGTCGCAGTATGGATGAGAGAAAAGGTAAATAGATGGATGTATGGGTGGAAGGGTAGATGGATGGGTAAAAGGGTGGATGGGTGTGTGAAAGGATGGATGGATGAGTGAAAGCTTAGATGATGGGCGAAGGAATGGTAGATGGATGAGTGAAAGGATGGATGGATTGAATTGATAAGTGAAAGGGTGAATGGATGGATGGATGAGTGAAAGGAGGTAGATGGACAAAAGGATGGATAGATGAGTGAAGAAGTGAAAGGGTGGATGGATGAGAGAACGGATGAATGGATGAGTGAAAGTATGGATGAGTAATAGCATCGATGGATGGAATTAGTGAATGGATGAGTAGATGGATGGGTGGATGGAAGGGTGGGTGGATGGTTGGATGGATAAGTGAAAGGGTGATGGAGAGAGAAAGGGAGGATGAATGACTAAAAGGGTGAATGTGTGGAAGGATAAGTGACTGGGTGGATGGATGAGTAAGTTAATGGATGGCTGGATGGGTGAAAGGGAAAATGGCTGGATGGATCAGTGAATAGATGGATGGGTGGAAGAGTAGATGGCTGACTGTACGGATGGATATGGTGAAAGGGTGACTAGATGAATAATAGATGGATGAGTGAAAGGGTGGATGGCGGGATGGATGAGTGAAACGATGGATGGAAGGATATATGATGGATAGTTTGCAAATGGTTAAATATGTTTGGATATAGATGGGCACATAGATGGAAGTTCAGAATGAATGGTGAAAGACTGAATAATAGATAAAAGAATGATTACATCATGTAGCACCCATTATCTTAAGTAACATTTCCTATACATTGACTTTCATGGTAATATGAGTCATTGTCTCTATATAATGTGTGTGATGTAATGCACTCCGACACCCTGTCCTTCATACTTGGGATGAGTAACACTATAAGAGAAATTAAATACACATGAGAGATGGTCTAAGTGATGACGAGGGGCACCATTGGAGGGTGGTAACAAGGCCAGACTGGCCGGACCGGGCATTGGGTGTTTCCCTGGGAGGCTGGAAAGGGGGAGGGGGGAGCGGTTTTGTTACTGGGGGCTGGCACTTCAAAGTTCCTTCTATATCCAGTAGTTTTCAATTGACAATAAAAGCAGACTCACTTAGATGCAGGTGTAGTTCACCATTGTCTGGTGACTAATGTAATAATAATAATAATAATCCACATTTGTAAAGCGCACAATCACCCGTAAGGGTCTCTAGGCGCTGGGGGCCGTCGGGAAGATTAAGCAAGCTATTGCCCAGAGTCACATTGTGCTGGGCTAATCTGCCGCCGGCCCTGGGGATCGAACCGTGATCCCTGCTGGAGCGAGATACGAATTTTGAATCGTCTAAGGTAGCAGTCTGCGGCCATACAGAAAAACCATGAAGTGCACGACTGTCTCAACCTAATATAAACTTAGAACAACAAAGTCCTGTGCACACGTTATGTGTTACTTTAAGAAAAATCAACCGGCCGACACGTGTTTCGTCAATTGGGCACTGGACCCGTGACTCTTCAGGGCTGTCAGATGTCTACAAAAAAGAGCAAATGGGCGGTGATAATTCCAACCCAGCGTGGGCGGGTAACGATATGGTACTGTTCCGAGTATGTCCTTAAGCCATATATAAATAAATGAAGACGGGCGGGTACAGCCGTCCTTCCGGAAATCTGTGCAAACGGGCGACGGAGAGACGGGTAGTGTCCTCTTGTCGTGTATGTCGGCTGGTTGTTTTTTTCTTTGATGTCATTCTTCCAAAAAGGAAGACTCAATATACTTAAATTGGGATAAAAAACCATCTATCTGTGTCTATCTTATTTCTCTAGAATACGTATTTCTTCTCACAATTGAAGATACTTATGTTTCACTTCACATAACCTGTGCACAGGACTATGTTGTTCTCACTGAGTGGGCCCTTGCCACTACTTGCAGAGGTTTTGGGGTCTCCTCTGACCTTGTAGCACCGTTGCCCTTTGTTGCTTTTCATCTCACTCTTCCGCTACCAGCACGAGCGCCATTCTTCTTGTACACTTGAAAGCCCATCACAGAACCCTTAGATCTAATATAAACTTATTTTGACTTGTATTTAGATGGTTGTCTATTTACTTACTTATATGCTATTGTGCGACCACCTCTGACGTGTCTATAAAACTTACCTTTTGTCCCAAAGTTTTGTCCTGAATTTTGTCCCTTTGCTCTGAATTTTTACGGTCACCGTCCTGAATTTGCACCTATGCCAGTTGGTCACCCTGTGGTACGAGGCTCACATTATAGCTGGGTGAGCTGAGATGACCCACCCATCGCCCTCCAGGCCTCCCTGGCATTCTTCAGGTGTGCTGCTGGCAAGGGGGCTGATATCAGAGCAGGGTGGGCTGAGATGAGCCAGCCAGGCCCCCCCTGGCATCCCTTTGGAGAAGGTCTTGTTCTGGCCCAAAGCCACACACCTTATGGGTGTGAACAGAAAAATCAGACTGCCTGACCCTTCTGTGCATGATAAGAGAGCCTGATGTCAGGAATCGCTAAAAGACCGGGTCCCTTCATCACCTTGGTTACAACTGTGGTCAGGAGCTTCATTTTCTTTTTTTTCCATTTAAAATACAAATTGTATACACAGTTGTGGTTTTGGTCAGACATACTCAATGCCAGATTTGGTTATTGACTGCATTTTCTTTCTTTCTTTGCATTTTTTCAAAAAGCAGAATATATTGTGAACAGCGTTCAGGGGGTACTGTGGGTGCAGAGAGATATTTTTCTGCTCACGGACGCAGATAGAAAACCCTGGAGCAACAACAAGACTGTCTGCCCTGCTGAGTGCCATCTTTATGCATGAGCCGGGGCGCCTAGAGGGACTGCGTGGGAAACAGGAATGCACTGGAGGGTACGGGGTGCAGGATAAATACCCTGTAGGTTCGACACATAAATGTAAATTTCGTCCTGGCGTATTATAAGTTACATTTATTCCATTAGTCACTCAATGCGACCCCCATTTACATAGTTTTAAGACAAGCTCTGCAAGCAGAGACATGGTTTGCAGTACATAATTGGTATCTCATTAGCTCTCTAGACAGTGTCCTGTCTGCCTTTAGTAATGAATGTATTTTAATTACACCGCGGTCCTTTTTAACTACAGGACCGCAGGTATTCACAATGGAGCCGCACCAACCACCGAAACACAGAAAAGGGACCTGCCTGCCGGGGGCAGCCTGTGATGCCCGGCTCACGCAGCTGGCACCAGCCCCCAAAGGAGCACTTAACCCCTGGCGATACTCCAGAGCACCCTTCCACCGCCCATTCCCTTCGCCAGGAGGGGCACCTTTCTTCTCCGACATCTGCCAAATCATGTTAGATCATGATTCCCAGTATACAACATTTCCGCTCGAGTGCCTTAATAGTGGCACAATTCGCTCCCTGTGCTCTCGTGCCCACCACCAGGGGGCCACATAGTGGGACTTTCCAGTCTTCTAATAAACTTCAAGACCCTCCCCTGTATGCATATCCTGACTTTCAGCCATTTGGACACTTATTGGGAACTGACATCCATTCACAATCCATTCCGGGTTTTGTGAAAGCCAGCCTGCTTATACTTGAATCCAGCTTAATCATGCCTGAAACTCCATTACCCAGAATTCCCTGCTCACTGCTTTGTCTGTCTTGTCTGCTTTGTTGGATGAATTCAGCTCACCTGTGGCTGGCTGCTGCTAGCCTGCTCACACCTGCTGCATGTGATTACTGTGAGTTCTTATAAGCCCCAGTTCCCTTCAGGCCAAGGTTGGTCATTGTAGCTGTTTACCGGTGAGACCGATCCTTGTTTCCAGTGTTTCCCGATCCTTTGAAATCCTTGTTCCTTGTTTCCTCGTCTATAGCTATTCCTTGTACCTGAATTAGCACTGCCTGCAGTGCTACCTTGTTTCCTCAGTTCCTGAGCTATAGTTATTCTTTGTTCCTGTTCCCGGGCTTCAGCTATTTCTTGTTCCTGATTTGCTCTGCTTGCAGTGCTCTCTTGACTCCTTGACTCCTGAGCTGTAGCTCTTTCCCGTTTCCTTGAACCAGTACTGCCTGCGGTGCTACCTTGTCTCCTGAAGCTTTAGTCATTCCCTGTTCCTGAACCGGCACTGTCTGCAGTGCTACCTTGACTCGAGCCTTAGCTTAATTCTTGTACCTGCCCCAGCACTGCCCTCTATGCTACTTTGTTTTCTTGATTCCTTATCCTGCACTATTCTGGTATACCCTTGTAGCCTCCCCTTGTGTATATCCGTTTCCAATCCCTGCCTTTCTTCCCATGTCCTTGGTTCCAGTTCGTAGTCTGCTGTCTTTCTATTCTGCTGTCTTACTTCTGTTACCTTGTATGTTTGTTACCTGCTTTCTGCCAAGTGTGCCCTGTCATTTCCTTCCTTTCCTGTTAAGCACTCCTTCTTGCTAGCTCCTTGTCTATTGTGCTTGTGTTTAGTTCTACACCTTTGCTGTTACCGCCTTGTGCGTTCTTGTTTGATCGCCAGGATCCATGGGCTCAGCTGACTACCTAGGTGGTGTTTCTTGTTCACTGTGAGTATTGTCTTCGAGTTGCATTTATAACATCGCCATAGGTATAAGCTCCACAGACCCTGCCTTTGCATGCATATCCTACATGTGGGTATTTGCAGTCAGTATCTGTAACAGCAATTGTGGGTAAGAAACTTAATGAGCTTCAGTCTTACCATGTGGAGCTCCTGCGTGCTTTACCCCACACCCCCCTTTATTGTTAATGTTGTCTCATATATGTCTTGCACATTTGTCCTGGGTGTAGTTAGTCTGAATGCTAAATTGCCTCATGAGTGCCCTTCCTTTCTGAGTCTTACCCATCTTGTTCACTTGTACAGGCTTCCACTTTGGATCCCTTTTTCCCCTCTGACTCCCTGTATGATCCTGGGCAGCGCTGTGCTCCTCTTCCTGTGTAAGTTTTCTACCCAGTTTCCAGTCCTTGCCCAAGTCCCTGACTGTATTCCCCACATAGTCCCAGACAGTCCCTGACAAATAGGCATGCCTACTAAATCTATACATAAAACACTAAGGGGCAGATTTACGAGCCCCTTGCGCCACCAGGCCTTCACCCACCTTTTGTGTCGTACTGGTGGCACATGTTACTGCTCCATATTTAGAAGGACAGGGAGAGCCACCCTGCACTTTGCATGAAAGGGGCGTTCCATGGGTGTTGCTGTGGGTGTTCCCACGCAACACCCATGGAAGGAGTCACATTTCCAGATTTGCGAGTGATCGTAAATTTGGAAATGTGTCAGTATGCTACGCCTCTCCAGAAGAGGTGTAGAGAGGCGCAAGGAGGAAAAATGTTTTCATTTCTCCTAGTTTTTTCCTCCTTCAATTTGTGCTGCATTCTACAGCACACATTGAAAGTGAAAAATGCTTTAATGTTTCATTTTTAATATATAGGCTTTTATTTTGGTTTATTGTGTCTTCAGAGTACTTTGTAATCTAATTTATACATAAAAGAATGGCCCACATTCTGATGGCGTCGGACATTGCTAAGGGCAGATGTCGGTCCGACAATGAGTCAATGGTTCCACCTGCCCGATTAGGATAGGACCACCTGTATGTGTATCGGAATGTGCCTTTTTGTACTGTGTCTTGCACTGTAGCCCAGGAAAAGGGTCACAGCACAAGACACAGTACAAACAGGCACTTTTCAAACATCTTTCACTGTGTGCCAGGCAACTTGTTGTGCCTGGCACAGTGCATGGATGTTTGGGGGTGCAACACATGCTACCCCTGGGCCACTTAGCAGTGGCCCACAGGGAACGGACCCTGCTTGAGACCCCCAACGTGTCTTTCTGACTGCCTTTTGATGGCAGTGGGACCGCCATGAAAATGCTGTAGGAAATGGTATTCCTAATCCCTAGGGCGATGCCTGTGCAGGCACCACCTTAACTGTTGGTATTAGGGTCCGACAGCGACCCCGAGGGGCTTCTTTAGCCCTCAGGAAGCGGAGGTCTGTCTCCCAGACTGTTGCAGTCCAACCATTCGCATCATAATGAGGCGGTCAAACAGATGGCCTTGATGTTAGTGGGACAGGCAAAGATGGCCTGTTAGTGACGACCTCACTGACATCAAAATTAGGCCCTATGTGTGACTATGGATAATTGATTTTACATATTAAAGTTTTGGTGTCCGTCACCTTCGCTAAAATGGTTCAGATTAGCGTGGTACTAGTAAATGTTATCCCTTTACTGTCTAACACCTTCCCCAAAATGGATTGGAGTGGCAATAGTGTATGTCACTTTATTGGTGGCCAAAACGTTCCCCAAATTTGGTTTATATTATAGTTGCAATAGTAAATGTGATCTCTTTAGTGTCCAACATCTTCCTTAAAATAGTTTAAATTCAAGTGGGAATAGTAAACTTTGTTCTTTAGTGTCCAACACCTTCCCGAAAATGGTTTAGATTGGTGTGGTGATCAGCTACGGCCCTTGCAGATAAGAGAGGTGGGGCGGTTGGGCTGCGTTGGGGGGGATTCGATAGACGACCATGAGGGCTCAGCCCTTTCCTGCTCTTTCCATCGAGTTTATTGTAGATCTCTTTCTCCAGGTCCTCCCTTCACAGCAGCATCTTCACCCCGAGGAATAGGACCTCGTCTGGGGCGATCTTCAGGTAAGTCCTTTTAATATACCCATTGCCAAGACTGGCCACATATGCGTCAGACTCCGGAAATTGGTAGGTGGCATTTTACCATGTGTATTATGCATATGTGTGCATTCAACACATATGTAGTCGAAATACTTACACATACATTTTGGATATGTGGATACAGAGGATACTCGGCAGCTACAGAAGAGTAAGTCATATTTAATGTATTTGTTTTTTTCCTGGGCAATTATATATCTTAACTTTTATGTGAGTGTTATGTGATTGTGATTTGGTATTATATACATCAGGGGCCCGAACTTTTTCTATATTAAGAGCTAGGTGTCTGAAATGAAAATCCTCCTGAGCTGCTAATATTTTTAGTGTTGTCATTGGGCCCGATTCACAGAACTAACTTAAGACAAAATCCTAAACTTACTACTTTTGGTATTCACAGAAGGCATTTAGTAGAAGTAAAGTTAGGATTTTGTCTTAAGTTTGACATAAGTTTGTCTTAAGTTTGTCTTAAGACAAACTTAAGACATACATTAGACAAACTTAAAACAGACTTAAGACAACATCCTAACTTTACTGCTACTAAATGCCTTCTGTGAATACTAAAAGTAGTACGTTTACGATTTGTCTTAAGATAGTTCTGTGAATCGGGCCCATATTGAGCACATCAGATAATATTACATGTGGGGCCTTCCCTTGCAAAGTTACTAGTAGCGACCACCACAGCACAAGGGCATAGGGCCTGATTTATATTTCGGCGTACGGGATACGCGTCACCGTTGTGGCGGAGTAACCCGTCTTACAAGGCAAGGATGTCCCACGAGTTAGCCACCAAGTTGGTAAAAGAGTGTACTAATGGTGCCAGGCTCTTTGTTGTTTAGCAATACCAATATTGCTAAACAACAAAGAGCCTGGCACCATTAGTACACTCTTTTACCAACTTGGTGGCTAACTCGTGGGACATCCTTGCCTTGTAATATTACTCCCCTGTCCCAAACTTGACAGATAAGTGGGCCTCCTTTTACTTTTTAGGAGTAACCCGTCTGCCAAGATCTAAATCAGGCCCTGAGTTGCCAGCAGTAATGGAAAAAAATGGCTTTTCAATTTGGAAAGTCTCTACGCAGCTAAAAATTAATGCACACATGTATCTATTAATCACAAACCTTTGCCTGGAGGTGTCTTGCCGCTGCAGAACAAGTGAAGGGGTGAAAGTAACCAGTTCCTAGTTTTTAACGAAAAGACATGTTTTGCCCGATCTCCTGAAAACTTGTAAGGGGTAAACATTGTTTACCACAAATTTGTTTCCCCACAGGGAATTAAAACGCAATTGTTACAACAAACGCGTTGTAACAACACATACCATTACTCTGCAAGTCTGAACAACGACTTGCAGAGGGGGCAGAAGTAGTTGCATTTAAAATCCGGCACCTTCCCTACTGTTGAGCAAACTGGAGTTGGAATAGAAAATTATACTATTCCAACATCCAACCCCCCCCCCCCTTCCATCAAGGCATTACGATTTGTGGGTTAATGCATCCGTTGTTACAACGCGGTAATTGTAACAACCGCATTGTAAATGCATGCAGAGAAAAAGAGTGCAGAATTATGTGGCATATTCCTTGTAAAGAAGGAGAGGTTTGAGTTCCAAAGTAAAGGCATTCCAGAGCAGAGCTGTGGATCAGAAAAAAACGTTTCCCATCTCATGTGATTTTTCTGAAGTGAACAACTACAAGATTCTTGGCCATACTTGCGCATAGAGCTCTGCTAGGAGTGTACCACTTAAGATATTTTTAAAGGAGGCAGGTCCATACCCAGAAAGGGTCCTTAAAGCTGTGCACAGAGAATTGAAGATGATACGCTGTCTTACCGGAAGCCAGTGGAGTGTGCTAATGGCTCACTTATCTTATTGAAATCTAGGCACTTTTAGAAGAAAGTGTGCGGATGTATTCTGCTAAATTTGAAGCTTTTTTTATAGAGCAACCAAGATATTAAGATAGAGACGAATACAATTGTCGAGTCTTCTCAGCAGTAATGATATGACCATGGTTTTATAAGTTCTAGAGGCAGGTATTTCTCAATTTATTAAATCTCAGAGAGCAAAAAGAGGCTGAAGTGACCTTAGTGATGTGTTCCTTCACCTTCAGTTCATTATCAATCCTTATCCCTAAATGTGTAATCTTTGATACCGGAGTAGGAAGTGAACATAATTCAAGAAGGACTGTCACCCAAGCCCTCGTCACAAGCTGGCTCGACTATGGCAACGCACTCTATGCTGGGACAATGGCCGAGCTACAGAAAAGACTACAATGCATACAGAATGCCTCCGCATGTCTCATCCTGGACATACCCCGCCACAGCCACATCACCACCCACCTGAGAGGCCTGCACTGGCTCCCCGTCAACAAGAGGATCACCTTCAAGCTCCTCACCCACGCACACAAAGCGGTCCACAACGCCGGACCCGAATACCTCAACAAGGCCTCTCGTCTACTCCCGACTCGCCAACTCCGCTCAGTCACCCTCGCCCTCGCCACCATACCACGCACCAGAAGAACAACAACAGGTGGCAGATCTTTCTCCTACCTCGCCACCAAGACCTGGAACTTCCTCCCCACCCACCTCCGACTGACCCAAGACCTTCTCAACTTCAGGAGACACCTCAAGACCTGGCTGTTCGAGCAGTAGCAGCAACCCCCCCCCCCCCCCCCACCCTCAGCACCTTGAAACCCTCGCGGGCGAGTAGTGCACTCAATAAATGTACTGATTGGTTGATTGATTAAGGCCACCAGGTACGTGTCCAAAATGAGGGATTATTTTCAAATAGGATAACCTCCGTTTTGGATGAGTTTGGTTTACAGCTATTATTCTCCATCCATTTATTGACTTCCGTCATGCATTCCATGAAGGAGTCACCGGTGTTAATAGCATTTTTGGCTAATGACACGACAATTTGCTTGTCGTCTGCAAAGGATGCCAGAGACAAGCATATTGGAATTTTATAATTTTGGCAAGTGGTGTAACATAAAAATGTATTATAGTAGGGCTCAGATATGATCCCTGTACATGACAGCCATGGTTTTCATGCTCCTGACACCCAGGAAAAATTTGTATTAAGGCTCTACAACTCTGCTTGATTTATGACCCAAACATCAGCTTTAAATATATTTTGGAAATTCAACTATTATTCTCCAAACTGTCCGATTATGAGGTCTGGAAATACACACATTTAAATCTATCTTGAATGCAGGCGTTCCAATTTTGGGATCCTTATGGTAATTCAACAAAGCAAAAGCTTCAAATTTAGGTGGGGGGACTAGACACTGGAGAGTGAACTTAGATGTGGCTGGAGAGCAAACAGTAGCTCACGGGGTACTTGTTTGAGAAGCCTGATCCATATTTAGTGTTATAATTATTTTTTGCAACCGTTTGAGTTTGTTGTTAGAGGCTTTTTGGTGACTTAAATGTTTTTTTAAAATAAATAGTATGCATATGCTTGTTTTTATTGTATTAGACTTATTTACAATTGGATTTTTATTTAATATTTTGAATGATGTATAATAAAATGTTATGGACAGGTTACTCAGTCACAAACATGACAGATATCCTGTCCGCCGTCTTACGATGTCCATAGACTATAATGGGATTATAATACAGCAATTGGCCAATCCGTCATGTTTGTGACGGAGTAACCCCCACTACCATACTCTGAATCAGACCCTATATTTTTTATTTATATTAAAATTGTAATATTGGTTAAGATTATGACGAGAGATCACTGACATTAAATGGGGTAAGATGTCCTCAAAAGGTCTCCCACAACACAAGGTTGAAATCAATACAATTTAACATAGTGTATGTGACACCACACAGGCTAAAGGATATATATTACCTACTGGCGGTAGCCAGTAGGTATATATAGTTAGGACGGTTTACCATAGGAAATCCCCAACATTCTATTGGGAATAACTTTGGCCCTGGTTGATGAATCTTCGCAAATTTCTCAAAGAAGATGGCTCGCTCCGCTCCGCTCCTTCCCTGAAAGTTTGGGGGGGATTCGTCAAGTGGGGGCTGAGAAAAAAGGGGGGTCCCAAAACGTGTTTTCCCCATGTTAATTTCCATAGGACCTTTAGACTCAGCTACAGCTTGAACCGCTGAAGGGAATTACACCAAACTTGTCAAAATGGTAGTGTCTGGTATGCAGATCACGCTTTTGGTAAAATTGTGTAAATCCCTCCAGTGGTTCCTGAGAAAATTAGAAGAGAAATCAAAGAGAAATCAATTATATATCTATAAGCGCGAACGCGTGCACGCACCCCGCGATTTTTTGCGATTTTTTTTGGGGGGGGGGGAGGCTTGGGGGGCGGGGCTTGGGGGGCTTCTCTCTTTCATTTTATTGTTTTTAATGTAATTTCGAGGGTGCCCACCCCTCGTTTTGCCCCCGAGATCACCGCCGCCGCCTGGTTGTGGGCGGGGCCGGGAGGACGTGGTTTCCGCTTCCCCCTGCCTGGGGGAAGCCTTTGCTGTGTCCGTCCGGCAACCCTAATGTTGAACCTGAGATTAAAATCGACATGTCCGCAACACCGACAGGAGACGTCGTCGTGAGTGGTGATTGGCTTCTCCTGCAGCCCTGCCTGCACAGGTGTGTGCTCTGATCGCTGCCGCCCCTCCCCCTGCCCAGTGTGTGCTGTGATCGCTGCCGCCTCTCCCTCTCCCCCGCCTGCTTGTGATCGCTGCCTTCTAACTAAATTCGCACTCCCATCGTTTTGTACACTCCCTACGCAGATTTCCAAACTTGTCAAAGACCATAGGGCAGCAACCAAGAGAAAGTAATGTGTAAGAAAAGAGGAATGGTGAAAATAGATGTTTTGAGGTAAAGGCAGGTTTACGAATCAGTGTTTAGTAACTATATAGGACACGTGTTTGAAATGAAAAAAAATTGTTATAGACAAAAAAAACAACTAGCCTCGTGTGCAGCTGTCCTGCGGGGGCTCGTGCCTTCCTTTTAAGCGAGGGTCCAGGCGAAGAATTGGTTTCTGCTGGTCTGCTGTGAGGGTCTTGAGCCTGGGGTTGCTGCGGGTTTGCTGCCGAGACAAGTGTCGAGGGTCTCGGGCGGGGGTCTAGTGGGGATTGCTTTCTGTGGGTCTTTTGCGTTGAAAGGAACTTGTGCCATGTTTTTGTTGTGTGTTACATTGAGGGGTTTAATGGTCTACTGCATGTTTTTGTGGGGGCGGGGAAGTTTGTTATGGGGTGCTGAGTGTGTTCTCTCTCTTCCGAGGCCTGGTACCCCCTTAGCGGGGTCTGGCAGTGTTCTGTGGGGGGGCTGCAGCTGGGGTGCCCCGGCAATGAAAGGCTCCGTCAGGGTGATTTGCACTGAGCCCTGGCATATGCACGATTCGTTCCGGACAGAAAGCTGCCTCGTCCTCCCCCGACACCCCCACCTGCACCCCTCCAGTCCGAGCCCCTCCTGCTGAACTGCACCTCCTCTCTGGCCGGGCAGGGGGGGCTCCTACGGAGGCCCTTGGACCCCCTCGTGTTCCCCTATATCCGCCATGTGCACCTCGAGTCTGACAGAGAGTTTGCACGGAAGGACACACGTGTTCTACGTGTGCAAAAGCACGCTAACATGTGAGCACACTTAACAGAAAGCGATGGGGCATTACTTTCCAAAGTGTGGGGGGGAGGGGGCATTAAACAGGCTAGGGGAAACAAACGCTGTAGTCTTAAAGACGAGCGAAACAAATGTTGCCCAGCACATTGAGGGAAGAAATGTGTTGGCAGGCTGAGCCGGGGTCCCTTGGTGGCTAGTAGACTGGGGAAACGGAGTACCCTTTTGGAAAAACAGGCATGGATGTCTGCAGCTAGAGAGTGAATGAGGCCGGTGCCTGTTGGCACCGTTGACTAGTGCGGGTTACAATGGAATCGTTGGCCAGTAGGGCACGAAAAAGAGGTGCCTGGTGAAAGGGGGTGAAATGAAGTGATGGATAGTCCAGGAGAGAAACAAGCTAGTGCTGGGTGCAGGATAAGGAGGCACAGGGAAGGCATAGGAACGGGATATGAGTAGAGACCCGAGCTGCCGACTTTGGAACGGGGGATCCGGGTTTGAGTCTCGGCGTCGACTCAGCACCCTGTGAATCTGGGCGAATCACCTAAACTCCCCGTGCTACAGAAAACCAATGTGTCCTTGTGTGATGGAACTGGAACTCAGGTAAAGCGCTTCGATACCTTCGAGTCAAGTTGCGCAGTAAATAAAACGGCATTGTTCACTAGTGGAAACAAGAATCGATGGTCCGTGCTAATAGAGAAAATGTGTTATCCAGTAACAGGAGGTAAACAGAGTATTGTATAATGAAAGGAGCATAAAGCAGACCCAGCCTGTCAGCATCACACTCAGGATCCGCGTTTGTCTAGCAGACAATCCAAATAATATTCTCCACTTAAACGAGCAAAAGGCTTTGCTTGATTAAAAAAATAAAAGTGAACGGTCAGGCTCCCAAGTGAGGCAAATTGAGACACGCGAACAGAGGAAACTCCGGCATCTGTGAGCACGAGCTGCAGACACAAATTTTCATTTTACCCAGAGTTCTGCGAGCGCTAGGGGCTTTTTCTCGATAAAACAGAAATCCGCCTTCCAGAAATTTCACGCCGTCTGCGGCGACCCCCCAAGCACTGACCGATAATTTTGATCCTGGACAGGCCGGTGGTAGCGCCTTTGGAGCGACTGCGACAGGCAGAGGGCTCAGCTCCTTCCCCGGCCGATGGTCAAAGGATGTGCCCTGAATGGGGTTGGTTGCCTCAGGGTGGGTTGGGCAAAGGGCCTGGCCGCAGATCTTCAGCCGTGGACAGCGTGGAGTTGGCTGCCTGCGCGGAGGTTGGCTATACGACCTGCTTGTCTTCCCTGTGGCATTTAAAATTGCAGTTACACAGTACCAAGGGCTCTCTGCAAGGAGTGAAAATGCTTTCAAAATGATATGAATACAGAGAGGGAAGCCTGCTATAGGCAGTAAACCTCCACCTTTGCATTTTAATGGTAAATGTTACTGGGAAATCAAATGCCACAGCCCACATCCATCCATCCACCCACCCATCCATCCATCCTGCATCCATCCATCATTCATGCATCCATTCACCCATCTATCATGCATGCATCCATCCATGCATCCACCCAACAATCATTCATCCATCATGCATCCAACCATCGTTCATGCATCAAAAATCGGATCCCTAGGGCTGCTCAGGTGGTCCCACAAGGATAGTAACATATTTAAACGTTATCCGCTAATAGAATTAGCATTTTCAAAACCTTGCAAATTCACTGAAAAAACCATAGGTTTCTGCCCTTACATATCTATATATTAGCATTTAAAAAACCAATGAAATTCACTGAAAAAACCATAGGTTATACACTATATATAGTTAGGAATTAGCCTTTAAAAAACCAATGAAATTCACTAAAAAAACCATAGGTTTTAGACCTTATATAGTTAGGAATTAACATATAAAAAACCATTGAAATTCCTCCTATATAGTTAGCTGAACATTTTATTGACATAAAACCCAATGAAATTCCATATATAGTTAGTTGCAATAACTATATATCGCGCACCCGCAATCCACTGCTGATGATGTCACATATTACATCATTCATGACATGGTCAGTTGTAGTATCGGGTTCCCAAGGCCTACATGTTCCGAAGATAACCCACATACATTGGAAGAACTGTTGGCACGGAAACTGTAAAAGTCAAAGAACAAGTTTATTAAGACCCCATGGGGTGGTGGTACACTCATACAGCACCCTTCGGTAATGCAAGAGGTATCACACCGAACATCGGTGTGACCCCTTCTTTTATACAATTCTACGGGTAATAAAACGAACACGCGGCACAAAGTTACAGAACATTATGTACATATAAGGGCACGTTTTGGAACACTGCCAGCTCATTGGAGGGTTTCAAACCCACTGGTCAGTTTGCGGCACATTCCTAAGGAGTGACTGGTCAGTGTGAACTACGCATGTGTGAGCTTGACCAATACTAAAAATAGCCTGTTGCTGGGCAGACTCGAGTGGTCAGTGGAACGGACAAAGGACTAAAGGGCACGCTGGCCACGAGGCCGCTCATGATCTAAAATGGCCGCCGCTACATATAAAATGGCGTTTCTATGTATAGCCAATTTAAGCGAGAAACGTGTAGCAAAGCTAAGCGCTAACCCAGCCATCGTCAAAATACGACAGACGACCCTTTTAGCGTTTAGCTGAAGCTACCTCATAGTGGACATAGTCAGGGTGTTCATATTCTATATCTATTAACATTATTTGTGTTACTTCTTTATGAAGCATCATTTTGTCATGAGCAAGAGCTCGTCTAGATGGTACACAAACTGATAAGCACATAGAACATAAAGCTGGGCCACATTGGATACATAGGCATACAAAGAACAGAATCCCCACAATGATACATAGAATCGTTAACAGTTTCCATCCCCAGGAGGTGAGTATTGACCAAAACCATCCTGACAGAGTCCAAGTACCATTATCCGGATGTATTTCAGCGGCTATCTTAGGTAGCTTTGTGATATGAAAGAAAGAAAGTAAAAATTGGCAGTTTATATCAGTCTTTTCTATCCCAACTTCCTGACGATTTAGATGATCAGAACAATAAGTGGGCGACTAAATTTGGAGTACCTTCTATTGATTTAAAATTTCCATTGGTATTAGCTAGGTCTATCTTGGTCTCAGGTACTCTTTGCTCACAAAGTTATACGGCTATGTTCAATCTTTATTATACGCCCGCAAAACTAGTTAGATGGGGGTTGTTAGCTGGGGCAAAGGGTCGTTTTGTGCAAGATGTAAATTTCCCTCCGCAGATTCTGTCCATATGTTTTACAAATGTCCGGAGTTATCTCTCTTCATCAACCAAATTGAAACCTTCCTAACACAGATTACTCGAATTTCAGTCAAAATTTCAGCTTAATTGATAATTACTGGCTACGAGTATTCAACGGCCCTGGAAAAAACAAGACATTTGCAAGCATTTCTTTTATTGCCATGGCTATGGTCAGACTTTGTGTTACATCACTCTGGATAAATCCTGAACCCCCTACTTTTTGTCATTGGAAGGCCAGGATGTTGGCCTGGAATAAACTTGAGACTTCAGTTCAGGCTTTCAGAGGAAAGAAAAGACGTTTAACTGCCTCTAAGAATTGGGCACCATTTGAAAAATGGGTTGCAAATTAATTATGGTTATTTCTTCTTTTTTTCTTTTTCTGTTAGGTTTCTATAACTTTTTCTATTATGTGTGTATTATGTATGATCTATGTTTTGATGATTCAACTTGTCTCCCACCACGACGGGATAAAAGGGAAAACATTCAAATAATGAAAGAAAAAAGAAAAAAAAAGAAATTGCTTCTGTATAGTTAGTTGTACTAACTATATTTTGCGCGCCCGCAATCCACTGCTGATGATGTCACATATTACATCATTCATGACATGGTCAGTGACATCACTGATGACATTACTGATGACATCTCAAATGACATCACTGATGACACCACTGATGACATCTCATTTGACATCACTGATGACATCACTGATGACATCATCCAGTGACTGTATGTTTCTGTAAAGTTTAAATATGTCTTATATATTGAAGAATGAGTGGATGTATAAGTGTCTGGATGAAGGATTTAGTAGGTGCATGACTGACTGTATGAGAGAGTGATTAAATGTGTCTTACTAAATGCATGGGTTGGTGAGTAAACTGTCTGAATGTGTGCATCAGTATGTCTGTTGTGGTGTAAGCTTCTGCATGTGTTGATCAGTAGCTATATGAGTGGCTATATGGGTTATTGATTGGTTGCCCAAGTATTTGAATGGGAGACTGAGTGTGTGTGTGGGTGGCTGGGAGGTGCGTGGCTCTGTGCATAGATGTGTGAGCAGTTGATTCACTAGGTGTATGAGTTCAAGAGTGCATGTTGAAACAGTTATATGGGCGGTTGACTGTGTGCATGGGTGTGTTGGTGAGTGAAAGGATATCTCAGCGCTACATGTCCAAGTAAGTACATATGTAAAACAAAGTGCATGTGAGAGTTGGCAAATATAAATGACTATACATGAGAGCCAGTGAATGTGCGAGTAGCTGTATGGATCATTGTGTACTTGTATCAGTGATTGTATAATAGAATAAGTATGTGTTAGTATATGTTTGAATAAGTAAGGTGTTGTGTGTATAACTGTATAGTTGAGGAAATGGCAGTGTGATTGATTCTTTGCACGACTGACTAGGTGTGTGAGTAACTCCATGGATGAGTGGCAGTGTGTGAGTGTCTTTATAGGTGTATGAGTGCATATGATTTGTATTGATGGGTGACTGTATGTATCAGTGAATCTATGGGTGAATGAGTGAATGTGTGTGTAGACCTAGGAATCAGTGAGTGCGTATGTAGTAACTGGTATTGGTGTGTCAATGGTTTCAAGAACGGTAGTCTGTATTTAACACTGGGTGTATCAAAGGTTATATTAGAGTGTGAGGAGGTTTATCGTATTATCACAGGAATGATATCATCAGTAATGTGATCAGTGATGTCAAATGAGATGTCATCAGTGATGTCATCAGTGATGTCATTTGAGATGTCATCAGTGATGTCATCGACCATGTCATGAATGATGTAATATGTGACATCATCAGCAGTGGATTGCGGGTGCGCGAAATATAGTTAGTACATCTAACTATATAGGAGCAATTTCAATGGTTTTTTAAATGCTAATTCCTAACTATATAAGGCCTGAAAACTATGTTTTTTTAAGTGAATTTGCAAGGTTTTTTAAATGCAAATTCCTAACTATGTAAGGGGGGTCCCAAAACGTGTTTTCCCCATGTTAATTTCCATAGGGACCTTTAGACACGGCTACAGCCCGAACGGCTAAATGGAATTACACCAAACTTGGCAAAATGGTAGGGCCTGGTATGCAGATGTGCCTTTGCTATATTTGGTGAAAATCCCTCCAGTAGTTGTTGAGAAATTGAATTTGAGCAAATTATATATCTATATGTACTCAACATTCTATCGGGAATAACTTTGGCGCCGATTGAGGAATCTGTGTGTAATTTTCCAGAATTTTGGCCAGCTCCACTCTGATCGTTCCCTGAAAGTTTCGGGGGGATTCGTCAAGCGGGGGCCGAAAAGGGGGTCCCAAAAACGTGTTTTCCCCATGTTAATTTCCATAGGGACCTTTAGAAACGGCTACAGCCCGAACAGCTGAATGGAATTACACCAAACTTGGCAAAATGGTAGGGACAGATATGCAGTAGTGCCTTTGCTACATTTGATGAAAATCCCTCCAATAGTTCTTGAGAAAATTGAATTTGAAATTTTTCAAACGGCATTTTCTATGGGACCTTCAGACACGGCTACAGCCCGAATGGCTAAACGGAATTACACCAAACTTGGCAAAATGGTAGGGACAGGTATGCAGTAGTGCCTTTTCTATATTTGGTGAAAATCCCTACAGCAGTTGTTGAGAAAATTGAATTTGAGCAAATTATATATCTATATGCGCTCACCTTACGCACACAGTATGCGCACCGTACGCGTACCGTGCGCGTACCCCTCGATTTAAAAAATAATATTAATTTTTGCACTTGGTGGTCCTTCTGGGAACCCGTAAGAAGGGCTAGGGGGTCAGGGGGTCTCAACCCAGCCCCCTTTTTGCGTTTTTCACTCTTGTTTTGTGCTCTCTTGTGCCTCACTTCTCCTGAGAAACAAGATGGCTGCTCAGGTGGTCCCAGAAGGATAATAAAATATATATAAACGTTGTCCGCTAATAGAATTAGCATTTACAAAACCTTTGAAATTTATTGAAAAAAAATATAGGTTTCACGCCTGATATAGTTAGGAATTAGCATTTAAAAAACCTTGCGAATTCACTAAAAAAAAACATAGGTTTCAAGCCTTATATAGTTAGGAATTAGAATTTAAAAAACCTTGCAAATACACTTAAAAAACCATAGGTTTCAGGCCTTATATAGTTACAAATTAGCATTTAAAAAACCTTGCAAATTCACTTAAAAAACCATAGGTTTCAGGCCTTATATAGTTAGGAATTAGCATTTTAAAAACCTTGCAAAATCACTTAAAAAACCATAGGTTTCAGGCCTTATATAGTTAGGAATTAGCATTTAAAAAACCATTGAAATTGCTCCTATATAGTTAGTTGTACTAACTATATTTCGCGCACCCACAATCCACTGCTGATGATGCCACATATTACATCATTCATGACATGGTCAGTGACATCCCTGATGACATCACTGATGACATCTCAAATGACATCACTGATGACATCACTGATGACATCTCATTTGACATCACTGATCACATCACTGATGATATCATTCATGTGATAATACAATGCACCTCCTCACACTCTAATATAACCTTTGATACACCCAGTGTTAAATACAGACTACCATTCTTGAAACCATTGACACCAATACCAGTTACTACATACGCTCTCACTGATTCCTAGGTCTACACACACATTCACTCATTCACCCATAGAATCACTCATACATACAGTCACTCATCATTACAACACTATCATATGCACTCATACACCTATACAGACACTCACACACTGCCACTCATCCATGGAGTTACTCACACACCTAGTCAGTCATGCAAAGAATCAATCACACTTCCATTTCCTCAACTATACAGTTATACACACAAATCCTTACTTATTCAAACATATACTAACACATACTTATTCAATTATACAATCATGTGATACAAGTACACAATGATCCATACAGCCACTCGCACATTCACTGGCTCTCATGTATAGTCATGTATATATGCCAACTCTCACATGCACTGTGTTTTACATATGTACTTACTTGGACATGTAGCACTGAGATATCCTTTCACTCACCAACACACCCATGTACACAGTCAACCGCCCATATAGCTATTTCAACATGCACTCTTGAACTCATACACCTAGTGAATCAACTGCTCACACATCTATGCACAGAGTCACACACCTCCCAGCCACCCACAAACACACTCAGTCTCCCATTCAAACACTTGGGCAACCAATCAATAACCCATATAGCCACTCATATAGCTACTGATCAACACATGCAGCAGCTTACACAACAACAGACATACTGATGCACACATTCAGATAGTTTAGTCACTAACCCATGCATTTAGTAGTACACATTTAATCACTCACTCATACAGTCAGTCACGCACCTACCAAATCCTTCATCCAGACACTTATACATCCATTCATTCTTAAATATGTAAAACATATTTAAACTTTACAGAAACACACAGTCACTGGATGATGTCATCAGTGATGTCATCAGTGATGTCAAATGAGATGTCATCAGTGATGTCATCAGTGATGTCATTTGAGATGTCATCAGTAATGTCATCAGTGATGTCACTGACCATGTCATGAATGATGTAATATGTGACATCATCAGCAGTGGATTCCGGGTGCGCGAAATATAGTTAGTACAACTAACTATATAGGAGCAATTTCAATGTTTTTTTTAAATGCTAATTCCTAACTATATAAGGCCTAAAACCTATGGTTGTTTAAGTGAATTTGCAAGGTTGTTAAAATGCTAATTCCTAACTATATAAGGCCTGAAACCTATTTTTTTAAGTGAATACATATATATATATATATATATATATATATATATATATATATATATATATATATATATATATATATATATATATTCACTGAAAAAACCATAGGTTATACACTATATATAGTTAGGAATTAGCCTTTAAAAAAACAATGAAATTCACTAAAAAAACCATAGGTTTTAGACCTTATATAGTTAGGAATTAACATATAAAAAACCATTGAAATTCCTCCTATATAGTTAGCTGAACATTTTATTGACATAAAACCCAATGAAATTCCATATATAGTTAGTTGCAATAACTATATATCGCGCACCCGAAATCCACTGCTGATGATGTCACATATTACATCATTCATGACATGGTCAGTGACATCACTGATGACATCACTGATGACATCATCCAGGGACTGTGTGTTTCTGTAAAGTTTAAATATGTTTTACATATTGAAGAATGAGTGGATGTATAAGTGTCTGGATGAAGGATTTAGTAGGTGCGTGACTGACTGAGCGAGTGAATGAATGTGTCTTACTGAATGCATGGCTTAATGACTAAACTGTCTGAAAGTGTGCATCAATATGTCTGTTGTTGTGCAAGCTGCTGCATGTGTTGATCAGTAGCTATATGAGTGGCTATATAGCTTATTGATTGGTTGCCCAAGTATTTGTATGGAAGACTGAGTGTGTGTGTAACTGGCTGGGAGGCGAGTGACTATGTGCAGATCAATGTGTACTTGTATCAGTAATTGTATAAGAGAGTAAGTATGTGTTAGTATATGTTTGGAAAAGTAAGGTGTTCTGTGTTTAACTGTATAGATGAGGAAATCGAAGTGTGATTGATTCTTTACAGGACTGACTAGGTGTGTGAGTAACTCCATGGATGAGTGGCAGTGTGTGAGTGTCTGCATAGGTGTATGAGTGCATATGACAGTGTTGTAAAAATGAGTGACTGTTTGTACGAGTGATTGTATGGGTGAATGAGTGAATGTGTGCGTAGACGTAGGAATCAGTGAGTGCATATGTAGTAACTGGTATTGGTGTGTCATGATGTCATCAGTGATGTCATTTGAGATGTCATCAGTTATGTCATCAGTGATGTCATTTGAGATGTCATCAGTGATGTCATCAGTGATGTCACTGTGTCGTATTTTGACGATGGCTGGGTTAGCGCTTAGCTTTGCTACACGTTTCTCGCTTAAATTGGCTATACATAGAAACGCCATTTTATATGTAGCGGCAGCCATTTTAGATCATGAGCGGCCTCGTGGCCAGCGTGCCCTTTAGTCCTTTGTCCGTTCCACTGACCACTCGAGTCTGCCCAGCAACAGGCTATTTTTAGTATTGGTCAAGCTCACACATGCGTAGTTCACACTGACCAGTCACTCCTTGGGAATGTGCCGCAAACTGACCAGTGGGTTTGAAACCCTCCAATGAGCTGGCAGTGTTCCAAAACGTGCCCTTATATGTACATAATGTTCTGTAACTTTGTGCCGCGTGTTCGTTTTATTACCCGTAGAATTGTATAAAAGAAGGGGTCACACCGATGTTCGGTGTGATACCTCTTGCATTACCGAAGGGTGCTGTATGAGTGTACCACCACCCCATGGGGTCTTAATAAACTTGTTCTTTGACTTTTACAGTTTCCGTGCCAACAGTTCTTCCAATGTATGTGGGTTATCTTCGGAACATGTAGGCCTTGGGAACCCGATACTACAAATTGGTGACCACGAAGGGACTCATCGGCGACTCAGATGCCCGAAGGAGAGGTCGTGACGAAGGTTTGGACACTCACCATGGACGCGCGCTGCCACTGAGCGACCCGAGTCTTGGCACCCACGGTGTTTTTTCCTTTCCTTCCGATCTGACCTTCCAGGTGGCGCCGGTCTCCGACTGAGTTTTCGATCGTTGGTGGTGCTGGATAAAGTGCCGTTTGGCTGATTCGATTAAAAGACCTAGGCAGTTGGAATCTGGACCTTTGAAACTTTCGGTAAGATTTGTGATCGGTAAGGTAGTCTGCGGACGCTTACTGGAGTTCTAAGATTTGTGATCGGTAAGGTAGTCTGCGGACGCTTACTGGAGTTCTAAGATTTGTGATCGGTAAGGTAGTCTGCGGACGCTTACTGGAGTTCTATGATTTGTGATCGGTAAGGTAGTCCTCGGACGCTTGCCGAAATTTTGTGACCTATGACTTTGATTTGAGTTAGCTAACATTTGTGAACTTGTGAATTTGTGAATTTGTGAACTTTGAATCTATATGTGTAGTGCACTTCACATAGGCAGGCATGTAGAGATGTTTCTCTAACTTTGTTTTTTTTCCTCTGAGCGGCACATTTGTGTGAAGTACTGTAAGTGCCATTTTATACGGTGTCACGCTTTCGTGATACTCTTTGAACATGCCTGTTTTCAGCACGCTTCGAGGGATGTGCTGTCTTGGAAATGGTACCACAATTAGGTTAGCGGAATCACAGCCGGCTCCCCCAGAGGGAACACCAAATCGCGAAATGTACATTAAACATGGCCTTCCCCCTATAATGTACAGTAAACTCTGGCATAAGTATACCAAGTCGGATCCTGAATTGCAATGGCCACTACATGGGTCGTTCGATTTGCAAAAAGTGCAGTTTGTGGAGCAATGTCTGTTTCAACGCAGGTCTAGACAAAACATGTTTGATTGTGTGCGAATGTGGGAGAAAGCGGTGCGTGAGCGAATGAAACGTGAAGTTGCCTTGGCGGACAAAGAGCAGCGCAAGGCTGCTCGGGATAAGGCTTTACAGCTTGAGGAAAAAGAGGCTCAGGAGAAAAGAGAGAGGGAGGAACGGGAACGTAAATTGCAAACGACGGGTCAATTCCCTATTCGTCGACCGCTTTATCCTGTCCTTAATAATGAAATTGATGATTTTTCATTGCTAGATCGGTCACCGCCTCCGTATGTCTCGCCGACAGCTCCAGCTGAAGATTCGGGTGATGATGGGCAGGATAAGTCGGAAAAGAAGGGTATAACTGCTCTCAGGTTTACCACAGAGAGGTCCGCGCATTTACGTAGTTGGGCTCGTAAAGTGAATAAGAATTGTGTTTCACAGGCTGAGGTGGTTGCGGAGAGGAATAGGTGGACGGATCATGAATTACTGTATTTTCTGTCTAATTTGGCGGATGAAGTTGTTGTTGCGTATCGTCAGCTTTCAGATACGTTTGAACCTAAAACTGTGTCAGTATGTCGTGAGAATTTGGATAAAGGTGTATTTGATCTTGCAGATGTTGATGACCTTTTCAAGCAACTGATCCAGCTGCGAGATGAAACAACCAGGTTGCGGGAGGAGCGGAAAAAGAAGCAAAAGGAGCCCGAGTCGGAAAATAGCGAGCAGATTAAGGAGTGTTCTCTCCGGGGTTCAGATAAGAATTCTGCAATGCATGTTATGCCTATGCGTGAAGCTGCACCTCTGTATGTTCCACCGAAAGGGGAAGGTACAGATGATGATAGAAGGTCAAAAGATGCGAAGGGGTATTTTGTATATAATTGGGTGTATACGCCTTGGAATAGAGTGGATGTTATGGCATTGAAAAATTCTTTACCTGATCTTCGTAAGAATCCGGCAGCATTCTATGAGGGGGTGGAAGGGGCTATTTCGTCTTGTGTGATGACTCTTGTTGATATAGATTTGTTCTTTGGGTTAATACTTCCACCTGATATGTGGAGACAGATTCGTAAGAATAATGATGAAACAGTGCTAGGAGGTACATGGAAAGAGATTAATGAAGCTGATTTAGAAAGGAAACCAGCATGCAAGCCTTGCCAGTTGATTTTAGACCTTCCAGCGGCTATTTTGATTAAATTAAAAACGCTCGTTCCTTCTAAAAAGATCGATTGGACTATGTTAGCTTCGTGCAAACAAAAGCCCGATGAAACGGTTTCAGATTTCTTTACACGCTTCGAGGAGACATTCCACGATTACAGTGGTCAATCTTTAACAGACGATACGGGTCGGCATTTGTTTGTAGATAAGTATGTGACTAATCTCCTACCGGAGATTGCAAAACGATTGAAAATGAGTGAAAGTTCCTGGGCCATGGCGACCCCTGCGTCTTTGCTAACGATGGCTCAGTATTATGAGCGGCAGGAGATAGAGGCTAAAGAAAGTGTTGATAAGAAAGCGAAAGAATTGAAGAGGAAGGTGATGTTGGCACAGGTTCGTGGGACTCAGAATAGAGGGAGTGATAGAGGAAGACGAGGCGGAGGTACTACGTCGAATGGTCGTACGGATATAGCGGAGGATCAGTGTGCCTACTGTAAGGAGTTTGGGCATTGGGCTAATGATTGTCCGGTACTTCGTGAGCAGCGTAGTCAGCGTGGTCGAGGAGGTGGTAGGTCGAGAGGAGGTTATACGGGAGCAATAGGTGGCGGAAGTGATTGTGGAAGGGTTGAGGACAGGGGCCGTGGCCAGGATGAACGAAACACGTTTGATAGACGGAATCAATATCAGATTTCGGAGGGTGAGAATGTGGAACGCCAAGATTATGTACATGCATAGGACTGCGTAGGATGGGGTGCGGAACCAATTGAAGTGCCTGTAGATCAGGAGGGTCCATATGTAACAGCGGGTATTTTGGGTTCTACTGATCAATTCCTAGTTGACACCGGAGCTACTCGTAGTGCTTTGTCTAAAAGGTTGGTTCCGAGGGCTCCCCTGTCTGGCGAAATGATTACTTGTGTAGGGTTTGATGGCACACCCTCCCCTAGCCCATTGTCAAAACTCCTAGCGCTTTGTCTCGACAAATTTTTCAGTTTTGGTCAATTTTTGTTATCGCCCTATACACCAGATAATATCCTGGGCATTGATTTGCTTAAATATTTTCGAGCAACGATACGGTGCGCTCCAGAGGTAGTGCGGGTCATTCTCAATGACAATTATCCTGACCCAAATAGGTTTTACACCATACAAGACATTTCAGCTTTGGCCTCTCTCCCGCACACGTTATGGGCGACCTCAGACACAGATGTGGGAGAGATGCGTATTCCACCTATTCATATTACTGTTAAGGAAGGGGCTTCTCTGCCACGTGTGCCACAGTATAAGATTTCGAAGGAAGGAGAAATTGCCCTGACACATATTGTCCAAGATCTGGTTGCGGCTGGGGTGGTGGAAGAGGTTTCTTATAATGTCTGTAATAGCCCTATTCTACCGATTCTTAAAAGAGATACTGATGACAAAGTCTATCGCTTTATTATTGACTTGAGAGAAATCAACAAAATTGTCGTTCCCCAATACCCGGTGGTGTCCAACATTACGACCTTGCTTACGATGGTACCACCAACGGCTACGACCTTTAGTGTAATTGATTTGAAGAATGCTTTCTTTTCTATCCCTGTCCATCCCGATAGCAGATACCTGTTTGGCTTTACGTTAAATAATAAATCGTATAGATTTTGTCGTGTTCCTCAAGGGTACACTGAGAGCCCGAGTATCTACAGCCAGGCTTTGAAAAGACAGCTTGACTCTTTTGAGTTGCAGTCGGGGGTTGTCCTTATCCAATATGTGGATGACCTCCTGCTTGCCGCTGATTCTTATGCACAATGTGAAGAAAGTACGATTGCGCTGCTTTCTTTTCTGGCACAGAATAATCATAAAGTTTCCAAGAAAAAGCTTCAATACTGTAGACCCAAGGTGACCTACCTCGGTCATCTTTTGTCTAAGGAGGGGCGTGCATTGACATCAGATCGAATTCAAGCAATTTTAGACACACCAGTCCCCCGCACGCAGAGAGATGTACGTGCCTTCATAGGGTTGACGTCCTTTTGTAGACAATGGATCATGGGTTTTTCACACATTATAAAGCCCTTGCTAGCGTTACTGTCCAAAACTACACCAATGCCCCTTGAATGGACAGATGAATGTCAGAATGCTTTTGAACAGTTGAGACAGGCCCTTTGTTCTGCACCCGTGTTAGGCACACCAGACTAGACGAAACTTTTTACATTGTACGTGCACGAGAATGATGGGTGCGCGTTGTCAGTGTTAGTGCAAGTACACGGGGACAAGCAGAGACCATGTGCGTATTTCTCTGCCGTTCTTGATCCTGTAGCACGAGGATTGCCTGGGTGTTTCCGAGCGGTAGCAGCAACAGCAGTAGCCATACGGCAGAGTGAGGGAATAGTGTTATCACATAAACTGTTGGTGTTAGTTCCTCACGCAGTAGATGCCCTGCTAAACCAAACAAAAACCCAATATCTCACGAGTGCACGTTTAACAGGATATGAGCTTACACTGTTGGCGCCACATATTACACTGAAAAGATGTGCTACTCTGAACCCTGCCACTTTATTGCCCTATCCGGTCGAGGAGGGTCAGGAAGAAAAACATCACGACTGTGTTTTCCTGACCGAGGAACAGACAAAGGGTCGTATCGACTTACAGGATATGCCACTTCCAGATGTGGATGGGGAACTGTGGGTCGATGGATCGTGTTTGAGGCTGCCAGATGGCACGACTTCCGCAGCTTATGCAATCACGACACTTAAGACAGTGGTGGAAACAGCTAGAATACCACAGAAATCGGCTCAGGCAGCAGAGCTGATAGCCTTAACAAGAGCCTGCGAATTGAGCGCTGGTTTATGTGTGAACATATACACAGACAGCCGGTATGCCTTCGGAGTAGCGCATGACTTTGGGCTACTCTGGAGAGAACGTGGGTTTCTGACTTCTCATGGAGAACACATTATGCACGGAGAACTGGTGCGTGATCTCCTAAACGCGTTGCTTTGTCCAAAGAAGGTAGCGATCATAAAATGTAGCGCCCACAAGAAGATCACTGATAAAGTGGGTCAGGGAAATGCCTTTGCGGATAGCATAGCAAGACAAACGGCTATGTTTCGAACTGACTCCCCCATGTACGTGACAAAGTCTCAAGCTGAACGATGGAATGATGCTAGAGCTGAGATATTAGATATTCAGAAATCAGCGACTGAAGCTGAACTTGCGGCATGGGCAGTAGATGGGGTGCTAGACGATGAAGGGTGTTGGAGAAGCAAAGACATGGAGAAATGGAAATTGCCTGCAGCTTACTTGCATGTGATGGTCCAAATGGCACATGGGTTGGCACACGTAGGGGCTCTTGCAATCACTCGACTGTTAACACGAGTTTGGGAGCATCCCGAGATTGCTAATACTGCTAAGAGAGTAGTGCAGACCTGTCTGATATGCTTGCAGCACAACCCTGGAAAGGGGACCCATACTCCGAAAGGAGGGTTCGTTCCACCTTCTGCACCATTCGAGGTACTCCAAATGGATTATATCCAGCTTGAGCGCTGCAATAACCTGAAGTATGTCTTAGTGGTGGTATGTGCTTTTAGCAAATGGGGTGAGGCTTTCCCCACTAAAGACAATACTGCTTTGACAACAGCTAAGGTGTTGCTCAAAGAGTACTTCCCTCGATTTGTAATTTGCAAATATCTGTGGAGCGACAATGGGCCTCATTTTGTTGGGAAGATTGTGGAGTATGTGTTGAAGGGGTTAGGGATTCAGCAGAAGTTTCATGCTGTGTTCCACCCTCAATCTGCAGGTCTTGTGGAGCGGTACAATGCCACGTTGAAATTAAAACTGGCCAAGATCGTGGCGTCCACGTCATTAAAATGGCCGGATGCCTTACCGCTAGCATTGCTCTCCCTCAGATCAATACCCCATTTTCGAACGGGCCTCACACCATATGAAGTGGTGTTCGGAAGGCCGATGAATATCTGGGGGGTGCCTAAGCCGCGATTGATACATGATGTGCCTTGTGTACTGATGAATGACTATTTGGCACGATTAACAAATGATTTGCTTTCTATTCATCAACAGGTTCGAGAAGCGCTCCCTGACAAATCTACTGGAGAGGGCCATGATCTTCGTCCTGGGGATTTTGTGATGATTCGGTCGTTTGAGAGGACGAATAGCTTGGAACCGAGGTGGCGTGGCCCCGAGCAAGTCCTCCTCGCTACTCGGACAGCTGTACGAGTGACCAACAGGAAGCGGTGGATACACTCAACCCACTGCCGTCGTGTCTCTCCAGATCTGGCTAATCCTGTTGTGTTGACCGATTATAAAGAGATTTTGGAAAAGGAAAAGAGCCCAGCTGTGACGTCGGCCGAAGTTGAGGGAGCCTTCCCGGACCACACTGTTTCTGGAAGAGAGCGTTACAATCTACGGCCACGATAAAGAAGAGGTTTTTTTTTGTGTTCTTATGACTGGTTGGTTACCGCTCCAGGTTTGTGAAACGGAAACCGGGAATTCCAAGGGGGGGGGATCAGTTCTGCCAGTGTAGCGACACCCGTCTTGGCCCGGAGAAGAAAACAACGGCTACCTCGGAGTTCAGCACCATATTTTTCTTTTTTAGGTATACACGCATGTGTATTTGAGACTTTGTGACCAATTTGAACTATTTGAGACTCTGCAAGAACTTTCCTGAACAATGGCATCATCAGCATCACGAGATAAGCGACTCTTGGGTGCCATTCTCTTTGTTTTAACTATTGTGGTGATTGCTGTAATAGCCTGGGTAGTTGAACTTGTGGTACCTGCACGTGAACATTTGCTGCCGACTACCCCGGCTCCATCTGAACATTTTCACTTCACCCTGCCCTATCATGAAGAACGGCACCGACAGACTTATCTGAACAATAGCTTTATTCAGATCCTACACCATACGCATAATATGACAAATACCTCAAATTGCTGGGTGTGTGGGATGTTGCCTGGGCACCAGAAGAAAAGGGGTACTCCACTCATTCCTCTCCCGTTTTCGCATAATGGATCTTGCAATGCCTTGTACACTCTCCTCTTTACTCTGAGATGGCCAACCAAAGGGGGAGTGCTTTTCCGTTTGAATAAATTGTGTCACCATGACCGGGATGGGTATCCACAAGCTGAGGGTACTCGCTTTGAATGGGAGGAATACCGCCCTGATAATGTGTCTGCTTCACGAATTTACAGCAATCAGCGAAATATCAATGTATCGAATGCACATGTCATTAATGTTATTGCTACTAAAGCGGATCTATGTATACGTAATAAAGGTGTAATTTCTGTTGGGAAAAGTGAATGCAACACCACACTCACATTTGACAGTCCTAATGGTATATCGTTTGTAACATCCCGCAATACTTACTTCATCTGTGGAACGAAGGGTTATCATCAGCTTCCTTTGGGATGGTCAGGCACTTGCTACGTGTCTTTTGTATTACCTCCTGTATTCATTGCCCCACCAATGTATCACAATGACTACATATTATATCATGACTTTGTTTTAAACCGTGCCAAACGCGCTGTTGTTTTGGATGATATAGATCAAACGGACACTACTTTGCAGCAATATGTGGACTTTAATTTGGGCCTGTTTTCCTTCGTTGGGGCAGCTTTGAACAGTCGAAAGATCCGACGACTGACTCGTGTTGTTGAGGCTGTGGCTAATGACACTGCAATAGCACTTGGAAATATCACTGAGGAAGTACAGATTTCTAGAATTGTTGCGCTCCAGAACCGGATGGTTCTAGATGTAGTGTTAGCTGACCGTGGGGGGGCATGTAGAATTATCGGAAGTAGCTGCAGTGTCTATATACCTGACAATTCATTGGAAGTAATCCAGAAGCATTTAATGGGGTATAATAGATAAGCTTAGAAATATGAAAATGTCGATGAACTTTTTGCCAAATCGAGAATAATACCCACAATACCTTAAATTTGTTTTTTTTTAAATAACTCGGTTCAAGGATACGAGTTAGTACACCTTTTGTGAAATCTCCCAATGAAATTGAATATATTGAGGGTGACAGATGGACCGGAAGCTCAGCAGCATCACCTAATAGAGGAACAGCAAAATGTTGGACCATAGCTGCCCAATAATAATACATTACATTTGGGACTGTCCACCCCCCACGATCTTGCGGAAGACAAGTCCACTTAGCTGCCCTCCTTGGTTTACGATATGACCATAGAAATCGTTGGCATATGCTATCTGCTTTTTTTAAAATTATAGGAGGAATTAATAATGGAATAGATCTGAAAAGATATAAAGATGTATGGAGGAAAGCATTTTAAGAATATTAGATCGGCCAAATAACGAAAGATGTAAGTGATCCAGCCGCTCTAATTTATTATGAAGAGAATCAATATTAGGGGAATAATTCAGATCTAAAATTTGATCTAAATCAGGCGAAATTTGGATACCGAGATATGTTGCCTCCGTAATTGTAGGAACTTGAGAAATGGGCATAGCCGTAGATTGTAAAATTTGCGTCTTTGCAATATTTAATTTATAGCCCAAAATTAAACCAAATTGAACGGCCAGAATCTCCAATGCAGGAAAGGATTGAGCGACATTATCAGTTAAAACTATAATATCATCGGCATATGCCAATGCCTTATATTCAAATCCATCAACAATAACGGGGTTGATACTCGGAGATTTTTCTATTAAACATAAGAAGGGATCAATGAATAAAGCAAAAAGAAGGGGAGAACAGGGGCATCCTTGTCTGGTGCCCCTGCTAATGGGGAAATAATGTGATTCACTACCGGAAATACGAATTTTGTGTAGCCCTACCAACGTAAAACAGCCCATAGATACCCCCAGGAGACCCTGTCAAACTCCTTCTCGGCATCCAACAGGATCAGCCCGAGGGCAGAGTTTGTGGTTTTTGCCCAGTCTAACAGGGCTACTACACGCCTAATATGGTCCGTCGTATCCCTGCCGGGAATTAACCCATGCTGACGGATAGATACCAAGGGAACAATTGTTTTGGATAAACGAAAAGCAAGTATCCTTGAATAGATTTTACTATCTGTATTAATTAAGGCTATTGGCCGATAAGATGCTGGGTTCAATTCGTCCTTGCCTTTCTTTCTGAAAAGAACAATGGTAGATTGTTGCTTAGGTGTTGGTATTCCTTCCTTAGGTCCTAGTTACCCGCGTGATCTACCTACAGTGAGTTAGGGTTACGTAGGAGGTCCTTAATGTTCCAGTGATTACTGGATGTGTGCTGCATTTATAATTTTGGTGCTACTCATTCTATGTTTACGACATAAGTGTATATCTACCAGTATTATTTTCTAACAAGTGCCTACCCCTGACAGTGGTCCATGTGGCCCTGTCCTGAACATAATTCCCCTTGTAAATTCTGCCCGTGCCTCTGGCACATTGTACAGTTTGCGTGTGTTATCTAATGTGTTTTGTTTATTATAAATACAAAGGCTATTTTTGATATATATCCTTGTGTAGAGTCTTTCTTTGTGGTGGGCCTTGGGTGTTGTTGCTGGGGTGCGTGCGCAAATACTTAACTCATACCGCCTCCAAGTTTAGCCTAGACTGCTCGCGCCACGCTACCTAGAGGGCGAGTGGGGGTTGCCTTGGTGTGTGACTCCCCTGCCCTGACTTTAGAAATGGTGATCCCTGACTGACCTCGACGCGAGTCTTGGCCGGCCAGGGTCCCGTTTCTAACACTGGGCCTGGAGTCAGAAGTAATTCTTTTGTTATGCCGCTATGATTAATTGGTGCGGGGAGTTCTAGAGGGGGGGAGCTTGCAGAGTCAGAAAGTGCAATAGTAGATACTGTTATAGAAGTACTCATCCCCCCCTTTCCAACGGAATCTACAGACGGCTTTAGGTTTTTCCCTTGCACTATAACAAAAGGACCGTCATCTGTGGTAGAAGCTTTCCCATTCACTCCAAGCCGGTCAAACATCGCTGGCAATGTCTGTCCCTTAGCGGCAATTACAGCCGGAGTCACAGGTGCAGGCTTGTCAGTACTTGCAGGGCGAGTCTTCTGAGACGCGGCCGTAGATCCCTTCGAATCCACCTCCTGCTGACCGCGGGCTGCGCTGCGGGATTTGAGAGCGGCAGCTGCTGCTTTAGAAAGAACCTTTGGCAGCATCCTTTTCCTGATAGCAGATGGCGTGGAGCGATAGCCAGAAGCAAAAACCACAGTTGATGGACAGAATGCAGAACAATGTCATGCATTCACCCCAGTACAGAGATCTGGGCCTAAATCCATTGTTTTTTTGCACTCCACACCACCCCAGTTCAGACATGGCCATATGCAAATCAGTCTGACCCAGTGCCTCATGGGAACAGTCCAGCCGGAACTGCCAAGCCATGCCTTCCCTGGACTGCAAACAAGCTTCCGAGGACCGGTTTCTGGCATTCCAGCCGTCTTCAGCCCGGCTTGCTTGAATCCAGTGGTGTGGAGAGCATGGGACTCACGTCTGAGCATACCCATCCCTCTCGGGGTGACAAATGCAAAAACCACAGTTGATGGACAGAATGCAGAACAATGTCATGCATTCACCCCAGTACAGAGATCTGGGCCTAAATCCATCGTTTTTTTTGCACTCCACACCAACCCAGTTCAGACATGGCCATATGCAAATCAGTCTGACCCTGTGCTTCATGGGAACAGTCCAGCCCGAACTGCCAAGCCATGCCTTCCCTGGACCGAAAACAAGCTTCCGAGGACCGGTTTCTGACATTCCAGCTGTCTTCAGCCCGGCTTGCTTGAATCCAGTGGTGTGGAGAGCATGGGAATCATGTCTGAGCATACCCATCCCTCTCGGGGTGGCAAATGCAAAAACCACAGTTGATGGACAGAATGCAGAACAATGTCATGCATTCACCTCAGTACAGAGATCTGGGCCTAAATCCATCGATTTTTTGCACTCCACACCACCCCAGTTCAGACATGGCCATATGCAAATCAGTCTGACCCTGTGCCTCATGGGAACAGTCCAGCCCGAACTGCCAAGCCATACCTTCCCTGGACCGCAAACAAGCTTCCGAGGACTGGTTTCTGGCATTCCAGCCGTCTTCAGCCCGGCTTGCTTGAATCCAGTGGTGTGGAGAGCATGGGACTCATGTCTGAGCATACCCATCCCTCTCGGGGTGACAAATGCAAAAACCACAGTTGATGGACAGAATGCAGAACAATGTCATACATTCACCCCAGTACAGAGATCTGGTCCTAAATCCATCGTTTTTTTGCACTTCACACCTCCCCAGTTCAGACATGGCCATATGCAAAACAGTCTGACTTTGTGCCTCATGGGAACAGTCCAGCCCGAACTGCCAAGCCATGCCTTCCCTGGACCGCAAACAAGCTTCCGAGGACCGGTTTCTGGCATTCCAGCCGTCTTCAGCCCTGCTTGCTTGAATCCAGTGGTGTGGAGAGAATGGGACTCACGTCTGAGCATACCAATCCCTCTCGGGTGAAAAATGCAAAAACCACAGTTGATGGACAGAATGCAGAACAATGTAATGCATTCACCCCAGTACAGATATCTGGGCCTAAATCCATCGTTTTTTTGCACTCCACACCAACCCAGTTCAGACATGGCCATATGCAAATCAGTCTGACCCTGTGCTTCATGGGAACAGTCCAGCCTGAACTGCCAAGCCATGCCTTCCCTGGACCGCAAACAAGCTTCCGAGGACCGGTTTCTGGCATTCCAGCCGTCTTCAGCCCGGCTTGCTTGAATCCAGTGGTGTGGAGAGCATGGGACTTACGTCTGAGCATACCAATCCCTCTCGGGGTGACAAATGCAAAAACCACAGTTGATGGACAGAATGCAGAACAATGTAATGCATTCACCCCAGTACAAAGATCTGGGCATAAATCCATCGTTTTTTTGCACTCCACACCAACCCAGTTCAGACATGGCCATATGCAAATCAGTCTGACCCTGTGCTTCATGGCAACAGTCCAGCCCGAACTGCCAAGCCATGCCTTCCCTGGACCGCAAACAAGCTTCCGAGGACCGGTTTCTGGCATTCCAGCCGTCTTCAACCCGGCTTGCTTGAATCCAGTGGTGTGGAAAGCATGGGACTTACGTCTGAGCATACCCATCCCTCTCGGGGTGGCAAATGCAAAAACCACAGTTAATGGACAGAATACAGAACAATGTCATGCATTCACCCCAGTACAGAGATCTGGGCCTAAATCCATGTTTTTTTTGCACTCCACACCACCCCAGTTGTGACATAGCCATATGCAAATCAGTCTGACCTTGTGCCTCATGGGAACAGTCCAGCCCGAACTGCCAAGCCATGCCTTCCCTGGACTGCAAAAAAGCTTCCGAGGACCGGTTTCTGGCATTCCAGCCGTCTTCAGACCGGCTTGCTTGAATCCAGTGGTGTAGAGAGCATGGGACTCACGTCTGAGCATACCCATCCCTCTCGGGGTGACAAATGCAAAAACCACAGTCGATAGCCAGAAGAACAGAAGCCAGGAGAACAGCCGCTTAGCTGCAAAGGGGAGGATACCGGGCTGAACGCCGAACCAGGTAAGCGGCGGCTGGAACGGTATGAAGCCTGATTGGAAAAATGTAAAAGGAGGACCCCTCACAGGTTTGTTAAGGACCAGGGGGAATGAGTAGGAAAAGACAAAAATGTCCTACTTAGGTGGATACTCTAAGGTTATCCTGCATGTGTAGTGTAAATAGTGGAGTGTGTCACAGACAGGCTGTCTTGCAGCGGGAGAGGCAAAGTTACAAAAAGTCCGTGCGTAGTACTGGCAACAACATAAACTTCTTTAAATTAAATCAGTGCACAGAACATAAAGCATACATATGAGGTTTTAGCACTACTGACATTTTTAGCTATTGAGGATCATGACAAAACGTAATATGGTAAAAAATGTACAAATTTATTCTCTTATTAAGTATACAAAAGTTCATACAGCAATTAAAAACACATGAAAAAATTCATTATCATAACAGTTTATAAAAAAAATAAAACAATTTTAATTAAAACAAAGAATCTTAAAGTAGTCGACGCAGCGTTTCGGCTTGTTTTGTGGTACACCTTCCTCAGGACTGATTCTAGGTTTCAAAGAAACACAAAATTACCATACATCCCACAGTTTTGGGCATATAGAAGTTCATGCATATGAGCCTATCCTATTTTTGTATATCAATGACCTCCAAATCTTTTACACAGTTTCGGCCATACAGTCTAAAACATTACTTTTTTTAGAAAAAGTTTGCATTTTTCATTACATTAATACAAGATTCCTATATGTGTTTACCTCTCCCTTGGACCATTGGTCCACTGTTATTATGTGTACTCCCTTCTCAAAAGATTGCCCATTTGGACAAACGTTAGAGTGTTCTTCCCATACCTTTTATGTGTAGATATTTTTTCGTGAAGAAAAAACTCTGTTGGGTGGTTCATCAATTTTCAGGGTTTTTTTTTTTAACTATAAAATAAGCTGGTCCTTCCGGTCTCGGCAGTCTATATGATAAATAGAGACAAGGAATATGTGTTGGATTACACCTTTAGTTCTTGTACCTAATTGGGTGTCGAACTTGATTTGTTTTACACATACCTTTCGGGGGAGTGGGATAAATGAATTCCCTTCCGTATTCAGTGCCCTTTATATTTGAATTCAGGAGCATTTTTCCTACGGTATGAAGCCTGCCAGAACCACAAAAGCTTCCGAAATATCACAGGTCTAATAATATTTAAACGGAGAGTTAGTGCCATGAACAGGATCAGCGTAGACGAAGAAGTTTATAGGCAAATTAAGGCAATGTTTCAAAAAGCAGACAGAGCGGTCATTCAGGGGTCTACTGCGGCTCAGAAGAGCATAACGTCAGATCACTCGGCCGAGAGCACGGCTGCCATCTTGCCCTCACAGCTGACACTTTCTATCATATAGGAGCAATTTCAATGGTTTTTTAAATGCTAATTCCTAACTATATAAGGCCTGAAACCTATGGTTTTTCAAGTGAATATATATATATAGATATATATATATATATATACCTTGAGGATGCCCCAGGGGCCACTTGTTTGTTGCTGACTTTACCCACATGATGGAGGGGGATGCCCAAAACTACAGTGATACTTGAACAAGGTGCTGTATTCCCTCTGACTGTTTCTGGGGCGCTCCCTATCCTGCTCCATAGGAGTATGTCTAGGTTGGCACTAGATTATTGGACCTGGCACTCACATCAGCTAGGTGCAGACATGCACTGACCTCAAAGTCTAGGGGGGAACAACATTAGAGGCCTGGGCTAGAGATGTCACATTGTGGGCCAGGGCAGAGGAGAGCATTCTCAGGTGGGAGAATGCCCAGGGGATCAGGAGGCCTTCCAGTGCAGGATTAGGGACTGTGGTCCTGGAGAGGAGGCACCTGTTGTGTCCTGTAAAGGTAGACATCAGGAGCCAGGATGTATATTTAAGTCTTGACTCCAACCAGCCTAGTGTGGTACCTGCCCCACCAGGGGCACCTGCCCTGCTGCTCAGCCCATCTCTAACTGACCACACTCACCCACTTAGACACCCGGGCATTCCACACATCACAGGCACACCATCATTCCTTGCATCACAGACACACCAACATTCCACACATCACAGGCACACCATCATTCCTTGCATCACAGACACACCAACATTCCACGCATCACAGACACACCAACATTCCACGCATCACAGACACACCAACATTCCACGCATCACAGGCACACCAACATTCCATGACCAACTTACACTCTGGCTGAGCAGCTACGAGCAGCAGGGCTGGAATACGTGTAATAACAACTAAGTAGGGTATAACACTATCCCTTTATCTTCAAAGAAAAGTGTTGTAATGTACATGTCTTATACATCTGACATATGCTTACTCAACAACCACCCAACATTCCAATTACATCATCAAGGGCCAAGCAGGACAGCAGGGGGAAAACACAGGGAGGATGTATAAGACATGTACATTACAACAAAAAGGAAAAGGAAAATAATATGTAACTGTTAGAATTGGGGGGCTCTAGTTGGCACAGGAAGGTACTTGTGACGAATAGGGACCTTCTCCTCTAGTCAGAGTAAGGGGGGTTATCTCAGAGGCAGTGTGTAAAGCATTTGTGAACACATACAGTAATCAAGTGACAACACTACAAATGGACACCACAAAAGGTTTTATATAAAAAATAGGTATATTTTATATAGAGGTACCACAAGACCAATAGCGACAAAAATAATCCACAATACTATTAGAACTCAAGAGTTCTGGTTAAAAAGGCTAAATCAGGGTTCTGTGCGAGTCTGTAGCCCTGTACGGCTATGGCGTTGTTGAAATAACAGAGTCTAACAAATCCAGTTTGTCAAGGTTGCCATACCCCTTGACAAACCTCCTGTAGTACCCTGTGTGTCCTAAAAGGCCCCTCACCTCTGTCTGGGTTTTGGGGGGTTCCCAAGCCAGGATGGTTTCAGTCTTGGGTTGTAGGGGTGCCACTTGGCCGCTCCCAGCTTGGTGTCCCAAGTATACACCACAGAACCCTGCCTAATCCGGCACTTACACACCTGCCTTCCGCAGTGCCAATACTTCCCAGAGGTGGCTCAGATGTTCCTCCCAAATGACATTGAACACTGCGATGTCATCCAGGTAGGCGGCACTGAACTCATCCAGTACAACTAACACCTGGTTGACCAACCCCTGAAAGGTGACAGGGGCATTCTTCATCCCAAAGGGCATAACACAGAACTGGAAATACCCATTTGGTGTGGAGAATGCTGACCTCTCCTTTGACCCATCAGTCAAAACGATCTGCCAGTACCCAGACATTAGGTCAAACGTGCTGAGGTACCGTGCAGCCCCTTGCCGATCTATGAGCCCATCAGCTCTGGGGATTGGGTGCGCGTCAGTCTTCGTGACTGAATTGAGCCCTCTGTAGTCCACACAGAACCGGAGTTCGGGTGTGGCACCGGGCGCCGCAGCCTTCGAGACCAAGACCACAAGAATGCCCAAGGACTTCTGGAGGACTCAATCACCCCGAGCGCAAGCATCTTGAAGACCTCCTCTTTGATGAAAGCCCTTACCCTGTCATTTACCCTGTAAGACTTTGTGCTTCACAGGTAGCGTGTCTCCTATATCCAAATCATGGACGCACCAATCTGTGAAACTAGGAACCAGGGAGAACAGATCAGAAAACTGTCCCAGCAACTGCTGGCAGTCATTCTGTTGCCCATGGGTCAGGGTGGAAGAGAGGTTAGCACCATCCACTGACCCATCTTGCTCTGTGGCCGACAGGAGGTCAGGAAGAGGCTCAGTCTCCTCTTCAATTCCAGCATCTGTCGCCAAGAGCATGCCCACTTCGGACCTCTATAAGTGGGTCTTAAGGTGGTTGACATGCAGGACCCTAAAGGGGTTCCTGGGAGACCGCAAGTCCACCAAGTAGGTAACTGGACTCTTGCGCTCCACAACCTCAAATGGTCCGGTCCACTTATCCTGGAGCGCACAGGGCTCCACGGGGGTCATGACCCACACTTTCTGACCAGGTGGAAGCTCTACCAGAGTGGCATTCTTGTCGTACCACTGGTTCATCTCCTCCTGGCTGGCTTCCAGATTCATCTAAGCGAGTTGCCTGAAACGCCGAGTCTGGTTCCTGAAGGTCAGCATGTAGCTATATACATCCTGGGGAGGTTTACCGGAGGATTGCTTTCAGCCTCCCTTGACCATACTCAGAGATCCTCTGACCGGGTGCCCATAGAGAAGCTCCTCTTGAGAACCCCTACTGGCTGCCATTGATCGGGTGGTCACGCACGCCCAGTCAGGCAGACCCACCATCCTCAGGTGAGTATTCTTCTCCACCTTCTCCGAAGGTGTGCTCTTTAAATCGTTCCCCAACAAACAGTCAACAGGCATTTCAGGCCTTACAGTTACCTGAAGAGTATCAGAGACCCCCCTCCACTCAAAGGGAACCGGAGCCATGGGACAATGGCTTTCTGTGTTGTCGGCGTTAACAACTCGGCAACATGCATGAGGGACAACCTGGTCTTGAGTCACCAGGTGACCCCTGACAGCTGTCACACTGGCTCATGTGTCTCCAAGAGCCTCCACCTTATGGCCATTGATGGTCCCCCACTGCCCATATTTCTTAGTGTTCCTGGGCAGTTGGTTCTCCTGGACCACCTCACTGTCTCCTAAAGAGACAAGGGACAGTTATGCAGGACCCCACCCACCTTGGACATCAATCTCCTCCCCAATGGCTACACTTGCCATCTGCCAGGGCGGAGCACCTGTGGGTGCTGCTTTTCCAAATAGGTGGCACCTGGGATCACTCGCCTTGTGACCCAGGTCCCTACATTTGTAACATCTCAGGGGTCCCTGTGGAACAGGATTACCTGTCGGGACCCCTTGCTTTCTCTCAGGGGAGGCTGTGAACCTTTCCCTTGGTTCCCTTGTGAATTACTTTTGGGCCCTCTGTGGAACTCCTTCTGTTTACCCTTGTCCCCCCCCACTCTTCTCCTAGGGACCCTACCCACCTTTGACTGAGTCTCCCATATGACCCTTGTGGACCCGGGTGCTCACTCTGCGGTCCGCCTCCTCAGCAAGCTTCCTAGGGTTAGTCAGCTTGCTATCAATCAGGTGCTGGCGCAGCTCACGAAGACAATTATCAAACAAGTGCTCCCATGCAATCGAATCAAAGAGACCTTGAAACTCATTAAGTTTGCTGCCATACAGGAGGGATGGTTGCGGGCTAGTTTCCCCCTATGTTTCATTGTCTTTTACTCCTTCTCTGGGTATGTAACCCTTCCAAGGGGGTTGTAAGTGAGTTAGTTCCCATACATATGTACCGAGGTTAACCCTTAAGCTAGGTTGGATGTGAGTTTTTATCCCTGTTACAGTTGCATGCAGAACAATAGTACATCCCTTCATGGATGTTTTATGGGTGACGACCCATTTACTTTTCGTTTCCCTTACTCTTGGGATTGAAGTTGCAGGGTATTCTACCTTTAGCGCTACTCTATGTTATGTTTTGGGGTATTTGTGTTGCGGGGTCTTTTACCCTTTTCATTACAGTACATTACGTCACAGTGTATGTTACAAAATACTACAAACTGTATTTCTTGTAATGTTACGCTTTTGCTTATGCTTCAAAATGTTTTATAATCTCTTTTTCAGGGGTTGGAGGATATTGCTGTTCAAATGTATGCATCTTAACCATCGTTTCTTGCCTTACTGATTCTTTCTCTTGCGCTGTTCTTTCTTTATTGCTGCATCCTAGAGCCCTGTACCATTATTGATTTGTCTTGTTTATAGTTCTTGCTTGTTACTGTTAGACCTGGCACCATTGGCCTGGGTCTCCCTTCCATTTTTGCTATTGCCTCATGTGTTTTTGCTGGTGTTAGATGCTTTGGGCCCTGTGCCACTGCTGTCCAGTGCGAGTGCTCTCTATGGTAGATGAATGTATTAATTAGTGATTCCACGATTAACTATTTGGTTTACCTGTCAGACCCTAGTACAGTGCACCAGGAGTGCCAGGGCTTGTAAATCCAAATGCTGCTATTGGGCCTGCAGCGCTGGTTCTGCCACCCACAGAAGCAGTTTTGAGGGAGTTGGAGTTTAAAACCAAAAGTTGAGCAGTTACTCTCTCTGGAAGCAGCATACCGTCAGTACATTCCGAAAGTAAGGTGTATATTCCCAAGGATGTGGTGCAGGAGTTTTACAAAAATGATGATATTGGGCAGTGGTTTAGAGCCTATGAGGTAGCCATGTCTTCCCACCGAGTCCCAGAGAAAAATTGGAGAGTGGGGTTGTGGGGATGGTTTCTTAGTTTAGGGGTGGGATACATTGTTAGACCTGCCTTATGAAGTCCACATTTCATACAACCACATGAAGGATGCATTAATGTCTAGGTATGGTTTGACCCCTGAATTCTATAGCCAGAGGTTCAGGTCTTGTAAGAAGATAGAGAACAGTACCTGGGTGGAATATCTCACTTTCTTTTACAGAGCATTGGATGGTTGGGTAAAGGGCAGCAAAGTGAATGATTTTCAGGGGCTTCTTGATTTGATTGCCTGGGAGCACTTGTCTAGTAATTGTCTTCATGAGCTGCGCCAGCACCTGATTGATAGCAGGCTGACTAACCCTAGGAAGCTTGCTGAGGAGGAGGACCACTGGGTGAGCACTCGGGACCAGAAGGGTCACATGGGAGAGTCAGCCAAAGGTGGGCAGGGTCCCCAGCAGAAGAGTGGGGGGACAAGGGTTATTAAAAGGAGTTCCGCAAAGGGCCCCAAAGTAGTCCACAAGGGAACCAAGGGAAAGGTTTCCATCCTCCCACTGAGAGAAAGCAAGGAGTCCCTACAGGTACTCCTGTTCCCCAGGGACCCCTGCAATGTTACAAATGTGGGGACCTGGGTCACTGGGCGAGTGACTCCAGGTGCCACCTATTTGGAAAAGCAGCACCCACTGGTCCTCCACCCCGGCAGATGGGGCAAGTGTAGCCTCGGGGGAGGAGATTGGGGTCCAAGGTGGGTGGGGTCCTGCAGAAATGTCCCTTGTCTCTTTAGAAGACTGTGAGGTGGTCCCATGGACCCAACTGCCCAGGAACACTAAGAAATATGGGCAGTGGGTGACCGTCAATGGCCATAAGGGGGAGGCCGTTAGAGATACAGGAGCCAGTGTGACAGCTGTCAAGTGTCACTTGGTTTGTCAAGAGCAGATTGTCCCTCATGCATTTTGCCGAGTTGTTGCCGCCGACAACACAGAGAGCCATTGTCGAATGCCTCAGGTTCCCTTTGAGTGGGAGGGGGTCTCTGGAACTCTTCAGGTAGCTGTGAGGCCCGCCATGCCTGTTGACTGTTTGTTGGGGAACGATTTAGAGAGCTCATATTGGGGAAAGGTGGAAAAGAGTACTCACTTGGAGATGGCGGGTCTGCCTGACTGGACGTGTGTGACTACCTGGTCAATGGCAGCCCATAGGGGTGCTCAAGAGGACCTGGATCCTGAGAGGGAGGCCCAGGAACCTGCCTTAGAGTGAAGAGGCAGGGGTGTGGGAAACCGGCCCTCAAAGTTCCCATGGCCTAGGAGGAGGTAGACCCTGAGGGGGATGCCCTGAAGCCTACCGGGCGGCAGCCAATTCTGCGAAAGAAACCTATTGCATAGTACGCTTACTCACCAAAATTCCAGACCCCTTACCCACACCGACCCATCGGGCAACAGATGCAACCAGTTTGCTGAGTTCTTTTCATCAAAAATTGACAAAATCCTTATTTCACTTCCTGGCCCCAATTCCTTTCAAATCACAGCCATCCCCCCCCTGCCCTGGGGCGCCACGCCTCCGAACCTTTCCCCAGATCACCACAGAGATATTTCTGTCCACCTTACAAACCGTAAAAAGTGATGCTCCTTCAGATCCAGCTCCTATGAGCAAATTAAAATTGGTCGCCTCCACGGTTGCCCCTCCTCTTACCCACCTCATTAACGCCTCCTTTAGACTGGGCTCTGTTCCTGCCGACTGGAAGAAAGTCACTGTCAGGGTTCTCCTAAAGAAACCCCAGCTTGATCCCATGGACCCAACCAACTTCAGTCCCATCTCTCTTCTTCCTGCTATCAGCAAAGTGGCCAAACGAATCGTCAACCACCAACTCTCTAATTTCCCTAAAGCCAATAAACTCCTGCGCCAATCTCAGACAGGGTTTAGACCGGGACAGGGAACTGACACTGCTCTGCTAGCCATGGTCGAAGAGGCAAGAACCATCATGGACGCTGGAGGATCAGTGGCAGTGATCCTCCTCGACCTGAGTGCCGCCTTCGACAAGGTGGATCATGCCATCCTCATCCACCGGCTAAGTCTGATAGGAGTCGCCGACTCCGCCCTGTCCTGGATCAAATCCTTTCTGGAAGAAAGAACCTTCCAAGTGTCGGATGGCTCCACCGTGTCCAAAGCCCTGCCACTTCAGTGTGGGGTCCCCCAGGGCTCCTCCCTGAGCTCCACACTTTTTAACGTTTACATGTCCCCTTTAGAGGACATTATCGCCCCATTTGGCATAAAAACAGTCATGTATGCCGATGACACCCAGCTGTTGGTCTATATTAACCAGCTGACCAATAGCCTAGACAATCTGGCAAATTTTCTCGAGAGCGTTTTCCACTGGATGTGTGAATCTCGATTAAAACTGAACGGAGAAAAATCTGAGATACTTCTCCTGGGAAACCCTCACAAACTCCCTCCATCCCTTTCTTGGCCGCCATGCATGGGAACGCCTCCTAACCCCAAACCCGAAGTCAAAAGTCTTGGCATTTGGCTGGATCAAGACCTCAACTTCAAAACTCAGGCCAGAAAAACCTCATGCACCTGATTTGGCCTCATTCGTATGGCGCGAAAAATCCTCCACCTGATCCCCTTCCAATCAAGGAAACTGCTGATGCAGGGGTTGGTGAACTCCAGACTGGACTATGGAAACGTCCTGTACCTGGGGGCACGGCATCAGTTATTTATAGATGCAATGCGCCCAGAACGCTGCTGCCAGACTCTTAACTGGAACCAAATCGAGATGCTCGGCTAAACCAGCACTAAAGAGCCTACACTGGCTCCCAGTCAAAGAAAGGATTACCTTTAAGACCTTATGCATCTCGCACAAAATAATGCAAGGCAGAGGCCCCCCGATTCTGAGACCCTTCGTTAAACCCCACCATTCTAATAAACAACTCAGATCAGATCAAACCCTCGCCAGCGTTCCCAGAATAAAAAAGTCCCGATCCGGGAGGTGCTTGTTCTCCTACAACGCCCCAAAACTGTGGAGGCAATGAAAAACTTGGCTCTTTCCATAAACCTGTCAATTCTTCTACTCTTCCCTCTGGAACTTAGGTCATGCCAGCGCTGGGACGCCCTAGGGTAGCTACGCGCTTTACAAATCCCAACTCAACTCAACTCAGCTCAACTCAACTCAACTCAACCGGGGAACAGGTAGCTGAACTGGGGGACGTGCCTGAGCTGACCCATTGGCAGCAGGAAGGAGTCCCCTCCTGGAAGAATTCTGCTGGGAGCAGAGAGAATGCCTTTCTCTTGAGGGCTTGCGGCAACAGGCTGTAAGACAGGCAGCAGGTGATCAGTCTGGATCACATTGGATCTACTGGCAGAATGGTCTCCTGTATAGTGAGCCTAAGGTTGCTGAGCCTGGGTCAGCCCGTATGTTGGTGGTACCCCAGAGCTTCAGAGCCTTCCTACTGGGGCTTGCTCATGATGTGCCGTTGGCAGAACATTTTGGGGCAGGACAAGACCTTTGAGAGGCTTGTCACCCACTTTCATTGGCCTGAAATGCGCAAGAGTTCAGACACTCATTGCAGGACATGTCAGACTTCCCAGGCAAGTGAAAAGAGTGGGAGGAGGCATAAGGCTCCTCTCCAGCCCTTCCCTGTGGTCAGTACCCCCTTTAAGTGGGTGGGGATTGACATTGTGGGGCCACTGGACCCCAAGACAGCCATGGGCAACAACTTAATTCTGGTCTTGGAGGACCATGCCTCTCGGTACCCGGAAGCCCTACCTCTGAGGACAGTGACGGCCCCCTTGGTGGGACGAGCACTGATGGGAATTTTGTCCCGAGTGGGATTCCCTCACGAGGTAGTGTCTGACTGGGGACCCCAACATCATTTCTAAGTATATGAAGTCCCTGTGGCAGGAGTGTGGGGTAACTTACAAGTTTTCAAACAGTGTTGTGTGATAAGCACTCCTAATTCATCAGTTTAACCTAAATTTCATCAGATTATATATGGTGCTGACCCATTTCTTGACTAGCCCCTAGTCAAGTTGGTACAAATGAAAAAATCACAGAAACCTGTGTTATGGGGAGCATAACAGGCAAAAAGATAACCTTGAGACATCCATCAGACTGCAATTCGAGTGTTCTAATATATGCAATATAATGTCCATGTGGACTTGTTTATGTTGGACGCACCACAAGGAAGGTGAAGGTTCGGATGACCGAACATAAGAGCATGATACGAACAAAAAAATTGAAATCATGTTTGGCTGTACATTGGCATGAGAGGGGTCACACGATACCTCAATTAAAATTTACTGTGTTAGAGAGACTGGTGGAACAACCACACGTTGACACAATTAAATTGTTGGCACAAAGAGAAACGTACTGGATAAAGTCCCTTAGGATGCTGACTCCCTATGGACTCAATGACAAGATTGAAATGATTTGTTTCCTGTAAAATTGTGCTGTAATATATATGCTGGCTCTTTGCATTTTTTATGTTTTTGTTTACATTACATTCATGTGTTATTTACATTTATGCTCAAAAAATCTCACATAATACATTACACTGTACAAATTACACATATACAATTGCTACATTCAAGTGTCGAACTTAATATGAGTGCAGTTTTAGTTTTTAGATGTTAGGAAGGGGATTAAGGAATTTTCTACTCGTACTTTACAGAGTAAGATATAAACAATCGCCATTTTGGAAGAGGACGAGTAAGCTGGCAGTCCGTTTTCTATGTCCCGAGCATTATGACGTCAGACGCCATATACTGGCGTCTTGAGTACGGTTCGATCTAGCGGTGAGAGCCATAGAACGAGAGAACCCGAAAGCTACGCGGTGCACCTGATTTAAAAGATAGAGGTGAGGCGAAACCCACATAGATTAAGAAGAACGCTACATTTAAATATTACTTAAATACTAAGGAGACCTCCTTTTACTGTGTTACAGAGTAAGGACACGATCTAATTCGAACAGCGTTACAAGGATTAAACGTGGGGTCTAGAAGACCGAGTAAGTACTGGTTCTGTCTGTAATGTATAAACCAGTCATGAATTAATGGAGCCAGTACATTAAGATTTTCGTCATTGTTTTTTAGAAAAGGGTAGCACGGACTTTGATTTCTGCTGGCTTTATTGTTGTGAGTGAAGGTAAGAGTGCATAATAATGGCACCTCTTGAATTCTAGATTATTTGGTGATGCACACGGTTTTTCACATTGTGAACAGTTTTATTTTGCATGTAGTGAGCAGGAGGTGTTGTTGGAGTTGGGCTGTTCACCAGGTTTTCGGTTTGGTTTGTAAGGTGGCAGGTGAACTTTTTTGAGCATGACTTTTAACACACATGTGATGTACTTAACACTTTATGAGATCTTCTGGTTTCTGTTTAAGACTAATTTACTAAATAATGTATTGTATGCAACTGTTAATATTACATTCCTTTTGATACATATGTGATAGATTTTTTATGTTACTTGTAGTGCATTCCCCTGACGAAGGTGCATACCGAAATGCATTGGGATATGTCTTCATATGTTGAATGATGGAGAGATGTTTGAAAAATTCAAACTATCACATAGATTGATGATGAAAAAAGAAGAATAAAACTACTTTGAAGAAAGGAAATACAAAGCACTGCTTGATGAGAATTTATTTTGCTTGTTTATGTTTTCAGTCTGATTTTTAAGACTGTGGATACAGTTTGTAAACATTCTAGTTGAACTTTGGATGAACCACAAGGTTGATAAATTTATCATGTTTTAGTTGGATTAAACACATGCATACAAAATAAGAAAAAACAAATCACGTAATTGTGAATGCATTATTTTGTGCGAGCTAGTCGTAAGGAATGGGACGGGGAGAACCCATGAGTGGGTAATGTCTTATTACTTACCGGTAATCTTCATTACCCCGAATAGGGTACTCCCTGTCCCAGTCCTCTTCCCTCCCTCCCTCCCTCCCGCTGTGTTTGTGTCAGAGTCTTGTTGATAACATGCATTGCGGTATGTGGGCGGGGCTTATGTAGTATGGAAATACAGGCGTTGTGATTGGCTGGTTGGAGGCAGGACTGCCTCACGTAGTAAGGACTGGGACGGGGAGGACCCTAATCGGGGTAATGAAGATTACCGGTAAGTAACAAGACATTCTCACAAATGTACACAGTTGCCCCAGTGCTAGCGAAAACAATTGCAAGACCCTGTGTGGGGATATCTATTCCAATGTAGAGAGGAGCTAATGTGTAGACGCCCCGGAGTGCCCGAAGACACTGAGCTGGCACCTTGCCTCTATAGCAGACATCAGAAGGCAGGAAAACCAGGGACAGGTCCCACATTTCTTTAAACACTTTTCTTTAAACAGGCTGCAGCACCATAGCACATAGGATTAAAATGATGTACTGACTTTGGTAGAAATTCTTGAAACTTGCCTAGGTTAAAATTCCTGTCAGGCATCAAACATTGTCCTTCTGTACTACTACTGCTCGGAGATTGTTGTGACACAATACCTTTTCAATGAAAGGCACTGTAGTCTTGGAGGCCCTATTAATCGCTGCGAATGACAATTAAGCACCAAAGATTCTCCATCTGTGCAGTCATTGCACACTGTTAGTTCTGACCTCTTTTTGACGAGTAATCCCTAATTGTGCCTTTATCTTAAAGACACAGTAGACACTGTAGAGCCATGTGGCTGGAACACCAACAACTGGTTGTAGAGAAGCTATTCATCCAACTCACCAAACCCTTTTGTAGGTAACAGCATGGCTGGAACTCCAGATGTGGCTGTAGTGCAACTACTCCTCCAACTCACTGTAATCCTTTATGTAGCAAACGTGTGGCTGGAACACCAAATACAGTTGTAGTTGATTTACTCCTCCAAGTCACTGTAGCTTGTAAATCCCTTTGAGTATTTCCAGGCAGAAGAGTCAGTTGAGATTAGATTGTCCGGTGGGGCTGTCCATTGGTAAGGACACTGGTGAGGCTGGCGCTGGCTTGCCTGGAAATACTTTCTTTGTAAATGTCTTTGCTTGTAGGATCTCTTGGTTTCTCTTGAAGTTTCTTTGTAGTTCCTTTGTTTCTGTGCTGTACCAAGACTCTCTATGGTCCAAGTACGCTCGCCGCCAAAATGTTGTTGTGCCCTATGAAGGCAGACACCAGGAAACAAGATGTATATTCAAGTCTTCTTTATTCAGTTTCAGTCCAAGTAACTTCAGCCTTGACTCAAACCAGCCTAGTGTGGTTCCAGCCCCACCTGGAGCACCTGCCTAGCTGCTCAGCCCATCTCTAACTCCCAAAACGTATCCACTTCAACACCCAGGAATTCCACGCATCACAGGCACACCAACATTTCACACATCACAGGCACACCAACATTCCATGCATCACAGGCACACCAACATTCCACGCATCACAGGCACACCAACATTTCACACATCACAGGCACACCAACATTCCATGCATCACAGGCACACCAACAATCCATGCATCACAGACTCACCAACATTCAAAGCATCACAGGCACACCAACATTCCACGCATCACAGGCACACCAACATTCCACGCATCACAGGCACACCAACATTCCACGCATCACAGGCACACCAACATTCCAAGCATCACAGGCACACCAACATTCCACGCATCACAGGCACACCAACATTCCACGCTTCACAGACACACCAACATTCCAAACATCACAGGCACACCAACATTCCACGCATCACAGGCACACCAACATTCCACGCATCCACACCAACATTCCATGACCAACTCACATTCTGGCTGAGCAGCTAGGATCAGCAGGGCTGAAATACATGTAATAACAACTAAGTAGGGTATAACAGCACCCTACAATGGGATTATGGGCTGAGATCCTGGAGAGCCTGGATCACGCAGAAGGAGACATGAGCTCAGACCAGAGGGTCGCCAGTGATGGTGGGGAGGAGACAGCTGAACGAGATGGGATGGGACACACAAGAGCCAACTAACCACGCGTGGATCTTACTAAATCCTGATTGTGACAGAGTCAGGGCACTGGGAACATACTAGGGTGACACTAGCTGCACCTTCATCATGCTGATATGATATGATACCTTTAAATACACAGGGAACCCCTGAGGCTTAGTAAGAGGCCACAAAGTTAATTGCTTACTAAGATGGCATTGACTAATTGTTTATTTTATCCTACATCGAATACAACTGGTGATGGTTACTGTTAGACGGGACCTGGAGGGTCGGCCGAGGACAAGAGGAGAGGTCTCCGGGGAGAGCCGTCTCCCAACGATCGTACAGACAAGTAACTTCCCCCCCACAGATGGACACCACACAAAGATAAGGTTTAACGTTCTAGGGAAAAGGGGGTAGCGGGACAGTCTTGTTACCAATCTGGCAGTTGCGATGAGATGATGGGTAGCTCACAATCCTCGAGCTCGGCGTTGTAGGAGGACGGGCCGCGGCAGCGCCAGCAGGTCCCGAGGAGATCGAAGGTGGCAACGGTCCGCGGCAGCGCCAGCAGGTCCCGACGAAGATGGTAGTTACAACGAGCCGCGGCAGCGCCAGCAGGTCCCGATGAGGATGAAGGTTGCAGAGGGCCGTGGCAGCGCCAGCGGGCAGGACGACAGTTCACAAGGCAGGGCTGCGGCAGCGCCAACAGTCCGTCAAGGATGAGTTCTTCACGGTGTCTCTCGACTCCAGGATACAACTGCCTTCCTGCTCTGGAGCTGCCCCAGTTATAGGTCTGGCGCCCTTTGATGTCCGGACCCTCACACTTGGAGGTCGGGAGATTCGGGATGAGGGAGTCCAGACACCCAGCAGGGGGGTGGAGCCAGCACCCGGGGAGGTTGGGGGCGATCGGCACCTGGCAGGGGAGAGCCATCGACACTCCTCTCTCCCATTGACCTGCCAAGTGGTCCGTTCACCTCCTGGGTGGATGGTGGTGCCGGGATGTCGGGGCCTGGCCAGGCCCAGGGTTAGGGTCGAGCTGAGGCCACGCGGCCTCGTGGTGCAGTGTCCAAGATGGCGGCTGGGCCCGGGCAATGGTGCTGGTGGACGCCCAGGCCGGTGATATGGAGATGTTCGGGGGCAGGCGTCCCGTGTGGGACGGGTTACGGGTGGATTCTGAGGGTGGCTTCTGGGCGTCGGTGTCCTGGCTCTGTCATGCAGGGAGGGAGCGAGCCCCCTTCTGGGGCCTGTCCAACATGCTTCCCCCCCAGCTGAAGGCGGGGAGAGTCACCCATCCTCTTGGGGACTCTCTCCGTCGAGGCGGAAAAAGCGTGACAGGCCATCCGCATTGGCGTGATCTTGACCAGGGCGATGCTCCACAGTGAAGTCCATCCCTTGCAGGGAGATGGACCATCGCAGCAGTTTGGGATTCTCCCCCCGCATCTGCATTAACCATTGCAGGGGGCGATGGTCTGTTTGTACCCGGAAGTGGGTACCGAAGAGGTAGGGCCGGAGTTTCTTGAGGGCCCACACCACTGCGAAGGCCTCCTGCTCGATGGTACTCCAGCGCTGTTCTTGGGCCAGTAGGCGTCGGCTGATGAAGGCCACTGGCTGATCGACCCCTTCGGAGTTGAGTTGCGAGAGGACGGCCCCAATGCCATGGTCGGAGGCATCGGTCTGGACTATAAACTCACGGCTGTAGTCGGGGGCCTGGAGCACCGGGGCAGTGCACATGGCGGCCTTCAGTTTCTCGAAGGCCGCTTGACAGTCTGGGGTCCAGTTGACCGTTTTGGGATGTTTTTTGGATGTGAGTTCCGTGAGGGGCCCCACAATGCTGCCATAGTCCTTCACAAACCTCCGGTAGTACCCGGTGAGCCCCAAGAAGGCTCGTACCTCGGTTTGGGTGACGGGGGGCTGCCAGGACTGGATGACAGCGATCTTGAGCTGGAGAGGGGCCACCAGACCGCTCCCCACTTGGTGTCCAAGGTAGGTCACGGACCCTTGGCCGATTTGGCATTTGCTGGCCTTGATGGTGAGGCCAGCTCGCTGAAGGGCCTGTAGGACCTCTCGGAGGTGGCAGAGGTGGTCTGACCAGTGGTGGCTGTATACTGCGATATCGTCCAGGTAGGCGGCACTGAAGTCTTCGAGGCATGCCAATACCTGGTTCACAAGTCTTTGAAAAGTGGCTGGAGCGTTTTTCATACCGAAGGGCATCACTGTGAACTGGTAGTGCCCATCCGGGGTGGAGAAAGCGGATCGTTCTTGGGCCCTGGGGGTGAGGCCGATCTGCCAGTAGCCCGCTGTCAGGTCGAAGATGCTTAGGTAGCGGGCAGCCCCCATGCGGTCGACCAGTTCATCTGCTCGGGGGATGGGATGAGCGTCGGTCCGGGTGACAGCGTTCAGACCCCGATAGTCGACGCAGAACCGGAGCTCGGGGGTGGTGCCCGGGGCAGCCGCTTTGGGGACCAGTACGACTGGGCTGGCCCAGGGGCTGTCTGAGGGCTCGATGACTCCGAGGGTGAGCACTTTGGTGACTTCTTCTTGGATGCAGGCGCGCACCCGGTCTGGTACTCGGTACGCCCGGTGTCGGATAGGAGGACTGTCCCCAGTGTCCACGTCGTGAAGGCACCAGGGGGTGACCCCGGGGGTGAGGGAAAACAGATCCGCAAATTGCAACAGGAGGGTACGACAGCCTTGGCGCTGCTCCGGGGTCAGGGTATCGGAGAGTCGGACCCCATCCACGGAACCATCTCTCTCACGGGTCCTCAGCAGGTCAGGGAGGGGCTCGGAGTCTCCTTCCGCCCCACTGTCTGTAGCCATCAGGAGGCTGAGCTCCGAGCGCACAACGTGTGGTTTGAGTCTGTTGGCGTGGAGGACCCGGAGGGGGTTTCGGGTGGACTCCATGTCGATGAGATAGGTGACAAGGCCCTTGCGTTCGACCACCTTGAAGGGTCCTGTCCATTTATCTTGCAAGGCACAAGGTTCGGTGGGGGACATCACCCACACCTGCTGACCAGGTTCGAACTCAATGGAGGAGGCATGTTGATCGTACCATTTCTTCATGTCCTCCTGACTGGCCTCTAGGTTGGCTTTAGCGATCTCCCTGAATCGGCTGGTCTGGTTGCGGAGGGTCAGGAGGTACTTGTAGACATCCGGAGGGGTTTTCAGGGGGGCCATCTCCCATTCTTCTTTCACTAGGCTGAGGGGCCCTCAGACAGGGTGTCGGTACAGGAGCTCGAAAGGGCTGAAACCGAGGGACTTCTGGGGGACTTCTCGGTAGGCGAAGAGGAGGCACGGTAGTAGCACGTCCCACTGGCGGCGTAGGGGCTCCTCCAGCCCCATAATCATTCCCTTGAGGGTGCGGTTGAACCGCTCGACCAGTCCGTTTCCTTGCGGGTGATAGGGGGTTGTGAAACGGTAGGTGACCCCGCACTGCTGCCAGAGGGATTTCATATACTTTGAAATAAAGTTCGTGCCCCGGTCACTGACGACCTCCCGGGGGAAGCCCACTCGCGAGAAGATCCCCATCAAGGCTCGGCCTACTACTGGTGCTGTCACTGTTCGAAGGGCGATGGCCTCAGGATAACGGGTGGCGTGGTCCACCAGGACCAGGATGAATCGGTGCCCTTGTGCTGTTCGGGGGTCCAGGGGCCCCACAATGTCTATTCCCACTCGTTCGAACGGGGTGGTGACAACGGGGAATGGCTGCAGGGGGGCCTTGAGTTTTCGGCCGCTCTTGCCGCTGGCCTGGCAGGTGGGGCAGGCCCGGCAGTGGTTGGAAACGTCATTTCGCATCTTGGGCCAGTAAAAGTGTGTCACCAGGCGGTTGTAGGTTTTATCTTGCCCCAGGTGCCCAGCCAGGGGGACATCGTGGGCCAAGTTTAAAAGGAAGTCTCTGAAACGGAGGGGTACCACCAGTACCCGACTGGCCCCCAATTCTGCAATTCTTTGCTCGCTGTACAATAGGTCGTTGTCCCAGTAGATCCAGTGCGCCCCTGCGGTGTCTCCCGCGCTCTGGGCGAGGGCTTGCTGTCGGAGTCCCTCGAGGGAGGAACAGGTCTTTTGCTCCTGCCGAAGTTGTTCTTGCTCTTGACGCCACTGAGCCTGGTCTGGAAGGTCCTGAGGCTGAGCGGGCTCTTACGGGGTTTGTTCTGGGGGGTCAGGGCGGCCGGCGTCTTCCTCTGGAGTGATCGGGGGAGGAGGTGCTGGCCATTCGGGCTCTTCGGGTCTGGGGATGGCACGGGCGGCCATGGACCGGGTTGTTACGCACGCCCAGTCTGGGAGGCCCAGCATCCCCAGGTGCTCTCTTCTCTCAACGGCCGCCCACGGGGAACTCTCGAGATCGTTTCCCAGGAGGCAGTCCACGGGGGCATCATCGCGGACAGTCACTTTCAGCATGCCGGACACTCCTCCCCATTCAAAGGGGACACAGGCCATCCGACATAGGCTCTCAGAATTGTCAGCTGATCGGACAGGGCAAAGGACGTTCGGCAGGATTTGTTCCGGGGTCACCAGGTGACAGCGGACGGCCGTCACACTGGCCCCTGTGTCACGCAGGGCTTCGGCCTTGCGTCCATTTATGTTCACCCACTGGCTGTATTTTCTGGTGTTTGCGGGTAGGGGGACCCGCGGGACCATGTCTCTTCCCCCTAGGCAAGCCAGGACCATGGCGGCAGGTTCCCACTCGGGCTGCTCCTGGTCGTATTCTTCATACTCTTCGGAAGTTTGTTCTTCTCCTAGGGCGGCGGCCGCGACCTGGCGAGGCCCAGGAGTCTGGTTCTTGGGGCAGTTCGGGTCATTGGCATAGTGTCCGACCCGCTGGCACCGATGGCACGTGACATTGGCTTGGAACCTTGGGCGCATCGGGGGGTTCCCTCGCCCAGCCGAGGGCGGGGTGTTGTTGACGGGAGCTGCTGGGGCGGCATCTTTGCCCCGGCCCTGGCCTCCTCCTCCTCCTCGGGGACGATGATGACCTTGGTTGCTTCGGTTCTGCTCGTTTGGCCCACTCCGGGCCACGCGGGTGCTCTCCCAACGGTCAGCCTCAGCGGCGAGCTGCCGAGGGTCAGTCAGTTTACTGTCGAGGAGGTGCTGCCTGAGCTCGACGAAGCAGTTGTTGGAGAGATTGAAGAGTTGCTCGTAGGTGGTGACTCGGCTACCCTTGATCCACCCTTCGAAGGCTCTGCTAAAATAGTTCACATATTCCACCCAAGTTGTACCCGGGATCCGGGTGCAGTCGCGGAACCTCTGGCGGTACATCTCGGGCGTGAGTCCATATCGAGTGAGGAGGGCGGCCTTCATGTGATCATAGGACGTCATCTGATGGTCCAGGAGCTGTAGCAGGGCATCGCGGCCTTCATTGACGAACCTCCCCCACAGACCGGCTCCCCAGTCACTTCGATCGATCCGGTGGGAGGTCATGGCGATCTCATAGGCCTTGAACCACTGTTGTATGTCGTCGTTCCGATAATATTCTCGGACGACGTCCTTGGGGATGTGGACTTTTTTTTCCGTAGCGCCCGGGGTGCGCGGTTGCTCGGGCACCCCTAGTTCTTTGTTTTGTTTCCGTAGTTCGATTTCAGCTAGCTTGCGCTCGTGTTCGTATGCCAGTCTCTTTTCTTCGAGTTCTCTTTGTCTTTGCTTTTCTTCCCGCTCTTCTCGGAGCCGTAAGTGTTCTAAGTTCAGTTTTTGTTCCGCTAGTTTTAGCTCTCCGTCCAACTTGAGCCGTGCCAACTCTAATTCGTGGAGTCTGGTTTTTTCTGTTTCTTGGATCTCTTCCTGTGAGAGCCCCGCTCTCCGTTCTTCGGGGGAAGTGGTGTTGGTCTCTGATGCTTCGACGTTTTGGTGCCGGGGTCTGACGGCCTCGGTTTCCGCCCAGGATTCTATGGCGTGCTTGAAGTCGTCTTTCGTGCTCAGACCGGTGGTAGCAATGCCTAGTTCTATGCAAAACTGTTTTAACTCTCGATGGCTGTACTCTTCCAATTTATCCATCTGGAATTTCTCTGTGGATCCGCTCTCTTTGGTTGTCATTGTGGTTTAGTCGTGGGGTGAGTTACTCTCTGTACGGTACGCGTTGATTCGGATCGCGCCGCTGGCCACCAATGTTAGACGGGACCTGGAGGGTCGGCCGAGGACAAGAGGAGAGGTCTCCGGGGAGAGCCGTCTCCAACGATCGTACAGACAAGTAACTTCCCCCCCACAGATGGACACCACACAAAGATAAGGTTTAACTTTCTTTATAAGCAATCTTGAAGTACGGTAGAATGGTACAAGGAGGTCAGGACTCAGGGGTCCCCTCGATTCTAGTCTCTTGGAAGGGAAAAGGGGGTAGTGGGACAGTCTTGTTACCAATCTGGCAGTTGCGATGAGATGATGGGTAGCTCACAATCCTCGAGCTCGGCGTTGTAGGAGGACGGGCCGCGGCAGCGCCAGCAGGTCCCGAGGAGATCGAAGGTGGCAACGGTCCGCGGCAGCGCCAGCAGGTCCCGACGAAGATGGTAGTTACAACGAGCCGCGGCAGCGCCAGCAGGTCCCGACGAGGATGAAGGTTGCAGAGGGCCACGGCAGCGCCAGCGGGCAGGACGACAGTTCACAAGGCAGGGCTGCGGCAGCGCCAACAGTCCGTCAAGGATGAGTTCTTCACGGTGTCTCTCGACTCCAGGATACAACTGCCTTCCTGCTCTGGAGCTGCCCCAGTTATAGGTCTGGCGCCCTTTGATGTCCGGACCCTCGCACTTGGAGGTTGGGAGATCCGGGATGAGGGAGTCCAGACACCCAGCAGGGGGGTGGAGCCAGCGCCCGGGGAGGTTGAGGGCGATCGGCACCTGGCGGGGGAGAGCCATCGACACTCCTCTCTCCCATTGACCTGCCAAGTGGTCCGTTCACCTCCTGGGTGGATGGTGGTGCCGGGATGTCGGGGTCTGGCCAGGCCCAGGGTTAGGGTCGAGCTGAGGCCACGCGGCCTCATGGTGCAGTGTCCAAGATGGCGGCTGGGCCCAGGCAATGGTGCTGGTGGACGCCCAGGCCGGTGAAATGGAGATGTTCGGGGGCAGGCGTCCCGTGTGGGACGGGTTACGGGTGGCTTCTGAGGGTGGCTTCTGGAGAGTCGGTGTCCTGGCTCTGTCATGCGGGGAGGGAGCGAGCCCCCTTCTGGGGCCTGTCCAACAGTTACACATGAGCAGAAATGAGATACCAGTGCCTAAAAAAGATGGGGACTCCACACACACTTCGACACAGTGTGCTCCCCTGAGACTGACATTTCTAGTACTGTGATCCACTGGATAGGACCCCGATAATTGGTGATTGAACCTAGTGCCAGCTTTGCATGCAAAATGCATGTTTGTAATCAGAGACAGAAATACTTCATGTACTGCACCATTATTGCAATGACTTCAAGTGCCTATAAAGATATACTTATTTATTCTTAAAATTAGGTTACCGTTAGCTTGGTCCGTAGGGCTTCTATAGATGTATAGAGTGTAGGTTGGGTTGCGCGTAGTGTGGATTGCAAGGCATTGTGGCATCCTTCCACTGCATGTTTTTTGGGCTTTTTGGGCCAAGGTGCTGTCATCGACATTTCACCATGGTAATTGGGATTTGGGTTGGCGCCTGTGTCTGCAGCGCTGTGGTCTGCCAACCAAAGTGTCTTCAAAATATTCCACCCTTGGGTTAGTGTGTGCTCATTTTGTTTGTAGAAAGGTTTTTCTATTAATCGCTTGTAGTGGTTAGATACTTTTTTACAGGAACATTGGCTGGTGCTAGCATTTATTTTTAATGTAGAGGAAAACTGACTCAGTGCAGGGTATTCCACTCTTAGTACAGATTGTCGGGGGTTTCTCCGTATGCTTTGATTGAAATGGTAGTACCAGCGATGTATGGAAGTGAGTTGGAAACTGACTCCGTGTTGAGTATTCCACTCTTAGTACAGATTGTCGGGGGTTTCTCTGTGTGCTTTGATTGAAATGGTAGTACCAGCGATGAATGGCAGTGAGTTCGCAAACTTTTAAAATCGTTTGAATAATGGGTTTTTCATACTTTATGAGTATTTTGTGTGGCTAGTTGGTATTTCTTACATGTTTAAAGTGGTGTAAGAGTTTTAAGTAAGAGCTAGTTTGTTTTTGTGGTAGTAGGGCATACAGAAGGGGGATATTTGAGATTTGATATTTACCATGTATGGTCTGTATCCGAGTGAATGGTTTGGGGCACATTTTAATGTCCCATTCACTGTTCAGGTTTGACAATAGCTTAGTTTCAGTAAGTTATTTGCTGTAGAAAGTATTAGGATTACTTAATAATTGTGAGGTTGTCATTGAACAGGAAGGGTTCCTCATTACGTGTGATTTTTAAGTGTTCAGAATTAATACATGTTGGTAACGTCTAGGGGCAGGAGGAGTGTCACTGGTTGTTTTTTTTGTTTGTGCAGTAAAGAGGTTGAAGGTGGGTACTGGTGGCAGGAGACCTGTGATGTGTTTAGGGACTTTGGTGAGTATATCTTGTAGGGTTGTTTGTGGGCTTCTGGGAGCTTGTACTTGCTGGTCCTATACCTGCAATACCTCTCTTACTTCTATTTCTGTGACCTTCGGGAGGTGGTTGTGCTCCCTTACACTAATTACAACATCATCTCTAGTAGTGACCCTTGCACAGCTCGCATTCGAGTAATATTTAGTATATTCCAAGTCCACACTTTCTATCGATTCACTTTCTTGGTTGTAGATGGAGCCCATGTGACTTGAGGCTGGTTTTGAGGAGGGAGATACTCCATCACAAGCATGACAGATGTCCTGTCCACCGTATTACCAATTATAGCCTATGGAGACCGTAATATGACAGTGGGACATTCGAGGTCTGACTTCCCTCGCGCCGCCTTCATGTATCCGACTTATGTCATAGACGGAAGTGGCAGTGGTCAAAGGAGTTTTGCCCAGAAACGTCAACAAAACAAGTGTGGCGTTTCTCCGTGACCATGGCCAGCTCCATATATCACAATAACATCTGTGTCGACATGCCAGGTCTGTGGGTCTGTACCGTCATTATGGAGTGCACTTCACAGCAGAAGGACAGGGTCTGCATACAGTTCTACATATAAGTGTGTCCACACACCATTAACACCTTGGCACTTCTGGGCGCCAACCGACATCCCAATCATACCAAATTTTCAGTTGAAATTTAGTTTCAAAATATTTTTTCTCCCCCAGGAGCAGTTAAATAACCTGTTTTTACGCCATTTGCCTAGTACCTGTATGTGTCGTAGGAGCCCAATTAACAATTGTATGAGAAAAAAACAACACCACCGGTGTCCATATTCAAACAACTTGTGATACGTGTATAGTGGAGTGCGAAGAGACAGGCATCTCTGGGCCTTTCCAGACAGTCTACTCCACAGGGCAATAGACAGGCATGTAAGCAGGGACCCGGGTCTCCACAGAGACCATGCCTCAGGGAGATGGGTGTGCGCTGTATGGTGTAGGCAGGGACTGCACTCTCAACAGAGACCATGCCTCGGGTGATGGGTGTGGGCTGTAGGGTGTAAGCAGGGACCCGGGTCTCCACAGAGACCACGCCTCAGGGAGATGGGTGTGCGCTGTATGGTGTAGGCAGGGACTGCACTCTCAACAGAGACCATGCCTCGGGTGATGGGTGTGCGCTGTAGGGTGTAGGCAGGGACTGGGCTCTACACAGAGACCATGTCTCAGGGTGATGGGTGTGGGCTGTAGGGTGTAGGCAGGCACTGGGCTCTCCACAGAGACCATGTCTCAGGGTGATGGGTGTGGGCTGTAGGGTGTGGGCAGGCACTGGGCTCTCCACAGAGACCATGTCTCAGGGTGATGGGTGTGCGCAGTAGGGTGTGGGCAGGCACTGGGCTCTCCACAGAGACCATGTCTCAGGGTGATGGGTGTGCACAGTAGGGTGTAGGCAGGCACTGGGCTCTCCACAGAGACCATGTCTCAGGGTGATGGGTGTGGGCAGTAGGGTGTAGGCAGGCACTGGGCTCTCCACAGAGACCATGTCTCAGGGTGATGGGTGTGGGCTGTAGGGTGTAGGCAGGCACTGGGCTCTCCACAGAGACCATGTCTCAGGGTGATGGGTGTGGGCTGTAGGGTGTGGGCAGGCACTGGGCTCTCCACAGAGACCATGTCTCAGGGTGATGGGTGTGGGCTGTAGGGTGTAGGCAGGCACTGGGCTCTCCACAGAGACCATGTCTCAGGGTGATGGGTGTGGGCTGTAGGGTGTGGGCAGGCACTGGGCTCTCCACAGAGACCATGTCTCAGGGTGATGGGTGTGCACAGTAGGGTGTAGGCAGGCACTGGGCTCTCCACAGAGACCATGTCTCAGGGTGATGGGTGTGGGCAGTAGGGTGTAGGCAGGCACTGGGCTCTCCACAGAGACCATGTCTCAGGGTGATGGGTGTGGGCTGTAGGGTGTAGGCAGGCACTGGGCTCTCCACAGAGACCATGTCTCAGGGTGATGGGTGTGGGCTGTAGGGTGTGGGCAGGCACTGGGCTCTCCACAGAGACCATGTCTCAGGGTGATGGGTGTGGGCTGTAGGGTGTAGGCAGGCACTGGGCTCTCCACAGAGACCATGTCTCAGGGTGATGGGTGTGGGCTGTAGGGTGTGGGCAGGCACTGGGCTCTCCACAGAGACCATGTCTCAGGGTGATGGGTGTGGGCAGTAGGGTGTAGGCAGGCACTGGGCTCTCCACAGAGACCATGTCTCAGGGTGAAGGGTGTGGGCTGTAGGGTGTAGGCAGGCACTGGGCTCTCCACAGAGACCATGTCTCAGGGTGATGGGTGTGGGCTGTAGGGTGTAGGCAGGCACTGGGCTCTCTACAGAGACCATGTCTCAGGGTGATGGGTGTGGGCTGTAGGGTGTAGGCAGGCACTGGGCTCTCCACAGAGACCATGTCTCAGGGTGATGGGTGTGGGCTGTAGGGTGTAGGCAGGCACTGGGCTCTCCATAGAGACCATGTCTCAGGGTGATGGGTGTGCGCTGTAGGGTGTAGGAAGGGACTAGACTCTCCACACAGACCATGTCTCAGGGTGATGTGTGTGCGCTGTAGCATATAGGCAGGGACTGGGCTCTCCACACGGACCATGTCTCAGGGTGATGGGTGTGCGCAGTAGGGTGCAGGTAGGGACTGGGCTCTCCACAGGGATCACACCTCAGCGTGATGGGTGTGCGCAGTAGGGTGTAGGCAGGGACTGGGCTCTCCACAGAGGCCATGTCTCAGGGTGATGGGTGTGCGCTGTGGGGTGTAGGCAGGGACTGGGCTCTCCACACGGACCATGTCTTGGGTGATGGGTGCGCGCAGTAGGGTGTAGGCAGGCGCTGGGCTCTCCACAGAGACCATGCCTCAGGGTGATGGGTGTGCGCTGCAGGGTGTAGGCAGGCACTGGGTTCTCCACAGAGACCATGTCTCAGGGTGATGGGTGTGGGCTGTAGGGTGTAGGCAGGCACTGGGCTCTCCATAGAGACCATGTCTCAGGTGATGGGTGTGCGTTGTAGGGTGAAGGCAGGCACTGGGCTCTCCATAGAGACCATGTCTCAGGGTGATGGGTGTGGGCTGTAGGGTGTAGGCAGGCACTGGGCTCTCCACAGAGACCATGTCTCAGGGTGATGGGTGTGGGCTGTAGGGTGTAGGCAGGCACTGGGCTCTCCATAGAGACCATGTCTCAGGGTGATGGGTGTGCGCTGTAGGGTGTAGGAAGGGACTAGACTCTCCACACGGACCATGTCTCAGGGTGATGTGTGTGCGCTGTAGCATATAGGCAGGGACTGGGCTCTCCACACGGACCATGTCTCAGGGTGATGGGTGTGCGCAGTAGGGTGCAGGTAGGGACTGGGCTCTCCACAGGGATCACACCTCAGCGTGATGGATGTGCGCTGTAGGGTGTAGGCAGGGACTGGGCTCTCCACAGAGGCCATGTCTCAGGGTGATGGGCGTGCGCTGTGGGGTGTAGGCAGGGACTGGGCTCTCCACACGGACCATGTCTCGGGTGATGGGTGCGCGCAGTAGGGTGTAGGCAGGCACTGGGCTCTCCACAGAGACCATGTCTCAGGGTGATGGGTGTGCGCTGTAGGGTGTAGGCAGGGACTGGGCTCTCCACAGGGATCATGTCTCAGGGTGATGGGTGTGTGATGTAGGGTGTAGACATGGACTGGACTCTCCACACGGACCATGTCTCGGGTGATGGATGTGCGCAGTAGGGTGTAGGCAGGAACTGGGCTCTCCACAGAGACCATGTCTCAGGGTGATGGGTGTGCGCTGTAGGGTGTAGGCAGGGACTGGGCTCTCCACAGGGATCATGTCTCAGGGTGATGGGTGTGTGCTGTAGGGTGTATGCAGGGACTGGACTCTCCACAGAGACCATGTTTCAGGTGATGGGTGTGCGCTGTAGGGTGTAGGCAGGCTCTGGGCTCTCCACAGAGACCATGTCTCAGGGTGATGGGTGTGCGCTGTAGGGTGTAGGCAGGGACTGCGCTCTCCACAAAGACCATGTCTCAGGGTGATGGGTGTGCGCTGTAGGGTGTAGGCAGGGACTGGGCTCTCCACAGAGACCATGTCTCAGGGTGATGGGTGTGGGCTGTAGGGTGTAGGCAGGCACTTGGCTCTCCATAGAGACCATGTCTCAGGTGATGGGTGTGCGCTGTAGGGTGTAGGAAGGGACTGGGCTCTCCACACGGACCATGTCTCGGGTGATGGGTGTGCACAGTAGGGTGTAGGCAGGCACTGGGCTCTCCACAGAGACCATGTCTCAGGGTGATGGGTGTGGGCTGTAGGGTGTAGGCAGGCACTGGGCTCTCCACAGATACCTTGTCTCAGGGTGATGGGTGTGCGCTGTAGCATATAGGCAGGGACTGGGCTCTCCACACGGACCATGTCTCGGGTGATGGGTGTGCGCAGTAGGGTGTAGGCAGGCACTGGGCTCTCCACAGAGACCATGTCTCAGGGTGATGGGTGTGCGTGGTAGGGTGTAGGCAGGGACTGGGCTCTCCACAGGGATCATGTCTCAGGGTGATGGGTGTGCGCTGTAGGGTGTACGCAGGGACTGGACTCTCCACAGAGACCATCTCTCAGGTGATGGGTGTGCGCTGTAGGGTGTAGGCAGGCTCTGGGCTCTCCACAGAGACCATGTCTCAGGGTGATGGGTGTGCGCTGTAGGGTGTAGGCAGGCTGTGGGCTCTCCACAGAGACCATGTCTCAGGGTGATGGGTGTATGCTGTAGAGTGTACGCAGGGACTGGGCTCTCCAGAGGGATCATGTCTCAGGGTGATGGGTGTGCGCTGTAGGGGGTAGAGAGGGACTGGGCTCTCCACAGGGATCACGCCTCAGGGTGATGGGTGTGCGCTGTAGGGGGTAGGCAGCGACTTGGCTCTCCACAGAGACCATGTATCAGGGTGATGGGTGTGCCCTGTAGGGTGTAGGCAGGGACTGGGCTCTCCACAGATCATGTCTCAGGGTGATGGGTGCGCGCTGTAGGGTGTCGGCAGCGACTGGGCTCCCCACAGAGACCATGTTTCAGGGTGATGGGTGTGCGCTGTAGGGTGTAGGCATGGACTGGGCTCTCCACAGAGACCATGACTCGGGTGATGGGTGTGCGCTGTAGGGTGTAGGCAGGGACTGGGCTCTCCACAGAGACCATGTCTCAGAGTGTTGGGTGTGCGCTGTGGGGTGTAGGCAGGGACTGGGCTCTCCACAGAGACCATGTCTCAGGGTGATGGGTGTGCGCTGTAGGGTGTAGGCTGGGACTAGGCTCTCCACAGGGATCATGCTTCAGGGTGATGGGTGTGCGTTGTAGGGTGTAGGCAGGGACTGGGCTCTCCAGAGATCATGTCTCGGGGTAATGGCTGTGCGCTGTAGGGTGTAAGCAGGGACCGGGCTCTCCACAAATCTGTCTCGGGCTTATGGGTGTGCGCTGTAGGGTGTAGGCAGGGACTGGACTCTCCACAGGGAACACGCCTCAGGGTGATGGGTGTGCGCTGTATGGTGTAGGCTGGGACTGCGCTCTCCATAGAGACCTTGTCTCGGGGTGATGGGTGTGCGCTGTAGGGTGTAGGCAGGGACAGGGCCCTCCACAGAGACCATGTCTCAGGGTGATGGGTGTACGCTGTAGGGTGTAGGCAGGGACAGGGCTCTCCACAGAGACCATGTCTCAGGGTGATGGGTGTTCACTGTAGGGTGTAGACAGGGACTGGGCTCTCCACAGAGCATGTCTCAGGGTGATGGGTATGTGCTGTAGGGTGTAGGAAGGGACTAGTCTCTCCACAGGGATCATGTCTCGGGTGATGGGTGTGCGCTGTAGGGTGTAGGCAGGGACTGGGTTCTCCACAGAGACCATGTTTCAGGGTGATGGGTGTGCGTTGAAGGGTGTATGCAGGTACTGGGGTCTCCACAGAGACCATGTCTCAGGGTGATGGGTGTGCGCTGTAGGGTGTAGGCAGGGACTGGGCTCTCCATAGAGACCATGTCTCGGGGGAAGGGTGTACGCTGTAGGGTGTAGGCAGGCACTGGGCAAACCGCAGGGATCACGAGCCCGCACAGATCCCTGAGTTGGATGATCTGCCCGAGTTGGTGCAGTGGCTTCACGATTGGGGCCCCTCCCGAGAGGAGTTTTGCCGGGAGCAAGCCACTTGCCCCTCCCTGGACGGACCCTGGCGACAGGCCGCGACCCAAGCTGCGGGCGACCAGACTGGAACTCATTCCGTGTATTGGGAGAATGGCCTCCTGTACAGTGAACAGAAGTCTGCTGAGCTAGGGTCGGCCCGAGTGCTGGTGGTACCTCTACGCTTCCGAGACTTCCTCCTGGGCCTGGCCCATGATGTACCCCTGGCGGGACACTTGGGCCAGGACAAGACCTATGACCACCTAGATACGCATTTATATTGGCCCAAGATGCGAGCGAATATAGATGCTCACTGTCCTGTCTTACGTGCCAGGCTAGTGGGAAAAGTGGAGGTACCCGCAAGGCTCCCCTCCAACCCTTCCCAGTCATCAGTACCCCCTTTGAGCAGGTCGGGATCAACATAATAGGGCTCCTGGACCCTAGAACCTCCCAAGGTCACCGATTCATCTTAGTCCTGGTGGATCACGCCACCCGGTACCCCGAGGCTATTCCACTCCGCACTGTCACGGCCCCCGTGGTGGGCCGGACGCTGATGGGGATTTTCTCCCGAGTAGGTTTTCACCGCGAGGTCGTGAGTGACCGCTGCACAAACTTCATCTCGAAATACATGATGCCCCTGTGGCAACAATGTGGAGTGTCCTACAAATTCACCACCCTGTATCATCCCCAAGGAAATGGCCTAGTGGAGCAGTTTAACCGGACACTGAAGGGGGTGATCATGGGCCTAGAAGAGCCCCTCCGGCGCAAATGGGACATCCTCCTTCCCTGCCACTTGTTCGCATACCGGGATGTCCCCCAGAAGTCCCTGGGGTTCAGCCCATTTGAGCTGCTGTATGGGCACACCGTCCGGGGGCCCCTCAGCCTGGTCAAGGAGGGATGGGAAACGGCCCCTCAGGAACCTCCACCCGATGTGTTCCGCTACGTCCTCAACCTCCGAAATCAGACACGGAAATTCCGAGCGCTGGCTGAAGCTAACCTCGAAGCAAGTCAGGAGGAAATGAAGCGCTGGTACGACCAGAATGCCACTCCGGGCCAGCAGGTCTGGGTGATGTCCCCCGGTGAAACCCTATGCCCTCCAAGACGAATGGACTGGGCCCTTTAAGGTCGTGGAGAGGAAAAGCCAAGTGACCTACTTGGTGGACGTCCAGTCCCCTCGGAACCTCCTTCGGGTCCTCCACGTGAACCGCCTCAAGCCTCACTTCGTGCGGACGGAGTTGAGCTTGCTCTTGGCCAACGACGATGGAGCGGAAGAGGAAACGGAGCCTCTTCCTGATCTCCTGTGTGCCAAAGAGAAAGATGGCTCCGTAGACGGAGTGAGACTCTCACCCTCCCTCACTCTGCAGCAGCGTGAGGACTGCCGCCAGCTCTTGGGGCAGTTCTCGGACTTGTTCTCCTTAGTCCCCAGAATCACCGACTGGTGTGTCCACGATGTGGACACCGGAGACAGCCCGCCGGTGCGACACCGAGCCTACCGAGTGCCTAACCGAGTCCGGACCTGTATCCAGGCCGAAGTCTCGACAATGCTCACCCTAGGAGTGATCGAGTCCTCCGACAGTCCCTGGGCCAGCTCAGTGGTGTTGGTTCCGAAAGCCGCTGCCCCTGGAGCTGTCCCCAAACTTCGGTTCCACGTGGACTACCGGGGGCTCAACGCAGTCACCTGAGCAGACGCCCACCCCATTCCCCACGCAGACGAGCTCATCGACTGCCTGGGGTCTGCTCGTTACCTGAGCACCTTCGACCTGACCTGCGGCTTCTGGCAAATTGCGCTCATAGAGGGAGCCAAGGAGCGGTCCGCCTTCTCCACCCCGGATGGGCACCATCGCTTCCGAGTGATGCCGTTTGGGATGAAAAACGCCCCGGCCACCTTTCAGAGACTGGTGAACCGAGTACTAGCCGGGTTGGAAGAGTTCAGCGCTGCATATCTGGACGATATTGCGGTGTTCAGTTCCCAGTGGAATGATCACCTCCGGCACCTCCGGAGGGTGTTGCCAGCCCTGCGCCAGGCAGGCCTGACGGTGAAAGCCAGCAAGTGCCAGATTGGGCAAGGGTCAGTGACCTACCTAGGCCACCAGGTCGGAAGCGGGCAGGTCGCCCCCCTCCAGCCAAAGATCGATGCCATCCTGGCCTGGAAACCACCCACCACCCAAACCGAGGTCCGAGCCTTCCTGGGCCTCACCGGCTACTACCGGAGGTTAATAAAGAATTACGGCCACAGAGTTGACGTCCAAAAGGCAGCGTGCACTGGACCCCCCCTGCCAAGTGGCTTTCAACATCTTAAAGGCCGCCATGTGTACTCCCCGTACTCCAAGCCCCGGACCACTCCAAGGAGTTTGTGGTCCAGACCGACGCCTCCGAGCATGGCATCGGGCCGTACTGTCCCAGCTCAATGAGGAAGGTATAGATCAACCCGTGGCTTTCATCAGCAGAAGGTTACTGCCCCGAGAACAGAGATGGAGCACCATCGAACGAGAAGCTCCGGGCCCTCAAGAAACTCCGACCCTACCTATTCGGAACCCACTTCTGAGTGCAGACAGATCATCGACCCTTACGGTGGCTCATGCAGATGAGAGGGGAGAACCCCAAACTGCTGCGAAGGTCAATCTCCCTCCAGGGGATGGACTTCACAGTAGAGCACCACCCTGGTACCGACCACGCCAATGCTAACGGCCTCTCCAGGTTCTTCTGCCTCAGCGAGGAGCATCCCCAAGAGGATGGGTCATTCTCCCCGACTTTCAGCTGGGGGGGACGCGTGTTGGACCCGACCTCGTGGCGTGGTCCTCCCTGATCCATGCAGCTTCATGTGAACCTGATCCACTGGACCCTTCCCGCCATGACCCACATCCCGACACTGGGCTCCCCGTCCTCGCCCCCATTTTCCTGGTAACCAAGGCCGAGGCCCATGTCCCTGCACCTAAGATGGCCGCCCCGGCCCCAGCCCGACCTCGGCTGTCGGCGCCATACCCAGCCAGGGGGTAGAGCGCTCCCTGTGAGCAAGAGAGGGAGGAATAGCCAGATCACACCTTCCACCTTTCTTTCGAGAGATGAGTTTCGATCACCCATCCGGCCTCCCTGAGGGCTGGCTCCAGGCCTGCTGAGTGTCTGGGATCCCTCCAGACCCAACTTGAAAGGATGAAAGGAGCCGCCGAGGCGGAACCCCCAACAACCAGCCTCTAGGTGCTAAGACCTCCGCCTGCGAGGACTCCGGATATCAAAGGAAGGGAGTCCAATATCAAGGGTGGCTCTGGGACGATCAAGTCAGTTGTATCCTGGACTACATGAGCCCTGCAGACGCTGTCGCGGCTCCTTTGTAACCGAAGAGACCACCGAGCCCTGCTGACCTCGTCGCGGCTCTCTGCAATCCGAAGAACGATCTGAGCCCTGCTGACGCTGTCGTGGCTCCTTTGCAACCGAAGAGACTACTGAGCCCTGCTGACCTCATCCCGGCTCTCCTGCAATCCGAAGAACGATCTGAGCCCTGCTGACGCTGTTACGGCTCCCTCGCAACCGAAGGAATCACCGAGCCCTGCTGACGCTGTTGCGGCTCCCCTGCAACCTTTAGAACTCGAGCCCTGCTGATTCGATCGCGGCTCAGAGACTATACTGGTCCGGCTGGAACCAAGATCGCCCCGTATCCCCCAGTTCGAGGATTGAGAACTGTGCGCCGCATACTTTGAACCTTGTGACTGTCCCGCTACCCTACCCCTACCGAGACTCTTTGAGCCCTTGCTCACTTGTGTATAAGACACTGCGGATCACAAAGATCCATCTTTACGTGAAGATATAAAGAATAAGTTCTCTTAATTCTACGGTGTGGTGTCCCTTTGTGAAGTGGTGCTAGCGCAGCGTGTACGATTCTAGATTCGGGATCCTCCCCCTGAGGGTCTCTCGCCAGTGCTCGGCTGTGTTCCTTAGGAGAGGAGGGTCACAGGGTGGTCAGGTGCCAAGTCTGTCCTCCCCTGGGATCGCCCCTTCTAACATTGGTGGCAAGCGACGGGATCCGAGTCCATATTCTAGATATCGTACATTAAGAAGCTGACGCACTACCGAACAAAGATGTCAGAAAGAAAAACCAAGGGTTCCACTGAAGCTGATGCAAGTACCACGTTGCTTCCGGAACGGCTAGAAGAGTATACGCACAGAGAACTGAAAGAATTTTGCAAGGAACAAGGAATCACTACCACAGGCCTAAATACGAAGGAAGATATGCAGAAAGCCCTACAAGCTTGGGTAGAGTCTGAGGAGAACCCTCCCCCGTCAGGGGAAGGAGCAGAACAGCCGACCGGACCCGAACTCAACCCAAGAGGGGGCAGTAGCACTCCGGTACGGAGCAGCACCCCAGATGGGGGCCTCTCCCCCGGAGAACTAGCGGACAGAGAGAGAAACCGCAATCACGAACTTGAACTGGCAAAATTGAGTGCGAATTGAAGCTAGCCGAAAAAATACTAGCGGTCGAGCAACTACGAGTACAAGGAGAGTTGGAGGAAAAGAAACTTCAACGAGAACATGAAGACAAGAGACTCCAGCAGGAGCATGAGCGCGCCCTGAAGGAAATCGGAGTGAAGAAACACGAACCTTGGGGAACCGAGAAGCGGTTCCACCGGTAGAGCCAAAATTACACATCCCCAAGGATGTGGTGGGAGAATACCATAAGAACGACAATATCCAGCAATGGTTTAAGGCCTACGAAGTCGCCATGGCCGGCCTTACATTGAGTTCCGCAGAAGGATTGGGGAGCTGGGTTGTGGGGCCGATACCTGAGCGAAGGGAGAGACACCCTGCTCGATCTGCCATCCTCGGAGCACACCTCCTACAGCCACATGAAGAAGGCCCTCCTCACGAGATACGGACTCACCCCTGAGATGTATAGCGGTTCCGGGACTGCAAGAAGATCCCGGGCACCACATGGGTGGAATATGTAAACTTTTACAGTCAAGCCTTGGAAGGGTGGATCAAGGGCAGCAAGGTCACCACCTTCGAGGAACTTACCAACCTTATTGCATGGGAACATTTGTCCGCAAACTGTTTTGTGGAACTACGCCAACATTTAATGGACAGCAAGCTTGCAGACCCAAGGAAGCTGGCCGTGGAGGCTGATCGCTGGGTGAACACCCGGGTCCCCCGGGGCCCCGTAGGAGACTACCCCCGGAACAATCAGGGATCTTCCCGCCAGAGGGGAGGGGGGAATCAAGGTAGGCAGAGGGATTCCCAGTCAGGACCCCAGCGAAGTCCCCCCAGAGGCCAAACCCAGACCGTACCAGCCCCCTCACCAGCCATTCCTGCTACCCCGGGCAACCGTGGACACCGGGTCACTATTTCCTGTTACCGATGCCAACAAACCGGGCTTTACGCCAGTGATCCCCTGTGTCCCATGGCCCCGCGACCCTCCACAACAGCTCCCCCAGCCAGACAGGTAGCCAACGTAGCCCTAGGGGAGGAAATGGAGGACACCGAAGAGTGGGAACCCGCAGCCATGGCACTAGTCTCCCTAGGAGACAGCGAGATGATCCCCAGGGCCCCCCTACCAGATAATACCAAGAAATACCGACAACTGTTGATGGTGAACGGCAGCCGGGTGGAGGCCCTTCGCGACACGTGGGCGAGCATCACAGGTATCATCAGTCACCTAGTCAGGGAGGACCAGATCATCCTGAATGTCCTGTGCCCAGTACTGTCCGCTGACAACACCGAGAATATATGTAAGATGGCCCTAGTACCGTTCGAATGGGGGGGAGTGATAGGAGAATTACAAGTCACTGTCCGAGCCTCCCAACCTGTAGACTACCTACTGGGCAACGACCTAGAAAGTCCCCCATGGAGACAGGTGGAACGCAAGACCCACCTGGGCATGATGGGCCTCCCTGAGTGGGTGTGCGCCACCACCCGATCCATGTCCGCTCGACTAGCCCCCTCGGGCTGTCGACGTTGAGCCGTCCAGCCACCGCCCACACGAATCTTCAAAATAGCGCACACGCTACAAAGACTGCATCTACCGTGATGCTCCAGGGGTTCACCCGCTGGTGGGTGGAGTTGGAGTGCGACCCATGACTTTAGTTAAATTGGCTCCCTCGAGCTATGAGCTGGCGAGCTCGGATCACGCACCCACGCGCCTTGAGAGGTATCAACCTGAGAACACTTGGCAGCCTGCACAGCAAACCCCTGAATATCCTACACTCTGCTGATGAGGAACAACAATTCCGAAACACCGGTGTCCAGAGTTGGTGCTGCAACCTTGCTAAAACACACGAATCTTCGAAATAGCACACACGCTACAAAGACTGCATCTACCGTGATGCTCCTGGGGTTCACCCGCTGGTGGGTGGAGTCGGAGTGCGACCCATGACTTTCAGTTAAATTGGCTCCCTCGAGCTATGAGCTGACGAGCTCGGATCCCGCACCCACGCGCCTTGAGAGGTATCAACCTGAGAACACTTGGCAGCCTGCACAGCAAACCCCTGACCGACCTACACTCTGCTGACGAGGAACAACAATTCCGAAACACCGGTGTCCAGAGTTGGTGCTGCAACCTTGCTAAAACACACGAATCGTCGAAATAGCGCACATGCTACAAAGACTGCATCTACCGTGATGCTCCAGGGGTTCACCCGCTGGTGGGTGGAGTTGGAGTGCGACCCATGACTTTAGTTAAATTGGCTCCCTCGAGCTATGAGCTGGCGAGCTCGGATCACGCACCCACGCGCCTTGAGAGGTATCAACCTGAGAACACTTGGCAGCCTGCACAGCAAACCCCTGAATATCCTACACTCTGCTGATGAGGAACAACAATTCCGAAACACCGGTGTCCAGAGTTGGTGCTGCAACCTTGCTAAAACACACGAATCGTCGAAATAGCGCACATGCTACAAAGACTGCATCTACCGTGATGCTCCTGGGGTTCACCCGCTGGTGGGTGGAGTCGGAGTGCGACCCATGACTTTCAACAGTGTTGGCAGGGACTGGGGTCTCCACAGAGACCATGTCTTGGGTGATTGGTGTGCGCGGTAGGGTGTAGGCTGGGACTGGGCTCTCCACAGGGATCACGCCTCAGGGTGATGGGTGTGCGCTGTGGGGTGTAGGCAGGGACTGGGCTCTCCACAGAGACCATGTCTCAGGTTGATGGGTGCACGCTGTAGGGTGTAAGCCGGGACTGGGCTCTCCAGAGAGACCATGCCTCAGGGTGATGGGTGTGCGCTGTAGGGTGTAGGCAGGGACTGGGCTCTTCACACGGGCCAAGTCTCAGGGTGATGGGTGTGCGCTGTAGGGTGTAGGCAGGCACTGGGCTCTCTACAGAGGACATGTCTTGTGGTGATGGGTGTGCACTATAGGGTGTAGGCAGGGACTGGGCTCTCCACAGGGATCATGTCTCAGGTGATGGGTGTGCGCTGCAGTGTGTAGGCAAGGACTGGGAAAGAGTAAGGAATAAAGGCACGTGGGTCCCCTGGTATACCCCAGCACTAAGAGAAGGGAAACAAACGCTGCAGTAATATGAATGGCGGAAGAGGTATGAGGCGGGGCCTTGAGGGAGTATAAAGCAATGCTGGCCATATATAAAGGAACGATTATAGCGACTAAGGCGGAGCTTCATGAGTTAAGGATCACAGAATCGAGTGATACTCAAAGGGAGACATTTAAAGTGCTGAGGGAGTGAAGCCAAACCAAAGAAGAGAAGGTGGCCCAAGATCAAGAGGACTGGGATAAGATGCAGGACTTCCTTCTACAGAGAATTAATGACATTCGAACTGAAGTGAGACACACCTGGCTTCGTCCCTGTCCTCTGATAGTGGATGGGGCCTGGCTTCCAGGGTGAGAAGCTTTCAGCGTTTCCACCATTGAACCTCAAGGCCCTACCACGGTCACTAGCAAGCATCAATTCTGGCTCGCTGAAGACCCTTGTCCTCCCAAGGTGCTCAGAATATCCTTTCCTGTGGGGAGGGGTGGGGCTGGTAAGGGGGGGGTACTATTCCTTCTGAACTCTTCCCTGAGGAAAGTCCACTCAGTTTTATGAAAGCTATGGTGAGCCCATCATTGAAGAAGGCTGGGGCTGACCCCAAAACCCTAAAGAATGACCTCCCAGTATCCAGATTACCTTTTCCAGCTAAGATTGTGGAACAAAATGTAAACAGAATCCTTGCAGAATTTATGGAGGGGCACCAACTGCTCCACGCCCCCCAGGCAGGGTTTAGGGCTCATCACAGTACAGAACTGGTGATGCTTTCAGTACTGGATTAGCTCAGGCTGGCGGCTGATAGGACCAAGCCCTCCGGCCCTCTGTGCTGATCCTATTGGATCATACAGCCGCATTCGACGTGGTTGACCATCGAGTGTTGATCAACCAATCACAGGTGCGCAGGCCCGTCCTTTGGTAGATCTCCTGGTTCCTGAAGGACCGGTCACAGAAGGTGCAGCTGGGTGGCTATGTGTACTCCTGTGCGGTGTTCCCGGGGATCTGCTCTGTCCCCGCTTTTATTGAATATTATCTTCAGCCTCTGGTGGCGGCATTAGCACAGCTGGACTGCCAACTGTTTAATTATGCAGATCACACCCAGCTGACCCTGCCGGTTGATAACTCACAGCAAGCGCAGTTCAATATCCGTCGGTTCACCGCGCACCGGATGATGGCAAGACAGAACCCCTGGATGGATAGTTTGTGGCCTCAGGAGCTACCCTGAAATCTGTGTCTGTTGTGAAGAGCCTTGGTATTAAATTGGACAAGAATCTGGCGATGCCCAGGCAGGTGACGACAGTAGTGGGAGGTGCCTGGGCCTACTTAGGCAGCTTCAAGCCTGGTGCCTCTTCTGTCGTTCTACTCAATGTGAACAGTTTTGCGGCTGGACCATGGCAATGCGTTATACATAAGCCTCTCAGACAAGCTGCTGGATACGCTCCAAGTAGTCATGAGTGATGTTGCAAGATTAATATATAATCCACCCAGCCTGGGCGCATGCCTCTCTGTTGTTGCAACCATTGCACAGGCTTCCAGGAAGGCAGAGGGCTAGAGGGCCAGGCTCAAGTGCGTATGCATTGCACAATAAACCTTGTATGGGACGCTACCAGCGTATATTAAAGACCGTCAAATGCGATATGTACCCGGACAATGTCTTCACTCCTCTGATGCATCGTTGCTGACCGGCCCACAACAGTCAGTTCTCTTTTAACTGGCCGCGGGAGCCCCTGGCTGTCCCGGCGGCTGAACGGGAGCCGCTGCGGATCTGCTTTTATCACAAAAACAAGGCCAATGGCCAACTGGGTGTACAATTTCGACAACCACGTTGCTGCTGACATTGGATGAAGGTTTTATAGGGTGTCCTCTAGGTGCAGGTCAACTAAAGGATAGTTGCTGGACTGGCGGCCAACAAGCCTTAGTAGCGGTAAGCTCAGCAGAAAGCTTCTTCGACGACTGGAATTTCAGCGGAACATGGTAGTGGCCTGCAACGTTTGGGCTATCCCTCAGAGGCCAGCGGTTCATTGGATTAGGAGTATTGATTTACCTGCAGTTTGCAGGGGGCTAGTCCAAGTAGAGTCCTTGGTAGTTTCTGGCTCTCAGAGGGGTCCCCCTGTCTGTGGGAACTGACCTTTACCTAGGACGAGTCTCATTCATGAACTTCCAAGAAAGTTGCCACAGGTGCAGATTATGCCTCTTTTGCTTTGGGCAAAGTCCTGTTGTCACAGACGCAGATCCTTTTTTATCCTCTTTGATGCAAGTTGGATCAAAACAGAGGTTCTCGTGTCAGGGGTGTCCCTTAACTCCTAGATTTACGAGACTTAGGGGTGTGGGAGCAAGTTGCCAAAGGGCTGCTAGTTCCTGCAGCTAATCCGCCCCTGATGTGATCACATCGGAGAGCGTAAGTCACTTTTTCTACTCAAACCCCACTGTTTCTGTGACTTGTAAAAATGGCAGCAGTCTTCCTCAAGGTGTACAGGCCAGGCAGCCCACTCTGGATTTGTGGCTAGCTTTCTGGGGGTGTAACGCTCCTGACTACATCATTTTCCCATCTGCCTGGGTTCAAATGTGCCTGGGCAGGGGGGATGTTTGCTCCTGTGGGAGACAGCCTCGATGCATATCAAAGGTGGTGCAGCCATTGAAGTTCACTGCCTTGATGTGCCCTGAACTTGTCTTCCTGAGGGGGAGGAGTTGTGACTCCTTCCTGATCAGGCCTTTGTTCCTGACTCCTGGGAGTAATGACACTGCCTGGTAGCAGGTCAGGATTCGGTATTGGCGTCACCAAGAGCAGACTGTCAGCCACAGCACAGGAAAGGTGGGGCGACTGGGTGGGCAACTTATAAGGTAGTCACCTGGGTGCATGCCTTATTGCTCCTGGCATGAGATTCATGTCAGGGGTGGGAAGGCACATTGTATGATACCAAACATGACATATTTAGGAGGTACCATAATGGAGCTCTCAACCACTGGTATGCCTGGGTGCCAGTTCATGTTACTCTATCAACCGTCTATCACTTATTGTGTCCTTTAATGGTAAAAGGTACTATAGGGACATATACATTTGCATTTACATGTCCACACCTTTAATATAAGGCACCTTGCCTCCTGGGCTTTGGAAAACCTTCCCTAGGGGTGACAGCCATATATCAAAAACAGTGCATTGACTTTGCCACACATAGTGAGGCCAAAGTTATCTTTGAGCAATGTGTACTGCTCCCACAGTCTGCATTTTCAGTCCTGCTGACAGTAGTTTACTTGGGTCACTCAGGGTGGCACAAAAAGCACTGCATGTCCTGTGGCCCCTTCACCACCCATGCCCTGGGTACTATTAGTATAATGTACTAGGGACTTAGAAGGGGGTAAGGTCCTTTCCAATTGGGGATACAAATTCACCTTATATCCGTTTGAGGGGAAATAGCACTGGGTCCTGGTTAGCAGGCTCCTGTGCACTGTCAGAGTGGGAAACCATCATCTAGTAGTCCAAATTGAGACAAAAAGTAGGGGGCCTCTGCAAAAAGCCCTGTTGTCTTAGAGATGGAAAACCAGCTCTGGCGGTCAAGCCTTCTACTGCATCGCTCCTGAAGCATGGAAAGGACGGCACATACACATCAGAGCCTCCTCCTTGCTTCTTAAATTCCACAAGAAGCTCAAGACCTGGAGTTTTGGGTTGTCCCACAGGACCCTAGGTTTGCCAAGACTCACATCTGCTCAGCACAAGGATACTCTACCGGGTGAAAGTATTGCACTCTACAACTCTGTATACCATAACAGAACATAAAGTGCTGCCAGATGCCTACTGGACCCCATCTTCTCCCCCTTCAGCCAGTCACAGTCTTCAGCCACAGTATACAAGCCTACACCAATCACCTGGTTGGACCACTCCCTCGCCAACATCAGCATACTCATCCCACACCACCACTAAAACACCATCACCAAATCTTCACAATAGGAGTGGAGCAACATCTGAAAAGCATTCTGGTCTTCCGAACTCCTACGCTACACATTTTGACACAATAACCTTCCCAAATCCATTTCAGTTTGAAAGCCTAAATTCCTGCCAGTGCGGACCCCCGACTCCTCTCAAAAAGCGATGAAAACCTGACCAGAAGCAAACTTGTACATGGAAGAGCTCAGGCTTACCAAATGCCACTGCTAGCAAACTGAACACAGATGGAGAAGAAGCAACTACAATTCCGTCCGAAGACACTACTATTAGCAAATCAAAGCCAAGAAATGCTCCACCGTCACCGAACTCATCTAAAGCAGCATGAACAACTCAAAAAATATCTTGGCTGTAGTAAAAGACATCCCCTCTCCTACAGCAAGTTCCACCAGCATAACCCCCTCTCAGGAGCTCTGCATCCAGCTGTCCATATTCTTCAGCAACAAGATCACCAGTATCAATGGAAACTTTGAGCCCCCATGGACTCTTCCACCCTCAGCGCCCTCCTGCCCATCTCAACCAACACCCAGACATCCACCCTGAACACCTGGTCTACCACTCAAGAAATAGCAAGACAATGCAGTCCATTCACTCTGGAGAACCCTCAGACCCCTAAACTTATAAGTACCCCATCAGTGCAGCTCCTACGCCGATTCTGAATGACTCTATTACCACAGCCACATACCCAGATGCCTGGAAACATGCCAGTGTACATCCTCTACTCAAGAAACACTCAGCAGACGCAAAGATTCTAGCCAACTGTGAGATTATCTTCCTGCTACCTTACCTGGCAAAAGTTATGGAAAAGATGATAAACTCCTTACTTCATTACTTTCTGGCATCGATACTTCATGTCTTTGGTTTTTCTCAACTTCCTCTCTTTATTCCCTGCTGTCTCTCTTCTGTGCCGTTTTCCTAGCTGCTTTCCTGTCCTTTCTCTCATGTTGTCTTTCTTCCTTTTCCTATCTTTCTCAGTTTTGCCTTCTAAACCATACTTCATTCTCTTTATACTTTCTTTTATTCCTTAATTGTTTAATTTGTCTGTGAGTTTTGTCTACTCATTTTTTTAATCTTATATTTAGTTCTGTCATCCTGTATGGCCTTCCCACTTTTCTCATTGCTTTTTTTCTATTTGATTCTCGGACTTTCTCTTGTCCAGAACATTTTCTTTTCCCATTCTTACTGTATCCTTTCTCTTACTCTGACTTCCATACTTTCTTTGTTTCTTCGTTAGTCTTTATTTCCAGCTCCTCAATATCACTCAATCTGGATTCAGGCTCAACTCCAATGCCCCCGCTATATCATCATCTTGTGAATACCTATGCTTAAACATCGCCAACAAAAGCACACAAATATGCTCTTTACACACTTTCTACCATCCTCTGAGAGATAACCTCACTTTCCTAGAACACTCCATGATCATTCTAGCATCAAATGACAACCAGCAAAATAAATAAATACATTTTCTTGGGGGACTTCAACTTTCACTGGGACGACCAGAACAACCTAGGGGTAAACAGCCTCAAAGCCTTCCTCACAGACCTTAATCTCAACCAAATATGTAACAGCCCTACACACGACAAGGGTGCAACTCTCGACCTAATATTCTCCAAAGCGGACTCCACATAGCTCGACTCGATACTACCATGCGACTGGTCTGACCATCATGGCATTACATTCCAAGTCTTGGAAACTATTAAACTAATCCCTACACAACCCCTGAGAACTAAGATCTGGAAGAGAAACCTGAAAAATGTCGGCTCTGACCTTATAGCTTCAGCTAACTCAAACCCTATCTGTCCACCGGAAGACCTGGCTGATGTACAGGGGCTGACAAATCACTACTTTCACTCCATGAATTATCAGCTAGACAAAATTGCCCCATTGCAACTGAAAAGAACCTCTACTAAAGACTCAAAACCGTGGTATGATGGGAGGTTAAATGATGACAGACGCTGTCTTAGATTAATTGAATTACGTTGGAGAGCTGCCCCCTCAGCTGACCACCTCATAATTCTAAGAATCTCCAGAAACGCTTATTTTCGAAAGATCAGAAAGTCTAATGCCGGTTTCTTCAGCTCTCAACTAGACCTAGCCAAGAACCGCTCAAAAAAGCTATTCGATCTTATCAAAGCCCAAACCATGGGCCTACCTAATGTCATCAACACTAGCCCACTCTCTCCACCCAACTGTAAGGAATGTGCTTCCTTCTTTGCCTCTAAGATAGAAGCCATTAAATCAGATCTACTCAAGGACCTACTATCCATCTCAGACTTGAAAAATAACTCATCACTGCCCCTGGCTGGTGTCCAAGCTAATGACCTCCCATTACTTAAACTAAAAAACAATGCAACTTGGTCCCACTTCAACACCTACAATGAAGACACCATATTAAAGACGTTAACCGCTCTGAAACCCTCCAATCACTTCACTGACCCGCTTCCGGCGTACTCCCTAATAGACTTCATTCCTCTCTTACTACCCCTCTGGACAAAGATCATCAACACATCCCTCCTTCAAGGATCCATTCCAGACATCCTGAAAACTGGGCAGGTCTCACCTATCCTAAAGAAAACACCAGCCGACCTCTCGGACCCCAATAACTATCATCCGTTCTCTAACATCCCTGTGTTAGCCAAAGTCCTGGAAAAATGCGTTAATATACCGTTGAACAGTCACATTGATCAATTCAACCTGCTTAACCAATTTCAATCAGGTTTCAAAGCAGGGCACGGCACTGAATCAACCATGACACATATATTAGACGATGCTCTAAACATCCTAGACCAAAATGGAGCTTAATTACATATCCTACTCGACCTGTCATCAGCTTTTGACACCGTCAATTACGACAACCTGCTTGATCTCCTGAAGCACAAAATGGGAATGTCTGGAACTGTATTTAAATGGTTCGCCTCTTTCCTCTATAATAGATCCCAAAGATTCAAGGTCAACCAATCCCTGTCCAACCCCATGACAGTCACTTTAGGAGTTCCGCAAGGCTCCTCCCTTTCTCCCACCCTTTTCAACCTTTTTATGGAACCTCTTACCAATCTTCTCAGCCTCGCCAAGATTCACTTCCACATGTATGCAGACGACACCCAAATCTACATTAAGATCCACTCACTTGTTGACATCAAATCGCTCAACTCCATACTACAAAAAACCCAAACATGGCTGGCCGAAAACCATCTGAAACTCTCTCAAAATGGAATTTCTCTTAATTGCTCCCCCTAACAAAACTCACACTATCCTGAATTGGCTGAAGCACTTAACAGCTCTCAATGAACAACCGCTCATTGTCGACTCAGCGAAATCGGTAGGGGTAACGCTTGACAGTAACCTAAAGATGCAGAAACACATCAGCTCCTCAACAAAAGGAGACAACTTCCACCTAAAGACCCTGCGAAAACTGAAACCCTTTCTGCCCGTCTACGATTTCAAACAAGCATTTCAAGCCCTAGTTATCGCCCGCATGGAATATGGGGCAGTAAACGTATGTGGCCTCTTAAGGTCATCGACCGCCCCTCTAAGAGCCACGATCAACCCAGCTGCGAGACTCATCACAGGTTCTAAGAGAAACGCTCACATATCTCCGGGCCTGAGAGCCCTCAACTGGCTACCGTTTGAAGCCAGGATTAATCTAAAAATCGCTTGTATGATGCACAAGGCCCTCTGCCACAACGCCCCACACTACCTAGCTCAGAAACTGGTGCTCTCTGCGGGCAGCAGAGCCTCCAGGAGTGCCAAGACTCTTCTTCTACAACCTCAACGATTTGCCAAGAAAAAAACTTATAACAGGTCCTTTTCTTGGTATGGCTCCGAGTATATGGAACGGTTTGCCCATTGAAACAAGAATGAACTCTTCCACTGCCTCCTTCAAAAAAGAAGTGAAAGCGATCCTCATGGCTAAATTCACATGAACTCCATGACTATTTAATGTGTTCCTGTTCTCCATATTCGTCCTTCTGTTTTTTCGCTAGCTTAGTATTGTTTTCTTTCAATTAAGAACTATGTATAACGTACTCACATAGATCTCTGTATACTATATCTTGCCTTCTAATTATAAGTATAAGTATAAGTATAAACCATTTTATAACGCGCTCTATTACTTGAGAGTATCCTGGCGCGATGGGGAAAGGCAACAGGAGACACGACAGAGACCAGCTTATGTCACCCTAGTGAAAAGATGAGTTTTCAAATTTTTCTTAAACAGGCTACACACTGAATGGAGCGCAGATGGAGTGGTAGGGCATTCCAGGCCCGGGCAGCAACCACAGCTATGGACTGGCCCCCTAGTCTAGTTCGCTTAAAGCGAGGAAGAGTCATCTTGAACAGGGAGGACGATCTAAGAGCTCGTGTGGGAGCATAGAGGATGAACCGTTTCTTCAGATGGGCCGGTCCTTGGACTTGTAAAGCGCTCTGATACTCAAAAGAGTCTTGTTCGCGCTATATAAAACCTTTAAAAATAAAAAAAATAAAAATAAAAATCACTGTACAGAGACACTGGTGCCACAGACAACATCTAGATGGTCCTGGACAGAGGAAGCACCACAGTCAATATCCTACTGGGCCTTTCTACAACATTTTACATCATCTACCCCCATTTTTATTAAATTACTTCATGATGTTGTGGCATCAAAGGACTTGCACTTTGCTGAACTTACCCATTCCTGACAAGCTGCACCCAGCCAGTCAGCATGGCCCCTTCGCCTCAGATGCCATAAACCTCATCTGTGGAGTTCCAAAATGATTCTCCCTCAGCCCAACTCCGGTCAAACCCTCCATGACCCCACTCACCAGTGTCATCCACGACCACAAAATCAACATCATATCCTTCACTTACTACACCCATCTCACACTCTCCCTCTCTGTTAATATGCCAAAACCCTTCCCAATTTGTAAGCCTGCATGACTGAAGTAGCCTGATGGATGAATACCAACTGTTTCAAGCTCAAAAAAGAAAAGCAAAAGTAGTAATCGTGGGCAATGACACCTCACTATGGGACCCCAGCTGGAAGGGCCTGCCAAGTTCTGACCCACACCCCTCCCAGCAACACATGCAAAGAACCTCAGAGAATTAATCAACAACCAACTCATCACGAGCAGCCAAAAGAACGCAGTCCCTATCTCCTGCTTCCACAGGCCCAAGATGCTCAAGAAGATCTTCAAATGGCTCTCCACCTACACATGCAGAACCATCCCCCAAGCCCTGATCACCAGCAATGTGGACTACATAAATGCACGCTATGCCAGAATCAATGCTCAACTGACAAAAAGACTGTGGATCATACAGAACTCGGTGGCCAGCCTCACCCTCAAACTCTCACCCCATCCCTCAAAGAGCTCAATTGGCCCCCAATCCACAAATGCACACTCTTCCAACTCCACACACTCGCATAAAAAGCCTTACACAATACAGGCCCCAGGAAGCTCAAGAACTACATAAACTCCCACAAACCTCTGAGACACGTCTGCTCAGCTGAACTCCTATTCGTACACAGCACCCACACATGTAAAACCAGATCCTGCGTTTGTATCTTCTACCTCGTTCCTGAAGTCTGGAATGACCTGCCCTTGCACAACTGAGCCGACGCATCAGTTCTTGAATTCCACAAGAACCTGAAGGTCTGGTTCTTCGCCTAGACCGGGCAGTGGCTCAGTCCATCAAGCTCCTTCTTCTTTTCCAGGATACCCTCCTGGGTGAGTCGTGTTCTATACAAATTTACATAAGACAATATACTGTACAACATAAAACAACACCCTAGTTAGAGGGCACTGCTGGATTTTATTGGGGATAGACCTTCTTACTTTCAGGAGGACATGTACCCAGAACAACTGTAAGATGTAATAGTAAATCATTTCATATCATACTATGAGGGGACAGTAGCCCCCACAAATGTGGAGGGGGGGTTACACTTTGGGTGGACGTGAAGAACCTAAAGATGGTCTACACATTAGCAAGTCCATTGGTGAAAAATTCCCATGGATGGACAGAACAAGAGTAAAACAAATGTAATGGGATGGTGTACTAGGAGATGCATGCACCTCTGTCCCTACTGGGGTACATCATGACTCTTCACCCCATCAAGGGTGTTCGACAAGGTACTTAAAATCAACTTGACGTGGGAACTAGGAGAGACACAAGCAGTGTGAGGCTAGAGAAGCTTGTGACAGAGAGGAGAACGGGTCTCTGGACTAAGAAACAACGGGGTCTCAGACACAAGGAATGTCACTGGGTGAAACCAAATGAATAACATTCCCAAAGCGACAGGGGTCTCAAGATCATCTAGAGTGGGTGCGGTGGAGAGCCACACTCACTGCAGATTTTATGATCATCTCACGGGGAAGGAGGACCTCAGGTTCCATGAACACTGGAGGTCAGGAAGCAGGAACAGGGGTGGGAGCACACCGCTTCACCTCCCAGCTAAGTTCGCCCCTGGCATTGTGGTAAATGCATTTTCAGTTCCTTGCTTGCTTTAAGAGTGTTCGAGTGTTTCGCCACAGTTGGCGCAGATAGTGCTGATCTCTAGACACATGTTTCTGGATCATTAACCGTCATCAGTGGAGATTGCAGTCTTTGGAGCTTAGGAAGACCAAAGTGGAGACAGAAGTAATCACTCAACCACATAGTCACCTTTATTCATCTTTATTCATCATTTACCGATTTGGTGGGTGTCAGAGTTTGCTTTTATTGATTCAATGTACGGATCTGCCGAAGGAGTTTAGGCCTCCATCTGTCTTCTGATTGCAGCTGCTGTCAATAGCTCCCTCTTTCATGTGGCTTCAGTATGTTCAGTATGGCGTGCGCAGCTGACTGGGAGTGATGAGCAGGCTGCAACCACCTCTACTCCTGCTGGATAGACATAAGACAAGAACATTCAATGTATGTTTCATACTGCAACAATTTCATTCTTCTCAGAAGTTGAAACGAGCACCATATACATGTTTTGACCAGCATCCTTAGGTTTCTCTGATTTCTTTTATTTTTGCATTTTATGAAAAGCTATAGTGGACATGTCTCTCTTGTCAGATGAACTGCTGACATCCAGCACTTATGGTACAGGCTACCTTGGGTCTTGTCCACCTTCTTTTATTTTTTTATTAAGTTCACAGGTATACATGAGTACAGCAAAAAAAAAGTACAAAACCTTATATCTGCAGAATTTACAATAATGCATAATTCATCAAAAGAAGGGGTTATCAGAGCTGTACATCTGGCAAATAAATAATAGTTGAAAGTCCATATAAATCCATTATTAACAAAATACATTTCATGTTTATATACATTCTTAATCCTCATAATAATCAGAGAAAGCACCCCAGATTTTTAAGCCCATTCTCTTTTTCCTCCTTGATCCACTAATTGAGAAAAGCCCCCAATCCAATTTATATAAATTATACATTCGAGATCGCCATTGTTGATATAGCGGCGGCTTTTCCTGAAGCCACTCAGTAGCAATACGTAATCGTGCCACTGTCATTGAAAAAAAATTAAATGGCGATAAGGATATAGTCTCTCAGAAGGACTATTTATAGGAATTTTACCCAAAAGCAACATAGCGGGGTTATTGTTACTGGAATGTTAAGAACTAAAGAAATTCATTTTTCAATTCCTCCTATAAAATCATATAACCTAGGGCAAGAGAAAAAAATATGGGTACTATCAGCATGATCAGCTTTGCACCGAAAGCATTTGCCATCAAATCCCTCACCCCATTTAGCCATACGTGCAGGAGTGTAATATAAATCAAACAAGGTTTTAAAAAATTGGGCTTTTAAATTAGCAGACATTAGTGCCTCTTTTGATAATAGAAGAAGATCCTCAACCACTATTTCCAAATCTCCTAAGTTACCAGACCACTTTGCCCTCACTTTCTCAAGATCATCTATTTTCCCCCCTAATAATATTTGATACAAGGACCCTATTTTCACCTGCTTATCAATCCCTTCTATAACTTGATTCCTTTGTAAGCTTAGCTTCTGCTTTAAAAGAAAATCCCGTATTTGCAAAAATTTTAAAAAATAAGATCTGGGGAGAAAAAACTGTTCTCTTAGCTCCTCAAAGGATTTACATGAGCCGTCTTCCGAGCAAATATCGCCCAGCCATCTCACCCGTTTCTTCTGCCAGCTTTGTGACATTCCGTCCGAAAATATCATGGGCAGTATCATCAGTGCTCTGAAAGGTGTATAATACGAAAACTTCTCAATAGCCATTGTTCTTCCAAGCCATCTCCAAACTTTATAAGCACCCAATAACACCTTAAATCGAGGGCGCTTATAATAACTGCCATCAATTTCAATACACAGGCTCTGCTTCGCGCAGGGCCCAAACAAGATTTAAAAAATTGATGGATAATTGCACATATGCTCAGTTGCTCCCCCTGTTATTAATATCCTCATTTTCAAAAGAAAGCAAACTACATAATACTGAAAAAAGTCCGGAAGCCCTAGCCCCCCCCCCCCTCCTCTCAGTAGGTAACATCATATACTTCATAGCCCGCCTTGGCTTTCCAGGACTCCAGATACATTCCCCACATAAGGATTGCAAAGCCTGTATCCTACGTTTGTGGAATTCCAAAAGTATTGACCTAAACAAATATAAGACTTTTGGCAAGACATTCATTTTTATAATATTAGTGCGCCCAATGATAGTATAATCGTTCCCACATCTCCAAAGAACCCATGATTTTTGCAAACACATCATTCCAATTGGAGTCAACCAATTTCATCATATCGGCTTTAATCAAAATCCCCAGATAAATAACTTCTTTAACCACTCTTTCCTCTTCCCATTTTAAAGCCTCTGAACAAAGAATCTGAGTCTTTGATTCGTTAAATTTGTACCCCGTTACGCTTCCAAACTCCCTTGCAAGCCTCTCAATTTCTACAATGGTAGTTCCTGGGTTATCTGTTACCACAGCGATATCATCCGCATATGCGAATACAGAAAAGACATATTCAGAAACAAAAAACGAGGGGATAAGAATATTTTGATTTAATTGTTCTATGAAGGGATTAATATACAAAGCAAACAATAACGGAGAGCATGGACATCCTTGGCGGGTCCCTCTAGTAATGTTTAAAGAATCTGAAAGTAAGCCCATAGCTGATATCCTGGCCTTTGGAATAGAGTAAAGAGATTTAATTGAAATCATAAATTTCTGACCAAATCCCATTTTAGCCATGAGCCTCCATAAATAGCCCCAATGCACCCGATCAAACGCTTTTTCTGCATCCAGCAGAAAAAGCGCAAGTTCCCTATTATTCACAGCCGCGATGTCAAATAGCGTGATGACTTTGTTTATATGTTCTACCATACCCCTTTTTGGTATAAAGCCGTGCTGTTGCCGAGAAACTAAAGGTGTTATGACTTCAGACAAGCGATTAGCCAAAATCTTTGAGTAAATTTTATTATCGGCGTTTAATAAGGATATAGGCCGATAATGACCCAGCAAATCCGGGGCTTTGCCTTTCTTACAGAATACCGCAATGGTCGCTTCCAACCAAGTGCTAGGAGGGCTTCCCTGCTGTGCCATCTGCAATACACCCAGCAATTCTTCTTTGATTTTATTAAAAAACTGTTTGTAAACTTCAGCAGGAATTCTGTCAGGCCCTGCCGCCTTACCTATTGCCAGGCTCTTTACTGCCAATTCTAGCTCAGACATCGTTATCGGTAGGTCCAATTGATCAGCAATCATTGGGTCTAGAACTTTCAGACCCACTTCCAGCCTTTCACTCCATTTGTTGGCCTCAGCAGACCCACATTCCTGAGTATATAAATCAGAATAGAACTTCTGAAATATATTAAGAATCTGTTGAGGCTCCGAATGAGAGACCCCCTGGCTGCCCCATATTGCATGAATATTCCTGGCTGATTCCTTCATCCGCAGTCTGACCGCAAGTCTTCTCCCAATTTTTTCCCCAAACTCATAGCTTTGCATTTTAGCTGTTAAAAATGTCCTTGCAATCTCTTTGCTCCAAAATCCAAGAATGTTAGCTCTAGCCTTTGCTACCTTATTCTCAGCCTCCCATAGATCTTTCTTACCACTGACTACATCCCTCGTTAATAAAGTCTCAGCCTGAGCTAACTGATCATACAGTTTGTCAAACTCTTTTTTAAATGTTTTTTTGCTGCCAGATCGAAAAGCTAATACACTCACCCCTGAATCCCACTTTAAATGTATCCCAAACTGTGCCTACATTAGCAGTCCCCTTGTTATAACTAAAAAAGGACGTAATCCAACTTTTCATATATTCTTTAAATTCCTTATGAAGACCCAGCTTTCGATCATACGAAAAGTTGGAACTTTTAATGATCTTAGTACTCCCCTGTATTTCCATAACAATGGGAGAATGATCAGATGTGATCCTGGGATAGATTGCAATCGTTGCCTTTTCCAATATACTCTCTGGTGCGAAAAAGTAATCCAACCTGACCAGCTTCTTGTGTGGATGTGAATAGCATGTAAACCCATTATCAGTCTGCCTAAGTAGTCCCCTTACATCACCTAGGTCTTGATCTGTTACTAGATTCTTGTCCACCTTCCAACGAGTTGGCGGTAACTATCCTTATGTCACAGACCTCCTTAGTTCAGACCCAATCCAGGTTATTCCAGCGGAGCTGCGCCACGTCTGCTTCTAGCCACACCTCAAACTCCCAGGAGGAGATGATCAGGGGCCTTGATTGAAAGTGAAAGGTGAGCTCTGAATCCGACCATTTGCAATTTAAGAATTTACCAATGCTTATACTTCGCAATAATGATGGTGGTTGAGTGAAAAGTAATACCTGTCAGGATAGGTGCCAGGATAGGCCCCAGCTCTGGCTCTGACCTGGGACCCTTGCATTGGGGTCTCTGCAGATGTTTTAATAAGAAAAGGTTAGTTGGGAAAACGTCTACAAGAGAGTCTGTGGCTGCAATGAGGTGAGGGCTCTGCCGGAGGTTGAGGTGTGAAGAGGGGGGACTTTGAGGTAGTATATGAGGTGATCTCTTCTCCCAAACCTTGGTCTTGGTGCTATTGTGTATTTGTGATACTTTGGTCTGGATGCAATCTTATATGTGTGATACCTTGGTTGTATGAGTGAAACCTTGTTCTGGGTGATATATCTTGTATGTGTCATAACTTGGTCTACATGTGTGATACCTTGGTCAGGATACTGTCTTGTAGGTTTGATACCTTGGTCTGATGTGTGATATCTTGATTGATTGGCACCTGTTTACATATCATCACGCCTGGATGCTGTCCTGCCCGAATACTCCTTTGCTCTAGTGCCTGTCCTGTCTGGATGCTCACTTGCTCTGGAATCTCTCATCTCTCGATGATATCACAGCTTATTGTTAGCCTGCTCTGTTGCTCCTGGTTGTTAGCTTTCTCTGTTGTTCTTGAGTCTAGATGCACTCATCTCTCGATGATGTTATGTATGGTTGTTCTTGAGTCTAGATGCACTCATCTCTCGATGATGTCACATCTGGTTGTTTGCTTGCTCTGTTGCTCTTGAGTCTAGATACTCTTGTCTCTCAATGATGTTATGTCTGGGCGTTAGCTTGGTCTGTTGTTCTTGAGTCTAGATGCTCTAATTTCTCGATTATGTTATGTCTGGTTGTTAGCTTGCTCTGTTTCTCTTGAGTCTAGATGCTCTCATCGCTCGATGATGTTATGTATGGTTGTTCTTGAGTCTAGATGCACTCATCTCTCGATGATGTCACATCTGGTTGTTCGCTTGCTCTGGGTACTCTTCTTTCTAGACGCTCTCATCTCCGGTTGATGGCATACTTTGTTGTTAGCTTGCTCTGGTGTTCTTGAGTCTCAACGGTCTCATCTCTTGTTGATGCCATATTTGGTTGTTAGCTTGCTCTGTTGCTCTTGAGTGTAGACGCTCCCATCGCTCGATGATGTCACATCTGGTTGTTCGCTTGCTCTGGTGCTCTTGAGTCTAGATGCTCTCATCTCTTGATGATGTCACATTTGGTTGTTCGCTTGCTCTGGTGCTCTTGAGTCTAGATGTTATGTTATGTTATGTTATGTTATTCGTGATTTGTATAGCGCACGGGCACCCAGAGGTTTCATGGCGCTAGAGAAGAGGAGAGATGGTGAGCTGTATCCTAACCGTGTGCTTGTCTGAATAACCAGGTCTTCAGTGCACCCCTGAATTCCATTAGATTAGTGCAACTCCAAAGTGATAGGGGAAGCGAATTCCAGATCTTTGGGGCCAAATAAGCAAATCGGCATCCGCCAAGGCGTTTCTTTTTAAAGAGGGGCAAGGTGAGGAGGGACAAGTGTGCAGAGCGGAGATTACGAGTCGGTTCATGTTTGTTTATGAGAAGGTTTATGAACTTGGGGCTTTTTCCATGAAGAGCCTTAAAGGCCAGGCAGCCTATCTTGAAGGTTACCCGTTGGGCTATAGGTAGCCAATGAAGGGTGGCCAGCAGTGGTTTCGCCGAGCTCCTGCCATTGCATTTAAATATTAGTCTGGCCTCTTGATTTTGCACAATCTGCAAGCGATTGGAAAGAGCCAAGGGGATGCTCAGATAAATGGATTTGGAGAAATCTAAGCGGGAGAGGACCAAGGCAATTACCACCTGGATGAGGGCGGAATGCGTGAGCAGATAAGCAATTTTCTTAATCTTCCGTAGCTGGAAGAAGAATGAGGAGATCACAGTTCCCACCTGACTTTTTAATGAGAGATCGGTGTTAAGGGTGATCCCGAGACTTTTTACCGATGGAGAGGGAGGCGGGGGAGATTCCATTGAGGGCGGCCAAAAATGAGGGCCCCAGCTGGTTGCACTTTTACCCGGGAGTACCAGCTCAGTCTTTCCGGGGTTGAGTTTTAGATGGTTCATCTCCATCCACCCTTGAATGTGCAACATAGTGGCCTGAAATTCTTCGACCGAGTCTGTGGAGTTTAGTGGAAATATGAGCTGCAGGTCGTCCGCATAGTTGTAAATCGTAACCTTCCTGTTTTTTAAAGAGTGCAGCAACGGTTTGAGGTACAGATTGAACAAGAGGGGGGACAATGATGAACTCTGCGGGACGCCGCAGGTGGTGGGGAGTTTGGGTGCCGTAAAGTTCTCAAGCTTGTTAGCCTGAAATCGGTCATTCAGAAAGGACTTGACCCAACCGAAAGCCGTGCCTCGCAGGCCGGCCTGTACGACACGGTGTAATAAGATAGTATGATCCACCGTGTCGAACCCTGCTGACAAGTCTAGGAGCACCAAGGCCTGATGTATGCCCTTATCGGCATTAGACCTCATTGTGTCCAGGACCGCTAGGATCACCGACTCGGTAGAGTGTGCCTGGCGAAAGCCGGCTTGATTGGGCTCTAGAAAGTCTCTATGAAGCCCGAGAAACCAGCTAGCCACATGGGCTTCAAAGATCTTTGCACCGAAAGGGAGAAGTGATATGGGTCGGTAGTTTGATAGGTTGGAAGGGTCGGCGCCGGGTTTTTTTATTAATGGGACCCACGTGGCATTTTTGAACGAATTAGGGACTATTCCCTGTGATAGGGACTCGTTCAGAAGGGAAAGTATTCCTTGGGGTAATGTCGAATAAACTTCCTTTAGTATGTGCGGAGGGCAAGGGTCATTAGGAGACCCGGACGAAACTCGGTTCATTAATTCTGCTAATCTCGGTTGTTCTATAGGAGGGATAGCTTCGAGTTCGTTGGGGTTTCTACAGATATCCATTCTTTCCGCGGTTGTCGGGCTGGGCTGAATACTGTTTTTTATATTGGCAATCTTATCCTTAAAAAAGTCATTGAGTTGATTGCACAATGTTGGACCCGGCCTCGTGGCGTGGTCCGACCCCTCCTGCATGGCGGGTCCCGGACTACCGTTATCCCTGTTCCCCGGACAAGAGCCGCACCTTCGCCCCTCCGGGCCGCCCCCAGCTCTTCCCCGACGGAACTCAAACTCATATCTGCAACCTTCTCGGCTGGCCCGGATCCTTTTCCCGGACCACCATCTCCGGCCCACCCGCCATCTTGGACTCTCCACGACCAGGCCTCGTGGCCTTGGGTCGACCTCAGCCTCCGGCCCAGCCAAGCCCCGACATCGAGGCACCACCATCCACCCAGGGGATAAAGAGACCACTTGGCGAGTCAATGGGAGAAGGAGTGTCGATGGTTCCCATCCGCCTGGTTTCGATCGCCCCCGGCCTCCCTGGGCGCTGGCTCCACCCCCCCTGCTGGGTGTCTGGACTCCCTCATCCCGGACCCCCCGACCTCCAAGTGCGAGGGTCCGGACATCAAAGGGCACCAGACCTATAACTGGGGAAGCTCCAGAGCAGGAAGCCAGTTGTATCCTGGAGTCGAGAGACACCGAGACAAACTCATCCTTGGAGGCCTGCTGGCGCTGCCGCGGCTCCTCTTAGTGAACTATCCTTGAAGGCCTGCTGGCGCTGCCGCGGCTCATCTTCGTGAACCATCCTTGGAGGCCTGCTGGCGCTGCCGCGGATCATCGTCGTGAACCATCCTTGAAGGCCTGCTGGCGCTGCCGTGGCTCATCTTCGTGAGCTATCCTTGTAGGCCTGCTGGCGCTGCCGCAGCTTATCTTCGTGCACCATCCTTGAAAGCCTGCTGGCGCTGCCGCGGCCCCTACCAGAGAACCCTCCAGCTCGAGGATTGAGAGCTGTCCGCCCGATACCCCTGTACCAGACCGGTACCGAGACTGTCCCGCTACCCCTTTCCCACAGAGACTAGAATTGCAGGGATCCCAGTATCCTGTTATTTCAGTATCGTTACGATAACCTGCCTAAGAATACTGATAAAAGTGTTGAGAACCTATCTTTGTGTGGCGTCCATCTGTGGGGGGGTGGTTGCCCATCCGTACGATCTGAGGAGAGGACCCTTGCCAGGAGGTCTCTCCCCCTTGCTCGGCCGACCCTCAGGTTTCCCGTCTAACACACATCATTTGAGTGGGAACTTGAGAGGGGGAAGTTCTAACATCATTACATAAGTCGTTTACGACCCTGAAGATTTCTCGGGCTTTATTTTGGGCGTTTGAGATTTTTTCGGAGAAGAAGACTGCCTTAGCAGATAAGATAGAGTTTTTGTACTTTCTGCGGGCAGCTATATATAATGATCTGTCTTCATCAGAGTACCCATGTCTCCATTTTCTCTCCAATTGGCGCAGTTCTAATTTTTGTTTTTTTAGGTCTACGGTAAACCATCTATGTGCATCCATGCGGCGAGCACGTGAGAACTTGGTTGTAGATGCTCTCCTTTATCAATGAGGTCACATCCGGTTGTTAGCTTGCTCTGGTGATCTTCGAGTCTATATGCTCTCATCTCTCGATGATGTCACATCTGGTTGTTAGCTTGTTCTGGTGATCTTGAGTCTATATGCTCTCATCTCTCGATGATGTCACATCTTTTTTTTGCTTGCTCTGGTGCGCTTGAGTCTAGATGCTCTCATCTCTCAATGATGTTATATCTTGTTGTTAGCGTGCCCTGTGTGTTATTGATTCTAGATGACATCATCTCTTGATGATGTCACATCTGGTTGTTACCGTGCCCTGGTGCTCTTGAGTCTAGATGATCTCATCTGTCGATGATGTCATATCTGATTGTTAGCTTGCTCTGTTGCACTTGAGTCTAGACGCTCTCATCTCTTGGTGATGTCAAATTTAGTTGTTAGCTTGCTCTGGTGCTCTTGAGTCTAGATGCTCTCATCTCTCGATGATGTTATGTCTGGTTGTTAGCTTGATCTGTTGCTCTTGAGTCTAGACGCTCTCATCGCTTGATGATGTCACATCTGGTTGTTCGCTAGCTCTGGTGCTCTTGAGTCTAGATGCTCTCATCTCTCGATGATGTCAAATCCAGTTGTTAGCTTGCTCTGTGTGTTCTTGAGTCTAGATGACAATATCTCTTGATGATGTCACATCTGGTTGTTAGCTTGCACTGGTGCTCTTGAGTCTAGATTCTCTCATCTCTCGATGATGTCACATCAGGTTGTTAGCTTGCTCTGTTGCTCTTGAGTCTAGATGCTCTCATCTATCGATGATGTCACATCTGGGTGTTTGCTTGCTCTGGTGCTCTTGAGCTTAGATTTTCTCATCTCTTGATGATGTCACATCTGGTTGTTCGCTTGCTCTGTGGATTCTTGAGTCTAGATGCTATCATTTCTCGATGATGTCACATTTGTTTGTTAGCTTGCTCTGTGTGTTTTTGAGTCTAGATAACAATATCTCTTTATGATGTCACATCTGGTTGTTAGCTTGCACTGGTGCTCTTGAGTCTAGATGCTCTCATCTCTTGATGATGTCACATCCGGTTGTTAGCTTGCTCTGCGTTTTCTTGAATCTAGATGATCTCATCTCTCGATGATATCACATCTGATTGTTAGCTTGCTCTGTTGCACGGCTTCATACCCAAGAAGGGGACCACCGAACACGTCATGAGAGTTATTACTCTGTTTGATGCTGCCCAAGTAGCCGGAGACCCGATGTCACTTATATTACTTGACGCCGAAAAGGCCTTTGATCGGGTCTCATGGTGATTCCTTTGGAGGGCAATGGACAGTAAGGGGTTCGGGGGCAGGCTTGTGCAGGCGATACATGCACTCTATTACAATCCAACTGCTAGTGTCACCATAAATGGACAGCTGACTGAGCCCTTTAAAATCTTACGAGGCACCAGACAGGGCTGCCCCTGTTCTCCGTTACTGTACGCTCTCTATTTATATCCCCTCATCAAGCAAATAGAGAAAACTCATAACATCTCTCCAGTAACATATTTCCAAAACAGCTGTAAAATCTTGGCTTATGCTGACGATTTTTCCATCGCCACTCCAGATCCTGCCAATTCCATACTGGCACTAGAAGGTGAGGCCCACAAGTTTCGGAGACTGTCTGGCTATGCCCTTAATAAGAATAAAACTCAGATCCTAGTAAATAATCGAATCATCTGGACTGACGTAAGAGTAGTGCCAAAGGCCAAATACCTGGGCATACTGCTCTCACCTAGGCTGGAGGAAATAGTCACAGCTATTTTGGCTCCTCGTAGTGTCCAGACAAAAAAGCATTAAAACAAACAGATAATTTACACCTATCGCTCGTCGGTAGGTGTAATGTCATCAAAATGGCTAATTTTCCTAAGTTATTTCTTTCGCTGTATACCCCTTGAGTTCAGCAAAAAAGATCTTCTTAAATTTCAACAAATCTTCACCCAATTTATTTGGGCATATGCTCCGCCCAGACGTACACTAAAACATCTTACGTTGCCGAAAGACAGAGGGGGATGGGCTTTTCCCAACATCACCATATACTACTGGGCGGCAGTCCTACAATATAGTTCAGTTTTACTAAGAGAATCCACCTATGGAGCTGGACCGTTGTTAGAAATGGGATCCCTGGCTGGCCAGGGCTTTCGCCAAAGTCAGTCAGAGACCACCACTCCTAAGTCAGGGCAAGGGAGTTACACACCAAGATAACCCCTACTCACCCTCTAGTTAACGTGGCGCGAGCAGCAAGGCTAAACTTGGAGGCGATATGAGTTAAGTATTTGCGCACGCACCCCAGCAACAACACCCAAGGCCCACCACAAAGGAAACTCCACACAAGGTTATATATGAAAATAGCCTTTGTATTACACCAAAACACATTAGATAAAAACACACACTTTACAATGTGCCAGAGGCACGGGCAGAATTTACAGGGGATATGTACAAGACAGGGCCAATTGGACCACTGTCAGGAATCAGCACTTTTAGAACTTAGACTACAATACTTGTAGGCTTTAAAGAAAGAATGGAGGCAGCACCAAACGTAAAGTAAAACAGGACCACGTTGTATCAAAAAGATATATATTTTCCTTTATTTTTTTCAATTTTTCAGAAGGCTGTCTGAAAAATTGAAAAAAATAAAGGAAAATATATATCTTTTTGATACAACGTGGTCCTGTTTTACTTTACGTTTGGTGCTGCCTCCACTCTTTCTTTAAAGTCTTCATCTGGAATTCCAGTGGGACCAAACCGCAGCAGGTCCTGGAGGTTTTCAGCACAACTAAAACTGAATATTCAGAGGGACATTGGAAAATAGAGGTGCTGGTGGCTTGATCCGCTGTGGAACTTTCTTTTTTGTACAATACTTGTAGGCCTAGAACTTAAACATAGAGCCTAACGGACAGTACCTCCCGACCTGGTTGCAGGGATAATGCGAGTGACCTCCTTAGTAAACTTGAGCGGGCGGCCCAGCGAAGCGGCACGACTCAGGGGAGAGTGGTGCGGCTCGAGGCTTGAGCGGGCCACCGGCAAGGTACAAGCGTTTCTCTGGGGGCGACCAATGTGTGCGGCTCAGAAGAGGAGGGGAAGGCAGGATGCAGGCGACCCAGCGAAGCGGCGCGGCTCAGGGGAGAGCGGTGCTGCTCGAGGCTTGGACGGGCTGCCGTGCACGAGCTGCCGAGGGGAATGAGCGAGGCACGTTTCAGCGAGGCCCCAGGGGCCCAAGAGAGATCAGACAAGTCCCAGCAATTTGTCAGGGCAGGCACAATAGGGTCCACTGGTCCTGGGACTCTGGTCAGGGGGCGAGCTCAGTATCAAGCCCTTGGCATATCACTTAGAACTGACAGAAAATCACTGTAGCACAAAACAAGTAACTACTGGTAATCAGGTAAGTACTCCCTACGCAATCCTAACCACCTTAGGAACAGGTCACGCAGGGAACCAGGATCTCACTAGCACCACCTGTACTAGCAAGAACAACCAACTAAATATCACCTTACATTTAGGGGTATAGACCTGGGGACAAAACACATGATGTATCAACAACACATTCAGCGGTGTAAGGAACACATGACGCATCAACACACGTTCAGCGGTGTAAGGAACAAGGCACATGATGCATCAACAACACATTCAGCGGTGCAGGACAACACAATAGCGCAAACATCACATTAGCCACCACCTGTGGCAGTCCCTAGGCCAACTGGCCTCTCTAGGGCTAGGACGCCCTGTGTCCAAAGTCAGGGGCCTAAACGTGGCAGTTGCCCACAAAGTGCTGGGCAACTGGTGCAAGCAGGGATGGGCCAACGTGGGAGCCTCGCAGGCTCTGCATAAACAAATGGCCCCTGAGCCTCTCTGGGCTCTCAAAGATGCTTGTGGCGCCTGAGCCACTCGTGGGCTCTCAGTAAATCAAAAATGCCCCCTTGAGCCTTTCTCAGGCTCGAAACAGATTGTGGCCTTGTCAGAGCCTCGGGGCTCACGAACAACTCTGGAGGCGTTAGCTGGTCCCCCTCCTGGGGACTCCTGAGGGCAATGGTGCGCTCTGAGCCTCTCGGGGCTCAACAAACAAATGCCACCTGGGATCGGGAAGCCTCAACAGGCTCCGGCAGCAACTGCGGCGTGGTGGGATCCCCCTCCCTAACTCGAACTTGGCCCCACGAGCCTCGGGGCTCGAAACCACAATGCACCAGCGGGGGGGGGGCACCGGCAATGTGCCCCGACGCCTCCCCCTCTTCCCATTGTAGCACAGGGCCCTCCACTCACCGGGTCTGTGGCGGCTCCTCTCTGGTGGCGGGCATTGCTGGTGGCCCCGGGGCCCTCCCTCACTCCTGGGAGCCCCGGGCCGCGGGAGGCCACGACTGGGCCGGATTTTCTTCTTTCCCTTTCCCAGCTTCAGCGGCAGCCAATCGTGGCGCGGCGGCGGGCGGGACTTCCCTCCAAAACCGGAAGTCCCGCCCCGCGTCAGGCACCGTAGTGCCTGGCTTCCTGTTTTGCGGCGCTCGGGCCGCGGCGGTGAACACTTGGGCATAACTGAGGGGTGGCACCCTCGAAGTGAAAACTAAACATAGAGGCGAGGTGGGCACTCGCTAGGGCAGCCATAAGCAGGGTGGCACCTGCAAAGCAAAATAAAGCGCTCCGAGCGCTAGGGAACAACACAACGCTTTCAAGCGCTAGAGGCAGAATAAAGCGCTCCCATGCGCTATAAGGCAAGTAAAGGGCTCCTTGCGCTAGGAGGGGAAAGAAAGGACTTTCAGGCGCTTGGAGGGTAAATACAGCGCTCCCAAGCGCTATGGCAAACAAAGGTCCAGCAAAAGTCCTTTAGGAGTCCAGGGGCTGGGCAGAGCCCAGGGGAGGCAAGCCTTCCCCTGGGCCCAAAGCGCAGCATGCCCCAGGTCAGATTCAAGTTGAGAACAAGAACATTTTCATGGGGTCACAGCCCCTCTTTTATACACCTTTCTCTTTTGTCTGTAGGTGCAGGGTGGGGACAGAACCAGTCGCAGCTGGTCTGTGAGCACTGTGGATGGCTCAACCACCCTTTTCATTCATCAGGTAGGCTAGGGTCATCAGTCGCACCACAGGGGGCGGAGCCAGCATTGTGTGGGGGAAACCCAGCCTCATTCAGGACACAGGTGCAGCCCCTCCCTCACATCAGCATGCTAATCTCTCCATTCACCACCGGGGCAGACCCACACAGACTTCCTGGAGCCTGGCATCCCAGCCAGCTCCAGCCAATCGCACGCCAGCACCTTCACAGCACATACACAGCCATGTCTAGAAGTAGCACTTCCGCACAAGACACAACCATGCCACATACATCGTTGCGAAGCATTTAGTCACATGAGTTTGCACATACCAAACTTGACCATGCACACCTCACGCATCAGGAACTACCAGGGACACAGACATTCCCCCTGCATTCCTATGGGAGAGCAGGCCAATCTCACACACGCACTCAGGGAGAGCACGCACTTTACACTGCGCCACAGTGTCAAAGTGCGCAAAGACCGGAAGTCACTAGGCTAAAAGTTCAGGGGTGAACCTGCCAGAAGGGCCAAGTCCAACACCCGTCTTTACCCTCACCCTATCGGTCCTTACTAGGGGATCAACACTGGGGCTGCTTAATCCGTGAAACAACTTATGGATACTACAATCGAGTAAAATTTAAGACGCTAATGAACTTCCATAAAGTTTTTCGCCATGTCCGGAGAATCCTGGGAATTGAAGATTTAACTTCTACTCCCCTATAACCAACAACAACAACTTACAGGCTATATTTAGGTCATCCTACATGTCTGAATGGTATAGAGCAGGGATATTAAAATTAGGGGACCTCATAACAGTTAGGGGGATCAAACCCTTCTCGACGTTACAGACCAAATTCAAACTAAAGAGTCAAGATCTATTTAAATACATGGCCATTCATGACTACCTCTCTAGGAAAGTGGGAGGAGTCAGTGGATTTTCTGAGGTTGAACTTATAAACACTCTCCGTAAGAACACTACTCCTCGCATTGCAGTTATCTATCAAATATTAAATAAGGAAACCCCAGACGACTTAGAATCTATTGTTACTAAGTGGCATACTAAACTTGATTCCCCTCAAAAGTGTTTTTTACAACTCCTTGCGGTTATCACAACAAATCCTAATTTCTGCCAAATTACAGGTACAACATTTTAAAACTATATTTTTTCTTTATATGACTCCTAGCAAAACCATCAAATGGGGATCCGGGAGAGGCACATTATGCCCTCGTTGTTATGAGGTAGGGGCGGATTCGATACACATATTTTCACCATGCCCAACTATTGACTCCACCCAACTCAGAATACAGAACTTACTTTGTGAAATAACAAACCAACCTATCCTCTTAAACCCTACAACCATTCTTCTGGGAACACAATCTGACTCTCCAAGAATAAAGGAGGAAGGGTTGATTTTTATAGCAATGGCAGTTTGGAGGATCTGAGTCTCCTCCGGATGGCTAGATTCTGGGTCTCCCTCCTACGCACAATGGTTGGCCAGATTAGTTGCTATATATCATCTAGAAAAATCTGTATATTCCAAGAAAGGAGGAAGAAAAAGGAGGATTGGGCTTGAGGTATGGGGGGCATTCACCAAGTGGATTGAGCAACAAGGGCAGTGGGACCAAGAGACATAGTAGGGTCACAAGAATCCCACAATACCTTCTATCAATTATGTACATCTTCTCTGTTACTATATTCTTTATTTTGGCTTCCCTTTGTTGTCTTTAGGTACTTGTGCCACTGGTTCTTAATGGATGTGTAGGGTGGGGGGAGGGAGGGGGGTCTTGAATTCTCATTCTTTCTTTGACTTTGTCAAGATATTGTTTTTGTGAAAAAATAATTTAAAAAATACGCTCCTTTATCAATGATGTCACATCTGGTTGTTAGCTTGCTCTGGTGATCTTGAGTCTATATGCTCTCATCTCTTGATGATGTCACATCTGGCTTTTTGCTTGCTCTGGTGCGCTTGAGTCTAGATGCTCTCATCTCTCAATGATGTTATATCTTGTTGTTAGCGTGTTCTATGTGTTCTTGATTCTAGATGACATCATCTCTTGATGATGTCACATCTGGTTGTTAGCGTGCCCTGGTGCTCTTGAGTCTAGATGCTCTCATCTCTCGATAATGTCACATCTGATTGTTAGCTTGCTCTGTGTGTTCTTGAGTCTAGATGATCTCATCTGTCGATGATGTCACATCTGATTGTTAGCTTGCTCTGTTGCTCTAGAGTATAGATGCTCTCATCTCTCGATGATGTCACATCTGGTTGTTAGCTTGCTCTGGTGCCCTTGAGTCTAGAGGCTCTAATCTCTTGGTGATGTCACATGTGGTTGTTAGCTTGCTCTGGTGCTCTTGAGTCTAGATGCTCTCATCTCTTGATGATGGTATGTCTGGTTGTTAGCTTGATCTGTTGCTCTTGAGTCTATACACTCTCATCGCTCGATGATGTCACATCTGGTTGTTCGCTTTCTCTGTTGCTCTTGAGTCTAGATGCTCTCATCGCTCGATGATGTGACATCCGGATGTTAGCTTGCTCTGGTGCTCTTGAGTCTAGATGCTCTCCTCTCTCGATGATGTCACATCCGGTTGTTAGCTTGCTCTGGTGCTCTTGAGCCTAGATGTTCTCATCTCTTGATGATGTCACATCTGGTTGTTCGCTTCCTCCGTGGATTCTTGAGTCGAGTTGCTATAATTTCTCGATGATGTCACATTTGTTTGTTAGCTTGCTCTGTGTGTTCTTGAGTCTAGATGACAATATCTCTTGATGATGTCACATCTGGTGTTAGCTTGCTCTGGTGCTTATGAGGGTAGATAATCTCATCTCTCGATGATCTTACATCTGATTGTTTGCTTGCTCTGGTGATCTTGAGTCTAGATGCTATCATTTCTTGATGATGTCACATTTGTTTGTTAGCTTGCTCGGTGTTTTCTTGAGTCTATATGACAATATCTCTTAATGATGTCACATCTGGTTGTTAGCTTGCGCTGGTTCTCTTGAGTCTACATGCTCTCATCTCTTGATGATGTCACATCCGGTTGTTAGCTTGCTCTGAGTTTTCTTGAATCTAGGTGATCTCATCTCTCGATGATGTCACATCTGGTTGTTAGCTTGCTCTGGTGATCTTGAGTCTATTTGCTCTCATCTCTCGATGATGTCACATCTGGTTGTGAGCTTGCTCTGGTGATTTTGAGTCTATATGCTCTCATCTCTCGATGATGTCACATCTGGTTTTTCGCTTGCTCTGGTGCACTTGAGTCTAGATGTTCTCATCTCTTGATGATGTCACATCTGGTTATTAGCGTGCCCTGGTGCTCTTGAGTCTAGATGCTCTCATCTCTCGATTATGTCACATCAGGTTGTTAGCTTGCTCTGTATGTTCTTGAGTCTAGATGATCTCATCTGTCCTTGATGTCACACCTAATTGTTAGCTTGCTTTGTTGCTCTTGAGTATAGATGCTCACATCTCTCGATGATGTCACATCCGGTTGGTAGCTTGCTCTGGTGCTCTTGAGTCTAGATGCTCTCATCTCTCGGTGATTTCACATCTGGCTGTTAGCCGTGCTGCTGTACGCGCCCCCACAGCGATAAGGGCGAGCAAAGTGACTGGGGACCTCGTTATTGGGGGTGGGGCGTTCAAGTCAGGATATCTGTACAATCAATATCGTATAAAGTAAGAATACCTCACCCCCCCCCCCCCACAAGCAATCACACCGTGGGAAACACGCACAGCCACGGCGTCCTAAGAAAGGGACACAAAAGAGCCGTAGAAACTAAAAAACGGTCAGAAAAAGACCCCGACCCACCCACCCCACCCTGCACCCCTGCAGAAGGCTACGGCCTACCCCCCCAGCAGCGTGCCTGTCGCCCTAAATAAGAGACCCGAGATACAGGAGAAGTTAGAGAGAGGGAAAGGAAACAAAAGAGACAAGGAAAAAGAACCAGGGGAGAGGAGAGCCATCAATCGAACCATTCGGCCCCTACCCCCCGCCATCACACACATTAATGCAACATCAAAACGAAATCAACATAGTCTCCGGTATCATAAACCTTCGAAGGAATCGTCCATAGTATCATGGTTGAGGGCACTCCTCATCTCCATCCACCAAACATTAGTCCTCCGGGTCCAGAACCGGCTCACCCCTGTCCTTTCCTAGCCATTGCTACCACACGTGGTAGAGTAGTGGGCAGCAAACAAATCAAAGCGGAGAGGCCGTATGGCCGAAGCAGGACAGACCATGGGAGCAAACCAGAGGACTCCAGCAACCAGCGGCCAAGCAAGAACTTTTTGCGGCAGTCTAGACGTTTCAGCAACGACAACGGGAACAACAAACAGTGTGGGTACAGTCTCACCGCCCAGGAAAGTAGAGTCGTCCCCGCAGGATTACACTGAGGTCTCGCCGGTCAAGGTCGAATCGGCAATCTACGTTGTTCCCCGATCAGTCAAGCAGGAACGGGCTCCGATGCGGTGCCCACGCCCCTGCCCGCCACGATCAAGGCGACCCAGGGATCCGGGGCCGCTGGTGTATAATCTTGCTGATGCACAGTGACAGCACTCCTCACGGCAACAGAGGGGGACGAAACAGCACACACTTGGAGTCGAGCCGCGTCCATGAGGGACGGCCCAACAGCAATGGCGGCCGTCCTTCTCTCCAGCACAAGGGCGTCGAGGGCCAGGGTCACGCGTAAAGTCTTTAAGGCATCAAGAACATCACCAAGCATGGGCTCCCGCTCACACGACCAGACCCCCTTACACTTCAGCGACACAAATTCGCCGCCCTGGTTCAGTCCGTGACTCAGGGCGCCGGCCGCCATCTTGCAGATCCAGCCGCGTCCATCCCCGTGCACCTCAAATTCTGGAGCGGGCTCTCAAGCAAGGCCACCGCGGGAGCCCCCTCGAGCCCCAGGAGTGACAATTTGGGTGCAGAAAGGAGAGCCACCCAAAGGGGGACCGCCAGCGCCACGGCCCCACGGGCGCCGCACGCCGACTCCGGGCGCAGGGCTTCAAGATGGCCAGACAAGGCAACAAAGGGGGGAGCCTCCTACATGGTCTTCCCCCAACCACGGCGTGCCGCACCTCACCACGGGGCCCTCCGGCCGCTGGACCGGGCCCGATCCGTTGCCATCGGCATAACCGCACCACGGCCTCTCCCAGCCGACCTCTCCTCTCCACCAGGTGCCGCCGTCGACACAATCTCGCCGGCTGACCTCCACAGGCAAGTCCCTGGTCTCTATGCCGCGGAGGCCCCAGATCAAGCAGGGGTGTAACTTCGGATCCGCTGCTCGCAGGAGCCCCCCGGACAGGTGGTGGGTACAAGCTTTCCTTCATCTTTCCGTGTCTTCCCGAGTATGTCGTCTCAGGGCAGGATGCGTGTCAGGATATATGTGTTTGGCATGAAGGCTAGCTGAGCCAAGCTACATTGCGGCCATCACGGTCGCGAGCTTGGCTCCTCCCCCTGCTCTGTGTGTTCTTGAGTCTAGATGACAATAACTCTTGATGATGTCACATCTGGTTGTTAGCTTGCACTAGTGCTCTTGAGTCTAGACACTCTCATCTCTTGATGATGTCACATCCGGTTGTTAGCTTGCTCTGTGTTTTCTTGAATCTAGGTGATCTAATCTCTTGATGATGTCACATCTGATTGTTAGCTTGCTCTGTTGCTCTTGATCTAGATGCTCTACTCTATCAATGATGTCACATCTGATTGTTAGCTTGCTCTGGTGATCTTGAGTCTATATGCGCTCATCTTTCGATGATGTCACATCTAGTTGTTAGCTTGCTCTGGTGATCTTGAGTCTATATGCTCTCATCTCTCGATGATGTCACATCTGGTTTTTTGCCTGCTCTGGGGGGCTTGATTCTGGATGCTCTTCTCTCTTGATGACGTCACATCTGGTTTTTTGCTTGCTCTGTGTTTTCTTTAGTCTAGATGACAATATCTCTTGATGATGTCACATCTGGTTGTTAGCTTGCACTAGTGCTCTTGAGTCTAGACGCTCTCATCTCTTGATGATGTCACATCCGGTTGTTAGCTTGCTCTGTGTTTTCTTGAATCTAGGTGATCTCATCTCTCGATGATGTCACATCTGATGTTAGCTTGCTCTGTTGCTCTTGAGTCTAGATGCTCTCCTCTATCAATGATGTCAGATCTAGTTGTGAGCTTGCTCTGGTGATCTTGAGTCTATATGCTCTCATCTCTCGATGATGTCACATCTGGTGTTAGCTTGCTCTGGTGCTCTTGAGGGTAGATAATCTCATCTCTCGATGATCTTACATCTGGTTGTTTGCTTGCTCTGATGATCTTGAGTCTATATGCTCTCATCTCTCGATGATGTCACATCTGTTTTTTTGCTTGCTCTGTGTGTTCTTGAGTCTAGATGCTATCATCTCTTGATCTGGCGGTGTCTTAGGGGTCCATAGACCTGGGGGTGTCCTTTAATCCTGAGATCTGGTGGTTTCTTGGTAGTCCAGACATCTGGTGGTTTTCCTGGTAGCCCAGAGATCTGCTGGTGTCCTGGCAGTCGAGGCGAATGCCCAAGATGTCTGTCAGCTTTAGGAGTCATCACATTCAAGTAATCAGGCATATGAAGTCATCAGAAGTCTTTTATGTACTGGAAGGCAACTGTGCAGGGGTCTGTCCCCCCTTGCTCTGCACCACTTTAATTTTTACTGAATTTCCCCAGAATACCACTGGGAAGGCTGGGTAAATCTAATGTTACCAGCATGGAGGTTGCTGTGCTTCCGGGGATATATCAGTGGGGTTCTGTATTTCTGCTTGCCCAAAAGATGGGGCCACTACACAATCCTGAATAAATTTTGTATTCTTTTGTCCATTTTATTGGTATTACTTTATATAGTTCCTTAAACGGATTTTAAATGGTTGATATGTTATGAGGTGTACCTGCAGCAACTTGGTAGCCCTGAGGTTTCTTTTAGCGTTTGCTCCTTTCTCAAGTCAGTAGTAAGATGCAGGAAAGCCAAGGATGGACTCGAAACTATTGTTTTGACGAGGAACATTATTTTATAAAAACAATAAAAAAATTTAACCATTTATTGTCTTAATACTATATGAATTTTAACATTTGTTTTTATCTGTTTTGATGATTTGATGTTATCTTTTATGGTTCTTTCAACTGAATAAAGAAAGATTTATTTATTTATTTATGCTGTAGGGCGAGGGGCGCTGAGTTTGGAATAATATAAGTTACTATTCAAACTCCAGTGTGTGTAACAGTAGAGAAGGTGTTAGATTGAAAATCCAACATATCCAACACCTTCTACCCCCTACAGCAAGTCATTGTAATGACCTACGTTGTAATGGCATGCGATGTAACAACGAGCATAATTTCGAGTTAATTTGGAGCCAACATTTACCATAGTGGAACATTGGATTGGCTCCAAAATGGCAGACGCTCCCGATCACAGCACCTCCATCCTAGAGGTTCATCTGTTTCCTTCACCGAACAGCTGATTCTTGTGAAGAAAGCCATTTGTGATCCTCTGCTCAAGCTGCCCTTTATGTTCAAACTGTTGCGCTTTATTCACCCTTCATGGCGTTCGCTCTTGAGAAACTGCTTGTATCTGCCTGACTTTAAAATGGCGGCTGCAATATCCCTCGAACCTCGTCTACACACATCTCGCTCCAATATTTGTTTCCCGAGTAATGCGGAACTCTAAGTTTGCAAGCGCTTCTTCATTCTGTTTCGCCCCTTGACCCATTATAACTGCTCACTCACTCACTTTAGTCCACGAGTGTAGCAGCACCTGTAGGATCTATGAAGAAAATGGTGCCAAGCACATGTTAATGCTGTACTTTACTGGCAATAGCATTACCACCAACATTTGCTGTGTTGGGACAGCAGAATCCCAGGCAACTGAACTAGCGACCCAACTGTCAATTTCCCCTACAGCAGTGAGGGACATTCATACCAGCCTGACTGTTCCTTAGATGACCGCCACAAGTGGGCCTTCCACAAAAGCACTCTTTTTTCCCCTTGTTGGCGAGGGATCCAGTATTTGTTTTCCTGCCCGAGAGTGACGACAGCAGCAAGGGAGACACACTCACAAGAGGATCCCACTGCCACTGGCACCCTGCACAAATGCCCAACATTCACTACTGCTGCTGGAAATGGGGAAGATCTGCAGACTTTGGAACCGTCCCTTCCACCTCTTCTCCCACCACTCTTGACTTGGGAGCGAGCTGGAGGACGAGGCATGTGGCGCTCCCCAGTAACACCTGGACCGGTGCTTTTGATGGAACTATAACAATGCACTCTGGGAGGAAACCATAACTGTCTGTATTTACCGTGGAGCCTGAGCAACCGAGGCTGATGCCCGGTGGAGCTGTCCTATACAGCTATAGAGGAGTTTGGCTCTGGTTCCCCCCCTTGGTCTTCACCTACCCAGCCGGACATCGGACATTGTCTTCCTTGTCTTTTCATTGTGTTTCTTTTTCCTCTCCCGCCTCCTCCCTCCGTGACTCCCTCCCTTCGTATTCTTTCAATGATACTCAGGTCGGTTTTGTCTGTCTCCCACTTTGACCGCTTTTTTCCCCCTGAAGTACTTTTCCCCTTTGCCTGTCTGCCTGACTCTATCTGCACTCCTTAACCCTGTTTACCATTCCCCCTCTCCCTTTTATTCCCCATAAGATGTGTTTCTTGTTATGCTACATGTTAATAACTCATATTATTGTGTAATCTCATTTTTATTTTTCTATGTCTATACTTGGCTCCTGTAATTGATGTAATTATGTAACCTGTAATTCAATGATCCTCATGTATAGCGCTCTGATACCTCCGGGTCTAGCCAGCGCTATATAAAACTTTGCAAATGAATACATTTTAAAAAACGATGCGCTGTACATGTGTATACAGTAAACACAGCTCTGAGTGGTAGGACACTGATCCCTGCTCACTGCCTGGCAGTAACTGGGGCACAGGTTACCCCCATATATCTTACAGAACAGCGTTCAGCAGGAAGGCACTGGCCCCTTCTGAGAAAGTGCGGGAACCATTTGTCTCTGATGCCCACTGGTAGCACCCCTGAATAGCATGTACACAGAGTCTTGTGGAGACTGGTGTGCAGGTTTGACCCCACTTCTTACCTTACAGCATATCTCTCAGCCAGGGGGCACTGTCCACCTGCTGCCTGGGGCGTCCTCTGGTTGTGTGCCCCTTCCTGTGATACCACAGGAGACACCCCAAAATCAGCATGTACATATAGTCTGACAGTGACAGGTGAGCAGACAGTGCCTTTGCTTACCTTACACAGCAGCTCTCAGTAGGAAGACACTGACCCCTGCTGCCAGGGTGAGCAGAGGGTAGCTGATCTTCATGGTAGTGGCTCCATTGCAGAAATTACTTCCGCAGCAAGTAACGGTCTTGGTGTTCGTGGTATTGTCCGTACACGTGCGCTCACATGTCTTGGTGATGCGTCTCGCTGCAAAGAAAAGAAGTATAGGTGTCTGTGGTTCTACTTATAGGTTCCATGTCTTTTTGCTGCTATACTATATAACAAACATGCACCCTCCTGTTGCCAGCAGTGGAGAGCTTGTAAAATTGGTGTCAATTGATGACTGCATTTAGAAGCCACCCAGTGCCTAATTTCTGCCGGTGTTTGCCAGTGCTAAACATCTGCACTTATTTCATTGCACTGGCACAGATTTATGACATTTCACCATATGATGGCGGCGTTCATCTATGCTTGAAAAAGCACATGAGCAAGCAGTTTAAAAATGCAATATACGATAAAAAATAAAAATTCCAAGGTGCTCCTGCCTTTCTTACAGCTTTGTGTCACCTAGTCCAGTTCGAATCGTCACAATTGTTGGATTGTTGCAGTAAGTATGTGCCGTTGGTACTGGTATCAGGCAGCGCTGACAAGGACCCTGGTGGAGCAAGCTGCTGTGGCCTCCTGAGAAATATCTTGGGTGCTGGCACTTAGGCCCTTAATTCTGGGGATGTTGTCACAGGGAAGAACTGTAACCGGGTGACCGCCTGGACCCTCCTTCAGCCCGGTTGCTCCCCCACGCTCCAGCCTGGTATCGTTTGACCTCCTGCTCTTGAGCTACTAGCGCTGCATTGACTTAGCTATTCATTCATTTCATAGCGCTGCACGATCGCTTCATAGCGTTGCACTGTCGGATTTATTTATTTATTTATTTAATTGTGCTGCTCTGTCTAAATCACTTATTTAATTTGCGCCGCACTGTCGCTTTTATTTAATTATTAACGCGACGTCGCTGAGGCAGTTACTCTGTATTTAAATACAATACAGCTGATAGTGCGTGTAAGGCTCTTCCCTTTAACACGCTGTGCATTTAATGCCCCTGGCTCTGCTCGCCTTTGACCCTCCATTTTGTGTTGTTGTTGTTGCCGCCCCTCCTCCCGCCACCGCCTCCCAGCTGCTGCCCCTCCCACGCTCCGCCCCCTCCACCATCCATTTATGACCAATGATCTAACGCGCAGCGCCGCGCCTGGACCGCGCCCAGCGCCAGACCCCCTGCCCCTCGCGCTGCCCAGCCCTCCCGCATTACCTACGATGCCGCCACCCTCCTAGCCCTTAACCCCGGTCGCGCCCCCAACTGCGTCCAAGCCGCTCCTGGACACACCCATGGACCTTTCTCTTGCTACTCCTGCAAATTCATCGGCACCGACAACATCTCCGCCGCGACCACACCACAGATTCCCGACCCCAACCACCTACAATGCATCTTGCTCAACACCCGATCGGTCCACAGGCACGCCATTGACCTATGGAATCTACTAGACACCACCTCTCCGGACGTCGCCTTCCTAACGGAAACATGGATGAATGCTTCCTCCGCCCCAGACATCACCATTGCCATCCCTGAAGACTATAAGATCATTCGCAAGGACCGTACCGGCCACACAGGAGGAGGAATCGCTATCGTCCATAAAAAATCAATCCACATCTCAACCAGCTCTGACGCCAATCTCGCCAACTCTGAACACCTTCACTTCCAGATCCACATCGACCCCAAGACCACACTCAGAGGCACCCTCCTCTACAGACCACCAGGACCCCGCGCAAAATTCAGTGAAGACATCACGGACTTCATCACTCCACACGCGCTCCCCTCCAAAGATTACATCCTTCTGGGAGACCTCAACTTTCACCTTGAAAAGAACAATGACCGCAACACCACCACCCTCTTGGACAACCTCGCCAACCTCGGACTTAAACAACTGGTCAATTCCCCCACCCACATAGCAGGTCATACTCTCGACCCTATCTTCACCTCCAGCAACCACGTCTCCTTCAGCCACACCACGGCTCTCCTTTGGACTGACCACAGCTGCGTCCACTTTACCTACAACAAGCCTAAACTCATCAACCACCCCCAACCAACTCTGCAAAGAAACTGGAACAAAATCACCATCGACCAGATCTCCTCATCGCTCCTTCTAAACACCCCAGCCCACTCTTCTAACCCAGACCAAGCCGCCGCCAACTTCACCCTATGGTTATCCAACAGCGCCGACATCCTAGCACCACTGAAAAAACGTCAAAGCAAACCTGGCAACAAGAAGGCCTCATGGTTCAACGATGATCTTAAGAAGTCCAAGAAACTCTGCCGCTCCCTTGAGAAGGCCTGGAAAAAAGACCCAACCACCAGCACCAAGGACGCCTTCAAAAACGCCACCCGCATACACCACCAACTAATCCGAAAGGCCAAAAAAACAGCATTCAAGGATCGACTAGACAATAACGCCCACAACAGCAAGGAACTTTTCAACATCGTCAAGGAATTTACCAATCCCTCGGCCAACTCCAACGACATCACCCCCTCTCAAGCCCTCTGCGACTCCCTGGCTTTATTCTTCCACAACAAAATTGCAGACATCCACAACAGCTTCGACAACCAACCCGGAGACCAACCCACCCAACCATAGCTGAACATCCTCCCCCCTTGAACACCCTTAACGACTGGAACCCAATCTCCACTGAGGACACATCCGCCTGATGAACTCCATCCACTCAGGATCCCCCACAGACCCATGTCCTCACCACATCTTCAACAAAGCAAACTCCATCATAGCACCGCACCTCCGAGACGTCATCAACTGCTCCTTCAACTCCGCCACCTTCCCGGAAAGCTGGAAACACGCTGAACTCACCGCCCTTCTGAAAAAACCCACAGCGGACCCCACCGAACTCAAAAATTACCGCCCCATCTCGCTCCTTCCTTTCCCGGCCAAAGTCATCGAGAAAGCTGTCAACAACCAGCTCGCCGCCTTCCTCGAAGCCAACAAATCCCTCGACTCCTCACAGTCTGGCTTCCGAGCAAAACACAGCACTGAGACCGCCCTCATCGCAGCAACAGACGACATTCGAACTCTACTGGACAATGGAGACACAGTCGCCCTCATCCTCCTCGACCTCTCTGCAGCCTTCGACACAGTCTGCCACAGCACCCTTTTACAACGCCTCAGAAACATCGGAATACAAGGAAAAGCACTTGAATGGATCACCTCGTTCCTCACCGGAAGAACCCAGAGAGTCCGCCTCCCACCATTCAAGTCCGAGGCCACTGAAGTCATCTGTGGCATACCACAAGGATCCTCACTCAGTCCCACCCTCTTCAACGTATACATGAGCCCCCTCGCGGCCATCGCCCGCCAACACAACCTCAACATCATCTCTTACGCGGATGACACTCAACTGATCCTTTCTCTCACCAATGACCCCAGCACCGCCAAAACTAACCTACACGAAGGAATGAAAGAAGTTGCCGAATGGATGAAACACAGCCGTCTGAAACTGAACTCAGATAAAACAGAAGTCCTCATCTTAGGTACATCCCCCTCTGCATGGGACGACTCTTGGTGGCCGGAAGCCCTTGGAAAAGCACCCATCCCGACAGACCACGCACGGAACCTAGGCATTATCCTGGATTCTTCACTTTCAATGAACAGACAAGTCAGCGCCGTCTCCTCATCCGGCTTCAACATTCTTCGCATGCTCAAAAAAACATTCCGCTGGATCCCCACCGAAACCAGAAAAACAGTCACCCATGCTCTGGTCACGAGCCGACTGGACTACGGAAACACCCTCTACGCAGGTACTACCGCTAAACTCCAGAAAAAACTCCAACGAATCCAAAACGCCTCAGCCAGGATCATATTGGACATCCCGCGTAACGAACACATATCTGGTCACCTGAAAAACCTCCACTGGCTACCCGTCAATAAGAGGATCACTTTCCGACTTCTGACCCACGCACACAAGGCACTCTACGAAATCGGACCAGAATGCCTCAACTCACGTCTGTCCTTCTACACCCCCCCCCCGCCAACTACGATCCTCCAGCCAAGCCCTCGCCACTGTACCTCGCATCAACAAGACCACCATGGGAGGTCGATCCTTCTCATACCTGGCGGCTAAAACATGGAACTCACTGCCCACTTACCTTCGCCTTACCCAGAACCACCTAGCATTCAGAAAGCAACTTAAAACGTGGATATTTGACAAGTAATCCTCCTCCCCTCCCTAAGCGCCTTGAGACCCTCTGGGTATGTAGTGCGCTATATAAATTTTATGACTTGACTTATGACTAAGTTTTGCCGCGCTGCTTTACGCCAATGTGAAAGGATAGGAATGCTCCATAATTATGAAACCGGTGCATCTCGGTCCTTTACGCCTGTGCAAAAACTGCTGCTTAGCGCCAAATGAAGGCAGGCACCCTCGAACCATGGTGCAGGGGGGCCTCCATTGCAAGTAGATGGTTTTTGTGCAGTAAGGGGCTCATACCTGTACAAAAACAATCCTGAGATGCATTTCCCTCTTTCTATGTGTGCTGCACAGTGCGGAACAGATGGAAAGAAGACAAAACAGGGAGAAATACAAAATATTCCTTCCTATTACGTCTGCTCTGGGGATGGGTACGGTTTGGCGCTGCCCCAAGTTTACGTGACTGAGTAAATCTGAGGCAGCGTCAAACTCCATGGTTGCTGAGTGGGGAAACTCACTTGAATGCCAATGGAACGCCTCATTGGAGCATCAAAAATAGTGACGCTTCGGTGGTGCAAGCCGCTTATAAATAAGTGCTGTATTGTTTCCTAAACTAAGCACTGAGTTCACACCCAGGAAAGGCACCCCAAGCCAGAGTTTATGAGTCTATATTGGCAGAGGTGTCCGGAGGGCACACAGAATCACCCATGATACCAGGTTACGCATAGCTGCACTCTCCCGGTGCCCACCGTAGCTGCCTCTAATACGTTGGCCCCTTGCATAGAGCTGGGTACGTTTTCAGGCATGGTGAATGTGGGGTTGGACTGAAAACGAATCTCAGCCCTGGCAAACATGTTTAAACCAGCCCCAAACTGCAGTAAACGCAGCTAGAAGGAGGTGATGGTGGCCTGGCTGGGACATGGAAACTGTTCTGAGAGCTCCCCTTGCCTGCAGGCTACCTAGGACACGTCGGAATGGTCAGTTTGTCCTCTCTCCAGCTATGTCTTCCTGAGTGCAGGGGGAAGCCTCTGTAGCTGCAGCAGGTGCTGCTGCACCAGGGCCCAGAGCCCACCTGAACTCAAGTTGACACAGAATCCAGGGGAGACCTTTCCTTCCTTCCACTAGGGCCCAAGGCACACTGGCTATGCCACTACCCTTCCCTGCATGGCTTAAAGCTTCCTTCTCACTTCACAGACCACTGGTCCGTAGAGAGGACTCAGCTGTCGGTGTATCGGGGAGTGAGGTGTTTGTAGAGCAATGACTTGAGCTGTAGCTTCTACATTTGTTGCATAGAGTACGTAGATCCCCTAAAGTATTGAGGGACATTTTGGTCCTATAGGGAGTACCCTCAGCCACCTTTCATCTGCAGCCCCTTATGTTTTTACACCTCTGCACCCCTGCTGCTACTTTCCACACCTCTCAGCTACTTTTACACCCCTGCTTCCCCGAACCCTTAGTTGTTATTACACCCCTGCTTCCAACACACACTCAGCTTCAGTTATACCCCTGCTTTTCTGCCACTTCTAAGGTTTCATTTCACCTCCAATACTTCTCATTACACCCAACCTTACTAGCCTCCATTAGCTCTGGTTACACCCCTGATTAAAAAGCCTGTCTTAGATTTAAATACACCCCTGATTACTAGCCCTGCTTCAGGATTCGTTACACTCCTGCTTCCCTTTCCGCTCAGGTGGTGTTCCACCTGTGCTTCCTAGGCTCTGCTTCCCAACTCTACCATGTTTCATCACACACAGCCTTACTAGCCCCTGGCAGCTTTCGGTTCACCCCTGCTTGCCAGTCTTGCTTCAGGTTTTGTTACGCCCCTGCTTCCCATCCCCACTCAGCAGTTGTACACCCCTGCTTCCCAGAACCCTTTCAGGATTACATCTCTGCATCCTAGCTCCTGGATTTGTCAGCCGCCTTCGACACGGTCGACCATGATATTTTGGTCGGCCGTGTCTGAGACGCTGGCATCCGGGGGCCGGCCCTTGGGTGGATTCGCTCCTTCTTGAGCAACTGTCACCAGGCTGTTCGCCTTTCCAACTTCTAAGCAGATAAAGTTAAGTTGACATGTGGCGTCCCCCAGGGTTCCTCCCTCTCTCCCCTTCTTTTTAACCTATACCTGACCCCCCTCATCCAGTCCTTACGGGGTTGTAATGTCATCGCATTTAACTATGCTGATGACATCCAGCTAGTCTTTGACATTGAATCCTCCGATCAATCAATTTATAATTTTCAGTCCACTTTGTGTCTTATTAGTAACTGGATGGAGGACAATCATTTAAAGCTCAACCCGTCAAGACCGAGCTGGTCTTGGTCGGGGGTGCCTCCAATCTCTGGAACTCTAACTTTTGGCCTTCCGGCTTTGGTTCCCCTCCCCGTCAACTCAGCAAAAAGCTTAGGAGTCATTATTAGCAAGGACCTTTCCATGAAGCCTCAAATTAGCGCAGTTGTTTCCTCTTGTTTTTTCCATCTTCGGAAAATCCGTAAGATCTCTCGATTTCTAACCACAGAGGCCCTGACCCTGGCTTTACTGGCCCTTGTAGTCTCTAGGATTGATTATGCCAATTCACTTTATGTTGGCATTCCTGCGTACCAGCTAAATCGCCTACAGCTGGTACAGATACAGGCCGCGAGACTTTTCTTCCATCAGCCCAGACACCTTCATGTTCGCCCCTTGCTTAAAGCCCTCCATTGGATTCCAGTGGCTAAACGCAGTGAATTTAAACTAGGCTGCATCATCTTTAAAGCCCTGGCTGGCCTTGGCACTGCTTTCATTTCTTCCCTTCTTCACCGCTATCTTCCTTCGCGCAACCTTAGCTCTTCTTGCTTGGCCCTACTCACAATTCCTACCTTCAACCATAAAAGACATGGTGGCCTTACATTTTCTTTTCTTGCCCCTTCCCGCTGGAATGCACTTCCCTTGGAGCTGAGACTTACTACTTCTTACCCCTGCTTTGGATCCCTCCTGAAAACTCTACTGTTCCGCCAAGCCCATGGATAATCACTCCCTTTCTTAATTACCGACACCGCTGAATGTTTGTCTACCCTGTGCTCAAAGGGCCATGAAACCGTTGGGTGTAAGTGCGCTGCAAAAGTACTTTTAACATAAAACAACATAGCTGCGGTTCCCCAACACACTCAAGTTTTGTTAAACCCATCCTGCCAAGCTCCCCTCAGGATTTACTACATCTTTGCTACTCAGCCCAAAGTCAGGTTTCAAAGTATCCCTGCTTCCCAGGAACTCTTCCTACCCAGTCAGCTTCACTAGGTTTCATTACACTCCTGCTCTGCAGCCCCTCAGGTTTCATTACACTCCTGCTCTGCAGCCCCTCAGGTTTCATTAAAATCCTGCTCAGCCGCCCCCTCAGGTTTCATTACACTCCTACTCTGCAGCCCCTCACATTTCATTACACTCCTGCTCTGCAGCCCCTCACGTTTCATTACACTCCTACTCTGCAGCCCCTCACGTTTCATTACACTCCTGCTCTGCAGCTGCTGAGGTTTCATTACACTCCTGCTCTGCAGCCCCTCAGGTTTCATTACACTCCTGCTCTGCAGATTATGAGGTTTCATTACACTCCTGCTCTGCAGCCCCTCACGTTTCATTACACTCCTGCTCTGCAGCCCCTCAGGTTTCATTACACACCTGCTCTGCAGATTATGAGGTTTCATTACACTCCTGCTCTGCAGCCCCCTCAGGTTTCATTACACTCCTGCTCTGCAGCCCCTCACGTTTCATTACACTCCTGCTCTGCAGCCCCTCAGGTTTCATTACACACCTGCTCTGCAGATTATGAGGTTTCATTACACTCCTGCTCTGCAGCCCCCTCAGGTTTCATTACACTCCTGCTCTGCAGCCCCTCACGTTTCATTACACTCCTGCTCTGCAGCCCCTCACGTTTCATTACACTCCTGCTCTGCAGATTATGAGGTTTCATTACACTCCTGCTCTGCACCCCCCTAAGGTTTCATTACACTCCTGCTCTGCAGCCCCCTCAGGTTTCATTACACTCCGGCTCTGCGGCACACTCAGGTTTCATTACACTCCGGCTCTGCGGCTCCCTCAGGTTTCATTACACTCCTGCTCTGCAGCCCCCTCGGGTTTCATTACACTCCTGCTCTGCAGCTCATGAGGATTCATTACTCTCCTGCTCTGTAGCCCGTCAGGTTTCATTACACTCCTGCTCTGCAGCTCATGACGTTTCATTACATTCCTGCTCTGCGGCTCCCTCAGGTTTCATTACACTCCTGCTCTGCAGCTCATGACGTTTCATTACATTCCTGCTCTGCGGCTCCCTCAGGTTTCATTACACTCCTGCTCTGTAGCTCCCTCAGATTTCATTACACTCCTGCTCTGCAGCTCCTCGGATTTCATTACACTCCGGCTCTGCAGCTCCTGAGGTTTCATTACACTCCTGCTCTGCAGCTCACTCAGGTTTCATTACACTCCGGCTCTGCGGCTCACTTAGGTTTCATTACACTCCTGCTCTGCAGCCCCCTCAGGTTTCATTACACTCCGGCTCTGCGGCTCACTCAGGTTTCATTACTCTCCTGCTCTGCAGCTCATGAGGTTTCATTACACTCCGGCTCTGCAGCTCACTCAGGTTTCATTACACTCCTGCTCTGCAGCCCCCTCAGGTTTTATTACACTCCGGCTCTGCGTCTCACTCAGGTTTCATTACACTCCTGCTCTGCAGCCCCCTCAGGTTTCATTACACTCCGGCTCTGCGGCACACTCAGGTTTCATTACACTCCGGCTCTGCGGCTCACTCAGGTTTCATTACACTCCTGCTCTGCAGCCACCTCAGGTTTCATTACACTCCGGCTCTGCATCCCCCTCAGGTTTCATTACACTCCTGCTCTGCGGCTCACTCAGGTTTCACTACACTCCGGCTCTGCATCCCCCTCAGGTTTCATTACACTCCTGCTCTGCAGCCACCTCAGGTTTCATTACACTCCGGCTCTGCGGCACACTCAGGTTTCATTACACTCCGGCTCTGCGGCTCCCTCTGGTTTCATTACACTCCTGCTCTGCAGCCCCCTCAGGTTTTATTACACTCCGGCTCTGCGTCTCACTCAGGTTTCATTACACTCCTGCTCTGCAGCCCCCTCAGGTTTCATTACACTCCGGCTCTGCGGCACACTCAGGTTTCATTACACTCCGGCTCTGCGGCTCACTCAGGTTTCATTACACTCCTGCTCTGCAGCCACCTCAGGTTTCATTACACTCCGGCTCTGCATCCCCCTCAGGTTTCATTACACTCCTGCTCTGCGGCTCACTCAGGTTTCATTACACTCCGGCTCTGCATCCCCCTCAGGTTTCATTACACTCCTGCTCAGCCGCCCCCTCAGGTTTCATTACACTCCTGCTCTGCAGCCACCTCAGGTTTCATTACTCTCCGGCTCTGCAGCCCATTCAGGTTTCATTACACTCCTGCTCTGCAGCCACCTCAGGTTTCATTACTCTCCGGCTCTGCAGCCCCCTCAGGTTTCATTACACTCCGGCTCTGCGTCTCACTCAGGTTTCATTACACTCCTGCTCTGCAGCCTCCTCAGGTTTCATTACACTCCGGCTCTGCGGCTCACTCAGGTTTCATTACACTCCTGCTCTGCAGGCCCCTCAGGTTTCATTACACTCCTGCTCTGCAGCCTCCTCAGGTTTCATTACACTCCTGCTCTGCAGCTCAGTCAGGTTTCATTACACTCATGCTCTGCAGCCCCCTCAGGTTCATTACACTCCTGCTCTGCAGCCCCCTCAGGTTTCATTACACTCCTGCTCTGCAGCTCCTCAGGTTTCATTACACTCCTGCTCTGCAGCCCCTCAGGGTTCATTACACTCCTGCTCTGCAGCCTCCTCACGCTTCATTACACTCCTGCTCTGCGGCTCCCTCAGGTTTCATTACACTTCTGCTCTTTATCCTCCTCAGGTTTCATTACACTCCTGCTCTGCAGCTCCTGAGGTTGCATTACACTCCTGCTCTGCGGCTCCCTCAGGTTTCATTACACTCCTGCTCTGCAGCTCCTGAGGTTTCATTACACTCCTGCTCTGCAGCCCCTAATGGTTTCATTACACTCCTGCTCTGCTGCTCCTCAGGTTGCATTACACTCCTGCTCTGCGGCTCCCTCAGGTTTCATTACACTCCTGCTCTGCAGCTCATGACGTTTCATTACACTCCTGCTATGCAGCCCCATCAGGTTTCATTACACTCCGGCTCTGCGGCTCACTCAGGTTTCATTACACTCCTGCTCTGCAGCTCAGTCAGGTTTCATTACACTCATGCTCTGCAGCCCCCTCATTACACTCCGGCTCTGCGGCTCACTCAGTTTTCATTACACTCCTGCTCTGCAGCCCCTCAGGTTTCATTACACTCCTGCTCTGCAGCTCCCTCAGGGTTCATTACACTTTGGATCTGCGGCTCACTCAGGTTTCATTACTCTCCTGCTCTGCAGCTCATGAGGTTTCATTACACTCCGGGTCTGCGGTTCACTCAGGTTTCATTAGTCTCCTGCTCTGCAGCTCATGAGGTTTCATTACACTCCATTTCTGCGGCTCACTCAGGTTTCATTACACTCCTGCTCTGCAGCCCCCTCAGGTTTCATTACACTCCGGCTCTGCGGCTCACTCAGGTTTCATTACACTCCTGCTCTGCAGCCCCCTCAGGTTTCATTACACTCCTGCTCTGCAGCTCCTCGGATTTCATTACACTCCGGCTCTGCAGCTCCTGAGGTTTCATTACACTCCTGCTCTGCAGCTCACTCAGGTTTCATTACACTCCGGCTCTGCGGCTCACTTAGGTTTCATTACACTCCTGCTCTGCAGCCCCCTCAGATTTCATTACACTCCGGCTCTGCGGCTCACTCAGGTTTCATTACTCTCCTGCTCTGCAGCTCATGAGGTTTCATTACACTCCGGCTCTGCAGCTCACTCAGGTTTCATTACACTCCTGCTCTGCAGCCCCCTCAGGTTTTATTACACTCCGGCTCTGCGTCTCACTCAGGTTTCATTACACTCCTGCTCTGCAGCCCCCTCAGGTTTCATTACACTCCGGCTCTGCGGCACACTCAGGTTTCATTACACTCCGGCTCTGCGGCTCACTCAGGTTTCATTACACTCCTGCTCTGCAGCCACCTCAGGTTTCATTACACTCCGGCTCTGCATCCCCCTCAGGTTTCATTACACTCCTGCTCTGCGGCTCACTCAGGTTTCACTACACTCCGGCTCTGCATCCCCCTCAGGTTTCATTACACTCCTGCTCTGCAGCCACCTCAGGTTTCATTACACTCCGGCTCTGCGGCAGACTCAGGTTTCATTACACTCCGGCTCTGCGGCTCCCTCTGGTTTCATTACACTCCTGCTCTGCAGCCCCCTCAGGTTTTATTACACTCCGGCTCTGCGTCTCACTCAGGTTTCATTACACTCCTGCTCTGCAGCCCCCTCAGGTTTCATTACACTCCGGCTCTGCGGCACACTCAGGTTTCATTACACTCCGGCTCTGCGGCTCACTCAGGTTTCATTACACTCCTGCTATGCAGCCACCTCAGGTTTCATTACACTCCGGCTCTGCATCCCCCTCAGGTTTCATTACACTCCTGCTCTGCGGCTCACTCAGGTTTCATTACACTCCGGCTCTGTATCCCCCTCAGGTTTCATTACACTCCTGCTCAGCCGCCCCCTCAGGTTTCATTACACTCCTGCTCTGCAGCCACCTCAGGTTTCATTACTCTCCGGCTCTGCAGCCCATTCAGGTTTCATTACACTCCTGCTCTGCAGCCACCTCAGGTTTCATTACTCTCCGGCTCTGCAGCCCCCTCAGGTTTCATTACACTCCGGCTCTGCGTCTCACTCAGGTTTCATTACACTCCTGCTCTGCAGCCTCCTCAGGTTTCATTACACTCCGGCTCTGCGGCTCACTCAGGTTTCATTACACTCCTGCTCTGCAGGCCCCTCAGGTTTCATTACACTCCTGCTCTGCAGCCTCCTCAGGTTTCATTACACTCCTGCTCTGCAGCTCAGTCAGGTTTCATTACACTCATGCTCTGCAGCCCCCTCAGGTTCATTACACTCCTGCTCTGCAGCCCCCTTAGGTTTCATTACACTCCTGCTCTGCAGCTCCTCAGGTTTCATTACACTCCTGCTCTGCAGCCCCTCAGGGTTCATTACACTCCTGCTCTGCAGCCTCCTCACGCTTCATTACACTCCTGCTCTGCGGCTCCCTCAGGTTTCATTACACTTCTGCTCTTTATCCTCCTCAGGTTTCATTACACTCCTGCTCTGCAGCTCCTGAGGTTGCATTACACTCCTGCTCTGCGGCTCCCTCAGGTTTCATTACACTCCTGCTCTGCAGCTCCTGAGGTTTCATTACACTCCTGCTCTGCAGCCCCTAATGGTTTCATTACACTCCTGCTCTGCAGCTCCTCAGGTTGCATTACACTCCTGCTCTGCGGCTCCCTCAGGTTTCATTACACTCCTGCTCTGCAGCTCATGACGTTTCATTACACTCCTGCTATGCAGCCCCATCAGGTTTCATTACACTCCGGCTCTGCGGCTCACTCAGGTTTCATTACACTCCTGCTCTGCAGCTCAGTCAGGTTTCATTACACTCATGCTCTGCAGCCCCCTCATTACACTCCGGCTCTGCGGCTCACTCAGTTTTCATTACACTCCTGCTCTGCAGCCCCTCAGGTTTTATTACACTCCTGCTCTGCAGCTCCCTCAGGGTTCATTACACTTTGGATCTGCGGCTCACTCAGGTTTCATTACTCTCCTGCTCTGCAGCTCATGAGGTTTCATTACACTCCGGGTCTGCGGCTCACTCAGGTTTCATTAGTCTCCTGCTCTGCAGCTCATGAGGTTTCATTACACTCCATTTCTGCGGCTCACTCAGGTTTCATTACATTCCTGCTCTGCAGCCCCCTCAGGTTTCATTACACTCCGGCTCTGCGGCTCACTCAGGTTTCATTACACTCCTGCTCTGCAGCCCCCTCAGGTTTCATTACACTCCGGCTCTGTGGCTCACTCAGGTTTCACTACACTCCGGCTCTGCGGCTCACTCAGGTTTCATTACACTCCTGCTCGGCAGCCCCCTCAGGTTTCATTACACTCTGGCTCTGCAGCTCACTCAGGTTTCATTACACTCCGGCTCTGCGGCTCACTCAGGTTTCATTACACTCCTGCTCTGCAGCCACCTCAGGTTTCATTACATTCCTGCTCTGCAGCTCCCTAAGGTTTCATTACACTCCTGCTCTGCAGCCACCTCAGGTTTCATTACATTCCTGCTCTGCAGCTCCCTAAGGTTTCATTACACTCCTGCTCTGCAGCCTCCTCAGGTTTCATTACACTCCTGCTCTGCAGCTCCCTCAGATTTCAGTACACTTCTGCTCTTTATCCTCCTCAGATTTCATTACACTCCTGCCCTGCAGCTCCTCAGGTTTCATTACACTCCTGCTCTGCAGCTCCTGAGGTTTCATTACACTCCTGCTCTGCAGCCCCCAAAGGTTTCATTACACTCCTGCTCGGGTCTGCGGCTCACTCAGGTTTCATTAGTCTCCTGTTTCTGCAGCTCATGAGGTTTCATTACACTCCATTTCTGCGGCTCACTCAGGTTTCATTACACTCCTGCTCTGCAGCCCCCTCAGGTTTCATTACACTCCGGCTCTGCGGCTCACTCAGGTTTCATTACACTCCTGCTCTGCAGCCCCCTCAGGTTTCATTACACTCCGGCTCTGTGGCTCACTCAGGTTTCACTACACTCCGGCTCTGCAGCCACCTCAGGTTTTGTTACACTCCGGCTCTGCAGCTCACTCAGGTTTCATTACACTTCGGCTCTGCGGCTCACTCAGGTTTCATTACACTCCTGCTCTGCGGCTCACTCAGGTTTCATTACACTCCTGCTCTGCAGCCACCTCAGGTTTCATTACACTCCTGCTCTGCAGCCCCCTCAGGTTTCATTACACTCCTGCTCTGCAGCCCCCTCAAGTTTCATTACACTCCTGCTCTGCAGCCACCTCAGGTTTCATTACACTCCTGCTCTGCAGCCCCCTCAGGTTTCATTACACTCCGGCTCTGCGGCTCACTCAGGTTTCATTACACTCCTGCTCTGCAGCCACCTCAGGTTTTGTTACACTCCGGCTCTGCAACTCACTCAGGTTTCATTACACTTCGGCTCTGCGGCTCACTTAGGTTTCATTACACTCCAGCTCCGCAGCCCCCTCAAGTTTCATTACACTCCTGCTCTGCAGCTCCCTCAGGGTTCATTACACTCCTGCTCTGCAGCCCCCTCAGGTTTCATTACACTCCTGCTCTGTAGATTATGAGGTTTCATTACACTCCTGCTCAGCCGCCCCCTCAAGTTTCATTACAATCCTGCTCTGCAGATTATGAGGTTTCATTACACTCCTGCTCTGCGGCTCCCTCAGGTTTCATTACACTCCTGCTCTGCAGCCCCTTCAGGTTTCATTACATTCCTGCTCTTTAGCCTCCTCAAGTTTCATTACACACCTGCTCTGCAGCCTCCTCAGGTTTCATTACACTCCTGCTCTGCAGCCTCCTCAGGTTTCATTACACTCCTGCTCTGCAGCTCAGTCAGGTTTCATTACACTCCTGCTCTGCAGCTCATGAGGTTTCATTACACTCCTGCTCTGCAGCTCCTCAGGTTTCATTACACTCCTTCTCTGCAGCCCCCTCAGGTTTCATTACACTCCTGCTCTGCAGCCCCTCAGGTTTCATTACACTCCTGCTCTGCAGCCTCCTCAGGTTTCATTACACTCCTGCTCTGCAGCTCAGTCAGGTTTCATTACACTCCTGCTCTGCAGCCCCTTCAGGTTTCATTACATTCCTGCTCTTTAGCCTCCTCAGGTTTCATTACACACCTGCTCTGCAGATTATGAGGTTTCATTACACTCCTGCTCTGCAGCCCCCTCAGGTTCATTACACTCCGGCTCTGCGCCTCACTCAGGTTTCATTACACTCCTGCTCTGCAGCCTCCTCAGGTTTCATTACACTCCGGCTCTGCGGCTCACTCAGGTTTCATTACACTCCTGCTCTGCAGGCCCCTCAGGTTTCATTACACTCCTGCTCTGCAGCCTCCTCAGGTTTCATTACACTCCTGCTCTGCAGCTCAGTCAGGTTTCATTACACTCATGCTCTGCAGCCCCCTCAGGTTCATTACACTCCTGCTCTGCAGCCCCCTCAGGTTTCATTACACTCCTGCTCTGCAGCTCCTCAGGTTTCATTACACTCCTGCTCTGCAGCCCCTCAGGGTTCATTACACTCCTGCTCTGCAGCCTCCTCACGCTTCATTACACTCCTGCTCTGCGGCTCCCTCAGGTTTCATTACACTTCTGCTCTTTATCCTCCTCAGGTTTCATTACACTCCTGCTCTGCAGCTCCTGAGGTTGCATTACACTCCTGCTCTGCGGCTCCCTCAGGTTTCATTACACTCCTGCTCTGCAGCTCCTGAGGTTTCATTACACTCCTGCTCTGCAGCCCCTAATGGTTTCATTACACTCCTGCTCTGCAGCTCCTCAGGTTGCATTACACTCCTGCTCTGCGGCTCCCTCAGGTTTCATTACACTCCTGCTCTGCAGCTCATGACGTTTCATTACACTCCTGCTATGCAGCCCCATCAGGTTTCATTACACTCCGGCTCTGCGGCTCACTCAGGTTTCATTACACTCCTGCTCTGCAGCTCAGTCAGGTTTCATTACACTCATGCTCTGCAGCCCCCTCAAGTTTCATTACACTCCTGCTCTGCAGCCCCCTCAGGTTTCATTACACTCCGTCTCTGCGGCTCACTCAGTTTTCATTACACTCCTGCTCTGCAGCCCCTCAGGTTTCATTACACTCCTGCTCTGCAGCTCCCTCAGGGTTCATTACACTTTGGATCTGCGGCTCACTCAGGTTTCATTACTCTCCTGCTCTGCAGCTCATGAGGTTTCATTACACTCCGGGTCTGAGGCTCACTCAGGTTTCATTAGTCTCCTGCTCTGCAGCTCATGAGGTTTCATTACACTCCATTTCTGCGGCTCACTCAGGTTTCATTACACTCCTGCTCTGCAGCCCCCTCAGGTTTCATTACACTCCGGCTCTGCGGCTCACTCAGGTTTCATTACACTCCTGCTCTGCAGCCCCCTCAGGTTTCATTACACTCCGGCTCTGTGGCTCACTCAGGTTTCACTACACTCCGGCTCTGCGGCTCACTCAGGTTTCATTACACTCCTGCTCGGCAGCCCCCTCAGGTTTCATTACACTCTGGCTCTGCAGCTCACTCAGGTTTCATTACACTCCGGCTCTGCGGCTCACTCAGGTTTCATTACACTCCTGCTCTGCAGCCACCTCAGGTTTCATTACATTCCTGCTCTGCAGCTCCCTAAGGTTTCATTACACTCCTGCTCTGCAGCCACCTCAGGTTTCATTACATTCCTGCTCTGCAGCTCCCTAAGGTTTCATTACACTCCTGCTCTGCAGCCTCCTCAGGTTTCATTACACTCCTGCTCTGCAGCTCCCTCAGATTTCAGTACACTTCTGCTCTTTATCCTCCTCAGATTTCATTACACTCCTGCCCTGCAGCTCCTCAGGTTTCATTACACTCCTGCTCTGCAGCTCCTGAGGTTTCATTACACTCCTGCTCTGCAGCCCCCAAAGGTTTCATTACACTCCTGCTCTGCAGCTCCTCAGGTTTCATTACACTCCTGCTCTGCGGCTCCCTCAGGTTTCATTACACTCCTGCTCTGCAGCTCATGACGTTTCATTACACTCCTGCTATGCAGCCTCCTCAGGTTTCATTACACTCCGGCTCTGCGGCTCACTCAGGTTTCATTACACTCCTGCTCTGCAGCTCAGTCAGGTTTCATTACACTCCTGCTCTGCAGCCCCCTCAGGTTTCATTACACTCCTGCTCTGCAGCCCCCTCAGGTTTCATTACACTCCGGCTCTGCGGCTCACTCAGGTTTCATTACACTCCTGCTCTGCAGCCCCCTCAGGTTTCATTACACTCCGGATCTGCGGCTCAGTCTGGTTTCATTACACTCCTGCTCTGCGGCTCCCTCTGGTGTCATTACACTCCTGCTCTGCAGCCCCCTCAGGTTCATTACACTCCTGCTCTGCGGCTCACTCAGGTTTCACTACACTCCGGCTCTGCATCCCCCTCAGGTTTCATTACACTCCTGATCTGCAGCCACCTCAGGTTTCATTACACTCCTGCTCTGCAGCCACCTCAGGTTTCATTACACTCCGGCTCTGCGGCACACTCAGGTTTCATTACACTCCGGCTCTGCGGCTCACTCAGGTTTCATTACACTCCTGCTCTGCAGCCCCCTCAGGTTTTATTACACTCCGGCTCTGCGTCTCACTCAGGTTTCATTACACTCCTGCTCTGCAGCCCCCTCAGGTTTCATTACACTCCGGCTCTGCGGCACACTCAGGTTTCATTACACTCCGGCTCTGCGGCTCACTCAGGTTTCATTACACTCCTGCTCTGCAGCCACCTCAGGTTTCATTACACTCCGGCTCTGCATCCCCCTCAGGTTTCATTACACTCCTGCTCTGCGGCTCACTCAGGTTTCATTACACTCCGGCTCTGCATCCCCCTCAGGTTTCATTACACTCCTGCTCAGCCGCCCCCTCAGGTTTCATTACACTCCTGCTCTGCAGCCACCTCAGGTTTCATTACTCTCCGGCTCTGCAGCCCATTCAGGTTTCATTACACTCCTGCTCTGCAGCCACCTCAGGTTTCATTACTCTCCGGCTCTGCAGCCCCCTCAGGTTTCATTACACTCCGGCTCTGCGTCTCACTCAGGTTTCATTACACTCCTGCTCGGCAGCCCCCTCAGGTTTCATTACTCTCCGGCTCTGCAGCTCCCTCAGGTTTCATTACACTCCTGCTCGGCAGCCCCCTCAGGTTTCATTACACTCCTGCTCTGCAGCTCACTCAGGTTTCATTACACTCCGGCTCTGCGGCTCACTTAGGTTTCATTACACTCCTGCTCTGCAGCCCCCTCAAGTTTCATTACACTCCGGCTCTGCGGCTCACTCAGGTTTCATTACACTCCTGCTCTGCAGCTCCCTCAGGGTTCATTACTCTCGTGCTCTGCAGCCCCCTCAGGTTTCATTACACTCCTGCTCTGCGGTTCCCTCAGGTTTCATTACACTCCGGCTCCGCGGCTCACTCAGGTTTCATTACACTCCTGCTCTGCAGCCTCATCAGGTTTCATTACACTCCTGCTCTGCAGCCACCTCAGGTTTCATTACACAACCTGCTCTGCAGATTATGAGGTTTCATTACACTCCTGCTCTGCCGCCCCCTCAAGTTTCATTACACTCCTGCTCTGCAGCCCCCTGAGGTTCATTACACTCCTGCTCTGCAGCCTCCTCAGCTTTCATTACACTCCTGCTCTGCAGCCCCCTCAGGTTCCTTACACTCCTGCTCTTTATCCTCCTCAGGTTTCATTACACTCCTGCTCTGCAGCTCCTCAGGTTTCATTACACTCCTGCTCTGCAGCTCCTGAGGTTTCATTACACTCCTGCTCTGCAGCCCCCTCAGGTTTCATTACACTCCTGCTCTGCAACCCCCGCAGGTTTCATTACACTCCTGCTCTGCAGCCCCCTCAGGGTTCATTACTCTCCTGCTCTGCAGCCCCCTCGGGTTTCATTACACTCCTGCTCTGCAGCTCCCTCAGGTTTCATTACACTCCTGCTCTGCAGCTCATGACGTTTCATTACATTCCTGCTCTGCGGCTCCCTCAAGTTTCATTACACTCCTGCTCTGCAGACCCTCAGGTTTCATTACACTCCTGCTCTGCGGCTCCCTCTGGTTTCATTACAATCCTGCTATGCAGCTCCTCGGATTTCATTACACTCCGGCTCTGCAGCTCCTGAGGTTTCATTACACTCTTGCTCTGCGGCTCCCTCTGGTTTCATTACACTCCTGCTCTGCGGCTCCTTCTGGTTTCATTACACTCTTGCTCTGCAGCTCCTCCAGGTTTCATTACACTCTTGCTCTGCGGCTCCCTCTGGTTTCATTACACTCCTGCTCTGCGGCTCCCTCTGGTTTCATTAAACTCCTGCTCTGCAGCCACCTCAGGTTTCATTACACTCCTGCTCTGCAGCACCCTCAGGTTTCATTACACTCCTGCTCTGCAGCTCCTCAGGTTTCATTACACTCCTGCTCTGCAGCTCATGACGTTTCATTACACTCCTGCTCTGCAGCTCCTGAGGTTTCATTACACTCCTGCTCTGCAGCCCCCAAAGGTTTCATTACACTCCTGCTCTGCAGCTCCTCAGGTTTCATTACACTCCTGCTCTGCGGCTCCCTCAGATTTCATTACACTCCTGCTCTGCAGCTCCCTTAGGTTTCATTACACTCCTGCTCTGCAGCCCACTCAGGTTTCATTACACTCCGGCTCTGCGGCTCACTCAGGTTTCATTACACTCCTGCTCTGCAGCCCCCTCAGGTTTCATTACACTCGGGCTCTTCGGCTCACTCAGGTTTCATTACTCTCCTGCTCTGCAGCTCATGAGGTTTCATTACACTCGGGCTCTTCGGCTCACTCAGGTTTCATTACTCTCCTGCTCTGCAGCTCATGAGGTTTCATTACACTCCGGCTCTGCGGCTCACTCAGGTTTCATTACACTCCTGCTCTGCAGCCTCCTCAGGTTTCATTACACTCCTGCTCTGCAGCCCCCTCAGGTTTCATTACACTCCGGATCTGCGGCTCACTCAGGTTTCATTACTCTCCTGCTCTGCAGCTCATGAGGTTTCATTACACTCCGGCTCTGCGGCTCACTCAGGTTTCATTACACTCCTGCTCTGCAGCCCCCTCAGGTTTCATTACACTCCTGCTCTGCAGACCCCTCAGGTTTCATTACACACCTGCTCTGCAGATTATGAGGTTTCATTACACTCCTGATCTGCAGCCTCCTCAGGTTTCATTACACTCGGGCTCTGCGGCTCACTCAGGTTTCATTACACTCCGGCTCTGCTGCTCACTCAGGTTTCATTACACTCCTGCTCTGCAGCTCCTGAGGATTCATTACACTCCTGCTCTGCAGCTCCTCAGGTTTCATTACACTCCTGCTCTGCAGCTCCCACAGGGTTCATTACTCTCCTGCTCTGCAGCCACCTCAGGTTTCATTACACTCCTGCTCTGCGGCTCCCTCAGGTTTCATTACACTCCTGCTCTGCAGCCCCCTCAGGTTTCATTACACTCCTGCTATGCAGCCTCCTCAGGTTTCATTACACTCCTGCTTTGCAGCTCCTCAGGTTTCATTACACTCCTGCTCTGCAGATCATGAGGTTTCATTACACTCCTGCTCTGCAGCCCCCTCAGGTTTCATTACACTCCTGCTATGCAGCCTCCTCAGGTTTCATTACACTCCTGCTTTGCAGCTCCTCAGGTTTCATTACACTCCTGCTCTGCAGATCATGAGGTTTCATTACACTCCTGCTCTGCAGCCCCTCAGGTTCATTACACTCCTGCTCTGCAGCCTCCTCAGGTTTCATTACACTCCAGCTCTGCAGCCCCCTCAGGTTTCATTACACACCTGCTCTGCAGATTATGAGGTTTCATTACACTCCAGCTCTGCAGCCCCCTCAGGTTTCATTACACACCTGCTCTGCAGATTATGAGGTTTCATTACACTCCTGCTCTGCGGCTCCCTCAGGTTTCATTACACTCCTGCTCTGCGGCTCCCTCAGGTTTCATTACACTCCTGCTCTGCAGCTCATGACGTTTCATTACACTCCTGCTCTGCAGCCCCCTTGGGTTTCATTACACTCCTGCTCTGAAGCCCCATGGGGTTTCATTACACTCCTGCTCTGCAGCTCCTGAGGTTTAATTAAACTCCTGCTCTGCAGCTCATGAGGTTTCATTACACTCCGGCTCTGCGGCTCACTCAGGTTTCATTACACTCCTGCTCTGCAGCCCACTCAGGTTTCATTACACTCCGGCTCTGCGGCTCACTCAGGTTTCATTACTCTCCTGCTCTGCAGCTCATGAGGTTTCATTACACTCCTGCTCTGCAGCCCCCTCAGGATTTATTACACTCCGGCTCTGCGTCTCACTCAGGTTTCATTACACTCCTGCTCTGCAGCCCCCTCGGGTTTCATTACACTCCGGCTCTGCAGCCACCTCAGGTTTTGTTACACTCCGGCTCTGCAGCTCACTCAGGTTTCATTACACTTCGGCTCTGCGGCTCACTCAGGTTTCATTACACTCCTGCTCTGCGGCTCACTCAGGTTTCATCATTACACTCCTGCTCTGCAGCCACCTCAGGTTTCATTACACTCCTGCTCTGCAGCCCCCTCAGGTTTCATTACACTCCTGCTCTGCAGCCCCCTCAAGTTTCATTACACTCCTGCTCTGCAGCCACCTCAGGTTTCATTACACTCCTGCTCTGCAGCCCCCTCAGGTTTCATTACACTCCGGCTCTGCGGCTCACTCAGGTTTCATTACACTCCTGCTCTGCAGCCACCTCAGGTTTTGTTACACTCCGGCTCTGCAGCTCACTCAGGTTTCATTACACTTCGGCTCTGCGGCTCACTTAGGTTTCATTACACTCCAGCTCCGCAGCCCCCTCAAGTTTCATTACACTCCTGCTCTGCAGCTCCCTCAGGGTTCATTACACTCCTGCTCTGCAGCCCCCTCAGGTTTCATTACACTCCTGCTCTGTAGATTATGAGGTTTCATTACACTCCTGCTCAGCCGCCCCCTCAAGTTTCATTACAATCCTGCTCTGCAGATTATGAGGTTTCATTACACTCCTGCTCTGCGGCTCCCTCAGGTTTCATTACACTCCTGCTCTGCAGCCCCTTCAGGTTTCATTACATTCCTGCTCTTTAGCCTCCTCAAGTTTCATTACACACCTGCTCTGCAGCCTCCTCAGGTTTCATTACACTCCTGCTCTGCAGCCTCCTCAGGTTTCATTACACTCCTGCTCTGCAGCTCAGTCAGGTTTCATTACACTCCTGCTCTGCAGCTCATGAGGTTTCATTACACTCCTGCTCTGCAGCTCCTTAGGGTTTCATTACACTCCTTCTCTGCAGCCCCCTCAGGTTTCATTACACTCCTGCTCTGCAGCCCCTCAGGTTTCATTACACTCCTGCTCTGCAGCCTCCTCAGGTTTCATTACACTCCTGCTCTGCAGCTCAGTCAGGTTTCATTACACTCCTGCTCTGCAGCCCCTTCAGGTTTCATTACATTCCTGCTCTTTAGCCTCCTCAGGTTTCATTACACACCTGCTCTGCAGATTATGAGGTTTCATTACACTCCTGCTCTGCAGCCCCCTCAGGTTCATTACACTCCGGCTCTGCGCCTCACTCAGGTTTCATTACACTCCTGCTCTGCAGCCTCCTCAGGTTTCATTACACTCCGGCTCTGCGGCTCACTCAGGTTTCATTACACTCCTGCTCTGCAGGCCCCTCAGGTTTCATTACACTCCTGCTCTGCAGCCTCCTCAGGTTTCATTGCACTCCTGCTCTGCAGCTCAGTCAGGTTTCATTACACTCATGCTCTGCAGCCCCCTCAGGTTCATTACACTCCTGCTCTGCAGCCCCCTCAGGTTTCATTACACTCCTGCTCTGCAGCTCCTCAGGTTTCATTACACTCCTGCTCTGCAGCCCCTCAGGGTTCATTACACTCCTGCTCTGCAGCCTCCTCACGCTTCATTACACTCCTGCTCTGCGGCTCCCTCAGGTTTCATTACACTTCTGCTCTTTATCCTCCTCAGGTTTCATTACACTCCTGCTCTGCAGCTCCTGAGGTTGCATTACACTCCTGCTCTGCGGCTCCCTCAGGTTTCATTACACTCCTGCTCTGCAGCTCCTGAGGTTTCATTACACTCCTGCTCTGCAGCCCCTAATGGTTTCATTACACTCCTGCTCTGCAGCTCCTCAGGTTGCATTACACTCCTGCTCTGCGGCTCCCTCAGGTTTCATTACACTCCTGCTCTGCAGCTCATGACGTTTCATTACACTCCTGCTATGCAGCCCCATCAGGATTCATTACACTACGGCTCTGCGGCTCACTCAGGTTTCATTACACTCCTGCTCTGCAGCTCAGTCAGGTTTCATTACACTCATGCTCTGCAGCCCCCTCAAGTTTCATTACACTCCTGCTCTGCAGCCCCCTCAGGTTTCATTACACTCCGGCTCTGCGGCTCACTCAGTTTTCATTACACTCCTGCTCTGCAGCCCCTCAGGTTTCATTACACTCCTGCTCTGCAGCTCCCTCAGGGTTCATTACACTTTGGATCTGCGGCTCACTCAGGTTTCATTACTCTCCTGCTCTGCAGCTCATGAAGTTTCATTACACTCCGGGTCTGCGGCTCACTCAGGTTTCATTAGTCTCCTGCTCTGCAGCTCATGAGGTTTCCTCACACTCCATTTCTGCGGCTCACTCAGGTTTCATTACACTCCTGCTCTGCAGCCCCCTCAGGTTTCATTACACTCCGGCTCTGCGGCTCACTCAGGTTTCATTACACTCCTGCTCTGCAGCCCCCTCAGGTTTCATTACACTCCGGCTCTGTGGCTCACTCAGGTTTCACTACACTCCGGCTCTGCGGCTCACTCAGGTTTCATTACACTCCTGCTCGGCAGCCCCCTCAGGTTTCATTACACTCTGGCTCTGCAGCTCACTCAGGTTTCATTACACTCCGGCTCTGCGGCTCACTCAGGTTTCATTACACTCCTGCTCTGCAGCCACCTCAGGTTTCATTACATTCCTGCTCTGCAGCTCCCTAAGGTTTCATTACACTCCTGCTCTGCAGCCACCTCAGGTTTCATTACATTCCTGCTCTGCAGCTCCCTAAGGTTTCATTACACTCCTGCTCTGCAGCCTCCTCAGGTTTCATTACACTCCTGCTCTGCAGCTCCCTCAGATTTCAGTACACTTCTGCTCTTTATCCTCCTCAGATTTCATTACACTCCTGCCCTGCAGCTCCTCAGGTTTCATTACACTCCTGCTCTGCAGCTCCTGAGGTTTCATTACACTCCTGCTCTGCAGCCCCCAAAGGTTTCATTACACTCCTGCTCTGCAGCTCCTCAGGTTTCATTACACTCCTGCTCTGCGGCTCCCTCAGGTTTCATTACACTACTGCTCAGCAGCTCCCTCAGGTTTCATTACACTCCTGCTCTGCAGCTCCTCATGTTCATTACACTCCTGCTCTGCAGCTCATGACGTTTCATTACACTCCTGCTATGCAGCCTCCTCAGGTTTCATTACACTCCGGCTCTGCGGCTCACTCAGGTTTCATTACACTCCTGCTCTGCAGCTCAGTCAGGTTTCATTACACTCCTGCTCTGCAGCCCCCTCAGGTTTCATTACACTCCTGCTCTGCAGCCCCCTCAGGTTTCATTACACTCCGGCTCTGCGGCTCACTCAGGTTTCATTACACTCCTGCTCTGCAGCCCCCTCAGGTTTCATTACACTCCGGATCTACGGCTCACTCAGGTTTCATTACTCTCCTGCTCTCCAGCTCATGAGGTTTCATTACACTCCGGCTCTGCGGCTCACTCAGGTTTCATTACACTCCGGCTCTGCGGCTCACTCAGGTTTCATTACACTCCTGCTCTGCAGCCCCCTCAGGGTTTCATTACTCTCCTGCTCTGCAGCTCCCTCAGGTTTCATTACACTCCTGCTCTGCAGCCACCTCAGGTTTCATTACACTCCTGCTCTGCAGCCCCCTCAGGTTCATTACACTCCGGCTCTGCAGCTCCTGAGGTTTCCTTACACTCCTGCTCTGCAGCTCATGAGGTTTAATTACACTCCAGCTCTGCGGCTCACTCAGGTTTCATTACACTCCTGCTCTGCAGCCCCCTCAGGTTTCATTACACTCCGGCTCTGCGGCTCACTCAGGTTTCATTACACTCCTACTCTGCAGCCCCCTCAGGTTTCATTACACTCTGGCTCTGCGGCTCACTCAGGTTTCATTACACTCCGGCTCTGCGGCTCACTCAGGTTTCATTACACTCCTGCTCTGCAGCCCCCTCAGGTTTCATTACACTCCGGCTCTGCGGCTCACTCAGGTTTCATTACACTCCTGCTCTGCAGCCCCCTCAGGTTTCATTACACTCCGGCTCTGCGGCTCACTCAGGTTTCATTACACTCCTACTCTGCAGCCCCCTCAGGTTTCATTACACTCTGGCTCTGCGGCTCACTCAGGTTTCATTACACTCCGGCTCTGCGGCTCACTCAGGTTTCATTACACTCCTGCTCTGCAGCCCCCTCAGGTTTCATTACACTCCGGCTCTGCGGCTCACTCAGGTTTCATTACACTCCGGCTCTGTGGCTCACTCAGGTTTCATTACACTCCTGCTCTGCAGCCCCCTCAGGTTTCATTACACTCCTGCTCTGCAACCCCCGCAGGTTTCATTACACTCCTGCTCTGCAGCCTCCTCAGGTTTCATTACACTCCTGCTCTGCAGCTCAGTCAGGTTTCATTACACTCCTGCTCTGCAGCCCCTTCAGGTTTCATTACATTCCTGCTCTTTAGCCTCCTCAGGTTTCATTACACACCTGCTCTGCAGATTATGAGGTTTCATTACACTCCTGCTCTGCAGCCCCCTCAGGTTCATTACACTCCGGCTCTGCGCCTCACTCAGGTTTCATTACACTCCTGCTCTGCAGCCTCCTCAGGTTTCATTACACTCCGGCTCTGCGGCTCACTCAGGTTTCATTACACTCCTGCTCTGCAGGCCCCTCAGGTTTCATTACACTCCTGCTCTGCAGCCTCCTCAGGTTTCATTACACTCCTGCTCTGCAGCTCAGTCAGGTTTCATTACACTCATGCTCTGCAGCCCCCTCAGGTTCATTACACTCCTGCTCTGCAGCCCCCTCAGGTTTCATTACACTCCTGCTCTGCAGCTCCTCAGGTTTCATTACACTCCTGCTCTGCAGCCCCTCAGGGTTCATTACACTCCTGCTCTGCAGCCTCCTCACGCTTCATTACACTCCTGCTCTGCGGCTCCCTCAGGTTTCATTACACTTCTGCTCTTTATCCTCCTCAGGTTTCATTACACTCCTGCTCTGCAGCTCCTGAGGTTGCATTACACTCCTGCTCTGCGGCTCCCTCAGGTTTCATTACAATCCTGCTCTGCAGCTCCTGAGGTTTCATTACACTCCTGCTCTGCAGCCCCTAATGGTTTCATTACACTCCTGCTCTGCAGCTCCTCAGGTTGCATTACACTCCTGCTCTGCGGCTCCCTCAGGTTTCATTACACTCCTGCTCTGCAGCTCATGACGTTTCATTACACTCCTGCTATGCAGCCCCATCAGGTTTCATTACACTCCGGCTCTGCGGCTCACTCAGGTTTCATTACACTCCTGCTCTGCAGCTCAGTCAGGTTTCATTACACTCATGCTCTGCAGCCCCCTCAAGTTTCATTACACTCCTGCTCTGCAGCCCCCTCAGGTTTCATTACACTCCGGCTCTGCGGCTCACTCAGTTTTCATTACACTCCTGCTCTGCAGCCCCTCAGGTTTCATTACACTCCTGCTCTGCAGCTCCCTCAGGGTTCATTACACTTTGGATCTGCGGCTCAGTCAGGTTTCATTACTCTCCTGCTCTGCAGCTCATAAGGTTTCATTACACTCCGGGTCTGCGGCTCACTCAGGTTTCATTAGTCTCCTGCTCTGCAGCTCATGAGGTTTCATTACACTCCATTTCTGCGGCTCACTCAGGTTTCATTACACTCCTGCTCTGCAGCCCCCTCAGGTTTCATTACACTCCGGCTCTGCGGCTCACTCAGGTTTCATTACACTCCTGCTCTGCAGCCCCCTCAGGTTTCATTACACTCCGGCTCTGTGGCTCACTCAGGTTTCACTACACTCCGGCTCTGCGGCTCACTCAGGTTTCATTACACTCCTGCTCGGCAGCCCCCTCAGGTTTCATTACACTCTGGCTCTGCAGCTCACTCAGGTTTCATTACACTCCGGCTCTGAGGCTCACTCAGGTTTCATTACACTCCTGCTCTGCAGCCACCTCAGGTTTCATTACATTCCTGCTCTGCAGCTCCCTAAGGTTTCATTACACTCCTGCTCTGCAGCCACCTCAGGTTTCATTACATTCCTGCTCTGCAGCTCCCTAAGGTTTCATTACACTCCTGCTCTGCAGCCTCCTCAGGTTTCATTACACTCCTGCTCTGCAGCTCCCTCAGATTTCAGTACACTTCTGCTCTTTATCCTCCTCAGATTTCATTACACTCCTGCCCTGCAGCTCCTCAGGTTTCATTACACTCCTGCTCTGCAGCTCCTGAGGTTTCATTACACTCCTGCTCTGCAGCCCCCAAAGGTTTCATTACACTCCTGCTCTGCGGCTCCCTCAGGTTTCATTACACTCCTGCTCTGCAGCTCATGACGTTTCATTACACTCCTGCTATGCAGCCTCCTCAGGTTTCATTACACTCCTGCTCTGCAGCTCAGTCAGGTTTCATTACACTCCTGCTCTGCAGCCCCCTCAGGTTTCATTACACTCCTGCTCTGCAGCCCCCTCAGGTTTCATTACACTCCGGCTCTGCGGCTCACTCAGGTTTCATTACACTCCTGCTCTGCAGCCCCCTCAGGTTTCATTACACTCCGGATCTGCGGCTCACTCAGGTTTCATTACTCTCCTGCTCTCCAGCTCATGAGGTTTCATTACACTCCGGCTCTGCGGCTCACTCAGGTTTCATTACACTCCGGCTCTGCGGCTCACTCAGGTTTCATTACACTCCTGCTCTGCAGCCACCTCAGGTGTCATTACTCTCCTGCTCTGCAGCCCCCTCGGGTTTCATTACACTCCTGCTCTGCAGCCCATCAGGTTTCATTACACTCCGGGTCTGCGGCTCACTCTGGTTTCATTACTCTCCTGCTCTGCAGCCCCCTCGGGTTTCATTACACTCCTGCTCTGCAGCTCATGAGGTTTCATTACACTCCGGGTCTGCGGCTCACTCTGGTTTCATTAGTCTCCTGCTCTGCAGCTCATGAGGTTTCATTACACTCCATTTCTGCGGCTCACTCAGGTTTCATTACACTCCTGCTCTGCAGCCCCCTCAGGTTTCATTACACTCCGGCTCTGTGGCTCACTCAGGTTTCACTACACTCCGGCTCTGCGGCTCACTCAAGTTTCATTACACTCCTGCTCGGCAGCCCCCTCAGGTTTCATTACACTCTGGCTCTGCAGCTCACTCAGGTTTCATTACACTCCGGCTCTGCGGCTCACTCAGGTTTCATTACACTCCTGCTCTGCGGCTCACTCAGGTTTCATTACACTCCTGCTCTGCAGCCCCCTCAGGTTTCATTACACTCCGGCTCTACGGCTCACTCAGGTTTCATTACACTCCGGCTCTGTGGCTCACTCAGGTTTCATTACACTCCTGCTCTGCGGCTCACTCAGGTTTCATTACACTCCTGCTCTGCAGCCCCCTCAGGTTTCATTACACTCCTGCTCTGCAGCCCCCTCAGGTTTCAGTACACTTCTGCTCTTTATCCTCCTCAGATTTCATTACACTCCTGCCCTGCAGCTCCTCAGGTTTCATTACACTCCTGCTCTGCAGCTCCTGAGGTTTCATTACACTCCTGCTCTGCAGCCCCCAAAGGTTTCATTACACTCCTGCTCTGCAGCTCCTCAGGTTTCATTACACTCCTGCTCTGCGGCTCCCTCAGGTTTCATTACACTACTGCTCAGCAGCTCCCTCAGGTTTCATTACACTCCTGCTCTGCAGCTCCTCATGTTCATTACACTCCTGCTCTGCAGCTTATGACGTTTCATTACACTCCTGCTATGCAGCCTCCTCAGGTTTCATTACACTCCGGCTCTGCGGCTCACTCAGGTTTCATTACACTCCTGCTCTGCAGCTCAGTCAGGTTTCATTACACTCCTGCTCTGCAGCCCCCTCAGGTTTCATTACACTCCTGCTCTGCAGCCCCCTCAGGTTTCATTACACTCCGGCTCTGCGGCTCACTCAGGTTTCATTACACTCCTGCTCTGCAGCCCCCTCAGGTTTCATTACACTCCGGATCTGCGGCTCACTCAGGTTTCATTACTCTCCTGCTCTCCAGCTCATGAGGTTTCATTACACTCCGGCTCTGCGGCTCACTCAGGTTTCATTACACTCCGGCTCTGCGGCTCACTCAGGTTTCATTACACTCCTGCTCTGCAGCCCCCTCAGGGTTTCATTACTCTCCTGCTCTGCAGCTCCCTCAGGTTTCATTACACTCCTGCTCTGCAGCCACCTCAGGTTTCATTACACTCCTGCTCTGCAGCCCCCTCAGGTTCATTACACTCCGGCTCTGCAGCTCCTGAGGTTTCCTTACACACCTGCTCTGCAGCTCATGAGGTTTAATTACACTCCAGCTCTGCGGCTCACTCAGGTTTCATTACACTCCTGCTCTGCAGCCCCCTCAGGTTTCATTACACTCCGGCTCTGCGGCTCACTCAGGTTTCATTACACTCCTACTCTGCAGCCCCCTCAGGTTTCATTACACTCTGGCTCTGCGGCTCACTCAGGTTTCATTACACTCCGGCTCTGCGGCTCACTCAGGTTTCATTACACTCCTGCTCTGCAGCCCCCTCAGGTTTCATTACACTCCGGCTCTGCGGCTCACTCAGGTTTCATTACACTCCTACTCTGCAGCCCCCTCAGGTTTCATTACACTCTGGCTCTGCGGCTCACTCAGGTTTCATTACACTCCGGCTCTGCGGCTCACTCAGGTTTCATTACACTCCTGCTCTGCAGCCCCCTCAGGTTTCATTACACTCCGGCTCTGCGGCTCACTCAGGTTTCATTACACTCCGGCTCTGTGGCTCACTCAGGTTTCATTACACTCCTGCTCTGCAGCCCCCTCAGGTTTCATTACACTCCTGCTCTGCAACCCCCGCAGGTTTCATTACACTCCTGCTCTGCAGCCTCCTCAGGTTCTTTACACTCCTGCTCTGCAGGTCCTGAGGTTTCATTACACTCCTGCTCTGCAGCCCCCTCAGGATTCATTACACTCCTGCTCTGCAGCTCATGACGTTTCATTACATTCCTGCTCTGCAGCTGCTGAGGTTTTATTACACTCCTGCTCTGCGTCTCCCTCTGGTTTCATTACACTCCTGCTCTGCGGCTCCCTCTGGTTTCATTACACTCCTGCTCTGCAGCTCCTGAGGTTTCATTACACTCCTGCTCTGCAGCTTATGAGGTTTCATTACACTCCGGCTCTGCGGCTCACTCAGGTTTCATTAGTCTCCTGCTATGCAGCTCATGAGGTTTCATTACTCTCCTGCTCTGCAGCCCCCTCAGGTTTCATTACACTCCTGCTCTGCAGCTCCTCAGGTTTCATTACACTCCTGCTCTGCAGCTCCCTCAGGTTTCATTACACTCCTGCTCTGCAGCCCCCTCAGGTTTCATTACACTCCTGCTCTGCAGCCCCCTCAGGTTTCATTACACTCCTGCTCTGCACCCCCTCAGGATTCATTACACTCCTGCTCTGCAGCTCATGACGTTTCATTACATTCCTGCTCTGCAGCTGCTGAGGTTTCATTACACTCCTGCTCTGCAGCTCCATCAGGTTTCATTACACTCCTGTTCTGCGGCTCCCTCAGGTTTCATTACAATCCTGCTCTGCAGTCCGCTCAGGGTCATTACACTCCTGCTCTGCAGCCCCCTCAGGTTTTATTACACTCCTTCTCTGCAGCCCATCAGGTTTCATTACACTCCTGCTCTGCAGCCCATCAGGTTTCATTACACTCCTGCTCTGCAGCCCCTCAGGTTTCATTGTTATGTTATTAGAGATTTATAAAGCGCGCGTACGCCCAAGGGCTTCTTGGCGCTGGTAAGATAAAAAACATAACAAGAGGTGAGTCTGCCGGGAGAGTTATTTCGGGTAAGCTTTTATGAAGAGGTGAGTTTTAAAAGCCTTTCTGAAGGCAAGGAGGTCTTTACTCTGTCTGAGGGCTAGTGGTAGAGAGTTCCATAGGGTGGCTGCCAGGAAGTGGAAGCTGCTGCCGCCTTGTCGTTTTTTCTTAAAACGAGGAACTTCTAAAAGGTCTTTGTGGGCAGATCTTAGGTTCCGTGAGGGGACATATCTACCGATCAGCTGTCTGATAAATAGGGGTCCCTTGCCTTGCAGAGCCTTAAAGATAATGCACCCGGCTTTGAATTCGGCTCTTTGAGCCACGGGTAGCCAGTGCAGACTCTCCAGGCCTGGTTTGATAGGTTCCCATTTGGGAACTTTGCAGATCAGCCTAGCGGCCTGATTCTGCAGGTACTGTAGTCTTTTGAGTTGTCCTGCGGGTAGGCCTAGGTATAGGCTATTAGAGAAGTCGATGTGGGAGAGGACTAGGGCCATGACTACCTGGATTAAGGCGGAGGGAGTGAGGAAATGGGCGATTTTCCTGATTTTCCTTAGTTGGAAAAATCCAGAGGAGACCACGGTACCAATTTGGGATTTTAGCGAGAGGTCCCCGTTGATGGTTATCCCCAGGCTTTTTACAGTGGAAGATTTCTTAGGGGGAAGGCCCATGTCCGACGGCCAGAAGTTAGGGCTCCAACTGATTTCGCTCTTGCCGGGCAGAATCAACTCAGTTTTCCCTGGGTTTAACTTGAGGTGATTTGAGGACATCCAACTCTGGATTAGGGTCATGGTGGCTTGGAAGTCCTCCACCGCGTTAGGGGAATTGAGGACAAAGATAAGCTGTAAGTCATCTGCATAGTTGTATACAGTGACTTTGTGCTTACTCAGGGCAAAGAGGAGGGGCCGCATGTACAGATTGAACAACAAGGGGGATAGTGAGGAGCCCTGGGGCACCCCACAGAAAGACTTGACCTTGGCGGCAGAAAAGGAGCCTAAGCGAACCGATTGGGTACGTTCGGAGATGAACGATTTTAACCAGGCTAGGGCAGAGTCTCTGAGACCCGCCTGTTCGACACGGTTGACCAGAATGGAATAGTCAACCGTGTCGAATGCCGCGGACAAGTCGAGAAGTACTAAGGCTTGATGAAGGTTGTTATCAGCGTTGGACCTCAAGGTGTTCTGGACTGCCAATATTACTGCCTCAGTGGAGTGACCAGGTCGGAAGCCTGCTTGGTTGGGTTGGAGATATTCTGTTTCCTCCACGAAGTTAGAGAGGCAGTTGGTGACGTGCGCCTCCAGCATTTTCGATAGAAAAGGTAGCAAAGATATGGGCCGATAGTTCGTAAGGTCGAGCGGATCATTCCACTCCTGCTCTGCAGCTCCCTCAGGTTTCATTACACTCCTGCTCTGCAGTCCGCTCAGGGTCATTACACTCCTGCTCTGCAGCCCCCTCAGGTTTCATTACACTCCTGCTCTGCAGTCCGCTCAGGGTAATTACACTCCTGCTCTGCAGCCCCCTCAGGTTTTATTACACTCCTGCTCTGCAGCCCATCAGGTTTCATTACACTCCTGCTCTGCAGCCCATCAGGTTTCATTACACTCCGGCTCTGCAGCCCTACAGGTTTCATTACACTCCTGCTCTGCAGCTCCTGAGGTTTCATTACTCTCCTGCTCTCCCTCAGGTTTCATTACACTCCTGCTCTCCCTCAGGTTTCATTACACTCCTGCTCTGCAGCCCCCTCAGGTTCATTACACTCCTGCTCTGCAGCTCCTCAAGTTTCATTACACTCCTGCCCTGCAGCCCCCTCAGGTTTCATTACACTCCTGCTCTGCAGCCCCCTCAGGTTTCATTACACTCCTGCTCTGCAGCCCATCAGGTTTCATTACACTCCGGCTCTGCGGCTCACTCAGGTTTCATTACACTCCTGCTCTGCAGCCCCCTCAGGTTTCATTACACTCCGGCTCTGCGGCTCACTCAGGTTTCATTACACTCCGGCTCTGCGGCTCACTCAGGTTTCATTACACTCCTGCTCTGCAGCCCCCTCAGGTTTCATTACACTCCGGCTCTGCGGCTCACTCAGGTTTCATTACACTCCTGCTCTGCAGCCTCCTCAGGTTTCGTTACACTCCTGCTCTGCAGTCCGCTCAGGGTCATTACACTCCTGCTCTGCAGCCCCCTCAGGTTTCATTACACTCCTGTTCTGCAGCCCCTCAGTTTTCATTACACTCCTGCTCTGCAGCTCCCTCAGGTTTCATTACACTCCTGCTCTGCAGCCTCCTCAGGTTTCGTTACACTCCTGCTCTGCAGTCCGCTCAGGGTCATTACACTCCTGCTCGGCAGCCTCCTCAGGTTTTATTACACTCCTGCTCTGCAGCCCCTCAGGTTTCCTTACACTCCTGCTCTGCAGCCCATCAGGTTTCATTAAGTTCAAGTTCAAGTTCGGGAATCTGTATAGCGCACTACTCACCCAGAGGGTCTCAAGGCGCTTGAGGGTGGGTGTGTGCATTACATTACTTATCGAATATCCAGGTTTTTAGCTGCTTTCTGAAGGAGAGGTGGTTCTGTGTAAGTCGGAGGTGAGTGGGGAGAGAATTCCAGGTTTTGGCCGCTAAGTAGGAGAAGGATCTTCCCCCCATAGTGGATCTATGGATGCGCGGAATTGCAGCGAGGGCTTGATTGGATGATCGTAGTTGGCGGGTGGGTGTGTAGAAGGACAGTCGTGTGTTGAGGCATTCGGGTCCTAGGTCGTAGAGGGCTTTGTGTGCGTGGATGAGGAGACGGAAAGTTATTCTCTTGTTGATGGGGAGCCAATGGAGGTCTTTCAGGTGACCGGAAATGTGAGCTTGACGGGGGATGTCCAATATGAGTCTGGCTGAGGCGTTTTGGATGTGTTGGAGTTTTTTCTGTAGTTTGGCTGTGGTTCCAGCGTAGAGGGTATTTCCATAATCCAGTCGACTAGTGACCAGAGCATGGGTGACTGTATTTCTTGTTTCGGTGGGGATCCAACGGAAGATTTTTTTGAGCATGCAAAGGATGTTGAAGCATGAAGATGAGACGGCGTTAACTTGTCTGGTCATCGAGAGGGAGGAGTCTAGGATGAAGCCTAGGTTACTTGCGTGATCTGTAGGTATAGGTGCTGTACCACCATGAGTCATCCCAGGCAGAGGGGGATGATCCTAAAATGAGGACTTCCGTTTTGTCCCAGTTTAGTTTTAAACGGCTGTTCTTCATCCATTCGGCTACTTCTTTCATTCCTTCGTGTAGATTGGTTTTGGCGGTGTTTGGGTCTTTGGTGAGGGAGAGGATCAGCTGGGTGTCATCTGCATAGGAGAAGATGTTGAGGTTGTGTTGTCGTGCGATGGATGCGAGGGGACTCATGTAAACGTTGAAGAGGGTGGGACTGAGTGATGATCCTTGTGGTACGCCGCAGATGATTTCGGTGGCGTCTGATTTGAATGGGGGGGAGGCGGACTCTCTGGGTTCTCCCGTCGAGGAACGAGATGATCCATTCCAGAGCTTTCCTTGTATTCTGACGTTGCTGAGGCGTTGTATGAGGGTGCTATGGCAGACTGTGTCGAAGGCGGCGGAGAGGTCAAGTAGGATGAGGGCAACTGTTTCTCCGTTGTCCAGTAGCGTTCGCATGTCGTCTGTAGCTGCGATGAGGGCGGTTTCGGTGCTGTGTTTGGCTTGGAAGCCGGACTGTGAGGGGTCGACGGAGTTGTTGGATTCAAGGAAGGCGGCGAGCTGACTATTGACGGCTTTCTCAGTGACTTTGACAGGGAATGGGAGGAGTGAGATGGGGCGGTAGTTCTTAAGTTCAGAGGGGTCTGCTGTGGGTTTCTTCAGAAGGGCGCAGAGTTCGGCATGTTTCCAGCTTTCTGGGAAGATAGCGGAGTTGAAGGAGCAGTTGATGACATCGCGGAGATGGGGTGCGATGATGGAGTCTGCTTTGTTGAAAATGTGGTGGGGGCACGGGTCGGTTGGCGATCCTGAGTGGACGGAGTTCATCAGGCGGATTGTGTCTTCAGTGGTGATTGGGTTCCAGGCGCAAAGGTTGTGAGGGTGCTGTTTGGGTTCGGATGTGGGTGGGGTGGACTGTTCTTCGGATTGGTTTTCAAAGCTGTTATGTATGTCGGTGATTTTGTTGTGGAAGAAAGAGCATAAAGAGTCGCAGAGGACTTGGGAGGGAGTGATGTCGTTGGTGCCGGCGGTGGGGTTGGTAAATTCTTTGACGATGTTGAATAGTTCCTTGCTGTTGTGGCCTATGTTGTCGAGTCGGTCCTTTAATGCTAATTTCTTGGTGGATCGGATCAATTGGTGGTGTTTGCGAGTGGCGTCATTGAAGGTGGTCAGGTTGTCAGTGGTTGGGTTTTTTCTCCAGGTTTTCTCGACATAACTTCTTGGATTTCTTGAGGTCCACGTTGAACCAAGGGGCCTTTTTGCTACCTTGTTTGTTCTGGTTGTTTTTCAAGGGTGCTAATTCGTCAGCGCTGTGGGTGATCCATTGTGTGAGTTTGGTGGCAGCTTGGTTTGGATCCGATGATATGGCAGGGGGGTTTTGGTTAAGCGATGTGAAGAGTTGGTCCGAGGTGATTTTGTTCCAGTTTCTTCAAGGAATAGGTTGTGGGGGGTTGTGGGTCGCGGTCTTTTTTTAGCTGAAGTGAACGCAGCTGTGGTCCGTCCAATGGAGAGCTGTGGTGTGATCGAAGGAGATGTGTTTGCTGGAGGTGAAGATAGGGTCGAGCGTGTGTCCGGCAAGGGGGGTGGGGGTGTCGACAAGTTGTTTGAGTCCGAGATTGGCCAGGTTGTCCAGAAGGGTGGTTGTGTTGCTGTCGTTTTTCTTTTCCAGGAGGAAGTTGAGGTCTCCCAGAAGAATGTAGTTCTCGGAGGTGAGGGCATGTGGGCTGACGAAGTCAGTGATGTCTTCGTTGAACTGTGTGCGGGTTCCTGGTAGTCTGTAGATGAGGGTGCCTCTAGGTGTGGTCCTAGGGTCGGTGTGGATCTGGAAGTGAAGGTGTTCGGCGGTAGTGAGGTTATCGTCGGAGCTGGTCGTGATGCGGATGGTGTTCTTATGGACGATGGCGATGCCTCCTCCTGTTTGGATGGTGCAGTCTTTTCGGATGATCTTGTAATCGTCCGGGATAGCTATGGCGATGTCGGGCACTGATGAGGTGTTCATCCAGGTTTCTGTTAGGAAGGCGACGTCTGGCGATGCAGTGTCGAGTAGGTCCCAGAGTCCAGTAGCGTGTCTGTGGACTGAGCGGGTGTTCAGCAGGATGCACTTCAGGTGGTTAGAGTCGGAGCTGTGTTTGGATTTAGTGGATTTGGTGTTGGTCCTGATGCAGTTGAACTTGCAGGAGTGGCAGGTGAAGGGTCCATGGGTGTGTCCTGGAGCAGCTTGGCAGCATTGTGGTATGCGTCCGGGGTTAAGGGCAAAGAGGGTGGCGGCGTCATACGTTATGCGGGTGGAAAGGGTTTTGCAGGGACCAGGGGGTCTGGCGCTGGGCGCGGTCCAGGCGCGGACGGGCGTAGACGGGCTTACCTTTGGCGCACCTTCGGCGCGATTGGGGCGCGACCGCTGCGCGTGAACGCTGCACGCAAATGCATCTGTCATATGTGGATAGTGGAGGGGGCGGAGTGAGGGAGGAGCATCTGGGAGGTGGGAGCGGGGAGGAGGGACGGGCCAGGAGTCAACAAACAAAATGGCAGTACAAACAACGAGCGATCCAGGGGCACCACCGGAGCTATGTTACGATCTGGGCAGTAGAAGCGGCAAAAAGAGGCATAAACAATTCAACAGGTGATGCGAGCAGTGCAACAGTGGGAATAAGGTCAGAGAGCAAGGCACAGCAATTAGCGGCAAGCCCTACGACACTAGGCAGTGAGCGCTATGATATGACATAAAATTACAGGCAATGATAAGACATCAAGCGCTATGATACCAGGCAGCAAGCGCTACGATACAAGACAGAGTAATAGGCACCAAGGCTGGTCAGGGAGCGTGGAGAGCGACCGCTTCAGACGGATCCAACACGGTCACTACATTACACTCCTGCTCTGCAGCTCTTGAGGTTTCATTACACTCCTGCTCTGCAGCCCCCTCAGGTTTTATTACACTCCTGCTCTCCCTCAGGTTTCATTACTCTCCTGCTCTCCCTCAGGTTTCATTACACTCCTGCTCTCCCTCAGGTTTCATTACACTCCTGCTCTGCAGCCCCCTCAGGTTCATTACACTCCGGCTCTGCAGCTCCTGAGGTTTCATTACACTCCTGCTCTGCAGCTCATGACGTTTCATTACACTCCTGCTCTGCAGCTCATGACGTTTCATTACACTCCTGCTCTGCAGCTCCTCAGGTTTCATTACACTCCTTCTCTGCAGCCCCCTCAGGTTTCATTACTCTCCTGCTCTGCAGCCCCCTCAGGTTTCATTACACTCCTGCCCCTCTGTTTCTTTTACCCATGATCCCGTGCAATGCTTACCACTCGTGCTGATGTTGGTAATCATGGTCTGGCAGAATATTGATGCGTCTTCGCACACAGTAGGCGTCTTACAGTTTTCATATATAGGCTGGTCGGTGCACGTGAAGCAAGACAAGTTACAAGCTGCAAAACACAAAGAGAGAAGTCATGTAATTAGGTCTCACCTTACACACAGGGCCGACACTGAGCACCCTTGGATCTTTGTGGCATGTATGTAAGGCGCTTGTTTGTTCAGCATCCCACTCTCACAAGGGCATGCATAGATCACTCTTGCACATGCAGGTGTGTTCCAGTTTCCACCCTCACACAGGACATTCATCAATCATTCTGACACATGCAGGTGTGTTCCAGTTGCCACCCTCAGACAGGGAATGCATGGACCACTCTGACACATGCCGGTGTGCTCCAGACTTCACCCTCACACAGGGCATGCATAGATCACTCTTGCACATGCAGGTGTGTTCCAGTTTCCACCCTCACACAGGGCATGCATGGATAACTCTTGCACATGCCGGTGTGTTCCAGTTTCCACTTTCACACAGAGCATGCATAGATCACTCTGACACATGCAGGTGTGTTCCAGTTTCCACCCTCACACAGGGCATGCATGGATAACTCTTGCACATGCCGGTGTGTTCCAGTTTCCACTTTCACACAGAGCATGCATAGATGACTCTGACACATGCCGGTGTATTCCAGTTTCCACTCTCAAACAGGGCATTCATAGATCATTCTGACACATGCAGGTGTGTTCAATTTTCCACCCTCACACAGGGCATGCATAGATCACTCTGACACATGCAGGTGTGTTCCAGTTTCCACCCTCACACAGGGCACGCATAGATCACTCTGACACATGCAGGTGTGTTCCAGTTGCCACCCTCACACAGGGCATGCATAGATCACTCTGACACATGCAGGTGTGCTCCAGTTGCCACCCTCACACAGGGCATGCTGCATAGATCAATCTGACACATGCAGGTGTTCTCCAGACTCCACCCTGTTAGACGGACCGGGAGGGTCGGCCGAGGTTACGGGGAGAGGTCTCCAGGGAGAGCCGTCTCCAACGACTGTACAGATGAATAACTTCCCCCCCACAGACGGACACCACACAAGACTGAAGGTTAACGAGACTTTATAGGCAATTCTTAGGTTACGATGATATGGTACAAGGAGGTCTGGACTCAGGGGTCCCCTCTAGCTTAGTCTTTGGTTGAGGAAAAGGGTAGCGGGACAGTCTTTAGTTACCGGTGAGTCCAAAAATAGCTCTCAATCCTTGAGCTCGGCGTTCTTGATGATCGGGCCGTGGAGGAGCCAAGCAGGTCCCGAGATGGTCGGATGAAAGATGACGGTCCGCGGCGGAGCCTGCAGGTCCCGATGAAGATGACGGTTACAACGGTCCGCGGCCACGCCAGCAGATCCGGACGACGATGAAGGAAGAAGGTTACGACGGCTGTGGCAGCGCCACCAGGCAGGATGATGGTGCACAGGACAGAGCTACGGCAGCGCCAGTAGTCCGTTCAGGATGAGTTCCTCTTTACGTCTCTCGACTCCAAGATACAACTGCCTTCCTGCTCTGGAGCTGCCCCAGTTATAGGGCTGGCGTGCTTTGATGTCCGGACCCTCGCACTTGGAGGTCGGGGGGTCCGGGATGCGGGATTCCAGACACCCAGCAGGGGGGTGGGGCCAGCGCCCGGGGAGGCGATGGGCGAGCGGCACTTGGCGGGGGGAGCCATCGACACCTCTTTCTCCCATTGACTTGCCAAGTAGCCCGCTCACCTCCTGGGTGGATGGTGGTGCCGAGATGTCTGAGGCCGGGCCAGGCCCAGGGTCGGGGTCGATCGGGGGCCAGGCGACCTCGTGGTGAAGTGTCCAAGATGGCGGTTCAGGTTGGCCGCGTGGGCCGGCAGTGGACCGGGCCCACGAGGTTAGCTTGCTTCGCAGGCAGGGGTCCTGAGAGGGCAGCAGATGTACAATGATGATGCGTGGTACTGTCGTGGCGGCTCTCGGGCCTGGTTGAGCTGGGGGAGAGCGGCCCTTCATGTGGCCTGTCCAACATGCGTCCCCCCCAGCTGAAGGCGGGGAGAGTTACCCATCTTCTTGGGGACTCTCGTCGTCGAGGCGGAAAAACCGGGACAGGCCGTCTGCGTTGGCGTGGTCCGGTCCTGGCCGGTGTTCGACTGTGAAGTCCATACCTTGCAAGGAGATGGACCAGCGCAGCAATTTTGGGTTTTCCCCCCGCATATGCATCAGCCACTGCAGGGGTCGGTGGTCGGTCTGCACCCGGAAGTGGGTGCCAAAAAGGTAGGGCCGGAGCTTTTTGAGGGCCCATACCACTGCGAAGGCTTCTCTCTCTATGGTGCTCCAGCGTTGCTCCCGGGGTAGGAGCCTCCGGCTGATGAAGGCCACGGGTTGATCAAGGCCTTCGGTGTTCACTTGGGACAGGACCGCCCCAATGCCCTGGTCGGAGGCGTCCGTCTGGACGAGGAACTCCCGGCTGTAGTCGGGGGCCTGGAGCACAGGAGCGGAACACATGGCGGCCTTCAATTGTTCGAATGCCGTTTGACACTCTGGGGTCCAGTTCACTTTCTTTGGTTGATTCTTTGACGTGAGTTCCGTGAGAGGCCCCACTATGGTTCCATAGTCTTTTACAAACCTTCGGTAATAGCCTGTGAGGCCCAGGAATGCTCGTACCTCGGTTTGGGTGATAGGGGGCTGCCAGTCCTGGATGGCAGCAATTTTTAGCTGTAGAGGGGCCACTAGGCCGCTTCCCACCTGGTGCCCGAGGTAGGTCACAGACCCTTGTCCAATTTGACATTTGCTGGCCTTGATCGTGAGGCCAGCTCGTTGAAGGGCTTGCAGCACTGCTCGGAGGTGGTGGAGGTGTTCGGTCCAGTGGTGGCTGTACACAGCGATGTCGTCTAGGTAGGCGGCGCTGAACCCTTCGAGCCCCGCCAGGACCTTATTGACGAGCCGTTGGAAAGTCGCTGGTGCATTTCTCATGCCGAAAGGCATGACCGTAAAATGATAGTGGCCATCGGGGGTGGAGAAGGCAGAACGTTCCTGTGCTCGGGGTGTGAGGCCGATCTGCCAATACCCTGCTGTCAGGTCGAAGATGCTGAGGTAGCGGGCAGCTCCCATTCGGTCGACCAGTTCATCTGCCCGGGGGATGGGATGTGCGTCCGTCCGGGTGACCTCATTCAGGCCCCGATAGTCGACACAGAACCGGAGTTCTGGGGTGGTTCCGGGGGCGGCTGCTTTGGGGACCAGCACGACCGGGCTGGCCCATGGACTGTCTGAGGGCTCGATGACCCCGAGCGTGAGCATCTTGGCCACTTCCGCCTGGATGCAGGTCCGTACCCGATCAGGTACGCGGTAGGCCCGGTGGCGGATAGGAGGGCTATCTCCGGTGTCCACATCGTGCACACACCAGGACGTGACACCTGGGGTGAGGGAGAACAGGCTGGCGAACTGTGACAGGAGGGCTTGGCACTCTTGGCGTTGTTCTCTGGTGAGGGTCTCCGAGAGGCGGACCCCATCTACGGAGCCGTCTTGCTCCTGGGTCCGCAGGAGGTCAGGGAGAGGCTCGGAGTCGTCTTCAGCCCCGTTGTCTGTGGCCATCAGTAGGCTGAGTTCGGTTCGTGCAAAGTGAGGTTTCAGCCTGTTGGTGTGGAGGACCCGGAGTGGGTTCCGGGAGGACTCCATATCGATCAGATAGGTGGCAGGTCCCTTGCGCTCGATCACCTTGAAGGGCCCCGTCCATTTGTCTTGGAGAGCGCATGGTTCTGTGGGGGACATTACCCATACTTGTTGCCCCGGCTCGAATTCAATGGATGAGGCGTTCTGGTCATACCATTTTTTCATATCCTCTTGACTGGCCTCTAGGTTGGTTTTTGCTAGGTCTCTGAACCGCTGGGACTGGTTGCGGAGGGTGAGGAGGTACCGGAAGACGTCTGGAGGGTTCTTGGCCGGAGGCATCTCCCAGCCTTCTTTGATCAGGCTGAGCGGCCCCCGCACTGGGTGCCCGTATAGCAGTTCAAATGGGCTGAAGCCTAGTGATTTTTGTGGGACCTCCCGGTAGGCGAAGAGGAGGCACGGCAGCAGTACATCCCACTGGCGACGGAGGGGCTCTTCCAATCCCCCGATCATCCCTTTTAGTGTGCGGTTGAACCGCTCAACCAGTCCGTTCCCTTGGGGGTGATAGGGGGTCGTGAATCGGTAGGTGACCCCACACTGTTGCCAGAGTGATTTCATGTATTTAGAAATAAAGTTCGTGCCTCTGTCGCTGACGACTTCTCGGGGGAACCCCACACGGGAGAAGATCCCCATCAGGGCCCGGCCGACCACTGGGGCTGTCACGGTCCGGAGAGGTATAGCCTCAGGGTAGCGGGTGGCGTGGTCCACCAGCACCAGAATAAAGCGATGGCCTTGTTTTGTACGCGGGTCTAGGGGTCCCACAATGTCTATTCCGACCCTCTCAAATGGGGTCGTGACTACTGGAAAGGGTTGCAAGGGGGCCTTTAGTTTGCGGCCGCTCTTCCCACTGGCTTGGCACGTGGGGCAAGATCGGCAATGCTGGTGCACATCGTTTCTCATTTTGGGCCAGAAGAAGTGGGTCACTAGGCGGCTGTAAGTTTTATCTTGTCCGAGGTGCCCTGCCAGGGGGACATCGTGGGCCAAGTTTAACAGGAAGTCTCTGAAACGGAGGGGTACCGCTAGTACTCTGTTGGCCCCCAGCTCGGCGATTCTTTGCTCGCTGTACAGCAGATCATTGTCCCAGTAGACCCAATGAGTTCCGGAAGTATCCCCTGCGCTTTGGGCGAGCGCTTGTTGGCGGAGTCCCTCTAGGGAGGGACAGGCCTTCTGCTCCCGGCGAAATTGTTCTTGCGTGGGTCCCCCCTCTTGGGCCCACTGGTCAAGGTTAGCGATGTCGGAAGGTTGAGCAGGTTCGAGGGGGGTGTCATGGTCGGTGGTCTCGGCTGGGGCGACCGGAGGCGGCGGCGCCGGCCATTCTGGTTCTTCTGGGTGAGGGTTGGCCCGGGCGGCCATGGACCGGGTGGTGACGCACGCCCAGTCCGGGACGCCTAACATCCCCAAGTGTTCTTTTCGCTCCACGGCTGCCCACGGGGAGCTCTCCAGGTCATTTCCGAGTAGGCAGTCCACGGGGGAGTCGTCTCGGACCGTCACCTTCAGCATGCCGGAGACCCCTCCCCACTCAAAGGGGACGCAGGCCATCCGACACAGACTTTCCGAGTTGTCGGCTGATCGTACAGGGCAGAGGATGTTCGGTAGATATTGTTCGGGGGTCACCAGGTGACAGCGGACGGCTGTCACACTGGCCCCGGTGTCTCGAAGGGCTTCGGCCCGTCGTCCATTGATGCTTACCCATTGGCTGTACTTCTGGGTGTTAGCGGGTAGGGGGACCCGCGGGACCATGTCTCTTCCCCCTAAGCACGCGAGAGTCATGGCGGCTGGCTCCCACTCTTGATACTCTTGCTGGTCTGTTTCTTGTTCCTCGGGGATCTGTTCTTCCCCTAGTGCCGCGGCGGCCACTTGGCGGGGTTTTGGACTTTGATACTGCGGGCAGCTTGGGTCATTTGCATAGTGGCCGACTCGCTGGCATCGGTGACATGTGACATTGGCTCTGTACCCCGGTCGCGCCGGGGTGCTGCCCCGGTTGGCCGGGGGGGTGGTGCTGGCAGCGGGGGCGGCCGGAGTGTGGTCTCTTCCTCGTCCTTGGCCCCCTCCTCCTCCTCTCGGTTGGTGGTGTCCATTGTTGCTCCTGTTTTGCTCGTATGACCCATTCCGGCCCACTCTGGTTATCTCCCACCGGTCAGCTTCGGCTGCGAGCTGCCGGGGATCGGTCAACTTGCTGTCGAGGAGGTGTTGGCGTAGTTCGATGAAGCAATTGTTGGACAGATGCTCCCATACCATCAGATTGAACAGCTGCTCGTATGTCATGACGTTGTTTCCTTTGATCCAGCCTTCGAAAGCTCTGCTAAAGTACGTTACATAGTCCACCCAAGTTGTACCCGGGATGCGTGTGCAGTCTCGGAACCTCTGGCGGTACATCTCGGGCGTGAGACCATAGCGGGTGAGGAGGGCCGCTTTCATATGGTCGTAGGAGGTCATCTGGTGGTCTGGGAGCTGTAACAGGGTATCGCGGCCTTCATTGAGGAATCTGCCCCATAGGCCGGCACCCCAGTCGTTTCTATCGATCCGGTGCGCAGTCATAGCGATTTCATAGGCCTTAAACCATTGTTGGATGTCGTCCTCTCGGAAATATTCTCGGACCACATCCTTGGGGATGTGTACTTTTTTCTCCGCGGTCCCCGGGGTGTGTGGTTTCTCGGGCACCCCTAACTCCTTATTCTGTTTGCGCAGGTTGATCTCGGCTATGTTCCGTTCGTGCTCGTACGCCAGTTTCTTTTCCTCGAGCTCCCTTTGTCTCTGTTTCTCTTCTCTTTCTTCTCGGAGACGTAGGTGCTCTAAGTTGATTTTTTGTTCGGCCAACTTGAGTTCTATTTCCATCTTGAGTCGGGCCATTTCTAGCTCGTGTAGTCGGATTTTTTCTCTTTCTTGGATCTCGTCTTGCGGGAGACCGGTTCTTTGCCCTTCAGGGGCTGTGGTGGTTTTTTCTGCGGTGCTTTGCTCAGGGGCTTCGGTATCCCCGGTCTCTGCCCAAGATTCTAGGGCATGTTTAAAATCGTCCTTGGTGCTTAGTCCGGTGGTAGCGATACCTAGTTCGATGCAGAACTGCTTTAGTTCACGGTGGCTGTACTCCTCTAGTTTTTCCATTTGGAACTTCTCGGTTGATCCGCTTTCTTTAGTTGTCATTATGGTTCGTTGTGGGGTGAGCTATTTTCTGTACGTTATGCGGTGATTCGAATCGCGCCGCTGGCCACCAATGTTAGACGGACCGGGAGGGTCGGCCGAGGTTACGGGGAGAGGTCTCCAGGGAGAGCCGTCTCCAACGACTGTACAGATGAATAACTTCCCCCCCACAGACGGACACCACACAAGACTGAAGGTTAACGAGACTTTATAGGCAATTCTTAGGTTACGATGATATGGTACAAGGAGGTCTGGACTCAGGGGTCCCCTCTAGCTTAGTCTTTGGTTGAGGAAAAGGGTAGCGGGACAGTCTTTAGTTACCGGTGAGTCCAAAAATAGCTCTCAATCCTTGAGCTCGGCGTTCTTGATGATCGGGCCGTGGAGGAGCCAAGCAGGTCCCGAGATGGTCGGATGAAAGATGACGGTCCGCGGCGGAGCCTGCAGGTCCCGATGAAGATGACGGTTACAACGGTCCGCGGCCACGCCAGCAGATCCGGACGACGATGAAGGAAGAAGGTTACGACGGCTGTGGCAGCGCCACCAGGCAGGATGATGGTGCACAGGACAGAGCTACGGCAGCGCCAGTAGTCCGTTCAGGATGAGTTCCTCTTTACGTCTCTCGACTCCAAGATACAACTGCCTTCCTGCTCTGGAGCTGCCCCAGTTATAGGGCTGGCGTGCTTTGATGTCCGGACCCTCGCACTTGGAGGTCGGGGGGTCCGGGATGCGGGATTCCAGACACCCAGCAGGGGGGTGGGGCCAGCGCCCGGGGAGGCGATGGGCGAGCGGCACTTGGCGGGGGGAGCCATCGACACCTCTTTCTCCCATTGACTTGCCAAGTAGCCCGCTCACCTCCTGGGTGGATGGTGGTGCCGAGATGTCTGAGGCCGGGCCAGGCCCAGGGTCGGGGTCGATCGGGGGCCAGGCGACCTCGTGGTGAAGTGTCCAAGATGGCGGTTCAGGTTGGCCGCGTGGGCCGGCAGTGGACCGGGCCCACGAGGTTAGCTTGCTTCGCAGGCAGGGGTCCTGAGAGGGCAGCAGATGTACAATGATGATGCGTGGTACTGTCGTGGCGGCTCTCGGGCCTGGTTGAGCTGGGGGAGAGCGGCCCTTCATGTGGCCTGTCCAACACACCCTCACACAGGGCATGCATAGATCAATCTGACACATGCCGGTGTGCTCCAGACTCCACTCTCACACAGGGCATGCATAGATCACTCTAACGCATGCAGGCGTGTTCGAGTTTCCACCCTCCCACAGGGCATGCATAGATCACTCTGACACATGCAGGTGTTCTCCAGACTCCACTCTCACACAGGGCATGCATAAATCACCCTGACACATGCAGGTGTGTTCCAGTTTCCACTCTCACACAGCGCATGCATAGATGACTCTGACACATGCAGGTGTGCTCCAGACTCCACCCTCACACAGGGCATACATAGATCACTCTGACACATGCAGGTGTGTTCCAGTTTCCACCCTTACACAGGGCATGCATGGATCACTCTTGCACATGCAGGTGTGTTCCAGTTTCCACCCTCACACAGAGCATGCATAGATCATTCTGACTGTTGGACAGGCCACGTGAAGGGCTTGCTCCCTCCCCACATGACAGGGCCCGAGCCCGGCCCTCCAGGTGCTACCCACAGCAGTACCCCGCACCCCGTCTCATACGGGACTCCTGCCCCCGGACATCTCTGCATCATGGGGCCGAATCACTACCGGCTGCCATCTTGGACACTGCACCACGAGGCCGCGTGGCCTCAGATCGACCCTAACCCTGGGCCTGGCCAGGCCCCGACATCCCGGCACCACCATCCACCCAGGAGGTGAACGGACCACTTGGCAGGTCAATGGGAGAAAGTAGTGTCGATGGCTCTCCCCCGCCAGGTGGCCGATCGCCCCCAGCTCCCCCAGGCGCTGGCTCCACCCCCCTGCTGGGTGTCTGGACTCCCTCATCCTGGACCTCCCGACCTCCAAGTGCGAGTGTCCGGACATCAAAGGGCGCCAGGCCTATAACTGGGGCAGCTCCAGAGCAGGAAGGCAGTTGTATCCTGGAGTCGAGAGACGCAGTGAAGAACTCATCCTTGACGGACTACTGGCGCTGCCGTAGCCCTGCCTTGTGAACTATTGCCTTGCCTGCTGGCGCTGCCGCAACCTTCTGAAGCCTTCATCCTGGCGTGGCCGCGGACCGTTTGTAACTACCACCTTCACCGGGACCTGCTGGCTCCGCCGCGGACCGTCGCTATCATCGATCATCTCGGGACATGCTGGCTCCGCCACGGCCCGATCATCCAGAACGCCGAGCTCGAGGATTGTGAGCTATCCATCGAATCATCGCACCTACCAGATTGGTAACAAGACTGTCCCGCTACCCCTTTCCCTAACCAAGAGACTAGAATCGAGGGGACCCCTGAGTCCAGACCTCCTTGTACCATTCCACCGTACTTAAAGACTGCTTATAAAGAACGTTGAATCTTATCTTTGTGTGGTGTACATCTGTGGGGGGGAAGTTACTCGTCTGTACGATCGCTGGAGACGGCTCTCCCCGGAGACCTCTCCTCTTGTCCTCGGCCGACCCTCCCGGTCCGTCTAACATTGGTGGCCAGCGGCGCGATCCGAATCAACGCGTAATCGTACAGAGAGTAGCTCACCCCACGACAAAACCACAATGTCAACCAAAGAGAGCGGATCCACCGAGAAATTCCAGATGGAAAAATTGGAGGAATACAGCCTTCGTGAGTTGAAACAATTCTGCATTGAACTTGGTATCGCTACCACCGGTCTGAGCACTAAAGACGATTTCAAGCACGCCATTGAGTCTTGGGCAGAAACCGGGGCCGTCAGACCCCCGGACCAAAATGTTGCAGCATCCGAGAGGAACACCACGGCTCCCGAAGAGCGAAGAACGGGTCTCTCGCAGGAAGAGATCCAAGAGCGAGAAAGAAGCAGACTACATGAATTAGAAATGGCCCGGCTAAAAATGGACGGTGAACTCAAATTAGCCGAAGAAAAACTGAACCTGGAACATCTGCGGCTCCGAGAAGAACGGGAAGAAAAACAGAGACAAAGAGAACTCGAAGAAAAGAGACTAGCGTATGAACACAAGCGCAAGCTAGCAGAAATAGACTTACGTAAGCAAAACAAAGAATTAGGGGTGCCCGAGCAACCACGCACCCCGGGAGCGACGGAAAAGAAAGTACACATCCCCAAGGATGTCGTTCGAGAGTATTTCCGAGATGACGACATACAACAGTGGTTCAAGGCCTACGAGATCGCCATGACCTCCCACCGGATCGATCGAAGTGACTGGGGAGCCGGTCTATGGGGGAGGTTCGTCAATGAGGGCCGCGATGCCCTGTTACAGCTCCCAGACCACCTGATGACCTCCTATGACCACATGAAGGCTACCCTCCTCACCCGCTATGGGCTCACACCCGAAATGTACCGCCAGAGGTTCCGAGACTGCACCCGAATCCCGGGTACAACTTGGGTGGAGTATGTGAACTATTTCAGCCGAGCCTTCGAGGGTTGGATCAAGGGAAGCAATGTAACGACCTACGAGCAGCTCTTTAATCTCATGGTGTGGGAGCACCTCTCTAACAACTGCTTCGTCGAGCTCAGGCAGCACCTCCTCGACAGTAAATTGACTGATCCACGGCAGCTCGCCGCCGAGGCTGACTGGTGGGAGATTACCCGAGTAGGCCGGAATGGGCCACATGAACAGAACCGGAACAACCAAGGTCAGCACCGTCCCCGAGGAGGAGGAGGAGGCCAGGGACGAGGAAGAGACACCGCCCCGGCCTCTCCCGCTGCCAGCACACCGCCCCCGGCCAACCGGGGCAACACCCCGGCGCGCCCGGGGTACAGAGCCAATGTCACGTGTCACCGATGCCAGCGGGTCGGACACTACGCAAATGACCCGAGTTGCCCACAGAACCAGACTTCGAGACCCCGCCAGATGGCTGACGCCGCCCTGGGGGAAGAACAAATCTCCGAAGAACAAGAGGAGTGCGAGCAAGTACACCAGGAGTGGGAACCAGCCGCCATGGTTCTAGCGTGCCTAGGGGGAAGAGACATGGTCCCGCGGGCCCCCCTACCCGCCAACACCAGGAAGTACAGTCAGTGGGTGAACAGTAATGGGTGTAGGGCCGAAGCCCTACGTGACACAGGGGCCGAAGCCCTACGTGACACAGGGGCCAGTGTGACAGCCGTCCGCTGTCACCTGGTGACCCCAGAACAGATCCTGCCGAACATTCTCTGCCCCGTCCGTTCAGCCGACAATTCGGAGAGTCTGTGTCGGATGGCCTGCGTCCCCTTCGAGTGGGGAGGAGTCTCCGGCATGTTGAAGGTAACGGTCCGAGATGATGCCCCCTTGGACTGTCTCCTGGGGAATGATCTTGAGAGTTCCCCGTGGGCCGCAGTAGAGAGAAGAGAGCACCTGGGGATGTTGGGCCTCCCCGACTGGGCGTGCGTAACCACCCGGTCCATGGCTGCCCGTACCATCCCCCGACCCGAAGAACCTGAATGGCCGGCACCTCCTCCCCCGGTCGCTCCAGTAGAAGACATCGACCGTGCCGACCCTCCAGAACAAACCCCCGACGGGCTCGCTCAGCCCTAGGACCTTCCCGACCTGGCTCAGTGGCGTCAGGAAGGAGGGCCCACCCAGGAACAGTTCCGTCAAGAGCAGAAGACCTGTCCCTCCCTCGAGGGACTCCGCCAGCAAGCCCTCGCCCAGAGCGCAGGGGATACCTCCGGAGCCCATTGGATCTATTGGGACAACGACCTGTTGTACAGTGAACAGAGAATTGCGGAGTTAGGGGCCAGTCGAGTGCTAGTGGTGCCCCTCCGCTTTAGAGACTTTTTGCTAAACCTGGCCCACGATGTCCCCCTGGCTGGTCACCTGGGTCAGGACAAAACCTACAGTCGCCTGGTGACCCACTTCTTCTGGCCCAAGATGAGGAACGACGTACTCAATCACTGCCGGTCTTGCCCCACGTGCCAGGCCAGCGGGAAAAGTGGCCGCAAACTTAAAGCACCTCTGCAACCTTTCCCAGTTGTCACCACCCCGTTCGAGAGGGTGGGAATAGACATTGTGGGGCCCCTGGACCCCCGTACAGCACAAGGACATCGGTTCATCCTGGTACTGGTGGACCACGCAACCCGCTACCCCGAGGCTGTCCCCCTGCGAACTGTGACAGCCCCGGTAGTCGGCCGGGCCTTGATGGGGATCTTCTCCCGGGTGGGCTTTCCCCGAGAAGTCGTCAGCGACCGAGGCACAAACTTTATTTCAAAATACATGAAGTCCCTCTGGCAACAGTGCGCGGCCACCTACCGATTCACGACCCCCTATCACCCTCAAGGAAACGGACTAGTCGAACGGTTCAACCGCACGCTCAAAGGGATGATTGGGGGGTTGGAAGAGCCCCTCCGTCGCCAGTGTGACGTTCTACTGCCGTGCCTCCTCTTTGCATATCGAGAGGTCCCCCAGAAGTCCCTCGGCTTCAGCCCGTTCGAACTCTTATACGGACACCCTGTGCGAGGGCCCCTCAGCCTAGTCAAAGAAGGTTGGGAGATGCCCCCCCTAAAAAACCCTCCAGATGTCTTCAAGTACCTCCTGACCCTACGCAATCAGACCAGGTGATTCAGGGAAATGGCAAAAGCGAACCTTGAGGCCAGTCAAGAAGACATGAAAAGGTGGTACGATCAAAATGCCTCCTCCATCGAATTCGAACCCGGCCAACAAGTGTGGGTGATGTCCCCCACCGAACCATGCGCCTTGCAGGACAAGTGGACAGGGCCCTTCAAAGTGGTCGAGCGCAAGAGCCCTGTCACCTATCTCATCGATGTGGAATCCTAACGGAACCCCCTCTGGGTCCTCCACGCCAATAGATTAAAACCCCACTTTGTGCGTTCAGAGCTCAGCCTCCTGATGGCTACAGACAGCGGAGCCGAAGAGGACTCCGAACCACTCCCTGACCTCCTACGAACTTGGGAGAAGGATGGTTCCGTGGACGGGGTCCGACTCTCAGAGGCCCTCACCCCGGAACAGCACCAAGGCTGCCGAGACCTCCTACTGCAGTTCGCAGCCCTGTTTTCCCTCACCCCAGGGGTCACCCCCTGGTGCTTGCACGATGTGGACACTGGAGACAGTCCCCCTATCCGACATCGGGCCTACCGCGTACCAGATCGGGTACGGGCCTGCATCCAAGAGGAGGTGTCCAAAATGCTCACCCTCGGGGTCATCGAGCCCTCCGATAGCCCCTGGGCCAGCCCAGTGGTACTGGTCCCCAAAGCTGCCGCCCCCGGCACCACTCCTGAGCTCCGATTCTGCGTCGACTACCGGGGCTTGAACGCTGTCACCAGAACCGACGCACATCCCATCCCCCGAGCAGATGAACTAATCGACCGCATGGGGGCTGCCCGCTACCTCAGCATCTTCGACCTGACAGCGGGCTACTGGCAGATCGGTCTCACCCCCCGGGCCCAAGAACGATCCACCCCGGATGGCCACTACCACTTCAAGGTCATGCCATTCGGCATGAAGAATGCCCCAGCAACTTTTCAGCGGCTAGTGAACCAGGTCCTGGCGGGACTCGAGGAATTCAGCGCCGCCTACCTGGACGATATCGCTGTGTACAGCCGCCACTGGTCCGACCACCTCCACCACCTCCGAGAGGTCCTACAGGCCCTCCAACGAGCCGGCCTCACGATCAAGGCCAGCAAATGCCAAATTGGCCAGGGTTCCGTGACCTATCTCGGACACCAGGTGGGAAGCGGTCTGGTGGCCCCTCTTCAACTCAAGATCGCTGCCATCCAGTCTTGGCAGCCCCCCATCACCCAGACCGAGGTCCGCGCCTTCTTGGGGCTCATAGGCTACTACCGGCGGTTCGTGAGGGACTATGGCAGCATTGTGGGGCCCCTCACGGAACTCACATCCAAAAACCACCCAAAGAAGGTCAACTGGACCCCCGACTGTCAAGCAGCCTTCGAGAAGCTGAAGGCCGCCATGTGCTCCGCCCCTGTGCTCCAGGCTCCCGACTACAGTCGGGAATTCATCGTCCAAACGGATTCCTCCGACCATGGCATTGGGGCAGTCCTGTCCCAGTTGAACCCCGAAGGACTTGACCAACCAGTGGCTTTCATCAGCAGACGTCTCCTGGCCCGAGAGCAACGCTGGAGCACCATCGAGAGGGAGGCCTTCGCCGTGGTGTGGGCCCTCAAAAAGCTCCGGCCTTATCTCTTCGGTACCCACTTCCGGGTGCAGACAGATCATCGGCCCCTGCAGTGGCTAATGCAGATGCGGGGGGAAAACCCAAAACTATTGCGTTGGTCCATCTCCCTGCAGGGGATGGACTTCACTGTGGAACATCGATCTAGGCAAGACCACGCCAACGCGGATGGCCTGTCACGCTTTTTTCGCCTCGACGAGGAGAGTCCCCAAGAGGATGGGTGACTCTCCCCGCCTTCAGCTGGGGGGGACGCATGTTGGACAGGCCACGTGAAGGGCTTGCTCCCTCCCCGCATGACAGGGCCCGAGCCCGGCCCTCCAGGTGCTACCCACAGCAGTACCCCGCACCCCGTCTCATACGGGACTCCTGCCCCCGGACATCTCTGCATCATGGGGCCGAATCACTACCGGCCCCCTCGGCCGGCCTGGCCGCCATCTTGGACACTGCACCACGAGGCCGCGTGGCCTCAGATCGATCCTAACCCTGGGCCTGGCCAGGCCCCGACATCCCGGCACCACCATCCACCCAGGAGGTGAACAGACCACTTGGCAGGTCAATGGGAGAAAGAAGTGTCGATGGCTCTCCCCCGCCAGGTGCCGATCGCCCCCAGCTCCCCCAGGCGCTGGCTCCACCCCCCTGCTGGGTGTCTGGACTCCCTCATCCTGGACCTCCCGACCTCCAAGTGCGAGGGTCCGGACATCAAAGGGCGCCAGGCCTATAACTGGGGCAGCTCCAGAGCAGGAAGGCAGTTGTATCCTGGAGTCGAGAGACGCAGTGAAGAACTCATCCTTGACGGACTACTGGCGCTGCCGTAGCCCTGCCTTGTGAACTATTGCCTTGCCTGCTGGCGCTGCCGCAACCTTCTGAAGCCTTCATCCTCGTCGGGACCTGCTGGCGTGGCCGCGGACCGTTTGTAACTACCACCTTCACCGGGACCTGCTGGCTCCGCCGCGGACCGTCGCTATCATCGATCATCTCGGGACCTGCTGGCTCCGCCGCGGCCCGATCATCCAGAACGCCGAGCTCGAGGATTGTGAGCTATCCATCGAATCATCGCACCTACCAGATTGGTAACAATTTCTAATTTCTAGGTCCCGCTACCCCTTTCCCTAACCAAGAGACTAGAATCGAGGGGACCCCTGAGTCCAGACCTCCTTGTACCATTCCACCGTACTTAAAGACTGCTTATAAAGAACGTTGAATCTTATCTTTGTGTGGTGTACATCTGTGGGGGGGAAGTTACTCGTCTGTACGATCGCTGGAGACGGCTCTCCCAGGAGACCTCTCCTCTTGTCCTCGGCCGACCCTCCCGGTCCGTCTAACACTGACACATGCAGGTGTGTTCCAGTCTCCACCCTCACACAGGGGATGCATAGATGACTCTGACACATGCAGGTGTGTTCCAGTTTCCACCCTCACACAGGGCATGCATAGATCAATCTGACACATGTTGGTGTGCTCCAGACTCCACTCTCACACAGGGCATGCATAGATCACTCTTGCACATGCAGGTGTGTTCCAGTTGCTACCCTCACACAGGGCATGCATAGATCACTCTGACACATGCAGGTGTGTTCCAGTTGCCACCCTCACACAGGGCATGCATGGATCACTCTTGCACATGCAGGTGTGTTCCAGTTTCCACCCTCACACAGGGCATGCATAGATCACTCTGACACATGCAGATGTGTTCCAGTTTCCACCCTCACACAGGGCATGCATAGATCACTCTGACACATGCCGGTGTGCTCCAGTTTCCACCCTCACACAGGGCATGCATAGATTACTCTGACACATGCAGGTGTGTTCCAGTTTTTACCCTCACACAGGACATGCATAGATCACTCTGACACATGCAGGTGTGTTCCAGTTTCCACCCTCACACGGGGCACGCATAGATCACTCTGACACATGCCGGTGTGCTCCAGACTCCACTCTCACACAGAGCATGCATAGATCACTCTGACACATGCCGGTGTGCTCCAGACTCCACCCTCACACAGGGCATGCATAGATCACTCTGTCACATGCAGGTGTGTTCCAGTTTCCACCCTCACACAGGGCATGCATAGATCACTCTGACACATGCAGGTGTGTTCCAGTTTCCACCCTCGCACAGGGCATGCATAGATCACTCTGACACATGCAGGTGTGTTCCAGTTTCCACCCTCGCACAGAGCATGCATAGATCATTCTGACACATGCAGGTGTGTTCCAGTTTTCACCCTGACACATGCAGGTGTGTTCCAGTTTCCACCCTCACACATAGTATGCATAGATCACTCTGACACATGCAGGTGTGTTCCAGTTTCCACCCTCACACATGGCATGCATAGATCACTCTGACACATGCAGGTGTGTTCCAGTTTCCACCCTCACACAGGGCATGCATATATTACTCTGACACATGCAGGTGTGTTCCAGTTTCCACCCTTGCTCAGGGCATGCATAGATCACTCTGACACATGCAGGTGTGTCACACAGGGCATGCATAGATCACTCTGACACATGCAGGTGTGTTCCAGTTTCCACCCTCGCACAGGGCATGCATAGATCACTCTGACACATGCAGGTGTGTTCCAGTTTCCACCCTTGCACAGAGCATGCATAGATCACTCTGACACATGCAGGTGTGTTCCAGTTTCCACCATCACACATGGCATGCATAGATCACTCTGACACATGCAGGTGTGTTCCAGTTTCCACCCTCACACAGGGCGTGCATAGTTCACTTTAACACATGCAGGTGTGTTCCAGTTCCACCCTCGCACAGAGCATGCATAGATCATTCTGACACATGCCGGTGTTTTCCCGTTTCCACCCTCACACAGGGCATGTATAGATCACTCTGACACATGCAGGTGTGTTCCAGTTTCCACCCTCACGCAGGGCATTCATAGATCACTCTGACACATGCATGTGTGTTCCAGTTTCCACCCTCGCACAGAGCATGCATAGATCACTCTGACACATGCAGGTGTGCTAAAGTTTCCACCCTCACACAGGGCATGCATATATCACTCTGACACATGCAGGTGTGTTCCAGTTTCCACCCTCACACAGGGCATGCATAGATCAATCTGACACATGCCGGTGTGCTCCAGGCTCCACTCTCACACAGGGCATGCATAGATCACTCTGACACATGCCGGTGTGTTCCAGTTTCCACCCTCACACAGGGCATGCATAGATCACTCTGACACATGCAGGTGTGGTCCAGTTTCCACCCTCACACAGGGCATGCATAGATCACTCTGACACATGCATGTGTGTTCCAGTTTCCACCCTCGCACAGAGCATGCATAGATCACTCTGACACATGCAGGTGTGTTAAAGTTTCCACCCTCAAACAGGGCATGCATAGATCACTCTGACACATGCCGGTGTGCTCCAGTTTCCATCCTCACACTGGGCACGCATAGATCACTCTGACACATGCAGGTATGTTCCAGTTTCCACCCTCACACAGGGCATGCATAGATGACTCTGACACATACAGGTGTGCTCCAGTTGCCACTCTCACACAGAGCATGCATAGATCAATCTGACACATGCAGGTGTGTTCCAGTTGCCACCCTCACACAGGGCACGCATAGATGACTCTGACACATGCAGGTGTGTTCCAGTTTCCACTCTCACACAGGGCATGCATAGATCACTCTGACACATGCCGATGTGCTCCAGACTCCACTCTCACACAGAGCATGCATAGATCACTCTGACACATGCCGGTGCGCTCCATACTCCACCCTCACACAGGGCATGCATAGATCACTCTGACACATGCAGGTGTGTTCCAGTTTCCACCCTCACACATAGCATGCATAGATCACTCTAACACATGCAGGTGTGTTCCAGTTTCCACCCTCATACAGGGCATGCATAGATCACTCTGACACATGCAGGCGTGTTCCAGATTCCACCCACACACAGGACATGCATAGATGACTCTGACACATGCAGGTGTGTTCCAGTTTCCACCCTCGCACAGAGCATGCATAGATCATTCTGACACATGCAGGTGTGTTCCAGTTTCCACCCTCACACATAGCATGCATAGATCACTCCGACACATGCAGGTGTGTTCCAGTTTCCACCCTCGCACAGGGCATGCATGGATCACCCTGACACATGCAGGTGTGTTCCAGTTTCCACCCTCGCGCAGAGCATGCATAGATCACTCTGACACATGCAGGTGTGTTCCAGTTTCCACCCCCACACATGGCATGCATAGATCACTCTGACACATGCAGGTGTGTTCCAGTTTCGACCCTCACACAGGGCATGCATAGATCACTCTGACACATGCAGGTGTGTTCCAGTTTCCACCCTCGCACAGAGCATGCATAGATAGCTCTGACACATGCAGGTGTGTTCCAGTTTCCACCCTCGCACAGAGCATGCATAGATCATTCTGACACATGCAGGTGTGTTCCAGTTTCCACCCTCACACAGGGCATGCAGAGATCACTCTGACACATGCAGGTGTGTTCCAGTTTCAACCCTCAAACAGGGCATGCATAGTTCACTCTGACACATGCAGGTGTGTTCCAGTTTCCACCCTCACACAGAGCATGCATAGATCATTCTGACACATGCAGGTGTGTTCCAGTTTCCACACTCACACAGAGCATGCATAGATCATTCTGACACATGCAGGTGTGTTCCAGTTTCCACCCTCACACAGGGCATGCATTGATCAATCTGACACATGCAGGTGTTCTCCAGACTCCACCCTCACACAGGCCATGCATAGATCAATCTGACACATGCCGGTGTGCTCCAGACTCCACTCTCACACAGGGCATGCATAGATCACTCTTGCACATGCAGGTGTGTTCCAGTTTCCACCCTCACACAGGGCATGCATAGATCACTCTGACACATGCAGGTGTGTTCCAGTTTCCACCCTCACACAGGGCATGCATAGATCACTCTGACACATGCAGGTGTGTTCCAGTTTCCACCCTCACACAGGACATGCATAGATCACTATGACACATGCAGGTGTGTTCCAGTTTCCACCCTCGCACAGAGCCTGCATAGATCATTCTAACACATGCAGGTGTGTTCCAGTTTCCACCCTCACACAGAGCATGCATAGATCTTTCTGACACATGCAGGTGTGTTCCAGTTTCCACCCTCACACAGGGCATGCATAAATCAATATGACACATGCAGGTGTTCTCCAGACTCCACCCTCACACAGGGCATGCATAGATCAATCTGACACATGCTGGTGTGCTCCAGACTCCACTCTCACACAGGGCATGCATAGATCACTCTCACACATGCAGGCGTGTTCGAGTTTACACCCTCCCACAGGGCATGCATAGATCACTCTGACACATGCAGGTGTTCTCCAGACTCCACCCTCACACAGGGCATGCATAGATCACTCTTGCACATGCAGGTGTGTTCCAGTTTCCACCCACACACAGGGCATGCATAGATCACTCTGACACATGCAGGTGTGTTCCAGTTTCCACCCTCACACAGGGCATGCATAGATCACTCTTGCACATGCAGGTGTGCTCCAGTTTCCACCCTCACACAGGGCATGCATAGATCACTCTGACACATGCAGGTGTGTTCCAGTTTCCACCCTCGCACAGAGCATGCATAGATCACTCTTGCACATGCAGGTGTGTTCCAGTTTCCACCCTCACACAGGGCATGCATAGATCACTCTGACACATGCAGGTGTGCTCCAGACTCCACTCTCACACAGGGCATGCATAGATCAATATGACACAGGCAGGTGTGTTCCAGTTTCCACCCTCACACAGGGCATGCATAGATGACTCTGACACATGCAGGTGTGTTCCAGTTTCCACCCTCGCACAGAGCATGCATAGATCATTCTGACACATGCAGGTGTGTTCCAGTTTCCACCCTCCCACATAGCATGCATAAATCACTCTGACACATGCAGGTGTGTTCCAGTTTCCACCCTCGCACAGAGCATGCATAGATCACTCTGACACATGCAGGTGTGTTCCAGTTTCCACCCCCACACATGGCATGCATAGATCACTCTGACACATGCATGTGTGTTCCAGTTTACACCCTCACACAGGGCATGCATAGATCACTCTGACACATGCAGGTGTGTTCCAGTTTCCACCCTCGCACAGAGCATGCATAGATAGCTCTGACACATGCAGGTGTGTTCCAGTTTCCACCCTCGCACAGAGCATGCATAGATCATTCTGACACATGCAGGTGTGCTCCAGACTCCACTCTCACACAGGGCATGCATAGATCACTCTGACACATGCAGGTGTGTTCCAGTTACCACCCTCACACAGGGCATGCATAGAGGAATATGACACATGCAGGTGTGTTCCAGTTTCCACCCCCACACAGGGCATGCATAGATGACTCTGACACATGCAGGTGTGTTCCAGTTTCCACCCTCACACAGGGCATGCATAGATCACTCTGACACATGCAGGTGTGTTCCAGTTTCCACCCTCACACAGGGCATGCATAGATAACTCTGACACATGCAGGTGTGTTCCAGTTTCCACCCTCATACAGGGCATTCATAGATGACTCTGACACATGCAGGTGTGTTCCAGTTCCACCCTCACACAGGGCATGCATAGATCACTCTGACACATGCAGGTGTGTTCCAGTTTCCACCCTCACACAGGGCATGCATAGATCACTCCGACACATGCAGGTGTGCTCCAGACTCCACTCTCACACAGAGCATGCATAGATCACTCTGACACATGCCGGTGTGTTCCAGTTTCCACTCTCACACAGGGCATGCATAGATCACTCTGACACATGCCGGTGTGTTCCAGTTTCCACTCTCACACAGGGCATGCATAGATCACTCTGACACATGCAGGTGTGTTCCAGTTTCCACCCTCACACAGGGCATGCATAGATCACTCTGACACATGCAGGTGTGTTTCAGTTTCCACCCTCACACTGGGCATGCATAGATCACTCTGACACATGCCGGTGTGTTCCAGTTTCCACCCTCACACAGGGCATGCATAGATCACTCTGACGCATGCCGGTGTGTTCCAGTTGCCACCCTCACACAGGGCATGCATAGATCACTCTGACACATGCAGGTGTGTTCCAGTTTCCACCCTCACACAGGGCATGCATAGATCACTCCGACACATGCAGGTGTGCTCCAGACTCCACTCTCACACAGAGCATGCATAAATCACTCTGACACATGCAGGTGTGTTCCAGTTTCCACCCTCGCACAGGGCATGCATGGATCACTCTGACACATGCAGGTGTGTTCCAGTTTCCAGCCTCGCACAGAGCATGCATAGATCACTCTGACACATGCAGGTGTGTTCCAGTTTCCACCCCCACACATGGCATGCATAGATCACTCTGACACATGCAGGTGTGTTCCAGTTTCCACCCTCACACAGGGCATGCATAGATCACTCTGACACATGCAGGTGTGTTCCAGTTTCCACCCTCGCACAGAGCATGCATAGATAGCTCTGACACATGCAGGTGTGTTCCAGTTTCCACCCTCGCACAGAGCATGCATAGATCATTCTGACACATGCAGGTGTGCTCCAGACTCCACTCTCACACAGGGCATGCATAGATCAATATGACACATGCAGGTGTGTTCCAGTTTCCACCCTCACACAGGGCATGCATAGATCACTCTGACACATGCAGGTGTGTTCCAGTTACCACCCTCACACAGGGCATGCATAGAGGAATATGACACATGCAGGTGTGTTCCAGTTTCCACCCTCACACAGGGCATGCATAGATGACTCTGACACATGCAGGTGTGTTCCAGTTTCCACCCTCACACAGGGCATGCATAGATCACTCTGACACATGCAGGTGTGTTCCAGTTTCCACCCTCACACAGGGCATGCATAGATAACTCTGACACATGCAGGTGTGTTCCAGTTTCCACCCTCATACAGGGCATGCATAGATGACTCTGACACATGCAGGTGTGTTCTAGTTTCCACCCTCACACAGGGCATGCATAGATCACTCTGACACATGCAGGTGTGTTCCAGTTTCCACCCTCACACAGGGCATGCATAGATCACTCCGACACATGCAGGTGTGCTCCAGACTCCACTCTCACACAGAGCATGCATAGATCACTCTGACACATGCCGGTGTGTTCCAGTTTCCACTCTCACACAGGGCATGCATAGATCACTCTGACACATGCCGGTGTGTTCCAGTTTCCACTCTGACACAGGGCATGCATAGATCACTCTGACACATGCAGGTGTGTTCCAGTTTCCACCCTCACACAGGGCATGCATAGATCACTCTGACACATGCAGGTGTGTTTCAGTTTCCACCCTCACACTGGGCATGCATAGATCACTCTGACACATGCCGGTGTGTTCCAGTTTCCACTCTCACACAGGGCATGCATAGATCACTCTGACGCATGCCGGTGTGTTCCAGTTGCCACCCTCACACAGGGCATGCATACATCACTCTGACACATGCAGGTGTGTTCCAGTTTCCACTCTCAAATAGGGCATGCATAGATCACTCTGACGCATGCAGGTGTGTTTCAGTTTCCACCCTCACACTGGGCATGCATAGATCACTCTGACGCATGCCGGTGTGCTCCAGACTCCACTCTCACACAGGGCATGCATAGATCACTCTGACGCATGCAGGTGTGTTCCAGTTTCCACCCTCGCACAGAGCATGCATAGATCATTCTGACACATGCAGGTGTGCTCCAGACTCCACTCTCACACAGGGCATGCATAGATCAATATGACACATGCAGGTGTGTTCCAGTTTCCACCCTCACACAGGGCATGCATAGATCACTCTGACACATGCAGGTGTGTTCCAGTTACCACCCTCACACAGGGCATGCATAGAGGAATATGACACATGCAGGTGTGTTCCAGTTTCCACCCTCACACAGGGCATGCATAGATGACTCTGACACATGCAGGTGTGTTCCAGTTTCCACCCTCACACAGGGCATGCATAGATCACTCTGACACATGCAGGTGTGTTCCAGTTTCCACCCTCACACAGGGCATGCATAGATAACTCTGACACATGCAGGTGTGTTCCAGTTTCCACCCTCATACAGGGCATGCATAGATCACTCTGACACATGCAGGTGTGTTCCAGTTTCCACCCTCACACAGGGCATGCATAGATCACTCCGACACATGCAGGTGTGCTCCAGACTCCACTCTCACACAGAGCATGCATAGATCACTCTGACACATGCCGGTGTGTTCCAGTTTCCACTCTCACACAGGGCATGCATAGATCACTCTGACACATGCCGGTGTGTTCCAGTTTCCACTCTGACACAGGGCATGCATAGATCACTCTGACACATGCAGGTGTGTTCCAGTTTCCACCCTCACACAGGGCATGCATAGATCACTCTGACACATGCAGGTGTGTTTCAGTTTCCACCCTCACACTGGGCATGCATAGATCACTCTGACACATGCCGGTGTGTTCCAGTTTCCACTCTCACACAGGGCATGCATAGATCACTCTGACGCATGCCGGTGTGTTCCAGTTGCCACCCTCACACAGGGCATGCATACATCACTCTGACACATGCAGGTGTGTTCCAGTTTCCACTCTCAAATAGGGCATGCATAGATCACTCTGACGCATGCAGGTGTGTTTCAGTTTCCACCCTCACACTGGGCATGCATAGATCACTCTGACGCATGCCGGTGTGCTCCAGACTCCACTCTCACACAGGGCATGCATAGATCACTCTGACGCATGCAGGTGTGTTCCAGTTTCCACCCTCGCACAGAGCATGCATAGATCATTCTGACACATGCAGGTGTGCTCCAGACTCCACTCTCACACAGGGCATGCATAGATCAATATGACACATGCAGGTGTGTTCCAGTTTCCACCCTCACACAGGGCATGCATAGATCACTCTGACACATGCAGGTGTGTTCCAGTTACCACCCTCACACAGGGCATGCATAGAGGACTCTGACACATGCAGGTGTGTTCCAGTTTCCACCCTCACACAGGGCATGCATAGATGACTCTGACACATGCAGGTGTGTTCCAGTTTCCACCCTCACACAGGGCATGCATAGATGACTCTGACACATGCAGGTGTGTTCCAGTTTCCACCCTCACACAGGGCATGCATAGATAACTCTGACACATGCAGGTGTGTTCCAGTTTCCACCCTCATTCAGGGCATGCATAGATGACTCTGACACATGCAGGTGTGTTCCAGTTTCCACCCTCACACAGGGCATGCATAGATGACTCTGACACATGCAGGTGTGTTCCAGTTTCCACCCTCACACAGGGCATGCATAGATCACTCTGACACATACCGGTGTGTTCCAGTTTCCACTCTCACACAGGGCATGCATAGATCACTCTGACACATGCCGGTGTGTTCCAGTTTCCACTCTCACACAGGGCATGCATAGATCACTCTGACACATGCAGGTGTGTTCCAGTTTCCACCCTCACACAGGGCATGCATAGATCACTCTGACACATGCAGGTGTGTTTCAGTTTCCACCCTCACACTGGGCATGCATAGATCACTCTGACACATGCCGGTGTGTTCCAGTTTCCACTCTCACACAGGGCATGCATCGATCACTCTGACGCATGCCGGTGTGTTCCAGTTTCTACTCTCACACAGGGCATGCATAAATCACTCTGACACATGCAGGTGTGTTCCAGTTGCCACCCTCACACAGGGCATGCATAGATCACTCTGACACATGCAGGTGTGTTCCAGTTTCCACCCTCACACAGGGCATGCATAAATCACTCTGACACATGCAGGTGTGTTCCAGTTTTCACCCTCACACAGGGCATGCATAGATGTCTCTGACACATGCAGGTGTGTTCCAGTTTCCACCCTCACACAGGGCATGCATAGATCACTCTGACACATGCAGGTGTGTTCCAGTTTCCACCCTCACACAGGGCATGCATAAATCACTCTGACACATGCAGGTGTGTTCCAGTTTCCACCCTCACACAGGGCATGCATGGGTCACTCGGACACATGCAGGTGTGTTCCAGTTTCCACCCTCACACAGGGCATGCATAGATCACTCTGACACATGCAGTTGTGCTCCAGTTTCCACCCTCACACAGGGCATGCATAGATCACTCTGACGCATGCCGGTGTGTTCCAGTTGCCACCCTCACACAGGGCATGCATAGATCACTCTGACACATGCAGGTGTGTTCCAGTTTCCACTCTCACACAGGGCATGCATAGATCACTCTGACGCATGCCGGTGTGTTCCAGTTTCCACCCTCACACAGGGCATGCATGGGTCACTCGGACACATGCAGGTGTGTTCCAGTTTCCACCCTCACACAGGGCATGCATGGGTCACTTCGTTCCTCCAAAAAGTTCTTGTTATCAGTCCCCCGCGTTCAAAGAGCAAAGTGGGGAGAGAGGGCTTTTTCTAGCCTTGCTCCGAAATTGTGGAACACTCTGCCCTGTGAAATCAAGTCCCTGCCATCATTGCAAGCCTTTAGAAGGGATCTGAAGACATGGCTGTTTGCCAAAGCCTACCCTTAGTTTTTGGGATCTGCCTTCTTTGTGATTTTTTCTTGATAGGCGCCTTGATGCCTCTGGGCTAAGTAGCGCTATATACGTTTTCATTCATTTCATTTCATTTCTCTCTCACACATGCAGGTGTTCTCCAGTTCCTACTCTTACACAGAGCAATCATGGATCACTCTAACACATGCAGGTGTGTTCTCCAGACTGTACACTCACACAGAGCATGCACAGGTGATTTAGACTTTTGCCTTCTCACACTCCTTCTCAGGTTTCCTCCAAGATCAGGAACAAGAAGCCCAACAGGCTAAGGCAAGCCTGCCCCCACTGCACTCTAAATCTACCCTTCCCTATCCCCATTCTCTCTATGGCTCTATCTAGAGCCTAGCCATGCTGGTGTATTCACATTTGTTGTCACACACAGAGGCAATAAATGAAATATGCTCTCAAGGATAAATCCAAGACCAGGTGATTTTTATAGAATGTTTAAGACCAGGGACAAAGTTGTAAAGTAAGTACTTTTGGAGTGACGAGTTTGCAAAGATCCTAAATTATATCACTTTTATGCAGAGTTACACACCATAGGAAGTAATCTGGCAAAAATTGTAAAATACATATAAAATCAGGCAATGCTTTTACAAAATTCGCCTTCTCCATTGAGATCGATTTCAGAAAAGTTCCAAAGTTCCAGCAGGAGAAGTTCAGGAGAGTCCCAGACAGGCTGGGAACAGGGGTGCTGGGGTCTTGGAAGCTGAAGTGGGCAATTAAAAGAGCACTGCACCGAGGGACTTACTTTACTGGGTTTCCTGAGAGGAAAGAGGCTGGGGACCACAGGAGCAGTGCTGGGGCCGTTGGGGCCGGGTGCAGAGTGAACAAGTCAGTCGGGCATCATGCGGTGCAATCTTGGGACAGCTGTACCACTCAGGAAGTGGGTTTCGGGGTTCTCAACGTCCCTCAATGCATGCTTGCTTCTGGTACTTTGGGAGTCCGGTGTGGACTCTTCATTTCAGTATTTGTTGTTGTGGGTCCATGACTGCAGTAGGTCCTGGTGTCTCCAAACTTGGTGGGGAGACAGATCAGACCCTCCAGAGCTGTTGTACGTTTTCTCCCTTCAGTTCCGCATCGAGCACGTCAAACATCAGCACATCGACAAACTGGACTTCGCAGGATTGCCTGTGGTTTGCAGAGGTGTAATACCCTCACTCCAAGGGAGCTTCTTGGCAATTCTTTGAAGGCTGGAGGTGCTCCGGGAGTTCTTGGAGTCCTTTCAAGTTGCAGGACAACACAGCAGCAGCGATTGTCAAGTCCAGGGGGCAGCAGGTCGGGTTTTGGTGCCTTTTTCTTCTGCAGCAGGACCTCAGTTCTCGAGCAGTGGGTCTTTTTTGTCCTGGTCTTCTCTTGTCCGTCGACTCTCATGTTCAGGTTACAAGTGGAGAAAGGTAGTAGCCAATGGGCTACTTACTTTTAGGGTGTCTACACTCTCTATTGACCACGTCCTGAGGGAAGAAGCACTACCCTAGCCATGATATGTTGTTTTTCCACCACCCCAGGAAACTAGAATTTCAGTAGAGGGGTTCACATTGCCTGACCTTCTCTAGGAGTTGTGCAGGCTAAGTGGGGAACCTCCTACCAATCTAAATAATTCTCTTGCCTTGCCTCTCACCAAAAGTGGAGCGGGAAAAGGGGCTTGGCCTTGTAAATGTAAATATGTAAATTGATACTTGTATAGCACACTACTCACCCGCAAGGGTCTCAAGGCGCTTGTACGAATACTGCTGTGGAACCCATCCCGGCTTTCCCTGTGAGGCATCCACTCCTGGGCCCCCCCAAGGTAGAGGCCAGGCATCCTTAGCGTTGTGGAGATTAAGCAAGCTATTGCCCAGAGTTGCAGAGTGGGACTCCATGATTGGAATAGGCACCGAGGTGAGAATTATCAGGTCCATGGAAGTTTTGAGCCCAAGACCCGCTGAGGCGGGGAATTGAACCCGGGTCCCGGGCTAGACCTCTGCATCAGGGTCTGCCGCTCTAATCATTGAGCCACACTTCTCCACTTTCTGGCAGCTTTCCACACTATCTGGCAGCTTCACCTCTGAAGCTTCCTGCCCAGGAAGGCCAACCTGTCCGTGAGGAGGTGTTAAGCACATCTGCCCAGAGCAAGCTTTGTCTATGTCCTTTGAGAGCACTGACTCTCACCCCATGAGGTCAGAAACATGTCTGGTAGTAGCAGGTTGATGGTAACAAGCCAGGAACCACGTTGATGCTTGGTAGGTATTCACAGGACCCTCTAAAAGGGTCATCTGTGTCATTTTTTAATACATCCTCCACTGGCATCAGCACAGATTTATTAAGACAAGATATTTGGCGCCAAACATCTCAGGGTGCAGTGCAGCCATCATGGAGCTAGGAAAGTCTTGTTGACAAGTATCCAACCCATGTACTCTTCATGGCTTCCCTGTGCACTTACAGCATCTGGGAATAGACTGGACTTGAAGGGGCTTATCTGTGCATGCTGAAATGCCCTCACATAGGAAAAACTGCACTCTGCCCTAGGGCTAAAGTCCTGCCGTAGGGGTGACTTTCCTACACCGTATGCAGTACACGGGGAGGCATGGCACACAGGGCGGTGTGTCATGTTGATTCTTCTGGTTTTCCTGCACCAAGACACACCTCCTGCAATGGCAGAGTGCGGAGCCTTAGGACGGATCCCTGGGGGTTGCACAACCAGTGCTGCAGCCCAGAGGGCCCTCCTTATTACGCTTGCCCTAGGTAACAGGAGTATCATTTACTAGGAACATAAAGGGGTAGCTGAAGTCATGCTAAACGTAATACTGTGTTTGGGGTAAAGATGTGGCATTGGGAACCTGGAAAGGCCATCTGCATGGGCACGGGCAGTCCCAGGAATGTGTTCCACTGTAAAGTCCATTCTCTGTAGGGAGATGGACCACCTTAGCAGTTTGGTGTTTTCTCCTTTCATCTGCATGAGCCATCTGAGAGGCCTCTGGTCAGTTTGGACAAGGAAGTGAGAACTAAACAGGTTTGGTCTCAGCTTCCTCATGAAATAAACCACAGGAAAGGCCTCCCTCTCAATGGCACTCCAACGCTGCTCCCTGGGGAGAAGTCACCTGCTGATAAAAGCAACAGGTTGGTCATGGCTATCATCATTGGCCTGGGTTAGGACCGCTCCTATCCCGTGTTTAGAGGTATCAGTCTGCACTAAGCATGGGCGAATTTTGCGAATCTCGCGTTCGCGAATTTTGCGGATTTGCGAACTCGCAATCCGCAAAATCCGCAAATTCTCGCGAATTTGCAGATTTTTTTTTGTGTTTGCGCGGGTTTCTGCCAGTTCGCGAGGGTTTTGTACAATGTCGCAAATTGCGAACTTACCTGTCGGGTCGCAAGTTTCGCGAACTTGTTGTTTCTACGTGTCCAGCCTGTTTGGGACACTCTTCTTCATCACTGCCACTCTCTGTCACCACTGCCACTCTCTGACTACTCATGCCACCCTCTGGCCCACCCATGCCACCCTCTGTTTCATCACAGCACCCTCTGGTTGTCCAGTCAGTGTACATTATTGTGGCAACGCAAGCACACCTTCCCTGCCTCAAGTGACCTGAATTAATTTGGGGCTGATTAATGTGTCACAGAATATTTTTTTAGCTGGCACCTGCTTCCTTAGTGCTTCCTGATTAGTGATCTTTTGCACTTGCTAAGTGCTTTCATTGTTGCAAAATTAGTTACAACACCTGCCCTGCCCCAACTGACAATAATGAATTAGGGGCTGATTAATGGATTTGAACTTCCAGCCTGGCTCCTGCTTGTCTCCCTTAGCTGTAATTCAGGACCTTTGTGGCATATGTGTAACTATTCTGAGGTTCAGAGCAGGGTCACATAATAGTTTCAACTGGCAACTGAACTCTGGAGGGCCCCCTCAGGAAGCACTAGAGGAAATGGCTACTAATGATGAGCCTGAACTTTTGAACCTGGTAAGTAGTTTCAGTTTTGCTAAGATCGTATTTCTGCAATTTTGCACTTATTCGCAGGGCGCGAACTCACGCGAACAGTGCGAACAGTGCGAGCAAAATCCGCTGCTCGCGGATTTGCGGATTTTGCGGGAGATTCGCAAATCTCGCGGATTGCGAATTTACCGAAAATCCGCAAAATCCGCGAGCGAAACGGATTTTCCGCCCATGCTTAGTTCCATGTATCCCCACATGACGAAACTAACTGTGGCCATTCACACGTTGTACAGGCCAATTAAGGTCTGTCATGTCCCTTCATACCAAGCCCAAAGCTCTTGGCCGACTGCATCGAGGAATCTGGAGATTTTAAGATGGATGCTGAGCACATTACTTCTTTCAAGGTGTCAAAAGCCTTTTGACAGCTCACTATCCACTTTAACCTGTTGGACATTGTCTTAGAGATAAGTAACTAAGTAAGTAAAACAACTAGTAGAGTGCACAAATGCAGAGTGTAGCAAGGACATGAGGGAAAATAGGGAGACACTGCATCCTTCCAGTGAAGGGGATAGCCATGTCCTAAGCATCTTCCTAATCTGGGGTCTGGTAGATTGAAGCCTGATGATGCCGGCAGCGGATGCCAGAGTTTCGACGCTCGATAGGACAGGCTTCTACCTCCCTATCTAGCTTCATGGATTTTGGGGACCTGGATTGGACCCTTATTGGCAGATGTAAGATTCCGCCGAGGGCAATACGACTGAAAAGATTCTGTAAGATCGATGACCCTCCACCATAACAGAGCTTTATGCACCAGACCAAGCGCCTTGAGCTCAAAGCGCTGCATGACCTGTGCCCATGAAGATCCCCAATGCTGCGAGAGATACGGGGGTATTTCGAATACTGAGCAGCGCTCGCGCTGATGCACTTTGAAGTGATTGAAGTTTTAGTAGCTGGTGATTATCTAAGCCCAGAAAGAGGGCTTTACAGTAATCAATTTGAGAGAGCATTAAAGCGAGTACAACTGTTTTTTTTAGTAGGTCAAGTGGACTAAAACGCAAAATATTGCGCAAGGAATTTAGTCGAAAAAATGATGTCAAAAGGTTGATGTGTCCTTCAAAGTTGAATTGGACATCAAACAGGAATCACACGGCTCCTCGCTTTAGCCGCTGAATTTGGACAGGGACCTGCTTCCATCATCATCAAGATCGGTTCCGGAGTGGTGGTCCATTCCCAAACTCCAGGACTTCCCTTTTGTCTGTGTTTAAGTTAAGATAGTTCCGATGCATCCAACCCATGAGGTGTTTCAAACAGCTGTGGAATCTCCTCACACTCGAGGAAATGGAGATGACGATCTGCGTGATATCGACATATGATGCCAACGAGAAACCGCGAGCCCATATCAGTTCGGCCAGACTCTAAATCGATATTAAATAAGGTTGATGACAGACAGGGCTGAGCTTTGGGGGAGGCCGCAGAGGTCAGTTCTGTGAGGGGGCCCACCATGGGTCTGTATCCCTGCACCAACCTCCACACGGATGCCCCGGAGCAATCCCAGGCTCTTCGAGTCCCTGTGTCCCCGGAGTGCCCAAGAGCACAGCTGGCAGATAAAACCACTGCGGTTTCTGTGTCACACTTAGACTGGAAGCCAAGATGGGTAAACAACCTTCCAGTACTAATCAATTATCTTATCAAAACAAACTCTTCTCTTTCATCAGACTAAACTGCTGTTCCCTCCCAAACACAGATTTGATGTATTTGACTTGCTAATTAAGGATAAAGCTGACGCAATCTTTCTCACCGAAACCTGGCTCCACGCGAGCTCATGTCCTGGCATCGCCGCAGCGCTGCCCACCGATGATGCAACAGGCAGGAAAGATCGCAGCGTGAAAACAGGAGGGGGAATAGCTAGTATCTTTAGGAAAGACTACCAGTGTGAATGTGAGCATCTCCCTTTCCCCAACCGTGAGGCCGCCCTGTTCAAGCAATCCCTCCCCCCAAAGTTTACCCTTTCAGTATACTTGCCTATCAGCCTGCCGCCCCCTCGTCTACCTGGACCTCGACATTTCCTGAACTAGAGGCTCCTCTAGCTATCGAAACAGCCAACTCCTCACTTTTGGGAGATTTAAACCTTCACTTAGAAAACACGACGTGCAAAGTTAGCTCTAATTTCATTTCTGACTTGGCCTCCATGAATGTCCATCTATTAAAATCTGGGCCCACTCACGAGGCTGCCCCTTTCCTGGATCCCATCTTTTCTAACCTCGCAGAGATCAGTTGCCTTCAGGCTCTTCCATATGTTGGTCGGATCATTATTCAATTGGCTTTAACCTTACACTTTCTGTATACTCTGTAGCCATTTCCTCTACTTTAGAATCACAAATCAGGAATTGGAAAAAAATAGACATCATTGCCCTGAATACATTTCTGAACACCCAGAGACCTTCTTCCAAACAACAGGCAAATCCCCGTCATCCTCACTGCAGAAATGGCTTTTTCTCTCCAACAAAAGAACTAACAGCCACCGGCCTGCACCTTGGTGTACTGAGTCACTGAAATCAGAAAAAGATAACTGTAAAGTCACAGGAACGTAAGTGGAGAAAAAACTATACGATAGATTGAAAACTGACTATAAAAACGACTTAAAAAACTATCACAACCTTTGCAAAACCGACCGAGCAGACTATATCTCCATTTCTGATGTTCTAAATTGTTCCAAGACTCTTTGCAACACAGTCAAGGAACTCGCTGGTTCCAAAACCCAAGCGTTGCCTCCTGCACCCAATAAACAGAAATGCGCAGTTCTGGCCCCCTTCTTTGTCCACAAAGTAGATAAGATATATCAAGATATTGCGCTGGCGCAAACGGAAAATCTTCCTCTCACCTCCTTACTTCGTTCATCTTGTGAAACAGACGACTCACTTCCCAATAAAGGAGAGCCACCTGATATTCCTGACCACCTCCTCGAAACCTGGCCTTCGTTGAATACAGATACTTCGGTCAAACTTCTAAATAACACGAAATCAGGATCACCTAAAGATCCGCTGCCCATTTCTGTATTAAAGCAGCTAGATTCACCTTCAATATCCGTGTTGACTGATTTCCTAAATGCCTCTCTGCAGGAAGCCTTTATCCCATAGGAATGGAAATATGCTATGATAAACCTCCTTCTCAAAAAGGCAAATGCTGACCCCGATATACCCGGTAACTATCGGCCCATATCACTATTGCCTGCTTTCTCTAAAATTCTTGAAAAGCATATCCATATACATCTATCTGAGTTTGCGGCCGCCCAAGGACGTCTTCATCCTACTCAGTCAGGCTTCAGAGCAGGTTTCGCAAGGTAGCGAAACTACCTTATTAGGGGTACTGGAAATCATACGTCACCTCCTAGACAAGGGTGACACCGTAGCTCTTATCCGGTTAGATCTGAGCGCTACATATGGAGTCTCACTCTGTGCTAATCAAAACTCTTAGGTCATTAGGTATCTGTGGCTCAGCTCTGGATTGGCTTATTGCATTCCTTACTAACTATTCTTTCACGTTTTCTCACGTACAGCCTATTCAGAAGTCCATTCCTTTGTTCACGGAGTGCCGCAAGGCTCTATCCTCAGTCCTCTACTTTTTAATTTATATGTAAGACCTCTAGCTGATGTGGCAGAGGAATCTGGGCTATCCCTATTCTCCTACGCCGACGATTTCCAAATCATTTTTCCGCTCAAAACAAGAATCCTCCTTCCTCGCTTAAAACTGGTCTAAACAAAACATCATCATGGATTCAACAACATTTTCTCAAATTAAACGGAGAAAAAACGGAGGTACTTGTATTGGGAAAAAATAAAGATCTCTGGGACCCCCAACACTGGCCTCGTGAAATGGGCACTCCTCCCTCTCCTTCCCACCAAGTCCGCAATTTGGGCATTACGATTGATGATTCACTCAACATGCATTCCCAATCAGTTAAAGTAGCAGGGATATGCTTCGCTATCCTCAAATGGTTAAAAAGAATCTGTTAGATGTTACCAGACTCCACTCGAAAAACCGTGGTCAATGCCTTCATAACATCAAGGCTCAACTACGGAAATGTGCTGTATTTGGGCTCAAACAAAACCGAAGTCCATAGACTACAGATGGTGGAAAGTTCAGCGGTCAGACTCCTGTGCGGAGTCCCGAGGGCCACCTCCATTGCCGCCGATCGACGTAACTTACACTGGCTCAGGGTGGAAAACCGAGTAAAGTTTAAAGCCCTGAGCTATATGCACAAAATCAAAACTGGTCATGCTCCACAATATCTTCAATCTCTGGTTAGTCCCTACGTTCCCTCCTGAAACCTACGCTCCGCCACTCAAGGGAGGATCATTGTCCCTAAAATCAAACTAGCTCGGACGGGCGGAAGGTCTTTCTCTGATCTTGGTCCCACACTTTAGAATGCCTTGCCCACAGCACTACACAATGAAACTGACTACGTTACTGACTACATTAAATTCCGCAAGTCCTTAAAGACGTGGCTTTTTGATAAATAATTGGCCTCTCTTGTTTTCTATCTATTTCCTGGATTTGCACGCTGCGCTGGGAAACCCTTTTTGGGTAGCTGTCGCGCATCATAAAATTATTAATAGTACCCGGTCCAGCCAAGTAATGCCCTGACTTGGGTCTCAGTGGTTGGAGCTGCTCAATCTAGAATGGGCTGGAGTTTGGGCTGTAGTATCTGGACTTGGCCTCCACCTACAAGGTGACTCAAGTATCAAATAGACGCAACGCTGAGTGTTAAAGCGCGTGGGGGCTGCCGGAGTGGACAACAAGTACCAGCATTCATCTGGGCCAGAGAGACAGCGACGCCCACAGCCCTCCCATCCTGACCGCACCACAGTGAAAATACCTCGCGTCTCCCGCTATGCGGGAGACACAGCGCTGTGTGTTGAAGCGCGTAGGGGCTGCCGGAGTGGACAACAAGCACCAGCATTCATCGGGCCAGAGAGACAGCGACGCCCACAGCCCTCCCATCCTGACCGCACCACAGTGAAAATACCTTGCGTCTCCCGCTATGCGGGAGACGCAGCGCTGTGTGTTGAAGCGCGTGGGGGCTGCTGGAGTGGACAACAAGCACCAGCATCCATCGGGGCCAGAGAGACAGCGACGCCCACAGCCCTCCCTTCCTGACCGCACCACAGTGAAAAGACCTTGCGTCTCCCGCTATGCGGGAGACGCAGCGATGTGTGTTGAAGCGCGTGGGGGCTGCCGGAGTGGACAACAAGCACCAGCATCCATCGGGCCAGAGAGACAGCGACGCCCACAGCCCTCCCATCCTGACCGCACCACAGTGAAAAGAACTCGCGTCTCCCGCTATGCGGGAGACGCAGCGATGTGTGTTGAAGCGTGTGGGGGCTGCCGGAGTGGACAACAAGCACCAGCATCCATCGGGGCCAGAGAGACAGCGACGCCCACAGCCCTCCCATCCTGACCGCACCACAGTGAAAATACCTCGCGTCTCCCGCTATGCGGGAGACGCAGCGCTGTGTGTTGAAGCGCGTGGGGGCTGCTGGAGTGGACAACAAGCACCAGCATCCATCGGGCCAGAGAGACAGCGACGCCCACAGCCCTCCCTTCCTGACCGCACCACAGTGAAAAGACCTTGCGTCTCCCGCTATGCGGGAGACGCAGCGATGTGTGTTGAAGCGCGTGGGGGCTGCTGGAGTGGACAAAAGGCACCAGCATCCATCGGGGCCAGAGAGACAGCGACGCTCACAGCCCTCCCTTCCTGACCGCACCACAGTGAAAAGACCTTGCGTCTCCCGCTATGCGGGAGATGCAGCGATGTGTGTTGCAGCGCGTGGGGGCTGCCGGAGTGGACAACAAGCACCAGCATCCATCGGGGCCAGAGAGACAGCGACGCCCACAGCCCTCCCTTCCTGACCACACCACAGTGAAAAGAACTCGCGTCTCCCGCTATGCGGGAGACGCAGCGATGTGTGTTGAAGCGTGTGGGGGCTGCCGGAGTGGACAACAAGCACCAGCATCCATCGGGGCCAGAGAGACAGCGACGCCCACAGCCCTCCCTTCCTGACCGCACCACAGTGAAAAGACCTTGCGTCTCCCGCTATGCGGGAGACGCAGCGATGTGTGTTGAAGCGCGTGGGGGCTGCCGGAGTGGACAACAAGCACCAGCATCCATCGGGGCTAGAGAGACAGCAACGCCCACAGCCCTCCCTTCCTGACCGCACCACAGTGAAAAGACCTTGTGTCTACCGCTTTGCGGGAGACGCAGCGCTGTGTGTTGAAGCACGTGGGGGCTGCCGGAGTGGACAACAAGCACCAGCATCCATCGGGGGGCCAGAGAGACAGCGACGCCCACAGCCCTCCCTTTCTGACCGTGTTGCTCATTATAGCTGCCACGTCATTTCTGTCCCGCTGGACGCGCGCGGGCCAGCGCCGGGCTAAGCCCGGGCAAAGGGCGGGCCGTCTGGCGCCGTCCATGGACGGAGGAGGACGGGACGGGCCACCTTCCCTGACTCCCCGGGATTCGACCTTCACTGGCACATTGACTGGAGCAGTACAAGTTGCAAGCAGAAGGAGCAGAAGGCTTACTGAGAAGGACGTTTGACCTATAAAAACACTGTTAGACGGGGGACCTGAGGGTCGGCCGAGCAAGGGGGAGAGGCCTCCTGGCGAGGCTCTCTCCTTAGATCGTACGGATGAGCAACTACCCCCCCCCCCCACAGATAGACACCACACAAAGATAGATTCTCAACACTTTTATCGGTATTCTTAGGCAGGTTATCTTCACGATACAGGAGGAACAGGTTATTAGGATTCCTTCAATTCTAGTCTCTGGGGGAAGGGGGTAGCGGGACAGTCTCAGTACCGGTCTTGGTACAAGGATATCTGGTGCCCAGCTCTCAATCCTCGAGCTGGAGGGTTCTCTGGTAGGGGCCGCGGCAGCGCCAGCAGGCCTTCAATGATGGTTCACGAAGATGAGCCGCGGCAGCGCCAGCAGGCCTCCAAAGATAGTTCACGACGATGAGCCGCCGCAGCGCCAGCAGGCCTTCAAAGATAGTTCACGAAGATGAGCCGCGGCAACACCAGCAGGCCTTCAAAGATGGTTCACGAAGATGAGCCGCGGCAGCGCCAGCAGGCCTCCAAAGATAGTTCACGACGATGAGCCGCGGCAGCGCCAGCAGGCCTTCAAAGATAGTTCACGAAGATGAGCAGCGGCAGCGCCAGCAGGCCTTCAAAGATGGTTCACAAAGATGAGCCGCGGCAGCGCCAGCAGGCCTCCAAAGATAGTTCACGACGATGAGCCGCGGCAGCGCCAGCAGGCCTTCAAAGATGGTTGACGAAGATGAGCCGAGGCAGCGCCAGCAGGCCTTCAAAGATGAGTTTGTCTCGGGTCTCTCGACTCCAGGATACAACTGACTTCCTGCTCTGGAGCTGTCCCAGTTATAGGTCTGGTGCCCTTTGATGTCCGGACCCTCGCTCTTGGAGGTCGGGGAGTCCGGGATGAGGGAGTCCAGACACCCAGCAGAGGGGTGGAGCCAGCGCCCAGGGAGGCAGGGGGCGACTGAAACCATGCAGATGGGGGACCATCGAAACTCTTTCTCCCATTGACTCGCCAAGTGGTCTCTTTATCCCCTGGGTGGATGGTGGTGCCTCGATGTCGGGGCTTGGCTGGGCCTGAGGCTGAGGTCGACCCGAGGCCACGAAGCCTGGTCGTGGAGGGTCCAAGATGGCGGCTGGGCCGGAGACAGGGGTTCGGGAAAAGGGCCCGGGCCAGCCGAGAAGGTTGCGAATACGAGTCTGAGTTCTGTCGGGGAAGAGCTGGGGGTGGCCCAGAGGGCGGCAGGTGCGGCTCTTGCCCGGGGAACAGGGGTAGCGGTAATCCGGGACCCGCCATGCGGGAGGGGTCGGACCACGCCATGAGGCCGGGTCTAACAAACACTAAGCCAGAAATACAAGTTTTCTAGGGGGTTTAATTGTTTGAGTTAAGGTAACGCTATCCGGGACTTGGCGCAACTGTTATATAGGACAATATAGCTGGTGCAGTATGGCTCCCAAAGTTAACACCCGTTCCACGAATGTGAAAACAAACATTCCTTTAACCCCCAAGGTAATTGTACAAAATTGTAACATAGGGTCTCCTTTTAACATACAGCCCACTGCGATAGACTTAATGCTGCAGAAAGTGAACTATAAAATAGAGCGCACAGAGAGAAGGCTGTCGATAACTCCTTTACTTGACTGCACTATTCCGTCACAGGTTATCACTAATGAGTTGACAGCTAACTCTCCACATATCTGTATAGAACTGGTTACCCAGGATATTCCCTGCGCACAGCCAGCCACTAATACACCTGAAGGTATAGTCATGACATGTAAGAAAGCATCTACTACAATGAGAAGAAGACCTCGTCAGAAGACCCTAGGCCCAAAAAAATCTAAATCTCGAACACTAATCCCACAAAAGAAACCTATTGAGGCAGAGGATATTGAGGTTTCCGAGAGCCATTATACCGGTCCTCCATCCTGGGTGACTGAGGTAGTCACAAACCTACAAAACTCTCTAGAGCTACTCATAGTGAGCCAGATCAAACCTATAATCAGTAGATTGGATACAATCATAAATGAGTTAATTAAGAGGGGAAAGAATCAGGTTAAACATGTGAATAATAATGTTAATGGTAGCATTTCTACTACCGTTACCAGCCCAGTCATTCAGCCCGCCACATTAATCAACCGCACGGCCAGTAATCAGCACACGGTAGTACATGATATAACACCTACTGTTTCCTCTATACCCACAAATGTTGCATCTTGCCAGGGCAAAGGGCCAAGTGTAACCGAAGGGAGGCCAATCATGCTAATAGTACCTGTGCAAAAGGGAAAATCATTACACCAAACAAGAAGTGAAATTAACTTAAGAGTAGCAACCCCCTTACCCAGTATAAATTTGCCACCTGAGGCTTGTCCCTATGTTGTGGTACTCAGGGGGGGGGGGGCTGAATTAAACCCTGAGCAGAAAGAATCCTACCTTGAGCTTAAAAATAAGACAATAGCGTGGTTGAATAAGAATAGACCGCTGGGAGGGAATGAAAGCAGAGACATTATGCACGTCAGGAGGGTGAACTGGATAGGTTGTATAAATAAAGACCTGGAAGGTAATGGTATAATTGTGAACTTTCAGGACAAGAGATTGGTGGAATATATATTGTCAAGTGGCTCACTACATCTATAAAGTACAATTAAAACGCTGCCACTGAGATATTTCTACCCCATACTACATGCCCCCTATGACTCCAGACACCATTTGGGCAGAGTAGGTATAGGCCAACCTGGTAATGGGATGGGCAGGTTCGTCACAAACAAGACGCCGCTATCTAGGAGAATAGATTCAGTCCCTTACTGAGCTCTTAGAAGACAATGATTGACCACAAACACATCAGGGTCAAGTCATGGAGCTCACTGATATGGAGGGTAACGCAATAAGCACATTTAGGGGGGAAGGGGAGCCACGAGGCTGATAAATATTAATAATGGATCAACACGACAATTATCAGCCAGTAAACATATTCCCCAATGGCAAGCCCCGATAAGGAGGTCACCCAGTAGGCCGACGAGCATCATATACCCCAATTCAATCGTACACAGGAGGTGAACTGGAGGACGGCCTCGGCGCAGCACCTGACACAGAATCTTGGGAGTTATATTTCACCCCCAAGGTCTGAGGAAGGGCTGATACCTGATTGCCAGAGAAATGAAAATTCAGGTAGGGGTACTGAGGGGGAGTAGAAGATTCTATCTTAGAACGTCGCTGGCCTGGCTGGAAAATTCCACAACAAAGAATGGAGAGAGTACATCGGGGGGTTTCATATAATTAGTTTGCAAGACACGTGGGCTTTGGATAATAACCCCTTTCACATGGCTGGTTACAAATGCTTTTAAGTGCCAGCGCAAAGAGCTAGTGCAGGAAGAGCTGTAGGAGGTTTGGTGGTTTACGCAGACTTGAACTTGAAAGGAGTATGGACGAACCCACTATGGACAGCACATAATATGCAGGCGCTACGGTTTGTAAAACAGGGTCTTAGACTAACACTGTTTAACCTATAAAATGCAGGGACAGTAAAAGGAAAAAAACTTACATTACAGGAACTAGATTACAGACTCCAACCGGAGCTGGATTTCAGAAAAGGGGCTGTGGAGAAATCTTTGGTAATCTTGGGTGATTTGAATTGTCACCTCTGCCCAACCCTGTTCCCTGAATGGAGACAGGTCCCGGTGCTCCATGGAGAAGGGTCCACATTTCAAACACTCCACAGAAGGTCTAGTTCTCAGTGGTATACTAAAGACGTATGATTTGGAACACACAGTAGATTTGGTCCGCCCAGCAGAGGATGGGTCCCTCAGTCCAACATTCAAAGGGAGAGGCTGTTCCTCTCACATAGATTACTTCTTGGTGTCTAGGCACATAAAAAGATGAATTAGTACAGTGGGGATTGAATGGAGCATATTTAGCGATCACAACCCCCTGACTCTAACACTTCAACAGTGGGGCTGTTCTAAGTCCAGCCCCCAGGTGGACGATGTGCTGAGGGTCACTGATAGAGGAAGGCGACTCAGATGGGCAAAAATTGACGGGGAATAAAGAACTACTCATACAAGGGAAGGCTCAGATTGAGGAATTTTTAGATCCTATGATAGAGGGGAGCAACTTGCTTGGGGCATTTAGTTCAGTGACCAAGCTGGTAGACGACCTATTAATAACAAAAGCTCCCAAGAGGAATAACATGCAGCCGAGGTGGTTTGATAGCAAGTGCTCACAAGCCCTTAGAGACTTAAAACGTAGTTTAAAATCGAAGCCCAGGGATTCCTGTAGAACAGCCCAGTGCAGACGAATGTACAAAAATGCACTGAAGCAATGAAAGACCACATTACAAATGGAAGCTTGGTCAGGCTTGAGAGAGGCGGGCGAAAGAAGGGACATGGCCCTATTCTGGAGGACTATTGATAATCCATGCTTCCAGGATTGCAATACCCCTGAGATTGGGTCTAGTATTTTACCAGATCAGTGGGTCACACACTTGGAAGGATTATATACCCACAATCAGGAAACTGAAATGGAATAGGGGGGATGCCCAACAGGGTCCTGGTATTGAGTTTACCCTTGCAGAAATAACGGCAGGGATTCAAGGCCTAACACACAACAAGGCTCCAGGCCCTGATGGCTCTCCACCCGATTTATACCTGAGTAAAGTAGATCTCTGGGCCCCCATCCTTACCAGAGTGTTAAACACTGCTGTTCAACTTGGTTTGCCCCGCTCTTGGTCTACTGCGGTTATTATCCCGATCTTCAAGAAGGGCAATAGGGACAACCCGCAATGTTACAGACCAATCTCTCTGATTGATGTTGTAGGAGAGTAGGGTCTGCAATCCTATGATCACCCGGACTTTTTGCTTTTGTTTCACTGGTTTACGACTTTCTCGGGCTGTGCCCCTGCCAATCAGACCCACAGCCTAGCTGTTCTCTCACTAAATTGATGCGTGTACCTTAGGTGCATTACCCAATTGGAACTGGGCCACCCTGTCAGACCCTGTAACTCAGGGCATCGGTGTACCCAGGGCCTACCAGGGGCTGAAGCATGTATTATGCCACCCCTGGATGGCCGTCTAAATCTGACACAACTGGCTGCCTGACAGCTGGGGCAACGTAGCGTACACGCTCGTTGCTTTAGGTATAGTATCCCTATATCTAACCTCACAATGGACACCCGGGCTCCTATCAGTCACTCCTATAGCAGGCCTTGACAATCCTGAAGGCAGAGTGCATGGACCCGTGTGAATTGGGCTCTGGCACGAGCCAAGCCCGGTTGCAGCTTGCGGAACCAAGACCCAACGGCTGTTCCATGATAACGCGTATCATATCGGTAACTTCGGTATAGCGTTATCAAGACATGTCGAGTAAGGTGTCATACGAATCGGGATGCTGCCCCCTCACCAACTCTGGCGACGAGGCTAGCATTCCACCCTTCTAGAGGGACACGACATGTACGTAATTGTGAACCCCGGTTAAAGTTAACTGAAGCCTCAGCTCCACAAAATGGATGCTGCCACCACAGACACGAGTCTGACCTCCTGCTGCTGGGAGTCCTTCCAGCGAGGAGAGCTTGGACAAAGGGTTTCCTGTCAAGGGCGGTGTTCTCACCGTCCCAGACAGGGTTTGTGTATTCTGGGTAGGTAGGGCTTTACAAGAAGGTGACTGCGGAGTGGCACCCAGGTGCTCACTAACCATCTGCCGGCTAGAACCAGTTCCAGGGGCGTGCAGCCCCTGGCCTGGGGAAAGTCCGGCAGGGGGAGAGGGGTGTAACTACCCCCCTTCCTGGTCCCACCCCTAGGGCAGGACCTAGTCATGTGCCCACCCCTTTCTTTAGGATAAAGGCCGGAGCGGGGACCCTTCCAAATTAGATCATCTTTGAATCAAGAATACTTTCTACGAAAGGACTTCGAGACTCTTCTCAAGATTTCTCCCTTGTGGCTAAGGAGTAGTCACCCTGCATCAGCGGGCACCATCTAAGAACTCTGCGGTTTGCTGCAAGTCCTTCCTCGGGAATCCGACGGCCCAGCTCGACGAGAACCGGCTTCCCTGGCACCTCTGACCTCTACCCACGTCGTCAGCTCAGCTGAGATCTGTGGGTGCGACGAGACCTCAAGGGACCGGCCATCATCAAAACCTGCACACTTTCTTAATCAGCACGACCATCGAAGCAATTCTCTGGTGAGTGCTCTGGGGTCCGAGAAGCCCCGACCCTGAGCAGCTCCAGCACCGAAGTGCAGCCTCCCAGCATCTCCACGATCTGCGTGGGGCCCTTCTGCTCACTGCTCAGCACGTTGTCTGGTCACTAGCCGCTGGCTTGTGTCCTTCTTTGACGACATCCGACAACCAACGCTGCTGGTCTGGTTGCTCCAGACTGGCCTTTGCTTCCATCTTTGAGAGAAGCACCCCGGACCCTCCTGGTCCACTCCAGACGCCATTTTAGGCCCACCACGTGGCCCTGAAATCTGCCAAGGCTTGTTGCCCCAATCCTGGGCCCAGCGACGCAGACAGCATCAATCTTCGTGGGACAGCTCGCACCTCCATCCTGGTCGCCGACAACGCCTCCTGGTCCGTGAGTCTGCAGAGCCTAGCGTCGCCCACTCACCTAGTCGAGGTGACGGCCATCCGGTGCCTTCCTGGTACCCTCTGACTACTGGCTAGCAGTACGAACTTGGTCCCCTCTGCTTTCAGGTATCAACGATCTCTGATCCAGGCTTGGATCTCTACGAACTATTCATCACTGGTCGCCGGCCAGCAACTCCTTTTCTTCCGGCTCCTGGCTCGTCAGCGAAGACCCCGACGCCTGTAAGACTTGTGCAGCCGCAGCCCTCGTGGCTAGGTAACTTCGGCATTTCAGTGCCTGCATAGCCTTCTTACTCTAGGGTCCCGAGTCCCTCGCTTCCGACTTGCCTTATCGGGTCCGCCCGAGACCATTAGAACTTTCCGTGCCCTCGGGCATTTGTTTTAATTGTGCACTTGAAGTATTTTCCTAAGAGTTTTGTTCTGTGCTTAGTACCCTGTCCTCATAAAGAGTCAATCAATCAATCAATCAGTGACACTTATAAAGCGCGCTACATACCCGTGGGGTCTCAAGGCGCTGGGGGGGGGGGAGCCGCTACTGCTCGAACAGCCAGGTCTTCAGCTTCTTCCTGAAGGAGAGGTGGTCTTGGGTCAGGCGCAGGTCGGTCGGGAGGGAGTTCCAGGTCTTGGCGGCCAGGTGGGAGAAGGACCTTCCTCCTGTAGTCGCTCTTCGGATGCGGGGGACGGCGGCGAGGGCGTGGTTGGCTGATCGGAGGTGGCGTTTGGGAGCGTAGAAGTTGACTCGGCTGTTGAGGTAGCTCGGGCCTTGGTCGTGTAGGGCTTTGTGTGCGTGGGTGAGGAGGCGGAAGGTGATTCTTTTGTTGACGGGGAGCCAGTGAAGGTCTCGCAGATGTCCGGAGATGTGGCTGGTTCGTGGGATGTCGAGGATGAGTCTGGCTGAGGCGTTCTGGATCCGCTGGAGTCTCTTCTGGAGCTTGGCGGTGGTCCCGGCGTAGAGGGCGTTGCCGTAGTCCAGTCGGCTGGTGACGAGGGCCTGGGTGACGGTCTTCCTGGTCTCGGTGGGGATCCACCAGAAGATCTTCCGTAGCATGCGTAGGATGTTGAAGCATGCCGAGGAGACGTTGTTGACTTGCCTGGTCATGGAGAGGGAGGAGTCCAGGATGAAGCCCAGGTTGCGTGCATGGTCTGTCGGTTTGGGTGCGGTGCCCAGGGCGGGAGGCCACCAGGAGTCGTCCCAGGCGGAGGGAGAGGAGCCCAGGATGAGGACCTCCGTCTTGTCCGAGTTCAGTTTCAGGCGGCTGGTCGTCATCCACTCGGCTACCTCTTTCATCCCTTCATGCAGGTTGGCTCTGGCGGCGGCGGGGTCGTTGGTCAGGGAGAGGATCAGCTGGGTGTCGTCGGCGTAGGAGATTATGGGCTGTTGTGATTCTAATAAATATACTGTTTATTTTCATAACACTTGTGTGGTGTCCTTTCATTTGGGGTTCAAGGGGTATGTGATGGTATAACAGCTGGCTTAACACGCCCTCTAGAGTTTAGCCCGAAGACTGCTCGGATCCACGCTACTAGGATAGCTGGTCTAAGGTTGACTTACAACCAATCACCATAAGGGTCGTTTGGACCGATGCATAGTGGTCGCTAGAATAGCGAACGCTGCATATCGGGCCAACTTCTCACAGATGTCTCAGCCAAAATTTTGGGCCGGGTACTTTTGCAAAGTCTAATGGAATGGACTGAGGAACACCATCTAATTACGGATATTCAATATGGTTTTAGAACAGGAAGGTCCACAAGCGATCAATGCCTTAATTTGTACTTGCTTGTCACAAATACACCAACCCCAGCAAGGAGGCCATGTATCTGGGCTTCATGGATTTGGCTGCAGCCTTCGATCATGTTAATAGGCATAAGCTATGGTGCCTGATGAGGGATATGGGAATTGACTCAGGCCTGATTAACATCTTGAGTGAATTGCAGCAGGATGCAACAGCTAGGGTTCGTTATAATACGGAGGGGGGGAACACGGATTCTTTTCCCGGTACAAGTTGAGAGCGACAGGGGTGCATCCTAGCACCCTTCTTGTTTTCACTCTACATTAATAACCTAGAGCAGGCGTTGCTGGCTCTAAACTCTGACTACACCAAAAATGGGATCGCGTCATATTCCGGTGCTCTTGCACGCGGATGACGCGGTCCTGCTCGCACGCACTCCGAGGGGCCTGCAATGCTTAATAAAAAGTTTTGTAAAGTTTATGGGGACTCTGGATCTGTCGGTAAATCTGAGCAAATCTTTCGTAATGTTGGCAGGCACTAAACTGTGCAAAAGATTTTCATATAGGATAGGGAACCATATATTAGAGAAGGTGAAGTCCTTTTCCTATTTAGGGTTATTGTTGGATGGGGCACTCAATTTCAGATCCTTAGTGGAGGACCGCTGCTCAAAATTAATCTCCACAAATGGTGTCATAGCAAGCTACGGACGCAGGCTGGGTCTTTGGTATCCTGGACAGGTTCTTAACCTGTATAGATCAATAGGGTGTGCAAGAGTAACATATGGGTCGGAAGTATGGGGCTATGTACACGTGGAGCAACTACAAGTTGAGGAAAATAAATATATGCGAAGGATCCTAAAAGTCCCCCAGTGTACCTCAACTCCAATTGTCCATAGTGAACTGGGGTGTCCATTTGAGGACCAGATCAGGTCAAGGCCCACATTGGCATGGCTGAATACCTGGTCTAATCCTGAGGCAGGCCTAGGTAGACAAACCTTGGGAGACTGCCAGCAGAGGGACAAAGGGTTACATATCCCATGGTTAAACTATGTCAAGACCACCCTGGAAAGCATTGACCGGGAGGATTTGTTTATCAATCCTAAGATCATTGTACCCTCGGATAAACTAAAAATTAAAAAACTGTTAACCGATCATTATGTGAATCGCAGATCAGCAGGGGACATGACCAAACAATCTGTAGCTGCCCTCAGTCTTATAAAAATTTGAGGGCAAGGAGCCATACCTGTACCTCATTCATAATACACACAGTAGATTTCAGATGACCTGCCTTAGGTTTAACCTACTACCACACCTGTTAGCGGATCCTGCAAGATTCACACCAACAATTGCGCAGAAGGGTGCTTACGGCTGCGACAATAGGTCTCCGCAAGACACCCTTCATTTTGTACTTCTGTGCCCCTTTTTTAAATATCCACGGTGTAAATATTTGATACAAATTTTAAAGGAAGAAAAATGTAGGCACGCTAAAATGGCTTTACTCTATCTGCAAAGAGCTAATGACCCATGGACCCTCTACTGTATTATGAATTTTTTGAGGCTTGCTGTGAGGCTAAGAAACACTAGAGGAGTTTGCGAAAACAATATGGATTTTAAAAAGCATGTATCACTTTTAGCCTTTTTTATCAGTTTGTATTGGTAATTCCAGATGACTGTCAGCTGTAATTTCTATTTTTACTCTGTATATATATTGTACTTTTATGATGTATCTTTTTTCATCGAATACAGAAATACTGAACTAAACTGAACTGAACTGACTCAAGTATCCAACCTAGCCCTGCCCTATCTGGCCCTTACTTGCCTCGAAAGTGAGGCCGCACTCTGCAAAGCCTTCAGGACCTTTTGGAAATGGGTAATGTCATTCAGATAAGCTGCACTAAGGATTCTAATCCAACAAGGACGTTATTCACCAGCCTCTGAATGGCCTCACACTCCTCACAGACCTCACAGACCTCACACTCCTCACACACCTCACACACCTCACACGACTCACACACCTCACACACCTCACAGACCTCACACACCTTACACACTACACACTCCTCACACTCCTCGCATACCCCACACTCCTCACACTCCTCACACACCCCACTCTCCTCATGCTCCTCACACTCCTCATGCTCCTCACACTCCTCACACACCTCACACTCCTCACACTCCTCACGTACCCCACATTCCTCACACTCCACACACACCCCACTCTCCTCATGCTCCTCACACTCCTCATGCTCCTCACACACCTCACACTGCTCACACACCCCACACTCCTCACACTCCTTACACTCCTCACACTCATCGAACACCCCACACTCCTCACACTCCTCACACACCTCACACACTCCACACTCCTCTCACTCCTCACACACCTCACACACCCAACACTCCTCACACCTCTCACACACCCGGCTCTCCTCACACTTCTCACACTCCTCATGCTCCTCACACTCCTCACACACTCCACATACTCCTCACATACCTCACACACCTCAAACACCTTACACTCCTCATACTCCTCACAAACCTCACACTCCTCACACTCCTCACATTCATCATGCTCCTCACACTGCTCAAACTCCTTATGCTCCTCACACTCCTCACACACCTCAAACACCTTGCACTCCTCACACTCCTCACAAACCTCACACTACTCCCAATCCTCACACTCCTCACACACCTCACAGTACTCACACACCTCACATTCCTGACAGGCCTCACACTCCTCACACTCCTCACAATTCTCACACTTCTCAAACCTCCCACACTCCTTGTGCTCCTCACGCTCCTCACACTCCTCACACCCCTCACACTCCTCACACACCTCACACACCTCACACTCCTCATGCTCCTCACACTCCTCACACACCACACACTCCTCACACTCCTCACACGACTCACACTCCTCATGCTCCTCACACTCCTCATGCTGCTCACACTCCTCACGCTCCTCATGCTCCTCACACACCTCACACTCCTCACAAACCTCACACTCATCACTTTACTCAAACTCCTTATGCTCCTCACACTCCTCACACTCCTCACACACCTCACACACCACACACTCCTCACACATCTCACAAACCTCACACTCCGAACACACCTCACACTCCTCACACACCTCACACTCCTCACACTCCTCACAATTCTCACACTTATCAAACCTCCCACACTCCTTGTGCTCCTCACACTTCTAACACTCCTAACACTCCTCACACACCTCACACACCCCACACACCTCACACTCCTCACACACCTCACAGTCCTCACACTCCTCACACACCACACACTCCTCACACTCCTCACACTTCTGAAACTACTCACACACCTCACACTCCTCACATACTGCACACTCCTCACATTCCTCACACACCTTACACTCCTCACACTTCTCAAACTCTTTACACACCTCACACACCTCACACTGCTCACACTCCTCACACACCTCACACACCTCACATACCTCACACTCCTCATTCTCCTCACACACCGCACACTCCTCGCACTCCTCACACATCACACACTCCTCGAACTCCTCACATTCCTCACACACCTCACACTCCTCACACTCCTCATACACTCCTCACACTCCTCATACACACCTCACACTCCTCACACTCCCCACACAATTCATACACCTAACCCACCTCACACTCCTCACACACCTCATACTCCTCACAGACCTCACACTCCTCACAGACCTCACACTCCTCACAATTCTCAAATTTCTCAAAGCTCCCACACTCCTCGTGCTTCTCACGCTCCTCACACTCCTCACACACCTCACACTCCTCACACTCCTCACACTCCTCACACTCCTCACACTCCTCACACTCCTCACACACCTCACACACCTAACACTCCTCACACAACTCACACTCCTCGCACACCTCACACATCACACACTCCTCACACTCCTCACATTCCTCAAACACCTCACACTCCTCACACACCACAAACTCCTCACACTCCTCACACTCCTCACACTTCTCAAACTACTCACACACCTCACGCTCCTCACATACCACACACTCCTCACATTCCTCACACACCTTACACTCCTCACACTCCTCACACTCTTAACACACCTCATACACCTCACACTGCTCACACTCCTCACACACCTCACATACCACACACTCCTCATACGCCTCACACACCGCACACTCCTCGCACGCCTCACACACCGCACACTCCTCGCACTCCTCACACACCTTACACTCCTCACACTCCTCAAACTCTTTACACACCTAACACACCTCACACACCTCACACTCCTCACACACCTCACACACCCCACACTCCTCACATACCTCACACACCTCTAAAACCCCACACTCCTCAAACACCTCAAACACCTCAGACTTTGCACACTCCACACACACCTCACACTCCTCACACACCTCACACAACCCACACTTCTCACACAACCCACACTTCTCACACACCTCACACACCTCACACTCCTCACACTCCTAAGACTCCTAACACATATCACACACCCCACACTTCTCACACACCTTGTGCACCTCACACTCCTCACACTACTCATGCACTTCACACTCCTCATACTCCTCATGCTCCTCACACACCTCACACACCTCACACTAATCACACTCCTCACACTACTCACACTACTCACACACCTCACACTTCTCACACTTCTCACACACCTCACACACCTCACACTCCTCACACACCACACACTTCTCACATTCCTCACACACCTCACACTCCTCACACTACTCACACACCTCACACTCCTCACACACCAAACACTCCTCACACTCCTCACACTACTCACACACCTCACACTCCTCACACACCTCACACTCCTCACACTCCTCACACACCTCACACACCTCACACACCTCACACTCCTCACACTCCTCACACCCCTCACACACCTCGCACACCTCTCATACTCCTCACACCTCTCATGCACCTCACACTCCTCACACAACACACACTCCTCACACTCGTCACATTCCTCACACACCTCACACTCCTCACCCACCACACACTCCTCACACTCCTCACACACCACACACTCCTCGTGCTCCTCTGATTCCTCACACTACTCACACTCCTCATGCTCCTCACACCCCTCTCACTACTCACACTCCTCATGCTCCTCACGCTCCTCACACTCCTCATGCTCCTTACACACCTCACACTACTCATACTCCTCATGCTCCTCACAATCCTCACACACCTCACACACCACACACTCCTCCCACACCTCACACACCTCAGACTCCTCACACACCTCACACTCCCCACACTCCTCTCACACCCCACACTCCTCACACTCCTCACACACCACACACTCCTCACACACCTCACACTCATCACACTCCTCACACACTTCAAGATGTTTGCTGTGTGCACTAATGGCAGGGAACGGTCCAGCTGTATTTACACAACCATGGGACAGCCAGACTTGTCACTCCCTAATAACAACAAGCGGAGGCTACGATGTGAACGAGGCTCGTGTGAGGCGATATCTTATATTATGAAAACAGCAACATTGCGAAATAAGTAAACCGCCTTAACTGGGAAAGAGTTGTTTTCATGCACTGGGATGTTTTTTCTTCAAACGTTTCTAAGTGAGCGAAAATGAGTGAATGAACGAGACGTGTGTCTGAGGGGCTGTTTCCTCTGTACAACTCTCCTGTGACTTTGAGGTGCAGAGGTCACTCCTGCCTCACACGATCAGGCAAGATGGTGAACACACACCTGGCATAATTTGCACCGGTGCAAAGTCCATGTCCACTAGGATGGTGAACACGCACCTGGCATGATTTGCACTGGTGCACAGTCCGTGTCCACTAGGATGGTAAACACGCACCTGGCATGATTTGTACTGGTGCAAACTCCGTATCCACAAAGATGGTGAAGATAGACCTGGCATGATTTGCACTGGTGCAAAGTCGTGTCCACTAAGATGGTGAACACGCACCTGGCATGATTTTCAATGGTGCAAAGTCCGTGTCCACTAGGATGGTGAACATGCACCTGGCATGATTTGCACTGGTACAAAGTCCGTGTCCACTAGGATGGTCAACACGCACCTGGCTGATTTGCATCAGTAGAAAGTCTGTGTCCACAAAGATGCTGAACATATACCTGCCATGATTTGAACCGGTGCAAAGTCCGTGTCCACTAGGATGGTGAACAAGCACCTGGCATGATTTGCACAGGTGCAAAGTCTGTTTTCTCAAAGATGGTGAACATAGACCTGGCATGATTTACACAGGTGCAAAGTCCGTGTCCACTAGGATGGTGAACACGCACCTGGCATGATTTGCACTGGTGCAAAGTCTGTGTCCACTAGGATGGTGAACACGCACCTGGCATGATTTGCACCGCTGCAAAGTCCGTGTCCACTAGGATGGTGAACACGCACCTGGCATTATTTGCAATGGTTCAAGTCCGTGTCCACTAGGATGGTGAACACGCACCTGGCATGATTTGCACATGTACAAAGTCCATGTCCACTAGGATCGTGAACATACACTTGGCATGATTTGCACCAGTGCAAAATCCGTGTCCACTAGGATGGTGAACATGCACCTGGCATGATTTGCACTAGTGCAAAGTCTGTGTCCACAAAGATGGTGAACATAGACCTGGCATGATTTGCACTGGTGCAAAGTCTATGTCCACTAGGATGTTGAAAACACACCTGGCATGATTTGCACCGGTGCAAAGTCCGTGACCACTAGGATGTGGAACGCGCACCTGGCATGATTTGCCCCAGTGCAAAGTCTGTGTCCACCAGGATGGTGAACACGCACCTGGCATGCTTTGCACTTGTGCAAAGTCTGTGTCCACTAGGATGGTGTACACGCACCTGGCATGGTTTGTACCAGTGCAAAGTCCGTGTCCACAAAGATGGTGAACATAGACCTGGCATAATTTGCACCAGTGCAAAGTCTGTGTCCACTGGGATGGTGAACATGCTCCTGGCATGATTTCACCAGTGCAAAGTTTGTGTCCACAAAGATGGTGAACATAGACCTTGCAAAGATTTGCACTGGTGAAAAGTCTGTGTCCACAATTCTCCCTGTTTGTGTGAGACGAGGCACTCGCAGCCCTCACTGAGCCCCTGGTCCAGCCCCCGAGGCTTCCGTCCCCTGGGGCGGCGCTAGTCTGGCTTGGTGCCTGTACTCGCTGCTGGTGCACGCGCTGCTGGTGCTAGGAGTGATTGCATGTGCTGCTGGTCCAATGAGGGACAGTGAAGGGCTGTGAGGGGCAGTGAGGGACAGTGAGGACATTGAGGGGCAGTGAGGAACAGTCAAGGGCATTAAGGACAATGAAGGGCAGTGAGGGACAGTGAAGACAGTGAAGGGCAGTGATGGACAGTGAGGGATAGTGAGGGACAGTGAAGGGCAGTGAGGGACAGTGAGGACAATGAGGGGGCGTGAGGGACAGTGAAGGGCAGTGAGGGACAGTGAGGACAGTGAGTGGCAGTGAGGACAGTGAGGGGCAGTGAGGGACAGTGAAGGGCAGTGAGGGACAGTGAGGACAGTGATGGGCAGTGAGGGACAGTGAAGGGCAGTGAGGGACAGTGAGGACTGTGAGGGGCAGTGAGGACAGTGAGGGGCAGTGAGGGACAGTGAATGGCAGTGAGGTACAGTGAGGACAGTGAGGGCAGTGAGTGACAGTGAAGGGCAGTGAGGGACAGTGAAGGGCACTGAGGGACAGTGAGGACAGTGAGGGGCACTGAGGGACAGTGAAGGGCAGTGAGGGGCAGTGAGGACAGTGAGGGGCAGTAAGGGACAGTGAGGACAGTGAGGACAGTGATGGGCAGTGAGGACAGTGAGGTGCAGTGAGGGACAGTGAATGGCAGTGAGGTACAGTGAGGACAGTGAGGGGCAGTGAGAGACAGTGAAGGCAGTGAGGGACAGTGAGGACAGTGAGGGGCAGTGAGGGACAGTGAAGGGCAGTGAGGGACAGTGAGGACAGTGAGGGGCAGTGAGGCAGAGTGAGGGACAGTGAAGGGCAGTGAGGGACATTGAGGGACAGTGAAGGGCAGTGAGGGACAGTCAGGACAGTGAGAGGCAGTGAGGGACAGTGAGGACAGTGAGGGGCAGTGAGGGAGAGTGAGGGACAGTGAAGGGCAGTGAGGGACATTGAGGGACAGTGAAGGGCAGTGAGGGACAGTCAGGACAGTGCGAGGCAGTGAGGGACAGTGAGGATAGTGAGGGGCAGTGATGGGCAGTGAGGGACAGTCAAGAGCAGTGAGGGACAGTGAGGACAGTGAGGGACAGTGAGAGACAGTGAAGTGCAGTGAGGGACAGTGAGGGACAGTGAAGGTGAAGGGCAGTGAGGGGCAGTAAGGCACAGTGAAGGGCAGTGATGGACAGTGAGTGACGGTGAGGACAGTGAGGGGCAGTGAGGGACAGTGAGGACAGTGAGGGGCAGTGAGAACAGTCAGGGGCAGTGAGGGACAGTCAAGGGCAAGGAGGGACAGTGAGGACAGTGAGGGACAGTGAAGGGCAGTGAGGGACAGTGAGGACAGTGAGAGGCAGTGAGGGACAGTGAAGGGCAGTGAGGGATAGTGAGGACAGTGAGGGGCAGTGAGGACAGTGAGGGCTAGTGAGGGACAGTGAATGGCAGTGAGGTACAGTCAGGACAGTGAGGGGCAGTGAGTGACAGTGAAGGGCAGTGAGGGACAGTGAGGGTCAGTGAGGGGCAGTGAATGGCAGTGAGGGACAGTGAGGGGCAGTGAGGGACAGTGAAGGGCAGTGAGGGACAGTGAGGGACAGTGAGGACAGTGAGGGGCAGTGAGGGACAGTGAGGACAGTGAGGGGCAGTGAGGACAGTGAGTGGCAGTGGGGGACAGTGAATGGCAGTGAGGTACAGTGAGGACAGTGAGGGGCAGTGAGGGACAGTGAAGGGCAGTGAGGGACAGTGAAGGACTGTGAGGGGCAGTGAGGGACAGTGAGGACAGTGAGAGGCAGTGATGACAGTGAGGGGCAGTGAGGGACAGGGAAGGGCAGTGAGGAACAGTGAGGGACAGTGAGGGGCAGTGAAGGGCAGTGAGGGACAGTGAGGGCAGTGAGGGGTAGTGAGGACAGTGAGGGACAGTGAAGGACTGTGAGGGGCAGTGAGGGACAGTGAGGACAGTGAGGGGCAGTGAGGACAGTGAGGGGCAGTGAGGACAGTGAGGGGCAGTGAGGGACAATGTCACTAGGCAGGTCGCTCCACTCACCCCCATGCAACCCTCCCTGCGTGACCTCAGCCCCTGATGCTGCTGCTCGTAACTGGTTGTGCCCACTAAATACTGCCTGCCTGTAGCGCTTTGTAAGTACTGTGCCTCTTCTGTTTTTGTCTTTTCTCTTACTTCCTTGTGCCCATTCTCTCTTGTGCCCCTTTTTTTCCTGTGCCCCCCTGCCTCTTGTACCCCCTGCCCGCTCCCCACTCCATGTTCCCGCTGCTGCGTCCCCTGCGGCCCGCCACCTGCATCCCCATTTGCCACCCCGCTCCTGAATCCCAACTGCTCCTCCCTCCCTCATCCCCTCATATGGAGGCCGCACAGCAGTAGAGAGAGCAACACTTGACCCTGTCACCAGGCAGTTCGCTCCCCTCACCGCCACGCAGCCACCCTGTGTGCGCTCAGTCCCTGCTGCTGCTACTCGTAACTGGTTGTGCCCGCTAAATACTGCCTGCCTGTAGCTCTTTGTAAGTACTGTAGCTCTTCAGTTTTTTTTCTTTTCTCTTACTCCCTTGTGTCCGTTCTCTCTTGTGCCCCTTTTTTTCCTGTGCCCCTTGCCTCTTGTAACCCCTGCCCGCTCCCCCCTCCATGTTCCCACCACTGCGTCCCCTGCGGCCCGGCCCCTGCATCCCTGTTTGCCACCCTGCTCCTGCCTCCCAGCTGCTCCTCCCTCCCTCATCCCCTCATATGGAGGCCGCGCAGCTGGCGCGCCACTGGCGCCCCTACGGCAAGCCCATCTGCACCCGTCTGCTCCTGGACTGCGCCCAGCACCAGGACCCCTGGCCCTCGCACTTACCACAATACCAGCCTCCGCTATGACTCCAGCAACCTCCGTGCACTCAACACCGGAAGATCACACAGCTGCTACCGGGCTGCCCCGAAGCGCACCCAAGGACCCTTCACCTGCCGGAACTGCAGCTTCACCAGCATCCGGCCCGCCAACCCACCCACTGAAGGACCCAACTTCCTCAGATGTATCCTGCTCAACACCAGCTCCACCCGCAAACACGCCGTCGAACTCTGGGACCCACTAAACACGAACACCCCAGACGTCGCCTTCCTGATGGAGACCTGGCTGACCCCCTCCTCGGCACCTGATATCGCCATAGCCATCCTGGAAGGCAACACGATTACCCGCAAGGACCGCACCAACGGAATAGGAGGAGGAATTGCCATCGTCCAAAGGAACACTCTCAAAATCTCGACACACGCAGACGACACCTTCAACACTGTCGAACACCTGCACTTCCAGATCCACACCAACCCCAACACCACCCTCAGAGGGACCCTCATTTACAGACCCCCACGGACCACGACCGCAGTTCAGCGACTCCATTGCCAACTTCATCAGCACACATGCCCTCGCCTCCACGGACTACATCTTCCTCAGGGACCTAAACTTCCACCTAGAGAACAATAACGACGCCAACTCCTCCACCCTGATCGACAGCCTCGGCAACCTTGGACTCAGACAACTCATCCCAACACCCACTCACTCCTCCGGCCACACGCTTGACCCCATCTTCTCATCGAACACTCACGTCTTCTTCGACCGCTCCACCAAACTCCACTAGACCGACCACCGATGCATCCACTTCACCTTCCCGAAACCCAACATATACCACCACACTCAGCAGATGCCCTGCCTCAGCTGGGGCAAGATCACTGACGACCAGATAACCGCCACCCTCGCCCAGAGCCAACCTGCGGACCGACCGACCCCGTCAACGCAGCCCGCAGCCTCGGACAATGGATCATTGACTGCGCCAACACTCTCAACCCACTCAAGAAGCCCCCCAACACCCACACCAGCAAGAGAGACAGCTGGTTCACCAAAGACCTCCAGGCCTCCAAACGAACCTGCCGAAAACTAGAAAAAAAACTGGACCCGCAAAAGAACAACGGAAAACTACTCAGCCCACAGGAACGCCACCCACCAAAACCACCAGCTCATCAGATCCACCAAAAGGACCCCTTGCAGGGCCTGCATAGACAACCCACACAACAGCAAAGAGCTCTTCAGCATTGTGAAGGAACTCTCCAACCCCAGCTCCAACACCAACGACTTCTCACCATCACAAGACCTGTGCGACTCACTGGCCAACTTCTTCCATCCCAAGATCGCAGACATCACGACAGCTTCAATGTCGTCACCACCGCGGCAACCACTGACACCCCCGCTCCCACGACCACCAACCGCCTGCTCGCCTGGACCAACATCGACGACGACAACTTCACCAAGATCATGAACACCGTTCACTCCGGATCCCCGGAGGACCCCTGCCCACATCACATCTTCAACAAAGCCAGCAGCATCATCGCACCCCACCATCCGGAAAACCATCAACACCTCCTTTGAGACAGCAACCTTCCCGGGGAGATGGAAACACGCAGAGATCAACGCCTTACTAAAGAAACCCAAGGCAGACCCCAAGGACCTTAAGAACTTCCGGCCCATTTCCCTGCTCCAGTTCCCAGCGAAGGTCATCAAAAAGGCCATCAACAAACAACTGACCAACTTCCTCGACGAGAACAACATCCTGGATGCGTCCCAGTCCGGGTTCTGCATCAACCATGCCACCGAAACTGCCCTCATTGGCGCCACCGACGACATTATGAACCTACACGACAATGGAGAAACCGCAGCCCTCATCCTCCTGGACCTGTCAGCCGTGTTCGACACAGTCTGCCACGGCACACTAAGAGCACTCTCTTTCAATCTGGTTACTTTTATGGTTAACCTCTGAGTGACGTACCCAGGTACAACACAGCATTCCGTTCCGTTAATTACTGTTTCCTATGTACTCTTCTTTTTATCAGCGACTGTGATCTTTTTATTCACTAAAACTTTCACAATGAGGTATAGCGTCCTATTTCTGTTGTCCCGTTTTTCATGAACTTGTCAGCAGCAGACTGGACTACGGCAATGCAATTTACGCAGGAGCCCCGGCCAAACTCCTGAAACGACTCCAACGCATCCAGAATGCCTCCACATGCCTGATCCTCAACATCCCAACAGCCACATCACACTCGACCTGAAAGACCTGCACTGGCTCCCCATCAGCAAGAGGATAACCTTCAAGCTCCTCAACCATGCACACAAAGACCTCCTACAAAGATCCTCACAGGTGTCCATAGGAGCCAAGCCCTACAGAGATCCTCACAGGTGTCCATAGGAGCCCAGCCCTACAGAGATCCTCACAGGTGTCCATCGGAGGCCAGCCCTACAGAGATCCGCACAGGTGTCTATTGGAGGCCCACCCTACAGAGATCCTCACCATTGTCCATAGGAGGAGCTACAGAGATCCTCACAGGTGTCCATAGGAGGCTGGCCCTACAGAGATCCTCACAGGTGTCCATAGGAAGCGCCCCAACAGAGATCCTCACAGGTGTCCAGAGGAGGCCTGCCCTACAGAGATCCTCACAGGTGTCTATAGAAGGCCAGTCCTACAGAGATCCTCACAGGTGTCTATAGGAGGCCAGTCCTACAGAGATCCTCACAGGTGTCCATAGGAGGCCAGCCCCACTGAGATCCACACAGGTGTCCATAGGAGGCCAGTCCTCCAGAGATCCTCACAGGTGTCCATAGGAGGCCAGCCCTACAGAGATCCACACAGGTGCCCATAGCAGGCCCCCCTACAGAGATCCACACAGGTGCCCATAGCAGGCCCCCCTACAGAGATCCACAGTGGAGTCTGTAGTAATTAATCTTGAGGCGACAAGTATGTAGGAACCTGCCTCTCTGTACAGTGTACTAAAGTGAAACACAATATGCAGAAAGTGGGAGAAATAACCCATTGGAAGATAAAGGCAGCAAGAGGATCACACTAGCGTATATTTTATGGTGGTGTGGATGAGCAGTGAGGCTTATCAGAGGACAGGGTTATGCATTAGTTGTAATCACAGAGGCAGTCAATGAGACACACACTCAAAATAAACACAAGACCAAGATTCGTTATATACATTTTGAGAAATAAAACTTCAAATTGGAAATATACTTCATACAGTTTTAATACTTGAATAAATAATTTGTGTATTTTTGAAGGGCAGTCCAAAGTATGCTGTACTTTTTGTATCTATACAAAAGGGGGTGGTGATGGACGCCATAAGTGTGGCAGGGTGTGCTCAGACGTGAGTCCCTTGCTCACTTTGCCACTGGATTCAAGCAAGCCGGGTTGAAGATGGCTGGAATGCCAGAAACCGGTCCTCGGAAGCATGTTTCCGGTCCAGGGAAGACATGCCTTGACAGTTCGGGCTGGACTGTTCCCATGAGGCACAGGGTCAGACTGATTTGCATATAGCCATGTCTGAACTGGGGTGGCAGAGTGGACTAAAGAACGATGATGGATTAAATCCAGATCTTTTGAATGGGTGTGAGTGTTTGATTGATTCAGATGCTCCGTTCATCGCCACCCCCTTTTGTACCGCTTTTAGCCACCATAAGTGTGGCAGGGTATGCTCAGATGTGAGTCCCTTGCACACTTTGCCACTGGATTCAAGCAAGCCGGGCTGAAGACGGCTGGAATGCCAGAAACCGGTCCTCGGAAGCTTGTTTCCGGTCCAGGGAAGACATGGTTTGGTATTTCGGGCTGGACTGTTCCCATGAGGCACAGGGTCAGACTGATTTGCATATAGCCATGTCTGAACTGGGGTGGCAGAGTGGGCTAAAGAACGGTGATGGATTAAACCCAGATCTTTTGACTGGGTGTGAGTGTTTGATTGATTCAGATTCTCCGTCCATCACCACCCCCTTTTGTACCGCTTTTGGCCACCATAAGTGTGGCAGGGTATGCTCAGACGTGAGTCCCTTGCTCACTTTGCCACTGGACTAAAGCAAGCCGGGCTGAAGACGGCTGGAATGCCAGAAACCAGTCCTCAGAAGCTTGTTTCTGGTCCAGGGAAGACATGGCTTGGATGTTTGGGCTGGACTGTTCCCACGAAGCACAGGGTCAGACTGATTTGCATATAGCCATGTCTGAACTGGGTGACAGAGTGGGCTACAGAACGGTTATGTATTAAACCCAGATCTTTTGACTGGGTGTGAGTGTTTAATTGATTCAGATGCTCCGTCCATCACCACCCCCTTTTGTACCGCTTTTGGCCATCATAAGTGTGGCAGGGTATGCTCAGACGTGAGTCCCTTGCTCACTTTGCCACTGGACTCAAGCAAGCCGGGCTGAAGACGGCTGGAATGCCAGAAACCGGTCCTCGGAAGCTTGTTTCCGGTCCAGGGAAGACATGGCTTGGCAGTTCGGGCTGGACTGTTCCCATGAGGCACAGGGTCAGATCGATTTGCATATGGCCATGTCTGAACTGGGGTGACAGAATGGGCTACAGAACGGTGATGTATTAAACCCAGATCTGTTGACTGGGTGTGAGTGTTTGATTGATTCAGATGCTCCGTCCATCACCACCCCCTTTTGTACCGCTTTCTGTATCTAGGCACTCAGTGGTCAATACCGCCAAATATGTACCATCAAGGTTGTCGGTGAAATCAATGGAAGTGTACAGCTGTATTGAGGTTTAGTGAACCGCTAACCTAGTTACCGTCACGGCCGCCGGCAGCAGGTCACTGCAAGCAAATGTGTTCAGACTGCCAACCCAGCCGTGGCGGTTGCTGGAGGATGGTAGATATTCTAGTAGTGGAGGACGCCCAACCCACTTACTCTCATGGTCGCTGGAAAGAGGACTCTGCCAAGGAGTTTCAGATGAGTGTGGTTCCTTGGAAGGTCAGAGGTCAGCTTCAGAAGTGGGATAAAGGTCTTTGGGGACTAGGACTCGGGTACAAGAGGTAGTTGGGTTGCACCTGGAGCCGGAGTACCGGAGGTCCTGGGTGCTGGTTCCGGAGGTCACCTGCAGAAGCCAGGCTGTTCGTGCGATGCAGGACAGACCATAATTGAGGAGGCAGTTTTGCCAATGATACTGCTTTACGCTATACACGCCACTGGCTGGAGGGTACAGGCTCTCAGGAACGGGGCTGTTTCTAGCATTGGTCATTGTGCTGAGAGGATCCCTTAAGTTGATGGAGGCGTGCATGGGTCGGTTCCACCGGACTCTGGAATCAACAGGCCTGGGAAGCTGCATTGGTTCTTTCAGTGGTGAGTCGCGTTGACACAGAATGTGCCAGTCATTAATCATGGCGGTTTCTTTAGGAGCGGATGCCGGGGACTAGAGCCAGTAGCCCAAAGGCAGGTTCCTGGCTATTTGCAGAAGGATTTAGGCTCTGGAGTTTCTTGGAGGCCGCGCAGGTTCCAGGAGAGACAGCAGGTTGCAGTGCTTACATTCTTAGCAGTGGTGGGCGCTTGTGACAGTTTCTCCTGTGTTGTGTCTCACTGCTTGAAACCCAGGGTTCTTGTTTGTTTTTACTGCAGTGGTTCAGTTCTTGGTCCGTTAGTGTTTTTCTTCCGTTATCTTCTTCCGTCCGTGAAATCTGAAGTTAGGTTCTAGAGGAACCACCTAAGTACAGAATTTAGGGCGTTTTTAGAGGAGGCCAAGTAGTATCCAATCGGCTGTCTACATGTTGGCTGACTGCACGATCTTTACGCGCACCCCACATGTGGGGCATATCGTAACTCCTAATAATACTACTATGCCCATCCTCAAGATGGTAGATAGTGAAAAGTGGGTTCTACTTTGCCTGCCTCACTTGAGGGGTTGTACAGGGTGACAGTAGGCCCAACTCCTACTTTACCTAATTTTCATGCCAGTCCTCCCGCCAAAAGAGGAGAAGGACTGAGGTATCGCCACCTGCTTCTAACAGAAGAGGGCTGGGAGGCAGAGTTCAAAGGCAGTATGTCCTTTAAGGTTGCCTGCTTCTGCCAGGGTAGATCCTGAAGGGGGTAAGGTGTGACCACCTCTGCACAACGCAGGCATTGTTTCTAGACCCTGAGAGTGCTGTCTCTCCCCCCAGGGGTTCAGCAACATGTCTGGTGATGGCAAGCAGGTTAAAACTAGACCGGGACCACACAAGTGCCAGGTAAGGTTTCAGGGGACCCTCTAAAAGGGTCTCCAGTGTGAACATATTATTATATCTGATACTGGCATCATTTAGGATTTATTAAGACAAGATGTTTGGTACGAAACATCTTAGAAATCAGTGCAGCCATCACGGAGCTAGGAGGCTCGCGTTGGCAAGTATCAGCCCATGCACTCCTTATAGTTTCCCTGTTTACTTAAAACATTCAGAATGGACTGGACATTGTAGGAAAACATCTGCTCATGCGAATACGCCATTACATAGGATATATAGTGCACCTTGCCTTAGGGATAAAGGCCTGCAGTAGGGGTGGCTTTCCTATATCTTATGCAGTGTGAGGATGGCATGGCACACAGGGCTGTGTGCCATGCCCACTCAGGTTTTCTCTGCACCCAGACATACAGCCCAAGACAGCAGCACCACCTGATCCAGTCACGGGGTCCCTAGGGCACCTTCATCTGTCCTTATGCCCTGGGCACCAGACGTGCAATGTACTGGGGGCTCACAGAGGAAGTTGTGACAATTGTAGCACAATTCTAGGCAAATTAGCTGTGGCACTGGGAGCCTTGGGAGCAGGGACTTAGTGCACTTACAGTTCAAAATTACATCCTCCATAAGGGAAAGAGTGGGGGCTAACCATGTCAAAAGAGGCACTTTTCTACAAAGAGGCAGCAGGTGAGTTTATAATCGTATAAAGAGTAGCGCACAGTGGCTGAGGATGAATGCACAGGATCTCCTCTGCGGCCAGCACCGGCCGACAAAACTCGAATCATCACATTCCTAATACGCAGTCCCAGCAACGCAATCTTAAGTGCACTAGATTCCAATGTAAGTTAAACAATACTGGCTAAAAACTAAGATATAACACATCTTCCCTTCTCCCAACAATAACCTAAACTTGTACACAAAAACACCATGATGGGGAAGTAAAGGGCCACACAGAAGCACACACAAGAACACGACACACAGACAAACAAATACTACTGAAACCTAGAGCATAAAAATATGCAATGGAGAGAAGAATATGCATTCACCTTAGAAAGATGATGGGCCTTACTATGTTTCTTCTACTTCTATGTATCATCGTTTTCAAGAAATCCCTAGATATGTCTTGATCACTGCTCAGGTGTTGACCATCCTGAAGACGATGAAGGGTGCCAGTGGGGACAGAAACATTATGTCAATCCTTTACACCATCACTCTTGCTCTCACAACACTTACCTACCTTACAACTTTTGCTAGATTCTACCAGTGTCCACCATTCACCATAATATCATTTCCACAGATTCTTTCCACTTTTATTGGCTCGCTGAACTTACTTTTCCCATTCGGCACATTAACAGCAACCACATCACAAACTTGTATCTTGATACGTTTAACACCTTTCTTTTTTCATACAGGCCTTTTTGCTTCTCTTACGCATGACTAAAATGTATTTTAACCAAGTCCATCGATTGCTCCACATCAGATTCACTTTACAACCATCCAGCCATTCACACGGGACAAAAACTAGAATCGGCTTTATGGCCCCTGAAGAGTTCAAAGGGAGACACTGTAACAGCTGAGGGTCATGCTGTTCTGTACAACCATAACTATGCACAGACTTCACAACACCGTGGTTCCCACTTTTTGCACACCTGATACACTCACCAACCGCCTGATTCATCCTCTCCACAAGCCCATTCGTTTGTTGATGATATAAGGGTCATTTAAGGTGTTGAACACCATAAGACCCAAGAAAAACGAATAATGCATTAGGTGCTCTTGTCAGAGAGGAGACACTCTGATAAACACTCCCGGCAAGGAGTTATACCGACTCATGATATTGATTATTACCTTGATTCATGGACCTGATGGAACCTCAATTGTCATGAGAGGTGGAGGAGGTGAAGAGCCCTACAAGCTTTTGTCAGCTGATTTGGACACACAATAATTTTTTACCACCTCTTCCACTTCAATGTCCATTTTGGCCACCATAAGTATTCACAATCCCAACGTTTTCTTTTAATTGTATTGATTACATAGTTTATACTTCTTATTTCAACTGTTGGTGAGGATTGAGTAATGACGGCACAATGTTTTTATTCATTGCACTTCTTAAATCACCATTTTTAAATCGTTGTGAACAATCTTTTACGATTTTTAAATGAAATTAAATAAAAGTATTTTTGACTGACTGAAACAAATAGGACCTTTAGTGAGAGATGAGACAAGATGTCCCTCATGGGCATTGCTATTGCAAGACTTGTTATTGTCTCTTACAGCTTCCATCCGCTCTCCTTCAGAACAAACCTTAACCTCATGCGTGCTAGCGGTTTTCCCGCTGTGCTCTGAGTTTTTTAAAAACCCGCTTTACATGACAAGCTCAGTTCGTCATGAGCGTACGACAGGCATACCTCATGACGAGCTGAGTTCGTCATGAGCGTCGAAGGGGTTAAGTTCAGGTCCTTCTAGTGAAGCCACTCAGCAATCTTCAAAGTCCTCATCAATGTAGTCAGGCAATTTCACTACAGTGTCTTCATCACCTTTGCTTGGGACCCGGGAAAGAAAACAAGCCTTTCCTTTTCTTCCCCTTGAAATGTAAACCACATTAAATTGATGAAGCATCAACTTAGCGGACAGTCCCAAAATCCTGAGTTTACAACATTTGGTTCCGCCCCCACCAAAGATAGAAACTATAAGGCCTCATTTATGAAAAGTGACGCATCGCTGTATGAAAACAGCGATGCGTCACTTTTTTTGACTGCGCGCTACCTGCGATCCTAACGATGAGTCATATTTACAGTATGACGCATCATGTCGCAAGGAGTTACAGAAACGTCAGTATTTCTGACGTATCTTTATGCGCAAAAGTGACGCATTGCTGGAGTGTGTCACAAAAGTGACGTAACTCCAGCAATGCGTCCTTTCACATGGGCCAAGCCCCATGTTGTTAGTGAATGCGTCAGTCTTACGCCTGCTGTGAGGCAGGCGTAAGATTTTGACGCATTAGCGGCCAAGAAATGGCGCAGAGAAATCTCATAGATTTCACTGCGTCACTATTATGAGGCTTTTTGCGGGGGAACGCCCCCCTTGCATACATTATACCTGGCACAGGTATAATGTGGCACAGGGGTTTACAAAGTGACGCATCTACCTAGATGCGTCACTTTGTAAATATGGTGCAACAAGGCGCATTTTTTACATCACTGGTGCGTCACAAAAAGTGACGCACCAGTGGCGTAAAAGTGACGCACAAACCTCATAAATGAGGCTCTAAAGGTTTGTGATCAGTTTGTAAAGGAAACCGTCTTCCCTACAGCTTGGAACAAAACTTTTCAATTGTCCACCATCAGGCAAGGAGTTCTTTTTCAATAACAGTGCATTGCAGTTCTGCCTCCTGACACACTCTTGATGCAAAAAGCACCATATGTTCGCAATCTCCTTTCATCTGTGTAGCCCATAGGCCTTCCTGACTAGTATCATGATACAGCAAGGTAATGTTGGATCAAATTACTTAAGAACCTTACTTTGTTCCAACACAGTTTTGATTTGGACAAACGCCACCTTTCTTAAGTTACTAATGGGCCTGACTTTGTTAGTAAAATCGGGTATAAAACGAGCATTGAACTTGCACAATCCAAGGAACCCTTTGACACGCACCTTGTTAGAAGGAAGTGACGCTTCTATGATGGGTTCAACTAATCCAGGCCTGGGTCTAATACCATCCATTTAGAGAATATGTCCAAGATATTCCACTTAGTTGGTTATGAATTTGCACTTCTCCTTCTCAAAAATTACTCAATTTTTCCTAAAGATTTCAAAAACCCTTTAGAGAATAGCATTATGGGCCAAAACATCCTCTTCACAGACCAACACATCATCCTGGAACAACCTCTACTTCTTTCAGTATTTTGTAAATAACCCTTTGAAAGACAGACAATGCAGAAGCAAGCCAAAAACCAATGCACCAATATTAGAAAGCCCCTAAGGTGAAATAAACAATGGCAGGTGTCTTAAATCAGGATATAGTTCCAGCTGATGATAGGTGGAATTCAAATAAAGTTTAGAAAATACATTTGCTTCCGCAGTATGTGCAAACAAATTGTTGATCTTAAGGAAGGGATAGGAAGCCACCATTGTCTCTTTACTAAGTGATCTGTAATCCACACACACGCAATTACCCATACCTCTTGCACACAACTACCAGAGGAGAGAACCCCAAAGATGATTGAGCAGGCTCGATAATCCCCATCACACACAAACTCCTAAGTTCTTGCTCTGGATGATTTCCGATGCTGAACGGCACTCCTCTTAGTTTGTGTTTAACAAGCACGGCCCACTCCTTGTTCCTGATGTTATGCTTAAACCCTTGAATTTTACCCAGATTGCCACTGGAAGTATCTTACTCCATTTGAACTGGGGTGGCGTGGTGAGCAAAATAACAATAGATTACATCCTGATCTGTGACTGGTGGGGAATGTTTTGCCATTGTGCAACATTCCGTCCATCATCTTGTGTATTTTGCTGTTCACCCTATGTGGGAAGGGTATGCCCAGACATGGGTCCCTTGCTCCTTAAGTCACTGGATTCAAGCTATCCTGGCTGATGACGGCTGATAGCAAGAAAACGGTCCTAGGATGCTTGATTCCCATCCAGGGAAGACATGGCTTGGCAGTTCGGGCTGGACTGTTCCCATGAGGCAAAAGGTCCATTTACAAGACCCTTCATCCTTTGAATACCTTTGTGCAGATCTCTTTATTTACGACTCCCCCACCATTCTGCTGCACACTATCTACCACCCCCCTGGAAATTGTATCTCCTTTACTGAAGAGATGTCTGATTTTATTATCCAAGCATCTCTCTCACACTCTAAGAATATCTTCCTTGGTGACTACAACATCCACTGGAACAAAAATGATGACCCTGCTGTCATCCTATTCAAGGATGCCATGGACATCTCCAACATGACCTAACTCTGCCATTCCCCCACCCACAACAAAGGTTCCACCCTTGATGCTATCATAACTAGCAACGATATGGCCTCCCTCGCTGATATACTTCCAGTAGACTGGTCTGATCACTACCTCATCCTCTTCACCTTGAATAGACCCATTAATCACCCTACCTAAGAAACCTATACGCAACCTTCACCTTATTCCACCGGGCAAACTGGAATCCACAATTAAATCACGCTTACTTCTCCCCCCTCTCTCTGACAGCACCAATGACTTAACTAACCATTATAATAACTATATTCTTGAAGCCCTTGATCAAATTGCTCCAATTAAACTCATACAACAAAAAAACAACCCTCCCAAGTTTTGGTTCAATTCCGAACTCAATAATGAAAGACGGGCCCTCAGACAATCTGAACGTGTTTGCAGGAATCATCCCACCGCAGATAATCTGGTTCTCCTCAGAACTGTTGGAGCCCAATACAAAAAACATATCTTAAATGAAAAAGCCTCCTTTCCCTGGTCACGACCAGGCTAGAAACCGACCAAGAGAACACTTTAACATTGTTAAAAAACAAACCTCCACTGGCCCACCTAAAATATTAGCCTCTATTGACAAAGGCGAAGAAGTTGCCAGCTTCTTCCATACTAATATAATAAAGAGAGAGCCCAAACCTTTGAGGCGGGTAATCTCAGGAACCACAGCACCAATCACAACACCCAATACAGGGTTGGAAAGGGCAGTTGCAGCAGAAGGACATAGGCTATGCAGACGTCCACCATATACATTTAAAAGGTAAAAGAACGTGCCAGCAAAGTAGTCCCTTGTGGGCGTGTCTGTGTTGTGTGTGGGTGTGTGCTGGGGGCGTGACAAATGCTGGGGGCGTGTGGTACGTTCCGCCCTTCATGCCATGTCTCATATCATGTGCTAATCCCACCCTGCTCCCTTTAAATACCCCTGCACCCCATAATCATAACCCACCCTTACTCCTTAAAATACCCCAACACCCTTAAACACTAACCAATCTTAACCCTATAAATATACCCTGTATCCCAAAACCCAAACCTATCCCTAAACCCTAAAAATACCCGTGTACCCCAAAACCAAAGCCTAGCCCTAAACCCTATAAATACCCCTGTACCTCAAAACCCAAACCTACCCCTGAACCCTAAAAATACCCCTCTACCCCAAAACCCAAACCTAGCCCAGAACCCTAAAAATACCACTGTACCCCAAACCCAAACCTAGCCCTGAACCCTATAAATACCTCTGTACCCCAAAACCCAAACCTACCCCTGAACCCTAAAATACCCCTGTACCCCAAAGCCCAAACCTAGCCCTGAACCCCTGAAATACCCCTGTACCCCAAAGCCCAAACCTACCCCTAAACCCTAAAAATACCCCTGTACCCCAAAACCCAAACCTAGCCCTGAACCCTAAAAATAACCTGTACCCCAAAACCCAAACTTACCCCTGAACCCTAAAATACCCCTGTACCCCAAAACCCAAACCTAGCCCTGAACCCTAAAAATACCCCTGTACCCCAAAACCCAAACCTAGCCCTGAACCCTTAAAATACCCCTGTACCCCAAAACCCAAAACTATGTCTGAACCCCTAAAATACCCTGTACCCCAAAACACAAACCTACTGCATAACCCTAAAAATACCCCTATACCCCAAAACCCAAACCTAGCCCTGAACCCTAAAAATACCCCTGTATCCCTGTACCCCAAAACCCACACCTATCCCTAAACCCTAAAACTACCCCTGTACCCCATAACCCAAAACTATATCTGAACCCTTAAAATACCCAAACACCCCAAAACATATACCTCAGTACCCCAAAACATATACCCCTATACCCATACTTACCTTATCCAAACATTAAAAAAAACATGCTTTTACCATTCATGCATTTACAACTAATTTTGCTGTAAATGTATGCGTGGTAAAAGCATATAAAATGTAATGCCATGCGTTATAATGGCATTGCAGAGTCATGGTACTTTCGTAATGAAAGTGCGGAGTGATGGTATGCGGAAAGAAAATTGCGTAATAATGGGTGTTTACCCTCCCCGGTAAGTACATTGGTGGCAAGGCGGGCCACATCTCCAGCAACATACTCATATTTTTTCACCACCCATTTGAAAAATGCACAGGTCTCTCTCATTGATGGCCAGCACCGACATACACTTTTAGACACACCTCCCGCCACAAGTTCTAGAATTGCGAACTTTAGAGCTGGGGAGCTTTTGTTCGAACCTTGGCATCATGTGATTCCAGGAAAAACGCTTTGTCTCCCCGTGCCTACCAGAAATGGATGTGTTCTTCTGTAATGTAAATTGTACTCATGTTGTCGAGTTTGCGCTATATGTAAATGTAGTAGTATTTGTATAGCCCACCGAATCGACCCCCGAAGGGGTATCTCATGCGCTTGTACGCATACCGCTGTGGAACCCTTCCTGGCTTTTCCCTGTGAAGTGACCACTCCTGGGCCTCCCAAGGCGATGCCAGGCATCCCAGCGCTGTTGGGGCCGTTGTAGGGATTAAGCAAGCTTTTGCCCAGAGTTGCAGAGTGGGACCCATGATTAGAATAGGCACCGAGGCGAGAATTATCAGGTCCGCGGAAATTGAACTCAAGACCCGCCGAGGCAGGAATTGAACCCTGGTCCCGGGCTAGACATCTGCATCAGGGTCTGCCGCTCTAACCATTGAGCCACACTTCTCCACTCTAATATTGCAAGGAAAAATAAAGTAGGGAAACTCGAGTTTACACACTACTGAATGCGTACTCTTAAGTTCATAAGCAGTGCACTGATAATCGGAGCGTTTCACAGGCCTGTCACAGATAAGAAATGCTATCAAAACGAAATCCCACAAAACAATATAGTACTGACCGACAGCAATTCATACCCGGACAACGTCAGGACGGGCTGCTAGTTACTAATATCGTCAATAAGATCGAACTATCCTTCTCTTCCCTCCCCCTCTCACTCTAACCTCCCAACATCCAACACACCCTCCCTAACACTCCTAATTCACTTTTGTCCACTTTTCCCACACCTCTCGATCCATCTCTAACCCTCCCTGCTATCGCCCAACCAGATCCCTCTCCTAAAGCCTTCATAGCTAAAACCAATGCTTCATGGAGCGAATTTTAGTCCAGTCTCAGAGTCCTCGATCATTATTATTATTGCCAAACTCAAACCTTCCTCCCACTCCAAAGATCCTCTTCCTGCCCACTTGTTCCAAGATCTCAAATTTACAATCGCCCCTATATGGACTAATATCATCAACTCCTTCCTTTCCATTGGTTGTGTCCCGGCCTCCCTTCAGCTTGTTCAAATCTCTTCCATCTTGAAAAACAGCTCTGCCGACCCTAATGATCTTAACAACCTATGCCCTTTCTCTAATCTTCCCTTCCTCTCTAAAGCCCTGGAAAAATGTTTCCAATCACAACTAGAGAACCACATCCTCGCCTTCAATCTCCTTGATGTTTTCCAATCAGGATTTAGAAAAGGATGTAGTACAGAAACTGCAATGTTAAATATTACAGATGACATTCATCGCTCCTTAGACAAAGGTGAATCCTCACTACTAATCTTCCTTGACCTTTCGGCGGCATTCGATACTGTCCACCATCCCTCCCTTCTCAACACTCTCAAAGATCGATTTGGCTTGGAAGGCACTGTATACAAATGGTTCTCCTCATTCATTCAAAACAGATCACAGCAAATCAAGCTTAGCCAATTTCCTCTCTAAACCTCAACCTGTCTCACTCGGTGTCCCTCAAGGATCCATCCTATCCCCAACCCTTTTCAATATTTTCATGGAATCACTCATCCTCATTCTCAAACAAGCTAAAAAAAGTTACCACCTCTATGCCGACGATACCCAATTATACTACAAGATCAAATCCGACAAAGACATCCTTCACCTCAATGACACCTTGACTAGAGTACATGCCTGGTTCCATCTGAACCATCTCAAACTGAACCCGAAAAAAATTGACATTATCCTTTTCACCCCCAAAAACAATACCCTTTCCATTCAACTCTGGGTCGATGATATCAAAGCTCTTAATTGATCCCTCTCCACCTCTAATTCTGTTAAATTCCTAGGCATCAGCATCAACCAGAATCTTAATCTCATCCCCCACATTAGAAATGCAGACAAAAGTGCTCTTTTCACCCTTCTCCACCTCAAGAAAATTAAACCTTTCATTCCAGCTGATGATTTCAAAATCGTTGTCCAATCGCTTGTCCTTTCCAGGATTGACTATGGTAACGCCACATTTGCCGGCACCCCTAAAACCCATCTTGCATTGATTAAATCTGTTCTCAATCTAGCTCCTTGTCTTATCTCTGACTGTAAAAGATTTGACCACACATCCCCGTCCTCAAAAATCTTAATTGGCTCCCAATTGAAGGAAAATCCACTTACAAGATTGCCTGTATCACTCACAAAGCTCTTTACCAAAACACCCCCTCTTACCTTGCAATCAAACTTAAAAAAGCAGGTTGCTCCAGGTCTCTGAGGAGCACCAACTCCCTTCTCTTGATCCCACCCGGACTAAAATGTCAAAAGACCCAATCCTGGCATTCTCTGGTAATGCTCCTACTATTTGGAACTCTCTCCCCAAGGACCTTGGCTGCAACCCCTCTTACTCTCTTTTCAAAAACGAACTCAAAGTACTTCTTCTAAACAAATATTGGGGTATATAATATCACTGACTCTGATCATGTCCACTCTTTTCTCTTCTCTGCCCCCCCCCTAGCTTGTCTGAATACAACACTATATCCCTTGTGAATTTTTGGCATATTGTTAATTTTATCCTATTTTGGTCCCTCCTTGTAAAGCACTCTGAATGCCATATTTTATCCCCTTGTGGATTTTCTGCATATTATTTATTCTATCTTATTATGTTTACCTTCCTTGTAAAGCGCTCTGATACTCTTGGGTCCGGCAGCGCTATATAAAACCTTTGAAATAAATAAAACATAAATAAATAAGACTGATTTGCATATGGTCATGTCTGAACTGGGGTGGCGTGGTGAGCAAAATAACGATGGATTAAACCCAGATCTGTGACTGGGGGTGAATGTCCATCATCGTGTGTGTTTTACTCCATGTCAAAGCCACATCATCACATTCAAGCAGGGATTGAGGTCACACAAGGGGGGCTGCGTGCCGGTGAGGGGAGTGACCTGCCTGATGACAGGGTCAAGTGTCGCTCTCTCTACTGCTGTGCGGCCTCCATATTAGAGGATGAGGGAGGGAGGAGCAGCTGGGAGGCAGGAGCGGGTGGCAAATGGGGATGCAGGGGGCGGGCCGCAGGGGACGCAGCGGCGGGAACATGGAGTGGGGAGCGGACGGGGGTTACAAGAGGCAGAGGGGCACAGGAAAAAAAGGGGCACAAGGGAGTAAGAGAAAAGACAAAAACAGAAGAGGCACAGTACTTACAAAGAGCTACAGGCAGGCAGTATTTAGCAAGAACAACCAGTTATGAGCAGCAGCAGCAGGGACTGAGGTCACGCAGGGAGGGTTGCATGGGGGTGAGGGGAGCGACCTGCTAATGACATTGTCCCTCACTGCCCCTCATTGTCCTCACTGCCTCTCACTGTCCTCACTGTCCCTCACTGACCCTCACAGCCCTTCACTGCCCTTCACTGCACCTCACTGTCCCTCACTGCCCTTCCCTGTCCCTCACTGCCCCTCACTGTCCTCACTGCCCATCACTGTCCCTCACTGCCCCTCACAGTCCTTCACTGTCCCTCAATGTCCTCACTACCCCTCACTGTCCTCACTGTCCCTCACTGCCTTTCACTGCCCCTCACTGTCCCTCACTGTCTTCACTGCCCTTCCCTGTCCCTCACTACCCCTCACTGTCCTCACTGCCTCTCACTGTCCTCACTGTCCCTCACTGCCCCTCACAGTCCTTGACTGCCCCTCACTGTCCTCACTACCCCTCACTGTCCTCACTGTCCCTAACTGCCCTTCACTGTCCCTCACTGCCCCTCACTGTCCTCACTGCCCCTCACTGTCCCTCACTGCCATTCACTGTCCCTCAGTCCCTCTCACTGTCCTCAGTGTCCCTCAATGCCCTTCACTGTCCCTCACTGCCTATCACTGTCCTCAGTGCCCCTCAGTGCCCCTCACTGTCCTCACTGTCCCTCACTGCCCTTCACTGTCCCTCACTGTCCCTCACTGTCCTCACTGCCCCTCACTGTCCTCACTGTCCCTCACTGTCCTTCACTGCCCCTCACTATCCTCACTGTCCCTCACTGTCCCTCACTGCCCCTCACTGTCCCTCACTGCCCTTCACTGTCCCTCATTGCCCCTCACTGTCCTCACTGTCTCTCACTGCCCTTCACTGTCACTCACTGCCCCTCACTGTCCTCACTGTACCTCACTGCATATAACAGATTACACATTCTGGGACTGCAGTGTACGATAAATTGGGTTTTTAATTTGTAAATAATAGTATGTAATATATGTATTTTTGTATATCTCTTTTTGTAGCCCTGAAGAAGTCCTCTGGACAAAACGCGTTGGCTACGTTTTGTATGAAGCAAAAGAATAAAATACATTTTAAGCCCTACTGAACAGATTTCTTAAATTTTTACTTGATGATTATTGTTTGACTTGGGGAGTGCTGAACCAGTGTGCTTTATTGTAAAGTTTTGGGCTTTGCCCTTGGAAGCCTAAGGGTATGTGGCTTCAAGTTCTTGGCACCCAGATTCTTTGAACATTAGAAGACCATAATCATAGATAAGTGAATTCAATTGTTGCCTTGTACCCTGATGTTCTATTGTTGCTAGGTAAGTTTATTAATATGCACAAAACTGCATGTTAGTGGAAAAAAACTGCAAAAGAGCTGCTCCGTTGCCATCACTGATAAACTAAGAAAACCCAAATTATCACATTAATATTACCACATCATAGCATTCTTACAAAATAATATTAATAGCACTAGATTCAAAGATATAACTATGTCTCGAGGAGGCCCGCCCTACAGAGAACCACTGAGCAAACTTCAAAGACCTCATCATTAAAGTCAGGCAATGATGTAATGGGTGCTTTACCCCAACTCACTGATCAACTCCGCTATTTGGGGGTCTTAATTGATGAAAAATTATCTATGAAGCAGCAGGCAGTGAACTTGTTTCACCATTTTAAAATGTTTGAAAAAAGTCATCCGGATGCTCCCGGCCCCTACTCAGAAGTCTGTAGTCCAGCCACTTGCAACCTCTAGAATGGACTATGGGAAGATCCTTTATTTGGGGGTAAACAAGGATGTTACGAGGAGGCATCAGGTGGTTCAATACTCTGTGGCCAGACTGCTCTGCCAGACTCCAAAATCATCTCCTTCTTCTAGTGTCTTGAGAGATCTAAATTGGTTTAGAGTAAAAAACCGTGTTAAGTTTAAAGCCCTGAGTTACATGTAAAATCAAGGTCGGCAAAAAGAACAATTGATGGTCAGAATGCAGAAAAATGTCATACATTCACCCCAGTACAGACATCCGGGCCTAAATCCATCGTTATTTTGCTCACCATGCCATTCCAGTTTGGACACAGCCATATGCAAATCAGTCTTGAACTCTTCACCCAATGGTAACAGTCCAGCCCAAACTGCCAAGCCAGGTCCTCCATGAACTGGAAACATGCATCCTAGGACCGGTTTGCGGCTTTCAGCCATCATCAGCCAGGATAGCTTGCCTCCAGTGGCATGGAGAGCACGGGACACACGTCTGAGCATACCTGTCCCACTCAGGGTGACAAATGCATAAACAACAGATGATGGACAGAATGCAGAACAATGTCATACATTCACCCGAGTACAAAGATCTGGGGCAAAATACATTATTTTTTTGCTCACCATGCCATTCCAATTTGTACCTAGCCATATGCAAATCAGTCTTTACCCTGTGCCCCATGGGAACTGTCCAGCCCGAACTGCCAGGCCAGGTCCTCCCTGGACTGGAAACAAGCATCCTTGGACCGGTTTCAAGGTTCACCCCTCTTCCGCCAGGATAGCTTGATTCCAGTGGCATGGAGAGCACGGGACTCACGTCTAAGCATACCCGTCGAACTCGGGGTAACAAATGCAAAAAGAACTATTGATGGACAGAATGCCGAACAATGTCATACATTCACCCCAGTACAGAGATCTGGGCCTAAATCCATCGTTTTTTTGCTCACCATGCCATTCCAGTTTGGACCCAGCCATATGCAAATCAGTCTTGACCCTGCGCCCAATGGGAACAGTCCAGCCCGAACTGCCAGGCCAGGTCCTCCCTGGACTGGAAACAAGCATCCTAGGACCGATTTCGGGGTTTCACCCCTCTTCAGCTAGGATAGCTTGAATCCAGTGGCACGGAGAGCACAGGACTCACGTCTGAGCATACCCGTCCGACTCGGGGTGACAAATTCAAAAAGAACAGTTGATGGACAGAATGCAGAACAATGTCATACATTCACCCCAGTACAGAGATCTGGGCCTAAATCCATCATTTTTTTGCTCACCATGCCATTCCAGTTTGGACCCAATGGAAACAGTCCAGCCCGAACTGCTTGGTCAGGTCCTTCCTGGACTGGAAACAAGCATCCCAGGACCGGTTTCGGGGTTTCACCACTCTTCAGCCAGGATAGCTTGAATCCAGTGGCATGGAGAGCACGGGACTCACGTCTGAGCATACCCGGTGACAAATGCAAAAAGAACTATTGATGGACAAGGTCGGCTCTGCTCTTAAATACCTGTAAGACCTAGTCCACCCCTACCAACCTTCTCGTCTATTACGATTGACCACTCAGGTAAAATTCTTGGTTCCCAAGATTAAACTTAGAATAATGGGAGGTTATTTGTTTGCTTACCTTGGCCCATCCCTGTGGAATTCTCTTCCCATCGCGCTTCGTAATAAAACTTCATGCAAACTTTTAAAAACCTGATTCTTCAACCAATAAGTCATGGTCCGTTTTTTACTTTTCTTTCTTTTTTCTTCTTTTCTGCTCCTTCAGGCTTGGCGCTGGGAACCCCTTGTTGGGTAGCTGTGCGCCGTACAAAACTAATTTAACATAAAATGACAACAACATAGTATATGGTAAGAGCTATACCCCGGGCCTTTGAATTACATGATACTAGTGGGTCTGCAGCACTCATTGTGCCACCCACTGTGTCACCCAAATAAGTAGCACTTTTAAACATATCTCTGGCCTGCCATTGCAGCCTGAAATACAGTTTTAATCTGCCATTTCGAACAGGCAAAATAAACATTTTGCTAGGCCTAAACCTTCCTTTTTAATACTTATAAGTCAGCCCAAAATACTTAAAGCCATGGGGCAACGAACATTGTCTTTGAAAAGTAAGACATGTGGGCTTAAGTTTTAAATGTCAATGTAGTGGAGAACTCCCAAATCTGCTCCTCACTTCTGTAAGGCCTATCACTTTGATTGAATAACATTGGGTTACCTTATTGCATTTAATACGTGCTAACCTTTGATTGGGAGCAGACAGGCATGTCAAATTTGGACTGCAATAGACTGATTGTATGTCACGACTCTGAAAATGCTACTTTTAGAAACTTAACATTTTCTTTTAACCATGTGTGCCTTCTGCCAATATCCCGGGTTCCATGACTGTGAAAGGCTCTGTTGTTAGTGTTTGTGTATTCCTGTCAGATTGTGAGACAATGGGAACCGGATATAGGCAGGATATAGGCAGATGTTCCATCCTGCCAGGATGGATGTGGGTGGAGCTCTTCCCTTCCCACTTACACTTCAAAGTGATAGCCTTCAAAGGACCCCGACACCAGCCTTTTTTCATTCCAGACTTGTTGGGGCTTTGCAAGGGGAAAGGAAGGACTTTCTAGAACTAGATGTGGGGATAGTATAGAGAATTGTAACACTTCAAAGGATGGTACCGGGTATACATAGTGGACCCTTAGAGCACCTCTTCAGTACACTCCTGGACCTGTGGATTACAGAAGAAGGACTGTGTTTCCCCAAGAGGATGATTCTGCTGCTTGGGCCTGATTTGTTTCCCAGATTACTGCCTTGCTACAACCAGCTGCCTGCCTTGTTCCCCAGAAGATTTCCCTGCTCCATGAGGCCTGCCTTGTTCCCCAGAGGATTTCCCTGTTTCCTTGAGGCTTGCCTTGTTCCCCAGAGGATTTCCCTACTCCTTGAAGCCTGCCGTGCTCTCCGAAAAGGAAGACCGGGCCTGCTCCTGTGATCCAAATCTAACCTGAGTGCCTCTAAGGGTCAGTTAGCTGACCTCCTCTTCTGAGCTACAGGGATACAAAATGCTCCAGTGGCCTCCCTACAACTGATCAGCTGACCTGTTACAACTGGACCTGTCTGGACCTGCAATTGGACCTGTCTGATCTCTGCTGGCCTTTGCTAGAGTTAGTGCCTGATCCCCAAGTGGTGCCTCTCCAGGACCTGGATACTTGGGGCCCAATTCAAGTCTAACTTAGTCTAACTGTTCCACTTTTTGGCATTCACAAAGGTAAAATTAATCCAAAAATCTAACGTACCCCAAAAGACTAACTATACTACTTTTCCATATTCATAAAGGTAAGCTACTACTAGTAAAGTTAGACTTTTGGTCCAACTTTACCTTTGTGAATACTGAAAAGTAGTAAAGTTAGCCGTTTGGTCTACGATTACCTTTGTGAAAACTGAAAAGTAGTAAACTTTCACAAAAGTGTAAGTTTATCTTTGTGAAGCAGGCTCTTGGGTGGCATCAGAGTACACTCCTCCGCAAGGAAGAGAGAAATCCTGAAATGTTGCACTGTTCCCAAACAAGAATGGGCACATTCGCACTGAGATCCGTCTTCCTGCAATGACCACCAATGTGTAGCTCTGTGAACCGGACTCTTTGCGTTACAGTGGCCCCCAGTGATGACCGATAATGCGAGATTGACACTTCGTGCTACCGCAACTACATCCCATGGTGACCGCCACACGAAGCATGAGCCATGTCTGTCCATGATGCTCAACCAGATCTTTTGGCTACAGAAATGAGTGCCCACACCACCTGACCTGCTCTTCACTCTACAGCGATGACTCCTCCCAGTCTCCTCCACCGTGGAACTACACTCTTCTCAACAGACTTTAAGCAGGTACCGTTATTAGTGAGGCTAACCTGGTCCCTGTCTCTGGCCTGTGCTCTATTGCAGGTAGCCTGAACTTGAGACTTTCCCCCAGTCCAGAATAACTAGATGACCATGAGTACTGTTTGTGCTTGCCTTTTAGGCACTATTTTAATCTAAATCTCTAAAGTGCCTACCTGCAATTCTACTGATTGGATTTTTGCTATTTTGGTCATATTTTATTTATTACAAGGTATCCTATTTACCTAAATTATTTGGGGAATTTTCTTGTTTTGTGTTTTCACTTTATTACTGTTTGTGTGCTACATAAATATTTTTCACAGTGCCTCTAAATCAAGCCTGTCTGCTTTTGTGTCAAACTACAAGAGAGTTAAGCACCAGTTAAATTAGTGACTTTGTGGTTCACCCTGTCAATGATTTTTGTTGTTGCCCCAGTAAGGTTTCACCCACCACCCAACCAATACCTCAATTTCTTACACCCACATATATTAGCACCAGCATGCTTATATTTAAGTACCTTGATTGCTCACAATATATTCAGTATTCCATATGGATGATGCCATGACTATTATGTGGAATTACTTTTGATTCTACCAGGCAGATGAAGTGGTGTGAATTTGATTCAATGCAGTACTTTGTTTGTATGAGAGAATTATAGACTCACACTTTCAGTGAGCCCGCCACTGACAGGCTGATTTTGATGATGGGCGGTGTGCTGATGGATGGAAAGTCTGACCCCCATCGGTCCGACAGGAGCAATCATTCTGATTGCCTGTTGGACCGTTCCGCATCCCCAGAATAGTAGCACCGCCATCGGGATTAGGATGTCCATCCCTGACAGTCTTTCCATGGAGGTTCACCTGCCATGGGAATGCTGGCAGGGATGGACTTTGGGGGCCCATAGCGGGCCACCCTTAAGCAGGGGCATTCCAGTTTTGCACTTGGAGCCAACTATGGTGCCCCCTACATTTCCCTGCACCATGTTGCAAGCACCGCATGGTGCCTGCAACATAGTGAAGGAAAGTGCAAAAAGTGCTTTTTTTGACATTGCAGCAGGTTCTAAAGCCAGCAGCACCCGCCTCCAATGGAAAAAAATGGGACGTTTAGCCGCCCTGGTGGCCGTCGCTATGTAGTTCCACCTGTGGGACAGACGCTTTGTAGGCGGGTGATCCATATCCCTAGAATGATGGCGGACTTACAGAAGTAATAAGCCCCTTAGTTTTTTTTACAATGCTTCACAACCCAGGTTCTGATGAATACAGGGCAGTACCATATAGTAAACAAATGAGGCAACCGGGGGCCCATTTGTGCTCCCAGGTCAGTCTTTGGCTGAATACATCAGAACAGTGACTGACCTAAACACAAACATCGCTTAGCCTCCCCCAACGCCCCTAAACGGCTCACTGCTGAGCTCCATCAATATAATGCCAAATTGTTTGTTTGGGATACGTGGGGTGGTGTTTGGTGGCAGGGGTTGAAGGAGATAGGAAACCAGCCCCTCAGAGATCCACATTGGTGGGCAGCCCAATAGAGCCCCAAAGGCTTTCTAAAGTGACCAGCCCACAAGAGGCTTGCAAGTTATTCCAAAGATTTCTAGACCTCCAGTGATGCACACTGATGTCCATAGGAGGCTAGTCCTACCGATCCCCACTGGAGTCCACAGGTGGCCTACAGAGCCCATCTGCTGTGCATAGGCCACCATCCTTGACTGCCCCACTGGGATCTCACTAGGTGATCAGTCAGAGATAGAGTTACACAAGTAGTCATAGGTGGCTAACCCCACAGGTTGCCACACATGGCCCACAATGCCCCATTTGTGACAACAGGTGAACAGCCTTGCAAGCCCCTCAGGAAATTCCAAAGATGACCATCGGTAGAGAGATATTCAAAGGTATCAATAAGTGGCTAGCCCTGCCGAGCCCCACAATTGTCCGCAGGTAATCAGCACCACAAAGCATAATCGGTGTTGAAAGGTGACCATCACTCCAAAGTGCCACAAAGATGTTCATAGATTACCACTTTTAGAGAGATTCACACAGGTGCAGCCTTTAACAAGATTCACATAAGTGTTCACAGGAGGCCAGTACTGCCGCGCTCCACAGGTGTCCACGGGTAGCCACCTGTATAAAGCCTCATGGGTATCCACAGCTCCATCACTAGACAAAAGTGATGGAGCTGGTCAACAGCAGATGACCACTTATTCATAAGGTGTATAGGTGCAGCCTCTAAAGAGGTCTACAGATTACTCCCTGGGTAACCACATCTGCACAGACAAACACAGGTTTCTATATGAAAACAAAGCCTGCATAGCCCCACAGGTAACTTCAAGAGTGGCCAATCCCACAGAGACCCATCCAGGAAGCTCCATATCTGTCTGACCATGCAGAGCCTCCATTGGCCTCGCACAAGTAGGTACATAGGGATGAACCAGACACAGCTCCACACAGATCCAGAGGTGAGGAGCCCCTCACAGCTCCACACCCTTAGGACCACAGGAGACAAGCCACTAGCAGCCCCACGCCAGTAGGTGCATGGGGACAAACCTGACACAGCTCCACACAGATCCAGGGGTGGGGAGCCCCTTACAAGTCCACATTCTCAGGACCACAGGAGACAAGCCACAAGAAGCTCCACACTAACAGGTGCATAGGGACAAACCTGACACAGTTTCACACAGATCCAGGGGTGAGGAGCACCTTACAACTCCACTCCCTTAGGACCACAGATAACAAGGCACAAGCAGCTCCACACTAACAGGTGCAGAAGGACGCACCTGACACAGCTCCACACAGATCCAGAGGCGAGGATTCCCTTAAAGCTCCACACCCTCAGGACCATAGGTGATAACCCACAGGGAGCTCCACACAGGTAGGTCCATAGGTCATGAACCCAACAGAGCTCCACATAGATTCAGAAGTGAGGAGCTCCGCAAAGCTCCACACCCCCTGGACCACAGGTGAAAAATCACAAGGAGTCCCAGACTGTAGTATCTGTATGCAGGGAGAGTCTTACCGATGGCAATGAAGAGGGAGGCAAGCAGGAGAGAGATGAACCAGTTCTTCATGTCTGCAGAGAGCTGTCGCTGGCACCGTGCGGGAGGTTCTACTGAGAAGTACAAATGTGTGCCCTGCTGAGTGCTGGGTGGATGTGTAGCTCATGCTCCTTGAAGTCACACCCTTTGGCCTCCAGCCAGGGTTACACAGCCCTATTCATGTACATAGATATGATTTCTGGCAATTGATAATGTTTGGGTAAGGCACAATTGTATGCAGAGTGTGATGCCTTCTACTGAGGCAATGCCTTCTGTGAATACCGAAAGTATTAATGTTAGGATTTTTCGCAGTTTAGGAGTAGTAAAGATAGGAGTCCTAACAATACTACTCCTAAACTGAGAAAAATCTTAATTTAAGAGATTAAGTTTGTATATAGGTTGTGTGATTCTGCTTGGCATGCAATAAAATGTGTTCCCAATAGAAACTTTTGAGGAGTGATACCAATAGGAACTAGTGCCTAGATGCATCAACCTTTTTAGGAAGTGCAAACGGTGCGATTCCCAAAAATCGGCCTTTTGCACTTCCTAAATTGGTTTCTGGGATGCATCAAGCATTTTTGGAAAATCGCAATTTTTTGCGAGTTCCAAAAATGCGATTGCTTTTAAGGAATCGCAAATTTGCGATTCCTTAAATGCAATGCATCATCCTCAAAACATTTGCGATTTTACAAATTGCAAATGCAAATTACCACGAAGTTGAACTTCATGGTAATTTGCAAAAATGTTTAAAAACGCATAAAAATGCATTTTGTAAACTTCTAAGTTACAGACACACATGTCCTTAGGACATGTGTGTATGTAACTCACATGTAATGGTGCATTTCATGGGTGCAGGGGGGGGGTCCTTTGGACCCCCCCTCTCCACCCTTGAAAGGCTTTGATGCATTCCGATTTCAAATTGCGAATTCGCAATTCCCATTCATTCCTATGGGCATTTCAGCCCATAGGAATGAATGGGAATTGCGAATTCGCTATTTGAAACTCGCAATTTTATTGCGATTCGGTAAAAATTGGGATTTTTACCGAATCTCAATAAAATAGCGAAATTAATGATGCATTGCAATTTGCGATTCCTTATTTGCGATTTCTTATTTTTCGCAAATAAGGAATCGCAAATGACAACGTTGATGCATCTAGGGGTAGGTTCCTTAGATCCTGACGAAGAGCCAATAGGGGCATGGCTCGAAAAATGTTGACCAGAAAGGAATAGATTTATTGACACCCTTTTCTTTCTCCCTATTTTTTCCCTGATTTTAATCATTCCGACTAGCGGCAGGAATAAAGTAGGGCAAGCTACTAGTCCCTTATTTTTAAACTTGTATAGAACATTCACTCTACTCCCCTCCCACACCACCGTCTTCATCATAGACAACACTAAAAAAGTGCTGCTGCTTATTTCACATGGTCACAGCACACCTCAATCCGTAGCAGATCTGGGAGAACCCCAATGATGAAGCATGCCACCAAGGGGCAACCCTGGTGGGTGAGAGATTTCTAAGAAAAACAGAGTTTTTCTTTCTTTGTGGAGGGTTTGCCAATTGCTAATCTTTCATTTTACTGGGTTCTCTTTTTTTATTCATAAACAAGATGCATGCAAGCCGATGTTGTCAAAGACAAAAAAATTATATTTTTGACGTGGAATTTTGTTTTCCCATGAAGGTGAATATCTGGCCATCGGGCAGGTCTGCAAAGGTTGTGAAAAAATAAATCGTTTCATAACCATGTGCCAAGCGAAAGAAAAATCAGGTGGGTCACAATGAAAAGAAAAGATGGACGATAGAATGTTCTAGAAGCATTCTCACCAGGGCACACAAAATCAAAAAGAGTAATAAACTACAAGTAGAAGCCAGACAAAATCAGTCATTGCCAAGCTCCTTGTACAAAGGCTCCGCAACATCATTATGGAGTGCCAGTGAAGAAGATGGATGTATGCTAATAATGTTTGACGGAGGACGGCATGCACATGTGGGGTTAACTGCCTGTAAGGAAAGTCAAGGACATATTACCAGGTAAAGCAACTAAATTTATTTGGACACTGCCTTAAAATCACATTGAAAGTGAATGATCACCCTACAACATTCAAGATAGATAGTAGTGCATCAGTTAACACCATGGCAGTGGAGAGGTTTAACTGCCTATCACCTGTACCTCATTACCTCAATCCTTCAGGCCCACAAGTGTATACTGGGTGGCATTTGAGCCATTCCAAAGCCAGGGGTCATGAAGAGCCAAAATGCGACACAAGAAGACACCGGTGCAAGCCACCATTCATATTCTGCAAGGACTTCATCAAGTGCCTGTTTGGTCAGCTTTGTCACCACCGCAGACTTGGGGGTTATATTCCTCAACGACAATCTCTGTACTCAGTCTGACATCACAAGTCAATTCCCGTCATTATTCCATGGCCTCAGCGAGCTCAAGAAAATGAAGGTAAAGCTTCAGATCAATGAAGACATTTGCACTGTTGTTCAGTAACACTGCAAAGTTGCTTTCCATCTACAAGAAGCCGTAGAGAAAGAGTTGGAAACACTCCTAAAACATGAAATCATCAAGTGCTTCACAGACCCCACACCATGGGTTTCCCCTAGAGTAGTAGTATAAAAAAAGGTCAGTAATAGATAGGTGCATATTTGCGTTGATATGCGCCAGCAAACAAAGCCATTGAGAGGAAGAGACACCCTGGTTCGCACATGAGTATGCAGTTGAATGGAGCCAATGTGTTTTTTTGTCTTGACCAGAATAAAGGATACCATCAACTCAAGCAGGAAGAGAACTGCAGGTACATTACTACTTTCTTGATTCATGTTGGTTTATTTAGATATAAGAGACAGAGTTTTGGAGTATCTTCAGCTGCAGAGATATTTCACGACATCATTTGCCGAGTAATCCATCCTGTTACACATGCTTTCAATTACAGTGATGACATACTGGTCTTTGGGAGAAGACAAGAAGAACATGATAAAGCCCTTAACCAAGTATGCTAATTACTTTTTGATGCTGGTCTCACTCTGAACGCTGCAATGTAGGAGTTTGAACAAAACAAATTCTCTGAAGGGACAATGACTCCAGACCAAGACAAAGTGCAAGCACTATCATCCACATACCCTCCCAAGATGTTACCATGCTATGATCCATTCTCGGGATGGTCAGTTATTGCTGGAGATACATTTGCAACTTTGCTACCCCATTAGTAGTAGTAAAAATACTTTATGCATTAATCATTTGATTACAATAGATAGAAACTAAGCAGGTATAAAAATAGAATGAACCAATCACATATTTACCATGCATAGTATCATAAAAAGAAGATATACATGAGTTGCAATACCTGTCTTTGCATCTATATACAAAGCCGATAAAAATCATCTAGTCAAGTAGTACACACTGAAATACCGGTTGATACATTGCAATCCCTCACCCCTAGTCAACTGATCTGGGTTTAATCCAGCATCATTCTTTAGCTCACTCCGCCACCCCAGTTCAGACATGGCCGTATGCAAATCAGTCTGAACCTGTGTCTCAAGGGAACAGTCCTGTGCCGGAAGTCAGCTCCCCTCTGCACAGCTTCCCTTTTTGTCTGGAGATGCCATGCTGAGGCAGGTTCTCTTGGCGTGGCACAAATCTTCAGGGGGGCTGCTCCTTGGGCCACTCTGGTGAGAGGAACAGCACTGGCATGTCTTCGGCAGTACCTAGGATGCGGAGATCTCGTATGCTGGATGTTGGTGCCTCTGAATGGGGCATTCTCCAGAGGCCTGCACGTCTCGTATTCCCTTGGGATGGCATAAAACACAAGGCTTTCAAAGTACATGTCACACGTGCCTTTTTATGGCGATTCCAAAAATGTTCACCATCTGCTAATTCTATGACCACAGAAGAGGATAGACAGCACTCATCATGTGCTAAAGAAACCCGATGTAGAAAATAACACACTGACTGTGAAACATAAGGAGCAGTAAACAGCGCTCACTATATGCTGGGATCCTTGGAGAACACTTGGGGAGCACACAGGGATCGTCGGGACGGCAAGCCAGCGCAAAAAAGTACTGGGTAAAGTGGCAATCCCTCCAGCAGCCCAACAGGCATTCGGCCAGAACAACAAAGCGGGTAATCATAATGGAGGGTCCTCCCGGCAGCACAGCAGTCCTTCGAAAATGTGCAGTATGTAGACCCATCAGCTTCTGGCTACACATCCCTTGTAGTGTCTAAATCATGGGGTTAGAGCCCCTGTACTTATACTCAAAATTGTCTTTGTTGAAGGGGTTACTTCAAAGGAACCCTTAGAAGTGCACAAGAATCCTTTTCAACCCAGCCCTGGCTCCAGGACACACCCTAAACAAAGGTACAGTGTTACCAACTCCTCCCTCTCCCAGCCCAGGAACAACACAGTATGCACATGAGTGCAGATGGAACCCCTCTCTCACCCAGACGTTCCTATTTCAGAGATGTCTGGAAAGCATGCACCTTGTGGCATTACTAAGATAGTAATGTAAAATCCAACTACACCTGTAAGCAGGATTTATCACTACCCTGCTAAACATTCCAAACATGGAAATGCCAACCTGTTCTGGTCAGGAAGTTCCACTTAAGTATATATAAGGAAATTTCCAATTCTAGCCTATTAGATCAGTAGGCCTCACAGCAGTGGGAAACAAAAGAAGCTGTTTGTCACTACCGGGACATGCCACACATGAAGGCATGTGTTCTACCTTCAACTTGCACAGCACCCTGCCCATAGGACTACCGTAGGAATTTAATGATTAGCAAGTAGTTTTTAATGCCAAGTGAAAGTGGGAGTAAACGACACACACAGGCCCTGCAGTGACAGGCATGAGACAGTTTTGAAAGGCTAAAAGTTGTGCTGCAGGGCCACTAGTAGTATTTTATTACAGCCCCTGATATGTGGTAAACCACTGTACAAGGGACTTAAAAGTAAATAAAATATGCTAAACTGGTGTAAACAAATCACACTACATTTAGTTGAGAGAGTACGTGCACTTTAGCACTGATTGGCGGTGGTAAAGTGCCCAGAGTCCTAAAGTTAACAAAAAGAATGTTAGGAAAAATAGGCGGAAGAAGGCAAAAAGTTTGTGGATAACAATGCAAATATTAACTTTATCGTGAGGTTAGGCACTACAGCGGCTCTATCGGATCAATTAATTGCTGCCACCAGTACGGATGAATACACAATCATTCTTAAAGAACGTATTGCTGCTGAGGAAATATAAATTTTATGATCAAGTTGTGTTCCCTAGCGTGTACCCCACCGTCTCCATGTACGAGTTAAAGTGCATGTAACTTCCCTCCTGTACCAGCTATGAAGACGCAAATACATTTGCGTCCAACGTTAACATGTCCTCTTTCAAACCCACCCTGAATGGGTTGAATGGTCCGTTCCTAAGTATGCCATGCCAACGTCTTTTTGTGGTGTGCTTCTCCGTTTTTCAGCTCTAGCTGAGTAGGCCCCTGAATTTCTGCCACCGAGCCTCTTTTCTGGCTTCTGACTCCAAGGGCCTCTGCCCAGGCTGCCTCTGTACCCATGAACTCTGACTTACTTCCAGCGCGGCCCCTCGCGCTCAGCTCAGCCTGCTGCCTGCCAAGATTGACTATAACCTTCGAGTTATCTGTTCCGCTCCCCGAAAATACATTCCTGCCTGCTAGCTTCAGTAAACATCCCTCTTCAGCTGCAGGGCCAAAGGGCCGACCTGTCTCTGTGCAAGTAATTCATAGCTTCTGTTGCCATGCTTCCATGGAAGGCCCCGTGCCCCCACGCTTCTCCTGCAGACACTTGGGCGCTTATACACGCACTCACAGTTAGTATAGAATAGCTTCTGCCCTAGAGACCTTTCTGCCCAGATAGCTTAGTTCCTAAATACCAGATATCAGATATGATAGAAGCACAAGTTGATTTGACATGCCAGACTTCTGTCTCTTTCCGTCAGTGTAAATGTCAAGTCCCCTGCACCCTCCGACTCCATGTCATTCACACGTCATGCAGCTGCGCGCGCATCCAAGTTTCCAATTTCTGCTGACATTGCAACATTTCTGTTAGTGCCACCCTTTTGTGACACCTACCTGTGACGTTTCTAGCACACACCTCCAGTTCACGCCTAGTCCACGCCTTTTGATTACGTACTAGCAACACGTGTATACTGTTATCTTGTCTTCTCTCAGCTGTTCCGCCTACTATGACTGTTTCGTATGACATGAATTAAGTATATAAGCTATGTATTGTCAATAAATTGCAGCGAGCTCACTCTATCCCTTCTGACACCCCTGTGGTGGTCAGAACATGATATCCTGGTCTAGACCATTCCTTTTTGAGGAATAAAACCCCTAAGAACTGTAACACCACGGACTCTGTTTTCTTTCTTTCCGACTTGAGTTATTATTGATTAAGTACTTACCTGCATAGAAATTAAGAGAGTAAATTAATTATTTACGTCATTTTGGCGCCCGAACAGGGACCCCTCCCCCACCTCACGCGCCGGTTGGTGCATTGCAAGCTGTGTCCCCTGCCATCAGTTAGATGGAAACTACGCGTACCGGCAGGATTTCCTGCATCTCCCTCTGACCCACGGAGGTGACGAAGACTGCGATCAGTACCCAGACGAGGCGGTGAGGAGTGCGGAGGATCCCGACCAGAGCCTAGCCGAAAGAAGCAAGGTCCGAGGTGTCAAGAGGCCCACCCAGGTTTCCGAAGTTTTTTCCGAAGTTTTCCGAAGTGTCGAGTCGAGTCCAGTCGAGTTTTCCGAGGCCTTCTGTTTCCGTGCCTCCCGGTGAGTACCATTGCTGGGACGTATCTAGACGGGTTTGGGTACACAAGTCCGGTCTCCACTGTTTTTTTAGGCAGTGTATCTGTACTGTTTAGCAGTATATCTAGTCTGAATTTCTGCACTGTTACACCAGTGTATCTGTACTGTTTAGCAGTACATCCAGTATAGGGGGTAGTCATCTATGTCTAAAAATGTCTTTTCATGTGATTAATGTTGTGGTATGAATGTGACCGTTTTTATGTGCATTATTGTGTTTCTTGTATAACTAGCCGTATTCAGTATTAAGTAGTAAGGATTGAGCATTCTGTACTAAGTAACAAGATGCCGTTTTTTAACAAGTTAAAGCAGATAGGAACTAGGAAAGGGATACTGGAGGAAGAAATTCCTATTCCCCCTAGGGACACTCCAGGTAACTTTATGTACCATAAACATGGCATAGATGCCATATTGTATCTAGACTTATGGGCCGACTATACCAAACATCTAGACGAAAGACACAGATGGCCCGTTACCGGAACATGGGATGCCGAGTGCATCATGAAGGTAGAAGAGGCATTATGGAAAAAGAAAGCTAGACAATCTCAGAAAGATGCCATAGAATTTTGGCGTAAGGAAGCACATAAGCGTGCTGAAAGAGAACTACGTAGAGAAGATAGACTTAAAGAATCAGAGAAAGCCCAAGAAAACGAACTAGTTACCGAGGGGATCCGAGTAAAAACAGAACAAATAGACCGTGCACGAAACAATCTCATAAACGGTATGTATCTCGCGGCCGAGGGTACACCTGAGGCCCTATCAGAAATACCGAAAAACTTACCGCCACCATTAGTTCCAACTAAAGTAATGCATAAGACTACTAAAGACATATTCCTAAATTCTTATCTAGAGGATGTAGCACCGGCTTATACCAATCTGCCTGTTCGTGTCTTGCCTACTGACAGGGACGGGGGTGGCACCCCGCCTCCAGATCATGTTCCGCCAATACCGCGACAGACCTCCCCCGTTCCGCCAGCCCCGCCACTTCCCGCACCCAAAATAGACCTACCGAAACAACGTTTACCTGATGCAACTAAACGACAAATTCAAGTTCAGATACCGACTCCACAGGGAGATACTGCACAAGCCTCCGCTTCAGGAGGTGCGACCGCGGGTCCTCGGACCCCGCCATTAACACACAGATTAAATCTCAGGGATATGCAGAGTCCTCTCACGTTCAGGTCACCCCGCGTTGACGCATTTAAAGAAAACATTTCGGTTTGCAGATACGATCCAGTACCCGGAAAGGACGATCTAATGATATTGGCATCACTACGGTTAAGATCTGCTACTGATATCTTGCTATGCTATGTAGGAATGAAGGAGCGCCTAGATAGAATATATGAGTTTGTTCAGACAGGGAAAGACCCTGACAGTATTAAGGAAGCCATGGGGAAACAGAAAGTTGACATTCAAGCACAGATACTACGATTTTTCATAAATTGCCTAATAAGAGAACGAGACAGGCCTGGAACAGATCAGAGTGAATTAGATGCACTGAACAAGTGGGGTCAAAATATAGCTGAAGGAAAACATGACAAGGGGACTTGCATAGTCAGTATGTGTGGAAAAATTAGAAAAGCAGTGATAGCAGTACACCAAAAAGAAAAAGAAAAAGCTTCCTCCGAGGAGGAAGAAGAACAGGAAGAACCAGTAAAGACTACAGACATTATAGCGTATGTAGGTAAGGGAGCTTACCTTAGGAAGGGTATCCGTCCGGAAAGCAAGAGAGTTTTTTTCTCTGCCTTGACAAACCCGAATTCTGCTGAACATCAGTTCCAGGAAACTGATAAAAGGCTTCGAGATCGAGTAGGGTACCATGTACTCAACTCTATGGATGAACAAGAACTAGCCCGATCAGCCGTATCATGGGCCGAAAATACAGACATATATAATGATGACACAGTAGCACAGACATTTCTGAACCTTTCCCCAGACGAGCAGAAATTAGCAGGTGTATACATGATTCAGCACCTCCTTATCAAATACAGAAACCATCATTCTGATCCAGGTCCCTTACACGAAACACTAGAAGCACTACTCATGGATAGATGGAGAGGCTTAAGTACCAAATTAATTCAAATAATTCTAGAACAACGCCGTAGATATGACACTTTTATAAGCTCCGAATATGTTCCCGCCCCGCCTCCAGAAAGAAAAACATATCACATGCAATGCGGGGGTGGCATTGAAAGTCAGAACCCCTTACGAGAAGTGCACCCTGTTATGGGTACGAATCACCTTTTGAAACGTGTATATGTACACACGCCTCTGACCAAGTTAGAACTGTTAGAAATGAAGAAACTAGTACCGTGTCATGATAAAGATCCCGCAGGTTTTCACAGAGAGCTTAAAGACATGTTACTGATGGGGGATTACACATATGATGATATCATGAAAATGTTAAAAGTACTGTTGCCCACGGGCATCTACGAGAAACTAAAGGAAAAGGAATGGGAGGTGGGAGACACCATGATTGCATGGGCAGAGATAGAAGACGAAGAAAGCAAACGTATCCCAGGGGTAGGCCTTGGGGACAAAACTAAAGCATTACCAGGTTTAATAGTACAGGTCCTGCCAAGATTATTGACAACGAGAAAGGAAGATTGGGACGCAATCTCGTCCTGTAAACAGAAACATGATGAAGATACTAGTGACTTCTATTCAAGATTCGAGAAATGTTTCATTATTAATAGTGGCCTCAAACCAAGTAGCGAGTCATATCCGCATCTTTTTGTATCAAAATTAGTTGAGAATTCCCTACCATTAGTTAAAAACCGAGTTTACAAAGTTGAAAGTACTTGGCAGGCAAATACACCATCCCAGATGTTACAGATGCTCCAATATCATCAGAACAGAATTAGAGAAGAGCAGGATCAGGAACAAAAACGCATGAAAGACACGAAGATGAAAATGTTAGTAGCTCAGACGGTCCCAGCCGATGGTCAGAGGAAGGGTGGGACCCAGAATAGTCACACTACAGCTCCCGTTAAAGGGACATGCAATTACTGTAAGCAGCCAGGTCACTACGTACATGAATGCCCAGTCCTGAAACATAACATAGCAACAGGTAAAACTAAAGAAAGACCGCATCCGCCCAGACAAGACCATAACCAGCATCAGTCTTCACAGAATGCACAGAATACACAGCCTATGCATGCTCCTTCACCTCCAGCACAGACAGTAGCGGTATCACAGCCACAGCCCATTGCCGCATCACAGCAAGTTTCACAACAGATGTACCAGTATGCCCAGTCCGCTTACCCTGATTATCAACGATACACATGAAACAGCCTAGAGAGGGAATTTGGCTTGCCTCTTATTGAAATTCCTGTAGATCAAGAAGGTCCTTATGTCCACAGTCACGTATTGGGAAAAGACAGAAAGTTTTTAATTGACACAGGGGCAAGTCGCACTACGATCAGCCATGATGAAGTCCCAGGGGCACCCCTCTCAGGCTCACAGAATGTTTCCCTTGGTTTTTCAGGACAGCCCATTGTAAATGAAGTATCAGAACCAGTCCCCCTGGCTGTGGGTCCATTATCACGCGTTACAGACTTGTTACTTACAAAATCATGTCCAGAAAATCTGTTAGGAATTAAAACATTGAAGGCTTTAGGAGCCATAATCTGCTGTTCCCCGGAGGGAGTTAGACTCTTTCTACGGGATTTCAAGGGTCATTATGTTTTGCGAGAATTCGATGTCAGATTGAAAAATGTACCAGATTACTTGTGGGCAAAAGGCCCAACTGATGTAGGTTGTATGCACATTACACCATACCGTGTTACACTCAAGACAGGAGTTGTATTACCCCGAATCAGACAATACAAGTTACCACCCGATGCTGTAGTGGCTTTACTGAAAATCATTGAAGAGCTCATAGCCCAAGGAGTGGTCGTAGAGACCGACTCCAATATCTGTAATTCACCCATCATTCCGATTCTTAAACGCACCGACCCCAATGCACTGCCAGTATATCGGCTGGTGATTGATCTTCGAGACCTGAATAAATGCATTATTCCACAGTACCCTGTGGTCCCCGATATCTCATCCCTATTGACTGCTATTGATTCAGAAGCAACGTTCTTTACTGTAATTGACCTCAAGAACGCCTTCTTCAGCGTGCCTATTGATCCAGAGAGCCAATATCTCTTCGGATTCAGTTTAAATGGACGCAGTTTCAAATTTTCGCGCGCACCTCAAGGATTCACAGAAAGCCCCAGCATCTACAGTCAAGCACTGAAAAGACAACTAGATTGTATCACAATGCCAGTTAACACCGCTTTACTGCAATACGTCGATGATCTGCTGATCACCGCACGAAGTGAGCCCGAATGTGAACAAGCATTGCTGACAGTTTTACATTTTCTGGCCGACAAGGGACACAAGGTGTCTCCTTCGAAGCTACAATTCTGTGTTCAGCAAGTTGTGTACTTGGGTCACTTGCTGTCCAAAGTGGGGAGACAGCTCACTCCCGATCGCATTCAGTTAATTGTGAATATGCCACAACCCCAGACACAAAAGGAAGTGCGGGCCTTCATAGGCCTCACCTCGTACTGCAGACAATGGATTCCGCAATATGCATTTCTAGCTAAACCACTCATCCAGTTAACGACACAGGAGGCAGCAACATCGACTGTCCTTCCTTGGAATCAGGAACACACACAAGCTTTTGAAGAATTAAAGAAAGCCTTATGCCAAGCACCAGTTTTTGCGACACCATGTTACAGCAAACCGTTTACACTTTTTGTTACAGAACGTGATGGTACAGCGTTGTCTGTCCTCACCCAAGATCAAGCAGGTTCACATAAGCCTTGCGCTTACTTCTCAAGTACATTGGATTCAGTAGCCCAGGCACTCCCTGCGTGCTTGAAGTCAGTAGCAGCAACAGCGTTAGCTATCAGACAGAGCGATTCAATTGTTTTAGGCCATCAATTAACAGTACAAGTTCCACACTCTGTAGAGGTTCTGTTAAACAGAACCCAGACTCAGCACCTGACTATAGCACGACTGACAGGTTATGAATTAACGTTATTCCAGCCACACATAGAAATCAGGCGCTGCAGCATTCTGAACCCCGCAACACTGTTACCTACAATTATGACAGATCCAGCCCCGCATGATTGTATAGAAATCATTAATGCAGTAACAAAGCCACGACGAGATTTAACAGATGTTCCCTTGACAAATCCAGACCTGACACTTTATGTGGACGGTTCATGCCTGAGAACAAATACAGGAGAATTAGTGGCCGCGTATGCAGTGACCACTGAAACTGAAGTTAAAGAAACACACCGTATTGACACAATGTCTGCTCAAGCAGCAGAGCTCATCGCTCTGACCCGAGCTTGTATACTAGCCAAGAACAGAAATGTTAACATATACACTGATTCCCGTTATGCGTTCGGAGTCGTACACGACTTCGGCATGCTATGGCAAGAACGAGGTTTCCTGACCTCTCATGGTGCCAAGATACAACACGGTCCCCTCATTCAAGCACTGTTAGAAGCAATACATTTGCCCTCGGGCATATCAGTCATGAAGTGTAAAGCACATACTAAAGTCACAGATTCTGTTTCCCAGGGTAATGACCTGGCAGATCAGACAGCGAAACATACAGCATTGACTCACACTCAGACAGCTGACATGACAAAGACAATAGTACCGACAAAGTGTATGGCAGTCAAAGATCCCGCCCTAGACGTAATTGATATTCAGGCACATGCTACCCCAGATGAAATAAAGAAATGGATTGAACTAGGAGGGATCCAGACAGATCAAGGTTGGATGACGAAGGGAAAATCTACATGATTTCTCCCTGACTCTATGGTTCAAGTCATGATTAACACAGCACATAGCCCAGCACATCTAGGAGAGAAAGCGATGTTAGACAGTTTACAAAATATCTGGAACAATAAACACCTACGAGCAGCCGCAAAACAGAAAGTGCGTACTTGCATGATCTGTTGTCAGTTCAATCCAGGTAAAAGCGTCCCTGTAGAGCAAGGTGGATTTCATCCCCCCGATCACCCTTTTGAAGTCCTCCAGATGGATTATATCCAGATGGACCGTTGTCGAGGATTCAAGTATGTCCTTGTAGTTGTTTGTGCTCTGTCCCGTTGGACCGAAGCCTACCCAGTCCCAGATTATACTGTTCCGACCACTGCCCGGCAGTTGGTTCGTGAATTTTTCCCACGATACGGTTTGCCTCGTGTCGTGTACTCAGATAACGGACAACCCTTCTCGTCCGAGTTAATGAAACAGGTTTCTTTACTATTAGGATACCAGTGGAAATTTCATTGTGTCCGACATCCTGAAGCAGCAGGCCTTGTAGAAAGGCATAACCAGACACTAAAGATCCGCCTTGCAAAGATATGTCAGGAAAAAAGGGGTCGACTGGATAGTCGCCCTGCCCGTGGCACTATTCTACATGAGAATGGTTGCCCACTCGAGATCAGGGCTATCCCCGTACGAAGTGGTTTTTGGCAGACCACCGAATATGTGGGGGACGCCCATTCCGAAAAAGATCACTGATGTTGATTGTAACATGTTGACAGATTACCTTGCCTCCTTGATGTCTGCACTCCAATCATGTCGTTCACAGGTTGCCGCAGCCTTCCCTGACAACACTGATGTAAAGCCGCACGAGGTCCGTCCTGGGGACCTGGTACTGGTCCGAAATTTCGACAGGAAGAGTCCGCTGGAGCCCCGCTGGAAAGCACCGAAGACCGTCCTTCTCACCACGAGGACCGCCGTCAAGATCGAAGGGAGAAAGGGGTGGGTCCATACGAGTCATGTGAAAAAATTTCATGAACTGAAACCAGACCGAGACTCATCCACCCCCACCAAAGACTGTGTTGAGCCAAAAGACTTTACAGTTACCGAACGAGAAAAAACTTCCCAAGAGGAGTACCGGTCGAAACTCCGATCTAGCAAGTCAGACAGTTTAATTGTTTAAGTCCTCCCCTAGGTGAATCGGTTAAATAGTTTCTGACATGTATCCCCTAGATCGAGATAGAGAGAGAGAGAGACAAGTTAAGAAAAGTGCATATTGTAAATCACTTCATAGTCACTGTATAGTGACACTATTAATCATGTTTATTCTGAGTATCTTAGTTATTGTTGCTAGCATTCTGCTACCTATCTACTGGCCTATTTTCAGGCGTGAACAATCTGTTTACAATGTCTCTGCTGAACACACTTTTAGCAAGTTACCTCTACACGAACTCTCTTACAGACTTGCGCTGCGCAACAACACATTCATTAGTATGTTACACCACTCCCATCAGACTAACAATGCTACAGACTGCTGGATATGTGGCCGACTCCCTCCCTACCAGAATTACAAGGGAGCCCTTCCCCTCTTTCCGTATCCGTTCACTCACAATGGCTCCTGTGGGGCATGGTTTAAAATAATTAATTCTTTAGATCCCGATATTGCTGTCTTCGATGGGGGCTGGGTTTGGGGAAACGTGAACTTAGTCCTGCTCGACGTCTGTTACCCTGATAAGGAAGGACTCCCCACTCGAATAGGAACTGATCTAGAAAATGAAGTATATGGATTAGGTAACTACACAATTAGCCTTATGATCCTTACTGTAGAATCCGGGGCTGCACCAGGTCTGCCCCATATGCTAGTATTACCAGTCACTGGTGAATTATGTGTCCGAAAGAAAGGGTCAGTACACTTAGGTCATAGTAAATGCACTACTGTGGTCGAATTCAGTGATCATGGTAAATCATCCTTTAAAGCTATCAGTCATTCCTGTTTTGTTTGTGGACATACCGCATACATACGTCTACCTCCAGATTGGGATGGTACCTGTTACATTGCATTCCTTCTGCCACCTGTTTTCCTAGCTCCCCCTGATTACCATAGAAATACAAATCTAGTAAAGAATAGACCCAGAAGAGATATCCCACTTGTCGACTACACAGAAACGGCATGGGAACAGTACACTGATTTTAATAAAGGATTCTTTTTCTTTTTAGGACCTGTCCAAAACAGTAAATTAATACGTAGATTAACTAGAACACTTGATGCAGTGGTACATGAAACTGCCTCCGCCTTAGGTAACCTAACAGAAGAGCAATCTGCTATACGGGTTGTTGTCCTTCAAAATCGTCTTGTTATTGACGTCATCTTGGCAGATAGAGGTGGAGCCTGTAAGGTCATCGGGTCAAGTTGCTGCGTTTTCATCCCACAAAACGCGCCATCTGTCTATCAAGCTATTACCCATCTGCATAAAATTGTAAATCAGATACATCAGAATCCAGGCACCTGGACTTGGTCCGGTTGGTTCTGGACAACGTTAACTGCTTGGGGATGGAAGATCCTATCCTTCCTAGGTTTTGGCCTTGTCATAGTATTCAGCTGCTGCCTGTGCCTACAGTGTGGGCCGGCGATATGTGGACTGTGTGCCACTTCGTGCATTGAACATTCCAGTTTTCTCTCAAACAGACAACGGAAGAGAGATGAACAAATTATGTTACAAGAACAAACTGATCAATTTATGATGATCGATATATCATGAAGGGTCCGTAGGGAACAAGGAGGGAATGAGGAAATATAAATTTTATGATCAAGTTGTGTTCCCTAGCGTGTACCCCACCGTCTCCATGTACGAGTTAAAGTGCATGTAACTTCCCTCCTGTACCAGCTATGAAGACGCAAATACATTTGCGTCCAACGTTAACATGTCCTCTTTCAAACCCACCCTGAATGGGTTGAATGGTCCGTTCCTAAGTATGCCATGCCAACGTCTTTTTGTGGTGTGCTTCTCCGTTTTTCAGCTCTAGCTGAGTAGGCCCCTGAATTTCTGCCACCGAGCCTCTTTTCTGGCTTCTGACTCCAAGGGCCTCTGCCCAGGCTGCCTCTGTACCCATGAACTCTGACTTACTTCCAGCGCGGCCCCTCGCGCTCAGCTCAGCCTGCTGCCTGCCAAGATTGACTATAACCTTCGAGTTATCTGTTCCGCTCCCCAAAAATACATTCCTGCCTGCTAGCTTCAGTAAACATCCCTCTTCAGCTGCAGGGCCAAAGGGCCGACCTGTCTCTGTGCAAGTAATTCATAGCTTCTGTTGCCATGCTTCCATGGAAGGCCCCGTGCCCCCACGCTTCTCCTGCAGACACTTAGGCGCTTATACACGCACTCACAGTTAGTATAGAATAGCTTCTGCCCTAGAGACCTTTCTGCCCAGATAGCTTAGTTCCTAAATACCAGATATCAGATATGATAGAAGCACAAGTTGATTTGACATGCCAGACTTCTGTCTCTTTCCGTCAGTGTAAATGTCAAGTCCCCTGCACCCTCCGACTCCATGTCATTCACACGTCATGCAGCTGCGCGCGCATCCAAGTTTCCAATTTCTGCTGACATTGCAACATTTCTGTTAGTGCCACCCTTTTGTGACACCTACCTGTGACGTTTCTAGCACACACCTCCAGTTCACGCCTAGTCCACGCCTTTTGATTACGTACTAGCAACACGTGTATACTGTTATCTTGTCTTCTCTCAGCTGTTCCGCCTACTATGACTGTTTCGTATGACATGAATTAAGTATATAAGCTATGTATTGTCAATAAATTGCAGCGAGCTCACTCTATCCCTTCTGACACCCCTGTGGTGGTCAGAACATGATATCCTGGTCTAGACCATTCCTTTTTGAGGAATAAAACTCCTAAGAACTCTAACACCACGGACTCTGTTTTCTTTCTTTCCGACTTGAGTTATTATTGATTAAGTACTTACCTGCATAGAAATTAAGAGAGTAAATTAATTATTTACGTCACTGCACAATCATGAAGGAAAAGTACTCAACGTCTTGACAATGATGTTGAATTCCAAAAGTTAAAAAATGTGCTGGATAATTTACCTGTCAAGAAGGCGTCATTATGAGAAGCTCGAGAATCATCATACAGAAAGCCAAAGACTGCATGTCTTCAAGCTGGCCCATCAATCAATCAATCTATCAATCAATCAATTAATCAATCAGTATTTTTAAAGCTTGGTTAATCAGAGTGGCGGGTATCAAGGTGTTGTGGTTTTGCGAGACTTAGTCAAGGTGCAAGGTCTTGAGTCCCTTTTCGAAGTCCAACAGTGAAGATGTGGTTAGGAGGTAGAAGGCGAGGTCGTTCAAGGACTTGGCACCGAGGTAGGGGAAGGAATGACCTTCACTGCAGCGTCTGTGGATGCAGAGGAAGTAGATGAGGGCGAGGGGATGGAGCTCAGTTGCCTAGCGAGGTAGTGGAAGATCAGGCGGTGGTTGAGGTATGGAGATCCTTGGTTGTGGAGTATTTGAAGGCGTAGGTTTGCATCTTGAACTACTGGAGACTTCTGAGGTGGGAAGTGATGCTGGTTCATTTGGGAAGGTTGAGGATGAGTCTGGCTATGGTGTTCTGTATGGTTTCACGTTCGTTTGAGGAGTTGGGTGGGGCTTCCGGGGTAGAGTGTATTTCCATAGTCAAGTTGGCTGGCGATGAGGGCTTGCATGACTGTTTTCCTCGGTTTGATGGGGATCCACCTGAAGATCATATGGAGTATTTGGAGGATGTTGCGAGCATTGTCTGTCAGGGTGGGGGTGGGTCCAAGTTTGGTGGGCCACCAGGTGTAATCCCACACGATGAGGTGTTCCTCCTGAGGATGACCACCTATGTTTTGTCTCACTTTAGGCAGCTGGCCCTCATCCATTCTGCAATGTTTATCATGGCATCACAGAAGTTGGTTCTTGTGGAGACTGTGTCTTCTGTGAACAAGAGGAGGAGCTGGGTGTTCTCCATGTGTATGTATGTATGTATGTATGTATAGGCATTTATATAGCGCACTACTTACCGGAGGGTCCCAAGGCGCTTCAACCGCTGCGAAACCCTTCCTGGCTTCCCTGAGAGATGGTCCCTTAATGGGTATCTCCAGGGTGAGACCAGGCATCCCCGGCGGTCTGGTGGGGCCGTTAGTGAAGATGAGGCAAGCTAATGCCCAGAGTTGCCGAGTGTGATCGCTGATCAGAGTGGGCACCGAGGCGAGAGAATTATCGAGTCCGCTGACCCTGGTCCAGAAACCTGCCGCGCCGGGAATCAAACCCTGGTCCCGGGCCGTCCTCTGCTCTCGGGTCTGCCGCCTCTAACTAGTGAGCCACACTACCTCACTTGTAGGAGATGAAGTTGAGTCCATGGCTTTGTACAACATTGGCCAGCGGGTCATGTAGATGTTGAACAAGGTGACGCTGAGGGAGGAACCTTGAGAGACACTGCAGATGATTCTCTTGGACTCAGAGGATTAGGGTGTTAGGAGTAGTCTCTGAATGTGTCTGTTGAGGAAGGAGGTGATCCATTTGAGGTCATCACCCTTGATGCCCATGTGGAGGAGTGTGGTGGGAGATGGACACCATAATATCATAGCCACCAAAAGAGTCCTCCATGATCAAGTGTGGTTCCCTCAACTAGATGGGCGAGTTCAGAAGGAGTTGAAAATGTACCATATTTGCAATTGTTTGTCACCTAAGGTGACACAGCCTCCAGTGAAAATATTTCCTGCTCATGCCTGGGAGAGATTTGCAGTTAATTGTGTTGGACCTTTAGGAAATGGGCATCATCTCATGGTAGTCATAGATGAATATTTATGTTTTCGTTTGGTGGAAGACGTGTCATCAACAACCCATGAAAAGGTCATCGAACGTCCTGATGATATCTTTCAACATGGGGCATTCATGAGATCCTCAAATCTGACAATGGCCCACACTGAAGAGTTTAAAGGGTTCCTTGTCCATCTCAACATCAAACACAAAGGAGCACACCTCTCTGGCCCCAAACCAATGATGTAGTTGAACAACTCATGGGCACCCTCAAGAGAGTTATCCAACAAGCGTTCATGGAAGGAACGGAACTTAACCAAGCCATGTGCCAGGCCATCCAGGCCTGTCAACTGGCTTCTCACTCCACAACTAGTGTGAGTGCAGCATCCATGGTATTTGCAAGAGCCATCAGAACAAAATTGCCTCAGTGGACCTTGTATTGATCACTGAATAATGACCATGTTTGAGACACTGACGTTACTCGCAAAAGGAAAATAAAAACATATGCTGCTCAGCATAATCATGCCCAGGAGACGGTCTTCGACAAAGGAGAATGGTTCTTGGTTAAACAGAAAGAAAAATGGGAAATGGATAATCCTTTTGCCACTAATCCTCTACAGATTCTGGCACACAAGGGACATATAATAACAGAACATTGTCCCGGGAAATCTATCACTAGGGACATTTCACATTTCAACCACTTACCGTGACACTTGTCGAGTCTTGAAGCCAACTGTGAGGCAGCCTGCCATCAAGTATGCCTCCTACACCTGAGTCTATGCCCTGGCTGTCCAATCAGGTTCAACCTCAACCATCTTAGATCACAGAATCAGTCCTACTAGTGGAACCACCTCACCAACTAATTGAGTAAATGTGATTTTCATGATGTCCACCACTTTTTTTTTAACAAAGGGGGAGATGTACCATAATGGCCTTATGCATACTGAGGCTCTCGTGGTTCTAGGGCGGGCTCTAAATAGGACCTGTGTTATATGCGGGAGGTGTTAGGGTGTGGGTAATGTTGAGTATGAGATAATGCACAGTGCGTGAGTGTGTGCAGAGGCAAAAAGAAGTGTTTAACTAAAGCTCCTGAGTGGTGTACTTGGTTTGCATGCTTCCAGGGCTGGGGAAGACGCTAACAATTGTGCCAGGAACATTAGGTTAAATTCCAAAATTGCCCACTTCACCAGATTGTGTGACCCTTTGCAAATGTCTTTATTTCACTGCCTCGTTCTAATTGAGAGTCAAATCTGAGAACTCCTTTAAAAAACCTGTGAAATGAGCCGCCCTCTGTAGGAGCCTTCCATAGGCATACTCTAATTCACAGTGGGGCCTTATGCATCCCCTCATTGCATCCCCTCGGTGCTTCTTCAGTGCACTCCCTCAGTGCATTGTGGTTGGGGCGATGTGTGACCTGAGGCAGCTGCAGCATTGATTCAGGGTCTGACCCCTTGTACTGCCCCCAGCTCCCCACCTGGGAGTGGCTGCCTTCCTCTTGTCTCCGGGGCCCTGGGGCTCCTGGGGGGAGGACACCCGGACACTCTAAGGGACTCTGAGGGTCACTTTGTGGAGACATGGTAGACCCCACAGCAGGTCTCCTCAGTCCCACTGACCTGACACATCATTGTGCTCTTGCTCACCCTCAGCCAATCTATCACATATTGAACTCAAACCTCTCCCCTCTTCCCAGTTCAATGGAACTTTTCATGGTCCTGAGTCCCAAAGGTCCTGCCCAAGGCCTGGTTCAACCAGTTGTTCCAATCATTCGACGGTCTGTCGCCCGGTAGCCTAGCAAGGGCGCAATGCCGGGGCCCTACTGCACGCTAGGACAATGGCCCAGGTGACTGCTGTTGGGGTAGTAAAATACTGCAATTATCAGGATCAATAGATCCCTGAAGACTTTGGGCCCTGGTGCCACTGCCCTTGCTGTGCTAATGGCCATCCAGCCTTACTCCTGTGATCAGCCCTCTTTCAGTGACAGTTAGGGAGTTGCTGGTTCAAGTCGCCCCTTAATGTCTTCCACTGTGCACCCTCCCCCATGCACACAGCATCCTCCCCAGCACACATCTCTGCACGTGTCTGAGACAGAGCTGCACATCCTTTGAGCCAGTCAGCCCTGCAGCAAACCACCCCTTTCAATTCACCCCGTCTTCATACAATATAGGCTTACTTCCATACAATATAGGCCTGGTTTTCTGGAAATTACAGGTGGGTGGAAAATTCCGGCCCGTTTGCAGACATTTGCCCACTCAGAGTTCAGCTTGAAATGTGGTGATGTCTGTTCTTGCATGAGTTAGAATTTGCACCCCCTAGCATGTTTCTTGGCCGCTAGACTTCTCAATGCGGGCAGTCGCTGCAGGTCTTGACCCTTCACCTTGGGAAAGCTGGCGGTCTAGTGGAAAATCTTGAGTGGCAGAAAGAAGCGGCGCCCTCTGGTGCACGACATGGTGCTGTTCATGTTGATTTACCAGCGCGGAACAATGAATCCTGCTGCTAAACATCAGCGAGAGCAGCGCAAAGTGTAAAACTCCGCCCGCTCGCGGAATTCCGCTGAATCTAGCATGAATCTTTTTATGTAACTCCGCAGAATTCCACAAGTTCTGACCCCCCTAAATTGTGTTGGAGTGTGAGGAGCAAGTGCAGCGCCTAGAACGGCTTGTTTAGTGCTGCACCTAATAAACCTGTGCTCGATATTCAAGACTTTTTGATTTTACTAAAATATTATGTATATTATACTTACATACGGGGGCTTTTAGCCACCTCTCTCCACTCATTGGTCAGTTGTTTTGTCATTCTCATTTTGCTTCCACCCACTACAGCAAGGGTCAGCGGGTCAGCCTACTTAACCCAATGGTTAGCCGCGCACCTGTCACAAGGTGCACCGCAGATCCCTTAGGTGTCTGTGCTTCCCGATGTGATTGCAGGACACTTTTGAAGTGCGCGCAGGGCACATTCCAGCTTTTTCATTTCCTGTCTCCTTCCAGTGCTGTTGCAAAGTGTATGGCTGCTATTTCACAGCATGCCATTAGGTGTTCCTAGACTTGGTTTCACCGCTGGCTCTTTCATCAGCTTTGCCCAGGAAATTTTTTTTAGGGGTGGGTGAAATTCATGGAATTTGACTCTGTGGAATTCAACGGAGTTACACAAATCTGTGGAGGATTCCACGTAGCTCCGCCAATGGACGAAAAAAGGCATGCTGCGTCGCTTGAACTGTGATCTAGCTCTGGACGTGTGTTGCATTGCTTAAACTGTGATCTACCTCTGGACACGCGTTGCATTGCTTGAACTGTGATCTAGCTCTGGACGCGCGTTGCTGTGCTTGAACTGTGATCTAGCTCTGGACGCGCGTTGCTGTGCTTGAACTGTGATCTAGCTCTGGACACGCATTGCATTGCTTAAACTGTGATCTACCTCTGGACACGCGTTGCATTGCTTGAACTGTGATTTAGCTCTGGACGCGCGTTACTGTGCTTGAACTGTGATCTAGCTCTGGAAGCGCGTTGCATTGATTGAACTGTGATCTAGCTCTGGACGTGCATTGCATTGCTTGAACTGTGATCTAGCTCTGAATCCGCGATGCATTGCTTGAACTGTGATCTAGCCCTGGAAGCGCGTTGCATTGCTTGAACTGTGATCTAGCTCTGGATGCGCGTTGCATTGCTTGTACTGTGATCTAGCTCTGGAAACGCGTTGCATTGCTTGAACTGTGATCTAGCTCTGGATGCGCGTTGCATTGCTTGAACTGTGATCTAGCTCTGGAAGCGCGCTGCATTGCTTGAACTGTGATCTAGCTCTGGACGCGCGTTGCATTGCTTGTATTGTGATCTAGCTCTGGACGCGCGTTGCATTGCTTGTACTGTGATCTAGCTCTGGAAGCGCGTTGCATTGCTTGAACTGTGATCTAGCTCTGGAAGCGCGTTGCATTGCTTGAACTGTGATCTAGCTCTGGACGCGCGTTGCATTGCTTGAACTGTGATCTAGCTCTGGACGCGCGTTGCATTGCTTGAACTGTGATCTAGCTCTGGAAGCGCTTTGCATTGCTTGAACTGTGATCTAGCTCTGGAAGCGCGTTGCATTGCTTGAACTGTGATCTAGCTCTGGACGCGCGTTTCATTGCTTGTACTGTGATCTAGCTCTGGACGCGCGTTGCATTGCTTGTACTGTTATCTAGCTCTGGAAGCGCGTTGCATTGCTTGAACTGTGATCGAGCTCTGGAAGCGCGTTCCATGCTGACAGCATGAAGAGCACCACGCTGGGCGCCAGAGGGCGGATTTACTTAAGCAGCAGCTTTCTGTCCGCGAATGGTCGTGACCGTCTGCATTAGAAAAATCTTTTGGGATGTTCTCCTATGTATCGGAAATCATGCTGGGGGATGACTAGTCTCACTTGTGCTCAAAAACCTACCGTTCTGAGCCCCTTGCGAGAAACATTCCCACCAAGTGGGGATTGGTGGACTCCTCATTAAAAAAATAATGCAGAGTTGACAAAATTCTGCCAATTCTACCAGTGGAACAGAATATTTCACCCAACCTTAATAAAAACAACTTTATGGTGTTTAATCTGCAGCACAATTAGGTGGGCTGTAATTTGCATTTTAGTGTCCAATATTCTTTACTATGAACCCTCATCCCTTCCTTCTTTCCTTTAAAATCTAATTTATTTATTTTGCTGTGTCTTTCTTACATTCTATAGTGCCTTCTTTAATTTTTCTTTCCTTTTTTTCTTCTTTTTTCTTTATTTTTTGCCTACTTTTTTTCTCCATTTCTTTCTTGGTGCCTCCTTTTTTTGTCTTTTTTCAGTTTTTTTCTTTCTTTTTGCCTTTTTTACTTTTTCTTGCTGTCTTTCTTTTTTCTTTCCTTATTTTCTTCAAGCCTTCTTTCCTTCTTTTTTTCCTTCTTTCTCTTTTTCGTTCTTTTATTCTTTCAATCCTTCTTTTGTACCTACTTTCTTTTTTGTTTTCTTCTTCATTCTTTGCTTTTCTTTCTTTATTGCTTTCTTTCCTTGTTTTTTCTTTCTTTCCTTCCTTTTTGTATTTATTCCCATTTCTTTCCTTCTCTTCTTTCTTTTTGCATCTCTGTTTCTATAATTCTTCACTTTTTGCTGTTTCTTTCTTTCTCTCTTTCTTTTTCTGCCATCTTTCGCTCTTTCTTTCTTTCTACCTTTTTTCTTCCCATGCTTCTTTATGTCCATTCTTTCCTTTGTTTCTTTTTGCCTTCTTTCCTCTATTCTTTCATTTGACCTTTTTGTCCATGTTTAACTCTTTCTTTATTTCTTTCCATTTCCTTCATTCATTCATTCTTTTTCACGTTTTTGCATTATTCTTTCCCTCTAATTTAGCCAATATTTAAGTGGAACCTTGACAGTACTTACTCTGTGAAGATGATTTGTTGTATGTACTTTATGGGCTTTCACTCCGCCCATCGCTATTAATTTGTCTAATAGGTTGTCTTGTAAAATTCCTTTTGTCTCCCTGGTCCCTCCTATTTGCAAGTTGCTCACTGCCCTGAAGTATCGCCCCAGCAATTGTCGGCTTCTGCTTTTTTCTATGTTACAGTCTCGAAAGCAAAGTTTTCAAAAAAACATTCCAACTAGGTTTTCCCTGGCTGAGTGTGGTGTCCAGAGGTTGCATTACAAGCCTCTTTAAATATGCACACAGCAGAACAGTAATTAATGGTTAGGATTTACAAGGCGGGTGTGTGCGAGCACTTCCCAGAAGTGTGCACATTTCATTTTCCTTGTATTTACCTGGGACCCCTGGTCTTGTTTTTCCTTGGTGTCGGCTGGTGCTAACATTCGGATGTGAAAGAGAAACCCTGTAAGGGCTGATGCGAAATGCAAAAGTAATCTTAGTGGCCGCCCCTGATGAATCTCCTAGAGTCTCTTCAGCACTGCCACAGGGGTAACACAGGGTGCAGTTGGCTCTGCTCCGTGCTTGCATCAGCTTCTTCCCTCTATCCGCCACTTCGCCCCGCCTGATTTCAAGGACATCTCTAAATGGAACAACTGGATGGTCCTCTAGATGTTCTCCTACCAGACCAATGACCTGGCGGTGGTGGCCGGCTCTTTCATGGTGGAGGGGTGATTATGTTTTTTGGGCCAGCTTGCAATGTCTACTGCAAGATGCTCCAAAGCATGGTGGCCCCCGTTCTTGCATGGACTTGGGTCCCCGACGAGCAGTATCCGGACATGAGAGCCTGTCCTGATGGAGTCAGTCAGGATTATCTGCATTTATATACCACTTACAAATGGTAGATGCGGGGGTAAAACTGTTCATAAACGCATTTAAAAATGGTAGAAGTGCCGCATTGAACTCTTTATAAAAACAGGAATCTTTTATCAATAAGCTACACAGATCAAGACACCTGCGGTGTGAAAAATGGAAGATAATTCTCCAGCAAGAATGTCAGTATGTAGGAAATGACAGTATTCCGGGCATTGCCTTTGTATTGTAGCATGAAAGACAGGTGTATGGGTCAATGCAGTATACATTGCAGCATGCCGGCAATGCTTGTATGCCACATAACAAGGCACTGTACCTCCAGTAGTGAATACAGATGTTGTACATTAGTCTTGTGATGGATCTGGGCTTTGTAGCCCGATGAACCTGCAAAGCACACTACCTGGGCAGGGAGTCCTCTGCTCTACCGGAGGACGGGGTCTTTCAGGGGGCCTCTCCTCACCGATGTAAGTGAAGCTGCTGAGGAGTAAGATTCCCGCAGGAACCTCAGGGCTGACCTTTCAAGTCACTCTGGCAAAGCGAGAACATGGCCTATTAGGAGAAGCAGAGAGCAGATGCCTGTTTCAAACCCTCTGAGTAATAAAAGCCGGCGCAGTCAATGCGCTCCTTGAAGCCAGCAGGCGTGGTTGGCAGCCCCATGTGAACTTTTACAGTGGGCAATAGACGGAGCTGGCTGTGTCCATGGCCTGGGCTGTGGCCCTCAGAACCTCTCTGGAGCGCCATCAGTGTGCAGAAACGGTGCCCCCAATAAACATCTCTGCATCGATTTACCAATAATAAATATCCCCAAAGTGCCCACTCAGTTCACAGATGGGCATGCTCCTTTCCAGGGAGGCACCGTGATTAGTGAGGTTTCTTTAAAGTCACCCACAACCTGTGGTGCAGAAAGATAGCGCCAGCATGCGGAGGTCTGCTGAATACTCTCTCGTACCCGGCACCCACCCCCTGTCATGAGCCGTGCCACCACAACGAGTCTCTGTCTGTCAGTCTTGTTACTGTTACTCACAAATAAATAAACACATAACTCTTTCTCCGATGAAATTTGTCTTCTCTTTTTACTTCCCATCTACTCACCCACTGTCGTCCTGCCTCCTACCGCCATTTGATTTCTTATTTTTTTATCTATATTGCATTATACATTTCTTCTTGTGGAGAAGTGTGGCTCACTGGTTAGCTGAGGCAGACCTGGAAGCAGAGGTCAGCCTGGGACCAGGGTTCAATTCCCAGCTCGGCAGGGTTCAATTCCCAGCTCGGCAGGGTCTTGAGTCCTAAAATGTCCATGGACTCGACAATTCTCGCTCCGGTGCCTACTCGATTCACGGGTTCACACTCTGCGACTCTGGGCAATAGCTTGCTTAATCTCCACAACTGCTCCTCGCGGCGGGATGCCTGGCTTTCACCTTGCGGATACCCTGCTGGGGTTTTCTCACAGGGGAATACCAGGACGGGTTCCCTATGCAAGCGCTTAGAAACCGCTTGCTGATTTGCGCTATATAAATTCCTGTACATTTACATTTACATTCTTTCTTAGGCTCCTCTCTTTAGCTCTCTCTGGTATCTATCTATCTGCATGTATATCTATCTATCTATCTATCTATCTATCTATCTATCTATCTATCTATCTATCTATCATCTATCTATCTATCTATCTATCTATCTATCTATCTATCTATCTATCTATCTATCTATCTATCTATCTATCTATCTATCTATCTATCTATCTATCTATCTATCTATCTATCTATCTACCTATCTATCTACCTATCCATCTACCTATCTATATACCTATCTATCTATCTATCCATCTATCTATCTATCTATCTATCTATCTATCTATCTATCTATCTATCTATCTATCTATCTATCTATCTATCTATCTATCTATCTATCTATCTATCTATCTATCTATCTATCTATCTGTCTGTCTGTCTGTCTGTCTGTCTGTCTGTCTGTCTGTCTGTCTGTCTGTCTGTCTATCTATTTATGTTATGTTATGTTATGTTAGGGAGTATTTCTATAGCGCCTATCACCGCCGGCCTCTAAGCGCTTACCAGAACAAAAACATAACACACTAATGCTCCTAGAACCTCAGTTGTTCCACCTCCTATAATGTCATGAAAGCCCTTCTGAAAAGATAGGTTTTTAATTTCTTTCTGAAGGGTAGAAGTTGCGATTCCTCTTTCAAGGTGGGCGGGAGCTCATTCCACAACTGTGGGAGAAGCACAGACAGGGCCCGGCCCCGTTTGGTCTTTAATTTGAACCTAGGTTGAATCAGGTTGGAGGTTGTTTCTGAGCGCAAAGGTCTCCCAGGAATATACCTCTTCAGACGTTGTTTAATGTACTCTGGGGCTTTCCCAAAAAGTGCCTTATGGGCCACACAGAGACATTTGAACTGGACGCGGAATTTCACTGGAAGCCAGTGCAGCTTCTGAAGAAGGGGGGATGCGTGCGAGTTTCTAGGCATAGAATAGATGAGCCTAGCTGCGTCATTCTGTATTACCTGCAGCTTCCTCAACAGCTTGTGTGGTAAGCCCAGGTATAAGGCGTTGCCATAATCGAGTCTCGAGATGACTGTCGCAGATACGATCGATTGCAGGGTGGAGGCAGATAAGATAGGAACTAGCTTGCGCAATTGCCTCAACACACCAATGCAGGAACCGACAACAGCAGAGACTTGAGGGGCCATTGAGAGGTCTGCATCAATCCTTATTCCCAAGCTTTTTACTACGGTGCCAGGAGACGGGGTGGCTCCCAGCTCAGGGGGCCAATACAGGTCACTCCAGGGATCCTCTTTGTTGCTGATCACCAACACCTCTGTTTTATCAGCATTCACTTTCAACAGATTGTTAGTCATCCAGTTGAATGTGAATGAGAGCAAGTTCCTCACTGATTCCTGGGCATCAATGGTGTTGTCGAGCCGGACTAAGAGCTGTGTATCATCTGCGTAATTAAAAATCTCGCAGTTCATACTCATAAGCTCCTCCACTAGAGGTTGTAAATAGATATTGAAAAGCAGGGGGGATAAGGCCGACCCCTGAGGCACCCCCCAGGTCACTTCGCAGGTCTCAGACAGTTGGAGTCCTAGCTGCACTCTCTGGGTACGGCTTGACAGGAAGGATTCTAGCCACTTTAGCACCTGGCCTGTGATCCCCAACTTCGCGACACGGTCCAGCAGAATAGTATGGCAGACCGTGTCGAAGGCCGCCGACAAGTCTAATAGAATCAGGGCGCACGGCTGCTTGTTATCTGCCCTGACTCGCAGCTCATCGGCGATTTATCTATCTGTCTGTCTGCCTGTCTGTCTATCTATCTATCTATCTGTCTATATATATATATATATATATATATATAAATATCTACCTATCTTCCTATCTTCCTATCTATCTTCCTATCTGCATGTGTATACACCTATCTGTTAAAGATTGCAGGAATCGCTGTTAGCATGAGCTGAAAGCCATTTTGTTCTTGGAAGCCACTTTAGTTAGCCATGTGCTCGCCATGTGCTGTTTCCCACTGCCAGAGCCTTGCACATGCTCAGAAAGGCCTAGCTGGTAGAATGCACCTGCTCCTAGTATAGAACTGTCAGGCTATTCTTACTGATGTGTTCAGTTTAGTCTCCCCTCCCACTTTGTGGCACAAGCAAATTTTGTATACCCAAATTAGTCAATAAGCATGCTTGTATGTGCCAGGATCTCCCCTTAGTTTTATGCTGACTATGTAACAAATGCCCCTGTTCTCTGTACTCCTTAGACTGGCTCCTACAGTGGCCTGAGGGTACCGTATGATGCAGTCTCCCTCATGTGAGGTTAATAAATGCATTGATTTTATATTACAGCTTCCGTGCCAATTTCTTCTCTGTTGGTTTAAAGGACCTGGTGTATCAGTGTACACCTTAGATGGATTTTATTTCTTCATATCTATCTATCTATCTATCTATCTATCTATCTATCTATCTATCTATCTGTCTGTCTGTCTGTCTGTCTGTCTGTCTGTTTGTCTGTCTAGTGACTAACTATCTGGGGGCCATATGCTCAATTAAGGGCGTTACATTATCGCTGCTTTTATCGGCAGTAAACTGCGCTAAAGCGGCGATAATGGTCTTGATAATATGCTCTTGTGAATTCCCATAGAAGCCCAGGTTCTGGTGTTAACCTGGGCTTCTATGGGAATTCACAAGGGCATATTGTCAAGACCATTATCGCCGCTTTAGCGGCAGTTTCCTGCCGATAAAAGCGGCGATAATGTATCTCCCTTTCTTGATAATATGGCCTGGGTCTCTAGTTAGCTAAGTGTTTATCTAACTCTATCTACTGCCGTTCCATCTACCTCTAACACCCCTATTTCTTCACCCCCTTTCCTCCTTACTCTGTTTATAACGGTACTCGAATGTCCATCTGTTTCTGTATGTGAGTCTGTGTTCACACAACTTCCAGCCACCAACTCCTAATATCAATATGTACACCTGGCTGGTATTGTTTCCTTTCTGTCATAGCCCCACATTTCCTACTCCACCTCTGCTGTACCCATATGTGGTTTCTATCTCCCTATGTTGCATCATCTTTGTTGGGCTCCCAAAGGCAAGGAATAGGAAGGCGATTTATCAGGAAAATGTGTTAACAAATTATTCGGGAATTAACCTGCAATGAAACCAACCAGGATAATGTGCTGCATGGCTAAACACTTATGCCTAGATGTAGGTAATAGCAATTTACCGAATGGTAAATACCGAATTTTACAGATTCGGTATTCACTATTCGGTAATTGCTATGTAGGTAAAATAATCGGTAAAAATACAGAATCTGTATGATTCGGTAATTACTGATTCTGTAATTACAGAATCGGCATTTGCCATTGATTCCTATGGGCCTTGAAGCCCATAGGAATCAATGGCAAATACCGATTCTGTAATTACAGAATCAGTAAAATTACCGATGTTGCAAGGGTGACAGGGGGTCAGTTTGACACCCTGTTGCACCTCTGTTTCTGGCTTTTGTGCCATTTGGCACACAGACATGCCCTCAGGGCATGTCTGTGTGCCACATGGCACAGGTGTACATGCACAGATGTGCATGTACACTGGAATTCGTTATTTACCATGGAATAGTATTCCATGGTAAATAACGATTCGGTAAGGGCCTGTGGCACTGATTACAGTGCCACCTACATCTTGATTTACAGAATCTGTAAATTTACCGATTCGGTATTTTACCGATTCGGTATATTTACCGAATCGGTAAATATACCGATTCTGTAAATAAAATGCCCCCTACATCTCAAAAGCCAAATACCGGTTGGAAACGGCCGAAATCGGCCGTTTCAGACCGGTATTAAGGCTCCTACATCTGGCCCAAAGTCGGTCTCAAAGGCTACAACAATTGGCTATGACAATGCTTGTTTCTTTTTGCTTTCTTTATTCCCTTGCTTCCCTTTGTTTCCTTCTATCAGTTTTGTCTTTCATTTTTGTCTATCTTTCTTGACCCTTTTCCTTCCTTCTTTCCCTCTTACTAACATGCCTTCTTTCTTTCCTTCTTTCTTGCTTTAATTATTCTTTCATTTTGCCTTCTTTCCTTCTTCCTTCCTTTTTTCCTTTTTACCTTTCTGCCTTCTCCCTTTTCTGTCCTTTTTCCTTCCTTTTTTTGTCTGCCTTCCTTCCTTCCTTTTTTTTAGGGGTTTTATATGGTGCAAACCAGACCCAAAGATATCAGCTATCAAAGCTCTTTTCATCAGTAACATATGACTGATGGCTCCATGGAGGCATTCTTCCAACAGCTAGGAGGAATGTAACGTTCAGCCATAGGTTACTTATCAACCTTGGCCTATCCACCACGAATACCTGTGCTAACCTTGACCATAGGTTACTGATCAACCTTGGCCTATCCACCACGAATACCTGTGCTAAATTTGACCACAGGTTACTGATCAACCTTAGCCTACCAACCACAAATACCTGCACTGACTGTGAGAGCCCACAGGGCCCACACTACTAGTTCTCAGTCTGAAGGTTTCTTGCTGCAACTGGTGCCCACCATCCTGATCCTGATGAAGACCCCAATTTCAAGGCGCGAAGTCTGTTGGTTCATATAGGGGTCGAAACGTCGACATTGCTTTATATTTTGTGCCAAACTTAGATGACAGAGAATATATATCTGGATCTTTCTCCTTTTTGTTATGATCTGTCATTCATGCATATGCCAGACATCTGGTAGGATAGGTCGTCATCACTGATTGTTGATGTATATATGCACACTTCCTTCCCTTTGCACATCACCTGCACTTATCCCTGCTATGCACTTGTCACTTTACATTGTGTGCACCTGCTTTTCATAAAGACATAAATGTGAAATACATTATATTCTATGGATTTGATTCATTTCAATCCTTGTGATATAATTAAATCATGACCATTGTTGGAATGAGTTTTTTGATGTTGTCGTACTTTGTCTACTTAGATCATCTGTTGTTTTTCTACGCACTGTAAATGCTCTACACTGTGACATTATTTTATGTCCCACATATTTACCCAGGTCCAGTGGCCCATTGGGTAACCCCATTATTACATAACTCTATTGGATACAGGGGAGGCCATAGAATCCTGCAGCTAAAGCTTTCTTAAGCTGTCATTAAAGGTTAAGAGCTGAATCCGATCCCTGTGGAAACAAGAGCTTTCTCAGGGAACAAAATTATGCGGAGTGAGCTTCTTACCATGCCCTCACTGTTCTTGCTTTCACAGGGAGCAGAGCTGTGAGCTGTGAGCTGCTTACCACACCCTCACAGTTTTCCCAATTGGCCTTGATCCTGACTTAAATATGCAGGTAATTATCACATGTTAATAATGCATGAGGTTACTCACCTGTTAGATGACGATTTAAAACCAGAGGCTACATTTGCCAGATGTGATAAGTACAGTGTGTGCCTTCTCGGAATGCATTGTTTGTTCATGGGCAGGAGATATTTATTGCATTCAATAAATATTCCATGTGTGAAATGAAACCCAATTATAAGTATGAGAGGTCCTTGGAAACCAGTGACAAACACCAGCTAAAATGCCTCCAGTGAAAAGGAGGTGGTAAAGTGCATGGAATGAAGGAGGAGCTGGGAAACAGCAGCACAAAAACAAAGAGTAGCACAACAGAGCATACAAACAGAGTTGTAAATTAGCATCATACACCGGTGTCGAAGGCCAGAGCTGGACTCAACAAACCCAGAGTGGTAAAGCACCAACATTTCACACTCTCACTCTCCTGTCCACCACCATGAGTGCAGCACTGCGCGACCGCGACATCACGCTATGGCCGGTCCAAGCTCTGCTACGGCAAACCTTGCAGCATGGGGATGGAAACTGAGCCCTGGTCCACGGCTGTAAGGAGCCCAGGAACTCAGAATGGGAGCGGGATGGACTGAGTGAGGCTGCTACCTCTAAACATGGGTCAGGCGGAGATCCGTGGACATACAGGCTACAAGGACACGCTAGGTCCACTCTCGTCTCTGTTCCTGAGAACGCTAACACCACTTAAATTCATTGCAACAGGCACCACACAACGGGCAGTAAGATTGGTGGATTGTATAACTCAGCCAACATTACGGTAAGTACTAAACAAATTGATGGAGGCAATGCGGAGAGTGAATGGACGGCAGATACAAAATCCGCTGGACATCCGCAGCACCAATGACAGCAAAGCAAAGTTCTGTGTCACGGCGAGATGCCCTATCACCCTAGGGTCAGTCGACTGCACTCAGTTACCCTCCACACATAGGATCAAATATCCTGGCTCAAACCCATCACCCATGTTCCTGTAAAAATGCCGCATTGGTCATGCTATGGTTACAGATGACACTTTATATACTTGGTTGATTGTGAGTAGCAAACAAATCAAACCTACATCAACAAGAAACCAATGCATTATGGCTGTTGTAGTCCGAACCCAAGAGATGACAGAAATCCCATCAGAGACTTGTGGAAGCAAAGACATGGATCCATGAGACACATTAACATCTGTCGCTCTTCACAGTGGCGGTGCTCCTCAGCCTAGTACACTTTTTAACAAGTACATGTACCTCCACCGATGCAGCAGAGTTACACCTATAAGCACTTACACAATTGCACTGCTCACAGCCATGTGCCCCTCCCCTCTCAGTAAGGTCATATTCCCCTCATGCCTCCGCTGATGACACCAGTTTGAGAACCCAGTAATGTCCAAGAGGAAGGACATAAGCTACCACACTTGAGGACCAGGAATGCAATAGTACACACCTTTGGCTTCCTACAGTGGAGGTGTAGATATCTGTGTTGTAATGAGGTGTCCTACATAATCCATCAGATAAGGTTTGACACATCTCACTTGTATAGGCCATGCTCCATGGCCCTTTCATCTGGTGATGCCTGAGGACACTGAAGATGGCTGGAATTGCAGAGATGAAAGTGAACCTAAACAATTGCAACAATGTCAACAGATTGTGGTGGGGACTGGCATCCCACACAATATCATTATGCACTTTGTGATAGTGAACACACGCCTCATGCTGATACATGCTGATGGCTCTACTCTACCTCAGACTGACGTGGCAGGTGAGCAGGGTGAATTGGGTGGCCTTCTGACAGACTGGAGTATGTTGTTTCAATGTGACTCATTTATCACAACCAATAGGTTATGAGGTAAGTCATGGCATGCTCTGCTATGGGATGATGCTAGTTCTGTGCATCATTAAAGCCTTCATCAATGTAATGACTGTTGTAAGCTCTGCAATTGGGAAGGCAGTTGAGAGTGTTCAGTTGCCACTTGTGAACACCGTTGACACTATTCACACTAGAGATGTTGTCATAATTTTCCAATGGGCCCTCAGTTTCATGATGCTGGTGCATACACCAGCCATTCCACCATCGCTCCTCTGTTGTCTCCTATGATGGGTTTCTCCAAAGGCTTTGCTTCACTGATGCTTTCACTCCGGATATATTAAGGATGGCCTTACGCTTTTCTTCCCATGGCACATGAACGAGATGGGACCCAAAACCATCCCAGTCGCTAAGCATTTTTACTTGCTCTTAGTTCCTAGCTTAAGTACCTGGTGGCATATTTACTTAGAATTGGCGTAGGGTGGCAACAACAGTCATTTTGTCGTGGTGCCCTAGGCCAATTCAAAATGACAGATATGCACCGTCTTTACTAGATACAGTGCATTCTTGTCCTGTCAGTCAGTGTCAGCACAAACAGTGCATCCAGACACCAATGCAGGCACCCTTGAACCATGGTGCAAGTGTGTCTGTGTTGGCAACAAGATTATTTGTGTGCAGAAAGTGGACCCTCCGTGCACAATAACAATCACAAGAGTCATTTTGCTTGTTCTATCTATGTGTGCTGCAGAATGTTCCATCTCTGTGGGGAGGTTTTCCCACTTAAACCACCCATCTTTGTGCTCTACCAGAGTGTAACCAATAACTTCAAGTGCACAGCAGGATACAGCAAGAAAAAATCACTTACGCTCACCTCTAAAAGCCCTGACTGAATTCTCTCTACCTCTCTCTCTCTTTCTCGCTCTCATGCCATTTAACTTTCCTCTCTTTCTCTCTCTCATGACCTTTGCTCGTCTCCCTTTTCTCTCTCATTCTCTTTACTAGGCCTCTTCTCATGTACTTTGACCTCCCCTCTCTCTCATGCCCTTTACCCCTCCTTCTCTCTCTCCATGTCTTATACACTTAGCCTTTCCCTCTATCTCTTGTTCATTCCCTTTGCCCTTCCCCTTCCCTCTCATTTCCACCATGCTTCTACAACAGGAAGCTGATGTAGGCAGATATAGGGGCGGGCAGGTCTGTTTACTGTAGTGTTGTGAGACTTTGTGCGCCTCGACCCTCTCAGTTCTGGGCAGACTCAATAGAGGAAGGTCTTAACTATTTGGGAGGTGTTAAGGTGTGGTAATTAATGGCTATTAATGTAATCAGAGAACATAATGTGATTGTATACTGAGGAATGAAGATGTACAATTCAGAGCTTTGTGTTAGGCTTATTCATTTGCATGCTCCCAAGCTGTGGAGTAAGTGACAACTGGCGATGATTGTGGGATCTGTGCCCTGAAGAAACAAGACTGCTCTCCTTGGAAGTTTGCAACACTACAGCAAACTGCTCATGTGTGCCACGTGCAGCTATTTTAATGATAATCAGCTCGAAGCTGGCATGTGTGAAATAGAAGACCCACTACTGCCCATTTATGGCATTGGAAGAAATTGAAGGCCCGGCAGAGGAGCGCATTCAAAAATCCAGCCGGAAACCCACTGTTAAGGCCATAAAAAGAGATACTACGCCACAACCTAACACAGAGCCATTAAGATACAAAGACTAGCAATCAAGGCAGCCACAACCAGGTACGATGCAAAAAGTTGAGAGCAATGACGAACAAACCCAAGAGATGAAACCGCCACTTACTGCTAAAAAAGAGGATGGCACCGTACGTCCTCCAATCGGGCATATGACCAGTGCTTGCAGGAGGCACCAGCCCGGAAGAACAGCTGCTGTCACCTGAACAGCATATACTCTGGATGACAGCAGAAAAGAGTGAAAAGTACGATGCTGCAGTGTTTCTGAAACCACCACCAACATTCGACACTGCCGAAAGCTAGAATAATTGCGCCATGGATGTTCGATGATTGCATAGTTGCCCTAGAAGAGGGAGATGAGAAGAAAATAGATAAGGGGCAGATCAACAAGAGTCATAACGCCGCGTTCCCGGCATGTAGCGCTGGACAAGCGGCAATTATTTTAACTCAGTATTATCAAAGCATCGCTAACATGCATTAGAGCATGTTAGCAGCCATTACATTAATGCCTCGGCACGCATTGCTAATGAGGTGCGAAGTAGGCGTTGCTTCCCAGAAACAACAGGGAAAAACTCGCTAACCAGACATCGCAGTATTTGCAAGCCGGCCCCTGACAAGTGAAGCGTTAATAAAAGCCACGCTAACCGTGAATATCGCTGGTATGTAATGTCTGCTTTATTTCCGACCGAGCTATCTGTATATTGGGAGGTTGATCGCAAGGTTAAGTCCACATCTCCCTATTATCCACATTTTCATAGCGCAGTTCCCTTATTATAGGATTTTGCACGCTAATGCTCATTCTCACTGTCTATCACCGGATTTCACATCGCCAGACACTTTCCTACATTGACCAGAGTCCTTAGGGGCGACACCGCCGGTGTGTGAGTAGTGTGCGACCCCACCCCCATTTGTAACTTTAAAGCTCCCTTGAGCAGCGGGCTGACGAGCCTGGGATCCCGCACCTACGCGCCGGAGTGGTACTATACCTGGCAGATATTAGCAGCCATCGGCAACCCCAGATTACTGCCTATCCCTGCTGATGAGGGGTAATACCCCGAAACACGTGTCCAGGGATGGCGAAGACAGCGAAGATAGCAGAAGATCGAAAGATGATGCATCGCGAACACTTTCCTACATTGACCAGAGTCCTTAGGGGCGACACCGCCGGTGTGTGAGTAGTGTGCGACCCCACCCCCATTTGCCAGTTAACAAAGCGTTGCAAATACGCCGCAAACATAGCGATGTGATCCAGCAATAGACAGCGATAATGACAAACACGCTAAACATGTTAAGCGAGAGTTAGCGCGTGTTGTTGTTGATATGCCCCTAAGTACCTAAAGATCCTTGCCAGGATGGGGTAAAAGAAAGAATTGAAGAAAATTTTACAAGCCGATGAAGTACTACACCGTCAAATCAAGGAAGTCTTGAAAGCCAAGTTCAATCCAATGATGAACTTCGGCTATGAAAGGTACATTTTCAATCAAGCACAACAGCAAGCTGGTGAAATGATAGATGAGTTTGTTGAAAGACTTGATGTGCAAATTTAGTAAATGTTATCATGAAGAAGCAAAGCGTTTCAGAGTTATTGATGGCTGTCATTCAGACTCCTTCAGAAGACGCATGTTGGGAGAGACACTCAACTTAGAGAAAGTACAAATTGCAACAGGGCGGAAGAAAGAGCAGGTCAACAAGCTGCTGGCATAAATGCTGGAAAAATAATTGATGGACAGAATGCAGACCAAAGTCAAACATTCACCCCAGTGCAGAGATCTGGGCCTAATTCCATTATTTTGTTGCACCCCATGCCATTCCAATTTAGACTCAGTCATATGCAAATAAGTCTTGACCCTGTGCCTTATGGTAACAGTCCAGCCAAAACAGCCACGCAGGATCCTCCCTAGACTTGAAACCGGTTGTGAGGTTTCACCCCTCATCAGCCAGGATAGCTTGACTCAGGTGGCATGAGAGCGTGGACCCACGTCTGGGAATTCCCGTCACACTTGGGGTGACAAATCCAAAAGGAACGATAGATTACCAGAATGCAGAACAATGCCATACTTTCACCCCGGTACAGAGATCTAGGCCTAAATCTATCGTGTTTTTGCTCCCCATGCCATTCCAGTTTGAACCCAGCCATAAGCAGATCAGTCTTCACCCTGTGCCGAATGGGAACAGTCCAGCTCAAAGTGCCAGGCCAGGTGAGAGTCTGAAAAGTTTCAGCGCTCCGTCCCTCATCTCCTTGTGTTTGCTTTGTTAGCCCTAAGTTGGCAGGGTATGCCCATACGTGGGTCTCTTGCTGGTTGTGCTACTTGATTCAAGCTAGCCTGGCTGATTAGGGGTGATATACTATGAAACTGGTCCCAGGATGATTGTTTCCAGTCCATGGAGGACCTGGCTTGGCAGTTTGGGCTGGACTGTTCCCATGAGGCACAGGGTCTAGACTGATTTGCATATGGCTGGGTCTAGACTGGGTGGCATAGTGAGCAAAGCAATGATGGATTTAATCCGGACCTCATCACTCGGGCTGAATGTTTGATTTATTAAGCATTCAATCCATCATTTTTTGCAGTAACAACATGAAATCTGGAATAGCAAAAAGTATGTCAGTGTTGGTCATGAAGAGTAAGAACAAACCCCGTATAGGCGCATGCATGTTGCAGTCTATAAATGGATACCAGAAAGTTCCAGAAGGTTTCTTGCCAGGTCCTCTATAAGGTGGTGGGCGTAGTACGCATAGTCGCGCTACGCGAAGCTACGTGAAGACGTTCTCGCACTACGCAAGCTTTGCGTAGCTTCGCGAGCTTGCATAGTAGCTTGCTGGTCCCGTTCGCGAGCCGTTTTTCTTGCTCGGGAGCGCGTTGTGCGTGTTCGGGGCGCTGTCTGCGTGTTCGGGGGATTGTAGCCTGCAACCTTACCCATGTGGTGGGCTATGGGCGCGGCCATCTTGTTTTTTCAATTGTCCCGCCCGCCCGCGTCCCCTATTTCCTCTTCCGGGTCGTGTATAACGTGTTCGCGCGGTGCTCGTCTTTTTCGGGAACACAACTACTTGTTCACGCTGACAAAGTGCGTGTTCGCGTGAAATCTCACGCATACCTACCCACGTGGTCACAATGGGCGCGGCCGTCTTGTTTTTCACACTCTATGCTATGGTTCTGGGCCTAGTTTTCTATCCACCTTATATCTGTTCAATCTTTACCTATTTTCACGGTTTTTCTTACTTTTTTTACTTCTCATCTATCTCTCTCTGTCCCTAAGTTTATATTTTGCATTTTATTTCTACTTTTCCACCTTTTTTTTTAGCTTTTCTAATGTTTTATTTTACTTCTTTATTTAAGCTCCTACTTCTTCCCCCTAACTTTTTTCCTTGTGTTCTAACTTTTCTTTTCCACCTCCACCCCAGAACCATGGCAAAGGGGAGCAGCAGAACCGGCACGAAGGGCAAGGCGCCTGCGCCCAAGAGCCGGCTGCCTTTGGTAGAATGCGACCTGCAGGGGTGCAGCCCGGAATCTTTTCGGGGAGGCAGAGGTGGCCGCCCTGGTTTTTTTCATTCAGCACCACCTCCCCTTAACCTTGGCAGCAGGCGGCAGGTCAGGGTCCGGTTACCTCCCAGAGGAGCGTCACCGCCGGTGGGCAAAGGTGCGCCGGGCAGTCTACCGTCACTCGGAAATCCGGCGCACCCACCAGCAGTTGGCCCACTGGTGGGCAGACATTCTGGACAGGGAGCAGGACCTGTTGGACCTGCTAGGTGTCCAAGTCGTGGGGCTTGGTGAGTAGCTAGTAATATTAATAATGTAATATATTTTATAGTAGTATAAGTATTGTGTATAATTCTTGGACGAATAAGTAACACGGTTACTGGTGCGCTTAGTTACATTGCAGATCAATTCCGTCTCAAAATCTTCTGTTATTGTATGACACAGGTGCTGCTCGCCACTTCTCTTACTGGTTTGTAACTTAGCGCTAGCTTGGGCTGCTGATTATTGATGTTAGAGTTTTTATAGAACTGAAGTTAGTTAATGCTATTGCCAGAGTCTAGTCCTTACATTGTCCTTTAGTGAAATAGTGGTGGATGGATAGTATTAGTTCATATTTTTTAACGGTCTGCATGGCGCCTCCTCAGTCACTGAATGCTTAGTTAGTTCTTATTTACCCCACTCCTCCATAGAACCGGTTTGAGTTTGTTTACTGAGTGGTAGGCTTAGCACAGCAATAGCATGGTCAGGTGTGTCAGTAGCAGTTCTGACGCAAGCAACCAACAATTCCACGTATGCACAAATTTATGCATGTGTCCTCCATCTCATCATCTATGCATGTTTGCGGGCAAAAATAAAATTGAAATGCCGACTTACTGATCAATTGGCCCGTCTGTATTCTTGAATAGGTGCTGTAGGTCAGGTGGTACTGGCTTCGTTAGTATATTCTGCAATCAGAATGTTTATGGCACATTTGATTAGTGTTCTATAAGTAGACGGTCTGTGGATCTTGCAAGCCAGTAGTCATTCATACTTCGAAGTCAATTTTATTGGAATTGTTGTTCCCTAAAATGTTTGAGAGGATTTTTGAATGAGTTCTTTGTTTCACAGGACTAAATGTTTCTATTTCTTTATTATTTCTTACATGATCAGCACCACCCAAGGGCAAGAAGACGGGGTCCGAGTTGGCGGGACAACCACAAGATGAGCGCTCCTCTACCGAGGATCCTGCTGCTGGCCCCAGTAAGTCCTACAGTGCTTATATTATTAACAATTATATTACCCTAACTTTTTAACGCACCTTATTTTTTCCAACCTATTAATCCTCCTTCCTAATTCAATGTTAGCAAAACCTTCTTTGGTCTTAAATTTGTTTTCCAAATTTTGGGTAACTATCCAATGCCATCCCTGAATTTAAGTTCCTTCAAACTGCCTCTGCCCCAAGACTCTCTGTGCTACTACTATTAGACTGTGTGTAGCTAAGATTGTCCAGTTGACCACTCTTTAGTTAAGGTATTCTTTTGAATAAAGCTGTGATAGAATAGCTGTAGCCACTGGGTCCACTCCTGTCTTTTGCGTTGCCCTCTGTAATCTCCAGTCTTTGTCAATTCCCACCAACAAAAATGAACAACCAGATGTTTGCCTACTAATTTTTGTTCAGTTAGTATACTTCTACTACTGTTGTGGTTATTATTCTCTGCACATACACATACAGAACTATGCACACAAACATAGGATGTTGATGTTGGTGATAGGGAGGTTGGACCTTACACCCTAGTCACAGAACTCAGTCAGAAGAACCCATAATCCAATGACCGTCTAGTCTACCTACCTAAGTGTCTCGGTCATAGTCATTTGTCCCACTCCCGACCCCCACACGTAGATAGTTAGATATATATATATATACCCAACGATTTTATTACACAACCCAGGCCAGAACAGAAGAAGACCCTTTCGCTCACTCACTCGTTTCAGTCTACAACACCCTAGACACTGAAAATATACCGCAAAGTCTATGTGCAAGTTCAAAAACTTTATTTTTTTAATAACTAGCTTTGTATTGTTGTAACATGTTAGTATTTCCATGAAAAACATCCTGCTCCACCATGCAAAATGAAGAAGATTAAATACTGTACATTTTGTACATCTAGTGCACGATAGAGAAATGTGTGAATTGTGAGAGACTCTCTCACCGTTGAATGTATACTGTTAGTGGTTACACATGCATCTTTCGAAATCTCTGCAAATCCCTTGTTTCGTAGAAGGCAATCTTCTCTTCTTATCTGCCTATGAGAAAAATGTTGCAGGTTAGACAGTGAATACAACTATGCCAGTTTTTAGCAGTCAGGGCAAAAAGTGCAACATTATGGATGAGCAAAAGGGACTAACAATACTGGTTTGTCAATTGTATGCAACACTCATGTGGCCTCAATGGTGTCTTTCTTACTGTGCAACAAGCTGCGAGGTAACATGGGCAAAGCAGTAGACCAGGATCTAAAAATGGTTATATGGCGCAGGCTAATTTTCCAAAGACTAGAGATTAGATGACCCTAGGGACCATCTAATAAATTAAAACTAAACTCTGTCTAATGTGACTGCTGTACATTAGGACGCAATTTGGACTAGTTACACTGTCACAACGATTCATGTTGTACGTAACTGTTTTTTCAATCTTCCTTCCTGGTGAAAAAAGTACAACTAGTAAAATAGGGGGAGGTGTGCAGGCATCTAAAAAGGTGTACTTGCTTTTATAGGTGCACAATCACTACCAACCACCAGTGCCGATGGGGCCAGGAGGTGACAGAGGCTGTGGCACCAGCAGGAACATCAGTGGGGGAGGAAACTTCAGCGGTGGGTGGTGGTAGGTTATATTCATTACTTATTTGCATTACTAGGTGGAAGGGGGCATTTTTTTCCTCACTGTGCTATGAGACTCATTAAGAAAGTATGCATTTGAAGTTGTACTGGACAATATACAATGGTTGAAGAAGACACCCTTTGTAGCATTACCAGTTTGAGTTGAGTAAACAAGGCCTCTTCCATCAGACTCCAACTCAGCTGTGAAACTTATGGAGAAGACTAAAAGTCAGATCAGATGACCTTGAGGGATGTGTTGAACAAAAAGGGAAAGAAGTGAACTAGGGTGGAAGGAGGAAGGACTCAAGAGATGTAATAATAAGACTACCATAGAAGGATACTTTGGAAGGTTCATTCACGTGGCTGATATGAATTGGATGCATGGGTTGTTGAAGGATGGGTAGAACTGGAAGGTCAAAGAAAATGCAGGCCTGGTTGGGCAAAATAATATGGGTGCATGGATATAGTGGATAGCAAGAATCATGAGCGGAGTTTGTGTCAATGAAACCCAAGGCAAGGAAGGAGTGGACGCATGGGTGGTTGCTGGTGAAAGTGAAACCAGCTAAGCCGATAATAAAGAATGATAGACATTTACTTTTAATGGGTGGATGCCCCCTAAATGTATTTGTATTCATCATAGATGAAGACTGTCACTGGAAGCAGAGTCTTACTTTAAAAAAATAAAAGGAGATACAAAAAAGACTTTTGTTCTTATGTGCACTCAAGGCCACCCAGTACTAGGGCAAATATATTGCCGGAAAAAACTTCAACAAATGCTACAGGCAGGGGAAGCAGGAGGACAGATTACATAGATACTAAAAGTTGACACCAATTGTATGTACTGCGCTTGGTAGTGCTACTATGTCACAATGTACTGCTGAATTAATTATGAAGAGTTTCAGTTCAAATTCTGTTTCTTTTTTTATAGATACTCATACTCCTTCCCCAAAACCATTGCAGAAAGAGTTGGCAGCCAGGGCCCGGCAAAGGAAATTGCAGGCCATTGTGGAGGAGTACCGCAAGCTGGAGTCTGAGGCTGAAGAGGATGAGGAAGAGGTGGCGGTAGCAGCTGCTGCCTCTTCCAATGTGTCTGGCCCCAGCAAGGCCCCACCTGCAGGAGTACGGCGCCGCGGCCAGGCAGCCGCTCACCACCGGCAATTAACATCTGCCACCCCCACACAGCATGGATGCAAATGCAAATGTAGGTGCCGTGCATTTTGGCAACAACTTCTCCTCCGGGTGGCCAAGCTGGAGGACCAATTAGAGGAGCGCATAAAGATCATTGTGGACAAACACCTCAAAGCCCGCCAATTGTAATGGACCCTGTTGATTTGCCCCTTTTTTAATACCTTTGTTGGTGGGTGGGAATTGGGTGTTGGGGTTATTTTTGTGGGACATTCTTTGGACTTGTACAATTGGTTGGGGTTAGGGTGGGGATAGGGGTGGGATAGGAGGACTAGGAGGATATTTTTATACATGAATAAATGTTATTTATTTTCAACTTACACATATGATATGATGTTGTTTTGTGGTGGGGTTACTGTTGTACGTCACAAGGTTTACTCTAGATGCAGGGCAGCGGCCAGTGTTTGATTGAAATACTTTATTATTTGACCACATGTGTAACATGCAAACAGATAGATGCTGTACCCCTCACTCAGTTATATTTGTCCTATTAGTACTACCAGCCTCTCCTCCATTATACCTCCCAGCAAACTTCTCTTCTTACCAGTGATTGATGATGATTACGTTTGGCACCACAAGGGCTGCATGGTTTCCCAAGACAACGGAGAATATGCTGTGGTTGTGTGATAGTAGTAGACTAGACTCCTAGACACTGGCACTAGCATTGGAAAACAAAAACAAAGAGACAGTCATTTGCCTGAGAAAGAATGTGAGAGAAGTAGAAACTTACAGTACATAATACGGACAAAAAATACAAACAATATTGCAACTGCTAAACGAACTTAAAGAAATCAATGGTGTCGGGGACTGTGCCAAGTAGAAGAAGATAACTGTAGTTGCGTTGAAGTCATTAAAACACAATACAAATCGTAAACTTAAATGCTCTAACATTAAATTCAAACAATGCCAGCAATGATTTACATTTATGCGTTGGGTCACTATGGGAAATTAATTGCCTTGTACACTATTACATAAAGTGAGCTTGGGTGGGCAAGCAGATGAAGATCTTAGCCCTGCCTTGTTGACATTTGATTTCATTAGTGTTGGTTTCACCACATCTGCCGCAGCAAGCGTGTGATCAATTGTTGGTGTAGATTTAATGTAGTAACATCACACCTCAATATAAAACGACACAGCCCGGGGGAAGAGGGTTAGGGTTTGATGAATGGATGGGAACGGGGGTTTGGGGAAAGGTTTGACAAAGAAAAACAGTACACATGGAGACAACAACAGCAAAACAATGAAGACGATGATTGATGATCCACAATTCCCCAATAAATGTAAAGTCAATTAAGAACAATGAAATGGATGCATGATGAAGGTTTATTATTAACTTGATGGTTAATAATAAGTGGTAATTACTTAACTACTACTACACAATTCAAAGGAAGTACTTCTTATATATGATATGATATGACTTTTGCCTAGGCTGTATGCCCTCTGAGAAACCATAATACCTGATGTAGCAGGCTGAAAGGTAGCAAACAAAATTGAGATAGTTTAAGTGAACAATCAATTACCAAACACCAGCGTAAAATAAATGAAGAGGAAAAAGCAATCAAAGAAAAATATGAAAATGATACTAAAGTTAATGTATTATCCAGGGCCATATGTGTAGTTGTATCTCGTCATTCATTTTTTCCTCCCTTCCATGGACACTGTTGTGACTGATTGATTGAATATATAATTCTTGGGCGCCTCTGGCAGGATGATGATAAGGAGGATTGGTAAGGTAAGTGTGAGTTGTTGCTCCAAGTATAATAGCGCTGGGTGAAAGGCCGGCCTGTAAGTGTTAATGAAAGAAGAAATGGGGTATTACAAAATAAGTTAACAGAATGAAAACATAAAAATCAATTACGGTGTAGTGCAAAAAAGACAAGACTCGTGAGCGAGAAGATTTTCAGACTGAGGCTGCTTGAATACATTGATTAACTCTACTCTTCTAGTTGCACAGCAGTCATCGAAAAGAACAACAAGATAGGAGCCAGCACTGAACAGTTACAGGGCCACACCACAACACCGGGACGTGAGTCTGTGGGCCAAACTCCATTTACCTACATTTTTTAGAGTTTCAGACAAAAGGCATACATATCAACCTAGTATTTTCCAAAACAAGTGATTAATGTAAATCAATGCGCCAATGTCAGTCAATCATACCACTATTCCATTCCACCACTGCACACACATGTAGCCTAGGTCTGCTGTGCTCCTTGTTGATTGGTTGTGTGTTTACCTTGTATTCCACTTCCTGAACATATTCCATCAATCATCTCTGATCAAACTGACTGACAGCGTGCAAAGATGTTATGGTGGTCATCATCATCATCATCCGGTGTGGCACATGTACTTGTTCTCCAACAGACCAAAAACAGCACCTAAGTCTGTAGTGAGTGACTACGATTAAGTCCAGACTACACCTGCAGTAGTAGGAGTATAATTGGATACATAATATTAAACAACATGAAAACATTGACCATCACTTGAGACACAAGCACTTTGTTATTATATTAAGCTACTAGTATACTTCTATTTCATGCACATTTGCTCTGAGTCAGCAAGCAGCCAATGCAATGTATGGCATCATTTATTTCATATACCTGTCTTTCTCTTCTTTGTGGCTGTCAGATCACAGATGCAGCAGAGCCTTCTGAAAGTGATGACGAGTTTACTTTAATTTTGGAGCCCTGCTCAAGTTCTGACAATGAAGAGTTGTGTATGCCTGCAGACAGAGGTGTAGCCTTAAGACAGTGATGCATTTCAGATTGGAAACAAAACAGAAGATGGCTGTAGTCACGTACGTTTCACTTGTTATGGATGGACTGTTAGAGGCTACATTATTGCACTATTGTCCATCTCCATCCAAAGTATGGCAAGATGGAAATGTATTTAGGGTGAGTCAGGAAGATGGAGCAGGACTCTGATGAGTGGAGTGCACAGTAAATGCTCAGATGTGCAACTCCAATAGGTAATTAAAAGAGAAAGGAAGATCGTGTTGGTTTTGAAGTTTGAGTCAGAAAGACAGATACACACAAATAAGGAAGGGAGAAATAAAGGAATGGAGAATGTAACAATTTCCAAGCCTAGTTGTCAGGGAAGAGGAGCTCGTCCTCAAACCCTGGTGGTTCTTCTGAAAGAAGTAGGTCCTGTAACCCACTACTTATTTCTTCCGACTCGCTCTCCTCTTCTAGCTCTGATTCACGGACTTTGTAGTCTGGTGGTATCAAGTGCTGATTAATTTTTATCATGGTTAACCTCTCCACGCTTTTGGGTGAGAGACTGGTCCTTATCACAGTCACAATGGCACCAGCAGCACTGAACACACGCTCAGAAGAGACACTTGCAGCAGGTGAATCTAGATACTTTATCGCCAGCCTGCTGAGCACTGGCCATTGGCTTCTTGTCCTATACCAATAAACCAATGGGCTTTGCTCCATGAACACCTCTGTTGTGTCATCCAGATAGGCCTGGACCATCCGCTCAATGTTCATTGGTGCTCGGGTTTGCTCGTCCTCTTTTTGCTTTGCGACAGCAACGGACTTCCCCATCCCTTTCTGTAGAAACCAAGCAGCTATTATTTTGCTTGTGTCTGATGAATCAGATCCTGTTGGTGCGGTTGTTGTTATTGTTTGTGTTGGTGATTGCTGGGAAGCAAACGCACTGCTCGCATGCTGTGAAGAAGAACTTGACTCTGTAGGATACTCAGTAGTACTTGCACTGTTCTTGGCTGGCGCTGGCAGGCCTCTAATTGAGAGCCGTTTGTTTTCTAAATCAGTGGCTTCCTTGGCTATTACAGTTTTGTACTTGGAAACATCCCCTTCTGAAAAAAGGAATTACTGCATTACTGTTCACAAATAATTTGTACCATGGATCCAAAATTGTGGCAGTAATGTAATGTTGATGTGACAACATCTTATTTTGAATCCTTGTATTCTCAGATAAGTGGCCGGCTAAGGACTTCGCAAAATTACATGCTTCACGTTTTCCTTCTACACCTTCGTATGTTTCAGACACCTCCTTCAGCTCTTGCTCAAGCATGTACAACAATGGGATAGCTTGGCTCATGGTACAGTCCTCCCTGCGGACTGCACGTGTGAAGACCTCAAAAGGAAGTAGCATCTCAGTCAGGCATTTAATGAGGTCTCATTGCCACATCTCAACGGTCATGGCTTTAACAGTAGGATCCCCTGATCTTCTTGTCATGACATAAGCATTAATTGGTATGTACTGCTCAAACAGCCGTTCGAGCATGTAATAAGTAGGGTTCCAACGTGTTGGTACCTCCTGGATGAGTGCTTTGACTGGCATGTTACACTCACGTTGAATGACCCGTAGCTGCTTCCGGGCTTCAAAAGAATGATTGAAATACGTGCAGATTCTTCTGCAAATGGTCAGTAAGTTGCTGACTTTGCTTTCATTTTTCAGAAAGTCTTGAACCACAATGTTAATGCAGTGTGCCAAACACGGGACCCTGAAATAGCGACTATCTTCCATGGCCTTAACTACATTACTGCCATTGTTGGTGGCAACAAAACCAATATTGAGGCCTCTTGGTCGCAGCCATTCAAAGACCTTGCTGTTGAACTCATCCAAAATGTTTGCAGCAGTATGCGATTTCTCCATAGCAAACATGGCTACAGTAGCATGTCTGCGATTATCATAAAAAATCTCAGTAGTGTCAATGCCTTGTCTTGTCTCTAACACCTGAAAAAGAGATCCAGTGTGCAGTGATGCACATGTAATCAGTGGCTTGGCAACTGCTCCACATGTCTGTTGTCAGGTGTATACAATGCACAGCACTCTGCTGCAAGGCTTTTCCAAGCAATTCCAGCACGTCGTTGTGTAGTGCTGGAACAGCAACTCTGGCAAAAAAGTAGCGGCTGGGAACATTCCATTTTGGGCAGAGGGTTGTCACAAATTCCAGGAAACCCATCCCTTCAACAAAAGAAAAAGGGAGAAGGTCCAGAGCTAACATTTTAGCAAGCTTAGCATTGTACAAACGTGCTATTGGGTGGTTGTTGCGCTCGTACTTTCCCTCCTGCCTAACCATGCTAACAATGGTACGCTGCTTGGTATTTCTTTCAGATATGCCCTAAGCAGTACTTTGTGTCGCAGACTTCGCACCCGTACTCCTTGGTGTCTCCGGGTTACTACTCTTACTCTGGTGCCAAAGAGATGTTGCTGATGCGGAGGATGTGGGATCTACTGTCGTGTTCTAATCTAGGACCCCGATCAATACTGTGACCTTATGCCCCTATACGGCTATAATCCATTTATACCCCTATAATGGCATAAACGATCAAGAGCGATATTTCAGAAACTCGTCTCTGGCCTAACACGATCATAGCCACATTTCAGAATCTCTTCCTCTGCAGCTCATTAGAGCAAATGACACAGCAGAAGCCACTATCTAAGATTCCTAGATTACACTCTGAGTTCTTCAACAAGATAAAACTCAGCAACCTGGGAAAGCCCTGCTTGCTATGTTTTGATTAGTAATAGAACTCTAATGAGCACTGAGAGACGATCACTTCCTAGTGACATCTTTATTGATGTCTTATGTCCAAAAACTTACGTCAAACAAGGCACCTTTCAGGTATAAATATTACCAACGTTGCCTTAAGCAAACGCTGCCTCAACGACATCGATGATAGCGATGGTGCGGTGAACATAGGAGCAGAACAGCTGTCCCTTACAGAGCCCAGCAGATGCAAGCTGCCCACGAACGCTGCCCCTCCTCCTCCTTGACGCGCTGAGAGAGACACTATCTTTTCTCCTGCCGAGAAAATCCAGCTCCGGCGTTTCCAGCCTACTCTTGCGAGTGACTGGGATATCGAGTCCTGGAAGGAGATACAAGACCTCCAACATTCTATTCCAGAGGTATGGTGTTGAATAAACCTTTAGAGAGAATTCTTGAAGCAAACCTTGGCAAAACCAACTTAACTAAAACTGCTACTTACTTACTCCCTCCCAAGTATTAGGCTTGGGTCAGGGACACCGTGGTAGGCGTAGTTAGAAGCACCAGTTGAGTACGTTAGCTAAATGTATATATGGATGTATATATTTTTTTCATTTTAACCATTGTATGGCTAAGAAACCATATCAATGCTTTTACGGTATTATTTCGCAATCCTCATTTTACTGTACGCACTTTTTATAATAACAAGTCTTGCAATTGTGGCAAATCATTTCTCTTGCATGAGAAGAAAGACTGTTCAATAAATAATATCTTTTTATTGAAAACACCCGTCTCTCTATTCTCTGCATCTTGGTGAAAGTCTTGGTGAAAGTCATCTGCACACTGTCTATTGTTTCACACAACTCTAGAGATTGAATCTTATTCTAAGGAGCAAAGTTGTCATGTTTATGCCGTTGTTGGAAAACTGAATCCCTTCTTGTCTGTACCAGGGAAGCTGATCACTTCCTATTCAGTCAAGAAAGTTTCCAGTGACCTCTGGGCTAGTTGGTAACAAACCCAATTAGGTTTAGCATAGTCAGTAGAGACCTGGAAGACCGCACTTCTAGGTCTATACTGCTGTTTATGTTATTTCAATGCCCAGGGCCTATTGGGAAAATAGGAACTACACTGCACTACCACTGCAGTGCTGGGGAGTGGGACAGGGGTACTTAGTGTACCACTACCAGACAGAATGTCTCCCTCTTCTTCTTGTCCGACCCGTGGACCTTCTACTGCTTCCCCACCAACATTAATGGTTCCTGTTTTTATGATACGTAGGTGGTCCTCCCACTTGATTGCGTGGTGTTTTTTCATATGGGTCATTTGGCCTCCGGTACCATAGTTTGTACCAAGCTTACCACGACTAACAGAGGAATGCCAAATGGAGCAAATAGCAATGTTCTCCTCATTTGCGCTAACTGTAAAGAAGTCCCACACTGGGGAGCTTAACTTTTGTCTCTTGCTAGAGGTTCCACTTCCAATGCCGGATGAACTGGAGGTTGTTTGGTGAACTTCACTATGTGGCTGTGCAGCAGTACCACTACCTACTTCTGCTGAGGTGGAACTTGTGCTGGATGTAGGATGCTGCCGGCCCTGTGCAAATGTAAAAATGGAAGCGGGAGGTAGTTTTGGTGTGGCCTGTGTTGGTGGTATGCTTGTTGCATCTCTAGTCGCAGCCATTCTTGATAGGGTTAAAATGTTGGTCTCCATGTCCTCAGGGCCAGGAGTAATGCTTGTGATGACTGGGTCTGACTCATCATCACCATCATTATCCGGCTGCTGAACATCGCACTCCATAAGTGGTAGGCTTCCTGGAACATTCCTTTTCCCTAGCTTGGTCTTCTTGGGATGTCTCTCCCTCTCATGCTCAGATTGTTGTGGCTCACAATTAAGGTCAAGATCATCAGAAGGGATGCTTGGCGAAGAACTCGATGGACTAACCCTCCTTTTCCTTGTTGGGGTTTTGGAAAACAATAGATCTTCTGCATGAGGTGCTGCCTCTTCTTGCTCTGCATCAAGCTCAATTTCCTGAACTGCCCCGACTTCGGGAGGAACAACAACTACTATTGCCGGTGGTGGTTCTTGAACAACAACTATTGCAGGTGGTGGTTGTGGTAGTTGTTTTCGTTGAAAATCTACTATTGTGGGCAGTGTTTGTGGAACAACTACTATTGCAGGCGGTGGTTGTGGTTGTTATTTTCGTTGAGCATCTACTATTGCGGGCGGTGGTTGTTGAACATCTACTATTGCGGGCGCTGGTTGTTGTTCACCACTTTTCTGCTGTGTTCCTTCTTGTGTGGAATGTGTACTACTTTGAGATAGAGATAAGTTCAGGTCAGGCTCAGTATCACTGGTTTCCACCATTAGGCTGGCTACCTCTTCCCCACTCATCTGCTTTGGCCTGGGGTGGTGGCTTGGGCCCACTGATGCGGAGGTGCTGGCCCCAGCTTGGACCCCGGTCACTGCTGCTGCAGGCGTACTTTTTTTTCCCAAAAAAGGTTTTTGGGTCAACACCTGACTTAAGTGTCACTTCCTTCTTCTGTTCTTCCTTCTTCTCAGCAACGTTCTTGGTCTTGGAGGACCTGGTACCTGCTTTCTTTGGGCCCATCTTCTTCAGATGTCAGCAGCAGCAGCACTCAGTTGCACAAGTTGCGGAGAATAATGTCTGGTCAGGTTAGTCACAATACACGTGACGTAGTACAGAAGGACGTCCATCTGGCACTAGAACAGGCGATGAATGATGACTGACACCTCCTCTTCAGTCGTTTGTGCACCTACAAGCAAAGAAGGCAGAACAACATCAGTCAAATATGGATTTTTTTAGCTTAATTTTATTTACTACTAGAAGTATTAGTACATCCAGTAAGAGTAAGAATAGCAAAGAATTAAAATGCAAATGTGTTGGAAGTGGAACTTGTTTATCCTTAATTTGTGAATCATTTTGGATGGATGGAGCATCAGTGACCTGCAGCAGATAGCAATGGGGATGTGAACAGTAGTAAGCCAACAGGAACAATGGCAAGACACAGGCCAATTTGTCAAAAACAAAACAGCACACTACTACTACCACTACAGCTCCACATGGGCACTCTCATCACAGGATCATGGGTAAAGGCCAGAAAAAAATAAACTCAAGCAGGCCTATATCCCTCCCTATATGGCCAGAAAAAGGAGGATGCCTGCATCACAGCTTAATGCAAAAAAGAAAATCCCCATGGCTACAAGGTTTGAAAGTCACACAACAACACAAACAACAAAGGCATTTGGAGTTTTCACCCAAACAGTTAACTACACCCCAAACACCACATTTGAAAATTCAATGCATTGCCACCCATGCCCTAAATGATGTTAAATTCAACAGACAAAATGGAAACCGCTACATCAAGCATCCCCGCTGACTATCTCTGGGACTCTAGGCCTACTGGCAGAAAAAATCACACAACTTTGTAGGCCTGCGGCAAAAAAACTAAACCAGGATGGAAGGTCACGCAAAATGGCCACCCCCACATGGGCTGACCAGTGCCACCCCCAAAAACATGAAAAGAAAGAGAAGACAGACAATACATTCCTATGGCAAAAGGACAATGCTTGGCTTGACAAAATGGCCACCAATCCGCCCACATGGTCAGGCCACCCTCAAACAACAAAGTACATAGAGGACAGAAACAGAAAGTGGTCCATGCTCCAAAAAGTACAAGCAAATGACAACCTGAGGAGTTTCTTTCAGCAAAATGAACAGCATCTACATTTTCGGGAACGTTTTAGGCAACTCGAGAGATATTGCTCGCAAGAATGCAAATTCGGCGTGTTCGGCGGTGCGAACTGCACAAAACGTTGTGATCGCGCGCCCGAGCACGCACATTGAGCCCGCGAAGAAGACAAGAACTGTAAGGTTGCGTTTTAGCATTGTGCAAAGTTACCAAAACTACGCGAGCTGAATTCTAGGGTTACCTAGTGCGCAGAAAAAAGCCATATTATTCAACACACACCCAAAACCTGCAATTCAACACCAAAACACATTTTGCTAATTAATCCAAAGCCATTCATGACCTACATGATGTTACACTTACAACTTAAACACCCTTATAACAGTTGAACAACTTTCATGCACCCATGATGAGGACTCTAGTAGTACCCTTGGGCCTACCTACTGGCACAGTAGACCACAAGCTTGGAGGCCTATGGCAAAAACACAGAGGCTACTACTAGTACCAGGAATTAAAATGGCCACCCCCACATGGCCTGGCCACCCCCAAAAACATGAAAAGAAAGAGAAGACAGACAATACATTCCTATGGCAAAAGGACAATGCTTGGCTTGACAAAATGGCCGACAAGCCGCCCACATGGTCAGGCCACCCTCAAACAACAAGGTACATAGAGGACAGAAACAGTAAGTGGTCCATGCTCCAAAAAGTAAAAGCAAATGACAACCTGAGGAGTTTCTTTTAGCAAAATGAACAGCATCTACATTTTCGGGAACGTTTTAGGCAACTCGAGAGATATTGCTCGCAAGAATGCAAATTCGGCGTGTTCGGCGGTGCGAACTGCACAAAACGTTGTGATCGCGCGCCCGAGCACGCACATTGAGCCCGCGAAGAAGACAAGAACTGTAAGGTTGCGTTTTAGCACTGTGCAAAGTTACCAAAACAGTACAGGCCTCCCTCAATATTAATTTTTAAGAAAGATTGAGAAGCACAGAAAACTGTAGTTAAAAAAAAAAAAAAACATTTACAGTACACCAATTCTTAATTCTCAAACTTACTTGTGAAAGAAAAGTTCAAATCCCAAATTCCTAAATAAATCCAATTAAATGCTATGATGCAGCAGACAAACACAAAGAGTGATCCTTCCAGCTCCAATTCCAAATGAAAGTGAACACCACATGGACAAAGCACTGGGAGGAGCCTGGTGGACAGGACCAGGAAGTTGGAGACTCAGGGGCACTTCCTTTCTCTTGAAAAAAAGAGTAGAAACAAAAAGAGGACTCCTAGCCAAAAAAATACAGCCAAATCACAATCTGAGGGGTTAAATGAACATTTTTGAGAACATTTTAACATGCTCGAGAGATATTCGTGCCAGATTGCAGTTTCTGCGTGTTCGGAAATGCGATCTTACCAACATGGCGCTGCAAGGAGCATCGCGAGTCCCATGACATGTTCGCACGTCCGAATGACGTAATCGGGTTCTCAAAGTCGCATGGGATTGTGCGGCCGGATTCCAAACATCATAGCGAACGCGACCGGGAGAGAAAAGCGAGAAAGCAAACGCAGAACCACATTAAGTCATTACCGCGTACACAAGAATGCTATTGAGCGCGCGAGGAAGAAAAACTACTACGCTACGCTGTAGATTGAGAAGTAGTCGACAGCTTCGCGCTCTCCGCGAAGTGCGAAGTTGCTGAAAATTCGCAAACTCCGCGAACGGAGCGTAGTTCTCCGCCCAGGGTTAGTCAGGACAAGTAGAAGTCAGACAAATTCGATCATTGTCAGGTTCATCCTACAGAAGCTCATAAACGTCATCATGAAGCACCAGTGAGGGAGATGGATTTGTGCTGATGGCATCAACCAACGAGCGATAGGCACATGGAGGACTGGCTGCTTGCGAGAAAGAATCATTGATAAACTCCAACCACCAAATGAAACAGCCAAACACTTTCAGAAATTCCCCAAGATTACAATTAAGGTCAACAGTTGCCCCATAACTTTCATTATAGACAGAGGTGCATCAACTGACATCATGCCAGTTGTAAAGTTCAACAGACTATCTCCTGTGCCACGCCTCAACCAATCAAACATGAAAGTATACATGTGGGTCGCTTCTAATCCATGACAGAGTCAAGGGTCATTCGCAGCGACTTTGAGACACAAAGTTATATCAATGCAAGCACCAATTCATATTCTTCAAGGAGCTTCATCCAGTGCTTTCCTTATCAGTTTTGCCACCATTGCAGATATGGGGCTGACATATCTATCAATACAACCTCCACACTCAACCTTCAGTTGTGGTCAGTTCCTGTTGTTATTTCACAGCCTAGTCAGGCACAAGACAATGAAAGTGCAACTTCACATCAATGAGGATCATTTCCCTGCTGCCCAACGGCATCAGAGACTCACTCTCCACCTACAAGAAGCAGCTGAGAAAAATAAAAACATGCTGTTAAACGATGACGTTATTGAGCACTCCACTGGTGTTCCTGATGGGTGTGGTGTCAAAAAAGATTGTGAGGGTGCAGTGCATATCTGTGCTGATATGTGCCAAGCAAACAGAGCACTTAAGAGAGAAAGACATCCTGTTCCACACATAGCAGACACGATTGTGCATCTGAACGGTGCCAAACTCTTCTCCAGTCTTGACCTGAACAATGGATACCGTCAACTAGAGTTGGGAGAGGATTGCAGGTACATCACTACTTTTCTGACTCATGTTGGTTTATTCAAATACAAAGGTTTTGGAGTATCATCAGCAGCAGAAATATGTCATGATGTCATACATCGAGTAAATCAACCTGTCACAAATGCTTTTAATTATAGAGATGACAAACTGGTATTTGGAGGAACTCAAAAGTAGCATGACAAGTCTCTTACACAGGTGCGCCAGTTAGTTGCTGATGCAGGTCTCACTCTGAACGCAGCAAAGTGTGACTTTCACAAGATCAAATTCAAATCTGTTGGACATATATTTTTCTACTGAGGGAATGACTCTTGAACCCGTTAAAGTGAAAGTGCTGTCAGCTACCTGCCCTCGCAAGAAGTCACCATGCTGTGATCCTTTTTAGGCATGCCCAGTGTTTGCTAAAGGTTCGCTCATATTTTGCTATTGTAAGTGCCCTATAAGGAAAGGTGACAAACCAAAATGTCCTGTTCCAATGATATGGTGAATATGATCAAAGTTTCAAATGAATAAAATATGCAATTGAGAATGCAACCAAGATGGCCTATTTAGACCTCACATTAGAAACTGAATTCAGAGTAGATGCAATCCTTGCTCAGCATAAAGGTCGACCAAATGTCCAGAGACACATTGCGGCTATGCCAGTCGGAGCCTGTCTGACACAGAATGTGCCTATTATCAGCTGAAGAAGGAGAGTCTGGCTGCAGTGTGGGCCTGTGAACACTTTCAAGTGCTTCTGTATGGAAAGCATTTCACTATCATAACAGAACAAGCGCTACTTATTAATTTCAGAAATCCGAAAGCCAAGATGCCCCTTGCTTTGAGAGGCGGGGTTTGAGACTGCAAGAGTACGATTATGTACACAAGCCGAGTACGATCATGAAATTGTACACAAGGCAGGTAAAGATCAGAATCCTGCTGATGAGTACCATTATATCGTCATCGTTCGACTTCAACTTCACTGTGAACTGTAGTACACCAGCGGCCACATCAATCAAACAGATTATTGGGACCACTAATGCTGACAAGAATATTCAGATGCTCAAAGCCATCCTTGTGAATCAATCCTGGAGTGTTCGACCTCTTGATAATGATGTTGAATTTCAGAAATTGAAAAATTTGCAGGATGAACTGTCTGTGACATAAGGTGTTGTATTGAGAGGTTCAGGAATTGTCGTACCAGAGAGCCTAAGACAACAGTTCATTGAACTTGGCCATAAAGGACATCATGGCATTCTGCTACCAAAAGAGCCATAAGAGATCGTGGGGCATATGTTGTGTTGATGTTGTGGTGGATATGGGGGCCTTGCCTCATGTTCAAGGCAGCATAAAGCGACATAACGTGGCTTAACAGTGCCTTGTACATAAGGCCCCCTTTCACGCTATGGTTAGTGTGAAAGTGGTGGGCAGTGGGTGCTGCGTTCGGCGCTCCACCGCAACACCCATTATTTTGACACTGCCCCTATGTACAAGGGTGGCGTACATAGGTGGCAGCGCCAAAATTAAGACCAGGAAAACTCTGGTCTTAAGTTAGTGAAATGAGGAGAAATGCATAATTTCTCCTCCTTTTTGCTTTTTCCATGTGTGCTGCCTTGTGCCATTGTTTATTTATGTACAGGAAGGTGTCACTTCCTGTACATGAACAAACTTTTTTTTAAAATGCCAGTTTGTCACTTTCATGTGTGCTGCATGAAGCCTTTCTCCCAAAGTAACGCAACATCCACTGACCATGTCTATTCTTTCTACAAAAGCTTGGGAAAGGATTGCAGTTGATTTTTTTGGGCCCCTCTGGAACGTACATAATCTCATGGTAGTCAATGATGAGTATTCACGTTTTCTTTTGGTAGAGGAGTTATCATCAACCACCCATTATAAGGTAATTGAGCTGCTTGGAACCATCATTGCTGTGTGGGGTATCCCAGACATTCTCAACTCTGACAATGGTTTGCATTTAACAAATAAAGAGCCAAGTGAATTCCTAATCAGAATCAAAATCAACCATAAAACGAGCATCAGTCTTTATTCACAAGCAAATGGCGTCGTGGAACGAATTATGGGAACACTCAAAAGAGCCATCCAACGAGCATCAATGGAGAGGATTGAATTAAAGCACGTCCTGTGTCAAGCCCTCCAGGCTCATTGTTCATCTCCTCACTTTACCAGATGTGAAAGTTCCGACTTCTTGTTATTTGGGAGAGACACTGGAGCCATACTGCCACAATGGACTATAGAGCGTTCCTCGACTGCTAACAAAGTTATGTTATGTTATGTTAAAAATTTGTTAGAGCACAAAACAGCTGCCCCAGCAACGGGGCGTCCCGGCGCTGAACCATAGAAGACACCTGAGGGGAGAGGGTGAAACAACAGAAAGTTTAAATCAGAGGGAACAGATGAGTTTTAATTGCCTTGCGAAAGGCAGTCAGGTTGGTCAGAGAGCAAATATGAAGTGGCAGGGAGTTCCAAATTTTCGCCCCTAAAACTTTGAAAGAGCGGCCACCCATTCTGCTGAGCCTGGTTCGAGGGACAGACACAAGGTGCTGTCCTAAGGAGCGCAGGGTGCGCTGGGGAGTGTAGGGTACCAGGAGCGGGCGTAAGAGTTCAGGACAGTCTGATCTGAGAATTTTAAAGGCAATGGTGAGAGTCTTGAATTGAATTCGAGACTCGATCGGCAGCCAATGTAGTTTCCGGATGGTAGCTCTAACAGAGCACCTACGGGGAAGGCCCACCACTGCCCTTGCTGCTGAGTTTTGAACCCGTTGCAGCCGTGCTATCTCTGATTTATTGGCGCCTAAGAATAAAACACTGGCATAATCCAACCGAGCAAGGATGATAGATTGGACGATTAGTTGGCGCGTTTTGGAGTCGAAGAAGCCAAGTATCGGGCTGAGACTCCTCAGCAAACCCACACAAGTAGCTGCCACTTTCCTGAATGCGATAGTCAGATCCTACACTGAGAGATGAGGCCGTCCCACCTGACAACCCAGATCAGGCATCAGAACCTGTACCATCGGTGCTTGAACCGCGCGTATCTCAACCACTTCATGGCGCTTGATCGGGATTACTAGTTGGAGCACCTCGACGGTTCATCAAAGAAATGTGTTATAGTTGTTGTTTTTTCACGTCATCAACACTTCTCAAAGGTGCAAGACTAAGATATACAGATAAAAAAACAGCTGCCTACAACTAAACCCCAACAAAACAGAAGTATTCATCATGGGCCCAAACCCCGACGCCTGGAACAACACCTGGTGGCCCCCGCCCTTGGAGCCCGCTCACCCCCAAGGACCACGCATGCAACCTGGTAATCATCCCGGACTCAGAGCTCAAAATAGACCGCCAGATCAACTCTGTCTCATCCTCCTGCTTCCACACCCTCCACCTCCTATGAAAGACATTCAACTGGATCCCCCTCGAACACAGAAAGACCATCACTCACGCCTTGGTCACCAGCAGGCTTGATTACGGCAACAAACTCTATGCCAGAATAAACGAAAACCTCACCCGCAAGCTACATAACATCCAAAAAGCCGCAAGACTGGTCCTCAACCTGCCAAGCCACTGCCACATCTCCCAGCACCTGCGCACACTCCACTGGCTCCCTATCAAAGCTAGATTCATGTTCAAGATGCTCACCCACGCTCACAAGGCCCTCCATGACACAGGACCAGCAAACCTGAACAGTCGACTAAAATTCCACGCACCCCAAAGTACCCTACGATCAACCCAGCTCTCCTACGCCGAGGTCCCCTGCACCAGAACAACCAGATCGGGAGGCCGCTCCTTCTCCTTCTGCGCATCTAGAGCCTGGAACGACCTTCCGCTCCACCTCAGACAGTTAACATCGCTCCCCATCTTCGCAAGAAACCTCAAAACCTGGCTCTTCAACTGACCCCCTCTTTGATGGACTGGATCCTGCCACCCTACCCCCATCCCCTAGGGCCTTAAGACTCTTACGGGTGAGTATTCGTGCTTAACAAACACCTGATTGATTGATACACCAATTGGTGTCAGAGAGCTCAAGAGACAGTCTTCAAAGAACGTGAGTTAGCCCTAGTCAGTCAGTCAGACGTTACATTTGCTGTCAAACCTCCAAGGGTTGTCAAGTGCAAAGAACATATGGTGACTGCACATCATCCCGGACAGTCCATCTCATGGGACTTGTCACATTTCAAGCACTTAACCCTGCGATCGTCAGCTCCTACACTGAGAGATGAGGCCGTCCCACCTGACAGCCCAGATCAGGCATCAGAACCTGTACCATCGGTGCTTGAACCGAGCGTATCTCAACCACTTCTTGGCGCTTGATCTGGATTACTAGTTGGAGCACCTCGACGGTTCATCAAAGAAATGTGTTATAGTTGTTGCTTTTTACTTTTTAATTAACAGAGTGGGAGATGGAGGGGCCTATTCACAGAACTAACTTAAGACAAAATCCTAAACGTACTACTTTTGGTATTCACAGAAGTTAGGATTCTGTCTTAAGTTTTTCTGAAGACAAACTTAAGACAAACTTAAGACAGATTTAAGACAGGCTTAAGACAAACTTAAGACAAAATCCGTATTTAAGTCTGTCTTGTCTTTCTTAATTCTGTCTTAAGTTTGTCTTAAGTCTGTCTTAAGACAAACTTAAGACAAAATCCTAAATTCTGTGAATACCAAAAGTAGTAAGTTTAGGATTTTGTCTTAAGCTCGTTCTGTGAATCGGGCCCGTAGTATTTTTAGACTATGTGTGCTAGGACCCTTGCGGTTCCGGACTGACTCAGTATACGAAGTATGCAACTAGCTGGGAGTTGTTAATTTGTGATTTTAATGGGTATGATGTAATCAGAGAAGAGGACATGATTGTATGCTGTTGAATAAAGATGTACAGTCCAGGGGTGTGTGTGTAGCATATTCATTTGCATACTCCCGGCTGTGAGGACTTTACACGTACTACTAGCAGCGCAAGACAGACCTCTTGGCTCTTCCAATACTGTAAATGAACTTTATTTGAGGGGCTGAGATGTGGGGTATATTTTCAAAGAAATAGTGGGGCACTGAACGCAATTCAGATGACTTGCATCATTAAAAAATGCAGAGATGCACCGTATTTACAAGAAAGCGATGCAACCGTGTTTTCCCTGGCGCTGGCACTAAAAATATCTGCCTAGCTCCAAAATAGACACGCTTGTGCCATGTTGCAAGGGTGCCTGTGTTGCAAGGATGAATATTTATGTGCAGAAAGGGACAATAGTTAAAGGCTATTTGCTCCTTCCTAGTGTGCTGCAGGATGGTGCACACATAGAAAGAGGAAAGAATGAGGACAAACAACATTTTTTCTCCTAGTTGAGTCAATCTAGAGCCTGCTTTCAGCGGCATAAGTTGTTGGTGCTGCCTCCGATTTACACATCCTTGTAAATGTGTGGCTGGGTCAAAGGTAAATGGGTGTTGTGGTGAAACAACCACAGGAACACACAGTTCAACCCTCCTTTCACTCAGATACCTGCATGAAAGTGTACGATATTTACAAAACAAAATTAAGCCACGCAACCTGGCTTAACGCCACTTGGTAAATGTGGAGCATGTTATTGCACTACTGAAGCATCCTAAAAAGTGACACTCCGCTGGTGCAATGCCCTGTAAATATGCCCCTTGTTTTGTGGGAGATTGCTCCTGTTTCATGCTTTCTTCCTGCCATACTCAAGGCTCAGCACTTGAGCAAAGTACCAAGCTGACAAAAGGACAGAACATGCCGAAGATTGAGGGACCAGGTGCCTGAAACGGCCACAATGCATTCCATATTTGACCAAGCAGCCCATGGGAGGCTCTGGCATCACAACGCTTGTTCATGCGTGCTTTGTACAGATTTTTCTTCAGGGTACATGACTGTGAGAGAGTGCCCCACATTACCTCCCAAACCCATGAAGGACACTGCCAGAAGATGGGAGTGAGCACGTCCAAGGTGACTGGTGTGGCTGCCAACAGTTACCCAACAAAGCACTATAGTGCTTCCTTAATACCCAAGGCTTGCAGGCCACCCCGCCAGTGGAACCCACTGGGTGCTGGAGGCGCATACCCAAGCCTCACAGCCAACCCCTGAAGGAGCATGTCCAAGGTTCCCGGGTCACCCATCCAGCAGCACTTGTTGGGCGCTGGGGGAGGCATGCCCATGGTTTCCAGGCCGCTACAGCAGCACATGCTGGGTGCTGGAGAGGCATGTTCAAAGTTTTCAGGCCACCCCTCCAGCAGCACCCGATGGGTGCAGGAGGGACATGCCCAAGCCCCACACTCCACGCTTGGAGGAGCATGTCCAAGGTTCACAGGTCACCCAATCAGCAGCACACACTGGGTGCTGGAGGGGCATACCCAAGCATCATAGAATACCCATTGAGAGGCATCTCCAGGACTTTACGGTCCTCAGATCAACAGAACCAGCGCTTTTCACGCCACAGGCTAGGTGGCTGCTCTTTCACCCGTAAGGCTGGCATAGCCTGGAATGAGCTTCCTCTCGCCCACAGGAGGATTTCGGATCCGGTTATCTTTAAAAAAGAATCTAAAAACACTTCTGTTCTGAGTCCATTCTTTTAGAGGCTCTTCCTGTTCAGCTAGGGGTGGGGGCTCAGGGTAGCAGCGCCGGGATACTCTGAGTATCTGTGCGCTTTAGAAATGCAGTGTAACATAACATAACATAACATAACATCTTCAAGGTTTACAGGTCACGCATCCAGCAGCACGCACTGAGTGCTGAAGGGGCATGCCCAAACCCACACAGTCCACCCCAGGAGGAGTATGTCCAAGGTTCATGGGTCACCCATCCAGCAGCACTTGTGGGTGCTGGGGGCAGGGGGTGGGGGGGGGGGGGGTATGCCCATGGTTTCCAGGCCTCTACAGCAGCACAAGCTGGGTGCTGGAGAGACATGTTCAAGGTTTGCAGGTCACTCCTCCAGCAGCACCTCATAGGCTCTGGAGGACATGCCCAAGCCCCACAGTCCCCTCCTGAAGGAGCATGTCCAAGGTTCATAGGTCACCATTCAGCAATACTCGCTGCTTGCATGAGGGGCAGGCAAAAGCATCATAGGCTACCCATGGCATGGCATGTCCAAGGTTCACAGGTCAAACATCCAACAGCACATGCTGGGGGCTGGAGGGGCATGCCTAAGCCCCACAGTCCACACTTGGAGGAGCATGTCCAAGGTTCATAGGTCACCATCCAGAAATACTCGCTGCGTGCATGAGGGGCATGCCCAAGCATCATAGGCTACCCATGGCATGGCATGTCCAAGGTTCACAGGTCATGAATCCAGCAGCACATGCTGGGGCTGGAGGGGCATGCCCAAGCCTCACAGTCCACCCCTGGAGGATCATGTCCAAGGTTTGCATGCCACCGCTGGAGGACTGTCCAAGATTCACAGGTCACCATCCAGCAACAGTCGATGAGTGCTGGAGGGACATGCCCAAGCCCCACAGTCCACCCCTGGAGGAGCATGTCCAAGGTTCAAAAGTCACGCATCTAGAAGCGCGCACTGAGTTTTGGAGGGGCATGCCCAAGCCCCACAATCCACCCCTGGAGGGGCATGTCCAAGGTTTGCATGCTGCCGCTGGACGAGCATGTCCAAGGTTAACAGGTCAACCATCCCGCAGCACGAGTGCTGGAGGTGCATGCCCTAGCCTCACAGTCCACCCCTGGAGGAGCATGTCCAAGGTTCACAGGTAACGCATCCAGCAGCGAGCGCTGGGTGCTGGAGGGGCATGCACAAGCCCAACAGTCCATCCCGGGATGGGCATTTCCAAGATTTACAGGTCACCCATCAAGCAGCATGCGCTGGGTGCTGGAGTACATATCTAAAGTTTACAGGCCGCCTCTCCTGAAGCACCAGCTTGGCTCTGTTGGGCATGTCCAAGAAGCACAGGCCAACCCTCCAGCAGTACCCTCTGTGCCCTAAAGGGGCATGCGTAAATACCGGGGTGATGAATGTGATGGGGCCTTCTATGCCAGGGTAGTGTGGATGCACAGTACACATCGCAGAAGGAAGAGAAAGCCTCGGGGATAAGCCTCTCTGTGAGGAGTAAAGGTCTGCAGGACAGGAGCATACATCTCTGGGGGGATCAAACTCCCAGGGGCGACGGGGCACATTGTGGTAACTCGGGGCTTGAGAGGCTTGACGCGGAATCTGGCTGTGTCACTTTCCACTTGAACATCAAGGTGGGTGATGGTGTCAAGCGAATGTGATCGTTTGATTTACAACTCAAGCCAGACCCAGGGAGAGGATGGCTGGGAGGATTCTCCTCCAACCTGAATCCTAACCAACCTTCATTTAACTCCTTTACATGCCTGGGACTCTAACATCAGTTTAGGAACCAACTTTTAACACTCACAGCTAGGATAATACTGGATTTAAAGGAAAGAGTAACAAAAAGGAAGCTGGGGGACGCGGCAAAGATGAAGAAATCACCTCAACATCCTCGGATGCATTCAAAGAAATTTGGAGTCAGTGCATCCCATGCCGTTTGAGGAAGAAAGAGCGCTTTGCTGTCAGACTGGAACCAAGTGGGGTGATGTGTGACTGGTTTTACTCTCTTCCGAATGTAGATTTCAGGGGTAGTAGGATCCCCAAATTTAGTTTTCTGCATCATATATGAAACGAAAATGTGAACTCGTCTTTAGTATTCTTTTCTTTTTATTTGAAGTCATGTGCTGGAACAGAAAGACAGCCGACACGTGTTTCACCCAGGGGTGAAAATCGGGTTTGACTTGGGTTTGACTTTACCTGCCGCTGCGGGCCAGCATTCGTTGTATCGAGCATCGCAGGCTCGAGTGCTTTCTTTGAAGAGGCCCCTGCGGGAGCGAGCTTGGGCGTGCGCCTCTTGTGAGAACCTGGTATTAAGTGGAACAAGTGGAAGAAGGTGTTTGAGAGGCACACCAGAGTATGCGGAGCTTCATTGGGCTCTGAACGCAGACATCTCTTTTATTGCACTGTTTAGGACTCATATGGCAGGAAGTGTTTCGATCATCTTCCTACTGTCTTCCTGCTATGTCTGATAGTGATGCAGTGGATTTGAATTAATTTGATTTATTTATAAGGAAACTGGAAAACACTACTTGCCCAAAGTCAGTACCATTCTTGAGAGATACCATTTTGTCAGGATGGTGCGAAAGGGAGGTGAACCCGTAGAGAATTACATCACAGGTTTGAAGAAACTTGAATCATCCTGTAAGTTTATGGGGACCGTGAAAGAAAGAATTGGGGACCAGTTCCTTCTGGAGTGCAGCATTGAACGGTAAGGGTTGAATTTTGGAGAAGTGTCGTTAATAACAAAGAAGATCAAGCACTCAATGAATCGTCTGGATATAATCACGAAGGACTCTGTACAGGATGTCAATGTGGTGAATCAAAAGCAAAGGTCTCCGGATTGCAAAGTGTTGAAGGAAAAAACTAATGACCAGAGAAGGTGTTTTACGTGTGGGAACTTAGTCGAAGAGAAATCCCTGGGTGTACAATCGGCTGAGTCTATTATGGGCACTAAATAGGTTATAACCACTCATGCAGGCATTCCCTATAAAGGTACAGTGAAGAGATATTTAAACAAAGTGAGATCTTTAGATAAGAAGTTCCACACTAAAAGTAAACGTTTACACTCTTTTTATTAAAAATAAAGTTTCACGAAAATGGGTTAAAAAACTAAAGTACAATTCTTTGGATCAGTGCAATAAAATATTAAACAACAATTAAAAATGATTCATAGTACATAGAAAATATAATAACACATTCATGGGAATAACACAATAAAGGAGAAAGAATTCAATCAGTACAGTTTCACAAAGAAAAGACAAATGGATTACTATCACACACCCCCAACTTGTGGCCCTGATATTTTTTGCCACTTAATTCTATACATCCTCAGGTCTTAACATTAATGGTGTTGGTACAGTAGTCAGTATCTGTAATTTATGGATATCCGCTACCTCCTTGACCTTTATAGGATTCTAGCCAGAAAAAGCGTTGACGCGTTTCGGTGTTATTGCACTTGATGTTGTAACACCTTCATCAGAACTTGCCATCTCTTTGGGGTCACCGGCATCTACACTTATATTTAAGTAATTTCTGTATGGATACATAGAAAGAAAACAATGTCACTATTCTGTGGGGATATTCTTATATCGTACTATACAGTATCTGGTTGGCTACAACCCCACTTAGTCCTTTACTGTGACAAAACCTATCCATTCACTGTTTAAAGAGAACATTTTCTGTACAGGTTACCTAGATAATACAGAGTACACATTTTTGTTCTAGTCTGGTTAAAGTTCTTGCAAAATGATTTTACAATTTTGATATTCTCAATAGCCCTTTTGCGCATTTCTGTCTAGATTACATAGATAATACAAAATACACATTTTTTTGTGTATTGTGGATGTTCTAACGCCATGGATTTACATTTTTCATATTTTCGATAGCCTTTGGTGGTTTGAACATCATAAATGTGCATTAACGTCCCTCCGCTTCTTTTAATGTGGAACCTATTTGGAGTTACATTCACTCTCACCTGTCACATTCATTCGTTCTTCCATCATCTGTGATTAAGAAGGACTAAGGATTAAGGAATTTCCCTTACCCTTTAAGTGTATATTAGTTTCCCTGGGGCATCCGTCCTCGAGGGAACTTCTTTGAACAATTTCAGTCGTTTGCTATGGCTTGTGCCTAAAGGGTAACAATTTGGGTTTATATCATTGGTACATTTTTGGATCTCAAGTTGATTTTCATCCCAACTATGATGATGTCTTTTAGGTTACCTTAGGATTAGTGAACCTGCTCAAGATAGGAGGGTCCTTCCTTTGTGTGGGCAGACTATATTTCTCCCTCTCTTCTCAAAGGTTATACATTCACACGGCGGGAGAACTCTGCATGTGCAAGGGTTATAGTTAGCCAGTGATTCGTATAGGAATGAAAGTTATATACTGGTCATTTTTCCTCTATCTTACCTCTTTTACAGATAAAACGCTCTCATGAACGGGCATATATCGACGTCATTAATTCGACTTTGAATCCAGACGCATTGCTGTGAAAAACATAGGATTATTAAAGATTGCCCTCTTCTCTTTGAAATCGTATCTTTCTACTTTTTATTCCTTGTTAACCCCTTTCTTTTTTTTATCTCTCCAGGGAGTCTTTATAGTGTGGGATGTTAGACTTATTTAAATAATGGCTTTTTCCTATGAAGTGGCCATATTAGCTATTCCTTATAGCGGAGTTATTTTTAGATTACCCACCATTAGGTAACTGTTCATTATTTCGATTTTATTTTGTAGTAGCCCACCTTTATTTTATATTTTTTAGGGGGGAAAACGACAAGTGCAATGCCCCCATGTTCCCTCACTCTTTTTCCCATTGTGGACCTCCTCGCAGTAAAGGACCGCACTCTGCATCTATCAATGTCTAAACACTGACATTTACCGTCTAAACCCGGGGCGATAAACGCAGCCCTCCCGGTGCCTTTTCCCTTCGCAGTTTAACGCACCCGCTATTCCGCTTACCTGTCAGTCTGGCGTTCATAAATACTATACTATATAAATAAGTATGTCCCACCGACACCAAAATAAATGACTTTTGTGTGCCCAAACAAACACCACGGAGCATGCACTATCATGTGGCCTCAAAGGCGTCTTCTCGTACTGCGCAACAAGCTGTGAGGTAGCATGCGCAAAACTGTAGACATGTCATTGATGTACAAACTGGTTAGGTTACATGGTTCAGTCTAACTTTCCAAGGACTAGAGTAGCAGTATAGATGAGATGAGCTTGGGTACCATACCATACCAAATAAATGCTAATATGTGTAGTGTGTTACTTACTCTGCTGTACTAGGCAATGTGGACTACTACTGATTACGTTGTACTTAACTGTTTTGCAGAACTCCGTTCTTGGTGAACAAGTACAATGGGGGCTGTGCATCCATCTAAAAAGGTGTACTTAATTACTTATTTTTATTTGTGCAGAACCGGTACCATCCACCAGTGCCGACGGGGGCAGCGGCGCTGCGACGGCGTCAGCAGAGGCGATCCCGGAGGGGAATGGAGGACCAGAGGCACCTACAGCAGCACCGGCAGCAGCGGGGGAGGAGACAACAACGGTGGGCGATGGTAAGTTACATTCAATAGTGATCCGCATTACTTGGTGGGTGGGGAAAACTTCCTCACTGTACTCTGATATTTATAATGAACTTGAAGTTCTACTGGACAATATATGACGCCACCTTTGTCATTACCAAGCTTAGCAAAAGCATTACCACCGGCGAGAATTGATAAAATAAGTTATACAGGCCTCTTCTATGTGACTACAACTCAGCTGTGAAAGGTTGGTGGCAGACTAAAAAAGTCTTATCCACAACATTACATGACCGCGATGTATTAACAGGAGATGGATTTTAAGTATGATGAAAGGAGCAAGGAAAAAGCACCAATCATATAATATAGAAGGATACTTTGGAATCAGCAATGCAGGTGTTTGAGAGCAGTTGGATGCGTGGGTTGTGGAAGCATAGAAAGGGGAAAACAGCACAGCTGCCTGCGTGGGTGGGAGACACATCCAATATTGGTTGTTAGTGGATAGTGGATACTAGTGTCGGCAGCGGTGTTTTGGTTAAACCCAAAGGCAAGGGAAGGAGGGGACGACTGGATGGATTCCGGGTCGTTGCTGGCGAAACACAAACCACCTAACGTTTGTTGCGCGATATAAAGAATTATAGTCTCTAGAGTAGACATTTACTAGTACTAGCTGGCCCCTATTAATTAATGTTAGTTTGAGACTGTCACTTTTCCCGGAAGCACAGAGTATATGATATAAAAAAACGAGATATGAAAAAGACAGGTGTTCGTATGTGACCGTTGAAGGACACCCATGCTATGTTACTAGGGCAGGCATAATGCCGTGCCAAAAACTCAGACAAATGAAGTATATAAGGCGTAGAATGTTCAAGATAGATAAAACAACATTTTTGGTACTCAGCTTGCTTGCTATTGCTACTGTACTGTGCCGCCCACTATGTGTTGGATACATTTTGTGTTCTTGATTTGCTGGGATTTTGGATTACAACAATTCTGTCTCTTTCTTTATAGTTACTCCTTCTAAACCAACGAGGAAGGAGCTGGCAGTCCGGGCCCGTTAGCGGAAACTGAAGGCCATCGTGGAGGCCTACCGCCGGCTGGTGGCTCAGGCCGAGGAGGAGGAGGCGGCGGCAGCAGCTGCTGCCTCTTCCAATGCCCCGGCCCCCAAGCCTGCAGGAGTACGTCGGCGTGGTCAGGCAGCCGCCCGCCGACAGATTTTCCCAGCATCGTCCACCCCCCCACAACAACATGGCTGCCAATGTAGGTGCCGCCAGTTCCAGAGAAAAATTCTCCTCCGGGTAGCCAGGCTGGAGGCTCAAAGTAGTCAGACAAAAAGACAAATAGAGGAGCGTGTAAAGATCCTGTGGATCAACACTTAAAAGCCCGCCGGCTATGAGATGGACCCTGTTTGCTAAGCATGGGTGAATTTTGCGAATCTCGCGTTCTCGAATTTTGCGGATTTGCGAACTCGCAATCCGCAAAATCCGCGAATTCTCGCGAATTTGCGGATTTTTTTTTGTGTTTGCCACTCTCTGTCACCACTGCCACTCTCTGACAACTCATGCCACCCTCTGGCACACCCATGCCACCCTCTGTTTCATCACAGCACCCTCTGGTTGTCCAGTCAGTGTACATTATTGTGGCAAAGCAAAGCACACCTTCCCTGCCTCAAAAGACCTGAATTAATTTGGGGCTGATTAATGTGTCACAGAATATTTTTTTAGCTGGCACCTGCTTCCTTAGTGCTTCCTGATTAGTGATCTTTTGCACTTGCTAAGTGCTTTCATTGTTGCAAAATTAGTTACAACACCTGCCCTGCCCCAACTGACAATAATGAATTACGGGCTGATTAATGGATTTGAACTTCCAGCCTGGCTCCTGCTTGTCTCCCTTAGCTGTAATTCAGGAACTTTGTGGCATATGTGTAACTATTCTGAGGTTCAGAGCAGGGTCACATAATAGTTGCAACTGGCAACTGAACTCTGGAGGGGCCCCTCAGGAAGCACTACAGGAAATGGCTACTAATGATGAGCCTGAACTTTTGAACCTGGTAAGTAGTTTCAGTTTTGCTAAGATCGTATTTCTGCAATTTAGCGCTTATTCGCGGGGCGGGAAGTTGTACTGGGAAGCCGCGAACTCACGCGAACAGTGCGAGCAAGCCATAAAATCCGCTGCTCGCGGATTTGCGGATTTTGCGGGAGATTCGCGAATCTCGCGGATTGCGAATTTACCGAAAATCCGCAAAATCCGCGAGCGAAACGGATTTTCCGCCCATGCTTACTGTTTTCCCCTTTTTCAATCCTTTTGTTGGTGGGTGGGAATTGGGTCTTGGGTTTTTCCTTTTTTTTTACATTACATTGAACGTGGGAATTTGGTTGGGGTTAGGGGCGGCGGGTAGGGACAGCTGTGGTGTAAGATTTATATATATTTTATTTTTGTATGATCTTTAGTTATATATTATATTATGTTAAAAATAAACAAGCCACAAAGTTATGTTGAAAAGAAAACATTTGAAGTTCATTTGCGTTTCTTGGGGGGTTTGAGGGGGGAGTGTTTCACCAAATAATGTACGTTGTGCAACCTCGCAAGGTTTAATTTGGCCATGCAGGTCGGCGGACAGTGCTTTTTAATAAAAAAATATATTGCCCACATCTTTAACATGCAAACAGATAGATGCGGTAAACCCTCACCGAGTTATATTTGTAGTATTAGAAGAACAACCAGTCTGTCTTGCGTTATACCTCACTGCAAACTTATCTTACCTGTGATTGCTGATGATGAGATGATGATGATTTATGATGAAGTGTGGCACTGCAAGGGCTGCATTTGATTTCCAAGACAATGGCGAAGAATCTGTGGTTCAGAATCAGAACTTCTGTGATAGTAGTAGTAGACAGATCCTGCCAGTAGCATTTAGAGACAAAAAGAAAGAGGCAGTCATTTGCGTGACAGACAATGTGGGGGTAGTATAAGTAAGTACAGTACATTGCATGGGTGACCCAATATTGCAACTGCTAAACTGAAACAAAACAATGGTTTTGGGGACTGGAAACTAAGTGCAAGAGAAGATAAGAAGTTCAACTGTACTTGTAGTACTCACGCGGCAACGTCAAACTTTTCTAAATCATCATAATGCTTTAAACTTTAAACCCAAAAAAATTACGCCAATTCATTAGATGCATTCGTTGTTTGGTGTTAATGGTAAAAGTATTTGGCGTTATACACAGAGCTTGAGTTGGGAAGCCGCAGAAGATCCTGGCCATGCCTTGTTGACATTTCACTGTTGTTGCTTTCTCCACATCTGCCCCAGCAAGCGCGTGATCAAATTCTTGGTGTATATTTAATGTAAGAAACATCACACCTCAATGTAACCACGCAGCCCGGGGGAAGAGGGTTAGGGTTTGTTGAATGGATGGGTACGGGGGTTTTGGGAAAGGTTTGAGAAAGAAAAACAGTACGCATGGAGATTGGAGACAACAAAAGCAAAACAATGAAGACGTTGATTTATGAAGTTGATCCGCTAGCCAATGAATGTAAGCAATGAACGTAAGAAAAGGACACGCTGAATATCATTCTTGGTTTCCCGCAATCCAATTGCTTGATGATGAGGATTTGTGGTAAGGGTGAGAGTCGATGCTCATACTATAAAGCAGTGGGTGAAAGACGTCCAGCCTGAAAAAGAAAAGGCAAATACAAAAGAATGTGAATGACCTAAACAAATTGTAATACAGTGAAGATAAAAAAAAGTAATACAAGAGGAGTAGTCGTATGAGAGGACTTTCAGACTGAGGCGGCTTGGATACAATTTGTATAAGTCTACTAGTTGCATATCATTATTAATCTAGAAGTACAAAAAAAGACAGGAGCCAGCACACAACAACAGGCCCACGACGACACAGGTTTGCCCGTTATACAAACTGCATTTCCCTAAAAATTTCACAGAGCCACAGAAAAGTGAATGAAATTGAAAAAGCAACCTAGCATTTAAAAAATTAATCAACAAAATCAATGCGTCATTCTCAGTCATCAATCATACCACTATTGTACTCTACCACAGCACAGTGCACAAACATGTAGTAGCCTGGGTCTACTGTGCTGTGCCTCTTATTTGTATTTATTTATTACCTTGTATTCCACTCCAAGAAACATCGTGCATCAATCAGCTCAGATCCAACTGCCTGACAGTAAAGATATGGTGGTCACCATCATTATCAGCAACTCAGTCTGTAGTGAGTGACTACGATAAATTAAGTCCTGACTGCATCTGTAGTAGTAGGAACACAAGTGCGTAAATAATTTCTATTATTAGTAAATAATAACATGGAAAAATTGGCTATCACGTGAGTCTGAACAGAAGTTACTAGTATACTTCAACTCCATGCACATTTGCTCAGAGTCAGCACAAAAATACATCCAATGCAATGCATGGCATCATTCATTTTTTAATATACCTGTTTTGCTCTTCTCTTTCACTGTCAGATGATTGATCACAGATGCTGCCGAGCCTTTGTAATGCGAGTCACAACAAGTTGACTTCAGTTGTGGATGCCTGCTCAAGTTTCTTTTAAAACAGAAGAGTCGTCTCTGAATGCCTGCAGACAGAGGTGGTAGCCTTAAGACTTAAGAGTAAGACTCAGCAAGGCAGTTATTATGAGTTGCAGATTTCAAATGAAATAGAGGATGGCTGTAGTCATGTACGGTTCACTTGTTATGGAGGGACTGTTAGAGGCTACATTATTGTTATTGTACTATACTCCATCTACAACATCAAATGTATGGCTGCCAAGATGGAATTGTATTGACTTGAGTGGGAGTCAAGAAGATGGAGCAAGACTCTGAGGAGTGCAGTCAACATGGAACATAAATGCACAGGCGTGCAACTCCAGGAGGTAAATAAAAAAGATACAGCGAAAATAAATGCACAGGTGTGCAACTCCAGTAGGTACATTAAAAGAATGAGTGGTGGGGATGGATTTGGTTGAGCTTTTTATTTTAAGATTAGCAGTTTTGCACCAGAAAGTCATTTTTAATAAGAAAATAAATAACACAAATAAAAGAAGGGAAAAAGTAACAATTTAAAAGCCTATTGGTCAGGGAAGAGGTGCTCGTCCTCAAACTCTGTGGGTCCGGACAGCAGTAGGTCATGTAACCCAGCAGTGATGCTTTCTTCGGGCTCGCTTTCTTCATCCTGCTCTGATTCACGTACAGTATAGTCTGGTGGTATGAAGTGTTGATTCATTTTTATCATTGTCAGCCTCTCAACGCTTTTGGGGGAGAGACTGGTCCTTTTCAATGTCACAATGGCACCAGCAGCACTGAAAACCCGCTCAGAGGCGACACTGGCTACAGGACAAGCCAAATACTTTATCGCCAGCCTGCTCAGCACTGGCCACTGTCTCCTTCTTTCATACCAATAGACCAATGGGCTTTGCTCCATGAACACCTCTGTTGTGTCATCCAGATAGGCCTGAACCATCCGCTCAGTGTTCATTGGTGCTCGGCTTTGCTGCTCCTCTTTCCCCTTTGCAACAGCAACGGACTTACCTATCCCCTTCTGTAGAAAAAAAGCAGTTATGCTTTTGGTTGTGTCTGCTGAATCAGATCGTGTAGGTGCTGCTTTTGGTACTGTTGGTGCCTGCTGGGAAGCGGACGCACTGCTCTCATGCTCTGATGAACTTGCCTCAGGAGGATGGCCTGGAGTACTTTGACTCTGGGCTGGCACTGGCAGGCCTTTAAGTAACAGCTGTTCAGTTTCAAAATCATTAGCTTCCACAGCTATGGAACTTTTGTAATTGGCAACATCCCCATCTGAAAAAGGAATGACTGCGCTACTGCTGACAAACAATTTGTACCGTGGATCCAAGATTGTTGCAGTTATGTCATTTGGATCTGACACAATCATTTGAAGCCTTGCATTTCCAGATAAGCGGTTGGCTAAGGCCTTGGCCAAGGTATATGCATCAACTTTTTCTTCGTCACCTTCGTATCTTTCACAGACCTCCTTCAGCTGTTGCTCGAGCATGTACAACAATGGGATGGCTTGGCCCATAGTACAGTCCTCCCTGCTAACTGCACGTGTGAAGACCTCAAAAGGTTGTAGCATCTCTGTCAAGCATTTAATGATGTCCCACTGCCACATCTCAACGGTCAGGGTTTTAAGATTAACAGTAGGATCCACTAATCTTCTTGACATTACATAAGCATTCAGTGGTATGTACTGCTCAAAGAGACGCTCAAGCATGAAATAAGTAGAGTTCCAACGGGTTGGGACCTCCTGGATCAGTGCTTTGACTGGCAAATTATGCTCCCGCTGAATGACGCGTAGCAGCTTCTGCGCTTTAAAAGAATGGTTAAAATGCGTGCATATTCTTCTGCAGATGGTCAGTATGTTGCTGACTTGGTCTTCATTTTTCAGAAAGTCTTGCACGACTAAGTTAATGCAGTGTGCCAAACAGGGTACCCTGAAATACTGTCCAACTCTCATTGCCTTCACTACATTACTGCCATTGTCGGTGGCAACAAAACCAATCTTAAGGCCTCTTGGTTTCAGCCATTCAAAGACCTTGCTGTTAAAGTCAGACAAAATGTTGTCAGCAGTATGATTTTTCTCCATACCAAACATGGCTACAGTTGCATGTTTGCGAGTATCATTGAAAATCCCAGCAACGTCAAGAAGGCCTGAAGTTAACTTGTCTTTCACACCTGCAAAAGAGATCCAGTGTGCGGTGATGCACATGCAATCTGCTGTGGCTTCGCGACTGCTCCACATGTCTGTTGTCAGGTGGATACAATGGACAACACTCTGTTGTAAGGCTTTCCCAATCAATCCCAGCACGTCGTGGTGTAGTGCTGGAATAGCAACTCTTGCAAAATAGTAGCGACTGGGAACGTCCCATTTTGGGGCGAGTGTTGCCACTAATTGCCGAAATCCCACTGCCTCAACAAATGAAAATGGGAGAAGGTCCAGTGGCAACATTTTTGCAAGTTTCGCATTGTACAAACGTGCTGTTGGGTGGTTCCGCTCGTACTTTCCCTCCTGCCTAAACATGCCAGTAATGGTAAGCTGCTTGGTAATTCTTTCTGTTCTGCTAGACGGACCACCTTTCAACGCAGACTTTTCACTCCTTGTCCTTGGTGTCTCCGGCTGACTCTGGTGCCACTGAGAAGTTGCTGATGCTGAGGATTTGGACTGCACCACTCCAGTGCTGGCGACAGGGCTCATTTGTGTACCACTCCCAGATAGAAGGTCATCGTCTCCCTCTTCTTCCATGAGTGGACCTTGTAGTACTGTATCCTCCCCACCAACACCAGTGCTTACATTTTTTAAGCTTGCAAGGTGGTCCTCCCATTGAATTGTGTGTGTTTTTTTCATATGGGTCGTTGGGCCTCCAGTACCATAGTTTGTACCCATCTTACCACGACTAACATTGGTATGACAAATGGTGCATATAGCAATGTTCTCCTGATGTGGGTGAACCGTAAAAAAATCCCAGACTGGGGAGCTAAACTTTTGTCTCCTGCCATAGGAAGAGGAGGACCCACTTCCAATGCCGGATGAACTGGAGGCTTTTTGTTGAATTTCCCTATGTGACAGTTCAGTACTAGTACTGCCACTACCTCCTTCTGTTGAGGTGGCGCTTGCTCTGGATGTTGCACGCTGCCGGGCCTTCGCTGATGCAAAAATGGGAGCTGGTGTTACTTTGGGTGCTGAGTGTGTAGGAGTTACACGTGCTACCTGCTCATCACTAATCGCAGCCCTTCTGGATAAGGTGAAAATGCTGGTCTCTACATCCTCTGCACCAGGAATAACGCTTGTGATGAGGACATTGTCAGTGTCAGACCCGTCTTTATCACCATCAGTATCCTGCTCACCTACATCGAACTCCAGAAGTTCTAGCCTTGACGGATCCTTCCTTTTTCCCAGCCTGGTCTTAGGATGTCTCTCCTTTGAATGCTCAGTTACTCGTGGTGGATGCCATTCCTTATCAAGTTCATCTGAAGGGATGCTATGCGAAGAACTCGATGCACTGCCACTAACCGTCCTTTCCTTTCGTAAATTTAAAGACAGTAGATCACCTCCAGAAGTGGCTTCCTCTTCTTCTTGCTCGGAATGAGGCTCTACTTCCTGAACTGCCCCGACATCGGGAGGAGCAACTTCTACTATTGCGTGCGGAGACGGTGGTTGTTGTTCTTGAGGAAGTACTATAGCGTGCTGTGGTTCTTCAACAACTACTATTGTGGGATTTGGTTGTTGTTGTTGAACAACTATTGCGGGCGGTGGTTGTGGTTTTTCAACAACTATTGCGGGAAGTGGTTGTGGTTGTTGAACATCTACTGCTGGCGGCGGTTGTTGAGCACTTTCATCTTGCGTGGATTGTGTGCTACTTTGAGACAGCGATAAGTTAAGTTCAGGCTCAGTATCACTGCTTTGTAACACCAGGCTGGCTACCTCTTCAACCCTCATGTGCTTGGCCCTGGGTTGGTGGCTTGCCCCCGCTAATGCGGATGTGCTGGCCCCAGCTTGCACCACGGACACCGCTGCTGCAGGCGTACGTTTTGGGGGCCCAAAAAAGGTTTGGGGGTCCATACCAGCCTTAAGTGACACTTCCTTCTTCTGTACCTTCTTCTCAGCAACTTTCTTGGTGGTGGAGGACCTGGTACCTGCTCTCTTAGGGCCCATCTTCTTCTGATGTCAGCACACAGCAGCACTCAGTAGCACAAATTGCAGAGATGTGTGGTCAGATGAGTCACACACCACACGTGGCGTACAACTGAAGGACGTCCGTCTGGCAGTTGAACGGGCGATGGATGAAAACAACCAGCACCTCCTCAGTCTTTTTCTGTTCACCTACAAGCAAAGAAGACAGAACACGTCAGTCAAACAAGCAGTAAGCCAACAGATGAACAATTGAAAGACACACAGGCCAATGTATAAAACACAAAAAAGAAGACTAATACTACCAGCACCACAGCTCCCAGCCACATGAAGTCCAGAAAGAACCAATAATAAAGTCAAGCAGGCCTATCATATACCAATATGGACAGAAAAAGGAGGAAAATAAAAATACCCCATTGCTAAGAGTTTGGAAAACTTCACTGCAAAAAGACATACAAGCCATAAAATTATTACACACACAAAAAAGTTACCTACCCCCCTGCCCAGACAACAAACTTGGAAATGCAATGGCATACACACATGCCCTAATGATGGTAATTAAATAGACCAAATAGAAACAGCTACATAAAGCAGCCCCGCTAACTAACTACCACCTCTGGGACTCTGGCCTACAATCAGATCAGACCAAAAGCAGGGAGGCCAATGATAAATGCACAAAGGAAGTACCTACAAAATGGCCGCCACCGCATGGCCTGTCCAGGAAGACAAAACTACAACCAAATAACACATAAATGAGGACTTTTGGTAGCACAGGGAACACATTAAACATTTTCGAGGAACTTTTATGCAACTCGGGACATATTGTTCGCGAGATTGCAAAATCGGCGTGTTCGGCAACGCGAATCGAATGAAACGTCGTTATCGCGTTCCTGAGCCAGTACATTGAGCGCGCGAAAAAGACAAACAAGGTAAGGTCGCGTTCTCACACAGTGCGACGTTACCAAAAGTACGCGAGCAGTATTCCTAGGGTTACCTACTGGCAGGGAGTGCCATATTAGTTACACACAAGCAACCAAAAGCTGAAAGTACCACCATTAAAAAAATGTGAAGCAATCCAAAGCCATACACGGTGTAATTAAAGGTACACCCCAAAAATAGTTGATTAACTTGAATGCACCTATGGCTGTGAGTAGTAGTACCTACAAAAGCCTTGGATGGCTATGGCAAAAGAAGAGAACCAGGGAAGGACACAGAAAATGGCCGCCTCCATAGGGCCAGGAGGACAGGGACACCCAAAAACAACATGGAAAAAGGATGCACCCAAAATGGCCTCCACCACATGGCATGGCCACCAACAACATGGCAAAATCAGTCACAAAGGAAGCATACACAAAATGGCCGCCACCACATGGCCTGTCCACCAACAACAACATAGCAGAATCATCACAAAGGATGTAAGTACACACAAAATGGCCCTCACCACTACATGAAAAGAAAGAGAAGACAGACAATAAATGCCTATGCCAAAGGGACAATGCTTAGCTTCACAAAATGGACACAGCACCGCCCAAATTGGTCACCCCAACCATAAACAAGAAATCATTACATAGAGGACAGAAAGGAACTGGAAGTGGTCCATGCTCCAGGAAGACAAAACTACAACCAAATAACACATAAATGAGGACTTTTGGTAGCACAGGGAAAACATTAAACATTTTCGAGGAACTTTTATGCAACTCGGGACATATTGTTCGCGAGATTGCAAAATCGGCGTGTTCGGCAACGCGAATCGAATAAAACGTCGTTATCGCGTTCCCGAGCCAGTACATTGAGCGCGCGAAAAAGACAAAAAAGGTAAGGTCGCGTTCTCACACAGTGCGACGTTACCAAAACTACCCGAGCTGTATTCCTAGGGTTACCTAATGTCAGAAATTGACTGACATACCCCACACATAAATCAAACCAAGCCATCCATGATTTTCTAATTAGAGGTACACCAGAAAAACAGTTGATTAACTTTCATGACCCTATGACTAGTACCTCTGGCCTACTGGCAGAGTAGGCCACAAGTTTGGAGGCCTATGGCAAGAGCAAAGTGGCTGGGAAACATAAAATGTCCGCCAACAACACATGGCCAGGCCAACCCCAGAAAGTTATTACAATGAACTCAAACATGCCTACACACTAACTACATGGAGTACTAGGGTCAGCTATTGGCTTAAAAAAAATAAAAAACATTTAAATTACACAAACAGAAATTCCACAGCAGACATTGCTATTGCTTAATGATGACCATAATCCAATGCCAGCCATGATGTTTGTTTACAAACTTGAATAAAAATTTAAACACAGAATTATGATTTTACCCATGGGTACCTCTCTATGTAGCCTGGATGAAATTTAAAAAGAAATACAAGTTGGGACCTCATAAAAGTACAGGCACCCATCAATAATTTAAATCAAGGAATGAATACTGTAGTTAAAAAATTTAAAATCAAACAAACACAAGTCTCATACATTACTGAAACTTACTTGAAAAAGAGAATTCAAAATCCAAAAGTCCTCAGTAAAATCCAAAAAAAAGCAGTAATGCAGCCAACACACACAGAAAGTGATCCTGCCAGCTCAAAATCCAAATGAAAGTGACCACCTCATGGACAAAGCACTGGGAGGAGCCTGGTGGACAGGAACAGGAAGTTGTGAACTCCAGAGCCCTTCCTCCTTAATATTCAAAAATAGAGTAGAAACAGAAAGAGGACTCCTTCCCCCCAAAAAATACAGCCAAAGGTACAACTTTGAGGGGTTTCTCACTTTTTTGCTAATCAAAATGGTAATTTATTATTATGGTTTAACTTTTAACATGCTCGCGAGTTATTCTGTGCAAGATTGCAGGTTCTGCGTGTTCGGCAACTCGATCTTACCAACAAACATCCTCGCGCGTCCTTATGGCTTTATCGCGCATCCAATGACGTTATCGCGTTCGCACAGTCGCACGGGAGGGTTTACAAACATGGTGGCAGACGCGACCGGGAAAAAGCGAACGCAGAACCAAGGTAAGTCATTGCCGCGCACGCGATAATGTTATTCAGCGCGCGACAACTACGCTACGCACCGGATAGCGGAGTAATCGACAGCTACGCGTACTCCGCGGGACGCGGAGTTGCCAAAACTCCGCAAACTCTGCGAACGGAGCGTAGTTCTTCGCCCAGGGTTAAATAAAACTAAAAGGTTATTTTGTACGCGTGATGGAGTACAAGAAAAGGTATGTAACTGGTAAGATATATGTTTCTGCAAAATGATTATGACCTTAGCTGGTTCCATCAAAGAGATCTGGAACAGATGCTGGATCCAAACAATACATAATTACCAAAGGAAACATGTTAAAAAATGGAAGGTGTGATAGAAGAAGTAGAAGGTATAGAATGGCTGACTCCAGCGGTAGTGGCAAGGAAGAGCAGTGGTGGTGGCAAGGAAGATCAGTGTGGACCTGAGGGAAATGAACAAAGGTGTTGTGGTGGATAAGTATCCCATTCCAAATATAACATACTAACATCTCAGCAGGATGCCAGAATATTTTCTTCGATTATTCTGAAATCGGCATACCACCAGTTAGAGCTGGATACGAGGTCCAAGGATGTCACAGCCTTTGTGACACCTTTTGGCACTCTTTGGTCTCAGAGAATGCTTTTAGGGGTAGTGCCAGAAGCATCAGTTTTCAGAGGCAAATGGAGAGGGTTCTGTAAGGATTAGAAGGAGTCAAGATACATCCGGATGATGTAGTTATCTGTGGCTTCATCATAATTGAACATGATGAGAAGGTGGTTGGAGGGATCAGCGGGTTATCATCCCCTCAAAACACAAAGAGTAAGTACTCCAATTTTTAGGGAAGGCTAAATATTATTTCTGGTTTATAGCCAGTTTTGCAATGTAGATTGTGAAGAGGAGGGGACTAAAAAAAAAGGGTGCAGTTTATGAATGGGGCCAAGATTGTGAAAAGGAGTTCAAGTTGATAAAACATGAACTAGCTGTAGCCCCCATCTGGAAAGGTTTGATCCTAAAATGAAGTCTGCAATAATCACGGATGCAAGTGTGAAAGGGTTGAGAGCGGTACTGATACAAGAAGAGGGGGATAATGCCAAGACCATTATGTTTGTGTCACAAAGCTTAAAGGAACCAGAAAGAAGATACTCGTTGATTGAGAGGGAAGCCCTAGCTGTGTACTGGGCAGTGGGGAAAATGAGGACTTTTCCGCGGGGCTTCGAGTTCAAGGTTAAGATGAATCAGAACCTCTGAGGGGCGGGCGGGTTTCGATACCAAAGCCATCAATGCGGTGTCGCGGAGGGTCACTCTCTCAATAGTGGCATTATGGGAGTACACTTCTGTTGTGAGATGCATCCCAGGAGCAGGGGATGCTGTGGACGATCCTTTGTCTATGTTGGGGGCAGGTGAGGATGAAATCTTAAGTGGAGATGATGAACTGGAAGAAGATGAGAGTGTGTGTGCGAAAGGGAATATGACGGTTTCAGCAGAGGAGTGGAGAACAGCAACTGTTGAGGATGAAATAATGCAGGTGGTATTTAAACTGTTGAGGTCGGGTTGCTGCAAGACTGGTGGTGACAGTAAAAATAGCAAAAACTTTGATGTGTAAAGGAGGAATTATAGGAGAAGCAGGGAGTTTTGTTTTGAGGAACAAGGTTGGTGCCTCCTCTGGTCTCGCAGAATTCATTATTGAATTGCCCACCGCCCCTGGTATGAAAATCTGGTTTCTTTCACAGGAAAGGAAACCGACCCCTTTTGTCCAGAGCCCTTTGGCAACTGGCCATGTGGGAAAACTAGATAGTCAGATAGGTGTGCCCACCCACAGGCCGGCAACACCCCTAAGGTGGCCTAACCTGAAGTGGACACAACTTATCAGAGTTGGCCATCTTGGTGATGGCAAACTTAGGAATTCAGGGGCAGAGTTATAACCCTTACCCACAGGATGTTGTCATGTAGGGGCGTAGTTACCCCCAAGGGTAGCTTACCCATTGGCTACTACCCTACAGTCCGCTAATGCCCACTAAATTCAGTATTTAGGGGAACTCTCGCACTGGAGAATCAGATTCCTGCCAACCTACGAAGAAGAAGAAAGGCACTGAAGAGCCAGAATAACAGACTGTGGAAAAAGCAACTGATTGAGCACCAGTCCCGCCGGCCTGTTCGGCCTTTTCTGTCAAAGTGCACCAAAGGTGGTCTCATCCTGCAGCTGCTGTGCATCCAAAGCCTGGGGGGCCTGCCTGCCTTCAACAGAGTACCATGGAGAAGCAGAACTTCTGCACACCATCCTGCAGCCCCCCCAATGAAGACTGTGAGACTCCAGAACCGCAAAAACCCACTGCAGCGAAGCCCAATTGCCCCAGCACTTTCTAGCCCGAGCTGAAGTGGGCCAATAGTGCTAGTGTGGTCCCCTGGACCTCCAGAGACAAAGCTCACCTTGTACTTACCACTGTGGCATTCCCAACGCCGCCTACAGCCTTTGTTTGCAGGCTGCGTCTATCGTGACTGCGCCTGCTGACAAAGATCCAACACCTAAAGACACCTCGGCACCCGTCGCCCCAGGCCTGTGGAGAGGAGAACCAAACGTGTACCCACGTCCCCAAGCATTGTGAGGGTTGAGCCCCCCTGTTAGTTCAGACAGCTGGTTCCCATGTCCAAGCGTTCAGCCTCTTTTGCGACAGACGGGTCTTCATGGACTTGACTGGGGCGCCCGATGCTGTAAGGCACCTCTGCAACCGGCCGCCCCAGCGCTGCCCGAACTCTTGGTGCTGTCTTGGACCTTACCCCATGCTCACATTAAATCCAGGCGATCGGTCCTGTAAGTTGCTGTTAAGTGCCCGAATGCAGTACATGTTTTCCTCCGTAGGATAACTTTACCATGAACTGATTCAAATACAATATAATGTATCAAAGTCACTCGACGCCGAAAAACACACCTCTGCACCTGGATGCACCAGTGCCTCCCAAGGTGACTTGTTTGTGCTGACTTGGACCTTGCCCCGTACTCCCCTGAAGTCCCATGGAAGGGACCTGTAAGTTGTTGTTAAGTGACTGTACGCAGAGTATGTTTTCTCTGTAGGTTGACATTACTGCGAATCAAAAACATGTTTAAAGCATCAAAAACATTTTTTTACAAACCTCCCATTTTAAAAAGTACTTCCCTGATTTTGATGATCTTGGTGCCTATAGTTTTGTTTAGATATGTGCTATTTTTAAAAATGGGAGTGGATCTCCTCATTGAGTCGTGTGCTTGACTTTTATTGACCATTGTGTGTATTTGCAAATGTCTCAGACTCCTTTATGATATACCTAAGACTGCCCCCTAGGAGAGCACACTGGGATTGCTAGAGCAAGCTCCTGTCCACTCATGAGGGAACTTCAAGGCTCTTTACACAATATATCTCATTTTCATATATCACATAGAGAGCCCGCTTCCTATGGTACAGTAGAACGCTTTAACAGGGTGCTGAGGGAGACTGCAAGGATATCCAGAGACAGTGGGGTGGAGTGGAGAGAAGAAGTACCAAGAAAAGCTGAGGTTCATCGCTTGACTCCGAATTCAGGTACCAGGAGATCCCCATTTGAACTGTTCAGAAGGAGGAAACCTGCCAGTGTGATGCAGCCCTAATGGGAGAATGTGAAATGTGAGGAAAACAATTAGAGTGAAGCAGTACAAGAGAAGGTGGTGAAGAAAATGGGGGAGAGAAAAACTGGTTCGATGAGAGAAGAAGAGTAAAGGTCACCAAAGTACAAACTGGTGACTGGGCAAAGACCAGAAGACCGGGGGGAGGGTCGCATCAACGTTTCTGATCCGATACTGAAATGAAACCTTATAGGAATGTTGTCAAGACTGCTGAAACCAGAGCGTGGAACCTCATTAGAGTAGTTGAGATAAGACACAATGAAGAAAGAGAGAAGGTTGAAGAGAACAATGAAAACAATAAAGAGAAAGTAAATCTAAAAGTAGGAAAGGGTCCAAGAAAGGTGAATGATGCCTAGGAATGTGGGTGATTATGAGAGAGATGGTTGAATCGATGGCGGTCCCTAGAATGCGTCCATCAAACAGTCCTTGGCTTGAGTCAACAAAGTACATTGGGTGCTTTTATGAAAGGAGGGACTTGTGACTTAGTGTCTGAATTTGATTTCGGCAGACCTGTTACTCCATCACAATGGTGAGGGATATACATTCCATCATATCCAATGGGATTTACGCTTCATCGGACGGGCTATCCATCACCGTTGAGACAGAGTAACCCGTCCGCAAAGAATCTAAATCATGCCTTAAGTGTTATTTGAAGATATTTTAATTGCAATTTATGTTATGCTTTCTCAATTTATTGCAGCCTGTCTTTGTTATAGGATAGGGTTATTTATTTGGTATTCATCTGAGAGGGAGGTGGGGGGTACCTTGGCGCTTGACAGGTTTGAGGTGGAATGTGACTGTCACATTCCACTCAAACGTCATGGTGGGGAATGCTCCCAAGGGAATGCTATCAGTTGATTAAGAGTTGGAGCGTGGCCAGAGGAGGATGGCTGGGAGGATTCATGCTGTAACCTGAATCCTAATAAACCTTCATTTAAATACTTTACATGCCTGCGACTCTTACGTCAGTGGAGTAACCAGCTTTCAACACATACACCATGAGGAAGTAAAAGCCTCAGGGGCGTAGCTTAGTCAATGATATCCGTGGGAGTGTAAATCTCACATTCCACAGCTCAAAAAGCAGTGGGTCACAGGGTGAGTGTGTCAGGTGACCAGGGTTGGGTATGGATTGTCGCGCTATGGAGCAGGGTCAGTGTAGCTTTGCATTAGGGGGCTCTCTAGGACTAATTTAAGCTTCAGCGGACAGGTACACCATTGCAACTGTGACAGTGTAGACTGTCTATCAAACTCAAGGTCTGTCCCCTAATTTTTGACCCTGGGAGGACCAAGGGTTTTATGGCGATGGAATAAAATGTATTCAGTCAGCGTAGAAGTTTCTCCAGTTGAGTAGGGGCTCTTGGGGGTAAGCCATCCGACCACAACCCTATTTAGAGCAGTCAGTCAAAAGGCTTATTTTTTTTACTGTCCATCCCTGCCAAGTATGGCCTGGGGCCAGGGACAGTAAAAAACAAAATGTCCTCCACACCATCGGAGAAAACTCTGATAGTACGTAAAAGGCTGTGGACCTTGAGTTAATGTTTCTCCTGGAAAGTGCAATGACGTCTAACTAGGTGGGGTTCATATATCGCAAAATGAGAAATAAAATATATAAACAAATGTGGATAAGCAGATGCTAATGTTACTTTGAAAACATGCTACATCAGGCGTTTGTGTCTGACTCCAGGCACCTCTAGTAACAGCGTAAGGTACTGCTGCCCGCTACCACAGGCATTTGTGTCACTCGAGTTACCTCTAGTAGTAGTACCTGGATACCCCAGGGGTAATTATTCAAACTATACAAATAAGATTTGATTGGTTGATAGTGTAAGGTGCTGTTGCCTGTTACAGCAGGCATGTGCACCTGACTCCAGGCACCTCTAGTAACAGTGTAAGGGACTGCAATGTGCGGCAGCGAGCATTTGTGTCTTATTCCTCTAGTAACTAGGGGTGGGCGTAACTTGCAGCATTTCACGCAACAGAATTGCGTGGAGCTCTGCTTACGTTGATTTTTAGAGCTGGGATGTATTCTGCACATAAGAATCAGCGGAAACAGCACCAAGTGACATGCCACAGGGAGGTACTTCTTGAGTTTATTTTTCTGCAGTTCGAGTCAATTTTCTACCAGAGCAGCAGCTTTCTGACCGCGAGCGGTCGCATCTGCGCACCACTGCCCATGTTGGGGATATCTTGACGGGTGCCCTCCTAGTGACCAAAAATCCCTCTAGCGGACGCTAAACTCGCTCATGCTCACCAGTTTACTGTTGGTGAGCTGCTCCTGTGACAAAAGTCCTCCATACTGTGGTTGGCAGAATTTGGCCAGAACTCCGCACTACATGCGCAACGCGGACTGGCCAAATCTCTTCCAACTCCGCCAGTGGAGTCGAATTTATCACTCAGGCTAGTGCCTCTGTAAGGTATTGTTACTACAGTGGGCGTTTGTGTCCAACTCAAGGGACCTCTAGTAGCAGCGTCAGGTACTGCCGCCTCACACCCTGGTTCGCCCTGCCCTGTTCCCATCCTGCGCTCTCGCTTTTCGCTCCCCCCAACTCCCCAATTCAGGTTGTCTCACTCTCCATCTCACTTCCTACTTGACATAGACATTTTTACATTTATTTTATGAGGCTGGAAGGTGCTCTCATTTGCTTCCCTTTTACACTTACATGCACTTATTTTAACTTATTTTTTACTTTTGATTTAGCCTTATCGTCTGTTCTATATGTTACAGCTATAAATTACATATGGCTGCCATGCATCCCTATGCATACTCACACAACGCTCAGGATATGCATGCATATTGTTATTCACCTGGAAAAGGGGTTTCTTTAGCTGAAAATCCATTATAAATATGCACACAAATGCGAATAAATAACACTGGTAAAGTCAACTGCCTTTTAGTATCAAGTTCTATTGGCGCTTACAATGGTTGATTGCTACAGCTGAGGTTTGCACATCAGGCTACTCTGCATCTCAAGTGTTACGGACACCGGACACTTACTTGTTGTGCCGCCATTGGGCGGAGCCGTGAGGTGAACGGCAGTAACAGCCCACACGCCGGGAGGCGCCAGGAGCAGGCCAGGACCAGGCGAACCACAATCCCCAGCAGGCAGTGGGGCGGCAGCGCGCTCGTGACGCGCAGAGAGCGCCCGGAGGCGCCTGTAAAAGGCTGACCCCCCCGGGAGCACAGGGGGGAACACCGGACACTTACTTGTTGTGCCGCCATCGGGCGGAGCCGTGAGGTGAACGGCAGTAACAGCCCACACGCCGGGAGACGCCAGGAGCAGGCCAGGACCAGGCGAACCACAATCCCCAGCAGGCAGTGGGGCGGCAGCGCGCTCGTGACGCGCAGAGAGCGCCCGGAGGCGCCTGTAAAAGGCTGACCCCCCGGGAGCACAGGGTGGAACACCGGACACTTACTTGTTGTGCCGCCATAAGGCGGGGCCGTGAGGTGAACGGCAGTAACAGCCCACACGCCGGGAGACGCCAGGAGCAGGCCAGGACCAGGCGAACCACAATCCCCAGCAGGCAGTTGGGCGGCAGCGCGCTCGTGACGCGCAGAGAGCGCCCGGAGGCGCCTGTAAAAGGCTGACACCCCCTCTCGCCCCGCGAGTCGCGCGTGGGAGCGATTGGGCGAAGCCCGGGCAAAGGGCGGGCCCTCTGTGGCCCTCGGAGGCACGAGGAGGACGGGACGGGGCCACCTCCCTAACATAAGGTACTCTCTTTGACATCTTGGCCCTCTCTACTGTGTTGTCATCCTCATCTTAGGGACCGCTGATACTGTAAATTCTGTTGTTTACTGCGGCTGGGACTCTCTGCCCGCTGACTCTAACTATCTTGCCCCGTGTATTGTCGAGTTATCCATTCTTTTGAACAAGTGTTTGCTACTTTCAGCATGTCTCCAAGGGGCACTCGCAGCAAAACAGCTGCCACTGGGGCCGGTCCAGTAACTGGCCCTATTGACCATTTTATAACTAAGGCCAACGACGCCTTTAATCAGGGCATTTGCCTTTTAGAACGCAGAGTATCACAAGACCTGGCTCACGCCAAACGCTCTTCCCTTGGCCTTATCGCCGCTGCCACTACACCTGCACAGGCTATGCCCAACAACATCAGACCCTTACTAAATGTATGTGCTGACATCCACACATTCCAAGCGAGGTTAATCTCTCAGCCTCTATTCCCCTGATAGATTCAGACACAGATATCAGTATGGATCTAGAGAAAACCCCAGATCTACTTATTAATCCCACTCCTGAAGCAATATCTGCTGACAACACAAGGCAATTGAGAGGCAGACGCGAGGGTGCCGTTCAAAAACAAAAATTATATGCACCGAAGCCCCGATCTACAAAGGTCAGGAAACATGGCCAGTTAAAAAGAAAGACTGGGAAAAACACCAATTCTGGCCTTAACCACAACACGAGCAGGGTCACGGTAATCTCTCAGGGGGATGAAAGTGAAATGGTTCAGCAGAGCGGAACAATGGATACCAATGATAATACTGACACTGCACACGACCCTATGTTGGAAAGGTTGGGGGAATTACTAAGTATTTATTTATCTCCCATTGAAAGTAGGCTTACTCGGATAGAAAAACAAATAGCCGAACTGAGTATCCCTATTAAGAATTTTCTGAAGGAAGGTGCCGCAAAGAGCACAAATAATCACAATACTATTAAAATAGCAGGCACCAAATCTAATACTCCTCAAGTACCTCCAGGAAAACACAAACAATGTACACAAAGTTCCATCTGCCATATTGGTTCATTCAAATGGTCCAACCATTAGTCAGCAAACAACAACACCGCACACCAATAATGCAGCTTCAGACAAAAGGAAGGACCTTGGCACTAATACTAATATTAACACCAAACCACCAAATGGGACTTCCATGGGTCAACCTGCAATTTCCACAAGTAGTTCTATCACGGCCCAACCAATACAAAAAACAGCTAGGCAAGTTCCGGCCCGCATTAACCTTCCACCGGAATGTGGCGCATATGTACTAGTGTTAGTAAATGTTACCAAGTTAAGGAAGGATCAGGACGAAACTCCCACATCTCTCAAAAATAAAACCTTACACTGGTTAATTGCTAACTGCAATTACCCTATTGATGGTGCAAGGGAGATTATTAACACCCAGCGAGTGGGCTGGATAGGCCCACTCAGGAAAAAATTTGAGGGCGATTGTGTCACTATAAGCTTTAGAAGACCGCAATGGGCAGAGAAAACCCTTGCTAGTGCCCCGTTACCTTCGCCCTGGGAATTCAACACCACACTCCTTCCTTTAGTGTGGAGAAGTGTGGCTCAGGGGTTAGAGGCGGCAGACCAGGAGCCTGAGTTCGGCCCTGGACCAGGGTTCAATTCCCCGCCTCGGCGGGTCTTGGTCTCAATAATTCCACGGACTCGTTAATTCTCGCTCCGGTGCCTCCTCGACTCACGGGTTCACACTCTGCGACTCTGGGCAATAGCTTGCTTAATCTCCAAATTGGCCCCTCGCGGTGGGATGCCTGGCTTTCACCTTGTGGATACCCTGCCAGGGTTATCTCACAGGGGAATACCAGGACGGGTTCCATAAGCAAGCGCGGAGATGCCCCAGGGTAAGTCATGCGCTATATAAGCTTCATACATTTACATTTAGGATACTTTTACAGACACCTGATACCCCCGAACAAGCCACGGTCAATCACCACACAATTCCTCTTCAAGATCTGAACTTTGGAGCAAGGATCAAATCACCACTTTTTATTCAGAATCAGAATCCCAATGCCATCCACATTAACAGCCGTAACTGGCACCATCAACCCCCAATGCCAATTCCAACTCCCAACCCTCCGCATTACTTTCAAGCTTCAATCATGCATCAGAACAATTACAGTGATAGGCCTTACCCAGTCTCTAATCCGTTCCAGTTTACACCGATAACTGAAGCTAGGTCAATGTACAACATTCCCACTCACAATCGGTTTGATTATTTATCTAATCTAGATGAACAGGATTGACTGAGTATATCGGCCAGTAACGAAATGTGTAGCCATGTTAAAGCTTGTAATTCAGAGGGACTCACAACTCCAGCCGTATTGTACCAGGACCAGATTGGTTATACAGAAACTATATCGTCTGACAGTATTCTGCCCACTTCCAATGAATTACTTCACCACGACAATGGGAATACTGGGAACAGACTTGACAAACATGGAACCAAACATGGTTTATCAATACTAAGCTGGAACGTTGCAGGATTAGAATCCAAGCTGTCGGACCCTGCATGGATTGAGCTAATAAATGATGTGGACATACTCATGTTTCAAGAAACCTGGGCTGTTGGAAATGTGTACATTGAAGGCTACCACTGCTTTAGCCTGACGTCAGTAAAACCTAGTTTCGGTCGAGCAGTGGGTGGCCTTTTTATGGGAATCAGAATTCTGGCTGGTGGTAGAATTAGAGATTTGAAGCTAGATAACCTTGCTAACCCTAATATTCAAATTCTTGAATATAAACTAAAATCAAAGACCACGATTTATTTAATTAATTTTTATAACAATGATTTTTATGGTGTACCGAACAAAAACTTTGTTGCATTATCTAAGGTTTTAAATATGATTGATTGTTCTTTATCAGTAGATACTAAGACTGGTATTCTGATAGGGGGTGATTTTAACGTGAAACTTATAGAGAACTATGGATCTACTAATTCTGTTTACCCTGATGATCGCAGGGGATTGGAACTGACTAGAATACTATCCGACTTTGATCTTGCTGATGCAATGAGAGTAGGGTATGATATGAATTTCCCTTATGCCCCCACGTTTAATGGCAGGGATAGTGGTTCCATTATCGATTACATATTTACATCACCACCGCTAACAGACTGTATAACTAAAACTTCTGTGGTGCAAACGTCCTTCAGCGATCACAATCCATTGTTGGTTACTTTTAATTTTGCACCCAGTCCAATTTTTATGAATCTTAATAGGGCAAGGGACATTACACCCTCAATTGATGGCCTTCGCGTAAAATGGAGGGGAATTGATTGTGGGGCCATTATAGATACTGTTCAGGAGACATATCCCGATTTGTTGAAATCTTGTTTGTCCCCAAGTAGAAATAACGATAAATTGATTGTAGACTTTGAAGCTTTATGCTCAAATATTAAAACCCTCCTGTCAGTCCCACGTCCTAATGAATGTAAAGAGCCACAGTGGTTTGATTCATCTTGCTCCGTGGCCAATAGAGAGTTAAGAAAGGCCCTCTCTGCTAAACCTAGGTGCAAAGATGCAGTTCGAGCCGCCAGGAAAAACTTCAAAGATAAAATTTCGGAAAGGAAGGCAAACTTGCTCTCCGAACATTAGGAAAAGCTGGTAATTAGCGCCAACTTGGGTGGCAGCGGCCCATTTTGGTCGGCTGTCAGGAGAACGAGGGAAATGGGTAAAGAGCTTACACAAATCAGCTGCAATATAACAAGTGCAGCCCGGGAGACCCACTTTTCCAAAATCTATGCTGCCCCCTCTGATGAGCAATCTCTTCCTAATACAGGTCAATTGGAGGGTCTACAGATTTTGGATCAAGAAGTTAGGAAAGCCATAAAAGAGAGCTTAGGCAACAAGGCACCCGGACCAGACGGTCTTCCTATCGATATTATTAAACATAATGTCGAGTTATGGTCACCAATACTCCTTAACATCTTTAATAGTCTCCCAAAAGTAGCCATGCCTGCCACCTGGGCTACTAGTATCATTGTTCCTATTTACAAAAAGGGAGACAGATCAGATCCAGCAAATTATCTTCCCATTTCCCTTCTGGATAATACTTTAAAAATACTAGGACGTATAATTTATAATAGGGTATGGGAATGGGCGGCTGAAACTGACTTTCTAGATCCTTGTCAGATGGGGTTCAGGAGTGGGGTAGGAACAGTGGAGCAATGTTTAAACTTGTAATTGATAATCGATAAATATTGCATTGCCCGCTCATCCCCTGCCTACCTAGCTTTTATGGATCTCTCATCCGCATTTGATCTTGTGAACAGGTCCAAGCTTTGGTCAATCCTCTTGTCCAATGGCCTTGATGTCACTCTCGTTAGATTTTTAGCCTATCTCCATACTGACCTGAAAGTACGGGTACGTATCGGGATGGGCGGAGAGGTCTCTGGAGCTATTGAGATAGGGAGGGGGGTGAGACAGGGGTGCGGTTTAGCACCCCTGTTGTTTATTATTTATATCAATGGCCTGTCTAACTGTTTAAAAAAAGCCACCCCTGATGTCCCAACAATTTTAGGCAATCCCCTACATGTGCTTTTATATGCAGACGACGCTGTGCTTATGGCACGCACACCTAATGCTTTACGTCTGCTTGTACATAGTTTTGTAAATTTTATGGAGGGACTGGACCTGAAAGTAAATTTTAAAAAGTCTTTTATTATGTCTTGTGGGCCGGGCAAAAGGAAACTTAGTACAATTCGAATTGGTACGGACAAACTAGAATCTGTTCATAAGTTTCCTTATTTGGGGTTGGTTTTCGCTGCGAACAGCTCGTGGAGTGGGCATTTGGCCCACGCCACGAGCAAGTTCTCGAAAGCCAACAATTCTGTTCTGAGTCTCCCCCGCCCTAAGAAAATTGGTGCCACAAAGGCTATTTTAAAGATTTTTAAATTACAGTGTTCACCTGTCGCTACGTATGGAGCTGAAGTTTGGGGGTCGGACAGTAGCATCTGTATCCAAAGAGAGGAAAATCGCTTCTGTAGAAAAGTGCTGGGTGCACCGATTTCCTCATCTGATTTTATTTGTCATAATGAACTTAACCTCCCGTATATAAGTGATTTTCTCAGAGCAAGACCAGCTCTCTTTTGGATTAGAATCTGGAGGAATGATGCTGCTGTCCTTACACAAAACATCATTAAGGACTGCCTAAATTGTGAATACGGTATGCAGATTCCTTGGTTTAAAGAAGTTCTTAAATCACTTAATGAAATTGGTAGAGGTACTTTGTTCACTGACCCAATGACAACTGAATCAAAGGACAAACTTGAGGTACAAAATGCACTTTATGCACTTTATCGCAATGGGCGCATAGGAAGAGAATCTCAGAAATCAAGAGTCATGAAATACATAGGAAATGGTCTTTGTATGCAAATTCTGCCGCCCTACCTTTCCCTCCCTATGTCAAACTGAAGGCGATCTCTATTGTTCCGTTTAAGGGCAGGAACTGTGAAATTTTTGCTGTCTTTTCCTATGGGGTATCGACATAGTGCAGACCTTACCCCATGCCCTTGTGATGGTGTGAGCACTCAAGATGACCAGCACTTTCTATTTTTCTGTAAATTTTATGTGAGATTTATCAAATGGCTTTTAACTCCGTATTTTAGAAAATACAGGCCTCTCACACTCCAAGAATCTTATACGTTGCTGCTTACCCTGGATACTGATGAACTGACCTTTCGCACTAGCACTTTTTTAAGATTAGCCATACGTGCACGCAAGACAATGGAAAATCCCTGAAATCAGAAACTAGTCATGATGACACTACTGTACAAATTTTATAAGGAAATGAAATTTACTGTTCAATCACTGTATGAATTATTACGATATTATGGAATGTTATTTATATAATTGTTTGTATTACATGTAAATGTGTGTTTTTGCTGTATTCGGTACTTTTATGAATTTTATGAAATTCGAATAAAGGTCTTTTGAACTTGAACTTGTGTTAATTGAGTTGTTCTAAGGTTGATTTCAGGGGCAATATGGTAATGGGTACCGGTTGCAGAATGGTTGGGGGAGTTGAAAAAATAAGCGCTGCTCACTTCTCTGTATCATCCTCAGATGAATGTGCTGATGGAGGGGTTTAATCGGGCTCCAAAGGAGTCATGTGGGTAGACTGTCTCAGAGACTGGATAGGATTTATAAAGGCTGGACCTGGACTACATCTCCGCATCCATCAAGACCACACCAGCCCTCCTACAACTTACGAAAGAGTGGAAGAGACACATATCCAAAGAATGTTACATCTTATTACAGTAACAATCATTTCTGCTTCAAGAACCACGCTTCCTCTCCCAGTGCCTCATTGTCCGCGTCTACGCCTTGGGCACTCTATAGCTCTTCGCTACCTTTACATTATTCAAACCTGCATCCATCCAGCCATCCATACAAACATATATACAAACTTGCATACAGAGCTGTACAGTACAGAGCACGAATGTCCTCTCGGATTAGCCTGGCGCCATGTTTGGCACTAAGAGGTTACAACCCGATACCAAGTCAAATCACAGATGGATCATAGAGGGTGGTGTGTCACCGGGTGTGGGCTCAAAGGTTTAAGATAGGATTGGGCGGATTCAAACCTCATCCTTCCTGAAACCTGAAGCCAAGAATAGGACATCATTTGCTTTGAACATAGAGTGGCAAGTTCCCAAGTTCCTGTGGGGCGAGGTGTGGGTGTGTGGTTGTTGACTGATACAAGAGTTATCACCTGTTTCAGGTCCCTGATAAATCCATCAACCATGCTGGAATGTGGTGGGGCTGGTCATGGAAGTGGCGGCCCGCCTCTAAGGTCTGTTGCAAACTGTGTGCTAGAGGAGTCGTGAGTGGAGGGAGCCTGCTTGGCTGGTGGAGGGATTAAGATCCGGGTATTGAAGGACTTGAAGTAAAGTAGTGTAGAGGTGCAAGAGGTGATCCTGAAGGCGGATCCACGTGGTTGCCTTCTTACGGTTAGAACCATGCATACATCAATGCTTTATAAGTGTTCATAGTGACGTTTAATCCTGTTGATTCACACAGATTGTCTTTACATTGAGTGTTTCTCATCCTGCTCTGTTATTATGTAGAGGAGGAGGATGTGTTGGGATTTGGCATACGGTGTGATGATCTCTTGGGTTGATGCCCAGATACTATGAATATGGAACAGTGTGATGCAATATAAACTTAAGTTCCAGGAACTGGCCAAAGCACAGTCCTGTCCCGCCTTTAGGCAAATAAAAATACAAAATGGATCAATTGACAACATCCCATGACGTGTACATGCAGAAAAAAAGAACTCTACAGACCTCAAGTGTGGAAAAAGCATCAGTACCAACAGACAAGAAACCAAACCAAACCCATGAGTGAAGAAGCTTATAGAGAAGAAAAAAGACAAAGAAGAACGACACCCACCATAGACCTGCTAAAAATGAACCCCCAACCAGCCAGCATTGTCACACCCTCATGTCAGTCCATACACATCCGGTCCATGCAACTGGCCCCCCACACAACTGGAGACATGCTCAGGACCCTGCATCCACCCAGTGCCTAAGCGGGTAAAGCCGGGCATCAGAGCGCTCCTCCCCCAGGAACAATGTATCAATCCTCGTCAAATGACCCCCCCCGTCGGTACCCCGAAGAAGGAAGGACAAAAGAAATGGAATGGATCAGAAGTGTAGCTCCCCGCGTTTCAGAATCATAGGAGGGGGCCACACACCACCTCAAGACCAGCAAGCGATCCTAAGTTTAAGTGGAGGAGTGTGGCTCACTGATTAGAGCTGCAGACCCTGATGCAGAGGTCTGGCCCGAGACCAGGGTTCAATTCCCGACGTGGCAGGGTCCTGAGCCCAAAAATGTCCATGGACTTGATAATTCTCGCCTCTGTGGCTACTCTAATCATGGGGTCCCACGCTGCAACTCTGGGCAATAGCTTGCTTAATCTCCATTACGGCGGCCCACCCACTGCGGGATGCCTGGCTTTCACCTTGGGGATGCCCAGTAGGGGTTATCTCACAGGGAAAAAGCGAGGACGGGTTCCCAAGGCAAGCGCCTTGATACCTTCGGGTGATATGTGCGCTATATAAGTCGCAATACATTTACATTTACTGGTCGCTCATATTTGACCCACCGGTGCAAGTGCCATGGTGTGTTTGTGTTTTTAGGAGGCTCACTGTGGAAGAGAATCCGTGGGTCCAGGAAGTTAGCCACGTGAGGAAGATGGTGCACAGACACAGTAGAACCGAGGAGCGGTAACCATCTCTACCATCTACACACCCCACATGGTGACCTGCAGAGCGAAGTCCTACTCCTTGTGGGCTACACGGGGCTGGATAATATTCTGCACTATATGGGAGAGACCCCTGCAGATCAGCAGGCCTAAATACTTCTAACTCTTCTGTTTCCAGGTGAAGGCATGAGCGGCACAGGAGGGCCCGAGGTTCACTGGGTGTCAACGGAGCGTCTCACTCTGATCCTGGATGGCCCTAGGGAAAGTCCTGCCCCAAGGTCTGCTCAGCCGAAGCCTCAGAGCAGTAAACTGTAGTAATGCCGCCACGCTGGTATGGTGTAAACCAAGTAAGTTTATTCACAGGTTGACAGGTAACTTGTAGATCATCATAAACAGCAGTATAAGTGGAAGTGACAGACAAATCTGCAATCTCCACCGTGTGCGTCAGGAGGGCCCTGGTCTCCCGACAGGGAGCCGGAATGGCACCTCTAGCCTCTCATTGGCTCAGTGCGAGGCCAGCGGCCCGCCCTCCTTTTGCCTCTGTTCACAGTGCCGCCACTTCAGATGGACCAGGGCATACTCTACCTGAGAGGTGAAATGTGCTTTAAAGAAACAGAGGTCCCTCAACTACACACATGTCAGTATTAAACTGGGAAAGAACAGGTGTGCCCATTCACGCTGACAAATAGACAAATTACAATTGCATTTATTAAACAAATTAGTTAAATAGGTGGGTGGAAAAACAAACAACACACAATTAAATAAGCAATGACACTCAGGCATTAATGTGCGACACAAATTAAATAATTAATTACCCACAATTAAATTTGAAGCAGCACATCTGCTCCTTCCCATGTGCAGCACAATAGAATCAGAGAGCAGGAGTCAACGAGGTTTCGATCCTTACAAAATAACTGGATCATCATCAGGACATTGACAAAATCATGCCCGAGAGATTCTAAGCAATGGTAAAAGAAAGTAACTGTAGTGAAATCAATCGCCCAATGGTCAAGCAAGGATCACATGGAAACAAAAGATATCCGAACCAATCATGTATTAAAAACTCAGCTACACATCTATGCACCCCACAGGCAAGAAATGGGAACTAACCAGCTGCTAAGCAAGCAAATAGCATGAGCCAATCAGAAGCAGTCTCACACCAGGAACTACCACATAGGGGATTCAATGTCAAAAATCAGATTGCCGCGTGCATTGGTGCTCGGCTGGGGGCTCTTCACTAGGGCCAGAGGGGGCCACAAGAATGCCCGAAGCAACGCAGATACCCCAAGCACAAGGGCTAGGGAAAGGCTGGTGTGGGCTAGTGCTGGGCTGTGGGACTGGACACTTTCAGTCCAGATTCTAAATGTTAAACAGAGAATGTCCCATTCCATGCCGCTTGATGGACCGGAAGTAGATATTTCATCCAGAGCTTTTCAAACTCTGTGGCCGACTGACACGTCTCCGCAGGGGACACTAATAAGAGGGCGGCCCCCTTAGTGCCACAAGATGGCACACGGGGCAGCCCATCGCTACGAGATCCAAGTAGGTCCCGCGCGTCACTTCCGGTCTGGGGTGGGTGGGAGATAGTATATATTCCTCCCCCGCCCACCGAGCGGCCTCTTTGGCCGCTGTCCCCTCACCCTGATGCCATTTTGGTGCCCTCTGTTTGCGCGTTCAGAGGGCCAGAGGTCCAGCGTCGTCATGCTGTTGATTCGCCGTTTTCCGACTTGGTCTGTTGTGGTGAGTCGGGTTTTCGAAGGGTGTTTATTTTCGCCGCCTTTAGGTGAGGGGACAGCGGGGGTGTTCGTCCCCGGCCATGGGGGCACGGGTTCGAGTCCCGGTCATGACGCCAGATAATGCATCCCGTTATTCTGGGAATTAGCACTCATGGATCCTGTGATTCTGGGAATATCACTTGTAAATTGATATAGGCCTCTATCCGCTGCTCTGTGTGCGGAAGATGTATTATTTCAGCTAAACATGGTCACTTGGTAGCATTTTTTAAGTTGTAAGTGTCTAAGAGGAAGCATCCATCTGTATAGATGCTAGCCGCCCCTTTACCTCCATGGTGTTTATTTTATTGTGGGCGGTTTTCGTAGGGGTCGCGGCGTGTTCCCCGTGAGGTGATGTTGGGCATAGGGCTTTCCCTGGTGGTGCGTGGGATCGGGTTAGTTCCACCCCTCTCGTACCCGCGCCTCCCTTCGAGCGGCCTGAGCTGGCCGGGCTGTCTTCTGGTCGAGTGCCGGTGAAGTAGGAAGCTTACTTGTGCCCGGGGTAACCTTCTTTAGGTCCGTGCCTTTTTCGTCCTTCTGCTCTCGTTATGGGGTCGTGCCCAGAAGTCACTAGGGTTTATGGTGAGCGCTTTTCCCACTTCGTGCCCCCCCGTCCCCACGTTGGGTGTCGAGCTGGGCCGGCCGGCCTGCTTTTCGACGGGCCGCTGAAGCTGGAGATTACTAGCTTTGCCTTTTGTGTCTTGGCTTAGCAGGTGTAGGGCGGTCTGGATACGACGTGTGGCTCTCGAGGGCTCTGTTCACGGTGATGCGTTGCTGGGGCATTCGCGTTGCTCGGCCACTTTTTTGTTCACATTGAGTGTTATGTTTTCGGGATAGGACCGATGTTTGGGGAGGCTTATGTCATGGGAAGCACCATCGAGAATATCTATCTACTGTGCCTCGTTAGCTAGCTCGCGCTGTGGTGTCATCGGTGGGCATATTTAGGCATTGGTCTCAGCCACTAAGAACAAAGTTTCTTCCACAACCTCAGGGGCGCGGTGGCGCTATGGATAGCGTGTTGGTCTTCGAGGCTGGCTGCGAAGGCATTCATAGGTTGTGGGTTCGGGTCCCACCAGAGTCGTTTCCATACTTTTTTCAGCGTGCTTAACTGAGGTCTTTCGTTGTGTATTTTACTATGGGGAAAACGTACTTGCCAGGCATTAGGGGTTTATCTTATGCTCAAGGATATTAGTTTGCTTTATATCGCTTGCTTTGGAGGGAATGAGTTTACCTGCGCATCGAGTCACTTTGTGATTACGTGCTGCAGGAGTACAATCTCTGCAGAATATCATGGCTGTGTTATGTAATGAAATGCCAAGTCACTTAATGGCGGCTGGTAGAGGCCATTTTGGCGACCAGGGTAGCTTTGGGTTGCTGCATACGTGTGCGTGGGTGCAGGGTAGCGGCCATCTTGGCGTCCAGTACAGCCTCTGGTTACTGACCATGTGGTCAAGGGCGGTGGGTTGGGCCATTTTGGTACCAGTGCAGCTTCCTGCCTACAGGCGCCAGGGTCCAGCCATCTTGCCTCCATTGTGTCCGAGGGGTACCGTGCGCATGCCATGATGCTTCGGGGGTCTTCTTTATGGAGGATGTTTCTTCATCGCTCGCGTCCACCTCCCGCGGTTCTGGACGATGCTATGTGTGCTTCCTTGTTGTAACGGGCGCGCATTTTATGTGTAGTCAACCCGAAGATTCGTGTCCTGTTCGCGCATTACATGTTCATCATGAGTACCTGCGGTTTCGAGTCCCAGCCAGCCGTCAGGCTGATGGTTACAGTAGGTGATTTTGACATTAGGTTCAAGGCAGCTGTGCTTCTATCAGGGGACGTAGTTCAGTGGTAGAGCGCATGTGTTTGCATGTATGAGGCCCCGAGTTCATTACCCGCGAGCGCCGTTCCTTTTATTTTATTTCACCGCGAGCGGAGAGAGAGGGCTTTGCCCTTGATTTCTGTGCCGGCCATTACGTTGCATTTCTCCTGCTTAGTGCTGCCTTATTTAACTGGTATCTTTATGTCAGTGTTTCTCCTTTTCCTTTTCGGGCCTCGGGGTTGTCCATTGTTTAAGAGTGCCGAACAAGGCAGGCTCGCTTGGCGCAAGCGGCTGTGGTCCGTATTGCCCCCTTCCACTAAGACACATCTTTGGCCGGTGTCTTGTGCGGAGCAGTGCCCTGCCCCCCTAACCCCCCCCCCACTCCTGGTTCGAGGATTTTTCCCGATCTGGGGAGGGGATCGTCTTGGTTGCCGGGGGGCAGGCCCTTTATGTTGAGGCGCAGGGGGCTGTTCGCACTCGGCTGTGCAGGGACAACTAGTGTCCGGGAGGCTAATCGGACTAGGCAGGGCGCCGTCTTAGGCACTCGTTTCAGAGGACGGGGGGGCTTTCTGCTTAACGGTCGGCCTTGTTGCGGGGCTTGCAGGTTCGAGCATTGTTTGGCGCACCGTTTCACGCCGTAATTGCTGATTACAAGTAGAGGTGTGGCCCTTCTGACTGGGCAGACAGTTTAACACGAGCGCAAACGTCGCGTGGGCAATTGAGGCGCTTGTGCGAGCAACTGGCGACAACCCGACGTAAGATAGCTTTAGTGTGTTACGGAGTGAAGCGAAGTGTGCAGGTTACATACGTACCATATGACAAGAAGGATAATTCGGCTATTCTTCCCCCCCTCAAACCTCAGGATCATCTGGGCGGACACTTCCATTTTCATTGAAGAATTGACCGTTCCTTCCGAGGCCCCCCTGGACCCTAGTGGGTGCTATGATTGGAATTGGGAAGTGTCTTGTCAGGTTGAGAACTTTTCGTTCAGTTGTTTGCCCTGGGACGAGGTGTTGTTCCTAGGTTATATGGCTTGGTACGAGTTAGATGCATTCTCAGCATCACTCTTTAGTGCAGGGGTCATCACCAGACTTTGTATCTGGTTTTCGTCTCAGTTCCAGACACGGCACTACTCCACCGCCCAGCGCTGCGCAAGCGTTTGCCCCTCCCTCCTCCTCCCGGTATGTATGATGGAGGTATCCAATTCTCGTATCTGACTTTGGCAGAACTCTTGTTTATGTAACAGACAGTGTGTTTTTAGAGCTAAGTGTCCGGCGCATGCACATAAGAGTACCCCACACTGGCAGAAGGTATGCTACTATTTTTGGCTCTCTTATCACTTGTACACACTTGTATGACCCTCCCCCGGTCAATGAGTTGAGAACCGGCCATCACTACAAGTATTCCATCAGAGAAGAGAGAGGGCATCATGATTTGGGTATTGCCCCTTTTAAGAGGAGTACAGTGAGGACAGTTGGTATGGTAGGATGAGGAAGTGCCCGGTGTAATAGGTGAAGGGGACGAGGCTTGAGTTATCCTATCAAACCCGCACACGTGCTATGGCCGTTTTCAGCTTTGCTTTGGAACGTTCGGACCTAGTAACAAGTCACTCCCCTTTACTTCTGCCTCGGCCGCGGTTGATTCGCAATGGTTTGCCCCGCTCTTCCCCTACGTCTTATGTCACTGTTAGGGGGGCGGGCTTCTATGATTGTGTTAGAAGGGAAACCTGAGGGTCGACCGAGCAAGGGGGGAGAGGCCTCCAGGCGAGGGCCCTCTTCTAAGATCGTACAGCCGAGCAACCACCCCCCTACAGTTGGACGCCACACAAAGATAGGTTCTTAACACTTTTATCAGTATTCTTTGGCAGGTTATCGTAACGATACAGAAGGAACGGGATTCTGGGATCCCCTTAACTTAGTCTCTGTGGGAAGGGGGTAGCGGGACAGTCTCGGTACCGGTCTGGTACAGGGATATCTGGCGCACAGCTCTCAATCCTCGAGCTGGAGGGTTCTTCGGTATGGGCCGTGGCAGCGCCAGCAGGACCCCAAGGATAGTTCGCGAAGATGGGCCGCGGCAGCGCCAGCAGGACGTCTCGGACGATCACTTTCAGCATGCCCAACACTCCCCCCCCCCCCCCCCCTTCAAAGGGGACGCGGGCCATCTGGCACAGGCTTTCGGAGTTATCCGCGGACCGTACTGGGCATAGTACATTGGGCAGGATTTGATCCGGGGTCACCAGATGGCAGCGGACGGCCGTTACGCTGGCTCCCGTATCGCGGAGGGCCTTGGCCCGGTGTCCATTAATGGTGACCCACTGGCTGTACTTCTGTGTGTTGGCCGGGATGGGGGCCCGGGGGACCATGTCTCTTTCGCCTAGACATACCAGGGACATGGCTGCGGGTTCCCACTCGGTCTGGTATTGTTCATAGTCTTCGGTTTCTTCTTCGCCTTGTTCCTCCCCCAGGGAGACGGCGGTGATCTGGCGGTTTTGCGGACCCGTGGGGTTGGATGGTTGGTTTCTCGGACAGTTGGGGTCATTGGAGTAATGACCGGGTCGCTGGCATTTGTGGCAGATATCGTTGGAGCGGGGTCCTGGCCGTGCCGGAGGGCTTCCTCTCCCGGCCAGGGACAGAGGAGGGCTGGTGGGGGGCACCATGGTGGTGTCCCGGCCCCGGCCCTGGCCTCCTCCTCCTCCTCGCGGACGGTGGGATCCCTGGGAGGCTCGGCCTTGGTCTCCCGCCCAGTTCCGGGGGACCCGGGTGCTCTCCCATCGATCCGCTTCAATGGCGAGCTTCCGGGGCTCGGTCAGTTTGCTGTCGAGGAGATGCTGCCTTAGTTCAACGAAACAGTTATTGGCGAAGTGTTCCCATACGATGAGATCGAACAATTGTTCGTAGGTGGTGACTCGGCTGCCCATGATCCACCCCTCCAAGGCTCTGCTGTAGAAGTTTACATATTCTACCCAGGTGGTACCGGGGATCCTTTTACAGTCTCGGAATCGCTGCTGGTACATCTCGGGGTTGAGCCCATAGCGAGTGAGGAGGGCGGCTTTCATATGCTCGTAGGAGGTCATCTCAGCATCGGGGAGCTGTAGCAGGGCGTCTCTCCCTTCGTTGACGAATCTCCCCCACAACCCGGCCCCCCCAGTCTTTTTGTGGAACACGGTGGGAGGTCATGGCTACCTCGTAGGCCTTAAACCATTGCTGGATTTCGTCGTTTTTATGGTACTCTCGGACGACATCTTTGGGGATGTGGACCTTGGTGTCCGTAGAGGGAGTGGAGCTCTGGTTCCCAGAGACGCCGGTGTCCTTGTTTTGTTTCCAAATTTCTAGTTCTTTCAAACCGCACTCATGCTTGTACGCGAGCTTCTTCTCCTCCAGCTCCCTCTGGCTTCTTTTTTTCTTCCAGGTCTCCCTGTAATCATAGTTGCTCCAGGGCTATCTTCTTTTCCGCTAGTTGCATCTAAGCGGAGTCTAGCCAGTTCCAACTCGTGGAGCCGGCTCCTCTCTCATTCTCGGGCATCCTCGTGAGAGAGGCCCGTGCTTGTCTCCTCCTCGGGGGTTGCAATGTTCTCGGTGATTGCGATGTTTTTGTTTTGGGGTGGCGACGCTCCCGTCTCCACCCAAGTCTGCAGGGCCTGCTTGAGATCGTCTTTGGTGCTTAGTCCCGTGGTAGCGATACCCAACTCTATGCAGAATTGCTTCAATTCCTTGTGACTGTAATCTTCCAGCCGTTCCATCTGGAACTTTGCGGTTGGTCCGGTTTCTTTGGTCGTCATTGTCGCTGTGTGTTTTTCGTTTGTAGTGGGGCGAGTTACTCTCTGTACGATTTGCTTCGGCTCGAATCCCGCCGCTGGCCACCAATGTTAGAAGGGAAACCTGAGGGTCGACCGAGCAAGGGGGGAGAGGCCTCCAGGCGAGGGCCCTCTCCTAAGATCGTACAGCCGAGCAACCAACACCAGCGCCAGCAGGACTCCAAGGATGGTTCACGAAGATGGGCCACGGCAGCGCCAGCAGGACTCCAAGAATGGTTCACGAAGATGGGCCGCGGCAGCGCCAGCAGGACTCCAAGGATGGTTCACGAAGATGGGCCGCGGCAGCGCCAGCAGGACTCCAAGGATGGTTCACAAAGATGGGCCGCAGCAGCGCCAGCAGGACTCCAAGGATGGTTCACGAAGATGGGCCGCGGCAGCGCCAGCAGGACCCCAAAGGTGGTTGCACGAAGATGAATTTGTCTCGGTGTCTCTCGACTCCAGGATACAACTGCCGGCCTGCTCTGGAGCTGCCCCAGTTATAGGTCTGGTGCCCTTTGATGTCCGGACCCTCGCACTTGGAGGTCGGAGGGTCTGGGATGTGCAAGTCCAGACACCCAGCAGGGGGGTGGAGCCAGCGCCCAGGGAGGCTGGTGGCGATCAAAACCAGGGGGATAGGGGACCATCGAAACTCCTTCCCCCATTGACTTGTCAAGTGGTCTCTTTACCCCCTGATCGGATCGTGGTGCCTCAATGTCGGGGCTTTGCTGGGTCTGTGGCTGGGGCCGAGGCCACGAGGCCACGAGGCCTGGTCGTGGAGGGTCCAAGATGGCGGCTGGACCGGAGACAGTGGTCCGGGAAAGGGTCCGGGCCAGCCGAGGGGGTTGAGGAGAGGAGGTCGAGTTCCACCGGGGAAGAGCTGGGGGCTGCCTGGAGGGGCGGCACTCGTGGAGGGTGGATGATGCTGCTCTTGGCCGGGGAACAGGGGTCGAGGTAGTCCCGGACCCGTCATGCAGGAGGAGTGGGGCCACTCCACGAGGCCAGGTCCAACAGTTTGCTTCTCCTATACAGGAACCGCGCTGGAGAACAGCCCTCTCTTTTGGGTCTGCCCGAACTATCAACAGGTAGAAGGGTCTTTGCACACTGTAGCCAGTGGGCTAGGGTGAGGGACACCCAGGTTCTCACCAGGAGTCATATTGGCCTGATTTAATTTTTGCCCGTTTTGATGCAGTCCAGCTCTTTCATACCCTCCCTGAGAAGAGTTACTGACAGTGCCCGGGCACACGCTTCCTATCTCAGAATGTTCTTCCATACTGTATTCAGGGATGGTACGTGTTTGCACCACGGTTACGCAGCAGTCACTAATAGTATTGGATATATTGGGTGACTCTTCCTTGCATTTGGAGGTTGTTTTGATCTATAAGAAACCTGTTAATGATGTTTTTAAGAGTAGAACACTTTGCCCTGGCGGCGCAGCAGGCAGCTTGGCAGGGAGGCATATTAGGCTCGGTTATCCACACGCTGTGGGGTGGCAGTGCGAGCATTGGTGTTGGTTCCGCTCTCACAGGTTGAGATGAATATGTAGAGACTGGGACTTGGTCGGCGCTTCGCTGATTATGGAATGGGTTGGCGTGCTCAGGACGAGGCGAAAACGGCGCCCACCGTTTTCCCTCCTTCAGCGAAAGGTGCATCTTCACACAAGGCATAGTTTGCACTTGCCCTTCTCCTGTATTAGGTGTCAGGCAGTTCAGTCCGACTGTGTAAGTTGGTGTTACCCTACTCCTTCAGAGCTATGCGGTCGCATCCGTCCTGGCACTTTGACTCCCTATGTAGCCTACATGCGTTATTGTGTCACTCAGGCACTCTTCTAGCTCGGGATTTCTGACTTAAGCAGCCTTTCTCCTTTGCCTTCAAGAGTCTCTTGGTTTTCTAGGTGGTGTCTTTACTGATTAGGTGCACTCAGCTTCTTGGTTCATTGCTGGCAAGAGTTTTATGCAGGGCTGTCATGTCACTCTTAGTGCACTGAAAGGATAGACATGTCTCACCTTGCAGTTGTCACCTTATTAGCTCTGGTTGGGGGCTGCTATTGCTTGGCTGGCTATGCACGTAAATTATTTGGTGGCTTAGTTATCTCAGGCCCTTAGAAAGTTTGCCTATTCCAACAAATGGGCTTGGTGTATGGGAGCATTCCTTTGGTAAGTGAAGATAGGGAGGCATTGGCATAGAGGCCAAATACTAAGGATTTCTTAGCACAGTTTCCGGAGCAAGGGGTGTAGCCCTGCAGTTTAGTTGTGCCTGCTTTGCCACACATATAACTCATTCTTTCTGGCCCACGCCGAGACACCCGCATAGTTGTACTCTGCCCTCGCCAGTTTCCTATACACCGGCATTTTGGCACTTTGGTGATGCCTTGTCTTTTACACTGATTGTTTGGCCTGCTTTATCACACTTTCCCCCTCCTGCCTGATCCCACCTAGACCTCTCAGCTCTGGCTCCACTGTGGTTCAGGCTGATACTTTGGAGGCTCTACCTGTTTTTCCGTGGGTCACATGTTGGCACTTTCGCGGCTAGGTAGACGTTTGGTTTAGTTGCACTACATGTATACACAGTTTGATATGCTGCTTGTTTTAAGTTCATAGGGTCCAACGTAGGGCAGGCAAAGGGGGACATTTGCTAATTTTGCCAAACACGATGAGATACCTTCTCAGTGTCAAAAGAATGTTGCCTATGCAAATCTCCATACGGCCTTTTACGCATTGTGGAGAAGCTTGCGGCCACGAAGTGAGTTGTCCAATTAATGTTAAGGGGCACCAGGCAACATAGCGAGGCACTTCGCTTTTGTTTATTTTGTATTTTTATGTACTTGTAAGGCCCAGAGGGGGCAGGTATGATCAATTTTTTATACAATCTGCAGGGAACATTCCAATGCCACTCTTTGTGCTCTCAACTAATGGATAGGTCTCACTTGGCATTTTTTACCCGTGTAGCCCTGTTTTCAGGGTGGCCAGTTCGTGGTCGGCTATGCACAAACGCTTTAATTTTGGCTTCTCTTACCTTGGGCAACTAAGCAGCATTGACTATGTCAACAGATGGGCTGATGGAAGTGCAGGCAAGCTCCACGAGATGGTTCATCTTGATCATCATAGACAGTCACAAGTCCTGCCCTTTAGACAGGTTTTGGCTCAAGCGACCACCTGTCTTGCTTAGTTGGGGTGCAGTATGTTGAAGGGAGCATGGGGAGGAGAGCTTATTGTGGCACATCTTGCTGGAAGTATGCTTGTGGGGCATCTCTATGCTCTCTTTTCTGGCATGTTTCCGGCCTTTGACCCCCCTGCGGTTCTGTAGGTTCACTTCCCCAGGGCTAGGTAGTCAACTAGGGGGTTGGGGGGGGCTGGCCTCCGGCAGGCCTTGCCAGGTCAGAGGTAGCCAATCTTTGGCCAGAGCCTGTGGTGGGGATGGCGTTCGAAACCCATTCTGGGGGTTCTGGGCCAGTTTCCCCTCGCCATTTGCCATGCGCAGCGGGCTCTAGGTGTCTCTGAGGATCAGGCAAGGGTATTCTGGACGAAGGTAAGGTCACTGTATTTTCACTTTCACAGACTGGTTCCAGCAGATACTCCTTATCCACCAATCAGAGATCCTTGTGACACACGATATTTAGTCGACACCATCCTGGTGTACATTTAAAGGTATCAAGCAGTTAACAGGGTCCAGGCATCAGCGACCAGTCCCTGGTTCAGCAAGCAGTTTAGGTTGACACTTTGCATAATTTTCGCAGTGTTTCCTGTCCGCACCCTATACTCTCAAGTACCCAATTATGAACGTGACACCTGGTGTGAGCACCAAGGATCTTTTTACGAATTTTGCGCTGGACATGTCGGCATGCTATGCACCTGTTAGAATGACTACTTTTAACTCACAGTGGGGTTCCTGCCACCAGTGGGGGGCAGGTAAATTTCAGTGGTCAGACATGTCTCCATCTCTGTAGGCAAGGCGCTCGTCTATGGAGGCGCTGGAGCCAATGCGCAGGAAGCCTGCACTGTGGTACTTCTAAGGGCAGAGGAGACATGACGTCATTAGACCTGGGAGACCTTACGCCTAGCGCAAGGGGCTTTGGGAGGATTTCTTCGCACTCCTGCCCGATTTTAAACGTGGACTGGTTCACGCTGGTTAGGGGAAGAGGCCCTAGAGATAACGAGGTAGAAACAGTAGGAGGAATGCCGGCCTTGGTGGGGGGCCCTGGCTGCTACGGTCGCCACACTCAGGGCTGTGGCGGAGTTACAGGGCGATCCAGAGCCAGAAAGGTACCCAGGAGTACCCTCTTCAGGAGCACAAAGGATGCTGAGGCCTAATATCCCCAGGAAGTCTGTGCGTTGGACCCTGGGGGTGCGACGGCACCCCGCTATCCTACGGGCGGTTGGAAACCTGTACAACCGGGGGTTGCTTGAACGCTCCGCCCCTCGTAGGGGGGGGGGCGTGAGCAAGAGGGTGGACCAATGGTTCACCGGAATTGGGAGGGGCTATCTCCTCACCACAACCGCTAAGCAACGATTGGCTAAGGCCACGTTGCAATTTGGCCCATCAGGTGGTAAGTCGCGAGGGGCGGCTTGCCTTTGGATCGCCTGTAAGATAACCCACCTTATTGGCATGTGTATATGCTAATAAACCTGCAGCTACTTTTCTCCAACAAAAAAGTTGTCTTGTCTGCTTATTTCTGCGCCATGCATGTTACTGTGAGCGGGCTGGTGAGTGGGCCGATATTGGCACTATGTGGCCGACCGACACGTCCCCGCAGGGGACACTAATGAGAGGGCGACCCCTTAGTGCCACAAGTTGGCACACGGGGCAGCCCAGCGCTACGAGATCCAAGTGGGTCCCGCGCGTCACTTCCGGTCTGGGGTGGGCGGGGGAGAGTATATATTTTCTCCCCCGCCCACCGAGCAGCCTCTTTGTCCACTGTCCCCTCACCCTGACGCCGTGTCCCTCCCTACCGCATACCCGGTGCTTTCAGGGTGGGGGGAAATATCTTCTAATCTTTCTCTTTTGTGTTGCAGGTGGAGTTACAGGGCGATCCAGAGGCGGAAAGGTACCCAGGAGTACCCTCTTCAGGAGCACAAAGGATGCTGAGGCCTAATATCCCCAGGAAGTCTGTGCGGTGGACCCTGGGGGTGTGACGGCGCCCCGCTATCCTTCGGGCGGTTGGAAACCTGTACAACCGGGGGTTGCTTGAACGCTCTGCCCCTCGTAGGGGGGGGGGGGCGGGAGCAAGAAGGTGGACCAATGGTTCACCGGAATTGGAAGGGGCTATCTCCTCACCACAACCGCTAAGCAACGATTGGCTAAGGCCACGTTGCAATTTGGCCCATCAGGTGGTAAGTCGCGAGGGGCGGCTTGCCTTTGGATCGCCTGTAAGATAACCCACCTTGTTGGCATGTGTATATGCTAATAAACCTGCAGCTACTTTTCTCCAACAAAAAAGTTGTCTTGTCTGCTTATTTCTGCGCCATGCATGTTACTTTGAGCGGGCTGGTGAGTGGGCCGATATTGGCACTATGTGGCGCGACACACTACTGTGTCGCCTGCCATGTGCGAGTGTGTCGCACGACGATGTCTGCAGGGGGGGCAGATTAGGGCGAATGCTCTCTTGGTCGTTTGCATTGTGATGCAGAACGCAGAGAAAGGAGAGGCAATGTGCCTTAAACACCCTGTTAGTCCACGGAGCCACCTTTGCTCTCGATCCAAGGCGCTTGGAACTGTAAGTTTATAAATTGAATACTCGGCATTAAATTTTAACCCCTGAAACAGAGAACCTGTGGGTGGAATGCGCTGTGTGTCTCTGGTAATAAGATATTTTTCTGCGACTCTATGGCCCAGGGAAATTTGGGTTCAGCTCAGTTTCTTCTTACACACTGAGTGTTTTGCCTAATTCAGCCCCCCGCCCAGCCCCAACCCCATCTTTTCACACCACGAGGGCAAAGTCATTAATAACATGTCCAATATCACACGATTTGTTAACACGGGGGAACTAACACTCTAACTTAGGTTTCGTAGGGCCTGCAATTTAAGCACTTTTAACCCAAAACCCCATCCTCTGTCATGAAGACGATGGAGCAGTAGCTTGGAGATTGAGGAACAAGTGACATTGTCTTTCAACACTAAATGCAATTGCGTATTAACACCTCCCTCTCCCCCTAAAAAAAAGCAGCTGCCCCTCCCTCCCCATACCTTAAACTCTTGTAATCTCCTGTGACATCTGAGGGAAGCCTGAACAGTACCAGCTGGGAGAGAAATGTGTGCCGGCAAGGAATGTGGAAGGAGTACACAGGAACAGGGGCGAGGAGAGAGAGCTTTCTCGCAACACAGCCCGAGTTTGGAAAGCTGTGGGAGGTATGACATGATTTTACTAGGGCTAGGCAGATTAACTATCCGCATGTTCCAGGTTTGTCCTGCGGTGGTTCCCATCCCTCAGCCCTCAGACTTGTGTTTACTGCTTACTCTTCCAGTGTAAATTCAGTGTCATATAGCTGGGCCTGAACTGAGGTGCCGATTTTGTTTTTGTGCCATAAATCACTGGGGCATTTGTCAATGTGTGCATGATTATATTCTTGTTTCAGGCCAAACCCTAACCTTGCTTACACCCAGTTTTGCCAGACACTGTCTTTGTTAAAACAGATTTACAATTTCTTTATTAACTTTCCTGCTTTCTCCAATTTGCTTGTAAATCCACCATTTGCCTACTATTTTTACAACATTTTCTCAGGGGGTGAAGTTCCCCGAGCCCCCCTTAGGTGGTTCAGCCTTGCTCGCTGCGCTCGCTCGCATTACCGTGTCACAGGATGAAGATTGTCTAAAAGGTGTGTCACCAACATGAAAAGTTTGGAAAGCTGTCTAAGACTTAGACACTTCTCTGGTAATAGAGGGAAACAATTTTCAGATTTTGAAGAAGTTACCCAAAGCTTTTTCTCTTCGTGAAACTCTTAGGTAACACAACCTTTAACTGGTATTTACACACAATCCCTTTCAAATCCCTGAACCCTCCATTGTAAATTATTCAGTCCCTTTGCCTGTCCTGGCAGTTTCAGGAATCATCCCTGATCAGCTGTGATCTTTGGGGGTGTTCTTGCCCCCCCCCCTGCTCTCATAAACCTCTTTTTAGCCTCTCAACACTCCCAGAATCCTGCCAGCCTGCCCCCGCAGCGTCATCTGTCAGTAAAAGTGATGTGTTCGCCATGGGTCCACCCAAGCTCAATCCTGTCTGGTACCAGGGAGGGGCAGACATTAACCACAGGCTCCGAGGGATGCGCCACTGGCAAGGGGGGGAACTAAAATCACTTGTCCCTGGTCCTCTATCACACGCAAGGGATGGAGGGTGACATTTTATGGTCTTAGGGCACTGCACCAGGGCAGCTTAATTTGAGGGAGTGCCTCTACATAATATGTTAAAACGCAAGTGTGAGAGACAGGAATTAACTCATGGAATGTTGTGCTTTATTACACTGAAACCACTCCAACAAGAAACATAAAGAAAACACTGTATAATGCAAAAATAAGACGCTGTGTCTTAGCAGAGACTAAATGGCAGAGGACACGTTAGAAATATAACTAAACCCCCAATACACGGGGAGACCTTTCTCCCCAAACCAGTGCACAGCAATGATTTGCCATTGGGCGCATTCAGCACCTTGCTCACTCCTTTTCCAATATAACCAAGGCCTACAATGGACAATAGGAACACAGTAAGAAGAGGATAACGATTTGTGAATATATTAAACATGTGCAACAGTGTCAAGATTGGATATGCGTTATAATAATGCAAGGACAAAAATGCATTGCATGGTCAATGAAAACAGATACTTAGAGAAACACTATTTAAGATACACTTTAAAATATCACAACCTTAACATTTGAATTCTAGAATGAGCTCGAACACGACATCCCACGTAAAGACCACATCTCTGGACACCTGAAAAACCTCCACTGGCTCCCCGTTAACAAGAGGATTACTTTCCGCCTCCTAACTCACGCACACAAAGCACTCTACGAATTTGGACCCGAATGCCTCAACTCACGACTTTCCTTCTACACCCCCTCCCGCCACCTACGATCCTCCAACCAAGCCCTTGCAACTGTACCTCGCATCAACAAAACCACCATGGGAGGCAGATCCTTCTCCTACCTGGCAGCTAAAACCTGGAACTCACTTCCCACTCACCTTCGCCTCACTCAGAACCACCTTACATTCAGAAAGCAACTTAAAACCTGGATATTCGACAAGTAACTCCCCACCCTCCTCAAGCGCCTTGAGACCATCTGGGTATGTAGCGCGCTATATAAATCTCTTGACTTGACTTGACTTGACACAGCGCAGGGATGGACCGAGGAACGGCCAGTTGGACAGCTGTTTAGTATCGGGAAAAGAAGAACTGCTTGACCACAACTCAAAACCAATGTACGTCACTTCGCGGACTTTCAATAAAAATAAACAGAACAGTAAAAGGTTACAGGTCACCGTCTCACGCCATTATGACTATAATGCAAGCAAAAATATATTAAATTGAAAGAGAGCAGAAGCCCCCACCCTCAGGTAACGCGTGCTGTTCCTCTTGATCCCCGTTCTTGTGGTTTTAGCCCCCCCTGGTCGGTGAGCGCAGGCAGTGGGGGCTTGCGTCACTTGTTTGCGAAAAGACACAGCCGGAGCGTCTTGTGTGTCGCAGAGAAAAGCATCTCAGCAGACAGATATTGGGCCTACTATTTTAAGAGAATAACTTGAGACATATGGGCGACTGAACAGATTTCTGTATGCGGCTGGTGGGGGCTGATCAAGGCTAGACAGGCAAGAATATTTTCATATGGTAAAACGGGACCCTGCTTCACAAGTAAGGACCCCAGGGTCTTGTCTGCATGTAGGGGGCCCTGATGGTACCTGGTATCCATTGCTGACCTCACCAGCTCCTCTTGTGGTGCCTTCAGGCATAAGGAAAGCAAAACCAAAGGGGATGATGGACGGAGTGTTGAACAATGCAAGCACTCACCCCCAGTCATAGATCTGGGTTTAATCCATCACCGTTCTTTAGCTCACTCCGCCACCCCAGTTCAGACATGGCCATATGCAAATCAGTCTGACCCTGTACCTCATGGGAACAGTCCAGCCCGAACTGCCAAGCCATGTCTTTCCTGGACCGGAATCAAGCATCCTAGGACCGATTTCTGTCATTCCAGCCGTCTTCAGCCCGGCTCGCTTGAATCCAGTGGCAATGTGAGCAAGAGACTCACGTCTGAGCATACCCTGCCACACCTATGGCGGCCAAAAGCAATGCAAAAGGGGTTGGTGATGGACGGAGCTTCTGAATCAATCAAACACTCACACCCAGTCAAAAGATCTGGGTTTAATCCATCACCGTTCTTTAGCTCACTCCGCCACCCCAGTTCAGACATGGCCATATGCAAATCAGCCTTGACCCTGTGCCTCATGGGAACAGTCCAGCCCGAACTGCCAAGCCATGTTTTTCCTGGACCGGAATCAAGCATCCTAGGACCGGTTTCTGGCATTTCAGCCGTCTTCAGCCCGGCTTGCTTGAATCCAGTGGACAGTAGGCATAGAATATATCACTCATTTGCCTTCTTCCTCAATTGAGCCTCGCTCTCCATGCTGAACCCTTCTTGTTCTCAGTGATGGACCTTGGATGCTGTATTAGGAATCAATGAGCAAAACAGACATCTCAAACCACATTTCATTAATGGTTTAAGATCCGTCAATGATGAGAGTTGTATGATATTTTTGAAACTTTATTTTTCTTTAAGACATCAGCAAAGTTATTTTCTTTTTTTGTGTCTTTATTTCAGTGAGTCCCATTAATCAAATACGTTTTAACAAATCTCATCAAAGAAAGATAGTTTGACTGAAGCTTTACCTTTGTCATTGCATTAAGCACGTTCCATAAAGGAAAGAGGGGCATATTACCCAGGGCTAGTATCGTCGCTTTCTCAGCGAATTGTGCCGAGAAAGCGGCGATACAGCTAGAGCCCTATTACCAAGCCCACTTTAAAGCCTGGGCCGAGCCCACTTTGCATGTCGGCGAAAAACATCGCTAATGATATGCAAAGTGGGCGTTCCCACGTCCAACCACATGTAAAATGTGGTTGGAGGTGGGAATACCCTATCACCAAGGCAGGCGTTGGGAGACAAAAACCTGCGATAAACTCATTTATCGCAGGTCTCCCAACGCCTGCTCCGACCAGGCGTTAGGCATTGTTAACATGGGGGTGTGGATCATAAAGCTGAATCCACCACCCCCCATATTATCAAGGCCCACATTAGCGCACGAAAACAACATTTGTTTTCATGCGCTAATGTGCCATATCGCCGGATTTCTAATCGCCTGCCTGATGCGGATTGATAATTGCGCACTAATTAGGCGATGAAATCCGGCGATAGCCGGCGATACGGAGATGTGCGTTGTGCGTTTTGCAAAGCACACCTCTATAATATGCCCCAGAGTTCCCTATTCTATAGATCAGAGTCAGAGCGTTAGATACAAAGAACCCACAAAGAGTTCAAAATTCAAGGAAAAGAGTGAAATCGAAGGAGCATAAAGTGCAAAGCCAAATGTATGTAGCAGAACCCCGCAAAGAGTGATTCGTACGACTCAGCCGAGTCTCATTAAATCCATGCAGATCAGCGCACAGTCGCAGTGGCAATTTGTCAAGTCAGTTAGCAAAGAAATTAGGCAAACAGGGGCAATGGAAGCAGCAGTAGCCACAGCCGTCAAGAGTCCGGGGCAATCCTCCCAAAAATCAACTTGAAACGGTGAAGCTGGCTAACAACACGAAGTAATATCAAAGCGAAGAAAACCTGTCGGAAGCATTGACACAAACTCATCTCTTTACAGACCATTAACCCCTCCCCTGCTGGTGACGGAACCACTCCGTCATCTGCCGCGGTCGGGCTGTGCTGATGATGGAGCGGTTCCGTCACGGCCTGCTCGGAACTCCTGCGTTGCACGGATTCCGCGCCTGCGCTTAACGTTATATTGAGCGGGCGGGTCCGTGATGGAATTGCTCCGTCATGAGCACAGCGCAACCGGGACTGGTGACGGAGCGATTCCGTCACCAGCATGCGCCCGCCGCGTGGCTGCCCCGCCCCTTTAGCTCTGTGGCGGAATAGCCGCCACAGTGAAGAGGGTTAAGGTGGCAGGGTTCTCCTGTAATTCCCACAGAAATAATAATTCAACCCAGATCTCTTGACCCGGGGTGAGTGTTTTGATTTGTTCTGTATTCCGTCCATCAATTGTGTGTCTTTTGATGACAACATCTCTAAGCATGTCACTTTAAGGCCAAACTCCTAAATCACATTTTATCAATATTAATGTTGGTTCTAGCTGAAGAGGGCTAGCTTCAAGCCTTTCTGAGGCCTGCATGGGTAGCAGTGGCTGACTATTGTGAATCAGCAAATTCCCAATGCTGTCAGTTTAACGTTGAGTTTTACACTCTTCTTTGTACATTTAGCTTACGAAGGACATATATATGTTTTGTTCCAATTGTCAGACTCTTGCAGGCAGGGATGCTCAGAGGTCTTCCAATGGCTCTGGCTGGAGGGAGTCCTCTCTCTTTAAAGGCGTCAGAGCCTCTTGGGCACCGGAGGGTGGTGGATGCCTGCGTGCACCAGGGAGGGGGGGCCCCGGTCACAGCACCAGACCCTTCATATACTTTCAACGATGCCCCTTTGCTGCTCCGGCTCTTACAGCAAGGCCCAGTCTAGGCGGCCACAGGACACAACAATGGAGTGTACCAGGCAAAGGCACCAAAACAGCGGAAGACAAAAAAAATGAAGGGGCATATTATCAAGACAGGCGATAAAATGATCGCCACTTCAGCAGCAGAAAACTGCCACTAAAACGGCGATAATGGGCTTGATAATATGCCCTTGTGAATTCCAATGGAAGCCCAGGTTCGATGTGCAGGACACCTAACCTAGGCTTCAATTGGAATTCCATAGAGCATCTTATCAAGCCCATCATCGCCGTTTTAGCGGCAGTTTTCTGCCGCCAAAGCGGCAATCATTTTATTGCCTGTCTTGATAATATGCCCCCAGGTTTCGATTCAAAGGCCGGGCACACACTATCTACTGTCCAAGGTCGTTCTGCCCGTGCGCACCACTAGACAAGGGGGAGAAGGCCTCTGAAAAGAATGGGGTGCGCTTATAAGAATAGTGGGGCGTATTTACAAGCCGCTTGTGCCACCCTTACGTCAGTTTTCCCATGTAAAAAATAACACAACAGTGGCGAAAGGGGCTTGCAAATCTGCCCCAGTGTATTCGTTCATAAGGGGAATGAAACCTAACTAAGGCCTCTTCTCACAAATGACGAAGGATACCTTTTGATTGTAACCCAAAATGGCGCCGAAATAGAAAATGGCGCCGTAAATGCTAACATTGATAATATAATGCGTAAGCGAGGCTTTCTATTCTAACAATGGGGAGGGAGGCTGAAGTCTTACTGTCCTTACAAATAAAACACCCACGCAGGAATGTGTGTGCACCCGTGTGAGCAGAGTGACACATCTGGGCGCTCTGCGTGTGAGGGCCACTGGTGAACTCCAGCCCACAGGTGATTCGCAGGGGCTGGCACAGCCTGGCAGCACTGGTGTTAATATCATGGTGTGGGGTGTCGATGTTCTTTCTGTCCTTACAAAGGACACACCTGTGCACGAGTGTGTGCACACACGTGTGAGCAGAGATACACATCCGAGCGCTCTGCGTGTGAGCGCCACTTGTGAGGCCCAGCCCACAGGGAACTTGCAGGGGCACTGGCACAGGCTGGCAGCCCTGGTGGCACACTCATGGGGTGGGTGCTGGAGTCTCACTGGGGGCCCCTCCCCACCCCTGCTCTTATGGACACGTCCTCCGTCGCCTGTCGCTGATAGGGCTGCACTGAGGCCTTCATTGCGTCATTAGCAGCGCCTGGAAGTGCTCATCTCCCGAGGAGCTGAAGTGCACGAGGACATTTATAGACATCAGCATGGCATCTACTCTTAAAGCTCGGCTCGTGCCCTTGGGTGCCACGCGGTATGGAGGGACATTATTTGAAGTCGGTCATTCTGTTGTACTTGAAAGAAGACCATGGGTCAAGTATAATTATCATGTAGGTTTAAGTAGGTTTCGTTACAAGTTCAGATTAAGTTGTTAAATTAAGAAGAATATATATATAACCCCATCAGGAGTGGCCTCTCTGCCACTCAGTCTGCCTGCCATCAACTGCCACCCCACCTAAGCCAGGCACACAGGATTCTACAATGACATCAGACACTCCAAGAGCCACACCAGCTGAGTTGCAGGGAAAACACAAAGCTAAGTATAACACATCCCCCTTCCTTAGGGAAAAGACCATTCACAAGTGATGAAAGAAATGTGAACAGATACAATGCAATCTGAAAAGAAAACATTAGCGTTCCAAATACAATGCATGGTATAAGAAAACAATTGAGTTGCAAATACACAGCATTGAAACAGAAAGCAATGCATTGCACACTAAAGATAAACATCAACTTCCAAAAATAAACAATGCATTTCTAAACATAACAATAACATTGCCCATCCCCCTCCCTTAGGGAACATAAAACTCCAAAACTTAAGGCACTCACCACCCTAGACAAACAAGATAGAGCACTCACCACCCTTAGACAATTAATGTATGAAAATCCAAAATAATACTCAGAAGAATATAAATATAACCCCACCAGGAGTGGCCTCCCTGCCACTCAGCCTGCCTGCCATCAACTGCCACCCCACCTAAGGATTCTACAATGACTTCAGACTTTCCAAGAGCCACACCAGCTGAGTAGCAGGGAAAACACAAAGCTAAGTATAACACATTCCCGTTCTTTAGCCCACTCTGCCACCCCAGTTCAGACATGACTATATGCAAATCAGTCTGACCCTGTGCCTCATGGGAACAGTCCAGCCCGAACTGCCCAGCCAGGTCCTTCCTGGACCGGAAGCAAGCACCTGGGAACGGTTTCTGGCATTTCAGCCGTCTTCAGCCCGGCTTGCTTGAATCCAGTGGACAGTAAGCATAGAATATATCACTCATTTGCCTTCTTTCTGAATTGAGCCTCGCTCTCCATGCTGAACCCTTCTTGTTCTCAGTGATGGACCTTGGATGTTGTATTAGGAGTCAGACATCTCAAACCACATTTCATTAATGGTTTAAGATCCGTCAATGATGAGAGTTGTATGACACTTTTCAAACTTTATTTTTCATTAAGAGATCAGCAAAGTTCTTTTCTTTATTTGTGTCTTTATTTCAGTGAGTCCCATTTATCAAATACTTTTTAACAAATCTCATCACAGAAAAATAGTTTGACTGAAGCTTTAACTTTAACATTGCATTAAGCACGTTCCATAAAGGAAAGAGTTCTCTATTCTATATATCAGAGTCAGAGCGTTAGATACAAAGAACCCACGAAGAGTTCAAAATTCAAGGAAAAGAGTGAAATCGAAGGAGCATAAAGCGCAAAGCCAAATGTATGTAGCAGAACCCCGCAAGCTGGACCCCTGCAGCTGGCACCCTGGAGCTGGCACGCAGATGCTGGCACCCTGCAGCCGGACCCCTGCAGCTGGCACCCTGGAGCTGGCACGCAGATGCTGGCACCCTGCAGCCGGACCCCTGCAGCTGGCACCCTGGAGCTGGCACTCAGATGCTGGCACCCTGCAGCCGGACCCCTGCAGCTGGCACCCTGGAGCCGGACCCCTGGCACCCTGCAGCTGGCACTCAGATGCTGGCACCCTGCAGCCGGGCCCCTGCAGCTGGCACCCTGGAGCTGGCACGCAGATGCTGGCACCCTGCAGCTGGCACCCCTGCAGCTGGCACCCTGGAGCCGGACCCCTGGAGCTGGCACGCAGATGCTGGCACCCTGCAGCCGGACCCCTGCAGCTGGCACCCTGGAGCTGGCACGCAGATGCTGGCACCCTGCAGCCGGACCCCTGCAGCTGGCACCCTGGAGCTGGCACTCAGATGCTGGCACCCTGCAGCCGGGCCCCTGCAGCTGGACCCCTGCAGCTGGACCCCTGCAGCTGGCACCCTGGAGCTGGCACGCAGATGCTGGCACCCTGCAGCCGGACCCCTGCAGCTGGCTCCCTGGAGCTGGCACTCAGATGCTGGCACCCTGCAGCCGGGCCCCTGCAGCCAGACCCCTGCAGCCGGACCCCTGCAGCTGGCACCCTGGAGCTGACACCCTGCAGCCGGACCCCTGGCACCCTGCAGCTGACACTCAGATGCTGGCACCTTGCAGCTGGCACCCCTGCAGCTGGCACCCTGGAGCCGGACCCCTGCAGCTGGCACCCTGGAGCTGGCACGCAGATGCTGGCACCCTGCAGCCGGACCCCTGCAGCTGGCACCCTGGAGCTGGCACGCAGATGCTGGCACCCTGCAGCCGGACCCCTGCAGCAGGCACCCTGGAGCTGGCACTCAGATGCTGGCACCCTGCAGCCGGGCCCCTGCAGCCGGACCCCTGGAGCCGGACCCCTGCAGCTGGCACCCTGGAGCTGGCACGCAGATGCTGGCACCCTGCAGCCGGACCCCTGCAGCTGGCACCCTGGAGCCGGACCCCTGCAGCTGGCACCCTGGAGCTGGCACGCAGATGCTGGCACCCTGCAGCCGGACCCCTGCAGCTGGCACCCTGCAGCTGGCACTCAGATGCTGTCACCCTGCAGCCGGGCCCCTGCAGCTGGCACCCTGCAGCTGGCACTCAGATGCTGGCACCCTGCAGCCGGGCCCCTACAGCTGGCACCCTGGAGCTGGCACCCTGCAGCCGGACCCCTGCAGCTGGCACCCTGGAGCTGGCACCCTGCAGCCGGACCCCTGCAGCTGGCACCCTGCAGCCGGACCCCTGCAGCTGGCACCCTGGAGCCGGACCCCTGCAACTGGCACCCTGGAGCTGGCACGCAGATGCTGGCACATTGCAGCCGGACCCCTGCAGCTGGCACCCTGGAGCTGGCACGCAGATGCTGGCACCCTGCAGCCGGACCCCTGCAGCTGGCACCCTGGAGCCGGACCCCTGCAGCTGGCACCCTGGAGCTGGCACGCAGATGCTGGCACCCTGCAGCCGGACCCCAGCAGCGGGCACCCTGCAGCCGGACCCCTGCAGCTGGCACCCTGGAGCCGGACCCCTGGCACCCTGCAGCTGGCACTCAGATGCTGGCACCCTGCAGCCGGACCCCTGCAGCTGGCACCCTGGAGCCAGACCCCTGGCACCCTGCAGCTGGCACTCAGATGCTGGCACCCTGCAGCCGGACCCCTGCAGCTGGCACCCTGGAGCCGGACCCCTGGCACCCTGCAGCTAGCACTCAGATGCTGGCACCCTGCAGCCGGACCCCTGCAGCTGGCACCCTGGAGCCGGACCCCTGGCACCCTGCAGTTGGCACTCAGATGCTGGCACCCTGCAGCTGGCACCCCTGCAGCTGGCACCCTGGAGCCGGACCCCTGCAGCTGGCACCCTGGAGCTGGCACGCAGATGCTGGCACCTTGCAGCCGGACCCCTGCAGCTGGCACCCTGGAGCCGGACCCCTGGCACCCTGCAGCTGGCACTCAGATGCTGGCACCCTGCAGCCGGACCCCTGCAGCTGGCACCCTGGAGCTGGCACGCAGATGCTGGCACCCTGCAGCCGGACCCCTGCAGCTGGCACCCTGGAGCCGGACCCCTGCAGCTGGCACCCTGGAGCTGGCACGCAGATGCTGGCACCCTGCAGCCGGACCCCTGCAGCTGGCACCCTGGAGCTGGCATGCAGATGCTGGCACCCTGGAGCCGGACCCCTGCAGCCGGACCCCTGCAGCTGGCACCCTGGAGCCGGACCCCTGCAGCTGGCACCCTGGAGCTGGCACGCAGATGCTGGCACCCTGCAGCCGGGCCCCTGCAGCTGGCACCCTGGAGCTGACACCCTGCAGCCGGACCCCTGGCACCCTGCAGATGGCACTCAGATGCTGGCACCTTGCAGCCGGACCCCTGCATCCGCTGGCACCCTGCAGCTGGTACCACCTGTGCCTGTCAGTCCAGCAGTGCAGTCTCAAGATAATTATTGTTTGTGTGAATCGCTAATTACAGGTTCTATCTCAGATCATTTGATATTAATAAACTCATTTAAATCCCACGTGAGGCGGCCCGCCTCTGCGCTGACAGCGGATGGGAGCACCCAGTCACCCAGTAACAACTGGACTTTCTCTTCCGTAGCACCTCCCAGCTCCCTTCAACCTCAGGGGGTGCCCACCTCTGCTGCCACCCGCTGGCACCTCTGGGGCATGTTCATTAGTGTCACATTCTTTTCCTACGTAGTAGAGTTGGGTAGATGCACTGCAAGTTTTAATGAGGTTATTCAAGTTGAATGTACGTTGTTCAAGTTTGGTGGTGCTCAAATAGGAGGCGTCGAGTGCCCTACGACGTCAAGAAAATTGCGAAATGTGTGAAACCAGACGGAATCTGGTGTCATCCCTAATTGGCACACACTTGGGTTGCGTTCTCTTGGTTCAGAAAAACACTTTCATTCAATGCTCACTTTGATCATCATTTATTTGATTTTTTTCATGGTTTACGTTGCGATTTATATTGTTTCATTTCAAAGTTCATCAAACTGTTTTAAATTTCAAAAATCAGGCAAATATCAAGGCGTGTCCAATGCATTTCGGGCACTAACATAATGTGCCCTTCATCAGGGAAATGACACTAAAAATAAAGGTAAAACAAAATATCAGTAATTCTGGTCCTATATCATTGTCATTACATTGCAGTTCACAAAGTAAAACATGCAAAATAAAGAACGTGTGTTTCCTTGACATGTGCGTCATGCACTTTACAAACAACGAGTGGTGCTGTGAAGAAAAAGTAGATTGGGGTTTGTGATGGGGTGTGAGGGAAAAACGGTCCGACATTTACTTACATGCCTGTTGTAACGGTCTGGTGGTTAATCTGTAATGATACGGGGGTTTGTTTTAGACAATTGTCGAGTTTACGGAGGACAAAATACGTGCGCAATATGAGGTTACGCTACGGGCATTTGGACTAACCTGCAAGTTGTTAGAAGCGTGGCTTGTCATCCAATCTGCTTATCTCCGATGTGCCGGTGCAGCAGATAGCTTCCGGCATTCATTATTTTAAAGTTGTTCACTCGGTCACGTGTGATGGAGAGTGAGAAAAGACTATCGTCTGTGGCACAGTATCGGGTTATATAAAATATGGGAGCGAGGGTAAAATCTTCCTCTAGCTCTTGATAATCCTAATGTGCAATGAAATATGTGAAACGAACAGGATATAAACGAACAGGATATAAAGAAATACGCACATGATAACCGAACATTATGGGTGAAAAAATTAGAGCTGATCGATGCGGGGATTCGATCTTAAATAGGAAGGTGCAATGAATAGTGGGTTGAGCGAATAGTGGGTTGAGCTAACGCCGGGTAGTTTGTGGTTTGGTAGAAATTATATGGGTTAAAACAGTGTCAAGGTGTCGGGAACATGCACAATAACAATTCAGACGATTTACAGAGCAATGTTATTACAGATAACAAGAAAATTCTATCCTTTCGTTTAAACCAGCCGGTTTCTGGGTAGATAATTTATGAATCCAATAATTCTCTCTTCTTAGTACTTGCTTATTGTTATTTACACCAGTGGCGGCTCCTCCATGGGGGCAAATGGGCGCCGCCCCCCTGCTTTCTCGCCGTGCTAGAAGGCAGAAACAAATGGTAGTTAATAACTACCATTTGTTTCTGCCTTCTTGCACGGCGAGAAAGGAATTTCCGGGTTTAAAGTCAAGTGGGCGGTGTGTTACTCGAGGGCAGGGGGGAGTGGCTTGGGGGAGTGGTTTGCTCACTATTGTTAATACTGACTGTTTGGGCGGCCTGAGGCAGCCCAAACAAACAGTATTACCAACAGTGGGAAAGCCACTCCCCCAAGCCACTCCCCCCTGCCCTCGATAACACCACCCACTCATTCTCCCTGTATGCTGCAGCAGCAGCATACAGAGAAAATGACGTAGGTGGGGGCAGCCGGCCGCACCTATCAAGAACGCAGCGGTGGAGGGGAGGGAGGCTGCCTGCTCCACCGCCTTCCTGATCCTGATGACGTGCTGGGACTTGAATGCCAGGACGGCGGGAGTTGTCTCCGGAGATTGAGAACAGACTGTAAGTGGACTTTATTTTATATATATTCTATGTAGGCCTCTGTGAAATTCTAAATATGTATATTTATGTCGAAGTAATACAGAGCGCAGGGAATAGGATAGCTGGGCTGGGAGGTTTACTGTATTAGCAGCACACCAAATTAAGCTGACATCAGGCCTGGTTTCTCCCCCGGTGTTCAAACTTCAGGCACCTGTTGCACTGGTAATCCGAGCCCGCGTGGGGGAGGCCGGGGCATGAGCTGCGACCCTGCTTTGCCTCTGTTTCTTTAGTCTTCCGGGTTAGCAAAATTTGAATTTCGGATTCATGTATCCCTTGAGTATTGTGGTCTTTTGTGTGACGTGCACTTGTGATTGTTAATGACAGCAACAGATGTTCACATCTCCAGGGTGAAACCGCAATAAATATGCGTCTTTGTGATGAAACGCTCTTGTTTTATAAAACTGCAGCAACTGACGCCAAATGAGTTATTTTAGGAGAGGAATAAAAAAATAATGGTCAAAATAAGCGATCCTGAAACAGCCTGCAAAACACGACAAATCAGTAGATGAGCCCGCTGTTAACCCACTGAGCTGGCTTAGAGTATCCCCAAGCAAGCGTGTCATTTGGTGTGGATTGAGTTTTTGGGCTAATTTATTAAACACCTTGGGCCGCTGTTTGCCTTGTAACAATGAGCAGCACGCCCAGGACAGGACCTCTTCTTAGCGCCTTGAAGCACTGCACGAAGGAGACTGTGTGCGAGTTCAATGCAGATCAAAGTGACAAAGTCGCTCGTCACATCAGAAATCTGTGAGTCTGCCTCTTTAAATGATTTCCTTGTTCACTAGGTCTGTCCCCAAGAGACTGCGGGGGCGGTTCACAAGAGAGGTTTTCACACAATCTGATCCCGATCACAAAGGAAGGATCAGTGTTTTTGTGTGGGGGGGTTGAGTGTGTTCGTCATGAAAATAGATCAGTCGGCAGCCAAAAGTGACACCACTGATTCAGATTTTCAATGATTTCACGTTCTCCACACAGTACACCCTACCCCACCCATCCACACCCCAGGTTTTATTCTCCAAGCACAAAAACGAATGAGACCCGAAAACAAGACTCCAACAAGGCTGTTGTGAAGGTGCCGAGCAGCTGAGAAGGGGGTGGCCCGGGGGCAGCTTTGGGGTTCTTTTCTGAACAAGAGTCTTGCCACTCCTCATGGGACGAGATGAAAACCAGAGCAGAATGTTCTTACCACACGGATTACGTCCGAAGGAAGGGACACGGTGGTTCCGCAAAGAGATGTTCTCACAAGACTCACTCACCACTACCTTCCTTTCCCTCCTCTTTTTCGCCCGTCCTTCCTTCCACTCCCTCTCTACATTTCGTCCCAAAACCTCTACCTTCATTCCTGTCTCTCAACCACCACTGCCCCTTTCCTTCTTCACCTCTCTGCCTCTCACCCAACACATCTGCCTTTCCTCGTTCTCTCACCCACCACAACCCTTTTCCTTTCTCTCCCCCCTCTCTCTCCTCACACCCACAACTCCTTCTGTCTCTCTCCTCACTGCCTCACTCACCACTCCGCCTTTCCTTTCTGTCCTCCCTCTGATACTCACTCCACTTCTCTCCATTCCTTTCCCACCAAGTTTCCTCCTTTCATCCTCTTTCCCTTCTATGCTTGTCACCAACTCCTTCCCCTGCCTTCAGTTATTCTACCACTTTCCTCCCTATTTCTCTCCCTTTTACTCCTTTGCTCGACTACCTTCTCCTTTTCTCTCACTCACCACTCCCTCTACTTTTCGATCTCTAGTCTCTGCCTCAGCTTCCCCTTTCCTTTCTCTACCCTCTCCTCTCTACTCTCCCCCAACACTCACTCTACCTTTCTCTCTGTCCACCCAGCTCCCCATTCCTTTCTCTGCACACTCTCTCCTTCCACTCACATCCCTCTACATTTCGAGGTCTCTGTCCACCCAGCTTCCCTTTCCTGGATCTACATTCTCTCTCCTCTCACCCACCACTCTCTACTAGACTGATACCATCTATATTCTATGAGTGAGAAAGAAGCACCCATTCCTTGCACACAAGGGAACGCGAGGGCATCTTGAAAGTAAAACAGGCTTGTTTAAGTGGAAAAACATGATGTGCATATGGCAGTAATTAAAGGTGCATGCTTTTTAAGCTACCTACACCATTATCATATGAAATGTCTTTATTTCATAACTACACTTTCACAATTGCTTTATCAACTCTCTTGCTTCCTTAAATTTGCTTAAATGCACCATTTGCCTGCTCTTTTTTTCCTCCCGAATTTCCCTGAGCCCCACCATATGGTGGCTGGACTCGCTCGCTACACTCACTCGCCTTCGGGCACTCAGACAAAACTTTTACGCCCTACCACTTTCAAATGTCACCAGCCGCCACTGATTTACACCCTCATATTTTGGAACAGTCTCTAATACAATGAACTTGACTTGAGAGACATTGTGTTGTGATTCAACAAAATGAGCCGAAAGAGCTGATTTCATGTTCTTTAGTCTGATGTTTGACTTATGTTCGGTCAAGCGTACTTTTATACGTCTCTCGGTTTTCCCAACATACATCTTCCCACACGGGCATTTGATCCCGTATATTAGGTTGCTAGAATCACAGGTGGCATTGACATGTAGTTTTATTGCATAACCTTGTGTTGGGTGATTGATAGTATGTCCTTTGATTATACTGTTGCAGTTGCCGCAGTTCAGGCAGGGTTTAGTGCCATGATGTGTGGTGATGTCTTTAGGTTTGTTTTGCAAAATTTCCCCTAGGTTCTTGGCTCTAGTATAGGCAAATAACGGGGGTTGGTCAAATGCTCTGTTGAAGTCCGGTTCTATGTTCAATATAGACCAGTGTTTCATAATTATCTGTTTGAATTTTTTGCTGTTTGTGGAGTATTTGGAAACTACTACCATACGAGTTTGTTCTGTTTTAACTGTTGGTGTCAGAAGTTTACTTCTTTCCATGTTAGCAATTCTCTCCTTGGTTTCATCCATTAAATGTTTGGGGTAACCTCTTTTCAAAAATTTGGTTGACATCTCATTTAATCTTAAGTTTAGAGTGGTTTGGTCTGAAGTGATTCGTTTAACTCTTGCCATTTGTGAATATGGTAGGTTTCTGATTAAATTTGGTTCGTGAAAGCTGGAATACAGTAGCATATTGTTCCTGTCGGTGGGTTTGACAAAGAGGTCTGTTTCAAACCCATTTGGTGTTATGGTTACATTGACATCCAAAAAATTTACTGATGTGTCAGAAATGTCCCACGTTAATTGAATCCTTTGGTCAATGCTGTTGAATTTATTTAGTTGGTATTTTAGTTTATCCTCTGATTCCGTCCATATGATGAAATAATCATCAATGTGTCTTGATATCATTTTCAAGTGGTCTGTCCAGTTCTTGTCCTTCAAAATGTGTTGGGTCTCGTACCAATGCATAAACATGTTCGCGTATACCGGTGCGGCCGAATTGCCCATGGCCATTCCTGTTAGTTGTTGGTACCACTTATCTTTAACTCTGAAGTAGCTATGGTATAGCGTGAATTGCATCAGTTCCATTAAAAACAATTGAAAGTCTTGGTCTATATCCATGTTTAGAATAGCTGCTTCTATTGCTTCAATGCCCATGTTGTGTGGTATGCTTGTATATAAGCTACAAACATCTGCTGTACATAGCAGTATTTTGTCGTTGGGATGGAGTTCAATTTGTTGTAGTTTTAACAGGAATTGTGAAGTATCCTTGATGTATGTTAGGGTTGATTGTACAGCTGGTTGTAAATACCTATCAATTAGTTGACCAATTGGTTGGTGTATGCTTCCTCTGGTCGAGACTATTGGTCTCATGGGAGGGTTTCTCAGGTTCTTGTGGATCTTAGGTGTCATTCTTAGTGTTGGACTTTTCGGGTCAATGGTTATGAGAAAGTTATTCGTTCTCTCTGTGATCGTTCCTTGTTGGTGTGCATGATCAATGATCATTTTTAATGTTTTGGTATATTCCATGGTGGGGTTTGAGTCCAATTCTTTGTATGTTAATTTATCCATGATGTGTTCAGTGACTTTTTCATTGTACATTGACATGTTCATAATGACAATTGCCCCTCCTTTGTCAGCTTTGGTGAAGATTATTCGGTCATTGGTTGCTATTCTCTTAATGGTATCTAGGTCCTTTTGTGTGATGTTTTTGTTTTTAGGTTTTGAAAATTTGAGTTTGTTGAGATCTTGTTTGACAAGACTTTCAAATAGATCCAGGGTCTTGTGACTAGAAGGTGCTTGAAATGTGCTTTGTGGACGTAGTCCAAGTAGTTGGTCTTTATCTTGAGGTGGACGTTCCGGTAGGGTATTGTCAAAGAAATGCCTCAATTTGAGTTTGCGCATTAATTTAAAAAAACTCACTTCTTCTTCCAGACGGTCCGTTTGAGTAGTCGGTACAAATGAGGTTCCTTTCTCCAATAGTTTGAGTTCATAAGTGGTAAAATGGTGGTCACTTATATTGATAACTAGGTTGTCTTTGGTTAGTTCTTCTTCGTTTTTTTCTCCAAAAACTGCCACCGACAGGAACAATATGCTACTGTATTCCAGCTTTCACGAACCAAATTTATTCAGAAACCTACCATATTCACAAATGGCAAGAGTTAAACGAATCACTTCAGACCAAACCACTCTAAACTTAAGATTAAATGAGATGTCAACCAAATTTTTGAAAAGAGGTTACCCCAAACATTTAATGGATGAAACCAAGGAGAGAATTGCTAACATGGAAAGAAGTAAACTTCTGACACCAACAGTTAAAACAGAACAAACTCGTATGGTAGTAGTTTCCAAATACTCCACAAACAGCAAAAAATTCAAACAGATAATTATGAAACACTGGTCTATATTGAACATAGAACCGGACTTCAACAGAGCATTTGACCAACCCCCGTTATTTGCCTATACTAGAGCCAAGAACCTAGGGGAAATTTTGCAAAACAAACCTAAAGACATCACCACACATCATGGCACTAAACCCTGCCTGAACTGCGGCAACTGCAACAGTATAATCAAAGGACATACTATCAATCACCCAACACAAGGTTATGCAATAAAACTACATGTCAATGCCACCTGTGATTCTAGCAACCTAATATACGGGATCAAATGCCCGTGTGGGAAGATGTATGTTGGGAAAACCGAGAGACGTATAAAAGTACGCTTGAAGGAACATAAGTCAAACATCAGACTAAAGAACATGAAATCAGCTCTTTCGGCTCATTTTGTTGAATCACAACACAATGTCTCTCAAGTCAAGTTCATTGTATTAGAGACTGTTCCAAAATATGAGGGTGTAAATAACAATAAGCAACTACTAAGAAGAGAGAATTATTGGATTCATAAATTATCTACCCAGAAACCGGCTGGTTTAAACGAAAGGATAGAATTTTCTTGTTATCTGTAATAACATTGCTCTGTAAATCGTCTGAATTGTTATTGTGCATGTTCCCGACACCTTGACACTGTTTTAACCCATATAATTTCTACCAAACCACAAACTACCCGGCGTTAGCTCAACCCACTATTCGCTCAACCCACTATTCATTGCACCTTCCTATTTAAGATCGAATCCCCGCATCGATCAGCTCTAATTTTTTCACCCATAATGTTCGGTTATCATGTGCGTATTTCTTTATATCCTGTTCGTTTATATCCTGTTCGTTTCACATATTTCATTGCACATTAGGATTATCAAGAGCTCGAGGAAGATTTTACCCTCGCTCCCATATTTTATATAACCCGATACTGTGCCACAGACGATAGTCTTTTCTCACTCTCCATCACACGTGACTGAGTGAACAACTTTAAAATAATGAATGCCGGAAGCTATCTGCTGCACCGGCACATCGGAGATAAGCAGATTGGATGACAAGCCATGCTTCTAACAACTTGCAGGTTAGTCCAAATGCCCGTAGCGTAACCTCATATTGCGCACGTATTTTGTCCTCCGTAAACTCGACAATTGTCTAAAACAAACCCCCGTATCATTACAGATTAACCACCAGACCGTTACAACAGGCATGTAAGTAAATGTCGGACCGTTTTTCCCTCACACCCCATCACAAACCCCAATCTACTTTTTCTTCACAGCACCACTCGTTGTTTGTAAAGTGCATGACGCACATGTCAAGGAAACACACGTTCTTTATTTTGCATGTTTTACTTTGTGAACTGCAATGTAATGACAATGATATAGGACCAGAATTACTGATATTTTGTTTTACCTTTATTTTTAGTGTCATTTCCCTGATGAAGGGCACATTATGTTAGTGCCCGAAATGCATTGGACACGCCTTGATATTTGCCTGATTTTTGAAATTTAAAACAGTTTGATGAACTTTGAAATGAAACAATATAAATCGCAACGTAAACCATGAAAAAAATCAAATAAATGATGATCAAAGTGAGCATTGAATGAAAGTGTTTTTCTGAACCAAGAGAACGCAACCCAAGTGTGTGCCAATTAGGGATGACACCAGATTCCGTCTGGTTTCACACATTTCGCAATTTTCTTGACGTCGTAGGGCACTCGACGCCTCCTAATTGAGCACCACCAAACTTGAACAACGTACATTCAACTTGAATAACCTCATTAAAACTAGCAGTGCATCTACCCAACTCTACTACATTGTTCTTCGCAGCGCCCAAAGGGACAGATAGCACGCACCTATACAAGGATTAGATACTAAAACTAATCAAAAATGTCTAATTATGAGGACATATCAAAAAGCACTGAGGCTAGAGCCTCCACCTTTGCATATGAGGAAAAAGACGTGGACCAAATCTACTCCTTAATCAGGGAGGATCTAGCACAAGATACAACCAGCCGATCAAAGGAGCAAAATATAAAACAATTACTGTATTTATCAAAAAGAAAAACAAACCAACTTTTGCATGCTAGCACCCTTATAAAGTATCACAGGAACCTCCGCATACCGCGCGGTCTAAGAATTGCACTTAAACCATCTCTATGCAAACATTCCAAAAAATTTCAGGAACGGTGGTACGAGATATTAAATAAATGCTCACTGGACTTAATTCTTCTCATAATTCAAGAACTATCTACTATTTTGGAGGAAATCTCTGCAGAAATTCAGGAAACGGCCACGGAATTGTCTAAAATGATGACCGAAGAGGAACTGGATACTATCTTAGAAGATATTAAAGCACAAGTTGACCGACACACCAAGGAAATCAATGAACGGAAAATCCGTAAGTTTAAGCGGGACACCTTGGATTATAAATTGGGTGAAGTATATACATGGGCCGATGTATATGCCCAGAAACGCCGAAACCGCCCCTACAATTCAAATACGGATACCTCTTCGACGGATAGTGAATCCACTATGAGACCTCGCAAAAGCCAATTCACAAGAACACCACAAGAACCAGCTCCATCTGAGGAAGCCACCACCACCCAGCCACAAGATAGTAGCCCTTTCTTTAGACCAGGGCCAAGCGCAAAAAGGAGACCCAGGAGAGGGCAAGGAAAAAGAAAAAGAAAAGGAGAAAGAGAGAGACCCGCCCACAACCCGGAGCACGACAGCCACCACCAAGCTGTTGGAGAAAAAACCGAAGAAGAACTAACCAAAGACAACCTAGTTATCAATATAAGTGACCACCATTTTACCACTTATGAACTCAAACTATTGGAGAAAGGAACCTCATTTGTACCGACTACTCAAACGGACCGTCTGGAAGAAGAAGTGAGTTTTTTTAAATTAATGCGCAAACTCAAATTGAGGCATTTCTTTGACAATACCCTACCGGAACGTCCACCTCAAGATAAAGACCAACTACTTGGACTACGTCCACAAAGCACATTTCAAGCACCTTCTAGTCACAAGACCCTGGATCTATTTGAAAGTCTTGTCAAACAAGATCTCAACAAACTCAAATTTTCAAAACCTAAAAACAAAAACATCACACAAAAGGACCTAGATACCATTAAGAGAATAGCAACCAATGACCGAATAATCTTCACCAAAGCTGACAAAGGAGGGGCAATTGTCATTATGAACATGTCAATGTACAATGAAAAAGTCACTGAACACATCATGGATAAATTAACATACAAAGAATTGGACTCAAACCCCACCATGGAATATACCAAAACATTAAAAATGATCATTGATCATGCACACCAACAAGGAACGATCACAGAGAGAACGAAGAACTTTCTCACAACCATTGACCCGAAAAGTCCAACACTAAGAATGACACCTAAGATCCACAAGAACCTGAGAAACCCTCCCATGAGACCAATAGTCTCGACCAGAGGAAGCATACACCAACCAATTGGTCAACTAATTGATAGGTATTTACAACCAGCTGTACAATCAACCCTAACATACATCAAGGATACTTCACAATTCCTGTTAAAACTACAACAAATTGAACTCCATCCCAACGACAAAATACTGCTATGTACAGCAGATGTTTGTAGCTTATATACAAGCATACCACACAACATGGGCATTGAAGTAATAGAAGCAGCTATTCTAAACATGGATATAGACCAAGACTTTCAATTGTTTTTAATGGAACTGATGCAATTCACGCTATACCATAGCTACTTCAGAGTTAAAGATAAGTGGTACCAACAACTAACAGGAATGGCCATGGGCAATTCGGCCGCACCGGTATACGCGAACATGTTTATGCATTGGTACGAGACCCAACACATTTTGAAGGACAAGAACTGGACAGACCACTTGAAAATGATATCAAGGTACATTGATGATTATTTCATCATATGGACGGAATCAGAGGATAAACTAAAATACCAACTAAATAAATTCAACAGCATTGACCAAAGGATTCAATTAACGTGGGACATTTCTGACACATCAGTAAATTTTTTGGATGTCAATGTAACCATAACACCAAATGGGTTTGAAACAGACCTCTTTGTCAAACCCACCGACAGGAACAATATGCTACTGTATTCCAGCTTTCACGAACCGAATTTAATCAGAAACCTACCATATTCACAAATGGCAAGAGTTAAACGAATCACTTCAGACCAAACCACTCTAAACTTAAGATTAAATGAGATGTCAACCAAATTTTTGAAAAGAGGTTACCCCAAACATTTAATGGATGAAACCAAGGAGAGAATTGCTAACATGGAAAGAAGTAAACTTCTGACACCAACAGTTAAAACAGAACAAACTCGTATGGTAGTAGTTTCCAAATACTCCACAAACAGCAAAAAATTCAAACAGATAATTATGAAACACTGGTCTATATTGAACATAGAACCGGACTTCAACAGAGCATTTGACCAACCCCCGTTATTTGCCTATACTAGAGCCAAGAACCTAGGGGAAATTTTGCAAAACAAACCTAAAGACATCACCACACATCATGGCACTAAACCCTGCCTGAACTGCGGCAACTGCAACAGTATAATCAAAGGACATACTATCAATCACCCAACACAAGGTTATGCAATAAAACTACATGTCAATGCCACCTGTGATTCTAGCAACCTAATATACGGGATCAAATGCCCGTGTGGGAAGATGTATGTTGGGAAAACCGAGAGACGTATAAAAGTACGCTTGACCGAACATAAGTCAAACATCAGACTAAAGAACATGAAATCAGCTCTTTTGGCTCATTTTGTTGAATCACAACACAATGTCTCTCAAGTCAAGTTCATTGTATTAGAGACTGTTCCAAAATATGAGGGTGTAAATAACAATAAGCAACTACTAAGAAGAGAGAATTATTGGATTCATAAATTATCTACCCAGAAACCGGCTGGTTTAAACGAAAGGATAGAATTTTCTTGTTATCTGTAATAACATTGCTCTGTAAATCGTCTGAATTGTTATTGTGCATGTTCCCGACACCTTGACACTGTTTTAACCCATATAATTTCTACCAAACCACAAACTACCCGGCGTTAGCTCAACCCACTATTCGCTCAACCCACTATTCATTGCACCTTCCTATTTAAGATCGAATCCCCGCATCGATCAGCTCTAATTTTTTCACCCATAATGTTCGGTTATCATGTGCGTATTTCTTTATATCCTGTTCGTTTATATCCTGTTCGTTTCACATATTTCATTGCACATTAGGATTATCAAGAGCTCGAGGAAGATTTTACCCTCGCTCCCATATTTTATATAACCCGATACTGGGCCACAGACGATAGTCTTTTCTCACTCTCCATCACACGTGACCGAGTGAACAACTTTAAAATAATGAATGCCGGAAGCTATCTGCTGCACCGGCACATCGGAGATAAGCAGATTGGATGACAAGCCACGCTTCTAACAACTTGCAGGTTAGTCCAAATGCCCGTAGCGTAACCTCATATTGCGCACGTATTTTGTCCTCCGTAAACTCGACAATTGTCTAAAACAAACCCCCGTATCATTACAGATTAACCACCAGACCGTTACAACAGGCATGTAAGTAAATGTCGGACCGTTTTTCCCTCACACCCCATCACAAACCCCAATCTACTTTTTCTTCACAGCACCACTCGTTGTTTGTAAAGTGCATGACGCACATGTCAAGGAAACACACGTTCTTTATTTTGCATGTTTTACTTTGTGAACTGCAATGTAATGACAATGATATAGGACCAGAATTACTGATATTTTGTTTTACCTTTATTTTTAGTGTCATTTCCCTGATGAAGGGCACATTATGTTAGTGCCCGAAATGCATTGGACACGCCTTGATATTTGCCTGATTTTTGAAATTTAAAACAGTTTGATGAACTTTGAAATGAAACAATATAAATCGCAACGTAAACCATGAAAAAAATCAAATAAATGATGATCAAAGTGAGCATTGAATGAAAGTGTTTTTCTGAACCAAGAGAACGCAACCCAAGTGTGTGCCAATTAGGGATGACACCAGATTCCGTCTGGTTTCACACATTTCGCAACATTCTTTTCCTACAACACTATAATCACCAACAATAAATTAGGAACAGTGAGGTCCGAGTGTGACATCAGGCAGATGTTTTTCCAGAGCATTGAAATGTTTTTGAAGCCCCGCCTGCTCTCTGCAGCTCCCACCCACGTTTCTGCCTAAATCACTCCTGTTAATGACAAGAAGGCAAATAAAAGCCGCGGGTCATCGGATGCAGACAGCAGATTTGCGCTGAAACATCTGCCCAGGGTCACTCTGGGTGCGGGTCTCACACGGCATTCTCTGACGTCAGTTCCTCCCTGGTACACTAAACTCTGGGATGAGCGGGCCATAATGAACGCATGCGCATATTGAGGTTCCGTGACAATTGTAAATGGTGTTTTCGACTCGCACGAATATGGTCGAGTCTGGTATCTATGAACCGCAAATGACGAGTTTAGTGGGTGTACGCAGTTTCGCTGTATTAACCTAAACCGTTCGTCTGTTTCGTGGGTTTTTCTATCTGTACCCACGTGTTCCATCTTAGATACGGCATCCATTTTGTTTCTTGCCCTCAAGTAGCCAGCGAACGGACGTTGTCCGCTTCGCGACCCTGGGATTCCTAAGACATTAGCGGAAGACACATTTCCTCTGAAAGTGTCTTTATGACGAGGGGGATGATACTATAAGGCAGATGGCCCCGCTCGAGGCTCATCTTGCCGTGCCGGTCTATTGTCTCAGCCGTGCATCCCATTAGGCACGTCCCTTTGATGCCTGTAGCTCGTGTTTCCCGATACCTCCTCTTTTACACCCTTTTCGATCTCCCCACTGTTTCCATCTTCCTCTGCATCTGTCCTTGTTCCTTATTCGATCTGTTTTACTGCCGATTGGAATGTACTAATGGTGGGAAGATGGGTTTTTACAGTTGGGAACCGCCAAATGTTTCCGCACTTATGTTCCGGACCTTGAATGTATCAAAGTGACCAAAGCGACCCCTCTCGGGGATAATTATGGGAACCGAGTTGTAAACCTTTGTGTACCATATAAACCCTATGGGAGAAACATGTATAAAAGGAGCGACCCACTTGCAGCAATTTGAAGCAGTCTCCCCAAGTTGCACGTGTTGTACTTGCTGTGACTTCTGTGTTCCCTGCAGTAATAAACCTCGAATCTTTGACGCCGAAGGAAGTGTCCCGTGTCTCTGTCACTTGTACGCCGGAACAGGTTACCCACGAAGGTTTCAGGTGTTGTCCCCTGGCACCGCTGGGTCTTAAAAGAACCCAGTCCTTCAGTTGGCGCCCACGTGGGGCTGCATCAGTGGTACCGGTCCAAGCCCGACGATCGTGAGGAACTTCGTGTGAAATCTCTGAGGGAAGGTGCACTCCGCTTCATCGATCCTGTTGTCGAAATAAGTGGCCCGAAGACTTTTCCCGCTAAGATTCCCGCCTCCTGACGGCTGCGACGGACTGCTGCCCTGACTGTAGCCCTGTTTTGGCGCCTGGCGTAGACCTTGGTATAGCGAGACGATTGATGGGCCTTCCTGGTGACGCCATCGATCTTTGAGTTAAGTATTTGTGGGTCGCTCCCAGAGTTCTTGGTTGTGGTTGCTTAGTTGTTGCATGGTTCCATTGCATTTGTGGTTCTTGGTACTTTGTTGTGATATTTGACGACTGCAGCCGCCAAAAACCGAGGGTTTTTGCTCTTTTGCTGGGACTTGGTAAATCCCGTAACCCTTGAAGTTTGTGAAACACGGCTAGTGTGCAAGATGCCTGGTCGCTGTACTTTGTTTAATTGTTTCAGACGTTGTGGTACGGATTCCCGACTGGAGGACTCGTGTCCGATACCTCCGGTTGGAACTCCCACTTATGAGCTCTACAGTAAGCACGGACTAGGTCCTATTACTTTTAATGAATATTGGATTCGTTACACCAAAAAAGATGGTGTCCTTAGTTGGCCACCTCATGGTAGTTTCGAGACCCCGATTTTAGATAACCTCGAGGCAAAATTGTTTAAGAAAAAGTCAAGGCCGGCCATGTTTGATGCTTTTTGGTTGTGGCGTTAAGAAGCCCGACAGAAAGAGATTAGACAGACTAAACGTAATCAGAGGGATGGTGTGGCTACCATCGTAAAGAAAGCAGAGCAGTTTCAGCGTGATAAGGAGGATAAGGAAAAGGAAGTATTCGATAGGCTACAGCGTATGTCGATAGATAAATGTTATCCTGTTTTGCCTACGGAGTCGGATAAAATGGAAGAATTAGTTGAGGATCCTTTAATGTCCTATCTTATGAAGTCGCCACCTCCGTATGTACAGGGTACCACGGCTCCTGTGGTCCCTCCTCAACCTGCTCCTCAACCTGCTCCTCAACCTGCTCCTCAACCTGTTCCTCAACCTGCACCTGTTCTTCCGACTATTCCTGCTCCTTTGTCTACTGCTGTTCCTACTGCTCCTCTGCTTGTACTTCCACATACTCCTGCTCCCGCTACTGCTCCTACTCTACTTACTCCTGTTGCTTCTTCTGTTTCTACTCCTTCTCTTGTTAACCCCTTATGTTATACTTCTCCATCTACTCGAAGTCGTACTTCTCCTGTTGCGGCTAGCTTCTTTAATTCTCTTGGACCTGTTCTTGGGTCCGCTGGTTCGGACGGTCCTCAAAGGCGCAGCCAGCTTCCCGGTAATAGGGAGCGTGCCGCGCTGTATAACATGGCGATGGGTTGGATGACATATCCTCTTAGAAATCCACCACGTGCTGTACTTGATACGTTCTGTCAATTTAATATTCCGACACAGAGATACGTTTTCGAAGAAATGTGCAAGGTTTTGCGCGATCAGATATCGGCCGATGCACCTGACGATGTGTTGACCGCTTTGTCTGATCTACAGCTTCAGTTCTCGAACGGACTGATAGTGGATACCAACGTTCGACGCGCTGTTGAGCGGTTGTTATCTTTCCGTCCCACTCATATACCTCAAGCCTTGTTTGTTGAGGACGTTGAGAGACAGTTAGATGTGTCTGGTCAGTTTCCCATGCGTGAAGTTCCACCAGTGTGGATGCCAGGCGATGCTGCTGCTGTTCCTATTATTCCGCCACATTTCCAGAGAGTATGGATACATCTCCCATGGAAACGATCGGAAGTTTTACAGGTGAAGCAATCTTTGCCTGATCCTCGCAAAAATCCTGCAGGATATTATAAGGAATTATCGCAGCTCGTAGACGCTACGATAATGAATCTTGCCGATATCAATATGCTGTTTGGCAATGTCGTACCGCAACCGGTATGGGCTAAGATTCGTCAGGAGGACCATGCAAACGAATTGGGTGGTGATTGGGCTGCCCTTACGGCGGCAGATACACGACAAATTGGTGGGGCTAAGCCCGAACAGCTCATTACGGCTCTCCCACAGAGAATAATTACCCTAATGAAAACACTTATGCCAGCCATGAGGGTGAACTGGGACAAATTGTCAGCTTGTAAACAGAAAAAGGACGAGAGTGTCTCTGATTTGTTTACGAGATTTGAGGAGGCATTCATCGATCATAGTGGTCAGGATATGGGTACCGAAGGTGGTCAGAGGTTGTTTGTGGATAAATTTGTCTCTAACCTATTGCCTGCCTTGGGTAATAAATTAAAAAATTCTGAGAGTGCGTGGGCTGTTTCTACCTCTGCTCAAATACTGGCTACGGCACAGTATTATGAGAACAGAGAAAAAGAGGAGAACGACCGCGCTGATAAAAAGACGAAAGAACTCAAAACAAAAGTGTTGCTGCAGCAGGCCTATCCTCTGCGTTCGAATCAGAATGATTCACAGCATCGAAATCGATTGCAGCCGCAATCGAATAGGTTGCAATCTCGAAACGACTCCTCTTCCCAAAGATCTTCGTTAGGGTACAATCAGTGTGCCTATTGTAGACAGGAGGGTCACTTAAAATTCAATTGTCCTGTTATAAATGATCGTAATAGTGGTAACTCCTCTAGAGGAAGTTGTGGTGGTTCTCAGCAGACATCACGTGGTAGGGGTCGTGGTGCTCAGAATGATCGATCAGATAATTCACCGAATTCCAATAATTGTTTTGATCAACGTGGATCCTCGCAAGGACGATCTGCACAGTACAATGTAGATGATTATTACGTCGATCAGGGAACTGACGACAGTAATTACTAGGACAGCCATAGACAAGGAGAGGGAGTAGTATCAGTTCCGGTTGATCAGAGAGGGCCTTACGTCGCAGTTGCTACATCGGGCGTCGTTGAGCCTTTTCTGTTGGACACTGGTGCAGCGAAAAGTTCCATAATGCATTCGAAACTCCCTGGCGCACCTTTGTCTGGCTTAACAAATGTTTCAGTTGGATTCTCTGGCACCCCTGTTAGCAATCCAGTTTCGCGCCCTTTGCCCCTTGAAATTGGGCCACGTGAGCTCGAAGCTCCGTTGATTTTGACTACTGGTTGTGGTGAAAATATTTTGGGCCTGGATTTGCTAAAACGTTTGTATGCAACTTTGTATTGTTCTCCTGCGGGAGTAAAGCTTACGTTAGGCGAGAGGGTTGTCTCTCATATGTACTTGTCTCTTGATAAGCTTCCACCGGAATTGAGTTCTCTTCCTGCATCTTTGTGGGCAACAGGTCCCAATGATGTGGGCCTGCTTGACATCTCCCCTTATGTTGTTCAGCTGAAATCTAATGTACGATTGCCACGTATTCCCCAGTATGGAATCTCTCTTGATGGTGAACGGGCACTGTTAGCGATCATCTACGATCTGATCGAGAAAGATGTTATTGAAGAAACTCGGGGAAACGTGTGCAACAGCCCTGTACTGCCTATTCTAAAACGTACTGATCCCTCGAAACCGCCTGTTTATCGTTTTGTTATCGATTTACGGGAGGTAAATATAATCGTGATTCCTCAGTTCCCTGTTGTGCCCGACATCACGGCGCTACTGACTCTGATTCCAGCTTCTGCATCTTGGTTTTCGGTGATCGATCTGAAGAATGCGTTCTTTAGCATTCCGACTGCCGAAGAAAGCAGAGACCTTTTCGGTTTCTCTCTTGGTGGTCGTAGCTTCCGGTTTAAACGTGCTCCTCAAGGCTACTGTGAGAGTCCATCGATTTACAGTCAAGCCTTGAAGGGTCAACTGGATGCGTTTACGTTGCCGGCTGGTGCAGCCTTCATCCAATATGTCGATGACTTATTGGTGGCTGCAGATACTCAGGACATTTGCAAAATTGCTACGGTGTCGCTGCTGCAACATCTCTGTGACTTACATCACAAGGTGTCACCTTCTAAACTCCAATATTGTTGTCAAGAAGTAACCTATCTAGGTCACTTATTGTCAAAGGAGGGAAGGCGGTTGACCCCAGAGAGAATTGCAGCAATCGCGCGAATGACTGTGCCAACAACCCAAAGAGATGTGCGTGCCTTTCTGGGCATCACGTCGTACTGCAGACAGTGGATCCCGAATTTTTCACTGTTAGCGAAACCATTGGTGGCTCTTACGTGCAAGGATGTTTCAACTCCTTTACCATGGACGGAAGAATGTCAGAAGAGTGTTTCTGAATTACGTGACTCATTGTGTTCGGCTCCTGTGTTAGGTACCCCTGACTACAGCAAGCAGTTTACATTATATGTTCACGAGAGGGAAGGTTGTGCTTTAAGTGTTTTAACGCAACCTTTTGGAGGAAAGCAACGTCCATGTGCATATTTTTCCTCGACCTTGGACCCTGTAGCTAGAGCATTGCCAAGTTGCCTGAGAGCAACAGCGGCAGCTGCGGCGTCTATCCGACAATCAGCAGGATTGGTCATGGATAATATGCTTACGGTGATGGTTCCGCATGCAGTTGACACTCTTCTGAATCGTACGAAAACTCAGCACTTGACGAGTGCGAGGTTGTCTGGGTACGAATTGACGCTGTTGGCAAGTCATATTCAGATAAAACGTTGCAATGTTCTGAATCCGGCAACTTTGTTACCAATTAGCACGGAGTCAGATGAAATAGCAGAACATGACTGCTATTTGAGGACTGAAGAGGAAACAAAAGGTCGAGTGGACCTTAAAAACACTCCTTTGGAAAATCCAGATGGAACTTTGTATGTGGATGGTTCATGTTTCAAATTGCCGAATGGTGATGTGACTACTGCGTATGCTGTTGTAACTTTGTATACTGTTGTGGAAGCTGCGAGATTGAATCAGAACTCTGCCCAGGCTGCAGAACTGATTGCTCTCACTAGAGCGTGCGTGTTAGCGAAAGGGAAACGTGTGAATGTGTTTACCGACAGCCAATATGCCTTTGGCGTCGCTCATAGCTTTGGGTGATTGTGGAGAGAGAGAGGTTTCATGACGTCGCATGGCACTAAGATTCAGCATGGACAGCTTGTGAATGATCTTTTGGATGCACTCACGTTGCCTAAGCAGGTAGCGATTGTTAAATGTAGTGCACATCGTAAGGTGACGGATGATATTGGTCGTGGTAATGCATTTGCGGATGAGACTGCTAAGGAGACTGCCCGGAACCTTAGCACTCGAATGTATGTGGCGAGTTCGGTTAGGTGGCCTACAGAAACGAGCATGTGTGAGGATACTATCGAGAGTGTGAAAGCGATACAGAATGAGGCCACCGAGACTGAAAAGGCGAAGTGGAAAGAAAGTACGGGAAAGTTGGATGCGAATGGTTGTTGGGTTGATTTGTCGGAACACAAGAGATGGATGTTGCCAGATGCGTATGTGCTCGCTGTTGTGACAATGGCACATGGGTTAGCACATATTAGTGTGAAAGGTATTTGTAAGTTATTGTCTCCTGTGTGGAAGAATGATGGTATCACGAAATGTGCTGAACGATTGGTTAAGAATTGTATGGTGTGCATGTTGTATAATCCTGGTAAGGGAACCCCAACACCTCCTGGCCATTTTTCTCCCCCATCATGTCATTTTGAGGTGATTCAGTTGGATTTCATCCATATGGAGCGATGCAATAACCTGAAATACGTTCTAGTTGTGGTTTGCGCGTTCTCCCGATGGATTGAAGCCTACCCTCTCAAAGACAACACTGCCCTGTTGACTGCGAAAATTCTACTGAAGGAATACTTTCCTCGGTATGGAATGCCTCGGATTGTATGGTCTGATAACGGAAGTGAGTTTGTGGGGAGGGTGATGAAGAGTGTGTGTAAGGGCCTTGGAATTAATCAAAAATTCCATAGCGCCAATCATCCCCAGTCAGCTGGTTTGGTTGAAGGGTATAATGGCACCCTTAAGCTAAAACTAGCGAAGATTCAGGCTACGACTGGTCTTTCGTGGCCTGACGCTTTACCCTTAGCTTTATTGTCAACAAGGGCGACAGTACACTCCCGAGTAGGGCTCAGTCCCTACGAGATAGTGTTCGGTCGTCCTGCAAATGTTTGGGGGGTCCCTAGACCTAAATTGTTTTCTCATCTTGAGTACCCCATGTTGATTGATTATCTTCTTGATCTGACTGCTGAACTGAGGTTAATTCATCAACAGGTCTTTGAAGCACTGCCGACGCAGACGGAGGGTCCAGGTCACCAGCTGCAACCTGGTGACTGGGTGGTGACGCGTAACTTTAGCCGGAAACACAGTTTGGAACCCCGCTTCACTGGACCCCATCAAGTCTTGCTGGCCACGAGGACTGCTGCTCGATTGGAGGGACGTAAACATTGGGTGCACGCCACCCATACCAAAAAGGTCCCTATACCTTTACCAGCAGACTCGTGGGTGAAGAAAGGCATTGCTTCATCTGAGACCGAAACAACATCGAAGTTTGTCCCTTTTAGTGACGCGCAGCTTGTCGAAGATACCTCAGTCCAGCAGGAAGATACTGTTGAACATTTGTCACCAAACTCAAGATCTGAACATTCAACTGATCCACAGAACTCTGTTTCGCCACCGGACCAGTTGTTTGAAGAACAGACACGTCCTGGGAGACATCGTTATTTTCTTCGTTCTAACGTTAAAGACTAATAAATTCATACTTTTTGATTCTTCCCCTGACATACTACGTTACCCCCAACGTTGCTACTGTTCAGTCTGAACACTTGTATTATTGTGATTGTTTTTTGTATGTATTGAGTTTCGTTCTACTCGTGTTTTTGCTTCCACAGCTGAGAGACATTTTGCATATACATTGTGAATAAAGGCCGTAGGGCCGCGCGTGTACTTCCTTCTGGTTAGTAGGTCTTGACGCCAGGTTAAAGACCGTCGGTTCCTGGGAACTCCTAGGGATTGACTATTACTACACAGAACGAAGTGCGTCAAGAAACGTTGTGGATGGTCATAGGGGATGGCGTTTTCAAAGCTGATGGACTTGGAAGAAGCTCAGGCGCAAAGATTCAAACTGCAACAACTTATTCGTACCAAATGTTTTATGTTTCAAATGTTCGTATTGCTTTTGATTATTTTTGCACTATTGGCATGTGGGGTGTATTACATGATGTCTTACTTCTTACCTTCTGCCATACCTACTCCTACTTCTGACCCTAAACTTACCTCCACTGCATCCCCTCATTCCTTCCATATCTTACCCGAACACGAGCAGGCTAGACGTGCAGAATTCCGAAATAATTCCTTTATTCAGCTCCTTCATCAGCACCAGTTAGTGGTTAACACTACTAATTGTTGGGTGTGTGGGCTGATGCCACATACCACGGATAAGGGAATTCCATATCTGGTCTTACCGTATAGTTCCCAGGGTTCAGCTCGAGCATTTCAAACAATGTTTCGAAGTGCACTAGATTCTTACCCCAGTCGAGAGCCACGTTCTCCCTACTTTGGCCCTGGCTCGTATCATAAGCCTTTGTCTATAGCGATAGAAGATTTAGATAGAGATATCTATGAGCCGTCGCTCATCCCAGAGGAAGAGGTACAAGCCTATAGGGTCCTAAGTAAGGTTGAGTATAGTGCGCTCACGAGTGAAAAACAGCTTAGAAGCTCGCCTCCGATATGGGTCGTACCCCACATTGGTAATTTTTGTTTAATGGGTCGTGGCCGAAGATCGAAAGCCCGGCTTGGAGAGAGTGCTTGCACCGAGAATTACATTCTGCCGATAGTCTCGTCCCCTGTGTTTCTGGCTGCCAAGGGTACATACTTTGTCTGCCATGATCGTGCGTATGCATGGTTGCCCTCCGACTTTGTGGGCTCATGTTTTATCGCAAATCTGTTGCCTCCGACGTTCACTGTAGATGCAGACTATCACAAGACTAGAGTTGTGAGAGGTGTAATTAGCGAAGAGGACACTGCCGGTCAAGAGGCAGGAGACTTTTTCAAGGGTTTCCTCCCGTTTTGGGGGCCTATGGCTAATAGTAGGAACCTGAGACAATTGACTCGAGTGGTGGAATCGACAGCTAATATTACTGCCAGTGCCCTTGGTAATATCACCACAGAACTTCAGGCGGATAGGCTTATGACGTTACAAAACCGTATGGTTTTAGACGTGATCCTAGCAGATCGAGGTGGGGTATGTAAGGTGATCCATTCGAGCTGCTGTATTTTCATTCCAGATAACGCTCCGACCGTTTATCAAGCCATCTCAAAGCTGCATAAGATCTCTGAGTCCATACACGTGGACGTAGGGGATTGGACGCTGCTTGGGTGGTTTTGGGGCCTGATGTCGACTTGGGGTTGGAAGATTCTGATGATTATCGGAGTTGTTGTGGCATTCCTGTTCACGTGTTGCCTTTGTGTACAGTGTGGTCCTGCCTTATGTGGCCTCTGTGCTACGACGTGTATAAGACAACCACCTGTTACCGGAGGTGCTCGGTTGGACAGAGTGATGTTACAGCAACATCTAGATGGTCTGATGAATATCGAATATGATTCCGACTAGTGCTTGCCTACATGAGGGCAAAAGGAGCGTCTGAGGTTCCGTGACAATTGTAAATGGTGTTTTCAACTCGCACGAATATGATCGAGTCTGGTATCTATGAACCGCAAATAACGAGTTTAGTGGGTGTACGCAGTTTCGCTGTATTAACCTAAACCGTTCGTCTGTTTCGTGGGTTTTTCTATCTGTACCCACGGGTTCCATCTTAGATACGGCATCCATTTTGTTTCTTGCCCTCAACTAGCCAGCGAATGGACGTTGTCCGCTTCGCGACCCTGGGATTCCTAAGACATTAGCGGAAGACACATTTCCTCTGAAAGTGTCTTTATGACGAGGGGGATGATACTATAAGGCAGATGGCCCCGCTCGAGGCTCATCTTGCCGTGCCGGTCTATTGTCTCAGCCGTGCATCCCATTAGGCACGTCCCTTTGATGCCTGTAGCTCGTGTTTCCCGATACCTCCTCTTTTACACCCTTTTCGATCTCCCCACTGTTTCCATCTTCCTCTGCATCTGTCCTTGTTCCTTATTCGATCTGTTTTACTGCCGATTGGAATGTACTAATGGTGGGAAGATGGGTTTTTACAGTTGGGAACCGCCAAATGTTTCCGCACTTATGTTCCGGACCTTGAATGTATCAAAGTGACCAAAGCGACCCCTCTCGGGGATAATTATGGGAACCGAGTTGTAAACCTTTGTGTACCATATAAACCCTATGGGAGAAACATGTATAAAAGGAGCGACCCACTTGCAGCAATTTGAAGCAGTCTCCCCAAGTTGCACGTGTTGTACTTGCTGTGACTTCTGTGTTCCCTGCAGTAATAAACCTCGAATCTTTGACGCCGAAGGAAGTGTCCCGTGTCTCTGTCACTTGTACGCCGGAACAGGTTACCCACGAAGGTTTCAGGTGTTGTCCCCTGGCACCGCTGGGTCTTAAAAGAACCCAGTCCTTCAATGTGTTAATGCCCCACAGCTCGCAGCGGGGCCTCTGTCTACAGTCAGACCCCAGAACCTCACATGTCCTATGTGCTGCCAACCAGAGGCACCCTGGCAGTGCCAGTTGCTCTCTGCGGGATCTGTGGGAGAACTTACCCTACCTCACCACCATGATGTCATGTCACCCCACTGCCAACCAAAGCCACCCCACTGCCACCCCACTGCCACCTCATTGCCACTTCATACTCTGGCATGGGAGCTGCAGAGATTACAGGCACTTCTCTGTTTCACATGACCCTCACATCTGGAACCACACCCAGCACCAGGCACACGCTTGTTCACTCTGTTGTGGCTCTGCAGGTTCCATGCACCCACTCAAACACTCTCTGTGTAGAAGGTCCACCATGGAAGAGGTCATACACTGACATCCAGCCTGGGGGTGCACCAGGCACACGCGTGCTTACGCACTCCATCTGGTGGAGGTGCAGCGTTCACCACAGGTCTGTGGTTGTAGAGCCAGGCCTGCGTTACTCCAGGGCCGGCTCTAGGCTCATGGTGGCCCTGTGCAGGGAGCGTAGGTGGGGGCCCCGGAAGAGGGGGTCCGGACCCTCATGGACATCGATTCGCCAAAATATTATGGGTGACAAAAGCGACATGTCACTCCCTTTCACACCCAGTGACATCACAGGCGTGTCTAACCTTGGACTTTCGACGGCCTCCTTTTTACTGCTTGAGGTGTTATGGAAAGAGCAAGAAATGGAGACAACAGAAAAGTAAACAAAGCTCCATGGGCCCTCTTTAGTTTCTGTTCTCTCTGTCAGTCAGTCTCTCTCTCTGTCAGTCAATCTCTCTCTCAGTCAGTCTCTCTCTCTGTCAGTCTCTCTCTCTGTCAGTCTTTCTCTCTCTGACAGTCTCTCTCTCAGCCAGTAAGTCTCCCAGTCTCTCTCTCTCTCTCTTAGTCTCTCTCTCTGTCAGCCAGTCACGCTCTCTCCCAGTCAGTCTCTCTCTCTCCCAGTCAGTCAGTCTCTCTCAGTCAGTCATTCTCTCTCTACCTCAGTCAGTCTCTCTCTCTCTCCCTGTCAGTCCCCCTCTCAGTCAGTCTCTCTCTCTCTGTCAGTCTCTCTCAGTCAGTCAGTCTCTCTCAGTCAGTCAGTCTCTCTCAGTCAGTCAATCAGTCTATCTCTCTCAGTCAGTCAGTCTCTGCCTCTCTCTCTGTCAGTCAGTATCTCTCTACCTCAGTCAGTCAGTATCTCTCTACCTCAGTCAGTCTCTCTCTCTGCCAGTCAGTCTCACTCTCAATCAGTCTCTTTCTCTCTGTTAGTCAGTCAGTCACTCTCTTAGTCAGCCAATCTTGCTCTCTCTCTCTGTCAGTTTCCTAGCCATTCAGTCTCTCAGTCAGTCAGTATTCAGTCTCTGAGTCAGTCAGTCAGCCAGTCTCTCTCTCTCTCAACTCTCTCTCTCTCTCCATTCTCTCTCTCAACTCTGTCCACTCCATCTCCACTGTCTCTCCACTCTCTCTCCACTGTCTCTCTCTCCACTTTCTCTCTCTCTACTCTCTCTCCACTCTCTCTCCACTATCTCCCTCCACTGTCTCCCTCCACTCTCTCTACTCTCTCTCCACTCTCCCCCCACTCTCTCTCCACTCTCTCCACCCTCTCCCTTCACACTCTCTCTCTACTTTCTCTCCACTCTCTCTTTCTCTCCGCTCTCTCCCTCTCTCCCTCCACTCTCTCACTCCACTCTCTCACTCTCTCTCTCACTCTCTGTCTCACTCTCTTTCCACCCTCTATATACTCTCTCCACCCTCTTTCTACTCTCTCTCCACTCCCTCTCCACTCTCTCTCCACTCTCTCTCTCTGCACTGTCTCCTCCACTGTCTCCCTCCACTCTCTCCCTCCACTCTCCCTCCACTCTCTCTCCACTCTCTATGCACTCTCTCTCCTCTCTCTCTTCTCTCTCTCCACTCTCCACTCTCTCTCTTCTATCTCTCTCTCCACTGTCTCCCTCCACTCTCTCTCCAATCTCTCTCCCCACTGTCTCTCCACTGTCTCTCCACTCTCTATCTCCTCTCTCTCTCTCCTCTCTCTCTCTCTCTCCACTCTCTCTCTCTCTCTCTCTCCACTCTCTCTCTCCACTCTCCACTCTCTCTACACTGTCTCTCTCTCCACTTTCTCTCTCTCTCTCCACTGTCTAGCTCCACTCCCTCCACTCTCTCTCTCTCTCTCTCTCTCTCTCTCTCTCTCTCTCTCCTCTCTCCTCACTGTCTCTTTCACCACTTTCTCTCTCTCTCTCTCTCCACTGTCTAGCTCCACTTTCTCTCCACTCTCTCTCTCTACTCTTTCTCCACTCTCTCTCTCTACTCTCTCTCCACTCTCTCTCTCCATTCTCTCCCTCCACTCTCTCTCCCTCCACTCTCTCTCCCTCCACTCTCTCTCCCTCCACTCTCTCTCTCTACTCTCTCTCCACTCTCTCTCTACTCTCTCTCCACTGCTTTCTCTCCACTCTCTCTCCACTGTCTCCCTCCACTCTCTCTCTCTCCACTCTCTTGCTCACTCTCTCCACTGTCTCCATGCTCTCTCCACTCTCTCTCTCTCCACTGTCTAGCTCCACTCTCTCTCAACTCTCTCTCTCTCTACTCTCTCTCCACTCTCTCCCTCTACTCTCTCTCCACTCTCTCTCTCCACCCTCTCTCCCTCCACTCTCTCTCTCTACTCTCTCTCTCTACTCTCTCTCCACTCTCTCTCTCCACTCTCTCTCTCCACTCTCTCTACTCTCTCTCCACTGTCTTTCTCTCCACTCTCTCTACTCTCTCTCCACTGACTCTCTCTCTCTACTCTCTCGCTACTCTCTCTCTCCACTCTCTCTATACTCTCTCTCCACTGCCTCACTCCACTCTTTCTCCACTCTCTCTCCACTCTCTCTCTTCACCCTCTCTCTCCACCCTCACTCTCTCTCCACTCTCTCTCTCTACTCTCGCTCTCTACTCTCGCTCTCTACTCTCTCTCTCCACACTCTCTCTCCACTCTCTCTCTCTCCACTCTCTCCCACTCTCTCTCACAAAGTAGTGTGCGTTCCATGGGCATCCGCAGAAATGTTTCCGGGGGGGCACATTTTTAACTTCATCTCCATCCCCCTTGCACCCTTCTCCCCTCTGCCTTGCAGCACCCTTCTCGCCCTCCCCCTTGCACCCTTCTCCCCTCCCCCTTGCACCCTTCTCCACCAGCGCCTTGCACCCTTTTCTACCTTGCACCATTCTCCCCTCTGCCTTGCACCCTTCTCCCCTCTGCCTTGCACCCTTCTCCTCTCTGCCTTGCACCCTTCTCCCCTCTGCCTTGCACCCTTCTCCCATCTGCCTTGCACCCTTCTCCCCTCTGTTTTGCACCCTTCTCCCCTCTGCCTTGCACCCTTCTCCCCTCTGTTTTGCACCCTTCTCCCCTCTGCCTTGCACCCTTCTCCTCTCTGCCTTGCACCCTTCTCCCCTCTGCCTTGCACCCTTCTCCCCTCCCCCTTGCACCCTTCTCCACCAGCGCCTTGCACCCCTTTCTACCTTGCACCATTCTCCCCTCTGTTTTGCACCCTTCTCCCCTCTGCCTTGCACCCTTCTCCTCTCTGCCTTGCACCCTTCTCCCCTCTGCCTTGCACCCTTCTCCTCTCTGCCTTGCACCCTTCTCCTCTCTGCCTTGCACCCTTCTCCCCTCCCCGTGGCACCCTTCTCCTCTCCACCTTGCACCCTTCTCCCCTCCGCCTTTCACCCTTCTCCCCCTCCCCGTTGCACCCTTCTCCCCTCCGCCTTGCTCCCTTCTCTACTTTGCACCCTTCTCTACCTTGCACCCTTCTCCTCTCTGCCTTCCACCTTTCTCCCCTCTGCCTTACACCCTTCTCCTCTCTGCCGTGCACCCTTCTCCTCTCTGCCTTGCGCCCTTCTCCTCTCTGCCTTGCGCCCTTCTCCTCTCTGCCTTCCGCCCTTCTCCCCTCTGCCTTGCACCCTTCTCCCCCTCCGCCTGGACTCCAAAACGTAAGCTGATCACTTTCTTCAAACAAAATAATTTTGACCCAATAGACAAGCTTTTTATTTTTAGTAAATGCATGGCAGGTGCTCTACTATCAGTTTACAGTTTTAATCCAGTATCCATATGTACTCTGGCTATACAAGGAAAGTGTCACCATCCCAAGCCAAGGACACACACTAAATACTAAGAACTACCAACAATATATCGGCCAAACAAGGGTGGGCAGAGAGCACATCACCCTCACATGCATTCATGTTTTAATGAGGATGCTTTTCTCTCACAATAAAATTAATGTTTGTACAAATGCCATTTTGACACCTCTATGTGCTGTACATAACGATTGTCACTGTAACTCGGCTTACCGAACTCAAAGGGAAGGTTGACTTGGTACACCGAGAGAATAACAAATGACTCGAGGACTTAAACAGATGTCAGGGTGAGCGTGAAACGGACTACGATAAAGCAAGCAATTAAAATTGTATTTTGTTTAAAAGAACCATGACTTGTCGGAAAACACAGTTTCTATTATGTGTAAAAGTTCCTAAAAATGTCACAGTGATTACAAACTATATTACACAGGCACGTATGTTGGAGAAAGGACCTACAGGCTGTCTGAACAGAGATCAGATAATCTTCCCTTACTTGCAGGCCCGTTATCCCATTCCACTGAGACCTCTGTTTCACCTTTCAACAATAAAAATACACTTACTCACTGTCTCGTTCCTTGTCCCAAACTTGGTGGCTGAGGAAGTGCTTCTGCATCTGGAGAGTTCTTTCTAATGATTATAATTCACCATGGGCCAACCTGTGCACAAGGCACACAGCAGAACACTGCGTCTTCGCCACATGACAGCATGCCAGCTCTCCACATTTACCGAGGCCCACTCAAGAGGGGTGTGCAAATCGCTTTCACTTTCGCAATGTTAGACATGCGTAGTCGAGCCGCTAAAATCATCCAGAAAATGTAAGCATGCTTTTAAAATGCTGATGTGGAAACACAGAGCCAGCTTCAACACTGTAATTGTGTCTTTAGATAACTTGTAGGGGAGGCAGGGAAGCAGTTTATAGGTTTCGCCTAGCGGAAGCTGCGCTCTGCGCAGCTTTTCCGCGCAGGCGAAATCCTGTTGAGAACTGTAGTGTGGCTTTTGTTCGGCCCTCGTCCTTGATTGGCTGGCTCCGTAAACGGAGCCTTGCCATTGGACGAGGGGCCTGTCCGTCAATGCCGGACCAGACACGGGGGCGTTCCCGACATTCTTTGGCTTTTGCCGACGTCACGCGACGCCGGGAACGCCCCCGTGTCTGTTCCGGCATTGCCGGCACCTCCCTTGCTGCTCGGGTCTCCTTATAATAATCTCCCGCCTCCCTCGTCCTCTCCCGCCCCCCTCCCGACGTCCGTGACCTTTCCCGCCCCCCTCGTCCTCTCCCGTCCGCCCCCCCCCCCCCCAGAGCGGAGGAGGGAAGCCCGACTTGCCCAGCAGTCCATCGTTTGTGTCGTGACTCTCCCGGCTCACTAGCTGCCCCTCTCCCGCCTCCCTCGTCCTCTCCCGCCCCCCTCCCGACGTCCGTGACCTTTCCCGCCCCCCTCGTCCTCTCCCGTCCGCCCCCCCCCCCCCCAGAGCGGAGGAGGGAAGCCCGACTTGCCCAGCGTTTGTGTCGTGACTCTCCCGGCTCACTTACCCGGAAGCGGAAGCACGGTTGTCAGACGGGTCAATGTCAGCAGCAGTAGCATGGCGGCTGCGATGCTTTTGCGAGTCTTGCGGTGCGCCTTGCCGAGGGCGGGCGGGAGCCTGAGCCTGCAGACCCGGGGGATGAGGGAAGGTACGTGAAGTATTAGTATAGATATTGTTTTTTATATCTGCAGAGGCCTTCATTAGAATCTGTGGGTTAATTAGCAGATACTGCTGTAAATATAAAATCTAACTTGTTGAAATTCTTATATTATGGCTACAGCTACACAGGGCGAGTGGGCACGGAAATGTCCATCCAGATTTCCCTTCAGAACAATATAGCAATGTCCCTGTTACTGGATCAGCACAGACGGGCCTCCGTGAGACGCTCTTTCGTATGCTGATTGCCTTTTGTGTCTCCTTCACAGAGGTGCACATGTGCTCCTCACAGGCTCCGGTGTCGTGCCCCAGACACACACACACCAGCCCTCCTTTTGACCCTCCAGACGGCGGTGGACGCCGAAGGCTCACTTCCCTGCTTTGTTTACCTGCCTTGTTTGCCTCCCCTGTATGTTTCAAAGGCTAAAATCTACGTTTCTGTCTGTCGGAGGAGGGGGGCATGGGGGATACACATGACTTATTTTAAGACCCCGCATGGTGTCCTTTCAAACAGAAATTCGGCTTCTCTTTCCCCACTGAGAACACGGATTTGGAGGCCCGAGCCAGTAAAGTAAAATGAATGAGCAAACAGACAGCGAGCCCTCCGAAGAGAGAGAAAGGATGTGGATTGCGAGCATTTGACACGGGGGCGATTATCTATCCCAATTGCAGGATGTGCCGTTCCGTCTTTGTCATGCAAACAGGAAAAAGTCCGGGGACCCGTAATAGCCCCTGGGCGGTTTGTGTATTGGAATCGGCGCGGGCCTTTCAGGCTATCAGACAGGGAATTACAGCGGACTGGGAGAGCTGAAATACGGGCAGCCCAGGGCATTAGCGCAGATTTAGTTAATACACATTTATTGAGGTCGAAAGAGCGGGGTTGGACCAGGAGAAGTGGGATCTCGGAATGTTTAAAAATAAGATAAACATTCACGTTTACATACACGTGTTTGTACTTTTAAACTTTACAACCACGCTTCAAAAATTCGCATTGTCAAGAAAAGCGAAAAACTCTTCGATACTACCAGCTCATTGTTGTTAAATGCTGGTCGCAATGTATTTGTATGCTCGCTTTTGATGTTTCGAATTTTACTGTATAGAGGTTGCAACCTCGGCTGTTTAACACACAAACATTCCATCAAATCTAGAGCTGCATGGCCAAGCGGATGGTGCCCCGCTAGGACCATTACAACATGTTTGAATAGTTGTCTCCAACCAGTTTGGACAGTCCAACTGCCTGTGCGCTCCCAAACACTAACCGCCTTGGTCGCCTAGATGAAGACTCTATGTGTGAGTTGCGCACATGACTGGTATGTGGAGCAGAAGCGCTGCTATTCGGAAAGCACGTTGTAAGACTGCATGTCAGTGGGAAACTGTGTGTTTTAGTAATATATTTATTTAAAGTGAGAAGTTTTTAAACAGAAATTGAAAAATCATTCCTGCCACCGACCTGATGACATTTCAATTAGTGAAGTAAGAGGCGAGTCGGGGGTCATGTGTACCCTGTAGGTGGGCTAGGTACAAATTTTACATGGAACATAATTGTAGTCTATTAAATCAAAGAAAAAAGAGTGCCTCTAATAAGAGAAATTCTGAAAGCACATTGTTTTTATATAATTGTCTTTTATGGTAAACTTTTACCGAAATAAAGATTTTTTTGAATTGAATTGAATTGAAAGCACATATTTGAAGGTGTTCTCATGTGCTATGAAGAACAAGGCGGCTCAGTAAAAATAAGATATTTGCCCAAGATCACACAATTTGAGACCAGTTTATGGACCAAGAGCATTACAGTTAGGTTGAATAGATTATTCATGTAATCAGACCTGCAGGTCTGGTAAGGTTTTTATGATTTTTCAAAGCTTGCTACTGATGGAAAACCCATCTTCTACTGTTGATTACACTATCCTGTGGGCCATTCAATCATTTTCACAAGTTTGGGTGGCTGAACAAGGGATGCCTTTGCAATTGTGTGTCAGTTACTGTTGGTGCTTACTGACCGGGGACTTGTCTTAGGTATCACCCAGAGAGGAGCAAGCACATCAATTGCTACTTGCAACACTTATTTGCAATAACAACTCTAGACATGCCACACAAATGCTCAGTTGTCTGCAAGACCCATTGTTACTCATTCTTTACAAAATACACAAAGTGAGTTTTGACTTTGCTCAGAGCAATATTGGACTTACTTTCATAAGTGTTTTAATTTCAAAGGCCCTTGATTCAGACTGCAGGCTATCAGTTGCTTGGGCACCGACATTACAACTCTTTTCTCTTTATATATCTTTACATAAAAGTATATCTGACCATAGATATGATCATGCGACCTTTATCAAAAAAATCCAGTAATGGATATATGATACGGTGAGAAAGGGCTACCTGTTCTTAATGGTGGTGGAGTAAGACGATTGTTTAACATGTATGCAGAGCATCGATTTTTTTAAAGGGAGAGCTGTGTGGGCTGTGTTGGGCTGAGAGCTGTGTGGGCTGTGTTGGGCTGAGAGCTGTGTGGGCTGTGTTGGGCTGAGAGCTGTGTGGGCTGTGTCGGCTGTGGGCTGTGTGGGCTGAGAGAGCTGTGTGGGCCGTGAGAGCTGTTGGCAATATAAATAACAATGCCATTTATTTATAAGTAAAAAAAAAAGAAATGTCATGAGCAATGCCAATAACTCTAACTTTTCCAAAGGCGAAACCATTGCATTGTAAATGCTTGTTTTAAGGGTGCCACAATCACATTAGGAGGTCCCCAGCCCATGTAGGCCCCCAAACCCGGACAACCCCTCACCCCTCACAGACAGCCCTGGCCTCCTCCCTTCTCGAAGGAATAGTGCCCTGAGGAGAATGCACCATCCTAGGGCCCCCACCCCCTCCTCTTTCCGGGCCTGGCTGGTGGCTTTGACTGAAGAGAAACAATGGAAGTTGATACTTTGTTTCTCTTCAGTCAAAGGTCAGCAGCGCGAGGAGCAAGGAGCAGGCTGCAGACAGCAGCAGCTGCTTTAGAGAGAGAGAGACACAGCTCTCTACCGGAGAGCTCAGCTGAGGGGCCCCCTTCATCGACAGGAGACGTGGCGGCCCCTGGGGTTTGGCGGCCCTGTGCAGGTGCACAGTTTGCACATGCCTAGGGCCGGCCCTGGTTACTCACTCATCCAGTCAAGTCGCTCTTCGGGTGAGGTTGCACTCAGGACTCAACTCTAATGAAGAAAGAATCCATTATTGATCAGTGAATAGATCTCCAGCTGCGCCGACCCTGGCACCCCTCAAGAAAAGACCCAGCAAGCAACACTCCAGGAAAGACAGCAGGTTTACTCCCCTCTCCACGAATCCAGACGCACCTGCAGATGACTCGAGAAGAGATGAAAAAATAACGGAACCCCAGTTACTCACGCTACCTTCAAATCCGCCATCAGCGCATTCCACCTCCTCAAAAACATAAATAAAGCGGCCCTCCAAGACAGAATCAGCACCGACGCACACAACAGCAAAGAACTCTTTGCCACCGTCAAGGAGTTCCCCAGGCCCAACAGCGAGACCACAGACGTGTCCCCCACCCAAGAGGTCTGCAACAAACGCAGCACCTTCTTCCACCACAAGATCAGGAAAATCTATGACAGCTTCAACACCGCCAGGCCCACCACCATCGTACACAACCAAGCCGCACAGCAACAGACCGTGCTCTTCTGGACCCTGCTCACAACAAAGGACACGCTCAAGACCATGAAGAGCCCTGATGGATCCTTGCCCACACCATAGCTTCCACACAGCAGCCGCTGCCATCGCACCCCAGCTTCCCCGCACCATCAACCGCCCCATTGAAACAGCCTCCTTCCTTGAATACTGGAAACATGCCAAGATTCACCCCCTGCTAAACAGGAGGCCCTCAGACCCGAAGGCCCGCAAGAACTTCAAACCAATCCCCCCTCTCCCCTCTTCACTGCCCAGGTCATTATGGGAATTGAAATATAATATTGCCATATTACATGCATAATGTATGTATGCGCAACTAGTAAATGCAGATGTTACGTTTGTTAGGGTTAAATCTGTGCCACCATTTTGCCTCTCAAAGATGCCAATTTCTAATATAATTGAAACTATTACTGGTCTTGGTAAGTTTTGTTTCTTCAAAGCTGAATCTTGCTCATTAACCCCTTGCCTGTGCTGAACGTTCTGCGCTAGTGCGGAACGTTCTGTTGTGCAGGCGGGGCTGCGATGTCAACGGACATGCGCAGTAGTACAGAGGAAGTGCATGTAACGTCCGTTGGACGTCGCCAGCAGCAATGGGGCTAATGCCTGCCTTTCCTATCACTTGGAGGCCTTCTCCCACCTGTCTAGTGGGGAAGATAAGCCAGACGACCTTGAACACTAGATAACTTGTGCCAGGCTGTGGAATTGAAACTTCTGATCTGTACCGCCATTGTATTACCCCGGAAGCTTGTTTCCTTCCCAGTGAAAGAATTGGCTTTGTAGTTTGGTTTGCCTTGTTCCCACCATGCACTGGGACAGGAACAGACTAATTTGCATACAGCCAGGTTCTAAGCTGGGATGGTGCAGTGAGCTAAAAAACGGTGTTAGATCTAGCCCTGATCTCTTGACTGGGTGAGAGTATTCTGCTTAATTCAGAAACTCTGTCCATCACCACCCCTTGTTGTTTAATTATTGCCAATGTATTACGACAGCTACCAGTGTTTTCCCAAAGTAGGTCTTTGTGGCCTCCGCAACATACATAATGTAACCTTATGCTTGTTAGAGTCAGTCTCTCATCAGCCTTAATAGGAGGCTGGTCAGATAGGACTCCACTGCAGTGTATTTTGTGAATAAACTAGTTTGTTTGCATTCTCTACTGCCTCATTGAATCTTCATTATTGGAAGGTTAGCAGAGGTCGAGAGTGACCCAGGTGGCCATAATTGGGTCACTACCTTCAGTTGGCACCTGAACATGGACTCCACCGGGAGGCCCATCCCACCCGTAGTCGGGCTGTGGGGTCAGGCTTGTGTCCAGTCAGATGGGCGGAACAGGGATCCCCATAAGATAGAGTATGGTTCTCGCGCCTGCCCCGCCTGTCTGATCAGTCGGCACTTTGTCTAGTAGTCATCTCAGCTTGGGTCCTGAAAAAGCAAAACCCTCGGATCTGACCGTTTGTCCTGAAGAGTCTGCAGTGGAGAATAACCTTGTTTGACCTGTTTGCACTAGGTGAGTTCATTTTGATTTTTGGTAAAAAGCGGTGTCATCTTGATTAACTTGGTGGGTTTGCAAACCCTTGTGATACGGAGCGTTTTTGAATGTTCTGCCAGGCCCCTTGTTGAATTTGGTTTATTCTTGAAAAGGCCGGGGGCGAGAGCCTATCTTGTCTTGGTGCAGACTGAGGACTGCTTTTGAGAGTTATTTTCTTTTGTGTATGTTTATCATGTGTGTGTGTGTACGTTGTTTGAGTGAATACGTGAATGTGTCTGATGTTGGAGTAGTGTGGTGCTTGGGGTGCTGCTGCTGTTCTTCTGAGCATCGGCTGGAGGAAAGGCAGCCTGCCCCTCCAGAAGGTACTCCGAGTTTTGAGATGTATGTGAAGCACTGTATTGGCACTAATATGTTTCGTACGTTAAGGCACAAGCATACAAGGGACAATACTGACCTTCAGAGGCCATTGGATGGTACCTTTGACAAACTGAAATTGAATTATTTACAGGACAAATTATTTGCTAGAAGAAGGAGGCAGTCGATGTTTGACCCTTTGCAGGTATGAAGGAAGGAAACTAAGCAGAGGCTTACATGGGCCAAGAAGGAGTCTATAAAGCAGGCAATGCAGACAGTGGTTCATAAAGCCTTATCTTATGATTGAGAACAAACTGAAAAGGGTATTGAATGTGCAGATACAAAGTTTTGATTACAATGTAATAAGTCTTAAGTCGTTTGAGAGGATGACAGTCCTTTTGTGGAGGATCTGCTGGAAACTCTTCCCCTTCCTCCCTATGCCCCGCAAAGAATATATCCTGGTGTTCCATCCTCTCAGTCCTCAGTTGCTCCTCTGCCTTCCCCTGGTCTTTCTGCAGACTCAACAGCTTCGGCTCCAGCCCGATCTGTCTCTCCTCCGGCTTCACATCCTGCGAGTGTGGTTACTCTAGGCACCCCCACAGTATCTGCTATTACTGCTCATGTATCTCCTCCTTCTCTTACACCTACCACACATCCATTACTGACACTGTCACCTATATCTGTAACTCTTGTGTCCTCTGCAGACATTTCATCCGCAGTGGTATGTATTAGTTGTGACACCGGTGCGAAGGCCAGATGGAGGGACTTGGGCGACAGCACAGGAGCGAATGGAACAGGTATTTATTTGATCAGATGTGGGTGAAGACGAAAAAAAGATGGTTGCAAATCAGGCAGCAAAGTGGGCTTGGAGTCTGATTTAGAATGTGGAGGATATATGGAGCGTGATGAAAGATTTTGATTTGTTTGTACAACAACATGCTCTTCAACATATGCCAACAACATTGATTGGTCTGTGGGAACAGTGTATTGTAGACACAGCTCCTCAAATTATTTATGATATTCAAGATCGTGTACATTCAGCTGGTATGCCCCTGCAGAGGTTCTTAGTAATGTTGAGACACTACTTGGTTATCGAGAAAGATTACATCACCATACTTCGACCAGTGTGTCGCAATATCCAATGAGGGAGGTGCACACTATTTTTCACCTCGAGATCCCAGAGCAGCGTAACCAGAGAGGAGATGTGTTTCAACAACTGGAGGTGGCTCATTTTCAGGAACAGTGGGTCTAACCCCGTGGAAGAGAAGTGAGATGCTAGCTCTTAAGAGTCAGTTGCCGGATCCGACAAAAAACCCTACGGCGTATTATAAAGAGTTAACAGAGGCTACCTACTCGTCAGTTATGACCGTAGCGGATATTGAGATGTTTTTCAGGTTGTTGGTGCCGGCGGATATATGGAGGCAGGTGCATACGCAGGATCCCAGGGGGGAATTGGGTGGCTCATGGGGTGAGAGTAAATCATGGATAAGGAGCGAAAGCCCGGTGAAAACACAGGGCTGAGATATTGGCCATATCCTCACCTATATGCATTCTCTTATCCCACCCAGACGAGTAGATTGGGATACGCTGACGGCATGTCCTTAAAAGAAAGAGGAGTGTGTGTTTGATTTATTGACTCAGTTTGAAGGGGTGTTCTTGGATTCAGTGGGTTGGATTTGTCAGTTAAAGGTGGTGTTCCTTTGTTCCATTGCTTGTTTCTTTATTGTGGCAATTTTGTCAGGGCTCGAGGTCGTAGATCACCTTACTGGACTTCAATATTGTACACGAAGTGAATGACAAACGCAAAAAGATATTTATTAAAAACTACTAACCAGTTAGAACCTCCTTGATAATTTTCGCTGGCTTCTTTGGTCAAGACAATTGGCCTAAACAAAAGTTGCTGAAAAAGGTATTTTCCAGGTGTTAGCCCAGGCCCGCGTACCAGCTATCCATTGCCACAACAAAGGAGCAGGCAATGAAACATGTTGGCCAATCCTGATTGGTCTGCAACATGCAGTTGTTTTTTAACCTTGAGTAAGCTCACGATTTTTGAATAAAATTGGCATCTGGTACATGGGAGTCTTAACTCAATTTAATTAGGAAACAGCTCAAGACCTGGCTGTTCGAGCAGTAGTGGACCCCTCTCCCCCAGCGCCTTGAGACCCTCCGGGTGAGTAGTGTGCTATATAAATGCATTGATTGATTTATTGATTTAATTAGAGATATTCTTTATCTCACAATAACCCAGGGTCTCTCTTTTTCTTTCTGACATGCACAAACATTATCTTCACCTTTATTGTTTGTACTAGACACTTCTTCTTCTTTTAGCTACCAATGATGAGAAAGGTGGGCACAACTGATGAGAACCGACCAGTAAGCTCCTTTGGTGTAGCGCACGTGAGGGGCCGGCTCACCTGCACACATTTCTTTGCTGTTTATACACCTGTATTGTTGGGGGTAAACTTGTAGTGAAGTGAATGACAATCCAAAGTTTTTATAAATATAAAAAATGATTGTGGGGTATAAGGATTGAGTACAATTGAGAAATTTCTAAATCAATAAGTCGGAATTTTGAAGTTGAACGCCCACTCTTAGTCCCTGTGGCGCTTTCAGGTCACAGAGCCAGCAGCGGCGTCATTGACGGCATCAAGTTACCTTTTTCTTCTGTGGCAGCTGAAACATCCAGAAGCCGATACCCAGAAGATGTTGAAGTCTTTTCTTTCCCTGAGACTTCGAACAGGAGACACGCTCTGCATCGAGCCCTTGCAGATACTTAGGAGCTAATTGATGAGACCTCTGTGCCACCGTTGCATCACCTTTTGAGATGCCGTGGCGGTGTGAAAATGTGCCACGTTGTGCCATATTTACAAAGTGACGCATCTAAGCAGATGCGTCACTTTGTAAAGCCCTGCTTTCCAATATACCTGCATCAGGTATAATGTAAGGAGGGGGTGTTTCCCCGCAAAAAAGGCTTGAAAAATTGTCGAACTGAAGTCTATGAGCTTTCACCGAGACACTTCTAGGACGCCACAGCGTCAAATCCTTACTCCTGACTCAGAGCAGGCGTACGACTGACGCAGTCACGGAGCCCCATGTGAAAGGACACATTGCTGGAGTGCGTCTGTTTTCAGACCCAACCCAGCAATGTGTCACTTTTGTGCCAGAGATGCATCAGGAATACCTACATATCTATAAATCCTTGAGTCATGGTCACCGTACAGTAATTACGGCACATCAGTGGGGTCGCAAGGAGGGCACACTAAGCAGGGTCCTTAGTCCCACAATAATCTAAAGTCCTGGATCAGGGTCCCAATATTTACACAATATTTCCCTTTGAAGTTGGCACAAACAGTTCCTCCAGCACACATCATCCAGTGCCGCCTGGCTCAAGCCAAGCTCACTCCAGGAGGCGAGACAGCATTGTGAGAGGCAGCAACCGTCCACTCAGGTGCAAGTGACGACACCTCCCACTACTCAGCCTGGTATGAGTCTCCCAGGAAAGGCAGGGCAAACACCAACCCTACCCCCCACTCTTGTGTCTGTCTAGTGTGAATGCACATCCCCTGCTCCTGTCACTCCAAACCAAGACAGGGAATACACAAAAGGCAGTGGCACACAGGATGGTTAATCAAAAAAATGCCCAATTTTTAAAAGTGGGATTTTCAATCACATAACATGAAAATCATCTTTACAAAAATATGTATTTTTAAATCTTCTGTTCAGGCATACTAAGCTCCATTTTTCTATCAGCTCCCAGTGGCAAGCTACTTTGTAAGTTTAACCGAGCAGCTTCCATGTTGACCTGTGGGAGAGATAACGTTTCAATGAAATACCCACTACGAGCATCCCATTGTGATCTGCTGGCCCTGCTAGCAGGTCTACGAGCATCCCAGTGTGATCCGCTGGCCCTGCTAGCAGCACTACGAGAATCCCATGGTGATCCGCTGACTCTGCTAGCAGCACTTCGAGCATCTCTGTGTGATCCGCTGGCCCTGCTAGCAGCACTACGAGAATCCCATGGTGATCCGCTGACTCTGCTAGCAGCTCTACGAGCATTCCATTGTGATCTGCTGGCCCTGCTAGCAGCTCTACGAGCAACCCATTGTGATCCGCTGAGCATCCCATTGTGATCTGCTGGCCCTGCTAGCAACTCTACAAGCATCCCATTGTGATCCGCTGGCCCTGCTAGCAGCTCTACGAGCATCTTATTGTGATCCACTGGCCCTACTAGCAGCTCTACGAGCATCCAAGTGTGATCCGCTGGCCCTGCTAGCAGCTCTACAAGCATCCAAGTGTGATCTGCTGGCCCTGCTAGCAGCTCTACGAGCATCCCAGTGTGACCGCTGGCCCTGCTAGCAGCACTACGAGAATCCCATTGTGCTCCGCTGGCCCTACTAGCAGCTCTACGAGCATTCCATTGTGATCTGCTGGCCCTACTAGCAGCTCTACGAGCATTACATTGAGATCTGGTGGCCCTACGATCATCCCATTGTGATCTGCTGGCCCTATTAGCAGCTCTACAAGCATCCCATTGTGATCTGATGGCCCTACTAGCAGCTGTACGAGAATCTCATTGTGATCTGCTTGCCCTACTAGCAGCTCTACTAGCATCCTGGTGTAATCTGCTGGCTCTACTAGCAGCTCTACATGCATCCCATTGTGATCTGCTGGCCCTACTAGCAGTGCCACTAACATCCCAATGTGATCTGCTGGCCCTACTAGCAGCTCAACTAGAATCCCGGTGTGATCTGCTGGCCCTACTAGAAGTTTCACTAACATCCCAGTGTGATAAGATGGCCCTACTAGCAGTGCCACTAACATCCAATTGTGATCTGCTGGCCCTACTAGCAGCTATACAAGCATCCCATTGTGATCTGCAGGCCCTACTAGCAGCTATACGAGCATCACTTTGTGATCTGCTGGCTCTGCTAGCAGCTATACGAGCATCACTTTGTGATCTGCTGGCTCTGCTAGCAGCTCTACGAGCATCCCATTATGATCTGCTGGCCCTACTAGCAGGTCTACGAGCAACCCAGTGTGATCTGCTGGCCCTGCTAGCAGCTCTACGAGCAACCCATTGGGATCCACTGAGCATCCCATTGTGATCTGCTGGCCCTGCTAGCATCTCTACGAGCAACCCATTGTGATCCACTGAGCATCCCAATGTGGTCTGCTGGCCCTATTAGCAGCTCTACAAGCATCCCATTGTGATCTGCTGGCCCATTAGCAGCTCTCAGGCATCCTAGCGTGATCGGCTGGCCCTGCTAGCAGCACTACTAGCATCCCAGTGTGATCCGCTGGCCCTGCTAGCAGCTCTACGAGCATCCCATTGTGATCTGCTGGCCCTGCTAGCAGCTCTACTAGCATCCCAGTGTGATCCGCTGGCCCTGCTAGCAGCTCTACGAGCATCCCATTGTGATCTGCTGGCCCTGCTAGCAGCTCTACCAGCATCCCATTGTGATCTGCTGGCCCTGCTAGCAGCTCTACCAGCATCCCATTGTGATCTGCTGGCCCTGCTAGCAGCTCTACGAGCATCCCATTGTGATCTGATGGCCCTACTAGCAGCTGTACGAGAATCTCATTGTGATCTGCTTGCCCTACTAGCAGCTCTACTAGCATCCTGGTGTAATCTGCTGGCTCTACTAGCAGCTCTACATGCATCCCATTGTGATCTGCTGGCCCTACTAGCAGTGCCACTAACATCCCAATGTGATCTGCTGGCCCTACTAGCAGCTCAACTAGAATCCCGGTGTGATCTGCTGGCCCTACTAGAAGTTTCACTAACATCCCAGTGTGATAAGATGGCCCTACTAGCAGTGCCACTAACATCCAATTGTGATCTGCTGGCCCTACTAGCAGCTATACAAGCATCCCATTGTGATCTGCAGGCCCTACTAGCAGCTATACGAGCATCACTTTGTGATCTGCTGGCTCTGCTAGCAGCTATACGAGCATCACTTTGTGATCTGCTGGCTCTGCTAGCAGCTCTACGAGCATCCCATTATGATCTGCTGGCCCTACTAGCAGGTCTACGAGCAACCCAGTGTGATCTGCTGGCCCTGCTAGCAGCTCTACGAGCAACCCATTGGGATCCACTGAGCATCCCATTGTGATCTGCTGGCCCTGCTAGCATCTCTACGAGCAACCCATTGTGATCCACTGAGCATCCCAATGTGGTCTGCTGGCCCTATTAGCAGCTCTACAAGCATCCCATTGTGATCTGCTGGCCCATTAGCAGCTCTCAGGCATCCTAGCGTGATCGGCTGGCCCTGCTAGCAGCACTACTAGCATCCCAGTGTGATCCGCTGGCCCTGCTAGCAGCTCTACGAGCATCCCATTGTGATCTGCTGGCCCTGCTAGCAGCTCTACTAGCATCCCAGTGTGATCCGCTGGCCCTGCTAGCAGCTCTACGAGCATCCCATTGTGATCTGCTGGCCCTGCTAGCAGCTCTACCAGCATCCCATTGTGATCTGCTGGCCCTGCTAGCAGCTCTACCAGCATCCCATTGTGATCTGCTGGCCCTGCTAGCAGCTCTACGAGCATCCCAGTGTGATATGATGGCCTTACTAGCAGCTCTACGAGCATCCCATTGTGATCTGCTGGCCCTGTTAGCAGCTCTCAGGCATCCCTGAGTGATCCGCTGGCCCTGCTAGCATCACTACTAGCATTCCAGTGTGATCCGCTGGCCCTGCTAGCGGAACTACAAGCATCCCATTGTGATCTGCTGGTCCTGTTAGCATCGCTACTAGCATCCCATTGTGATCTGCTGGCCCTGCTAGCAGCTCTATGAGCATCCCAGTGTGATCTGCTGGCCCTGCTAGCAGCTCTACTAGCATCCCAGCATGATCTGCTGGCCCTGCTAGCAGCTCTACTAGCATCCCAGTATGATCTGCTGGCCCTGCTAGCAGCTCTACTAGCATCCCAGCATGATCTGCTGGCCCTGCTAGCAGCCCTACTAGCATTCCAGTATGAACTGCTGGCCCTGCTAGCAGCTCTACTAGCATCCCAGCATGATCTGCTGTACCTGCTAGCAGCTCTACGAGCATCCCATTGTGATCTGCTGGCCCTGCTAGCAGCTCTACGAGCATCCCAGTGTGATATGATGGCCTTACTAGCAGCTCTACGAGCATCCCAGTGTGATCCGCTGGCCCTGCTATCAGCATTACGAGCATCCCATTGTGATCCGCTTGCCCTGCTAGCAGCTCTACGAGCATCCCAGTGTGATCTGCTGGCCCTACTAGCAGTGCCACTAATATCCCAGTGTGATCTGCTGGCCCTACTAGCAGTTCTACGAGCATCCCAGTGTGATCTGCTGGCCCTACTAGCAGTGCCACTAATATCCCAATGTGATCCGCTGGCCCTGCTAGCAGCTCTACAAGCATAACATTGTGATCTGCTGGCCCTGTTAGCAGCTCTCAGGCATCCCATTGTGACCTGCTGGCCCTACTAGCAGCTCTACAAGCATAACATTGTGATCTGCTGGCCCTGTTAGCAGCTCTCAGGCATCCCAATGTGATCTGCAGGCCCTACTTCCAGCTCTACGAGCATCCTATTGTGATCTGCTGTCCCTACTAGCAGTGTCACCAACATCCCAGTGTGATATGATGGCCTTACTAGCAGTGCCACTAACATCCCATTGTGATCTGCTGGCCCTGATGTTTAGGAGCAGGGCTCCTACTTTTATACAGCATTTCTTTTGTTCTTTCAGGCCAGGGGGGCCTTTGCCTAACCTAGTTCAGTCCTTGAGCACTTTGTTTTGTCGACTCTGGCTTCTACTTTCAGTGAGCAGGGCAGGGACATCAGACGCTCCGCAGGAGGTGGAGCCAGCATTGTGGTGACAAGTACAGTCCAGGAGCACTCTGTTGACAGTCTTCGCCTCTCTCTTCACAAGGTGCAGGGCAGAGTCATAAGTCGCTCCCCAGGGGGCGGATCCAGCATTGAGGTGGCAGAGCACAGCCCTATTCAGAGTGAAGGGGCACTCTCCACACCCATCCTGGTGTAATCTCCCTATTCGCCACCTGTCAGCCCCAGCCTGTCTCCTGGAATGCCCCAGCCCTGTCACTCACAGAAACCAGACAGCAGATACACATCCTAGCAGAGGTGGGCTGAAATGTTTAGGCAAGCAAAGCCTAACTTTCTAAAAGTAGTATTTGCAAACACAGGATATTAAAATAAACTTTACTAAAAGAAGTATTTTATTATTCTGAGTTCAGGCATACTAAACTTGACTTTCTACCATGCTCTCTGAGTCTGTTAGGATTATATAGTGCAATAATTCCAGCAGCCCATTCTGGCCTATGGAAAGCAGGTAGCCTTACAATAGGGAAAAACGAAAATGGCTGTAATTCACTATTAGGACATGCCACACATATCAGGGCTTGTCTTACCTTATGCTTACAATGCATCCTGCCTTTGGGTCTACCAGAGGGGTGACTAATATGAAGTTAAGGGAAGGTTTAGGGACTGGCAAGTTGGTGCACTTGCACAGTCAGCATGACAGTGCCAGACGGCACGCAAGTTCTGCAATGGCAGACCTTAGACACATTTTACGAGGCCGCTTCTGTGGGTGGCACAAACAGTGCTGCAAGCCCCACCAGCAGCATTTGTACTTACAAGCCCTGGCACTCCTGGTGCACTTTACTGGGGACTGACAGTAAACCAAATAAGCCAATCATGGAAACCAATCAATGTATACATTTTTCATAGGGAGCACTTGCACTGTGGCACTGATTGGCAGTGGCACAGTGCTCTGAGCAGCTAATACCAGCAAAACACATGAGGCACATCAGCAAAAAGTGGAAGGGAGATTCACGCCAAGGTGCCAGGTCTAACAACTACGAGGATCCCATTGTGATCTGCTTGCCCTGCTAGCAGCACTACGAGCATCTCATTGTTATCTGCTGGCCCTGCTAACAGCTCTACTAGCATCACAGTATGATCTGCTCGCCCTGCTAGCAGCCCTACTAGCATCCCAGTATGATCTGCTGGCCCTGCTAGCAGCTCTATGAGCATTCCAGCATGAGCTGCTGCCCCCACTAGTAGCTCTTCTAGCATCCCAGTGTGATGTATTTGCCCTACTAGCAGCTCTTCTTACAATCCAACCTGATCTGCTGGCCCTACTAGCAGCTCTACAAGCATTCAAGCGTGATCTGCTGGTTGCAGATTACTCTCAGTGGTCACTGAGATGGAGAGAGTTGTCCAGTTCCACTATGGTCGCCAGTGTAGCAGATGTGCAATGACCAAGATCACACATAGCTTCAGAGCCACAAACACCAAGATCACACAGTGCTTCAGTCTACACCATAAGCTAAAACTCAGAGTTAAGGAAGTTTTCAAGTGGTTCGTGTTTAAGTGGGAATCATTACAATAAATGAAAAAGAATATATCTATTTTTCAGAAGAACATTGACATGAAAGAGGGAAATCAGATGACATTGTAAAATACACAATGTATAAACAACTAATTAGTTCAGACCATTTCCAATTTTTGACAAACTTTCAAAGACTTTTCCTAGATTATCTGTAAGACAGAATCCACGTGATTCATAACACAACGGATGAATTCACCCTGACAATAAATATGCTTGTAGTAGTCACACCTACAGCCAGTGTTTGAAATAAAAGACAAAAAAATGTCTTTCTTTCATTGATCAAAGTCAGACACAAGCACAACATATAATCGATTCCTCAAGGAGGGCTAAAGTCTTTGGAACAGCGAGGGCTAAAGTCTTTGTCACAAACACTTCACCTTTCCGCGTGCCCTAAATGAGGCAAAGGAAGGCAGGAGACATGAACCTGCGTGGTGTTCGCTACCCCTACTCGGGGAGACTGGACCCTACGAGAGCCGCTGAAGGAGCTTCGCAGGAAGTGCAGCCCCCTGCAGCGCTGGGCGGGGCGTCAACACCATGGGTGATTACCAGTCTACACAAACATGTGCGGGACATCTAACATGGGCTTCTATTGGAATTCTATAACATATATTAGCAAGCCCATTATCGGCGTTTTAGCGGCAATATCCTGCCGCTAAAACGGCAATAATTTGCCCCTTAGTTTTAACATACAAAATATTTTTGCTATCAAAATTTGCACAGTAACAATATATTTTACATTTGTCAACGTAAAAGACAACCTCGCATTGGAAACCTAATCAATAGAAAGTCCCTAGGGTGCAACAGTTGCAGCCTAAAGGTGGATCCTATATCTGCCTCTGCCAGCAATGTCCCAGGTCCCGGCTCCTGCAGCATTCATTGCCTGATCCAGCATACTTAATTGAGCACAGTGTCCAATCAATAGCCTTATTGACAGATTGACCCTTGGATCACACTGCACCCTCCTGGGTCTTTCTTTGGAACCACCCCTAAGGGGGGCACTCAAAGGCCCCCTGTGGGATGATATTAAATGGACCTGCCACCCTACCCAGGCAAGGCTAGGATTGACCCTTAGTGGCTGCTGATTTTTGCGTATGTCACACCCAGACAACACCCGACCAGGATCTTGAACCCCTTCATAAACCCCTGGCTGAGCTGCAGCTGTGCTGCTTTAAACATACAGCCATGACACCATCGCTTGCCAGTTAACCCAAGAGGGGGCCTTAACCAACAAAGGGTGGTCATTCTTGATTTTTGGAGCCTCTATGCTTTGTCTTTTGAAATTACTTGGAATCTGTTTGTGAGGGTAGGCCACAGAAAGAACAGCAGTGCTTATATTTACACATCAAAACACACAGGGTGATGGACGGAATGTTGGACAATGGCAAAACATTTACCCCCAGTCACAGATCTGGGTTTAATCCATCGTTATTTTGCTCACCAGGCCACCCCAGTTCAGACATGGCCATATGCAAAACAGTCCTGGCCCTGTGCCTCATGGGCTCAGTGCAGCCCGAACTGCTAAGCCAGGTCTTCCCTGGACCGGAAACAAGCATCCTGGGACCGGTTTCTGTCTATCAGCCGTCATCGTGTGTTTTGTTTACATCTACACATCCCTGGGGCCTGAAGCATGACCTATAGTTGAAGTTCCAGCACGACTCCTACTTTGCCCCTCCCCCCTTCATGAATTACCGGTTGCCCCTGAGCCCGTCCGAAAGGGCTGACTTGGCAGCCTCAACCTTCTGCAGCTTCATGAATCTCAGCCGTGTGTTTCACATTTATCTGATGCCACCTAAGGGTGGGTCAGGAGGCCTTAATGCACCTAAATTCTTTGTGATAGTCACTCCATGCAGTGCCAAGCTCATCAGGCACACAAACTATCCTATTCTGGTGGCAATGCCAAGTGTGTCCCCAGGCTTAGGAGTCGCTCAGTCATGATTGCCTGAGAAATCGAGAAACCTATGACCCAATTCATCATTGTCTCCTCCACCCTTTTTTGAAATGCCAATGCCAAAACTTTAAGAATGCTAAGGCACATCTGCAATTAACTCATAGATGTGTACATAGTTACCATCCCAAATCGACTCTTTCACATCTGCAGAAATGTGCCTGCCCAACTGGTCAGGCTGCGAATGCACACCCCCCAAACCCATGTTCGACAATGGCGCCAACATGCGTGCTGGCATAGATTCCTTTGGTGGGGCAGGCACTGTCTGCTGATGGTACTGCTTGTGCTTCACCACCTGCTTGTGAGGTACTAGCCACCACTGACCGCTGTTCCATCTGCACAGCAGGATGACTTGCTACTCCCACCTGCCCTTGTGTATCCAGTCTCCTTACGCCCTCCAAGTGGGCCACAAGTCTCCTGGCTCCAAGGTCGCTCTCCGCTACACCTGGCATTGCACCCTCCAATAATGGTGGAGAGCACTCCCCTACTTTTGAAAGCCACTGCAAAACACTGGCTAGATTTGCCACTGACTCCGGCTACCCCGTCCAGCCTGCTGGTGTGATCCTAATTGTACTGCAGCTATTACCATCCTACCCATCACTGCTGTTTGCCGCTGGCACTACCACTGTGGGAGAGCTGCCCTGACCTTCACTTCCACTTACAGTACCCACCAGAATAACCTCAGGGGTGACCTGTAGTCCTCGACCCCCTCCCCCACCAGCACAACCTCAGGGGTGACCCGCGGTCCTCGACCCCCTCCCCCACCAGCACAACCTCAGGGGTGACCCGCGGTTCTCGACCCCCTCCCCCACCAGCACAACCTCAGGGGTGAGCCGCGGTCCTCGACCCCCTCCCCCACCAGCACAACCTCAGGGGTGACCCGCGGTCCTCGACCCCCTCCCCCACCAGCACAACCTCAGGGGTGACCCGCGGTTCTCGACCCCCTCCCCCACCAGCACAACCTCAGGGGTGAGCCGCGGTCCTCGACCCCCTCCCCCAGCAGCCCAACCTCAGGGGTGACCCGCGGTCCTTGACCCTCCGCTACTAGTCTCTTGTCCCCTACCAGGCTTCTTCACTGGGGGGAATCAACCCCTGGCCTTCTGGGCCATTCTGCCGGCTCTACTGGCTCCATAGGCTGCCCCCTTTTGCAGCGGTTGATTTGTATAAAAAGTCAGTCAGGGCACCCCAAAAACAGTTGCCCACATTTGCGTATTGCCTTTCTGCAACACACTGCTTCAGCAAAGTTTTATGAAAAGAAAGGGGGTGGGGGCATGTTATATTAAGTTCACTTAGATAAAAAAAAATGCTCAGATTTGTTCACACTGCTGAGCCACACATGAATGCAAGTGAGGCCACTTCTGTTCAGGCCGCCTGCACCCGCTCAATCAGCATACATCAGTGGGCCGTCCAGCGAGAGAAAGGGAGTGATACCACCACCCGTCTGCCTCCATAAAGGCCACTCAGGCACCCAGTGGGCTGCTGGTGGCATCCGAACAGGACAGACAGCCACCGCGGCTGCCCAAAAAAAGCATCCCACAGATGGGACGCGGCTACCGGCCCTTCGGCCATTTCCCGAGTGCCCGTGTTACCAATCTGACCCTGCCCTTGTGGGCGTTGTGGGTGAAAAGCATCAGGATGCGGTCGATCGCATCCATCCTGTCTGACATTCCTTCTATATTACTAGAGGGATGTTTGCACATGCTCTCCTCCGTAGCTCCATCTGGCATCCTCGCTGGATCAACAAGAAACTTTAGTTCCCGTTAAGTAAGTGGTAATCCGCCCTCACAAGGCAAAATTCCCCGAGCTCCGAGTCACTTCTAAAGGACCATGTCTCCACTAGGAAAGCCCCTAGGATAGTGGCCCAGCGTCAGCAACAGCAATCAGCTTCCTCTGCAGTCTGCCTAAAATCAACATCCCTTGAAGGAGAAACTCCTCTAAATATACCAGAAAGACGATGGCTAGAGCAGCGCTCCTCATTCCAGCAACACGCTCAGCCTCTGGGCAACGCTCAGTCCTCATGCCACTCAGGAATGCGCCAAGAGCACTCCACGTGCTCAAAAAGAACTCCAAACGTGTCTACAGGAGCCCGCACGGGACCCGCCGCACACCCCCTTACCTCGCAGCCCATACGCATCTCCTCGTGCCCTACAGAGCCAACACTAGGAGTTTTAATTACCAATAAAAGACTTTCTGGTCAGGCGAGAAAGTCACTCAGCACATGCGCCTCTCGGAGAGTGTCAATGTGGGGGCCACGGGCAATGCTGAAAAGGGTTTGGGGTATCAGGGACTGTGGGGATGTCCACATCCGTTCTATCCTCGGCGGCGAGCAGGGTCAAAGAGGCCCACTCAGCGGGAGAGTCTTGTCTTTGTCTGTCAGATGCCTTCTGACAGGTATGAGTTTTTGGATACCGAGGCAGTAGCCTCATTACTCCACATTCATTTTGAATTTTTTAGTCCCTGTTTTGGTTTTGTAATTTTGCGTGGCACTTTGTCAAGGTTGAAGTTGGTTCACAAGGTCAGATCTGTGATGGGCCGCGGTTAGCGATCAAATGGGTTTGCAGAAATGTCAGCAAGTTTTCTTATCAGTGGGTTTTCTTTTTGATCCAATCCTTTGTAAAATGTATTGTTGAATTTGCAGAGATGGTCATCCAACATCTCAACGCCTAGGTCTCTGTCTGGATCTGCTGTTCTGTGAAGATAGGAGCACTTACTGCAGTACGTAAGGTCTTGCTCTGTAGACTGTCCAGGTCCTTACAATACTGCAAGTGGCAGCCACTCCAAACTTGTGAAGCATATGTCCTTGTTGGTCGAATTATTGCGTTGATTGCCCGGACCCTGCTGTTCATAGGCATTGACTTGGTACTCAGGAGTGGGTATAATGAGACCAGTTTTGTTGCTGCTTTCTTGCATGTCTTCTCTATGTGGTTTCTCCAGCAGAGTTTGGAGTCCAGAGTCACCACTATGTAGGAGTTGTTGTTTTCCCCATTGATCACCTCCTTGGGAGATAACTGCAACATCATCGGCGTAAAGAGCAAGATCAGTCTTCTTTAAGTCCGTCGGGATGTGGTTTGTGAAAATCTTAAAGAGGAATGGTTCAAGAATTGATCCCTGAGGCGTTCCAGCAAGAATAGGGCATGAAGTTGAGCATTCTTCTCATACCGCCACGTGAAAGGGCCGTTCTGACAAGAAGCTAGACAGCAGCTTGACCAGGTAGCTTCTAAACTTGAGCTTGATAAGCTTGTAAAGCAGTCCCTTCTGCCATACTCGGTCGAATGCTTTGGCTACATCCAAAAAGACTACTCCAGTCGACCTATTGATGTTGAATCCATGGCTAATGATGTCCACAACTCTGAGAAGTTGGTGATTTGTTGAGTGGTCTTTCCGGAACCCAAACTGTTCTTTAGCGAGGAGGTTTTAACTTGTCGCAAAGTTCATGAGACAGGCGAAGATTCATTTTTCGAAGAGCTTCGATAGTCCAGACAGCAGGTGGGGGTTTGCAAGATCTTGTAGTGGTTTCCCAGCCTTAGGGAAAACAACAACTCTTGCCTCTTTCCAGGAGTTAGGGAAGTACTGGCGCTGCCTACACACATTGAAGATCTCAGCAAGACGATCCACTGTGGCATCTGGAAGCATCTTGATGGCTTGGTTGTTCTTGTGACATTTCCAGAGCCTTGCTGTTTTTCAGTGACGTTACCAGGGCAGTACATCAACAGTTGAGCATTGCTCAATGGTTGCAGCTTCTGTTCTGGCTGGTGCTCCAGGTGGTGCTTAGTGACCTTTGCTCGTCATCTGCTGGCCGTTTGCTTGCATGGTTAGGCCCGAAGGATGCCTCCAGCATGTCAGCGAAGACCTCAGTCTTGTACCTGTTGCTGCATGCCAAGTGAGCCTTTCCTTGTATCAGTGGGCTTGCTTCCTTCTTCTCAGTCAAACGTCGGGTCATTCCCCAGAGAGAGTTGTCCAAGTCCTTCAAGTTAGCTGTAGCTGCTTCCTATTTTTTGCCTCTGTGCTGGCTTATTTGCATACTCAGCTGTCTTGTCCGCTCATTGTACTTCTTCAGCAGGTCAGGGGTGCAATACTTTTGCCACTGTCTCCGGGCTCTGTTCTTCTCAGCAATCGACTTCTTGATGCAGTTCGGGAGGTCATAGATGGAGCAGCTTTGGAGTTTCTGCTGAGGGACACTGCATTTTATAGCAGTGTGGATTGCAGATGTGAAGTGTTGAACTGCCTGGCCAATGTCTTCAATGCAGAGTAAGGGACCAGTATCTCCTGCAGGCTTCTCCTGCATGGGCCCCAGACTGCTTTCTTGAAGTTGTGCCTGGTACCCTGTTGCTGGTTTTCATTCATGTCTCCAACTTTGATTAGTACTGGGTTGTGGAAGGACGTCAGTGCTGCTAAGGTCTCCAACTCCATAGATTGGTGGAGATTCTTCATGACGACTATGTCCAGAACATCCGGTTTATGCTGTGCAGAGCCTGAATAGTTGCATGAGTCGGAGAGTCACTACAAAGTCCTTCTCCCTTGAGTGGGCAAGTAGAGCGTGTCCTTTCCAGTTTGCAGTTTCAGCACTGGTGCTTGGCATTAAGGTCTCCTCCTATTAATGTTGGGATGCTGGGGTCCAGTAAAGCATCCAAGTCCTTTGGGCATTGCTTGGCTGGGGGTGAGTAGGCAGCAATCAGCCGTAGAGGGCCTGCTGATGTCTGGATCTGTATACCAGTTGATTCAATGCTCCCCATTGGTGGTAGGGGGATCTTGTGGTGCTTCCCTTTTGTGCTGATGATCACCACTGTTCCTCCCCCCTTTTCTCCAGTGGTGCAATCTGTGCGGTACACTCTGTGGTTTGCTAGGTTAAGCTTCTAGCTTCCTTGGAGATGGGTCTCAGAGATAAGTGCTATTCTCACATCCATGATTTCCATCAGGTGCAGGAGTTCGGCAGATTTTTTCTGAATGCTGTTGGCATTACACATCAAGAAGAGGGAATTTCCTAGATTTGGCTGCCATGACAGTTGTTTTCTTCACTGTGGAAACGTCTGGCAATATGATTTCCCACCATTGTCACCACAGCTTGGATGTTCATGTCTGCAACTACTTTCGCAACCTTCACGATCAGTTCCTGTCAGTTGATGGCTGTGCCTATTTCACAGGATGATGCCGGGGCAGTTGTTGGCGGTGGGCAGTCTTGATTTGTTCCTGTAACTTCTGCGTATGTCCTTCCATCCACATGCGCTTTGCTTTGAATTTTGGTTGAATTGCGGGTTGGGATCCTATGTGCCAATGCATGTTTGAGGTTGTATGTCTTCCTTTGACCCTGGTCTGTTGCTGGTGAGTCTCGAGAAGCTTTTTCTGGTTGGGGGAGTTGCTTGCATGGTTCATCCATCTTTGCCTTCTGCAGGTAGGGACAGCAGCAATAGCTTGCTGGGTGGTTTCCTGTGAAATTTGCACATAACACTGGTTCCGTTTCCCTGTTCCTGGTTCATTGGTTGGAGATGTGCTCGTCTCCACAGCGTACTCACCTTGGCTTCTGATGGCAGAATGCAGAGGTGTGCCCCAAGCATTGGCAGTTGTAGCACATGACTGGGCCCCGTTACCCCCTGGGTGCTTCTGTGGTGACGGTGCAGCTGCAGAGCCGTGTGACTGCTAAGAGGTCTTCTGGCTTCCCATCCTGGCTTGCCGACTGGGTTACGGCGAATGAGGTAAATTTCTTGTTCTCATCCGTTGGTGAGGCAATCTGTGTAATATTTTCTACAGGTAGTCCAAGTTCCGCTAAGTCCTGAGTGATGTGCCCAAGGGATGCGTTTACTGGGAGTCCACGTATTATGAAGCGCTGGGCTTTTGCAGTTGTCAGTGAGAAGGTGTGATATTCCATTTTCTGGTCTATGAGCGAACTCGTCACAATCCTGGAGCCCTCTGGTATGGTGAGCATGATCTTAGCAGGTGCTTGATTGTGAACGTGGAGGTGCAGTGTTCCTCCAGTAGCTCCACGAGGTCCTTGTGAATGGATAAGTTCTTCAGGATGATGGGAGGGATCCACGGTCGCTTTGTAGGACCTGAAGAGGTCTCATATTCAGCTGTCTGGTGGTCCTGAGGGTGGCCATCACAGTCCTGGGCATTTTGAAGAACCTAGTAATGGTATGAGGTCGCAATTGTGGCACTTCTGACAGGTGCACATGCAACCTTTGGGGCTTTTTCTGGTGAACTCAGGCACGAGTCGCTTCCTTTCTTGGTCCTCAGCCCCCCACCAAATTGAGTGGGAGAGCCTTTAGAACATCATATATAGTCTTAGGAACGTAGATTTACTGCTGTATGCGCCTGTGAGTGCCTGTATGTACCTGTGTGTGCCTGTATGCACCTGTATTTGTTTATGTGTGTGCCTGTGTGTGCCTCTATGTGCCTGTGAGTGTCTGTATGGGCCTGTGTGTGCCTGTAGGCGCCTGCATTCATGTGTGTGTGCCTATGTGTGCCTGTATATGCCTGTGAGTGCCTGTATGGACCCGTGTGTGCCTGTAGGTGCCTGTATTTGTGTGCATATGTGCCTGTGTTGGCCTGTGAGTGCCTATATGGGCCTGTGTGTGCCTGTATGCACCTGTGAGTGCCTGATTGAGCCTGTGTGTAGCTGTAGGTGCATGTATGTGTGTGTGTGTCTGTGTGTGCCTGTATGTGCCTGTGAGTGCCTGTAAGGGCCTGTGTGTGCCTGTAGGCACCTGTTTTTGTGTGTGTGTGTGTGCATGTATGTGCCTGTGTGTGCCTGTATGTGCCTGTATGTGCATGTGTGTGACTGTGTGTTCAAGTATTTGCATGTGTGTGCATTTGTGTCCCTGTCGGTGCCTGTATGTGTCTGTGTGTGTCTTTGTGTGCCTGTAAGTGCCTGTATGTGCCTCTGTGTGTCTTACTGTTTACAGTTATTATAAAATCGCAAATGCTCACATGTGCTTTTGAAATTTTAGTAATCGGTTGCCATGTCGATTACTTTTAAGATCAAAATAAAAGTAGTATTCTTGCAACTTTACACACATTTGACACACACTGTGGCCACAAAACTCAGTGTAATATTTTCAATACCGTTTACTTATGAGGATAAAAAAGCATCAGAGGAATCCCCGCTGGGTATTCCACAGACAATGCTACTGATGCTTATTTGCAGTCTTCTAGACCTCAATTTAAAAATGTATAAATCAATCCTCAGTCGATTATTCAAATGAATTCAGAGCATACAATCAATCACCCGCTCATAGTAATAAATACAAAACGAACAATAAAGCAACAGACTTAAATTTTATCATTTTATTTTAATTCATTGCTACATCCAAATGTTTTTTTTCTTATTGGACACCTGTAAAGATGCCAACTCGATTCTTACCAAAGGATCACAACAATATAATCAATATATTCATAAATAGATGTGCCCCCAACTAGGGAACGTGCATAGATAGAGGTGATAGAGATTGATATAAGTGTTTGAAGAAAAAAAGGGGAGAATCCGAAATTGGTGACAAAAATAAATGCAATATTTTGAGGACAAGTAGGCAGCCGGTTACAAATCACTATCCAACAGTATATATATTCACCCGGCCTAGGTATAGTTCATGTATACAGTTTTTTGATCGAATATAAATTCCAAGCTAGGCACGTCAAGTGAGGAACAAGGTCCAGGGTGAAATGTAATGTAAATGTAATGTAAGGTGTTTTGTAGCGCGCTCAATTACTACCAGAGTATCCTGGCGCGAATGACCGCTGGGGAACCCGTCCTGGCTTTCCCTGTGAGAAGGTCCCATGCTGGGTATCTCCAAGGTGAAGCCAGGCATCCCCGGCGTCTGTGGGGGGCCGTTGTAGAGATGAGGCAAGCTTAATGCCCAGAGTTACCGAGTGTGATCACTGCCCAAAGTGGGCACCGAGGCGAGAATTATCAGTCCGCTGACCCTGGTCCTCGACCCTGCCGCGTCGGGAATCGAACCCTGGTCCCGGGCCGTTCTCAGCCTCCGGGTCTGCCGCCTCTAACCAGTGAGCCACACCTCTCTACTACTACTACTCTCTACAGTTTTTTGATCGAATATAAATTCCAAGCTAGGCACGTCAAGTGAGGAACAAGGTCCAGGGTGAAATCAAAGAGTGAGCGTCGACATTCAAATCTTGGTGAAACTGCCACTTCTTTCTTCTTTGTCCTGATGAAGACTTGCACGGCCGAGGTGTAAATTACCCATTGAGCCTAAAGACGAGTCGAAACGTCGACGCTCACTCTTTGATTTCACCCTGGACCTTGTTCCTCACTTGACGTGCCTAGCTTGGAATTTATATTCGATCAAAAAACTGTATACATGAACTATACCTAGGCCGGGTGAATATATATACTGTTGGATAGTGATTTGTAACCGACTGCCTACTTGTCCTCAAAATATTGCATTTATTTTTGTCACCAATTTCTGATTCTCCCCTTTTTTTCTTCAAACACTTATATCAATCTCTATCACCTCTATCTATGCACGTTCCCTATTTGGGGGCACATCTATTTATGAATATATTGATTATATTGGTGTGATCCTTTGGTAAGAATCGAGTTGGCATCTCTACAGGTGTCCAATAAGAAAAAAAACATTTGGATGTAGCAATGAATTAAAATTGCTTGATAATATTTCAGTCTGTTGCTTTATTGTTCATTTTGTATTTATTACTATGAACTGGTGATTGATTTTATGCTCTGAATTCATTTGAATAATCGACTGAGGATTGATTTATACATTGTTTAAATTGAGGTCTAGGACCCTTGTCTTTCTCATACAGTACGATACCCAGGTCCTTGACCAAATTGGGTTAACCCCATTTTTCTAAATGGTTATTTGCAGTCTTCAGTCGGTAAAAGAGTGACATTGTCTATGTCACTCATATCCATGGTCAAGAGAACTTCAGGACAACAAGCGAAGATCCACACAGCCAGTCCTACAAAATGATAACCGAGCGAGCCTTCTGGGGATCGATTGTATATGACAGAGCCCAAACTACGACTCCCCTGCAGTCCTCTCCATAGACCAGAGAGGAAAGTGGGTAAAGCAAGTCCGTTTCATTGGAAAAGAAGTCAGGGTGCGATACTCAGGGGTTTATTTGTGATCCCCTTGTGTCAGGTATGTGCTGCTGTTGTGTCACTTTTAGTGATGCATCGGTGGTGTAAATAATGCGCCATGCTGCGCCAAAATGTATGAAGTGACGCATCTAAGCAGATGCATCACTTTGCAAGCCCCTGCGCTACATTATACCTGCGAAAGGTGGGTGTTCCCCTGCAAGAAAGGCTCTTAGGAGTGGCGCAGCAAAGCTATGAGATTTTTCTGCGCCACTTCTAGTACGACAATGCGTCAAAACCTTACCTCTGCCTCATGGCAGGCATAAGGGTGGCGCAGGCCTTTTCACAAAGGGCGTCCTCATGTGAAAGGAACATTGCAGGAGTTGCGTCAGACTTCCGACACAACTCTAGCAATGCGCCACTTTTTGCGCAGACAGCTACGTCAGTTATACTGATGTATCTGTCTTTCCTTCCGCCATGATGCGTCATACTGTAAATATGACGCATTATTGGTGTCTCAAGGAGTGCGCACTGAGAAGTGGCCCATTGCTGCTTTCACGCTAGTTTCACTTCTCCTAAACGAGGCCCACAGTCCTTTGGACTCGGTGTATCTGGCCCTGCACAGAGAGATGAGGGGAGTGAATTTCCTTTATGTTCTTGAGGCACTGGGTGTGCACCACAGGTCGCAAATAATCGATGTGGCCTCCCGATGCAATGAATTGAATAAGAATGGGTGTGTACACTACAATCTGGAAAATGTGAAAAGGTTTGCTGACATGGTTGGAAATCACGGGCTATTGCCACGACCTCAGTGGTTGAAACCGCTCGTGCCAACAAAATGAATACTGTGCCCATCATCGATTGACTTGGAGGCTGTGCATGATATCCGCGACCTTCCGGCTCTAGCGACCGCACTTAGGGAGATATGTACAAGGGAAGTGGTGGAGCGCGGCGTTAGCCTTCCTGGCTTAACTCCTCTCTCTGCCACTTCATAAACACAAGGCTGCACCATATTTACAAGAACATGGTGAAGCCCTACATTTCCCCTGCGTTGGCACTAATCTGTCTAATGCCGACGCAGACACCCTTGCACCGTAGTGCAAGGGTGTCTGCGTGCAGGGTAAGATTGCTTATGTTTTCTGCTTTTATTCCACAAATTTGTATCCTGGTTCATAAGTTCAACAGGCTATTATTGGCTGTTGAACGTTTAAATACAATTATTTCTGTATGAAGACAACTTATGAACCAGGATACAAATTTGAGGAATAAAAGCAGAAAACAAAAATCACTTGGAATTATTTGAATTCTTACAGATGGGAAGAATGTCAATATTCACGAGGGAGGAGCATGTACTCACTTCTTCTCATGATTGCTCATAAATAGAGGACAGTCAAGTACAGTTCCTCAAGTCAATCTCCTCCTATCAAAAAATTGGCAATACCATCCGGGAAAAGAATCTTTCGACCTTCCATTTTCACTGGGAAGATTGTCCATGTGCTGGAAGGCACCTGCACATAAACAATTTTTAAATGCCGTTTTGTAACTTCTATATGTACGGCTTAACATAAACAATCATTTGCCTTTTGATATTTTCACAACACGACACACATGTAAACAGCAAAATAAGTAGAAATCAAAAATGTCTTCTTGTTGCGATAGGGTAGGGCCAGGTTTTTCCTGGTCATGATAATTTATAACCCTCTTGAGCTTGGGTTATTGCACAATGTTTCAGCTATCACCTCTAAAGAAGACATTTTACACACTTTACAGATACCTGTAGTGGCTGATAACAATTGAAAATACCATGTATTCACTATCTAGGGGACCTGAAAAGAACGCAGTAACTGCCACTTTAATGGCATTCACCCTTTGTTTTTAATTAACTTTAAGTATTTGCACTCAAGGTTATTTTAAATTGCTCTTACATTATTTCTGGCTTGTCTGTTGTCTCTCTCCCCTCTTATGATATCATTTGAGGGGAGAATATACCCTCACTCACACGCCAGGGCCCAAGTTGAGGACTTAATCGCGATGATAGTTGATGAGCCTTGATGTAGCCCCATGTTAGTCCTCTTCTGTGCCCTTAGTTGGGTACAGATCACACAGATTTGCATGGGTGATGCACAGAAATGTAGACACAGATAATTCAACGACTACCAAATATGTTGTGTCACTGCGATTTGAGATTTGGTTGGTACCCTTATAGGCCACATTAGGTCTGTATGCATAATCCTTTTATACCATCTTTTGCAGGAAACCAGAACTAGACCCCTACTCTAGACCAGTAATTGGACCACTGGTTGTATTGCATTGTATTTTTATAACTTTGCCTATTCTGACACAATTTTCATTATATCACTTTAACATATAGGTCCTGAAGAATGCTGTGACACCTCTAAGGAGGGTCATGGGTAGAAACATGTTAATCTACCCTATGCCCGATAGGCCCTCTGCTCATTTCTACGGTGACCCAGGGTTGTATGAATACATTGTGTTGTGTACCTTGCATCCAATTTTAAACCACAGACCCATCACTCATGCCCTGCTGCTCCCACATTGCTTTGTGCTCATTAGTAAGTTATTTATTGTTCCTCTGAAAACATCTCTCAGATCTTCCCTCTCAGAGAAGGGGTTGTAGCCCGCACCGTGGCTAGGCTTCCTGGTCTGAGGAGGTTCCCTTTGATGAAGCGACCCACCTCTGGTGGGTGGGAGGATTCGTCCTGAAAAGGGAATACCCAGGTGGTAGGGTGACACCACTTCTCTCCTTCTCTTCCTTCTTCCTTCGTTTTTGTCCGATTAGACCTAGGTTTCCAATTTGTGGTTAATATTATTTGTGGGGAGGTGACTTCCCTGGCCCTCCATTTGTGTATTCTGTTGATTTCAACCCCTCCTTAAAGCCCTGTTTAAGCACTGGTTGGAATTACGAGTTGGGAGGTATTTAATTATTGGATCAATTAAATAACTCAACCCCGGTGAATTTTGGCTGGTCAAACGTGCCAATATATAACGGGGAAAAGCATGCGGTATTTACCATATCATGCAGACTTTGGTGCGCTAAACACGAAAATGCATATGTTATTTCCCCAAAACTCAAAATAGGTGTTATTTATTGCACTTGATGAATAACGTACGCCATGGTATTGCTGTTTATCAGGTGTGATAAAAGCAGCTAAACTCTTACTCAGACCTTTGGAGGTCTCCTGGGGGCATTGCGACCCCTGTGAGACCAAGTCACCGGGAGACCCTTCCCAAGGCAGGAGGACGCCATGAAGTGGGACTAGATCGAAAAGCACAGGACCCTACATTAGCACCCTGAACAGCTGCGTTGTAATTGTGACGGTTTGAGGTGCCTTTGATGGAGCAAGGTTTCGCATGAAAAGAGACTTGCTCGGATTCAACCCTCCCTAAATAACAGATAACGTAATAATCAACATGTTTTGTCTTATTAATAATGCACCACACGAAACTTCTAGAAAGCTGGGGAAGCTTTTCAATGTGCTTTTACTAACAGTAACTTGAGTGAATTAAGATGGCCACCGCAATGCGGGAATTTCACGTGACATGACGTACTCTCTGCTTTGGTGGGAAAACTTTGCTTCTGCGCACTAGTGTTAAAGATGGCTGCTCTTTGTTCTACATGAGGATGCTTGCACTGCTGCTTGTACTAAACCCTGTTCGTTCTGCCTAATCACTACCGCTCTAGTTAAAATAAAGTAATGGGAACAGAGTAGAGATAAGTGGTATATAGTGTATTCATTTATTCCTTGTTCTGAAACTTTTTTTCTTTAACTTTGCTATTAGTTCGTATTTGGGCCTGATGTTACCTCGCTGTGCTCCATATTGAAAAGATCTGCGTCTGTGCAGAAGAGCTCAAGAGTCCTCAAGTCATGGCTTTGAACTGGTGCCACTAACAGACTTGCCTGTGAAAACCATGAGAACCTCACCCTTCGACCTCTCGCAAGGAAGCTCAATTGTACCAAAAATTATACATTGTATTTGTTATTGAAACATCCATTGTTGGGTGGAATAAAAGTGCATGGGAAAATAAAATTATGGGAGGGAATATTGATTTAAATATTTGAATTAAATGATCTCATAACCGGTATGGTCTGATGACCTCTCCTCACTTTTGACCAATCAAATTGAGGGAATACACGAATTTGCAACATGGGGGGGTGGTACTTTGCCCTGGAAAATTGTTTATCTAAGGTAGGCTTATCTAGTTAGTTTGTCCGACTTGTCCTAATAGCTGACCTGTCACTGACCCAACGCACTCAATAGGCGATCAAGAGCAGAGGTGCTGGCAGAGTACTCTGTCAGAAAAATCGATAACCCAATCGGGGTTCTGGGAAGGAAATTCGATAACCCAATAGGGGTCCGACTGTTAGATGCAGAGAGGGGTGTGACACTGGTGTTGCACTTTAGCTGAGGGTACTGGTTCTGACATGCGTTGGTCCTGTCCTGATCCAATTTGGTCCGTACCTGTCTTGGTTCAGGTCTCTACCCGTCCTGTCCTGCTATGCCCGTGACATTCCGATGCCCCCCAGCGCATAAGCAGATACTGTGCATCCTCCCAACACTGTTCCCCTAAGACTGATACCAATTTACCCCAAGTAACATGGTGAGGATTCTGATCGCATTCACAGCTGCGGACTTTGAACCTAGGGAACCAGGTTCGAGTTTCGGCGTTGACTCAACCTTATGTGATTCTGGGCCAATCACTTAGTCACCCCAAAAAAATAAATGCAAGAATGGGTCTTTGTGTAATGGAACTAGTGCTCATGTAAAGCAATTTAAAACCTTGGCGCTATAAAAAACTGCAGAGAGAACAGTAAGAAACCTGTATTCATGATTAGTTCTTAAAAACAGATAAAGATGAATTTAATCCTCTATTTAGCCATTGTTTGGAGTAACAGAACATCATTATTCCACTTTTCGTATCAATTACAGAGCAATGCAAACAAAGTATGTATCTTTATTCATCAATCATTTCTAGGATAAGTCTTGAGCCATTGAAGGGTCAGCCAGAAGGAGATTCTGTCCATGTTATTTCCATCAAGATGTCAGGGTAGCCTGGGACCATCTTCTTTTGAGCTAAAGAGAAAACAATACTTTATTTTAGAGGAAAGTACAGGGCATAACTGGTAGTCAACAAAAACAATCATTTTCTTATAGCAGATAGTAGCAAGCATTTTTACAACTTTAAAATGATTCAAATACAGTGGTTTATTTGTAAATAAAGAAAACCTCCACAGAACACGCGTTGGCCCGAAAATGGAGGTTGCACAACACTTTCCTAAACTTACTCATAAGAAATCAACTCTGTCCAAAAGATGCCCCCGGTCACTGCATCACTCAGAAACATCCTGGTATAGGTACCAATGACTCTGTTCGATTACCGATACCTCAATAATATGTCTCACAGCAACACTCCCTCCACACACATCAGGGATCCTAAAATCGACTGTGCTTGTGCAGAGTAAGAATGGTGACTAAAATAGCAATCAAATATCAAATTGTGTTTTGTTAGTGATAACATTTCTGTACATTAAGATGACTGCAGCACTTTCAGTATGATTCAGTGATCTTAACATTCAGTTTACGAACTCTGAACTCAACTTTCTTACTAACATAGAGGACTGAGTAACCAAACAGTGCCCAATTACTCAAATTCAGACATCCCTTTCTCACATCCGGCAATTATGTGATCAGATTCATAAAAACCTCATTTCCAATGTTTGAGAAATGTTGTTGTTGGTTGAGTGGAATGACACCCCACTCAAGAGTTAGCCACAGTCCCAGTCAGGGTAAACCACAAAAATGAGAAAATTAACCTGTGCTGAACCCTGGGTAGCTTGGCGCAAAGAGAGTCAGGCTTAACTAATAAAGTATTTATGCAGCACTTAAACAGTAATAAAGTGAATATACAACAAAAGAAACAATTGCCACCAATGCATACAAAAGGAGTACATTTTAATACATTTTTTGGCACTAAATGACAAAAACATTATTTAGTAGAACCAGTCATGCTTTTTTACATTATGATGTCAAAACTAGTGCCTAAAAGATCAAAGCACAAACCACAGGCATCTAGTCGCACGAGACCTGGGCAAAGTCGAAGGTTTTGGCCGATTGTGATGGAGCAGGGTTTGGATACACAGGCTGTATTTGACCCGGTGTCTGTTTACCTTTAGACTTTCATAAAATTGTAAATAAAAACGTCAGAGAAGGTTACGTTTAGTGAGGCAAGGCAGCCAGCGATGTCGGAGGAGGAGGCATCATCATGGGGAAGCCGCTGGATGAAGTTTCAATGAAGATTTCTACTTTCAAATTTAGGGGCATATTTACATGTGGAGTGGAGTGGCGTGGCTCACTGGTTAGAGGCTGGAGACCCGGAAGCAGAGGACGGACGGGACCAGGGTTCAATTCCTGACGTGGCAGGGTCGTGGACCAGGGTCAGCGGACTCGATAATTTTCGCCTCGGTGCCTACTCTAACCACGGATCACACTCAGCAACTCTGGGCATTAGCTTGCCTCATCTCCACAACGGCCCCCTACATACGCCGGGAATGCCTGGTTTCACCTTGGAGATACCCAGTAGGGACCAACTTACAGGGAAAGCCAGGACGGGTTCCCCAGCGGTCTACAGCACGGAGATACCCCATGTGGGGTGATTCAGGCGCTATACAAGACATCATTACATTACAGTACATTACATTACATTACATAACATTACAAACCCCGATGGCCACCACAGCGTGTCTTTTAGTGGCGTTCTGAGGCAATAGGTGTAAGGGTAAGGACAAGGCTTAATGCTGCCTTGTAAACAAGGCATCATTTGATGCTACACTTAGTGTGAAAGGGGAATGAAATGGGTGTTGTGGTGGGTGTTCCGACGCAAAACCCATTGATTTTGACGCTGCCCCATATTTACAAGAGCAGTGTTAAAGTTAAGACCAACGAAAAGCTGGTGTTAAACAGGCTCAACAAGCAGAAATGTTTAATTTCTCCTCGTTTTTGCTGTTTCCATGTGTGCTGCACAACGCAGCACACATAAACACAGCAACAACAAGGAGAAATGAAACATTTAACAAGGTTCGAAGTCCAGCTGTTCTCTGATCATTAAAGCAAGAATGATTTTCCCTAACAAGAACAATGAAAAGCAACTACGATAGATTTACTGACATCTTTCACATAACATAATATGTTATGTTATGTTATTGCTCTTTGTAAAGCGCAACTGTTACCAAAAAGATGTCCTGGCACTAAGAGAAGGCCTAAAGAGGAATCAAGCCAGACAGAGAGATACGCACATCGGTATAGATCAGTTTGTGAAAAGCCAAGTTTTTAGTGTCTTCCTAAAAGCAAGGAGGTCGGTCATGCTTCTTAAAGAAAGAGGAGGCGCGTTCCAGGCCTTTGCTGCGTTAACTGTGAAACTTCTGCCCCCCAGTTGCCCTTCTTCATCCTAGGTACTGCCGCCAATTTGGCGTCAGATGATCGTAATGTTCTAGTCGGAGTGTACCAATAGGTGAGTTGATTGCGGAATTTAGGCCCTATTCCATGAAGGGCTGGCTTTGAAAACCAAGCAGAAGGCCTTGAATTGGGTGCATTTCCTCACTGGGAGCCAGTGCTGGGCTTTGATTTGGGCAGAGATGGATTCAGACCCTGTCCTCAGGTAGGTCGCCACCCAGCCGCCACACGGTCCTCCCGTGACGCTGCCCCCGCTGTCGCCTGCCCCTGCCGCTGCCTGGTTCCGCGTGAGCCCCCTCAGGTGATCGCTGCATTGTATTTGTGTTGCTCTGTTTTAATCGTATTTGGTGATCCTTGTTCCCCTTGTTGTGCCTTATACAACCTTTGCCTTTTGTGACCCCTCGTTCCCCCGCATTGTCCCCCGTTCTTCCCCCAACCCCCTCTGTGCCTTCTCCCCGCCGCTGAGTCCCTGCGGGTTGGCCCCCCTGCCGTCCCCATTCGCAGCCCCACTCCCGCCTCCCAGCTGCTTCTCCCTACCTCAACAACCGGTCTCATCCTCCTAGACCTCTCGACTGCCTTCCACACTGTTTGCCAACGCACCATGATAACCCGCTTCTTCAACACAGGGATCCAAGGAAAGGCCCTGGACTGGATCACCTCGTTCCTCTCCGACAGAACCCAGAGAGTCCGCCTACCTCCTTTCCGCTCAGCAGCCACCAAGATCATCTGCGGTGTACCCCAAGGCTCCTCGCTCAGCCCAACCCTCTTCAACATGTACATGAGCCCCCTCGCCGCCATCGCACGTAAACACAACATCAACATCATCTCCTACGCCGACGACACCCAACTGAAACTCTCCCTCACCAAAGACCCAGCCACCACCAAAACCAACCTCCAGGAAGGAATGAAAGACTTCGCAGAATGGATGAAACTCAGTCGCCTGAAGTTTAACTCAGACAAGCCGGAGGTCCTAATCCTCGGACAATCCTCCTCCGCCTGGGACAACTCCTGGTGGCCCACAGTGCTGGGCACCGCACCAAAACCCACGGACCACGCTCGCAACCTGGGATTCAACCTGGACTCCTCCCTCACAATGGCCAAGCAAGTCAACGCCATCTCGTCATCTTGCTTCAACACTCTGCACATGCTCCGTAAGATCTTTCGGTGGATCCCCACCGAAACCAGAAAAACCGTCACCCAGGCCCTCATCACAGCCGACTGGACAACGGAAACGCCCTATATGCAGGAACCACAGCCAAACTTCAGAAACGACTCCAGCGCATACAGAACGCCTCTGCACGACTCATCCTCGACATCCCCCACCACAGCCAGATATCCGCCCACCTGAGAAACCTGCACTGGTTCCCCGTCAGCAAGAGGATCATGTTCAGGCTCCTCACCCACGCACGCAAAGCAATCCACGACAATGGCCCTAAATACCTCAACAACCTCCTCTCGTTTTACACCCCCACCTGCCAGCTACGCTCTGCCAGCCTCGTACTCGCCACAGTCCCACGGATCTGCAGAACCACCACCGGAGGGAAATCATTCTCCTACCTGACAGCCGAAACATAGAACTCCCTCCCCACCCACCTACGACTAACCGAGGACCATCTTACCTTAAGGAAACACCTCAAGACCTGGCTCTTCGAGCAGTAGCGACACCCTCCCCCCTCTCCCTCCAGTGCCTTGAGACCATTATGGGTGAGTAGCGCGCTCTATAAATTTATTGGTTGAGACCTAGGTGTGCGATTAAGTAATTTGGCAGCTGCATTCTATAGAACCTGCAGTTTATTTAGGGATCCCTCATGTATCTTCTAATAAAGACTGTTGCAATAATCCAGTCTCGACATAATGAAAGCAGTGACAACTGTTTTTTGTGCCACTTTGGGGAATAATGGCAATATTTTTTGCAAGATTTTAGAATTGTATTAACCTGATCCCTGCAGCTCAATTTATCATCAATCCAGAAACCCAGATTTTTCACTTTCCTAACTGGCGTGGGAAGCTGGCCCAGGTCTGCTGGGAAGCAATCTGGTGTCCAGAGTTTTGGGTTGTTTCCAAACAAAACCACCTCTATTTTACTGGAGTTGAGTTTCAAACAATCTTGGGCCATCCAACCCCCACGGCATTCATACAATTTCGCAACCTCAAAGAGGTAGTCTGCGTGCCGCCTGGAAAAAGGTTCACCACTATTTGGGTATCATCATCATATGATGTTGGTGATTCAATAAGGGGAGCCAGCAAGGAGACATAAATACTAAAAAGGGTCGGCTCAAAGATGAACCCTGATAGTTTATATATTCAGATTAAATGCACAAGAACCGTTTAGTTACAGTATGTTGGGGTGACGTCCTCCACATCTATCAATCAATCAGTGTTTGTTAAGTGCCACTACTCAGACCCTGAGGGTCTTAAGGCGCTGGCGGGAGCTGCTGATCCAACAGAGTGCTGAGGTTTAGTCCAATACCCAGGGCTTGAGAGCATTCCTGAATTGGATCAGATTCTGGGATAGCCTGAGGTGGAGAGGTGGGGTGTTCCAGGTTTTGGCAGCCCAACAGATCTTCCTCGGGTCCTGGTCTTGAGGATCTGAGGGATGGTAACAAGGGCCAGCAGGGTGGAGCGCTGGTGTCTGGTGGGGACGTGGAATGAGAGGCAGTGGTTCAGATATGCTGGCCCTGCGTCATTGAGAGCTTTGCAGCTGTATGTGAGGAGCTTGAAGGTGACTCTTTTGTTGACTGGGAGCCAGTGGCATTCTTGCAGGTGTTCAAGACGTGGTTGCAGTGGGGCATGTTGGGGACCAGTCTGGCTGCGTTCTGAACGTTTGCAGTTTCCTGAGGAGTTTTTGGGTGATGCCTGCATAGAGTACATTGCTGTAGTCGAGCCTGCTGCTGATGAATGCATGGGCAACTGTTTTTCTACCCTCCGTGGGGATCCATCTGAAGGTCTTTCAAAGCAGGTGGATAGTGTGGAATCAAGATGAGGAGGCGGCGTTGATCTGCTGGTTCATAGTGAGCGGGAAGTCTAGTACAATTCTGAGGTTCTGTGCGTGCTCTGTGGGTTTGGGGAGGAGTTCGTAGTGCTGCGGGCCACCAGGAGTCTTCCCAAGTGGAGATGTTGGGCCCCAGGATGAGTACTTTGGTCTTGTGTGAGTTGAGCTTGAGGCAGCTGTCTCTTATCCATGTGGCGATGGCCTTAAGCCCAGAAGTTGTTACTGGCCATTGCAGGCTCGTTGGCAAAGGAGAGGATCAGCTGGGTGTCGTTGGCGTCGAAGGTGATGCTGAGTCCATGGGTCCTGATTATGGCTGCGAGTGGGCCATGTAGATGGTGGAGAGTGTGGGGCTCAGGGAAGATCCCTGGGGGACTCCGCAGCTGATCTCTGTCAGTTCTGAAAAGAATGGTGGTGGTCTGACTCGCTCTGTTCCACCGGTGAGGAAGGAACGGATCCAGTACAGGGTGTTGTTGTGGATGCCGGCACCGTGGAGTCTTGTGCTTGGGGTGCAGTGGAAGGTGTCAAAGGTGGCTGAGAGGTCTAGAAGGATGAGGGCTACTGTTTCTCCTCCGTCGAGGATGGAGCAGATGTCATTGGCGGCGGCCAGCATGGCAGTCTTGGTGCTGTTGTTTCTTCAAAAGCTGGATTGATAGGTGTCCAGGACATGGCTGGCTTTGTTAAAATCAGAGAGTTGGGCGTTGATGGCCTTCTTGATGACATTGGCTTGTGAGGGAAGAACTGAGATGGGTCTGAAATTCTTCAGGTCTATTGGGTCAGCATACGTTTTCTTCAGCAGAGGTAATCTCGGCATGTTTCCAGTCATCAGAGAAAGTGGCAGTCTTGATGAAGTAGGTAATGGTGTGTGGTAGTTTGGGGGCATAGAGGTGGTAGGCTCCGTGGAAAATGTGCTGTGGGCCGGGGTCCGAGGGAGCTCCAGAGTGAATGCTCTTCATGGTCTTGAGAGTGTCATCTGTGGTAGAGGGGTCCAGTTGAGCAAGATCTATTAGGGGCGTCGTCATCACATGTGGTGGTGGTGGGAATGATGGGTGGGTCTTGGGATTTAAGCTGTTGTAGATCCGCTTGATCTTGTGGTGGAAGTGGTGCTGAGTTTGTTGCAGAGATCTTGGAAGGCATGGCACTGGATGCCTTACTGTGTAACTCTAATGTCTTTGATATTCTTGCAAATGTACTTGGAGCAATATTGTTCAAAGGGCAAAAGACATCAGAACTGAACTTGATGCTAAGGTGGGCACTAAAAACCCGCCCATATTTACAGAATGACTTTGACATCTCCATACAGACTGTAAGAAACTGTCAGACAGTTTAAGAACACAGGCCACCCAACCTTTTCTATCATCTCCATCGATGTGTAGGTCTATGGGCACCTGGCTAAGCTTATGACCCATATGACTAGCTCAGTGGAGTCTGACTCGTAGGTTTGCAGTATGCTGCTCTCACACTGGGCAACAGATACAATCCCTGTGCCCAAGAAGTGGCTGTTGTGTGTACCTGCACAAGGATGTATTTTAATCCTTTGTCTAGTGGGCCCATGAAACAAGAAGGTGATTGATAGAATGCTTGACTTCATCTCAGCTACCAGCAAACGCTTGGGGCTCCATTCCACCACAAAGATTTTTGCTCATCATTCCACTCTAGACAGAGGCCTGCCTTATGCACGTCAGTACTGACCGTCCTCCCCCTGGGAACAGTCCCCTCTCAAATACCAGGTGAGGCCCCCTCTGGAAGGGAACACTAACGACCGTCAACCACTTTCGGCAAATTTGTCTCACTCAAGTAGGGTGCAGCTTAAGTTATACAGGGTTTCAAACAGACGCATTGAAATTCTTCCACCATTCCGATGGGACTAAAATCACTAGAAAGGAACTGAGTAACTGCTTTAGCTTCTGAAGTCTGAAACTGCAAACGCCGGATGTATCATGTTAGGACTGAAATTCTGAGATACAAATTTGTTTACGGGATAAATTCTGGAGCACTGCTGTTTCTGGATCTGTTGCACCATGGGACCAAGCAGAGCATATGGGAAAACTTTCCATTAGAACATACTTCCATGTTTTTATACCCCTTAGAAATTCAAAGCTTAAACACTATTGGACATTGGCTAGGAATGTGTAAATTGTTCTGGTTTTCAATGCCTAGCATGTATATGAAATAACTTTCCTTTTTATAAAGATACGCACTTATGGGTTCATTACCTGTAATTAGTAGGCCTAGGTGGTAAATTCCTTTCCGCTGCAGAATTTGGGTAATTTCGCGTTCCACGGAGAACGTGGAATTACCAAAAATTCTGCGATTCGCGGCTTTGCATAGTTTTTGCTTTTTTGCTCTTTCAAAATGCATGTTCGCAAGATATTTCTCCCCTACCACGCAAACAGCGTTCACAAACAGGAAAAAAGCATTGCGAACGGGTGGAACAAGCAATTCCGCATGTTCGCAGCACTTTTGTGTGCTCGTGGAGATTTTTTACCAGTTTGCAGAGCTTTGCGTAGCGCGACTATGCAAATTCCTCCCTTCCCTAGTAATTAGCCTGTTTAATGTACTCTGAATGTGTAACTTCACATCACCTCCTAGAATGAACTTTAAGCTGTTGACACTCTCTTTCTGGGGCAGTCAAGTGCTGAAGGACAATCAATGGAGAACAACAGCATTTAGACCCAAGAGACACAAGTGATAAACATACAAAATTGTTCCCAGTAGTCCTCCTGTTTAAAGAAATACTGCCTCTTCTTTAGAGAATCTACTGCTGGAGTACCAGGACACATGGCCGTGGTGCAGATATGTCTGAGAGAAGAAAGGAAGCAGAAACCCTGGAGTCCTGGTCCTGCTGCTGCACTAGAGCCCTTGGGAGGATACCAGACACCCTCACCAACTTATACCAGTCAGGATTGTCCAGGTCACCTGCTGGTATGCCAATGTCCTTAGGTCACGTGGTTAGAGTGACATGCTACTTGTGGTGTTCTCATCAACAGCGAAGTTAGATCTGAGCCAAACACCACGCCTGACACACAGCGCAGTTAAATGTGTTGAACTTGTGAGCAAACAACGTCTACAAGAACCATCCACAATATCATATGGGTCTGCGGAACAATGTGAGACGAGGCACGGCCAAGGAATCCAGCTGAGACACCTGAGGAGGAGGTGACAACGGAGGGTTCGGGCTGTTTCTGGTCTTAGTGTTGGCTTGGAGACAGAAGGCTTCTGGCTGCGCCACCTGAGATGCACCACTCTCATGTTGGCCAATCATTTAGAGGTTGGGGCAGTTAAGGGGTTTCCCAATGACATGGAGAACATTCCGACTTCACCCAGTTAAAGGCAAACCACCTGCAAACAGGGAAGGGCATAGATGAGGTCCTTCTAGTTCTGAGCGGCTGGGAATCTCTAGCGTCCCTCCTTCAATTCACAGAGAATCCTTCAGCGGATCCTTGAGGCGCATTGAGGAGGGCTTTGTGTCCCATCACTCAACACACAGTGCAGTGCCTGAGTTATAACTTTAATTGCCATCTTGAGGGTGTTCAAGAGCTTATTAGGTATAGCAGAATCCTGTAGAAGGAAGCCACTGGGGGTTTCACTTTTTCAGGAGTACATGTACACCAGTGGGAAAGTCATTTTAAGAATTCTGTAGGTTCCCAGGGCCTAGTGAATCCCCTGTAAGCCATCATACTGAGCGCACAGCAGAGTGGGAGGGAACGCCAGAGATCCCTATGGTCCAGGCATGCAAGCAGCCTGTTCTGGCAGGTACAAGTCACATCTCCCAACAAGCTGCTCTGCTGAGCTCCATGGTGGGCCAGACACCCCCACTACCCTGCCCTAAACTGGCCATCTCTGTGACTGAGGTCTGATACACACACCAGCTGTGTGTGGGGCCAATGATGAAGGGAGACGTCAGTGGTGGAGTTACCACCTCTCAGGTGTAAATTGAGGCTGTATCGCCTCTGTAACAAGACACTGGGGCCAGGGAATCCCTGCAGCTCATGGCCCTGTCTTAGTAGCTTCACCCGAGGGAGTTGTCCTACTCAAAACCTTTCTTTTTCTAGGAGCAGTAAAAAGCCACTGATGCTATTCTGAATATGTCAATCATACCTTTCTACTGGCCAAAATTTCAATTATGCTAAAGTTATCAAATAAATATTGGTAATTCTGTGTTACTCTTAATCATGCAATTACCATCAACAACATGATTTTGACCCTTTCATAATTAAGAGCAATTTGCAGAGAAAAAATCCCACCGTGAGTTCAGAATTAGCACGCAGGATTGCCTGCTCCCACTGCAGTTCATGTTCTGTTGCACTTGATATTATTCTCTTCCTTTTTGGCTAAGAGTGCATCTCATTCTAAGAAACTACCTCTAAATGCTGGGACTAAGCTGGAAAAAAATCAAACTCCTAATGCACATTTAGGTAGTGCTCGTTAAACCATCATCCAGCAGTGGGAGGGTAGTAGGTCCAACCAGCCATTTCTTACCTCAAAGTCTGGCGTAGAGCTGGAGGGTGCTGACACCCACTGCCAGAAAGAATCCCTCTGCCTGTGACACCCCATCAGCTCCATGCCCCAATAGAACTTCAAGTGATCATGCGTAGGTCCAACCAGCCCTTTCTTACCTCACAGTCCAACATAGAGCAGGAGAGAACTGACCCCTGCTGCTTTGACCCCCTAGGTCACACCCTGTGAGCATCATGTCCCAATAGACCGTGCAGTTAGAGGAGTGTAGGTACAACTATCTCATCCCTACCTCACAGTCCAGCGCAGAGGAGGAGGAAGCTGATACCAGCTGTCTGGGAGCACCCTCTGTGCCTGTGAACCCCCTAGGTCACACCCTGTGAGCACCATGTCCCAATAGACGGTCCAGTTAGAGGAGTGTAGGTACAACTACCCCATCCTTACCTCACAGTCCAGCGTAGAGGAGGAGGATGCTGACACCCATTGCCAGGAAGAGCTGGGTGTAGCTGGTCCTCTTGCTGGCGGCCCCATTTGCCACCGCATGGATGCCCTTGTTGCAGCGGTCTGTGGTGCAGCAGAAGGTGGCCCCATCACAGGTCATTGCACATCCCTTGCTGATGATTTCACCTAGGAAGACATAAAGATCACATTTAGGGGGTGGGAAGATCCATTGGATTCCAGCAGTGATAAACCTACAATTCAGAAGAGAAAGCAGACCTCTGATGTGCCTGAGGCTGCGGAACATGTTATTGATGATCTGTAGATGCGCTGAAGGATCAATGAGTGTGACTGAGGAAAGTGAGGTGTGCTCTGACGTAACTTGCGTCCAGAGCTGCTGTTGCTGATCATCATCATCGTCATCAATACCACCATCACCATAATCATCATCTGCATCATCATCATCATCATCATCATCATTATCATCTTCATCACCATCATCACCGTCATCATCACCATCATCATCATCATCATGATCACCATCATCATCACCATCATCATCACCATCATAATCATAATCGTCATCATAATCATTATCTTCCTCGTCACCAACATAATAATCATCACCAAATTTATCATCATCATCGCCATCATAATCATCATCAACGTTATCATCGCCATCATTTCCATAATCATCACCATATTCATCATCATCATCATCATCCTCTCGTCATCATCGTTACCATAGTCACCATCATCATCATCATTACCACCACCATCATCATCATCATCATGATCACCTTCATCATCACCATCATCATCACCAACAACACCATCATCATCATAATCATAATCGTCATCATAATCATAATCGTCATCATCACCATAACCACATTCATCATCATCATCATCACCATCATAATCATCATCAACATTATCATCGCCATCATCACCATAATCATCACCATATTCATCATCATCATCATCATCCTATCATCATCGCCATCATCATTACCATCATCATCACCATCATCATCATCACCATCACCATCACCATCATCGTCATCATTGCCATCATCACCCTCACCATCATTATCTTCGTCATCATCATCTTAAACCATCCATAATATTATTCATTAAAATAATGTGTTCATAAATCATATATTGATAAGAATGATTGGGATGATTACAACAATAGCAATAATAGCAAAGGGCAGCAACCATGATACCAATTATAGAAAGATAAAAGTCAATTAAGAACTAGTATTCTAATCATTAGCAGTAGTAGGAAGAGTAGTAATACTACTAGTGGTGAGAGTAGTCTAAGAGAGTGTCCCTTTGGGATGGTCAGCCCCCCCCACACATTTTGCTCCAGTGCTGATGGTTATGACTCTGATAGTGCCCCAAGGCCTGCAAACCAGGCCCCAGTGCCAGCGCTCTCTCCCTAACAATGTTATGTGTATATTGTGAACCCTATTTTACATGGACTTTACCCCTTTACAAGTCCATAGTGCATGGTACCCGTGGTACCCACAGCTTAGGTGGTAAAGGAGTCCCCAGGGCATGCAGCACTGACTGTGCCACCCTGAGGGACCCAAGTAAACTACTGACAGCAGGCCAGCCCCTGCAGACTGCAGGGGAAGTGAAAACTGCTCCAACTCAACATTGACTTCACCAGGTGTGGCAAGGTCACAGCGTTATTTTTAATATGTGCAAGTCACCCCTAAGGAAGGCCTCCAAAATGTGTAGACCTGCACGTGCAAGCTTCTATGTCCCTCTAGTGCCTTTTACTTTTAAAGGCTACTATCAGTGAAAGGCGGTCCATAGAACAACATAGGCTAGAACCCGGACAACCCTGATTTGTGCCGCTCCGTTATGGTACCACCTAAATATGTTATGTTTGGTATCAAACAACGTGCCTTCTCCCTCCTGACATGAGTCTCTTGCCAGGAGCGATGGGGCATGCACCCAGGTAGCTACCTTAGAGGTTGCCCACCTGGTTGCCCCAGCATTCCTGGGCCTTGGCTGGCATCCCACAGTTGCTCTTGCCAAGATAGGATTCCGACCTCCTGCCAAGAAGTGTGAACACTCCCAGGAGTCAAAAATTAAGGCCTGGGCAGGAAGGAGGCAACACCTCTTCCTTCCCCGGATGGCTAGTGAAGAGGCACATCAAGGCAGTGAGCTTCAAAGGCTACAGCACCTCTGATATACATCCACACTGCCTCCCAAAGGGAGGTTCAACCGTCCCACTGCCATAGGCACATTTACGCCCAGGCAGGAAGGAAATTAAGATATTCAGGAGGCGTAACCCAACCCGAAGGCTAGTTACACCACTTGGGTGGAATGTGTGTCGTTATACTGCACTCTTTTTATCCGCAGGGAATCACAACGCAGTCGTTACAACGACCGAGTTGTGATTCCGCATACCATTACTCTGCAAGTCGTAACAACAACTTGCGGAAGGGGGGTGCTGGATGTTGGAATAGTATCATTTACTATTCCAACTCCAGTCTGTGCGGACAGTAGGGAAGGTGTTGGATTTTAAATCAACACTCCCCCCGCCCCCCCTGCAAGTTGTTGTTCCGACTTGCGGAGTAATGGTCAAGGTTGTGATTTCCTGCAGGCAAAACATTTTTTACTAAACGTTGTTTACCCTAGGGTGGGCTCCCTGGTCTGCACAACCGAGGAAGACTTCCACCAATTTTAAAAGTGCTAGAATAGAGGGTTCTTGGTAGAAAAGGTGACCTCTGACCTGGATATGGTCGCTACAGGGGAGGATTAGCCGCTGGGACAAAAAGCCCTTTGACCACTTACTTCCAAACCCCTAACACTCCTAATCCTAGGATTCAGGAGCCCCTGACCTCAGAAAAGTAGTTCTGAATCGTCTTGCATCGAAGAGGACAAAGAAGAGACCTGTGTCCGCGACAACAGGACTTGCTCAAACCAAAAGAGCGGTACTCTGCACCTGTGGCAATTCTCCTGGAATTTCCTGATTGAAACTCATCCTCGGATAAATCTCAGTTCCCCCAGACAGAGGGACCCTGGTGGAAGCTTGTAGCATCCTCAGACTGCCCTGGACTAGTGGCACTGTCCCCTGAAAACTGCATATAAAGCAACGCTCGCAATCCTAAGTATCACTGGCCATCGGGCCCTCAGATGGATGACCCAAATCCAGGTGGTCTAGTGAATTGTAGGAACCGTAACTCTGCCTTACAAAAAGATTCAGGCTGCTACCGTGTTCCCTGGGACTAACAGGCATCGGAGAAACCATCTAATCTGCATGCCGTTGCCAAGACTTTTTAGTCACCAGTCCTGCAACCAACCCCTGCAATTGATACTGCATCTAGAGGGAACACCACCCAACCTTCATCCAATGTCAGCAGTGGCCCTGTTGTATTTTTGCATCTTGGCTCCCCACAGCACAGCGTAAGCAGTGAAAACAGCTCCCCCGCGGTTCCTGTTCCACACCAGAATGACTTTGCACCAGGTCTAGATAACATTTTACACTGACTGTCATGGCTTGGCCCAGGGACCTGCATGACCTTTACCCTCTGTTGGTTCCACATAACTCGGCCTGCGAGTGACCAAATTCTCACAATCACTTTTTTCCATTGACCACAATGGAAAGATTCTGCAGTGTTGAATTACTGGAATTTATGTTTCCTGTTAAAAGCGATAACTCCAGCTAAATGTATGCTTTTACATTCATTTTGGTGTCTAAATTAAGATAAAAATACACTTTATTTTAATAAATCTGTGTAGGATATCTATTGAGTCCTATCAATTACTTTTCATCCAAGATGGTACTCTGAAATGCTTTACTTGTTCCTCTCTGAAATGCTTAACATCTGTCCCGCTAGTAAAGCCATCGGGTCCTCAGAGGGATGACCAAAATCCAAAAGGTCTAGCACATTGTGGGAAATGTAGTCCTACCTTCCACAAAGTTACACGTGGCTACCATGTTCCCCGGGACCATCGGATGTAGAAGTAACTATCTGCTCCACTTCTTACTGCCAAGGCTTGTTGACCGCCAGCCTGGTAACCAACATCTACACTCAAAGCTGCATCTAGAGGGAACTTCATCCAACATCAGCAGCAGCCCCATTGTTGTGTTTTTACATCTTTCCGCGTCAACGCTGTTTCAGCTGTAATAGCAACTCCTCTGCGGCTTCCGTTCAGCACCAAGGACAGCCAGGATACCTCTGCACCCGGGCTCCGCGGGCCAGGTAAACTGTGATTGACTGTCATGGTGTGGCCCTAGGATCCACATCACCTTTACTCTCTCTGGATTTCACGCAAGTTCACCTGCAAGTGACCAATTGCCACTGCCACTTTTTCCCATTAACCGCAATGCAAATATTCTGTAGTTTTGAAACACTGTCATTTCTGTTTTCTTCTAAAAACCAGAACTCTGGTTATATGTATCTATAAAGTTCATTTTGGAGTCTAACCGTTTCATTTCTATAAACTGGTGTCAGATTTCTTTCGAGTCACTTACCAGCCGTGTTGTCGCTCTGAAATGCTTAACACGTGCTCCTCTAGTAAAGCCTGAGTGATCTGCGCCACTCACCAGGACTGAGGTAAGGATTTATTTGTGTAAATCCAAGGGACATATCTGGGGAAAGGTGAAGGCATTGCATTGTGATTAAACCTGGGCGTAGTGGGCGTAGTGGGGCTACGCGAAGCACCACGAAGTGGGGGGAAATCTACGCCCACCCACACACTTCGCGTAGCCCCACTACGCGCCGCCAGCCTCCTTCCTGCCCTCTTGTAAATGCCCTCCAAATTATTTAAAACATTGTAAAATTAATTAAAACGACTTACCTGACATGCGGGCGCCCACACATGTGCATTTGTCAGGAAGAAGTCGGCGAGAAACTAGGAAGACGGAGCCCCGGGACGCCGCATGTCAGGTAAGTCGTTTTAATTAATTTTACAATGTTTTAAATCATTTGGAGGGCATTTACAAGAGGGCGGGAGGAAGGTGGGTGGCAGGCAACTTCGCTCCACCATGGCATGTGTGAAGTGTTGCCTACTTTGCGAACCACGAAGTAGGCAACACTACGCACACTCCGTGGACGGAGCGGAGCACCACGCCCACCCTTAATAGTGATGCCTAACCAGCATCACTACAAAATTCTCCACTTTCCTATAAGAGGAAGAGCAGTTGTAATAGTAGAGTAAGACGGCGTAATGTGTCCAACTTCCTGCATAAAAAGGAGAATACAGTGTGGTAATACCAATTACAAAGAGTAGTCGACGCTGCTCCAATTTCTCAGCAGGAACTGCTAAATCAGGTGCAGAAAGGGAATATGGTGTGGTAATACCAGTCACAAAGTCTATTTGTAGATTCTTTTCTGGGTATCTTAGCAGCTTCTGCTGAATCAGGTGCAGAAAGGAATATACCGTGAGGAAATGTCAGTCACAAATACTGTTAGCAGAAGCTGTTCCCTGTACCTCAGGAGCTAGTGCTGATTCAGGGGCAGAAAGGGGAATACCTTATGGTAATGTTAGTTGTAAAGACTGTTAGTAGAAGCTGATCCCCATATCTTAGCAGCTACTGATGAATCAGTTGCAGAAATGAGAATTTTGTGTGGTAATACCAGTAACAAAGACCATTTGATAACTGTTCCCTGTACCCCAGGAGCTACCGCTGAATGGATGGATGCCAGGCGTTATCACTAGTTCCCCAGGGGCTGAGACTTCTTGCACCCACATGCAGGGAGTAACTTCATATGGAAGATTTAAGGCCTCCTTTCTGAGGTTTATACTGTAGGGCAGCACCGCAGGCCTCCCTGCAGCGCCACCCTACAGTAAAAGAAAAGGGCAGGAATGAGCCGTATCTATGAAATATGGCACATTCCTGTCATTTTCCCCCGCTCCGGCGCAGTATGGTTTGCCATGCGCCAACGCAGACAGCTTTGTACCATGGTGCAACGGTGCCTGCGTTGAGGGGATGATTGTTTTTGTGCAGGAAAGGAAACCTTACTGCACAAAAACAATCAGAAGAGGCACAAATAGAAAAAGGAAAAACGAGAAGAGAAATAAAGATATTTCTCCTCGTTGTGCCTCCCTTACGCTTCCCCTGGGGAGGCGTAAGCTTTTGGTGCTGCCTCAGACTTACGATTTCTTGCAAATCTGTGTCAAAATGCCATGGATGTTGCAGGGAATGCCCCCAACAACACCCATTCCATGCCCCTTTTTATGCAGAACACCTCGTTAAAGGGGACAAGTTTTACGAGGAAGCATTAAGCCAAATAAAGTGTCTTAGTGTTGCCTGGTAATATAGGGCAGGCTCCTGCGCCACGGAACTTCATGTTCTAGCAGTGCAAGGGCTCCTAGACTGAGTAAAAACAGAGCTTGTGAATGCCATTGCGGCCATACAGCTGGCTTCATTTTCACCATTCTGTACCTCAAAAACCTTTTTTAAAGCTGATAATGAATAGCATTAGTAAATGAACTATGATGATGATCTTGAAACTCAGATTGTTTGGGAGCCAACACATCTGGCAGGCCATACCCTAGACGGTATTATTTCAAATAATGGTCTTATTGAAGTGAATAGTTCACGTCCCCTACTTTGGTCAGACCACCATGCTGTCCACTTTACTATTAATATTTCTCACACTAACATGTGTCGTAGGAACAGGTTCCCTCTGACCACTGCCTTGAATGAGAAACTTACAATAAGCTCAGACGCTAATGAGGCAGCAACTGACTTCAATGACTGGATCAACCAGGCAGTAAATCTGCTGGCACCAGAAGTGACCAGGAGAAGGCTTGTATCATCTCCTTGGTACTCAGTGGAGCTTAAACAAACTAAAATCAAATGCAGACATAAGGAACACATTTGGAGATCCACTTAAAGCTTGGCTCATAAGATCGACTACTGCTCAGCGTTAAAAGAATATAAGGGGGAAATAGCACTGGCAAAGACAGCTTACTTTACCTCCAAAATCCAGGAGTCCACAAATTCCTCAAATAAACTGTTTAAAACAGTAACTGCTCTGTCGCATTGCCCACGAGACACCATCTTTGTCCCAACCAAACTTTCGTTGACAAACTTGCGGTCTTTTTCCAGGACACGGTCCAGTCGGTCTATGAGGAACTTTTGAATTCATCCGAAGTCAGTAGAATGAACCCTCTAGAGGTACAGGATGAGCAGACACTCCAGTTTATTTATTTATTTATAGCATTTGTAAAGCGCATCTGCAACCCTACGGGCATCCTGGCGCTGTGTACCGTTTGCTGAAAAAAATACTGTGCATCAGAGGAGGGGAGGAAATAGTATTAAGGTTCAGGTGAGATTAAGCTTTGGGGAAGAGCCATGTTTTCACTTTTTTCCGGAAAGCCATCAGTTCGTCTGTTTTCCTGATGTCGATAGGCATTTTATTCCACAGATGAGCTGCGGCTATGCTGAAGGCTCTACCACCATAAGTGGCTTTCCTAATTCTGGGTATGCTTATGAGATTGGAGGATGAGGATCGGAGGGACCGTGTGGGTGTATACCATTTGAATTTCTTTTGAAGTGGTCGGGGGCCCATCCCGTGTACTGCCCTAAAGACAATGCAGAGGGATTTAAAACAGATCCTTTGATGTACAGGTAGCCAGTGAAGGTCGGCCAGAGCGAGGGTGGTAGAGGATCTTCGCTCTCGGGAGAGTGCCAGCTTCGCTGCTGCCGCCTGGATGCTTTGCAATCTGGAGATCAAATAGCCCGGGGATTCCAGAAGCAGAGCATTACAGTAATCCAGGCGGCTGAGAATGGTGCTCCTAACTATGGTGGTTCTGACCTGCGCTGGTAAGAGGGGTAGCAGCTTTCGCAGTCCTCTCATTAAAGCAAAGCAGCTACTCACCTGCTTATTAACATTGGTCTCTAGACTCAGACTGTCGTTAAAGCTGACTCCGAGATTCTTCACCGATTTCACTGGGGTTAATGGTTCCCCTGAGTCTAAAGGCCAGAAATCGATGGGTAGACTTCTGGAGATTCTGCCCACTGCGCAGTGCATTATTTCCGTTTTATCACTATTGAATTGTAGTGAGTTCTGGTTTAGCCAGAGTGTCATTTCTGCCATACAGGTATGGAAGGTCTCAAGTGAGTTGGCCTGGGCACCGTCAAGGGAAATCATCAGCTGCGTGTCGTCCGCATAGTTGATCACGCTAATGCCGTGGGCCTTGATAATGCCCAACAGGGGTTGCATATATATATTAAAAAGTATCGGACTGATTGCGGACCCCTGTGGGACTCCATGTGGGACTTTAACAAATTCCGACTGATATGGGGGGATGGCTACTGCCTGCCATCGGTCCTTTAGGTAGGAGTGAAACCAATCGAGCGCCACTCCACCGATTCCAACGTTCTTTAATCTTGTCAGCAGGATATCATGGCTTACCGTATCGAATGCGGCGGACAGGTCCAGCAGAATCAAGATTGCCGATTCCCCCCTGTCTGCCCTCATTCGTAGGTCATCCAGGACTGTCAGCAGAGCTGACTCGGTTCCGTGAGCTGGTCTGAAACCGAATTGTTCTTCTTCTAGGATGTTGTTAGTCTCTAGGAAGAGGGCAAGGGATCTGCTGACCCACCGCTCTACGATCTTTATGGGGTATGGTAGGAGCGATATAGGACGGTAGTTCTTTTTGCAATTCGGGTCTAGGTTAGGTTTCTTTAGTAGGGGGGTAACAACCGCCAGTTTCCAGTCTTTTGGTACTGTGCTAGAAGTGAGAGATTGATTGCAAAGCTTTTGTAATACAGGGAAAAGGTCATCCCCGAACTCCTTTACTATTTTGTGAGGCAAAGGGTCCAGAGGGGATCCTGAAGTTGTTTTAAGAGCAGTATTTATGATGTCTTGTTCTGTGAGGACCTTAAAATCTTCTAAAGTAGCCTTTGGGTTGGGTCGTCCTACATTGCCTTCGCTCTTCTCCCTATTCTCGGGGTTACTATTATCCTGCTCAGAGGGGATGGAAGCACCCTTCATTCCCTCAATGATTTTAGTAATTTTTTCCTGAAAGAAGGAAGCTAAATCATCTCATAGTTCTTGTGAGGGCTTAATTTGACTGTTAGCACAATCCGGATTGGATAACTCTCTGATTATCCTGAAGGTGTCGCGGGACTTGTTAGAGCTGTGGAGTATTAGGTCGGCGAAATAGTTATCTTTAGCTGCGATGATGTCTATTTTATACCGTACGATGGTTTGTCTCCATATCAGTTTCTCCGGCTCCGAGTAATTTTTTCTCCAGATCCTTTCTGCGTTTTTACAGGCCCTTTTCAGTGCCTTTAGGTTGTCCGTGTACGAGGGTGCGGAGGGTCTTCCTCTTTTCCTGATTACTTTCAGGGGAACAGTATCGTCGAGCTTCATAGTTACTTCTTTACAGAGAGAGAGATAGTTTGTGGTAATGTCGTTCTCTAGGTTAAATAAGTCCCCGACGGGCCAGTGTAGCCTAACTCAGTTCTCCGCCTTAAGCGAAGAGCAAGTGGTAGACTCACTGTTGCAGACATAGTCAGGGTCCCCACTTGACCCTTGTCCCCCACACATTTTACTTCTGGCATCGGAGGAGGTCTGCACATCACTGACTCCACTACTAAATCTAGTCATCAGATATGGGATTTTCCCTTTGGGCTGGAAAATGGCCTGTATTCGATCTATCCTAAAGAAACACGTTGGAGCCCCTGGATGCAAAAACTACAGCCCGATCTCCTGTCTACCTTTACCCTCCAAAATCCTGGAGAAAGCCATAAACTTGGTGTTGATGGCCTATCTAGATTCTAATAACATTATTGACTTCACACAGCATGGTTTTAGAGCTCAGTATTCCACAGAATCAGCTCTGATCATGGCTACAGAGGAGATCCGTAAGGTGATGGATGGGGATGGTAGGGCGGCCTTCATACTGTTTGCTCTAAAAAACAAAGGTTACCTTTTCTTAAGTTTTTTGAAGAGGTATTACTACCTCTGAGAGATTTTCTACCAATAGGTTAAGGATGAACCATATAATGTATTCAGGGTTGCGTAGAGATTAACAAATTTACAGAAATAACAGTTTTCACATGCAGTCTATCTAGAATTGTTAAAACCCCAAATCTAAGGAATGCATACAAGATTACTGCACACTAGTACCCTAATGAGAATATGCACCATCACAGGAAAATTTCATTATAAAAAAAAATATCTTTATTTGGTCATTTGACCGACCATTTGATTGAAAACAAGATCATTCACATTTATTCATTAGAAACAATAAAATCTTAAAAAAGCTGAAATGTGCCGACGCGGCGTTTCGGTGATGTAAGTTGTCACCTTCTTCAGGACAATATTTCAAATGTTAAAATCACTACTTGGTAGTTCATTTATCGCTTTATTCAATGCGCGATTTCTGGGATTTATACCCGTTCGGTACAGTTTCTTAATTCTGTGACCTTTCAATTGAAGACAGGGTTTCCATTTCCCAATGTAGTTATTTGGGTCTGATAATGGTTTTTTCTGGATTGATTTTGTTACAATCCTACGGTGGACGGTGGTATTTACTCCTTGCCCAGCCGAACTTGGGGGAAGTTTCCCTTGACGAGATATTTTATGTATATCTCTGTTTGCTCGCACTATTACTTGGGCGACCGCTTATGTTAAAACCAGGACGTTCATTTGATTTAGTTTTAGAGATTTCTCTGGCGTCACGAGTGGGCATCTGCACCGACCGTCTCACCGGGCTGGAAAGCTTCATACTGTTTGACCTCACGGCAGCCTTTGATACCGTAAATCATGCGGTACTAGCAAGTAGGCTGCTGGCCGTCAGGGTCAGTGGCAAGGCTCTGGCCCTTTTAACATCATTTTTGTCCTCCATGTACCAAATATTACACTGGGAGGGACTTAGGTCAGAACGGTTCATTCTCCCGGGTGGAGTCCCTAGGGCTCGGCCCTGTCCCGACCATGTTCAATATATATGTGGCCCCGCTAGCCAGACTAACCAAAAGCCATGGTCTAGTGCTCGTGTCTTATGCTGATGACACCCTGCTAGTGGTGTCTATCACGCAAAATGGGGATAGGTCAGCTGAACGATTTTGCAACTGTCTTTCCTCACTGATGTCGTGGATGAATACAAATTTCCTGAAACTCAACACCGAAATTTGGTCAGAAATCTTCAATCTGGAGCCAACTATGGTGGCCCAGCGAAGCCGGAACCTGCCCGGTGTCTAAGGCTAGAAATCTCGGTTTCGTGATCGACAAAGATCTAACATTTGCCCCCCAAGTAAACCAATGCTTTTTTATGTTGAAGGTATTACGTAAGAATGTCCCATTCATTCCAATCTCTTTGAGGAAAATGGAGGTAGGAGCTTTAGTTCTATCAAGAATGGACTATTTATAGCCCTCTATTTATCTATTTAGGCGCTGGAATAAAACACCTCACTAAGCTTCAGTCACTGCAAAATGCAGCAGCGCGAACACTACTTCGTTTACCCAAGCATCATTCCACTTCTGCCAGTATAAAACAACTTCACTGGCTTCCAGTGAGACGAGGGGTGGAGCTTAAAGCCCTCTACGGAGGGGGGGGTGATAGACTTACAATCTTTATTTCCCCGTTAAGTCCCACTGCGTTGCCTGAGATCCAATAACACTGGACTAGTACGTCTAATTGCGACTCCAGGCCTGCCGCACTCCTTTGAGCAAAAAAGTATAAAAACCTGGCTCTTCACGCAAATGTAATCTTTGAGGCTGTCCCGGTTCCACAGTACCCAGCGCCAAGACGCCTCGGCAATAGCACGCTCTACAAATATCTTCAGTCAGTCAGTCAAGGAGGGATGAAGGTAGTGGCTGGATCCCAAAAGAAACATCCACCAATAACTGCCAGGACAGAGGCCTTCTCGCGGACTAGGTGGAGATGGTGGATGGAACATCCTTAAACGGGGCAGACAGTCCCTGGTCACTTTGCAGCACTCTGAACACGCTTTCTTTGCTGTAAATATATTCAGTAAAGTTTACCAAAAAGTGATAGAAGGATGGGGCCTGAGTAATTACCAATGGGTGAGCTTAGTTCAAGCACTCCATCTGTCATTTTTTGTAACTTCAGTGTCTTGCCCTAAGCGGGACGGGTTTGGCTGCACCTGGGTTCTGTGCTGTGGGAAGCTGGCTCCCAACATAGTGTACTACAAGGAAGTAAACTGTGCAGAGTCCAGAGAGAGGTAAAGGCAGATGATTCTCACGCTCTTTCTGTGGTACTGTCAGCGAGCAGTTAGGCTTATCAGAGGGTAGTGCTAAGCATTTGTTGTACTCACAGAGCAATAAATGAGACACACGCTCAATAATAAATCCAAGACCAATCTATCAAAAGAACGTTGATTTGTATGTATTATTACGACCAAAAACACAGTTCTCAGGTAAGTACTTTCAGCATTACAATTTTTCAAAGTTCAGAATATAAATCACTTTTATGCAAATTTACGCACTTTAAGAATCAATGGGGAAAAAGTGGAAAAATACATTTAAAATGAGGCAATGCTTTCCCGAAGTTCCCCTTCTCATTTTAGATCAACGTCAGGACCAAGTCCAAAGTTCCAGCAGAAGAAGTTTGGGAGCATCCGGGAAAGGGCCGAAGTTGAGTGCTGAGGGTCTTGGAAGTTGATGAGCAAAAACAAAGGGTGTCACCTGAAAATGCAATGCACTGCTGGACATACAGGTAAGTCTAATGGGTTTCCTTGGAAGGAGGTGGTTGCAAGAGCCTGGGGACCATGGGAGCGGGGCTGGTTGGTCAGTGCTGGGGCCTGTGGGCCCGGTGTAGCACGAACATGTCCGCTGGGCTTCCTGTGTCTTTACGATCCTCACAGTCAGGAGCGGGCAACTTAGAGTGGTGATCTCAGGACAGCTGGGCTACTCGGAAAGTGGGTCTCAGGTGTCTCAACGTCCCTCAATGGGTGCTTGCTTCTGGTGCTCTGGGAGTCTAGAGTGGATTTTTCTTCTTAGTTTTTACTGTTGGGGGTCCGGTACCCCGGGTATTGATAGACCACACCTCTGGTAGGTCTGTGTGCCTCCAAATTGGTGTAGAGGCAGATGTGGCCCTCCAGAGTTGTTGTTCCTCTTCGTGCTTTGGTGCTGCTTCAAGGTCATCAGGAAGCAGCCAGTAGACAAACCAGACTTAACAGGATCGGTGACTGCAGATTGCAGGGGAGTGATAGCTTCAATCCAAGGGAGCGTCTTGGAAATTTATTTGCAGGCTGGAGTTGCTCCAGAGTTCTCTGAGTCCTTGCAGGTGTCAAGACGACACAGCGGCAGCAATTGTTGAGTCCTTGAGGCAGCAGGCAGGGTTTGGTGCCTTTTCTTCTGCAGCGGGGCTTCCGTCCTCGAGCAGAGGGTCTTCTTTGTCATGGTCTTCTTGGGTCCAATAAATATGAGGTTCAGGCCTCGGGCAGTCACATAAACACTGAATTTAGGGGCGTTACAAGGGGAGCCAGGTAATAGCCAGTGGGTTGTCAACGTTTAGGGTGTCTACAACCTCTAGTGGCCCCTTCCTGTGGGAAGAGTCACTACCCTAGCCATGAGGTTAGGGTAGTGCCTAACCTCATGGCTAGGTTAGGCACTACCCTAAGGTTTTCTCGCCATATCAAGATAATGGAATGTCAGGAGAGGGGTTTATCCTCACGAGGCAGGCTAAGTGGGTCCCTCCTCTTCATCTAGCAAATGTTCCCAACTTTCCTTCCACCAAACGCGGAGCAGAAAAGGGGGCTTGGCCTCCCCCAGTCCCTGGGGGGTTCCTGGCTTTGATTTCATGTGTAAAACACCCCCGCTCACCCTACGTGTTCAGAAACATGTCTGGTGGTGGCAGGCTGGTGAGAACCAGCCAAATACCCCACTAGTGTTTAGTTAAGTTTCAGGGGATCCCCCGCGAAGGGTCTCCTGTGTGAATTTATTTATAAATCAATCACTGGCATCAGTTAGGATTTATTAAGACAAGATGTTTGGTACCAAACACCTCAGAAATCAGTGAAGCCATCACGGAGCTAGGAAAGTCGTGTGACAAGTATCCAGCCCTTGTACTCCTTATGGCTTCCCTGTTCATGAACAACATCACAGAATGAACTGGACATTCTAGGGGCCTATCTGCTCCGGCAGATAGGCAAGCACACAGGATATAGTGCACCCTGCCTTAGAGCTGAAGGCCTGCATTGGGGTGACTTACCTACATCTTCTACAGTACATGGGAGGCATGGCACACAGAGTGTGCGCCTTGTCTATTCCTCAGATTTTCCTGCACCAAGACACACAGCCTTCAATGGCAGAGTGCGTTGCCGTGGTGAGGGGGCCCTGGGGTGGCACCACCAGTGTCGCAGCCCAAAGAGGAGCCTCGTCAGTTCCTAGGTCCTAGGAACCAGGGGTACCATTTACTAGGGAATTACAGCGGTAACTGCAGTTGGGCCAATCATGGTATAGTGTTGTGGAAAGGAGATCTGGCACTGGGGACCTGGTTAGCAGGGACCCAGTGCACATCAGGCAAAACTTTGGGGCTAACCATGCAAAAAGAGGCACTTTTCAAAGTGTGTGCACTATGGGCCCAATTCACAGAACTAACTTGAGACAAAATCCTAAATTTACTACCATTTCGGTATTCACAGAAGGCACTTACTCATTTTGGTCTTCCCAGAAGGCACTTACTCATTTTGGTATTCACAGAAGTTAGGAGTCCTAACTTTAGGACTCCTAAATGCATTCCGTGAATACCGAAAGTCTTAAAGTTACTCCTAAACTGAGAATAATCTTGACTTTAAGACTTTTGTATTCACAGAAGTCATTTACGAGTCCTAAAGTTAGGAGTCCTAACTTCTGTGAATACCGAAATGAGTAAATGCCTTCTGTGAATACCGAAAGTAGTAAGTTTAGGATTTTGTCTTAAATTAGTTCTGTGAACCGGGCCCTATTTCACTGGAACCAAGCTATATCCCGCTGATGGGCCCTAACTAGTGTGAAACCGGTCCAGGGCTGCTTGTGTTCCTTTTTCGGGAGCACCAGGCCTGCAGTTATGGATGAACGGTTTCCCATTGGAGCAGGGTCAAGACTGATGTGCATAAGGCTGGGTACAAACTGAGGCGGCATACTGGGTGAAAAGGGATGGATTGGGATGCATCCTGAGTGATTACCAGTGACTGAGATTATTTTGTGCATTCATCTATCACTTTTTTGTTTAGTTTAGTAAAATTATTCAGAGCATTTAGAAAACATGCACCACAAAAGAAGGCTGCGATGTCGTATGTTTGGGATGTCTTAATTGAGCACACATGGCAGTGCAGTATGTGTGCACCACACAAGAAGCAAACAGGATGATTTCAGGCTGTCTTCTGAGGGAATACTTAGTACAAACTCTGCACACTGGAAGCATTCCCACTCTCCGTACCACACCATCTCTCTTTTCATTGCCAAAGGCTTGTTTAACCGAGGGCCAACTTGTCCATTTCCCACAGGATGAATGTTTTTAGGTCTCGGGTCAACCTGAGATGTCATAAATCACATCCTTATCAATGTTTCCTGGCAGTGGCTCATGCTCTGACTCCTGGACATCCGAAGAGAAGGGTGAGGGGGTGAAATACCACACTCCATCCTACAGACCTTCAATGAACCCTTCTTCTTCTTGTTCCTTAAAGAGGTTCAAGCATAGCACCGAAGAAGAAATGCAGGGGCTCATTTATAAGACCTTTGCATCCCCGGTACATCGTTTCTGGTGACTCTCCGGCGGCGCCAAAGCCTGCCCCATATGTGCGCGGCACCAATAAGCCACTTTTTTAGGCTTAATGCTGCCTAGTAAATATTGTCCCCTTTAACACCGTTTTATGCATTGTGTGTTGCTAGAGACATTCAAAGCAACATTCCTGGCTCTTTGACACTGCCCCACATTTATGAAAAATCGTAACTCTGAAGCAGCGGCAGCTTCCAGGAGAGGCGTAAGAGAGGCACAACGAGGTTCCTTTTTATATGTGTGCTGCGTGCAGCACACACAGAAAAAGGATAACCCTTCTTATGATTGTGTTGGGCAGGAAGGTTTTGCTTCCTGCCCAAAAACAATCATCCCTGCAACGCAGACACCCTTGAACTACGGTGCAAAGGAGCCTGTGTTGGCGCGAAGCTGCACATTCTGCGCCAACGCAGGGGAAAAGGACAAGAATGCGTCATATCTGATAGAAATGGCACATTCCTTTCCTTTTCTTTTGCTGCAGGGCAGTGTATCGTGAAGGCCTGCAGCGCTGCCCTACGGCAAAAACTCATAAATGAGGCCCACAGAGTTTACGTGGACACCTGACTCATTGGTTGCTGTGTCATCGTGGTGGGCTGGACAGAAACATTCTGAAGAGCACGTAGAAAGAGGTGAGAGCATTGTTGTAGTGCAGAATGGTGCCACTTCCTGCTTAAAAACAATCCTGCCTCTAATGTAGTCACTTTTACACCATGGTGCAAAGGTGCCTGTGTTGGCGCTAGGCAGCACACACTGTGGCAGCATAAGGAGAGGAAAGGAACTCACTGTTCAATATTAAATATTGAAGATTCCTGCCCGCTGCCTTTCACGCAGTGCAGCAAGGTGTCACATTGCGTTGCATTGTGTTGTGTTGCGTTGCGTTGCATGAAAGTTTGATCAATCTGACCCTGATCGAGCTTCGATCCGATTCGATGTTCTGAAGATGTGGGGGTGATTTGAAGACCAGGATGCATTGTGTAAAAGGTGACTTAATTGTTGGTTTTATGCCCGTACCAAGGGGAAGAGATGGGTGTGTACCTCATGAAGCTGAGGTGGGGGGATCTGGCTCGAGGGGTCAGTCTGCAGAGTGAAAACTGTACACACATCTAACACAAACACAGTTTTGCACCAGTGTATCACGCGGACATAAGAGGGAGGACGGGCGATCGATAGCCTTTGCGAGTGGTGTCACCTCCTGGTGCATTTGACGGGTCTTTTTCAATTCTGGGGGTTAACCCCTTGCATGCGCTGGGAATTTTCGTGCTGTGAGGGCATTCTAATTAGTGGGTGGGATTTGGACGGCCCCCGGCTGTCGTGAGCACTCACCCACCATGACTCATGATGGCCGGGGAAGTCATGAGTATGCCAGGGGTTAAATCTTCAAACATCCCCTCAGCCAGTGGACCCACATGTCAGGAAGGGGAATACGTTTCCAGAGTGCAGTGAACACAACTTTGCACCACAAACACCGTTATACTCTGCAGTACTGAACTGTTATGTTAAGGTAAACTTATAAAGCGCATGGCTGCCCCAACAACGGGGAGTCCCAACTGTGTGCATGCATGCGGGGCTCCTTACCGTACAGGTCTTTGGTGACGTTGGTTTGACACACCTTGTTCTGAGACACGCACTGCACGCTGGCCTCGTTGCAGCCCCCGTTGTCGCGCTCGTTGCTGCACTCGAAGCACCGCAGAGAGGAGGCTGTAGGGAGGAGACAGAGCAGAGGACACAGGATCAGACTGGGGCAGCAAAATACAGGATTTAGAGAGCTACAAACGTGGCCTGGTTTGCAAATTCAGGCAGGATGGAAGACTGCATGGATTTGTGCTTGCTGTAGACAATGCTTGTTTTAATATCACGGAAATCACCAGTAAAAGCCTGCCCAGCAGAGCTTACAACAGGCCCAGAAACAGCCAAAACATCAGCCGACACACTGACCCGACAGAGCAGCACATCGGGAGCCACAGACGTGTCCAGGTGTGCTCCCCTTCACTACCCCACAGGTCCAGGTGTACCTCCTTCTTTTCCCAAAGTTCCAGCTGTGCTCCCCTTCTCACACTCTACAGGTCCAGGTCTGCTCCCCTTCTTTCACCACAGGCCCAGGTGTGCTCCCCTTCCCTCCCCCTGTAAGTCTATCTGCGCTTCCTTTCTCACACTCCACAGGTCCATGTGTACTCACTTACTCTCCCCCACAAGTCCAGCTGTGCTCCCCTTCCCTCCCCCCTGTAAGTCATCTGTGCTCCCTTTCTCTCCCCCACAGGTCCAGCTGTGCTCCCCTTCACTCCTCTACAGGTTCAGCTGCGATCCCCTTCCCTCCCCCACAGGTCCAGCTCTGCTCCGATTCTCGCACTCCAAATGTCCAGGTGTACCCCCTTATTCTACCCCTACTGGTCCAGATGTGCTTCCCTTCTTTCCCCCACAGGTTAAGGTGTACTCCACTTCTCTCCTTCCACAGCTCCAGCTGTGCCCCCTTCTCTCTCCCACAAGTCCAGCTGTGCACCCCTTCTCTCCTCCCACTGGTCCAGGTGTGCTCCCCTTCTCTCCTCCCACTGGTCCAGGTGTGCTCCCCACCTCTCCCCCAACAGCCCCAGCTGTGCTCTCCTTTGCTCTCCCACAGGTTCAGCTGTGCTCCCCTTCCCTCTCCCACAAGTCCAGTTGTGCTTCCCTCACCTCCACTGGTCTAGCTGTGCTCTCTTCCTTTCCCCCACCAACCCAGCTGTGCCCCCCTTGTATCTTCCCATAGGTCCATCTGTGCTCCCCTTCCCTCCCACCACAGGTCCAGCTGTGCTCCCCGTCTCTCTCCCCTCAGATACAGCTGTACTCCTCTACCCTTTCCCACAGGTCCAGCTGTGTTCACCTCACCCAATACAGCTCCAGCTGTGCTCTCTTCTCTCCCCCCACAGGTCTAAATGTGCTCTTCTTCCCTTTTCCACTGGTCAAGCTGTGCTCCTTTCACCCCCATAGCTCAAGCTGTGCTCTCTTCCTTTCCCCCCAGGTCCAGCTGTGCTACCCGTCTCTCTCCCCACAACTCCAGCTGTGCTCTCTTCCCTTTCCCACAGGTCCAGCTGTGCTCCCCTTCCCTCTCCCACAGGTCCAGCTGTGTTCACCTCACCCCAAAGCTCCAGCTGTGCTCTCTTCTCTCCCCCACAGCTCCAGCTGTGCTCTCTTCCTTTCCCTCCACCGGTCCAGCTGTGCTCTCTTACTGAATGTGTGATTGAATCATGGGTGCGCCCTTTTCTTTGGATATTCGTACAGAGAGGCTTGGAGACATGTTGTTCCATGGAGCAGACTCAAGTGCGGGCCCCAGGATTAGAGCTCGGCCCTTGGGCTGTAGCAGCTTTGGGGCCCCCCCTACAGCCCCCACCCCCGGTGTTGATGCTATACTGGGATCAGTGGTCGAATTGGGGAATAAAAGTAGGGGAACTGAGGCGGAGAATCAGAGGGCGGGAATAACCTGCGAATTGAATCAGTGGGCGGAGTCAGAGGTGTGGCCAGGGGGAGCAGAACGTCCCAATTTGAGTATTTGTTTGGCATTTCACTGACCAGTTACAGCTTACTATGGTATTTAATTCAATCAAAGGATACTCATGATTATTTAAGGCTTAATGAGAGTTATTGACATTAAAATACATTCAAAAAGTGGGATATATTTCCAATCACAGAATGTCCTAAATTCGCTTAACTGTGAAAGCACACGCTATTTGTCTCCGATCCAGGAAGGAGGCAGCTGGTGATTTTAAAACCATAATATACTTGCAAACATGACTCCCCCACTCAAAGTCAGCGCCCGGTGTGGTCACACCATTGGCACCGCCCATCTCAAGGGTCTTGTGACCTCAGTGACGAGTCACTGTCACTCTAGGGTGTGCTGCTTCATAGTTCTGCCCACAACACTGCAGACAAACTTCAGAATGGATTGTATCAGACAGGCCTTCAAGCTTAGCCCACACTTGCCACTGCAAGGGTCCAACTGCAGGTGCCTTGACACCAGGGCGTCTAAGGTCTAGCATGGGAATTTGCTTCCTCAGATGAGAGGTTGGGTGGACTGGTCATGAAGGCTGGACCTGGTTCCCCAGTTCCAAATTCAGCAGCTCTGTCCAAAGAGCCACATCCCCTCCCTCACTGCACACCATACAGCCTCACTGAGAGAAACTCACACTGCCTTTAGCTACAACCCAATTGTGCCCCGCTATAAACACCTGGATGCGACTCAATTCAAATAACACACTAGACAAGAGAAATATGCTGCCTAAAATAAAAATAACAACATCCTGGAAAAAGCAGACACTCATAGGGAATGCAAGATTAAGTAAAGCATGTGAAATGTAAGCAGGAACAACATGGTTACCTTTAACTCTTTTACACTCACTATTCAGAAATCAGTGAGTGCTTTTGCCTGAATAGTTAAGGACATGACTACAGGGCCAAGCAGAGACCCATTTCAAGGTTTGTTGCTTATATCCTTAAAAAACGTGAGCAGTGTGGTTTAAAAAGAGCACATCCCTGAATACAGAGCTGAGGTACGCATTTTGTTTTCCAATCCAGCCATTAACCAGGCATTGCAGTACCTCCAGGTTGGGGCACTTCCTCACTCAAAGAAAGACAAGAAAGCAAAAGTAGCGTTTCACTAGAAAACTCTGTAAAGTTGCGCTAATGTTTGGTGTGAGTAAAACCAATGTGGCCACTTTTCGACCACTCTGTCTTGCTTTATTTAGTAATTTCTTTATTTTTCATATTTTGAACCTTTTATTTCTCTCCAAGGCTGCACTTTGGAATAAGAAAATTTTCAGAAAAAAAGCATTTCCTGCCAAAGTGTTTTAGTTTTATAGAGGAGAACAAATAAAAAAAGGGGGAAAGAGAGGGTGAGAACCCTGTTTCTTGTAGTCACATTTTCAGAAACTGATGCAGAGCTAGACAGAAATAGAGGGAACAAGAGGAAGAAAGAGAGAGGGGGCAGTGGCAGAGCACAAGTGAACGCTGCCCTTGTCTTCTCCGGGCAAAAAGGGCCTCTCCTTTTCTGCCCATTCATCCCCGAATGGCCATAAACGCCGAGCCTTATCCGTAGGCCATGGCTATTTCTGCCGTCCTGGGACACATGTTTAAAAATAAAAGTAGGGGAATGGAATGTATTGAATTAAAGAAGTAGGGGCACGGGCGTGGCATCGCCGGCTACAAGATGGCTGCATTTTGAGTGGGCTCTGCCAGCCAAGCCCAACATCCGGAGCAATCGTATGGACCGGGGACGCCTGAAGGCCCCCGACTGCCTGCTGCGGTGCCTGCACCACTGGGGTGCGCAATGTTGCCTTTTCAAGACCACCAGGTGCTGTGAATAAGGGAATCTGCACCTGACAGGATGCGGCCGTTCATCGAGGCCGTGTGTACCACTCTGCTCTGCTCAAGGGGCCACAGTTTTTCATTGAGCCTGGGAGTGCCCTGGGGTGGCGGAGTTCTTGAAGAGGGTTTGTGAGGCAATTAGTTGCATTACGAGAGCTCGCCTTGCATGCTGGATTATGTCAAGAAGGTGCCAGTGGCACGCCACCAGCTGGTGGCAATGCCGCTGATACTAGCCAAGCGCAGAGTAACAATACCCTGGGGTCAATGTCCCACACACACGCGTGCGCATTGGTTACTGGATGCTGCACATTGTCAGGAACAACTCAGTACATATTGGGAACTCATGCCAGAGACATCCAGACCATTAGATATCTGGGAACCCTTTGCCACACACCTTAGAAATGAAGCTGCTAGTACACTAGGCGGGCCGGAGTCGTTGCGTTAGAGAGTATGAGATTGGGAGGCCAGGATGAAGGGGATTATGGATCGACGGATATTGTTAAGTACTGCTTTGACTTCACTGTTTTGAGATGGTTGTAGACGGGGCGGGGCTAGAACTGCTCTTTGTCTGTATCGATATCCCTGATACTTTCTATTCTCGCTCCAAGTGTGCTTCTGTAACTGTCCTGTAAACTTAAACAGTTAAACAATACAAATCGAAACAAAAATAAAGAAGTAGGGGCAAACCGTGCCCTGCAGATCCCGCCCAATTCGACCACTGACTGGGATGCGAAAGGCACCTTGTTGGATCTGAAGCTGGAGACGGTCTCACCTGCCCTCCTTCACGGAGATCCAGCTCTGTCTACTTTTATTCCAGCTGCGGCCGCTCTGTGTTCCCTTTCCAATCCTTCCCTCTTTGACAGAGCTGTATCTGGGGTGAAGTTGATGTTTCCACCGCCCATCCCAGTCACACGCACCAAACAAGCATTAGCAATGCAATAGATCTCTCCTTTGCGAGAGTTTAAGCTATTGGCATTGTAAATGACAATGCCTTTTATTTATCTGTTTTGATAATTAATACATAACTAAAAGGCATTGTCATTTACAATGCCAATAGCTTAAACTCTAGGTCCACTCTCTCCCCGCAGCCCTGATGTGCCTTCTCTTGCCTCCAGACCCTGACGTCCTCCTTGGTAGGTTCAAGGCTGCTGCCCGCTCCTGCGCCTGTTGCCCGTTCCAACTGGGACCAGACTGCCTGCAACCACCGTAACCTTTCTCAGCCGTTTTTTTTTCTAAATGTTTCCCTGTAGTGCCACTGTTATTATGCCAATCTGTGTCTTGCTCTAATTCCACCATTTTTATTTTCTCGTGCCTGCCTGTTCCTTTTGCCTTTTGCCGCTGCTGCCCCTGTGGCCCCTCCCTCCCGGAATTCCCACCCTGAATTCTGCCCTGGAATTCCCCTGCTCCTGCCTCCCAGCCTCTCCTCCCTCCCACTTCACCTACTTAATGACGGCTGTAGTAAGGTGGACACCTGACTATGGTTACCCCAGATTTTTTTGCCTTGTGTTTAGCTGGTTTTCGACTTAGTTGGCCTGGTTCCCTGCTAATCAGGGCCCCAGGCTATCTGCTCTCTCCTTAAAATGGACTCCATGCACCCTAGGTGCATAACCAAATTGGTACTGGATACCTTCTCAGCTCCTATATAGTGCACTATAGTTGCCAAGGACATAGGTGCATCCAAGGCCTACCAGGGGCTGCAGCATAGCTTTTGCCACCCCTGGCTGGTTCTTAAATTGACATAACTGGCTGATCACTCAGCTGGGGCAAGTTGGTGTAATCACCCCTTGCATAGATATAGTATACCTATATCTAAACCTATGTATGGACACATATAAACCTATAAGTCACTCCTATGGCAGGCCTTATCAATCCTGGAGGCAGAGTGCTTGGTTTTACGTGAGATGGTGCTTTAGCATGAGCTGAGCCTGTCTGCAGCTCTCGGGAACAATTCCCTAAGCTGTTCCAGGATAATGCCATACCATATACTCTTAATTGCATTATAATCCATCGCGGTTATGTGCTAACTTTGGTTTGGCTTTATCAAAACATGTCGTGTAAGGTGTCATACAATTTGGAATTCTATCCCCTCGACAGTCCTGTCGACGGGGATAGCATTCCACCCTTCTAGAGGGAGAAGACATGTTACTTTACTAAAACGCGGTTAATCCTAACCAGAGCCTCAGCATCACAAAATAGATGCTGCTGCCACCGACACGAGTCGGACCTCCTGCTGCTGACCAAAACTTGGCAGCGAAAGCCTGGACAAAGGGTTTTCTGTCCCAGAGAGGTGCTACACCTCCACAGACAGGAGATAGTGTATTGGGGCAGGGAGGGCTGAAAGAAACTAGACAGTGCCTGGGGCGCACAAGGTTTCCCCTTGCATAATCCGGTCAAACTGGTGCTGGGGAACACCAGCCCCAGTCCCAGCGCGACCCTGGACAAAGGGAAAGGGGTGTAACCACCCCCTTCCTGGGTCCCACCCATAGGAGGGACCTAGCAGGTAATCTAGCCCCCAAGATTGGTATAAGAATGGGAGCAGTGCCAACGCACTCAGATTAATCCTGAACTGAAACACTACAAGAAGAATCTCTGGACTTCGACTTTCTGCCAAGAAGACTGAAGAAATCTCCCTTGTCGGCAAGGAGTGTCCACCCTGCACAAGCAGGCACCATCAGCATCCAGCGGCTTCCCTTTGTCGTCTTCCCTCGAGGATCCAGACTTCAGAGCCCGACGAGACCCAGATTCCCAGACCTCTCCGATCTCTACCTACATCTGCAGCACAGCTGAGATCCGTGGGTGTGACGAGACACATGGGACCGGCCATCTGGGAAGAAGCAGCACTTCGCTCCAGCACGACTTCTGAGGTAACCTCGACCAAGTGCTTTGGGGACTGAGAAGCCCCGACCCCGAGCAGCTCCTGCACCGAAGACCAGCCCTCCAGCATCCACGAGATCTGCGTGGGGCCCTTCTGTCTGTTTGCTGCTCGACGCGTTGTCTGGTCACTTGCCGGCTGGCTAGTGACCTCCTAGACAACGAACCTTAAATCCATTCTGCTGGTCTGGTTGCTCCAGACTGGCCCCTGCTTCCCTGCAAAGGAGAAGCACCCCGGACCCTCCTGGTCCACTCCAAACGCCGTTTCCACTCACCGCATGGGTTGCCTTTGCCAAGGCCTGTTGACTCTAAATCCGGATACGACACCGCCGACAGTGAGAGCCTGCGTGGGACAGCTCGTGCCTTCATCCTGGTCATCGAAGACACCTCCTGGTCCACGTGGCTGCAGAGACAAGCGTCCACTCTTCACCTGATCGCGCCGGCGACATCTGGTTCAACTCCTGGTTCCACTCCAGTCACTGCATGTGACTTTGAACATTGTCCCCTCTGATTTCAGGTTCTCCTCTTCACTGATCCACCCTTGTATCACTCCGGACATCTTCCTCCTGGTCGCCTGCAGCATCTTTTCTTCCAGGCTCCATAGACTTCAACGCTGGAACCCGACACGACTTCGCACCTATGCACCCACAGCCTGTGGGTGAGGTAACAAGAGCATTTCAGTGCTCAAGGGTAGATTGACTCTCCTAGTGTCCAGTTCCACAGTCCTTTTAGTCCTAACTAGTCAGGATTGTCCGTACTCACCTTTTTCTTGGACTGTACTGTCCATAGACGTTGTTACGCATCTCGCGTGTGAGTTCACACTCTGCACACGCGTTCCGTGGGCCTCCTATTACTTACCTACAGTCAGGGTAGTGTAGTCCCAGCGATCCTACAGCCTCTGGACAGCTCCATTCCTTCTATCGACTTTCACATTCCACTTACTTAGTATATAGTTTGTTGTGCTCCTAGGGCAACATCGTAATTGTGCAACTTAAACGTATTTTTCTTAAGAGTCTTGTCATGTGCTTAGCCCTCTGATCTCATAAAGAGTTCAGAGGTGTTTGTTAGTTAATAAATATCTTGTTTATTTTCATAACTACCTGTGTGGTGTCCTTTCATTTGGTATTCAAGGGGTTATATGTGGTAAAACAGCTGGCTTCACATGCCAAAAGAGTTTAGCCTAAGACTGCTTTGTCCATGCTACCATTAGGATAGCTGGTCTATAAGGATGACTTACAACCAATGACCATAAGGGTTATTTGGACTGATACAAGGTGGTCACTAGAATTAGTGAGCATCATATATCAGGCCAACTTCTCACAACGGCTGCTGCGACGCACTCAACTGGTGCGCCGCCGGTGCGCTGAAGGCGCGCCAAAGGCAAGCCCATCTGTGCCTGTCCGTGACCAGACTGCGTCCAGCGCCAGGAACCCTGGACCTCCCACTAACCACCGCTACGACATCACCGCAACTGTCGCATTTTTTTTTATCCTTTTCACTGTTGTTATGTGTCACACACAACTTAGACCCAACTATATGAAACATACATATTGACCCTGCTCCAATGTGAACATTCCAGCCTGAACTGTCAGGCCAGGCCCTCCCTGGACCAGAACACATCACCCCAGGACCGGTTTTGCCCTAGTCTTGGGCTCATCAGTCGGTCATCGCTTCTTTCCAGTGACACAGTGTGCATTGGACATTCGCCTGGGCATACCTATCCCACTTAGGGCCCGATTCTGATGCGGTTAGGAAGTCTTCCTGATTGAATCAGTTTGGAAATGGTTTCCGACCAACTCGGGAGAATCTGACCGACCGAGTATGATGCATCCGGATGCTTCCAGATACGATTTGCCGGAACTCCTATTGACTTTTAAGGGAGCCTTTGTTCCTAACTGGCCCTCGGTCAGGAAGACACGTTCCCGATTCGATTCGGAAGGAGCAAAATGCCGTTAGGAGGCCTTCATCACCGCATCGCAATCAGGCCCTGGGTGGGAATGCTTTCCTAACCGCATTGGAGTGACACACAGAAGTATACAAAATAGTGCTCGGTGGAATGCTTGAATTAATCTCAGCCACTGATAATCTGTGCCGTGTTCCAGTCCAATGTTATTATGCACAACATGCCACCTCAGTTTGAACCCAGCCACATACAAATCACCCTGGCAGTTCGGGTAATACCGATGGCTGAGATTAATTCAAGGATTCCATCCATCACTTTTTTGTATGCTGTAATGGTTCTAGGCACGTGTGTGTGTGAAGTGTCACACCCTCTAAATAAACACAAAGATACATCATAAATCCCTGCATCCCCCGGAGCTAACAGTGTCCTTTCATTGTGGCTTCCTTGAGCGCACACGTCTGCAGGTCGAGGCATGTACATGCTACCTGGTCTGGGAGGCTCTATAGTCTGTCAGTGAGTAAATGTAATTTTATCTCTGTGTGCCACTTGTCAAGTCTCCTCACTCAGCCACTTGGTGGTCAATGAGCTGGAGCAGTAGATATTCCAGAGTAGAGCAAGGAGAGGGCTGATGCACTGACCACCACATGCCTCCTGGGTCCGAAGGTCACGTGGGACTCAGGCATTCCTAATTTTCAGTGCTGTGGACAGAGATCTGCAGAGGTGAGACTTCTAGACACAGAAGTCCTCTGGGTGTGGTCGTCACAGGATGGTTCCTTTCTCTAAGGTATCCGTGTCCAGTGCCTGTTTCATGGATTGGGGTGACACACACGGATTACTGGGGGCTCCCTGTGAGTGACAAGTACATCCGTGCACTCCTCACTCTGTCAGGTAAGGAACATCCCTGAGATTGTCTCTGGTGCATCATATATGTCTTGAGACTGAACATATCCCCAGATCCGTAGAACCTCCTGAGCTGCCTCATGGCACAGACCCTTCCTTGTGGCACACTCTGTATCTTGCAGCAGTCTGTCTCAGTAACCCTGAGACAGTGCGGGCCAAGTCTCCAAACAAGGGGCCGGATTCACAAAGGTAAACCTAGACCAAAGTCTAATTTACTACAAGCAAAGTTAGAATTCCACGTTTACCTGTGTGAGCCAGGCCTCTGAAGTGGTGTTATGAGTGTCTGACCCATGGGCCCTCTCCTGTGCCAGTACGTGACACATGGCCGAGTGGGAACCCCACTACAGCTGTCTCTTCCCTCAACCCTCTCCTCAGGATCATTGGCTTCGAAGACTTGCATACGTGCAAGCGTGTATGTCCGTACATATATACATTTGTGTGTGTGGTATTTGTGTAGTGTGAATCGAGCCAAAAGCCAGCGTAGTGCTGTACAGGGTCAAAGACAAGCATACAGTCAATGTGTAATGGACGAAGACACTGAGTTGTGGACGATTACTGCAATGTGATGGGGCGTTCTTTAAAAAGATGGAACTTCAACCCTTTCTTACATTGGATCAGCGTTGGGGAGGTCCGGATGGATACAGGATTTGTTGTTCCAGATGCTTGGTGGAAAAGGCCTCCTGCCTTGTTTTGTTTTTCATTCTTGTGCTTGTTATTCTGCAGTCTGATGGTGTCCTGGTTGTGGGTGTGCTGAGAAATACCAAAGATGGTGAACTTGTCTGCAAGGTAAGCTGACCTGCTGTGTGAATGACACTGCTGTTTTTTAGGATGGTCTGAGCCGGTGAGAGGAGCAGATGAAGTTCCATCATGATGGGGGAGATGGGAGCATATTCTTCATTCCCTGGATGAGACGTGCTGCAACGTATAGAATGCGACACATTGGTGTCAGCTTGGAGTCTGGGAGGGACCTGTCACTGGGGAATGCACAGATTTACTCCTCCAGCCTCCAGTGGGGACAGTAGTCAAACTGAAAGGCACCCAAAGAGTTTTAGAGCAGAGAAATTATCACTTTCTAGATGTGGCATTCCTAAGCTATGAACGGCAAATTCACCTTTACCACACGAGAGGGTTGGTCATTGTGAATCCAATGATGGGAAACATGATGAGGCTGCTCCACTGTGAGCCACCTCTGCAGCTTGAAGTCCTTTCAACCATTCCCCCATGTTAGATTATGGGGAGAGTAGCCTCACCGGTAGTGAAAGCACACATGGGCATTCGTCACTACTGGGCAGGGAACACACATCTACTTGCCCTACCTTTCACCTACCGCTTGCTTCATCCCTCAAGACTCACCCCAGGGGGGCTCTAGTGGTACAGAATGGTTCCCTTAGGATTGGAAGTGGTTTAGAAGGCCAACCTGAGCATATGGTTAATTATGCTCACACTGGTCTGCAATGGCAGGCCAGACACATGTTTTAAACCATCATATCTGCAAGTGCGCACACACAGGATCACAGTGGCAGCCTTGGCAAGTATTTTAAAACATCAGAGATGCAAGTGCTCTCATACAGGTCTGCACTGGCAGGTTTGAAACATCTTTAAAGGCATCATAGGTGCAAGTGCGCACACACAGGCCAGCAATAGCAAGGCTTGCGATATGTTTAAAAACATCAGGTAAGCACCACTTCATTTACAGTGGAAAGTGCCTAGGACCCAAAGGTCAATGAAAGAGAATCAGCAAAACCCCAGTTGTGTTCCTTGGCACGAGCCGACCTCCTATATAGAAAAAACACACGGGGTGCTTCACTGCCTGGGCATGGAACATCCATGTATACCTTCTCTGCCTTTCCCTCACCATTTGCTCAGGGCTTACCCTAGGGGTGTTCTGGTGGTAGTGAACTGCCCACTCAGCATTGGCTAATGGTTTAGACAGCCAACCTGAGCACCATTGTAACTGCACACACACAGGCCTGCAATGCCAGGCTTGAGACATGTTTGAAGGCTGTTCCTGTGGGTGACACAATCAGTGCTGCAGCCCATCGGTAGCCAGTGCAGTACCTGCCCTGGGTATGTGGTATAGCTCTTTTCAAAGGGTGCTAACAGGTACAGCACCTAAACCAATCAAGTAAGCACCACTTCCTAGCATACGTAGGAAGGTCGCACATGCTTTCACACTGCATTACAGTGGGAAAGCGCCCAGAGTCCAAAGGCCACGAAAAAAGAATCAGAAAAAAACAGGAGAAAAAAAGGCAAAACGTTTTAGGGAATTCCCATCCAACAATACATATATAAAACCATAAATACATATATACAAACATACATCCATATATACAACAATACATACATACAGATATACATACATACATATGTACGTACATAGATATAGTGTACCTCCTTGTCCAGGCATACATTGCGTAGACAATCAGTGATATGGCTGAAAATAGCTTCACATCTGACTCACGTTCCATCTATGGCTATACCATCATGTCGTTTGCATGGGATATTCAGGTCGGTGGACGCATCTGACTAATGAACCAATAAGCGCTTCCGCCCTAATTACCGGAGCGTGCCTGTGAGCACACCGATGAATCAGGGTGAAAATGCCAGAGGTGCGCGTACACCTGCGGAAATGAAGAGCGCAGCGATGCATTTAGATCAGGATGTAGCTGTGATGCTGAATGTTGCATGGTAGCCATGAGGTCATCATGCTCGTGCACCCGCAGAGCGTAACGTGCACTCTTGTAATCGATACTTCTCTGAGTTGGTGCTTTATTTCAGACAGTACATCTGGCAGGACAATAGCATCCATCCATGGAGAACAAGATTTATTTATGTGTAATCCAAACAGCACCAGCAATCGACACACAGCATCCCACGACAGCGTCACGGAGGAAGTCGCTGTGTCGCCTTGCTCTACGTCACTGAGGCAGTCGCAGTGTCGCCTTGCTCTGCGTCACTGAGGCAGCCGCAGTGTCGCCTTGCTCTGCGTCACAGAGGCAGTCGCAGTGTCGCCTTGCTCTGCATCACAAAGGCAGTTGCTGTGTCGCCTTGCTCTGCGTCACAGAGGCAGTCACTGTGTCACCTTGCTCTGCGTCACAGAGGCAGTCGCAGTGTCACCTTGCTCTGCGTCACAGAGGCAGTTGCAGTGTTGCCTTGCTCTGCATCACAGAGGCAGTCGCAGTGTCGCCTTGCTCTGCGTCAAGGAGGCAGTCGCAGTGTCGCCTTGCTCTGCGTCACAGAGGCAGTTGCTGTGTCGCCTTGCTCTGCATCACAGAGGCAGTCGCTGTGTCGCCTTGCTCTACGTCACAGAGGCAGTCGCAGTGTCGCCTTGCTCTGCGTCACAGACGCAGTTGCAGTGTCGCCTTGCTCTGCGTCACAGAGGCAGTTGCAGTGTCGCCTTGCTCTGCGTCAAGGAGGCAGTCGCAGTGTCGCCTTGCTCTGCTTCAAGGAGGCAGTCGCAGTGTCGCCTTGCTCTGCGTCACAGAGGCAGTCGCAGTGTCACCTTGCTCTGCGTCACAGAGGCAGTTGCTGTGTTGCCTTGCTCTGCGTCACAGAGGCAGTTGCTGTGTCTCCTTGCTCTGCGTCACAGAGGCAGTTGCTGTGTCGCCTTGCTCTGCGTCACAGTGGCAGTCGCAGTGTCGCCTTGCTCTGCGTCACAGTCAGAGGCAGTCGCTGTGTCGCCTTGCTCTGCGTCACAGAGGCAGTCGCAGTGTCGCCTTGCTCTGCATCACAGAGGCAGTTGCAGTGTCGCCTAGCTCTGCGTCACAGAGGCAGTCGCAGCGTCGCCTTGCTCTGCGTCACAGAAGCAGTTGCAGTGTTGCCTTGCTCTGCGTCACAGAGGCAGTCCCAGTGTCGCCTTGCTCTGCGTCAAGGAGGCAGTTGCAGTGTCGCCTTGCTCTGAGTCACAGAGGCAGTTGCAGTGTCGCCTTGCTCTGCATCACAGAGGCAGTCGCAGTGTCGCCTTGCTCTGCGTCAAGGAGGCAGTCGCAGTGTCGCCTTGCTCTGCGTCACAGAGGCAGTTGCTGTGTCGCCTTGCTCTGCGTCACAGAGGCAGTCGCTGTGTCACCTTGCTCTACGTCACAGAGGCAGTCGCAGTGTCGCCTTGCTCTGCGTCACAGAGGCAGTCGCAGTGTCGCCTTGCTCTGCGTCACAGAGGCAGTTGCAGTGTCGCCTTGCTCTGCGTCACAGAGGCAGTTGCAGTGTCGGCTTGCTCTGCGTCAAGGAGGCAGTCGCAGTGTCGCCTTGCTCTGCGTCAAGGAGGCAGTCGCAGTGTCGCCTTGCTCTGCGTCACAGAGGCAGTCGCAGTGTCGCCTTGCTCTGCGTCACAGAGGCAGTCGCAGTGTCACCTTGCTCTGCGTCACAGAGGCAGTCGCAGTGTCGCCTTGCTCTGCGTCAAGGAGGCAGTCGCAGTGTCGCCTTGCTCTGCGTCACAAAGGCCGTCACTGTGTCGCCTTGCTCTGCGTCACAGAGGCAGTCGCTGTGTCGCCTTGCTCTGCGTCACAGAGGCAGTCGCAGTGTCGCCTTGCTCTGTGTCACAGAGGCAGTCGCAGTGTCGCCTTGCTCTGCGTCAAGGAGGCAGTCGCAGTGTCGCCTTGCTCTGCGTCACAGAGGCAGTCACTGTGTTGCCTTGCTCTGCGTCACAGAGGCAGTCGCTGTGTCGCCTTGCTCTGCGTCAAGGAGGCGTTCCATGGGAGGGGTGGTGGGATTTTCCTTGCAACATCCATGGGTTTTGATGCTGCCCCAGAATTAATTAATCACGTAAACCTTGGGAAGCGCCAAATCCTTACGCCTGCCCATAGCAGACGTAAAGAGGAGTAATCATTTCATTTCTTCTTGTTTTTTCCTCTTTTCATGTGCGCTGAATTGAGCAGAAGACACAGATAGAGGGAAACACCTCTCTGGATTGTTTTTGTGTAGGATGGTGTCCCTTCGAGCACAACAGTCCTGCCTGCAACGGAGCCACTCTTGCACCATGGTTCAAGGGTGCCTGCGTTGGTGCCAGGCAGCAAACTGCACACCAGGGCAGTGGGAAAGGACAGGAATGAACTGTGTCTCAAAAATACGGTGCATTCTTGCCCCTTCACATTGGCGTAGGGCCGCAAGAAGAATGCAGTGCTGCCGTACGCCAGTTCCCCATAAATAAGCTCCCGTGTATCCATACAAACAAGCCCTCTTCTTTGATCCCGCACAGCCATCATAATACAACCCATCGTGACTCAAAATAGGTGGGATAGGATTGCACAGACAGTAACTATTTATTGGTGTTTATTTTAATATCACTTTCCACCTATAATTGGGGTGAAATTGCCACACACTCACTCCCCATAGGCTAGGCTAAAACCCCAAAGAGAATTGTGTGTCTTGTGTAAGGGTTTTCTAAATGTTTATCTTGTTTGCAAATTGTAGGGTAATTATGGAAGAGTAAAAGCACACCCAGAATTACCATTACCATGCAGTATCACCCTGCCCTTACTGTGCAATTACAAGTTTGAAGCTCAGTGTGGGATAACATGTGGGTCCCGGAGTTATAGGGGCAATTGTGACATGTTTCTCTTGAATTCCTGCCACTTTTCAAATTATATTTTCCACCAAATTTGAGCAGGTGGGAAACATGAGCAGACCTGCAGGTGCCATTACCTGTTGCAGTGCCACATCTGTAATACATGTTATTTCACAGAAAACTTATTGAATCACCTCTGCTCCAACTCGTAGTCTACAGCTTACTGGGGAATGCACGACCCACGATGAAACGGCAGGTGAAGTGAATGATCCATACACCCTGCTAAGTACTAACAACTTCTGCAGGGATTCTTTGCTGAAATAAGATACCATTAAGACTTTATGACTCTATGGGCCCGATTCACAGAACTAACTTACAACAAAATCCTAAACTTACTACTTTTGGTATTCACAGAAGGCATTGAGTAGTCTTAAATTAGGATTTTGTCTTAAGTTAGGATTGTGTCTTAAGCTAAACTTAAGTTTAACTTAAGTTTGTCCCAAGTTTAACTTAAGACAAAATCCTAATATAAGACAACATCCTAATTTAAGACTACTAAATGCCTTCTGTGAATACCAAAAGTGGTAAGTTTAGTATTTTGTCAAAAGTTAATTCTGTGAATCGGCCCCTATGACTACAAATTCTAAACTGGGCCCCTGGATTTATTAAATAATCTCTTCAAACTTAATATTTGATTTTGGGTATCGGGGCTGTAGTTCTCTTGTGGGTCACTGTAAGCAACGAGCTATACATAACTGTCACGGGCTGAAACATGGGTAAAGGGAAAAGGATGGAGGGAGCAGGGACGGTGAAATGGCCCTAACGCGGGAGGGTAGTAAAGGAGAAAAAGGCAAGTATAGCCCACAAACATGCTGCTAACAACTGTGTGAGGGATACAATAGAAACCCTTATTAATGAATGTTTAGGCATCCTAGAAGCAGAGCCAACAGTTCCTCACACCAACAACCAACCCCCCCCTAAATGCACCAGCCATTTCCGCTCAACTATTATTCCCACAATGTTATGGAAGCCCTCCCGGAAGGGAGTACCAACATGTAGTAAAGATACATCATTGGAGCTTAGAGGGGTGGAGGTGAATGACTCTTCTATTCGTCTTTCAAATTTCCCTATTAGTATTGATGAGAGTCAACCTAGTCCCTCCATCACCAGCTCAACTGGGATTGCAGCTTTTGCAGATATGCCCGACGCCTTTGGGGATGGTATGTCCCAACTAAGCATGGGCGAATTTTGCGAATCTCGCGTTCGCGAATTTTGTGGATTTGCGAACTCGCAATCCGCAAAATCCGCGAATTCTCGCGAATTTGCGGATTTTTTTTTTTTGTGTTCGCGCGGGCTTCTGCCAGGTCGCGAGGGTTTTTGTACAATTTCGCAAACGCGAACTTACCTGTCGGGTCGCAAGTTTTGCGAACTTATTGTTTCTACGTGTCCAGCCTGTTTGGGACACTCTTCTTCATCACTGCCACCCTCTGTCACCACATGCCACCCTCTGGCTCACCCATGCCACCCTCTGTTTCATCACAGCACCCTCTGGTTGTCCAGTGTACATTATTGTGGCAAAGCAAAGCACACCTTCCCTGCCTCAAGTGACCTGAATTAATTTGGGGCTGATTAATGTGTCACAGAATATTTTTTTAGCTGGCACCTGCTTCCTTAGTGCTTCCTGATTAGTGATCTTTTGCACTTGCTAAGTGCTTTCATTGTTGCAAAATTAGTTACAACACCTGCCCTGCCCCAACTGACAATAATGAATTAGGGGCTGATTAATGTGTCACTGGATTTGAACTTCCAGCCTGGCTCCTGCTTGTCTCCCTTAGCTGTAATTCAGGACCTTTGTGGCATATGTGTAACTATTCTGAGGGTCAGAGCAAGGTTACATAATAGTTGCAAGTAGGCAACTGAACTCTGGAGGGGCCCCTCAGGAAGCACTACAGGAAATGGCTACTAATGATGAGCTTGAACTTTTGAACCTGGTAAGTAGTTTCAGTTTTGCTAAGATCGTATTTCTGCAATTTAGCGCTTATTCGCGGGGCGCGAAGTTGAACTGGGAAGCCGCGAACTCACGCGAACAGTGCGAGCAAGCCATAAAATCCGCTGCTCGCGGATTTGCGGATTTTGCGGGAAATTCGCGATTCTCGCAGATTGCGAATTTACCGAAAATCTGCAAAATCCGCAAGCGGAAACGATTTTCCGCCCATACTTAGTCCCAACCATCTCTTATAACTCCGATTGAGGAGCAAACTCCACCATCATACAACCTTTTTCAGCTTGTCAGCTCCCTTAGGCTGGAGATAGGAATTATGAGAAATATGATTGAAGAACTTATCATCACGGTCAAACTCCTATCTTCTAAGGATACACCCCTCAAGCAGCTTGCATACCCCCGTATGAACAATGTCCATAGGCCCACCAGCCATGCTCACTTACTCATAAAGAAAGAGGCCCAATAGGAAATGGACCTTCTCCATCCCCCCTCCCAGTAACTCTTAAGCACATCCCTTCAATTTCCAAGATAAATCAGGCAGACTTTTCCAAAGACAACACAACTAAAAACCACCAGAATCAGGTCCCCTCTCAGGTTCCTACAAACTGCCCTAGACCTCCTAACTTACCACTGGTCACGCGCCCCCTCAGAGGAGCTACTCAGTAATGCCCCCCCCCCCGCTTCTACAGGCGCAAAGTTTTTAAGGTTAACGTCTCCAAGCTTGACCTAACGGGTGGCTACAAAAATGAAGACTCCTTAACACCTTGGCTGCTAGGTGTTTTCCCCCTCCTGTGCTGGAAATTGCCATTTTAGTGGCACCATGACGAGCTCAGCTCGTCATCAGCACACGACACCTGTGGGTGATGACGAGCTGAGCTCGTCATCAGCATCGAAGGGGTTAATCAACAAATCCATACATTGTATCCTTCACGTTAGGGGCTGCCGCTTAGTCATATGAGAAGACATTGTCAGGGTCCGGAGATGCACGTCCTTTACCCAACCCCTGGACTGCATTGAGCTTACCCTGTCCAAGGACATTTTGGTGAAAAATCTTTTAGTATTGGAGTATTGTACTTGCCCTCCAGGCTCTTCGGCTATACAGTTCAGGTGATTGCCAATATTATCAATCGCGAGGCCACGCGATAAGCATCCACTAATGGCCCTAAGTGGAGAGACCCCTTGGAAGTCATCGATTGACTGCAACACGAATTCCAGCAACACCAGGAACCAAACATTATCCCTCCCATGACTAAACACAGTTTTCAAAATAACTTAATCCCTCCTATTGGCCCCGAGCCACTGACAAGCAGCTCGGAGGTATTGGCCGAAGCTACCTCTCCATTGAAACTCTGAGGGTTCAGGAGGTTAATTCCTCCACACTGTCAGATCCCCTTGTTTCGCCTCCTGCCCTCGTGTTGCCCTGCCAACACATCCCTAGCAGAGATACAATCCTTTTTCCGGCTTTAGATCAACAGCTAAAGATCATTTCCTGGAACATTGCAGGGCTCAGCAGCAAATTGTCATTGCCCCACTGGAACAAACTGATAGAGGGCTTTGACATTTGTGTTTTTCAGGAAACTTGGAGCTTGGTTCCCTTATATAAGTCAGGCTACACTTGTTTTTATTCACCAGCTACCACCATGGGGAGAGGGCACCCTTCGGGAAGTTTGATCATTTGGGTTAATATCGCTTAGGGCTGCAGAATCACCGCACAGCGAAGTGTGAATCCTAACTTCCTTGAGGCTCATTATTAAGGGACCGGGGGGGGGGGAGAAACTCTTCACTTGTTTAATGTTTACATAAGGAGGACCATAGGGGGCAAACCATCATCTAGTGTCCCGCTATTGGGACAAGGTCTATCCAGTTTCCTGTCTCACTCTAGAGTTGTGTTTGCAGGAGATTTTTAACTGTACCTTTGAGCCTCTAAGCTCAGAGGACATGTTGGGTGTTGAGGAAGACGACAGAAAATGAGCTGTTCCCCCATTAAGTATACATCCTGTAAAAAGATGGTCTCAGATAGCAATCCAGCTCAGCACACTTACCTTGGTGTTTGGCCCTGCCCGGGGATATGAAAATGGCAGTCCAGGCACTGGTCCTATCAAGAATTGAATACGGATGCGCAACTCTATCAGGACTCCCTAAGATCAACAGCTCCCCTAAAAGCCTGTCTCAATGCAGCAACCAGACTTATAACGGGTACAATAAAATACGACCACATCACGCCACACCTGAAAGCACTCAACTGGCTACCATTCGAGGCAGGAATAGAGCTAAAAATTGCATGCATTACACACAAGGCAATACACCACAAAACTCCACATTACCTGGCCCATAAAATTATGCTGTCTGGAGGCACTAGACCCTCGAGAGGATCCGAGGATTTTCTATCAAAACCAGCATTGTTCCGTAAGAAAAAAAGTTACGGTAGAGCGTTCACAGGAGCTGCACCAAGAATTTGGAATTCGCTCCCACCGTTTATCAGAAGAATCACCTTTGCTCCACGATTTAAAAAGGAGACCAAGTCCTTTCTGATGGGTACATTTCCCGCATAACACAACAATGTGTTTAAAATAACAATACTATAACCAACTTGGACATAGAAGAACGCAGGAATGGTATTATCTCAAATTTAAGTATGACACAACAGTTTTGATTGTAATCTAATGATCTCTATTGTTTCTTCATTATATTAGTTTGATGTATGGATACATATATTCCAATGTTAGTGCATACTTCGGCTTGTTCTTGATGTGAGAGAATTGGATACCTGCAAATATCGAACGTGATTGAAATGTAAAGCGCTCTGACACTCAATCTCTGGGTCTGGTTTACGCTATAGAAAACATCGAATAAATTAGACGTAATGCTATGGGGAAATATGATAGACATGGTTGTGGGCACTACCACTGATAGCGACCATAACCCCCTTTGTGTGAACATGAAGATCCCATGGGTCGTCCCCTGTCTTTCTCCGAGCACTCACATGCTATTCCCGACCAAAGAGGTGGTCCATTGAAATTGTAGAAGGTTCCTTAAATGGCGCACGGTCGATGTACAAGACTCAAAAGTATCTGGAATTAGGCAAGTTCTGAGCAAGAACACTTTAGAGCTACAGGAGTCAATTACAAGCATAGACGGGCTGGTAAACGTACCTACGATCCATTCACGCACAATTTAAAAGATAGGCGCATATTTCCAAGCACTTAATAAGCGCAGTAAACCTGGTGTGCAACCAAAGAGTCGGCAGACTTGGTATACTAAGGATTGCAGGCACAAGAGGCAGGCACCAGCCTTAGCAATTAAAAGCAAGAATTGACCTTTGATTAAAATCGCAAGAAAAGAGTATAGAGCAGCTTGCTTCAAGCTGAAATGAGCACCCTCACATGTGTGAACATCTGCTTTAGTCTGAACCCCAGACCTTCGCCCTCGTGTCCCTTTTGTGTGCTACATGCGTGTATGTGTGTCGCGAGAGTCTGAGTACTGTGAACAGTGGGATCCATTTTGAATTGCCCCTGGTTTCGCACAGAGCTAGATGGAGGGTGGATAGAGCTTCCCCACATGGTGTAAGTGCACGGACCATGTCTGCCTGGTGGAGCTCCAAACACTGAAGTGAGGGAGTATGGAAAGGGAAACTCATTGTGGAAGAGCTACTTAGTCCTACCTGAACACTGCTATCTTGTAGATGATAGTAAAAAGGGTGTGTCAGCAGTTTCTGTTGTTGTAAGTCAGGAAGTTTCTAGGTAGGGCTTCTCCTTTTATCAGTCCCTGCATCAGGACAGCTGATGACAGCCGGATCCACAGATCCCATACTTAATTGTTCCCTTTTAAGGGTACTCCTGCTTGGAGCAATGATCATTGCTACCTGTTGTGAGAGCTGTCACCTCCGACAAAGGCAAAGCTTAAGAGGCAGCCATAAAATACCATTTGAAACAGAATGTCTAAATCCTTTCCAAAGCCACAGAGAGTAAATCCAGATTCCCCGGTTAGCAATTAAGGGCCCCATTTACGAAGAATTGGTGTAGAGAAGCGCCCCAAGTCTGCCTGCTGCACTGAAGTACACCAATGTGAAAGGATAGAAATGCACCGCAATTTTGAAATATTGTGCATTCCTGATCTTTTAGCCAGTACTCGTGCACAATCGGTTGCCTAGCACCAAAGTAGGCCCCCTTGCACTATTGTCTGCGTGGCATTCAGGATTGTTTATGTGCAGGAAGAAAATCCCAGGGAGCATGAAGAACATCACCGACGGTGGTCAACATGTGGTGTGGAGCAGGCCAGGCATCGCGGACAGGCGGACTGGAGTTTAGCATTGGATCAATGCTTGTTGTGCATAGAGACAGACTTGCAGTGGCTCACTCTGATTTCCCGTAGTGTGGTTTGGTTCAGGCGCAAAAGTTCACATTTATAATTGCAGAAAGCCCAAAAGTTTGAATTTATGAGATCGAGAGACACACCAAGGGCCCAGGACCTGGGAAGTGCCTATTGGGGGGCAGGAACTTGGTGAAGACTTGCCCAGCAGCTGTGGGGGCGACTAATATGTCCCTGAAGCTCACAACAGGAGACCAGTAGACTAGCTTTTGAGACACTCTGGGGTGCCGGGTTCAAGATGGAGTTGTAGGCATAGTTCTTAATCCCAAGGCAAGAGGCGGTAGGTAGCAGGTCGGCAGAGCAGGACAGCAGCTCCTGCAGATCAGCAGTTCAGCAGATCAATCAATCATGTGTTTGTTAAGCGCTACTACTCAGCCGTGAGGGTCTCAAGATGCTAGGGGGGGTCATAGTTTCCAGTCCATTAAGGAGGGGGTCTGTCAAAGAGCCAGGTTTGGAGGTTTCTTGTGAGGATGGGGAGAGAAGTTGTCTGTCAGATTGACAGTCCTCCAGCAGCACATCAGTCCTTCTTCCGGCAGAATATACACAGGTCTGGAAGGACACTGAAGTGGTGGTGTCACTGAGGTCCTTCTTTTATACCCTGGTGCCTTGGTTCTGGAAGGTTCTACACAGTGTTTGTGAAGTGCATGGAATTCCCTGCCTCCCCTGTCCTGGCTCCAAGCTGGCTGAAGTGACATTGCAGGGTTATAAATACCTGGGTGTGGAGACATGACATCGCATATTCAGGTGTAACTGAGACTGGGCCCAGCTCCTCCCTCTCATCCTGCTAGTGATTGACCATCCAATCATACCCAAGCTCTCATTCTTTGTGACTTTCTAGGAGCAATACACAAAGCCTAACTACACTGAGTCATGTGACGGGAGACAGGCTGCAGGCACCAACTTGCTAAGGAAAAAATGCTAATTTCTAAAAAATACATTTTCTGAACTATAATTTAAAATCTGATGTTGCCATAAGCAAGGATTTTGAATTAGGATTCCAGAAACACCAAACATGAACCATTTATCTCTTCTCATGTGCTAATTACACTTGGAAAATATAATAAGCACCTCCAATATTATCCTGTGGGAGAAATAAGCCTTGTAGTAGTAAAAAACAAATGTAGGAGTTTTTCACTACCAGGACACTTCATGTACATGTCCATATTTTTAAATACAGTTCACCCTGCCCTTGGGGCTCCCCAGGGCCCACCTTAGGGGTGACTTATATGGTACTAAAAAGGAAAGTTTGGACCTGGCAATAAGGTTATTTTGCCAAGTTTGCATGGCAGTTTAAAACTGCACACAAAGGCTCGACAATGAGATACTTGACATATATTTAAAGCTCAACTTAAGTGGGTGGTGCAATCATTCATAGGCCCTGGAACACATGCAGTGTTACTTTACAAGGGACCTACAAGTAAATGAAATATGCCAATTGGGTATGAGCCATTATTGCCATGTTTAGAGTTAAGAGGACAAGCACCTTAACACTGGCTAGCATTGGAGAAGTGTCTGGAGTCCTAAAGCCAACTAAATCAATGCCAGAAAGCAGTATAAGGAGGAGGACAACATTTTTCGGGGTGAGCCTGCAGAGAGGGCCATTTTCCAACAAGTGCTATACGGCTGTGACCGGCATCTGTTTGATAGGTAGACTTCCAGAGGTGAAGGGGTATCACCTGAAATCTGCACTTTTTGCAGGAGGAGCTGATGGATCCGAATAACACCTGAAACCTACCCGCTGAGATAGGGAGGACCTTTTGAAGTGAAGGAGTTAGGTCCTTAAAGAGTGGGAATGGCTGAACCTTATATATACGTTTAGAAAAAATATGCCAACCCACTTGGTTTGGTTTGCTCTAAATTATTAGCAACAGATCAATATTAATTATGATATGTTAGGTATATTTATTTTTACCTTCTCTTTAGATTCTCTTTTTTGAAAAAATCATTGGTTTCTATGTCAGAAAAACAACACAACATATATAACAAATATATACATCAACTTATACATAACATTGACCAAAAAACATTATTACATACATATATACATTCACTATGCACTATACATTCACTATACACAACGTAGCTTATGCAAATCTATTTTTGACTGTTCCACAGGCAAATATCAACTCCTCGCCTTATTAACCATCAGTGATTCACAGTTAAAGGAACAGTAGTGAACAAAGTCACGATCAACCGGAGATCACACACAACATTAATTCTGTGAGTCAATGGTTATAAATATTTTTAAATTTTATCTCCGTTCTGCCGTTAATGTTGTGTATGATCTCCGGTTGATCGTGACTTTGTTCACTACTGTTCCTTTAACTGTGAATCACTGATGGTTAATAAGGCGAGGAGTTGATATTTGCCTTTGGAACAGTCAAAAATAGATTTGCATAAGCTATGTTATGTATAGTGAATGTATAGTGCATAGTGAATGTATATATGTATGTAATAATGTTTTTTGGTCAATGTTATGTATAAGTTGATGTATATATTTGTTATATATGTTGTGTTGTTTTTCTGACATAGAAACCAATGATTTTTTCAAAAAAGAGAATCTAAAGAGAAGGTAAAAATAAATATACCTAACATATCATAATTAATATTGATCTGTTGCTAATAATTTAGAGCAAACCAAACCAAGTGGGTTGGCATATTTTTTCTAAAAGAGATAGGGAGGACCAGCATGAAGCGAGAGTGTGGAGAAGAAGAAGCCAACATTTTCCGAGGGGGAGGAACACGCAGAAGAAGCCGTCTACCAGTGAGAGCGGAGCCAGCGTGATCCATGTGTTGAGGGTCTCCCACTCTCCTCTAGTGGTTCCTGTTGTGAACTGGACCAAGACATGTAACAAGCAACCTTGTGTTTTCAGGTACTTTTCTGTGTTTCCAAAAGACTGGTGCTGCCTCCATCAGACACAGACAGACTCCAAGAGTAGGGGAAGAGATGCCCACCCTCCATCAGACAGACACAGACTCCAAGAGTAGAGATAGATCTGTCCACCCTTCATCAGACACACACAGACTAGAGGAAGAGTTGCCCACCCACCATTAGATGCACACAGACTCCAAGAGGAGGGGAAGAGCTGCCCACTCTCAATCAAGCACACACAGACTCCAAGAATAGGGGAAAAGCTGCGCACCCTCCATCAGACACACACAGACTCCAAGAGTAGGGGAAGAGCTGCCCACTCTCCATCAGACACACACAGACTCCAAGAGTAGGGGAAGAGATGCCCACCCTCCATCAGACACACACAGACTCCAAGAGTAGAGATAGATCTGCCCACCCTTCATCATACACACACAGACTTCAAGAGTAGAGGGAGAGCTGCCCACCCTCCATCAGATACACACACAGACTCCAAGAGTAGAGATAGATCTGCCCACCCTTCATCAGGCACACACAGACTTTAAGAGTAGAGGAAGAGTTGCCCACCCACCATTAGATGCACACAGACTCCAAGAGGAGGGGAAGAGCTGCCCACCCTCCATCAGACACACACAGACTCCAAGAGTAGAGGGACAGCTGCCCACCCTCCATCAGACACAGACAGACTCAAAGAGTAGGGGAAAAGCTGTGCACCCTCCATCAGACACACACAGACTCCAAGAGTAGGGGAAGAGCTGCCCACTCTCCATCAAGCACACACAGATCCAAGAGTAGGGGAAGAGCTGCCCGCCCTCCATCAGACACACACAGACTCAAAGAGTAGGGGAAGAGCTGCCCACCCTCCATCAGACACACACAGACTCCAAGAGTAGGGGAAGAGCTGCCCACTCTCCATCAAGCACACACAGACTCCAAGAGTAGGGGAAGAGCTGCCCACCTTTCATCAGACACACACAGACTTTAAGAGTAGAGGAAGAGTTGCCCACCCACAATTAGATGCACACAGACTCCAAGAGTAGGGGAAGAGCTGCCCACCCTTCATCAGACACACACAGACTTTAAGAGTAGAGGAAGAGTTGCCCAACCACAATTAGATGCACACAGACTCCAAGAGGAGGGGAAGAGCTGCCCACTCTCCATCAAGCACACACAGACTCCAAGAGTAGAGGAAGAGCTGCCCTCCCTCCATCAGACACACACATACCCAAGAGTAGAGAAAGAGCTGCCCTCCCTCCATCAAACACAAACAGACTCTAAGAGTAGGGAAGAGCTGCCCGCCCTCCATCAGACACACACAGACTCCAAGAGTAGGAGAAGAGCTGCCCACCCTCCATCAGACACACACATACTCCAAGAGTAGAGGAAGAGCTGCCCTCCCTCCATCAGACACACACAGACTCTAAGAGTAGGGAAGAGCTGCCCGCCCTACATCAGACACACACAGACTCCAAGAGTAGGAGAAGAGCTGCCCTCCCTCCATCAAACACACACAGACTCCAAGAGTAGGGGAAGAGCTGCCCACCCTCCATCAGACACACACAGACTCTATGAGTAGGAGAAGAGCTGCCCGCCCTCCATCAGACACACATAGACTCCAAGAGTAGGAGAAGAGCTGCCCTCCCTCCATCAAACAAACACAAACTCCAAGAGTAGGAGAAGATCTGCCCACCTTCATCAGACACACACAGACTTTAAGAGTAGAGGAAGAGTTGCCCACCCTCCATCAGACACACACAGACTCAAAGAGTAGGGGAAGAGCTGCCCACCCTCCATCAGACACACACAGACTCCAAGAGTAGGGGAAGAGCAGCCCACTCTCCATCAAACACACACAGACTTCAAGAGTAGGGTAAGAGCTGCCCACCCTCCATCAGACACACACAGACTCCAAGAGTAGAGATAGATCTGCCCACCCTTCATCAGACACACACAGACTTTAAGAGTAGAGGAAGAGTTGCCCACCCTCCATCAGACACACACAGACTCAAAGAGTAGGGGAAGAGCTGCCCACCCTCCATCAGACACACACAGACTCCAAGAGTCGGGTAAGAGCTGCCCACCCTCCATCAGACACACACAGACTCCAAGAGTAGAGATAGATCTGCCCACCCTTCATCAGACACACACAGACGTTAAGAGTAGAGGAAGAGTTTCCCACCCTCCATCAGACACACACAGACTCCAAGAGTAGGGGAAGAGCTGCCCACTCTCCATCAAACACACACAGACTCCAAGAGTCGGGTAAGAGCTGCCCTCCCTCCATAAGACACACACAGACTCCAAGAGTAGGGGAAGAGCTGCCCACTCTCCATCAAATACACACAGACTCCAAGAGTAGGGGATGAGCTGCCCACCCTCCATCAGACACACACAGACTCAAAGAGTAGAGGAAGAGCTGCCCACCCTCCATCAGACACACATAGACTCCAAGAATAGGGGAAGAGCTTCCCACTCTCCATCAGACACACACAGATTCAAAGAGTAGAGGAAGAGTTGCCCACCCACAATTAGATGCACACGGACTCCAAGAGTAGGAGAAGAGCTGCCCTCCCTCCATCAAACACACACAGACTCCACGAGTAGGAGAAGATCTGCCCACTCTCCATCAAACACACACAGACTTCAGGAGTAGGGTAAGAGCTGCCCACCCTCCATCAGACACACACAGACTCCAAGAGTAGAGATAGATCTGCCCACCCTTCATCAGACACACACAGACTTTAAGAGTAGAGGAAGAGTTGCCCACCCTCCATCAGACACACACAGACTCAAAGAGTAGGGGAAGAGCTGCCCACCCTCCATCAGACACACTCAGACTCCAAGAGTCGGGTAAGAGCTGCCCACCCTCCATCAGACACACACAGACTCCAAGAGTAGAGATAGATCTGCCCACCCTTCATCAGACACACACAGACTTTAAGAGTATAGGAAGAGTTGCCCACCCTCCATCAGACACACACAGACTCCAAGAGTAGGGGAAGAGCTGCCCACTCTCCATCAAACACACACAGACTCCAAGAGTCGGGTAAGAGCTGCCCTCCCTCCATAAGACACACACAGACTCCAAGAGAAGGGGAAGAGCTGCCCGCTCTCCATCAAAACACACAGACTCCAAGAGTAGGGGATGAGCTGCCCACCCTCCATCAGACACACACAGACTCAAAGAGTAGAGGAAGAGCTGCCCACCCTCCATCAGACAAACATAGACTCCAAGAATAGGGGAAGAGCTTCCCACCCTCCATCAGACACACACATACTCCAAGAGTAGAGGAAGAGCTGCCCTCCCTCCATCAGACACACACAGACTCTAAGAGTAGGGAAGAGCTGCCCGCCCTACATCAGACACACACAGACTCCAAGAGTAGGAGAAGAGCTGCCCTCCCTCCATCAAACACACACAGACTCCAAGAGTAGGGGAAGAGCTGCCCACCCTCCATCAGACACACACAGACTCTATGAGTAGGAGAAGAGCTGCCCGCCCTCCATCAGACACACATAGACTCCAAGAGTAGGAGAAGAGCTGCCCTCCCTCCATCAAACAAACACAAACTCCAAGAGTAGGAGAAGATCTGCCCACCTTCATCAGACACACACAGACTTTAAGAGTAGAGGAAGAGTTGCCCACCCTCCATCAGACACACACAGACTCAAAGAGTAGGGGAAGAGCTGCCCACCCTCCATCAGACACACACAGACTCCAAGAGTAGGGGAAGAGCAGCCCACTCTCCATCAAACACACACAGACTTCAAGAGTAGGGTAAGAGCTGCCCACCCTCCATCAGACACACACAGACTCCAAGAGTAGAGATAGATCTGCCCACCCTTCATCAGACACACACAGACTTTAAGAGTAGAGGAAGAGTTGCCCACCCTCCATCAGACACACATAGACTCAAAGAGTAGGGGAAGAGCTGCCCACCCTCCATCAGACACACACAGACTCCAAGAGTCGGGTAAGAGCTGCCCACCCTCCATCAGACACACACAGACTCCAAGAGTAGAGATAGATCTGCCCACCCTTCATCAGACACACACAGACGTTAAGAGTAGAGGAAGAGTTTCCCACCCTCCATCAGACACACACAGACTCCAAGAGTAGGGGAAGAGCTGCCCACTCTCCATCAAACACACACAGACTCCAAGAGTCGGGTAAGAGCTGCCCTCCCTCCATAAGACACACACAGACTCCAAGAGTAGGGGAAGAGCTGCCCACTCTCCATCAAATACACACAGACTCCAAGAGTAGGGGATGAGCTGCCCACCCTCCATCAGACACACACAGACTCAAAGAGTAGAGGAAGAGCTGCCCACCCTCCATCAGACACACATAGACTCCAAGAATAGGGGAAGAGCTTCCCACTCTCCATCAGACACACACAGATTCAAAGAGTAGAGAAAGAGTTGCCCACCCACAATTAGATGCACACGGACTCCAAGAGTAGGAGAAGAGCTGCCCTCCCTCCATCAAACACACACAGACTCCACGAGTAGGAGAAGATCTGCCCACTCTCCATCAAACACACACAGACTTCAGGAGTAGGGTAAGAGCTGCCCACCCTCCATCAGACACACACAGACTCCAAGAGTAGAGATAGATCTGCCCACCCTTCATCAGACACACACAGACTTTAAGAGTAGAGGAAGAGTTGCCCACCCTCCATCAGACACACACAGACTCAAAGAGTAGGGGAAGAGCTGCCCACCCTCCATCAGACACACTCAGACTCCAAGAGTCGGGTAAGAGCTGCCCACCCTCCATCAGACACACACAGACTCCAAGAGTAGAGATAGATCTGCCCACCCTTCATCAGACACACACAGACTTTAAGAGTATAGGAAGAGTTGCCCACCCTCCATCAGACACACACAGACTCCAAGAGTAGGGGAAGAGCTGCCCACTCTCCATCAAACACACACAGACTCCAAGAGTCGGGTAAGAGCTGCCCTCCCTCCATAAGACACACACAGACTCCAAGAGAAGGGGAAGAGCTGCCCGCTCTCCATCAAATACACACAGACTCCAAGAGTAGGGGATGAGCTGCCCACCCTCCATCAGACACACACAGACTCAAAGAGTAGAGGAAGAGCTGCCCACCCTCCATCAGACAAACATAGACTCCAAGAATAGGGGAAGAGCTTCCCACCCTCCATCAGACACACACAGATTCAAAGAGTAGAGGAAGAGTTGCCCACCCACAATTAGATGCACACAGACTCCATGAGTAGGAGAAGAGCTGCCCTCCCTGCATCAAACACACACAGACTCCACAAGTAGGAGAAGATCTGCCCACCCTTCATCAGACACACACAGACTTTAAGAGTAGAGGAAGAGTTGCCCACCCTCCATCAGACACACACATACTCCAAGAGTAGAGGAAGAGCTGCCCTCCCTCCATCAGACACACACAGACTCTAAGAGTAGGGAAGAGCTGCCTGCCCTCCATCAGACACACACAGACTCCAAGAGTAGGAGAAGAGCTGCCCTCCCTCCAACAAACACACACAGACTCCAAGAGTACAGTAAGAGCTGCCCACCCGTCATCAGACACACACAAACTCCAAGAGTAGGGGAAGAGCTGCCCACCCTCCATCAGACACACACAGACTTTAAGAGTAGAGGAAGAGTTGCCCACCCTCCATCAGACACACACATACTCCAAGAGTAGGGGAAGAGATGTCCACCCTCCATCAGACACACACACACTCTAAGAGTAGGGGAAGAGCTGCCCACTCTCCATCAAACACACACAGACTCCAAGAGTAGGGTAAGAGCTGCCCACCCTCCATCAGACACACACAGACTCCAAGAGTAGAGATAGATCTGCCCACCCTTAATCAGACACACACAGACTTTAAGAGTAGAGGAAGAGTTGCCCACCCTCCATCAGACACACACAGACTCAAAGAGTAGGGGAAGAGCTGCCCACCCTCCATCAGACACACACAGACTCCAAGAGTAGGGGAAGAGCTGCCCAATCTCCATCAAACACACACAGACTCCAAGAGTCGGGTAAGAGCTGCCCTCCCTCCATCAGACACACACAGACTCCAAGAGTAGGGGAAGAGCTGCCCACTCTCCATCAAACACACACAGACTCCAAGAGTAGGAGAAGAGCTGCCCACCCTCCATCAGACACACACAGACTCAAAGAGTAGAGGAAGAGCTGCCCACCCTCCATCAGACACACATAGACTCCAAGAATAGGGGAAGAGCTTACCACCCTCCATCAGACACACACAGATTCAAAGAGTAGAGGAAGAGTTGCCCACCCACAATTAGATGCACACAGACTCCAAGAGTAGGAGAAGAGCTGCCCTCCCTCTATCAAACACACACAGACTCCACGAGTAGGAGAAGATCTGCCCACCCTTCATCAGACACACACAGACTTTAAGAGTAGAGGAAGAGTTGCCCACCCTCCATCAGACACACACATACTCCAAGAGTAGAGGAAGAGCTGCCCTCCCTCCATCAGACACACACAGACTCCAAGAGTAGAGATAGATCTGCCCACCCTTCATCAGACACACACAGACTAGAGGAAGAGTTGCCCACCCACCATTAGATGCACACAGACTCCAAGAGGAGGGGAAGAGCTGCCCACCCTCCATCAGACACACACAGACTCCAAGAGTAGAGGGACAGCTGCCCACCCTCCATCAGACACACACAGACTCAAAGAGTAGGGGAAAAGCTGTGCACCCTCCATCAGACACACACAGACTCCAAGAGTAGGGGAAGAGCTGCCCACTCTCCATCAAGCACACACAGACTCCAAGAGTAGGGGAAGAGCTGCCCGCCCTCCATCAGACACACACAGACTCAAAGAGTAGGGGAAGAGCTGCCCACCCTCCATCAGACACACACTGACTCCAAGAGTAGGGGAATAGCTGCCCACTCTCCATCAAGCACACACAGACTCCAAGAGTAGGGGAAGAGCTGCCCACCTTTCATCAGACACACACAGACTTTAAGAGTAGAGAAAGAGTTGCCCACCCACAATTAGATGCACACAGACTCCAAGAGTAGGGGAAGAGCTGCCCACTCTCCATCAAGCACACACAGACTCCAAGAGTAGGGGAAGAGCTGCCCACCCTTCATCAGACACACACAGACTTTAAGAGTAGAGGAAGAGTTGCCCAACCACAATTAGATGCACACAGACTCCAAGAGGAGGGGAAGAGCTGCCCACTCTCCATCAAGCACACACAGACTCCAAGAGTAGAGGAAGAGCTGCCCTCCCTCCATCAGACACACACATACCCAAGAGTAGAGGAAGAGCTGCCCTCCCTCCATCAAACACAAACAGACTCTAAGAGTAGGGAAGAGCTGCCCGCCCTCCATCAGACACACACAGACTCCAAGAGTAGGAGAAGAGCTGCCCACCCTCCATCAGACACACACAGACTCCAAGAGTAGAGGAAGAGCTGCCCTCCCTCCATCAGACACACACAGACTCTAAGAGTAGGGAAGAGCTGCCCGCCCTCCATCAGACACACACAGACTCCAAGAGTAGGAGAAGAGCTGCCCTCCCTCCATCAAACACACACAGACTCCAAGAGTAGGGGAAGAGCTGCCCACCCTCCATCAGACACACACAGACTCCATGAGTAGGAGAAGAGCTGCCCGCCCTCCATCAGACACACATAGACTCCAAGAGTAGGAGAAGAGCTGCCCTCCCTCCATCAAACACACACAGACTCCAAGAGTAGGAGAAGATCTGCCCACCTTCATCAGACACACACAGACTTTAAGAGTAGAGGAAGAGTTGCCCACCCTCCATCAGACACACACAGACTCAAAGAGTAGGGGAAGAGCTGCCCACCCTCCATCAGACACACACAGACTCCAAGAGTAGGGGAAGAGACGCCCACTCTCCATCAAACACACACAGACTCCAAGAGTAGGGTAAGAGCTGCCCACCCTCCATCAGACACACACAGACTCCAAGAGTAGAGATAGATCTGCCCACCCTTCATCAGACACACACAGACTTTAAGAGTAGAGGAAGAGTTGCCCACCCTCCATCAGACACACACAGACTCAAAGAGTAGGGGAAGAGCTGCCCACCCTCCATCAGACACACACAGACTCCAAGAGTCGGGTAAGAGCTGCCCACCCTCCATCAGACACACACAGACTCCAAGAGTAGAGATAGATCTGCCCACCCTTCATCAGACACACACAGACTTTAAGAGTAGAGGAAGAGTTGCCCACCCTCCATCAGACACACACAGACTCCAAGAGTAGGGGTAAAGCTGCCCACTCTCCATCAAACACACACAGACTCCAAGAGTCGGGTAAGAGCTGCCCTCCCTCCATAAGACACACACAGACTCCAAGAGTAGGGGAAGAGCTGCCCACTCTCCATCAAATACACACCGACTCCAAGAGTAGGGGATGAGCTGCCCACCCTCCATCAGACACACACAGACTCAAAAAGTAGAGGAAGAGCTGCCCACCCTCCATCAGACACACACATACTCCAAGAGTAGAGGAAGAGCTGCCCTCCCTCCATCAGACACACACAGACTCCAAGAGTAGGGGAAGAGCTGCCCACTCTCCATCAAACACACACAGACTCCAAGAGTAGGGTAAGAGCTGCCCACCCTCCATCAGACACACACAGACTCCAAGAGTAGAGATAGATCTGCCCACCCTTAATCAGACACACAAAGACTTTAAGAGTAGAGGAAGAGTTGCCCACCCTCCATCAGACACACACAGACTCAAAGAGTAGGGGAAGAGCTGCCCACCCTCCATCAGACACACACAGACTCCAAGAGTAGGGGAAGAGCTGCCCACTCTCCATCAAACACACACAGACTCCAAGAGTCGGGTAAGAGCTGCCCTCCCTCCATCAGACACACACAGACTCCAAGATTAGGGGAAGAGCTGCCCACTCTCCATCAAACACACATAGACTCCAAGAGTAGGGGAAGAGCTGCCCACCCTCCATCAGACACACACAGACTCAAAGAGTAGAGGAAGAGCTGCCCACCCTCCATCAGACACACATAGACTCCAAGAATAGGGGAAGAGCTTACCACCCTCCATCAGACACACACAGATTCAAAGAGTAGAGGAAGAGTTGCCCACCCACAATTAGATGCACACAGACTCCAAGAGTAGGAGAAGAGCTGCCCTCCCTCTATCAAACACACACAGACTCCACGAGTAGGAGAAGATCTGCCCACCCTTCATCAGACACACACAGACTTTAAGAGTAGAGTAAGAGTTTCCCACCCTCCATCAGACACACACATACTCCAAGAGTAGAGGAAGAGCTGCCCTCCCTCCATCAGACACACACAGACTCCAAGAGTAGAGATAGATCTGCCCACCCTTCATCAGACACACACAGACTTTAAGAGTAGAGGAAGAGTTGCCCACCCACAATTAGATGCACACAGACTCCAAGAGTAGGGGAAGAGCTGCCCACTCTCCATCAAGCACACACAGACTCCAAGAGAAGGGGAAGAGCTGCCCACCCTTCATCAGACACACACAGACTTTAAGAGTAGAGGAAGAGTTGCCTAACCACAATTAGATGCACACAGACTCCAAGAGGAGGGGAAGAGCTGCCCACTCTCCATCAAGCACACACAGACTCCAAGAGTAGAGGAAGAGCTGCCCTCCCTCCATCAGACACACTCATACCCAAGAGTAGAGGAAGAGCTGCCCTCCCTCCATCAAACATAAACAGACTCTAAGAGTAGGGAAGAGCTGCCCGCCCTCCATCAGACACACACAGACTCCAAGAGTAGGAGAAGAGCTGCCCACCCTCCATCAGACACACACATACTCCAAGAGTAGAGGAAGAGCTGCCCTCCCTCCATCAGACACACACAGACTCTAAGAGTAGGGAAGAGCTGCCCGCCCTCCATCAGACACACACAGACTCCAAGAGTAGGAGAAGAGCTGCCCTCCCTCCATCAAACACACACAGACTCCAAGAGTAGGGGAAGAGCTGCCCACCCTCCATCAGACACACGCAGACTCCATGAGTAGGAGAAGAGCTGCCCGCCCTCCATCAGACACACATAGACTCCAAGAGTAGGAGAAGAGCTGCCCTCCCTCCATAAAACACACACAGGCTCCAAGAGTAGGAGAAGATCTGCCCACCTTCATCAGACACACACAGACTTTAAGAGTAGAGGAAGAGTTGCCCACCCTCCATCAGACACACACAGACTCAAAGAGTAGGGGAAGAGCTGCCCACCCTCCATCAGACACACACAGACTCCAAGAGTAGGGGAAGAGCTGCCCACTCTCTATCAAACACACACAGACTCCAAGAGTAGGGTAAGAGCTGCCCACCCTCCATCAGACACACACAGACTCCAAGAGTAGAGATAGATCTGCCCACCCTTCATCAGACACACACAGACTTTAAGAGTAGAGGAAGATTTGCCCACCCTCCATCAGACACACACAGACTCAAAGAGTAGGGGAAGAGCTGCCCACCCTCCATCAGACACACACAGACTCCAAGAGTCGGGTAAGAGCTGCCCACCCTCCATCAGACACACACAGACTCCAAGAGTAGAGATAGATCTGCCCACCCTTCATCAGACACACACAGACTTTAAGAGTAGAGGAGGAGTTGCCCACCCTCCATCAGACACACACAGACTCCAAGAGTAGGGGAAAAGCTGCCCACTCTCCATCAAACACACACAGACTCCAAGAGTCGGGTAAGAGCTGCCCTCCCTCCATAAGACACACACAGACTCCAAGAGTAGGGGAAGAGCTGCCCACTCTCCATCAAATACACACAGACTCCAAGAGTAGGGGATGAGCTGCCCACCCTCCATCAGACACACACAGACTCAAAGAGTAGAGGAAGAGCTGCCCACCCCCCATCAGACACACATAGACTCCAAGAATAGGGGAAGAGCTTCCCACCCTCCATCAGACACACACAGATTCAAAGAGAAGAGGAAGAGTTGCCCACCCACAATTAGATGCACACAGACTCCAAGAGTAGGAGAAGAGCTGCCCTCCCTCCATCAAACACACACAGACTCCACGAGTAGGAGAAGATCTGCCCACCCTTCGTCAGACACACACAGACTTTAAGAGTAGAGGAAGAGTTGCCCACCCTCCATCAGACACACACATACTCCAAGAGTAGAGGAAGAGCTGCCCTCCCTCCATCAGACACATACAGACTCTAAGAGTAGGGAAGAGCTGCCCGCCCTCCATCAGACACACACAGACTCCAAGAGTAGGAGAAGAGCTGCCCTCCCTCCGTCAAACACACACAGACTCCAAGAGTACAGTAAGAGCTGCCCACCCGTCATCAGACACACACAAACTCCAAGAGTAGGGGAAGAGCTGCCCACCCTCCATCAGACACACACAGACTTTAAGAGTAGAGGAAGAGTTGCCCACCCTCCATCAGACACACACATACTCCAAGAGTAGGGGAAGAGCTGCCCACCCTCCATCAGACACACACAGACTCCAAGAGTAGGGGAAGAGCTGCCCACTCTCCACCAAACACACACAGACTCCAAGAGTAGGGTAAGAGATGCCCACCCTCCATCAGACACACACAGACTCCAAGAGTAGAGATAGATCTGCCCACCCTTAATCAGACACACACAGACTTTAAGAGTAGAGGAAGAGTTGCCCACCCTCCATCAGACACACACAGACTCAAAGAGTAGGGGAGGAGCTGCCCACCCTCCATCAGACACACACAGACTCCAAGAGTAGGGGAAGAGCTGCCCACTCTCCATCAAACACACACAGACTCCAAGAGTCGGGTAAGAGCTGCCCTCCCTCCATCAGACACACACAGACTCCAAGAGTAGGGGAAGAGCTGCCCACTCTCCATCAAACACACACAGACTCCAAGAGTAGGGGAAGAGCTCCCCACCCTCCATCAGACACACACAGACTCAAAGAATAGAGGAAGAGCTGCCCACCCTCCATCAGACACACATAGACTCCAAGAATAGGGGAAGAGCTTACCACCCTCCATCAGACACACACAGATTCAAAGAGTAGAGGAAGAGCTGCCCACCCTCCATCAGACACACATAGACTCCAAGAATAGGGGAAGAGCTTACCACCCTCCATCAGACACACACAGATTCAAAGAGTAGAGGAAGAGTTGCCCACCCACAATTAGATGCACACAGACTCCAAGAGTAGGAGAAGAGCTGCCCTCCCTCTATCAAACACACACAGACTCCACGAGTAGGAGAAGATCTGCCCACCCTTCATCAGACACACACACACTTTAAGAGTAGAGGAAGAGTTGCCCACCCTCCATCAGACACACACATACTCCAAGAGTAGAGGAAGAGCTGCCCTCCCTCCATCAGACACACACAGACTCCAAGAGTAGAGATAGATCTGCCCACCCTTCATCAGACACACACAGACTTTAAGAGTAGAGGAAGAGTTGCCCACCCACAATTAGATGCACACAGACTCCAAGAGTAGGGGAAGAGCTGCCCACTCTCCATCAAGCACACACAGACTCCAAGAGTAGGGGAAGAGCTGCCCACCCTTCATCAGACACACACAGACTTTAAGAGTAGAGGAAGAGTTGCCTAACCACAATTAGATGCACACAGACTCCAAGAGGAGGGGAAGAGCTGCCCACTCTCCATCAAGCACACACAGACTCCAAGAGTAGAGGAAGAGCTGCCCTCCCTCCATCAGACACACTCATACCCAAGAGTAGAGGAAGAGCTGCCCTCCCTCCATCAAACACAAACAGACTCTAAGAGTAGGGAAGAGCTGCCCGCCCTCCATCAGACACACACAGACTCCAAGAGTCGGAGAAGAGCTGCCCACCCTCCATCAGACACACACATACTCCAAGAGTAGAGGAAGAGCTGCCCTCCCTCCATCAGACACACACAGACTCTAAGAGTAGGGAAGAGCTGCCCGCCCTCCATCAGATACACACAGACTCCGAGAGTAGGAGAAGAGCTGCCCTCCCTCCATCAAACACACACAGACTCCAAGAGTAGGGGAAGAGCTGCCCACCCTCCATCAGACACACACAGACTCCATGAGTAGGAGAAGAGCTGCCCGCCCTCCATCAGACACACACAGACTCCATGAGTAGGAGAAGAGCTGCCCGCCCTCCATCAGACACACATAGACTCCAAGAGTAGGAGAAGAGCTGCCCTCCCTCCATAAAACACACACAGGCTCCAAGAGTAGGAGAAGATCTGCCCACCTTCATCAGACACACACAGACTTTAAGAGTAGAGGAAGAGTTGCCCACCCTCCATCAGACACACACAGACTCAAAGAGTAGGGGAAGAGCTGCCCACCCTCCATCAGACACACACAGACTCCAAGAGTAGGGGAAGAGCTGCCCACTCTCTATCAAACACACACAGACTCCAAGAGTAGGGTAAGAGCTGCCCACCCTCCATCAGACACACACAGACTCCAAGAGTAGAGATAGATCTGCCCACCCTTCATCAGACACACACAGACTTTAAGAGTAGAGGAAGATTTGCCCACCCTCCATCAGACACACACAGACTCAAAGAGTAGGGGAAGAGCTGCCCACCCTCCATCAGACACACACAGACTCCAAGAGTCGGGTAAGAGCTGCCCACCCTCCATCAGACACACACAGACTCCAAGAGTAGAGATAGATCTGCCCACCCTTCATCAGACACACACAGACTTTAAGAGTAGAGGAAGAGTTGCCCACCCTCCATCAGACACACACAGACTCCAAGAGTCGGGTAAGAGCTGCCCACTCTCCATCAAATACACACAGACTCCAAGAGTAGGGGATGAGCTGCCCACCCTCCATCAGACACACACAGACTCAAAGAGTAGAGGAAGAGCTGCCCACCCCCCATCAGACACACATAGACTCCAAGAATAGGGGAAGAGCTTCCCACCCTCCATCAGACACACACAGATTCAAAGAGTAGAGGAAGAGTTGCCCACCCACAATTAGATGCACACAGACTCCAAGAGTAGGAGAAGAGCTGCCCTCCCTCCATCAAACACACACAGACTCCACGAGTAGGAGAAGATCTGCCCACCCTTCGTCAGACACACACAGACTTTAAGAGTAGAGGAAGAGTTGCCCACCCTCCATCAGACACACACATACTCCAAGAGTAGAGGAAGAGCTGCCCTCCCTCCATCAGACACACACAGACTCTAAGAGTAGGGAAGAGCTGCCCGCCCTCCATCAGACACACACAGACTCCAAGAGTAGGAGAAGAGCTGCCCTCCCTCCGTCAAACACACACAGACTCCAAGAGTACAGTAAGAGCTGCCCACCCGTCATCAGACACACACAAACTCCAAGAGTAGGGGAAGAGCTGCCCACCCTCCATCAGACACACACAGACTTTAAGAGTAGAGGAAGAGTTGCCCACCCTCCATCAGACACACACATACTCCAAGAGTAGGGGAAGAGCTGCCCACCCTCCATCAGACACACACAGACTCCAAGAGTAGGGGAAGAGCTGCCCACTCTCCATCAAACACACACAGACTCCAAGAGTAGGGTAAGAGCTGCCCACCCTCCATCAGACACACACAGACTCCAAGAGTAGAGATAGATCTGCCCACCCTTAATCAGACACACACAGACTTTAAGAGTAGAGGAAGAGTTGCCCACCCTCCATCAGACACACACAGACTCAAAGGGTAGGGGAGGAGCTGCCCACCCTCCATCAGACACACACAGACTCCAAGAGTAGGGGAAGAGCTACCCACTCTCCATCAAACACACACAGACTCCAAGAGTCGGGTAAGAGCTGCCCTCCCTCCATCAGACACACACAGACTCCAAGAGTAGGGGAAGAGCTGCCCACTCTCCATCAAACACACACAGACTCCAAGAGTAGGGGAAGAGCTCCCCACCCTCCATCAGACACACACAGACTCAAAGAATAGAGGAAGAGCTGCCCACCCTCCATCAGACACACATATACTCCAAGAATAGGGGAAGAGCTTACCACCCTCCATCAGACACACACAGATTCAAAGAGTAGAGGAAGAGTTGCCCACCCACAATTAGATGCACACAGACTCCAAGAGTAGGAGAAGAGCTGCCCTCCCTCTATCAAACACACACAGACTCCACGAGTAGGAGAAGATCTGCCCACCCTTCATCAGACACACACAGACTTTAAGAGTAGAGGAAGAGTTGCCCACCCTCCATCAGACACACACATACTCCAAGAGTAGAGGAAGAGCTGCCCTCCCTCCATCAGACACACACAGACTCCAAGAGTAGAGATAGATCTGCCCACCCTTCATCAGACACACACGGACTAGAGGAAGAGTTGCCCACCCACCATTAGATGCACACAGACTCCAAGAGGAGGGGAAGACCTGCCCACCCTCCATCAGACACACACAGACTCCAAGAATAGGGGAAGAGCTGCCCACTCTCCATCAAGCACACACCGACTCCAAGAGTAGGGGAAGAGCTACCCTCCCTCCATCAGACACACACAGACCCTAAGAGTAGGGAAGAGCTGCCCGCCCTCCATCAGACACACACAGACTCCAAGAGTAGGAGAAGAGCTGCCCTCCCTCCATCAAACACACACAGACTCCAAGAGTAGAGATTGATCTGCCCACCCTCCATCAAACACACACAAACTCCAAGAGTAGGGGAAGAGCTGCCCACCCTCCATCAGACACACACAGACTCCAAGAGTAGAGTAAGAGCTGCCCACCCATCATCAGACACACACAGACTCCAAGAGTACAGTAAGAGCTACCCACCCGTCATCAGACACACACAGACTCTAAGAGTAGGGAAGAGCTGCCCGCCCTCCATCAGACACACACAGACTCCAAGAGTAGGAGAAGAGCTGCCCACACTCCATCAGACACACACAGACTCCAAGAGTACAGTAAGAGCTGCCCACCCGTCATCAGACACACACAGACTCCAAGAGTAGAGATAGATCTGCCCACCCTTCATCAGACACACACAGACTAGAGGAAGAGTTGCCCACCCACCATTAGATGCACACAGACTCCAAGAGGAGGGAAGAGCTGCCCACCCGTCATCAGACACACACAGACTCCAAGAGTAGGGGAAGAGCTGGACTTCTTTGTGAGGAAGTCACAGGTGAGTCATTGCACCTACTCCCTAAAATGCTGATATGATGGATTAAAATATTCACCACACCCTTTGTTTCATTGCTACATTCACCACAAATGAAAAAGCCTGTTGTTGAAGCCGTTTAACTGAATGTTATGTTATGTTGATTTCGATTTGTTGAGCACTTAATACCAATGGTCTCTAAGCGCTGTAAGAAGATAGGCGATGGCACCAGGCAGATTAGCAGGACGATTATGTCCAAGCTTCTGTGAACAGGATGGCTTGTAGTTGTTTTCTGAAAGGAAGAAGGCAGCTTTCCGCACGGAGATGGCATGGCAGCTTGTTCCAGAGAGTGGGTATGAGGCTCGAGAAGGCTTGTTCTCCTTTGGTGACGTCGTTGAAGCGTGGGCATTTTAAAAGTCTATCTGTGGAAGACCTTAGCAAGCGGCCTGGTACATATTTCTGAACACGTTGTTTAATATACACGGGGGCCTGACCGTGAATAGCTTTGTGAACGATGCAGAGGCCCTTACATTTTGCTCTTTGATTAGGAGGTAGCCAGTGGAGGCGTTGAAGGAGGGGTGATGCTCGCGTGTTCCTCGGTAGTTTGAAGATGAGTCTGGCGGCATCGTTCATTACTATCTGCATGTCCTCCCACTAAGGAGTCTGGCAGTCCAATATATAGTGAATTTGCATAATCAAGGCGAGCTAGGATCATGGCGGATACCACTGCTCTCATGGTGGAGAATGATAGGATGGGGGAGAGTCCCCTCAGAAGTCTAAGTAGGCCGACACAGGTGCCAAAAACACTAGAGACTTGATTGGCCATAGTGAGTTTAGCGTCAACTTTGATTCCCAGACTTTTTATTCCAGGTGCCGGGGTTGGAGTGTCGCCCAGCTCCTGAGGCCAGAAGAGGTAATTCCAGGGGTTAAGAACATCCGTCATGGCTAGGACCTCCGTTTTGTCTGCGTTAACCTTTAGTGAGTTGGCGGTCATCCAGTTAACAGTGAAACGGTGTACCTCTTTAGCCTGGGAGTGTGCTTGAGGAGAGTTTTCAATTTGCAAGATGATCTGAGTGTTGTCAGCGTAGTGGAAAACTTGGCACTCATGGCGGCAAGGTCCTTAATTAGAGGTCTGAGATATATATTGAACAGCAGAGGTGATAATACCGACCCCTTTGGAACTCCACAGGGGATCGGTCCCTTCTCTGAGAGCCAGTCATTCATCTGAATTCTCTGGGTGTGGTCCATCAGGAACGGGGTGATCCATTGTAGGACATATCCCCCAATTCATATGGATCGTAGTCTTTCCAGGAGCATAGCGTGGTTGACCGTGTCAAACGCTGCTAACAGGTCAAGGAGGACCAGCACGCAGGGTTTCTTGTTGTCCACAGTTAGCCTGATATCATCAAGCACAGACAACATCACCAATTCTGTGCTATGGTGAGCATGGAAACCCGCCTGCCTGTCTCCTAGGAGGTGGTGATCATCCAAACACCTGGAGAGATTTTGCAGGACATGTTGTTCTAGAATTTTCGCAAGAAAGTGGAGTAGGGAAATGGGTCTATAGTTTTTCATTTTGGATAGATCCACACCAGCTTGTTTTAGAAGGGGGACAATTCTGGCTTCTTTAAAGTGGGTAGGGACCTCCCCAAACACCAGCGAGAGAGTCAGTAGGGCGAGAACTTCCTCCTCAATTTCTGGGAAAGCAAGGTTAAAGATTCTCGGAGGGCAGGGGTCAGCATGGGAGCCTGATTTGATCTTCTTGGCCAAACGCTGGAGGGTTTCTATGTCGAGAATTTGGAAGGATGAAAGGTTTTCTGCTTTCTTTTCCAGAGAGACCTCCTTAGCATTGAGGGGTTGCTTAAAAGGGGAGTTGTCAATTTCAGACAGACTGTCCTGAATTATTTTGGAAAAGTAGGATAAGAAAAGATTGCATAGTTCTTGGTTGGATGGTGCAGACGGTGTTTGTTTTTGACTAAGTTCTTTCAGGACTTTAAACATTTCATTTTGGGTGTTTGTGGCTATTAAAATTCTACTCTCATAGTAATCAGCCTTCCTACTGAGGAGTGCTTTTTGTAGATGGTGATTTTGGCTCTGTACTCTACTAGAGCATGGGGATCATAATTTTTCCGTCATCGTCGTTCATGGTGGTGGAGCGCACGTTTTAAGGTCCTGAGTTCTTCTGTGAACTATGGGGTGCCTTTACCTTTACTCTTAATTTTTATGTTCCTTACTGGGGCAATTTTGTTGATGGCAGCGCGGAGCCAGCTGGATGTGGCTTCGGGCCACTCATCAATGTCTGCTGTCTTAGGCTTTTTAAGTGGACATTCTCGGAGGGTGCTTATTAGTGAAGGGCCATCTAGTTTTGACCACTTATGAACGTGTTTCCAATCTGAGGGGGGTGGAGCACTACGTTTGGTAAGGGGGAGTAGCAGATTAATACAGAAGTGGTCAGACCATGCACAAGGACTGATGTCCGTAAGTTTCATGAGAGGGGACGAAGTCCAGACTAGGTCTAGGATGTGTCCTCGCTCGTGTGTGGGGGTGGTTACAAGCTAGGAGAGCCCCAGATTGGTGAATGTCTCCTTCAGTTGTCGGGCTTGGGCCTCTTTGGGTTGTTAATCCCAGTGGAGGTTAAAATCTACCACCACCAGGAGTTGTTGGAAGCGTGAGCATAGATTAAGTACATATTCGGTCTGGAGATCAGTAAAGTATGGGGAGCATTTAGGTGGGCGGTACACAATGGTGATTGGTATACTCGATGAGTGGTGGCAGACCTTGATAGTCAGAGTGTCAGCCCCTGCTAGAGATTCACCTGACACTCTTTCCAGGCTCAGGTGCTTTTTGAATAGGAACGCCATCCCTCCTCCTCTTTTCCCCTCTGGCCGATTCTGCCAGAAGGCATCATAGTCATTGGGTAGTGCGGCCAGTAAAGTGGGGCCGGAGTCTTCATACAGCCACGTTTCTGACAGTGCTAGTATGTTAGGGGCCTCATCTTGTAAGAGCTTGAGGATTTCAGTAGCGTGTTTTTGTAGTGAGCGAGTGTTCAGGACTGAAAGTTTCAGTGTGTCAGTGCTATTGGGAGGAAAGTGGCCCCGAGAGTGCGCTAAGTTGGAATCAGAGGTCTCTCCCTGCAGATGGATAAGGAGACCTTCTCTCTTGAGTGCCATTGTTGTCTCGGTAATTAAGGGGCAGAGTTTGTGGTTCCAGGATCTAAGTTTAGCGCTAGTGAACGTCCGCAGTTGGCCAGGGGTACTGGCCCCTGGGCCAGGTCTGGCACGGACGGGCGCAGACGGGCTTGCCTTAGGTGCACCTTTACCGCGCCAGCGGCGCGCCCGCTGGGCGCATGAGCTGCACATCGGCTCCAGTGTGCATTCGTATGTGCCCGCGTGACCCCTGGCTCCTCCCCGCCAATCAACCCTGCTGTGCAGCAGCTGACTCCCTCGCGGTCGCTAGACCTCGTGAGAGCGTGCGTGAGAGAAAAGCAGGACCGGTCAAGAAGAGGCGGCAGTGAGTAGCACGGCAATTGCACATAGAATACACTCAAACGTTAAAAAATGCTTTCCCAAAGTTAAAAGGGTTCAAAAAGCAAAGCTTGTAAAAACTGGATGCACTATCTGGGCTAGTGCGTCTTCTTTGGCAGCGCGTCCGCTCCAGCATCCAGGTTTATGTGCCCAGGTGACACCTGGCTCCTCCCCGCCAATCAGCCCTGCTGTGCAGCAGCTGACTCCCTCACGGTCGCTAGACCCGGTGAGAGCGTGCGTGGGCGGAGAGCAGGACCGGTCAATAGGCTGCTTATTGAATGGGCTCCTTATTCACATTCATGTACTCTGCCCACATCTTAAGCACCTTGTAGTCTACAGTACAGCATTGTTACCTCTGCAGAGGAATGTTTGCACTCTGTGTACAGTAACCTTGGTCCTCTTAGGGCCAAATCTACTAACATTCTCTATGTCTGAATCACAAGAGTGACGCAAACCAGCACAAACAGTTTTTTTATTGTTGTTTACGTTCCAGCACTAAACTTCCCTAAACACTGGGTTTTGTACAAAAAAAAGTAACACCATTTTAAACCAGGTGTTAAAAGGAGAATTGTTTTTATGTCTGTTTTTGTCTCCGGCTTTGCATGTGTGCTGCACTGTTCACCACACATACAAGGTAGGACAGTTTTGAAAAATTCACAATAATTAAAAAGGTACTCCCTACCAGCATAATATTAGGTCTGGGATGGGGGGAACCAAAACAATGAACAAAACACAATAACCCTTGCTCACTTTGCCAATGGATTCAAGCTAGCCTTGCTGATGGCGGCTGATTAGCCAGAAACCGGTCCCAGGGTGCCTGTTTCCAGTCCAGGGTAGCCATGGCTTGGCAGTTCGGGCTGGACTGTTCCCATGAGGCACAGGGTCAGACTGATTTGCATATGGTCATGTCTGAACTGGGGTGGTGGTGTGAGCTAAAGAAGGATGACGTATTCAACTCAGATCAGTTGACTGGGGGTGAGTGCTTGCAATGTTCAACACCCGTCCATCAACCACTTTGGTTTTGCTTCGTTAGCCCTAAGTTGGTAGGGTATGCCCAGACGTGGGTCTCCTGCTCACTTTGCCACTGGATGCAAGCTAGCCTGGCTGATGATGGCTGATTAGCCAGAAACCGGTCCCCAGATGCTTGTTTCCAGTCCAGGGAAGACATGGCTTGAAGGTTCAGGCTGGACTGTTCCCATGAGGCACAAGGTGAGACTGATTTGCATATGGCCATGTCTGAACTGGGGTGGCAGAGTGAGCTAAGGGATGATGATGGATTAAACCCAGATCAGTTGACTCGGGGTGAGTGCTTCCAATGTTCAAAACTCACTTCATCATCCCCTTTGGTTTTCCTTTGTTTGCCCTAAGTTGGAAGGGTATGCCCAGACGTGGGTCTCTTGCTCACTTTGCCACTGGATTCTAGCTAGCCTGGCTGATGACAGCTGATTAGCCAGAAACCGGTCCCCGGATGCTTGTTTCCGGTCCATGGAAGACATGGATTTGCAGTACGGGCTGGACTGTTCCCATGAGGCACAGGGTCAGACTGATTTGCATATGACCATGTCTGAACTGGGGTGGTGGAGTGGGCTAAAGAATGATGATGGATTTAACCCAGATCAGTTGACTGGGGGTGAGTGCTTGCAATGTTCAACACCCGTCCATCATCCCCTTTGGTTTTGCAAAACACAATAACCCACTTGACCTGTACTTCTTCTCCTGTACTTGAAAATTGGTTGATGGTCTGACCCAACAACAACTTGACAAAAAGTCCATACATAAGAAAAAAGATATACGTTTTTTACTCTTACAACTACTTATTTCCATTAATAAATACATTAATCATATGTTCACCAAAAAGTTATTTGACATAGATATATCCATAAACAATCTTTAGTTGGACACATTGGAACAAACTCATGTGCATATAAAATTATTTATACCCCATCCTACAAACCCCTCACTCGTGCATACACCAGATAGCACCACATATCATACCATCCATTAATACCATGACCAATCCACTCCACACACACAAGCATATGTGGAGAAGTGTGGCTCAGGGGTTAGAGGCGGCAGACCCGGAAGCTGAGATCAGCCCTGGACCAGGGTTCAATCCCCCGCCTCGGCGGGTCTTGGGCTCAAAAATTCCACGGACTCGATAATTCTCGCTCCGGTGCCTTCTCGACTCACGGGTTCACACTCTGCGACTCTGGGCAATCGCTTGCTTAAGCTCCACAATGGCCCCTCGCGGCGGGATGCCTGGCTTTCACCTTGTGGATACCCTGCCGGGGTTATCTCACAGGGGAATACCAGGACGGGTTCCCTAAGCAAGCGCTTAGATACCGACCTCGGTCAGTGATTTGCGCTATATAAATACATGTACATATGCAGCAGAAAGAGATGTTCAATTTAACCATTGTAGTGTTTTGAGCTGGGTTGTCTCCTAAAAACAGTTGAAGCATGTTTTGGTTGTGAAAATTCATTTAATCCAAGCCACCTTCTTCAGGACAACACAAAATTAACCTACTTGTATGAGTGGCCAATGAGGTATAATCTACAGAGAGGTATGCAAAAATAAATGGTGAGAACAAAATACAATTTTTCCTTAAGATTGGAATTAACAGTTAAAAGGCCCATTGCTGAAATTATTATCCCTGATAGAGATGATAAAAGGTCATACACTGAAATTGTTATAAACGCAGTGTCCAAAAAACATTTATCACACCGATTTACATTGGGCCCGATTCACAGAACTAACTTAAGACAAAATCCTAAACTTACTACTAATGGTATTCACAGAAGTTAGGATTTTGTCTTAAATTTGTCTTAAGACAAACTTAAGACCGACTTAAGACAGACTTAAAACAAACTTAAGACAACATCCTAACTTCTGTGAATACCATGAGTAGTAAGTTTAGGATTTTGTCTTAAGTTAGTTCTGTGAATCAGGCCCATTGTCCCCACGTTCAATGTGCAAGACAGACTTAGGGCCCACTTCACTACTAACTTAAGACAAAATCCTAAACTTACTTCTTTTGGTATTCACAGAACGAATTTAGTAGCAGTAAAGTTAGGATTTTGTCTTAAGTTTGTCTTAAGTCTTTCTTAAGTCTGTCTTAAGTTTGTCTTAAGTTTGTGTTAAGACTGTCTTAGGTCTGTCTTAAGTCAAACTTAAAGCAAAATCCTAATGTTACTACTACTAAATGCCTTCTGTGAATACCAAAAGTAGTAGGACAGACAGAGGTGTTGTTGTGTTTTATGTTTTGCTCAGCCGTGTTTGAGCCACCGTATGGGAGATTCTGTATTATCTGAGTGGTCGAGCAATACAGAAGGCTAATCAGGAGGCACTACAAGAACTGTGGGCATCTTCGAGGTGGCCCTGTCTACAAGACTATCCTGGAGCCTATAAGTAAGGCATTTACACCTCCCCCACCATACACAACGAGGGATGTACTCTTGCTGATGCCAGCCATCCTAGTCACCGCCGCACTGATGCAGATCCATCTGTGATCAGCCCAGTACAGTCCCACACATGCAGATCCATCAATGATCAGCCCAGTAGAGCCCCACACATGCAGATCCATCTGTGATCAGCCCAGTACTGTCCCACACATGCAGATCCATCAATGATCAGCCCAGTAGAGCCCCACACATGCAGATCAAACTGTGATCAGCTAGTACAGCCCCACACATGCAGATCCATCTGTGATCTGCCCAGTACAGTCCCACACATGCAGATTCATCAATGATCAGCCCTGTACAGTCCCACACATGCAGATCCATCTGTGATCAGCTAGTACAGTCCCACACATGCAGATCCATCTGTGATCAGCTCAGTACTGTCCCACACATGCAGATCCATCTGTGATCAGCTCAGTACAGTCCCACACATGCAGATCCATCAATGATCAGCACAGTACTGTCCCACACATGCAGATCCATCTATGATCAGCTAGTACAGTCCCACACATGCAGATCCATCTGTGATCAGCTCAGTACAGCCCCACACATGCAGATCCATCTATGATCAGCTAGTACAGTCCCACACATGCAGATCCATCTATGATCAGCTCAGTACTGTCCCACACATGCAGATCCATCTGTTATCATCTCAGTACAATCCCACATATGCAGATCCAACTGTGATCAGCACAGTACAGCCCAACACATGCAGATCCAACTGAGATCAGCTAGCACAGCCCCACACATGCAGATCCATCTGTGATCATCTCAGTACAGCCCCACACATGCAGATCCATCTGTGATCAGCTAGTACAGTCCCACACATGCAGATCCATCTGTGATCAGCCCAGTACAGTCCCACACCTGCAGATCCATCTGTGATCAGCTAATGCAGCCCCACACATGCAGATCCATCTGTGATCAGCTCAGTAGAGTCCCACACATGCAGATCCAACTGTGATCAGCACAGTACAGCCCCACACATGCAGATCCATCAATGATCAGCCCAGTACAGCCCCACACATGCAAATCCATCAATGATCAGCCCGGTACAGTCCCACACATGCAGATCCATCCGTGATCAGCCCAGTACAGCCCAACACATGCAAATCCATCAATGATCAGCCCAGTACAGTCCCACATAGGCAGATCCATCTGTGATCAGCTCAGTACAGTCCCACACATGCAGATCCAACTGTGATCAGCACAGTGCAGCCCAACACATGCAGATCAAACTGTGATCAGCTAGCACAGCCCCACACATGCAGATCTATCTGTGATCAGCCCAGTACAGCCCCACTCATACAGATCCATCTGTGATCAGCTCAGTACAGCCCCACACATGCAGATCCATCTGTGATCCGATCAGTACAGCCCAACACATGCAGATCCATCTATGATCAGCACAGTACAGCCCAACACATGCAGATCCATCTGTGATCATCTCAGTACAGCCCCACACATGCAGATCCATCTGTGATCAGCTCAGTACAGCCCAACACATGCAGATCCATCTATGATCAGCCCAGTACAGTCCCACACATGCAGATCCATCTGTGATCAGCAAAGTAAAGCTCCACACATGCAGATTCATCTATGGTCAGCATAGTAAAGTTCCACACATGCAGATCCATCTGTGATCAGCATAGTAAAGTTCCACACATGCAGATCCATCTGTGATCAGCACAGTACAGCCCAACCCATGTAGATCCAACGGTGATCAGCACAGTACAGCCCAACACATGCAGATCCATCTGTGATCATCTCAGTACAGCCTAACACATGCAGATCCATCTGTGATCAGCTCAGTACAGCCCAACACATGCAGATCCATCTATGATCAGCCCAGTACAGTCCCACACATGCAGATCCATCTGTGATCAGCATAGTAAAGTCCCACACATGCAGATCCATCTGTGATCAGCTAGTGCAGTCCCACACATGCAGATCCATCTGTGATCAGCCCAGTACAGTCCCACACATGCAGATCCATCGGTGATCAGCACAGTGAAGTCCCACATATGCAACTCCACAGCTGATACAGCTGAAGGTGAGAAGCCCTGAACAGCTTCAAAAAGATACATCCACAGCTAACCGGCCATTGGAACACCTCACACATGAACCTACAGCTGACCGCACGTATCTAGCGGATGTTCAGTGTATGCATAAGTGATCAGCCCAGCAGAGATCCTTACAGATAGAGCCAGTGGTGAGTAGCCATTCACAGGCCAGCGCAGGTAGATCTATAGGTAATCACCTCTGCAGACATCCTGACAGGTGGACGCTTGATAATCTGTCCTGCACATGCCCACGCAAGCAGGTATATGGGTGCTAAGACCTGTAGAGCCTCTTATACCCATATTTGTAGAAGACCGCCCATCCCCACCACCACATCAATATATTGATAGGTGATCAGCGTTAGAGACCCTTTCAGGTAGCCCAATCAGTGAACACCGTGCAAAAATCCTTATAAGATGATCCATTGTGGGGTCTTTTTACAACCCATCAAAGGTAGACCCATCCGTGAGAGCCCCACAGAGATCCCTACAGGTAAACCCATCAGAGTCCAGCTCCACAGAGCTCCTCACAGGCCGACCAACCAATGAGCAGTCCATTACAGCCTTTCAGAGCTAGACCCACATTTGAATCCTAAAAGTAGGTCCAGTGGCGACCAGTCTCACTGACCTATCAGTGACAGCCTCACAGAGATACCTACAGGTAGACACATCAGTGACAGCCCCACAGGCATCCCTATGGGTAGACCCATCTGTGACAGCCCCACAAAGATATATAAATGTAGACACATCAGTGCAGCCCCACAGGCATCCCTACAGGTAGACACATTTGTGACAGCCCCACAGTGATCCCTACAGGTAGGCACATCTGTGATCAGCCCCACAGAGATCTCTACAGGTAGACCCATCAGTGACAGCCCCACAGAGTCCCAGAGAGCACACACATCCATCCTATATAAGGCAGTGCAGGTCTTACCAAGGCCAGCGAGGAGGGCAGCAGCTAGGAGAGCCCCACAGAGATCAGTATAGGTAGACCCATCAGTGACAGCCCCACGGAGCCCCACAGAGATGGTATAGGAAGACCCGTCAGTGACAGCCCCGTGGATCCCCACAGAGATCCGTATAGGTAGACCCATCAGTGACAGCCCCACGGAGCCCCACAGAGATCGGTATAGGAAGACCCGTCAGTGACAGCCCCATGGAGCCCCACAGAGATCCGTATAGGTAGACCCATCAGTGACAGCCCCACGGAGCCCCACAGAGATCGGTATAGGTAGACCCATCAGTGACAGCCCCACGGAGCCCCACAGAGATCCGTATAGGTAGACCCATCAGTGACAGCCCCACGGAGCCCCACAGAGATCCGTATAGGTAGACCCATCAGTGACAGCCCCACGGAGCCCCACAGAGATCGGTAGAGATAGACCCATCAGTGACAGCCCCACGGAGCCCCACAGAGATTGGTATAGGTAAACCCATCAGTGACAGCCCCACGGAGCCCCACAGAGATCGGTAGAGATAGACCCATCAGTGACAGCCCCACGGAGCCCCACAGAGATTGGTATAGGTAAACCCATCAGTGACAGCTCCACGGAGCCCCACAGAGATCGGTATAGGAAGACCCATCAGGGACAGCCCCATGGAGCCCCACAGAGATTGGTATAGGTAGACCCATCAGTGACAGCCCCGCGGAGCCCCACAGACATCGATAGAGATAGACACATTTGTGACAGCCCCACAGAGCCCCACAGAGATCGATAGAGATAGACACATTTGTGACAGCCCCGCGGAGCCCCACAGAGATCGATAGAGATAGACACATTTGTGACAGCCCCACAGAGCCCCACAGAGATTGGTATAGGTAAACCCATCAGTGACAGCTCCACGGAGCCCCACAGAGATCGGTATAGGTAGACCCATCAGTGACAGCTCCAGGGAGCCCCACAGAGATTGGTATAGGTAAACCCATCAGTGACAGCTCCACGGAGCCCCACAGAGATTGGTATAGGTAGACCCATCAGTGACAGCCCCGTGGAGCCCCACAGAGATCGATAGAGATAGACACATTTGTGACAGCCCCACAGAGCCCCACAGTGATTGGTAGAGGTAGACCCATCAGTGACAGCCCCACAGAGATCGGTATAGGTAGACCCATCAGTGACAGCCCCACAGAGATCGGTATAGGTAGACCCATCAGTGACAGCCCCATGGAGCCCCACAGAGATCGGTACAGGTAGACACATCAGTGACAGCCCCACGGAGCCCCACAGAGATCGGTATAGGTAGACCCATCAATGATAGCCCCACGGAGCCCCACAGAGATCGGTATAGGTAGACCCATCAGTGACAGCCCGCGGAGCCCCACAGAGATCGATAGAGATAGACACATTTGTGACAGCCCCACAGAGCCCCACAGAGATCGGTACAGGTAGACACATCAGTGACAGCCCCACAGAGTAGATGATCCAACCTGTATCAGGCAGTGCAGGTCTTACCAAGCCCCACGAGGAGTCCAGCGGCCAGGAGAGCCCCACAAGCCACCTTCATGTCTTCAGTCTGAGGCAGTCACAGGAAGGGAAGGGTGGAGGTGGTGACGTCCGGGTCACACCTGGGCAGGATGACCTTCTGAAGCCTGTGTGCTTTCTGTGATGTCTGTGCTGTGTCTTAGAGATCTTCTTGTTTGATGTCAGTCTGCGCCCCTGGCATTGAGTGTGTGATGTCTGTGTGTGGTGATTGCAGTCTGTCCGTGTGAGGTGTGTGTCTGTATAGGTCCTGTGATGTCCTTGTGTGATGAACGTTTAATAGCCTTGGTGTCTGAGGTCTGTGTGACGTCAGCGTGAGATGGATGGGTGATTCTGGTGAGATGGTGTGATGTCAGAGTACGAGTACTGCGTGACGCCAGAGTCCGATGCCAGCGTGACTTCCGAGTGGGATCTGTGCGTGAAGTCAGTCTCTGCGTGACATCAGAGTTGGGTCTCGGCGTGACGTTGGTCTCTGCGTGACGTCAGAGTTGGGTCTGGGTGTGATGTTGGTCTCTGCGTGACGTCAGAGTGGGATCTGGGCGTGAGGTCGGATGCAGCGCCCTGCGATGCTCTTCATGGATTCTGCCTCCTGGGTTCCTCTGCATCAGGGCTTTATATGGCGCTGCTTGGCCCCCGGCCAGGTGCCTTTGATCTAGGGCAAGGCGAGGGCAGGTTGAGTCACTTAAATAATTTATTCCTGGGAAGGAAATTATTCCTTGGAGGGTGTGAATCACCTACTGTCGCACATCCACTGCAAACACTACACTTTCTCTATAGTTTCTCTAAGAAAATCAGCAGAAATACATTTTAAATGTATTCCTTTATTCAATTTTTTTTAAAACAATCACTTTAAGTAGAAGTAGAAGTATATTTGTAAGGCCATATCCGCCGTCTGAACCTCCCTGTGGGGAATCAGAGAGCTCATTACATGCCCCCATCACTCGGATGACCTTTGTCTTCAAACTCCAATCTGGGAGTTTCTGGATTACTACCCAGTGGCTTCAAGCTTCTGGATAAGAATCCCAAGTCAGGTCACTTCAAGCTTATGGACTAGCGTCCAATGTGAGATGGTTTCAATCTTGTGGACTAGAGTACCACATGAGGTGGCTTCAAGCTTCTGGACAAGAGTCCAACGTGCCATGGTTTCAAGCTTCTGGACCAGAGTCAAATGTGTCATGGATTCAAGCTTTTGGACTAGAGTGCCACGTGAGGTGGCTTCAAGCTTCTGGACTAGAGTCCCACGTGAGGTGGCGTCAAGATTCAAAGACACCAAGAAGACACAGACTCAAGACTGGGTTGACTATATAGATTTTGCGACTAAGGTTCTGGAGGGCTGGTTACTTGGCAGAAAGGTGTGTGATTTCAAAGGATTGTACGAATTAATTATGAGGGAGCAGATGCTTAATAATTGTCAAAATAAGCTGTTGTATCAGCACCTGGTTGACTCTGATCTGACCTCGCCCCAAGAATTGGGAATGAAGACAGACAAATTGGTCAGAACCAGGGTGAAGCAGAAGGTTCAGAACCAAGGTGGTGACCCAAAGAAGCAAGATTCAAAGAACTCTGACAAGGGTGGGGAAAAGCGTGAAGACCAGAAGTCTTCTCAAGGTCCCCAAAAATCTGCCTCTGGTGGGGAGTCCCAATCAAGCAAAGGTAAAGGCCAAAAGAAACCATGGTGTAAAATCTGTAAACAGAAAACCCATTGGACAATTGCTTGTACCAATTCCAAAGACTCAACTCCAGCCACCATTGCCCCTAAGGCAACTGTTCTCCCTAGTTCAGCTCAAAGTGGTGGTACTCAGAATAAGGGTGTGGTAGGGTTAATGCTGGGTTCTGGGATGGACTCTGTACTGATCTGTGATGGAGGCATGGATATATCCTCCTTTGTCAATCCCAGTAATCTGGGCAAATACAGACAGCAGCCTTTGATAAATAGAAAAGAGGCTTTGGCATTCAGGGACACAGGAGCAAGTGTAACAACGGTGACAGAAGATCCTGTGGCTTCTGAGCAAGTGACCAATACTAGCAAGGTCAGGACTGACCATTCCTTGGCAGTTGTTAATTTCACCTGGGGAGGGGTAACTGGCCTCAAGAAAGTTTTGGTAAGTGCAGTCCCCCCTTTAGAATGCTTGCTTGGCAATGATTTAGAGACTTCAGCCTGGTCTGAAATGGAGTTAAGGATCCATGCAGAAATGTTAGGAATCCCTGCACATGTGTTTGCTGTGACTAGGTCATAGGCCAAAATGTCTAAAACTGAACAGGCCCTGGATCCTGGAATAATGGACCAGGTGCCTTCCAAGAAAAGGAGCAGTAGGGTTAAGGCAGTACCTTCCCCCTGACTCAGAGTGATGATCAGTCTCTTGAGACAGATGATTGTAGTCCTGAGGAAGGAACTGTCCCAGAGGAGCTTGAGCCTGATCAGGTTGAGTTACTGGGGAAAGGGGGCCCTTCGAGGGCAGAACTGAGCAAGGAGCAGTTGAGATGTCCTTCTCTTGAACCCCTCAGACAGCAACCTGCTGCTGAGGCTGTTGGGAATGCTAGTGACTGTAGGAGAGTATGGTCTGCTTCCTATGGTCACCCCCACTTTTTGCTGTGATTCTCTGGTTTTTCGACTTTAGTGTATCTCTTGGCCTGCTAATCAGACCCACAGATCAGCTGTTCTCTCTCTAAATTGATACCATGCACTTTAGGTGCATACCAAATTGGTTACTGGGTCACTCTTGTGAGCCCCTTCATAGTGTACCATAGGTACCCAGGGCATAGGTGTACCCTAGGCCTACCAGGGGCTGCAGCATGTATTGTGCCACCCTTGGTTTGCCTTCCAAACTGACACCACAGGTCTGTTCACACAACCTGGGTAAGGTGGTGTAATCACTGCTTACTTAGATATAGTATACCTATATCTACCTTTACATATAGACACATATACACCTATAAGCCACTCCTATGGTAGGCCTCGACAATCCTGGAGGTGAAGATCTTGGTTTTATGTGAGAGGGTGCCCTAGCATGAGCTGAGCCCCTCTGCAGCTTTCGGAACCATCTCCTTATAGCTGTTCTATGATATAGCCATACCATATACTCTTAAGTGCATTATGATCCTCACGGTTAATGCTAACTTTGGTTTGGTTTTATCAAAACATGTTGTATAGGTTGTCAAACACTTTGGAATACTACCCCTGCCAATTCTGGCGGCGGGGGTAGCATTCCACCCTTCTAGAGGGAAAAGACATGTATGTTACTGCTTTACCCGGTTAAAGTTAAACACAGCCTCAGCATCACAAAATGGATGCTGCTGCCACAGACACGAGTCTGACCACCTGGTGCTGGGGGAAACTCCAGCAAGGGCGGCCTGGACAATAGGTTTCCTGTCCAGGGAGGTGCCAGAACCTCCCCAGACAGGGTTTTTGTGTAATGGGGCAGGGAGGGCTGCATTCAGTGAATGCATCTAAACACTGCCTGGGGCACACAAAGTTCTCCATGCATAGCCCGGTTCAAACCAGTTGCTGGGGCACTCTAGCCCCAGCTCTGGCACAAAACTGGATAGAAGGAAAGGGGTGTAACCACCCCTTCTCAGGTCCACCCATAGGAGGGACCTAGGCAGGTAATCCAGCACCCATCCTTAGTATAAGTATAGGAGCTGTGTCCCCAGGACTTTAGATTATCCTGGAACGAAGCTTTGATACAGAACTCTTGGACCTTCGACATTCTATTCTGTCTAGAAGACAGAAGACATCTCCCTTGTGGTCAAGGAGTGACCACACGGTTCAAACAGGCACCAACAGAAACTTTGCCAGTCTGCACATTCAAGGCTCCCACTAGCACCTAAAGACTCTGCAACCTAAAGAACTGGACTTCCAGACTTCTCTGACCATGACGCACATCCACAGCAACACTGAGACCCGTGGCGGACACGAGAGATGTGGGACCGGACATCTTGGACATCCTGCATTTTGCTATCTGTACTCTTTTACTGAAGCCTCAGTAAGTTATGCATTGGAGTACAAGAAGCCCTAGCCCCGAGCATCATTTGACCTGAAGCCCAGGCCCCTACACTCCGCGAGTGTCCCGTGGGCCCTGCCTTTACATTTGTAATTGATGCATCTTCCCGGCTCCTTGCCCATTGGCTAGTGAGCCCCCTGAAGTCGCCATCTTAAATCAGACTTGCGATCCTGGTTGCTCCAGGCTCGCCGCAGCTTCCCCACAAAGGAGAAGTGCCACAGAACATTGCTGGTCTACAACAGAGCAATCTTGACATCCTGCATGGGTTGCGGTTGCCAAGGCTTGTTGGGTCCAATCCAGATACTGATACCGCAGTCATCTAGATCCATTGTGGGACATCTCAAATCCAGCTCCTGGTCATCTTCGATGCCCCCTGGACCTCGTGGCTGGAGAGACAATCTCGCCTTCTTCACCTTAAAGCACCCAACATTGACTTGCTCCTACCTGGTCACTGGCTAGTGACCCAGACTCTGTCCCCTCTGCTTTCAGGTTCTTCACATCATCGATCCACCCTTGGATCCACCCGGACACTTTTCCTCTGGTCTCCTGCAGCACTTCTTTGCAGCTCTCCACAGAAACCGACGACGAAACCGACATCAAAAGACACCTATGCACCCGGCTTCCGTGGGTGAGGTAACACGAGTACTCTGGTAGTCTCGAGGGTATTGGCCCTCCTAGTTTCTAAGTCTGAAAGGATTCCGTCCTAGTACATTCGGAAGTGTCCTTAACTTGTAACTTTGTAACTTTTACCAACTCCATAGATAGTCAATGAGAACCCACGCCTGTTTGTAGACACTGCACGCGGCTCCCCTGGGTCTCCTACTTCTTAATCTTTGGTTGCTTAGTGTAGTCCCAGCGATTCTACAGGCCCTAGGCCTGCTTTCTAACTCTCATGTGGTACTTATACCACTTTCTTAGTATATGATTAGTGAGGACCCTAGGGCATAACGTGTACTGTGCAACTTATTTTGTATTAACTGTGTGACTTGTATTGTATTTTTACCTATGAGCTCTTAAAGAGTGCAAAGGGGTTGCGTTTAGATTAAATACATATATATTTGATATAGACCTTGTGTGGTGTCCTTTCATTTGGTATTCAAGGGATTATATATGGTAAAACAACTTGCTTAACTCGCCTACTGAAGTCTTAGCCGGAAGACTGCTGCTCCATGCTACCACTAGGATAGCTTTCTATAAGGTTGACTTTACAACCATCATCAATAAGGGTCGATTTAGACTGGTGCAAGGTGCCCACTAGAAGTAGTGGACATCATATGCCAGGCTAACTTCTCACAGTGACATCCATAAGATTTATTAACCTCTTGGCTGCTAATGACAAGGGTAACTCGTCATGGACTTTCCATTGATTTCAATGGAAATTAAAGAAGATCCCTAATAATGCCTTAGCAGCCAAGAGGTTAACACTCATCAGCCAGTCTAGATTGAATTCAGTGGTAAAGTTAGCAAGGGACCCAAGTCTGGGCATACCCTGCCAACTTAGGGCAAACAAAGCAAAACCAAAGGGGATGATGGACTGAGTGTTGAACATTGCAAGCACTCACCCCAGTCATCTGATCTGGGTTTAATCCATCATCATTCTTTAGCTCACTCCGCCACTCCAGTTCAGACAAGGCCATATGCAAATCAGTCTGACCCTCTGACTCATGGGAACAGTCCAGCCCGAACTGCCAAGCCATGCCTTCCCTCGACTGGAAACAAGCATCCTGGGACCGGTTTCTGGCTATGCAGCCGTCATCAGCCAGGCTAGCTTGAATCCAGTGGCAAAGTGAGCAAGGGACCTACGTCTGGGCATACCCTGCTAACTTAGGGTTAACAAAGCAAAACCAAAGGGGATGATGGATGGAATGTTGAACACTGCAAACACTCATCCTAGTCAACTGATCTGGGTTTAATCCATATAATGATTCTTTAGTTCACTCCGCCACCCCAGTTCAGACATGGCCATAGGCAAATCAGTCTGACCCTGTGCCTCATGAGAACAGCCTAGCTCAAACTACCAAGCCATGTCTTCCCTGGACCAGAAACTGGCATCCTGGGACCGGTTTCTTGCTAATCAGCTGTCATCAGCCAAGCTAGCTTGAATCCAGTGGCAAAGTGAGAAAGGGACCCACGTCTGGGCATACCCTGCCAACTTAGGGCGAACAAAGCGAAAACAAAGGGGATGATGGAAGGAGTGTTGAACATTGCAAGCACTCACTCCGAGTCTACTGATCTGAGTTTAGTCCATCATCATTCTTTAGCTCACTCCGCCACCCCAGTTCAGACATGGCCATATGCAAATCAATCAGACCCTCAGATGCGTACAGAGTGGTTCCACAGAAGGGGTTGGTAACAGCCTATTTGGCTTCAAGCTTCTGAACTAGACTCTCACATCAGGTGGCTTCAAGCTTCTGAACTAAAGTCCCAGGTGAGGTGGCTTCAAGCTTCTGATCTAGAGTCCAACGTGATGTCACTTCAATCGCCTGGATTAGATTTCCACATGAGGTGGCTTCAAGCTTCTGGACTAGAGTCCCAGTGAGGTGGCTTCTAGCTTCTGGAAAAGAATCCCACGTGAGGTTGCTTCAAGCTTCTGGGATAGCATCCCACATGAGGTGGCTTCAAGCTTATGGACTGGAATCCCACGTGAAGTGGCATCAAGCTTCTGAACTAGCGTCCCACGTAAGGAGGCTTCAAGCTTCTGGACTAAAGTAGCATGTGAGGTGGCATCAAGCTTCTGGATTAGAGTCGAACATGAGGTGGCGGCATTAAGCTCCTGGACTAGACTCCAAGGATACGTGACTTCAAGCTTCTGGACTAGCATCCCACGTGAGATGGCTTCAAGCTTCTGGACTAGAGTACCATGTCATGTGACTTCAAGCTTCATGACTAGAGTCCCATGTGACGTTGCTACAAGCTTCTTGACTAGCGTCCCATGTCAGGTGGCTTCAAGCTTCTGGACTAGACCCCCAAGTGAGGTGGCTTCAAGCTTCTGAACTAGCGTCCCACGTTAGGTGGCTTCAAACTTCTGGACTAGAGTTCCACGTGAGGTGGCTTCAAGCTTCTTGACTAGAGTCCCAGTGAGGTGGCTTCAAGCTTCTGCACTAGTGTCCCATGTGAGGTGGCTTCAAGCTTCTGGACAATAGTCCCACGTGAGGTGGCTTCAAGCTTCTGGACTAGAGTCCCAGTGAGGTGGCTTCAAGCTACTGGAACAGAATACCACATGAGGTGGCTTCAAGCTTCAGGACTAGAGTCACACGTGAGGTGGCTTCAAGCTTCTGGACTAGAGTCCCAGTGAGGTGGCTTCAAGCTTCTGGAAAGGAATACCACATGAGGTGGCTTCAAGCTTCTGGACTAGAGTCCCAGTGAGGTGGCTTCAAGCTTCTGGAACAGAATACCACAGGGCTAGAGTCGCACGTGAGGTGGCTTCAAGCTTCTGGGATAGCGTCCCACGTGAGGAGGCTTCAAGCTTCTGGACAACAGTCCCACATGAGGTGGCTTCAAGGTTCTGCACTAGAATCCCTCAAGGGATGGCTTCAAACTTCTGGACTAGAGTTCCACTTGAGGTGGCTTCAAGCTTCTGGAATAGACTCCATCTTGAGGTGGCTTCAAGCTTCTGGGCTAGTGCCCCACGTGAGGAGGCTTCAAAGTTATGGACTAGAGTCCCATGTGAGGTGGCTTCTAGCTTCTGAACTAGTGTCCCACGTGAAGAGGCTTCAAGCTTCTGGACTAGTGACCCACGTGAGGAGGCTTTAAGCTTCTGGACTAGAGTCCCACGTGAGGTGGCTTCAATCTTCCTGACTAGGGTCCCACGTGAGGTGTCTACAAACTTTTGGATGGAAGAGGCTATTTGCAATGCTTATCTTTTCTGCAAACGCTTCACCAGAGCATCTGGTGATGCTTCCCGTGACAGCATAACATCAAACATACCTTATGTATAACATTCCATTTAAGAGTTTTGAAAATTCTTGGACTGTATCAGTTTCTTATTAATCACATAATTTAATTCTTAATTTGACAGCATCTGAATGTATGGTGTTCTGAAAGACCACAAGTCCAGTATATGGACGAACAGCGGACAACACTTATAAGTGGCCATGATGAGTCTCTGGGGAAGCCAGACTGAAACTGGGCTCCGTGAATATCTCTACTGTTGGCAGAGGACCCTACGAGACTGAAAGACATGTACATACTGCCAGGAGCAGCATATTGCTCGGACGCCCATGGCCAGGGTTATCGACAGTCTGTGTGCTGATTCCCCAGGTTGTCTAGCCACATCTTACACCGCTTTGCATCCACCACCACACACTCCCTTCTCTTGTCCTCTTGCCTCTCCCCTATCTCACAGTTTATTCCTCCTTTTGATTTTTTCTCTCTTTCTCTGGATCAAAGTCTGTTGAGGAAAAATAAGTGTTGGTCTGCAAAAAGGAGTGCTGGAGGCCATGCCTGCTGCACCGGCTCAAATTAAGCACCTTAGTTATCATTTGAGGCACATAAACATGAGTTCTCGCTTACTGACAAGTAATCATCAATTCACCTGAAACCAACATTGTTAGAAATGGGGATTTCTGGTTGGCTAAGGCGTGCGCCAAAGCCAGGCAGAGACCACCACTCTAGTCAGGGCAAGGGAGTCACACGCCAAGATAACCCCTGCGCCCTCCCCCATGGTAGCTTGGCACAAGCTTTCAGGCTTACCCCGGAGGCAATGTGTAAAGCATTTTTGCACGCACCCACCAGCAACAACATCCCAGGCCCTCACAAAAGGAACTCCACACAAGGTTATATATAAAAATAGCCTTTGTATTATACAAAAACACATTAGATAATAAACACACAATTTACACTGTGCCACTGGCATGGGCGGAATTTACAGGGGATTATATACACAGGACAGGGCCACATGGACCACTGTCAGGTATAAGCACTTGGTAGAACTAGCACTTTGTAGACATAGAACTTAGAACATAGAATAATTGTAGCACCAAATAGCAAATGTAGAACACAACCAGTAACCACTGGTAAAAGGTAAGTGCACCATACTCAATCCTAAACACATTAGGCATATATCACGCAGGGAACCATGAACTCACTAGCATAACTATACTTGATAAAACAACCTCCTAGGCATGAAAAACACATGTAGAGGTATAGGCATAAAGGCATTACATCTTATGCATAGATCACATTTAGGCAGGTAATCACATTTGCGCCAAAAGATCACAGAACTGACCCCAGGCCAACTTGGCCTCTCAGAGGCTCACAGGCCCAATGTCCAGAATGTCTGGGCCGGCTGTGCAGGCAGCCAAGGAAGAATGCGCAAGGACCTAAACAATGCAGCTGCCCACTAAGTGCTGGGCCGCTGGAACTAAGCCTGGCACCAGCGTGCCTCCTGGCTCTCCTCTGGGGCTCGAAATTAACAACTTTGCCCCCAAAATAACATGGCAGCCTTGCAGGCTCTGATTCTGCAAATGGTGCAATGCTTTGGAGCCTTGTGGGCTCTAGATACAAAAATGCGGCCAAAAGTTGGAGCCTCTCGGGCTCTAGATACAAAATGCCCCCTGGAGCCTCGTGGGCTCTAGATACAAAAATGCGGCCAAAAGTTGGAGCCTCTCGGGCTCCAGATACAAAATGCCCCCTGGAGCCTCGTGGGCTCTAATTACCAAAATGTGGCCATCCGTTAGAGCCTTGTGGGCTTGAATCATAAAGGAATGCTGTCACCAACACGGGGTTGCCACGTGGGCTTGGAAACAAAGTGTGCCCCGAATCACGGCGGAGCGGCCCGCAAGCATGAGCGGATTTTGCGGATTGGCAATCCGCGAATTTTGCGGATTTGCGGATTCGCAATCCGCAAAATCCGCGAATTCCCGCGAATTTGCGGATTTTTTTTTTTTTTGTGTTCGCCCGTGTTTCTGCCAGTTCGCGAGGGTTTTTACAATTTCGCAATTTGCGAACTTACCTGTCGGGTCGCAAGTTTTGCGAACTTGTTGTTTCTACGTGTCCAGCCTGTTTGGGACACTCTTCTTCATCACTGCCACTCTCTGTCACCACTGCCACTCTCTGACTACTCATGCCACCCTCTGGCCCACCCATGCCACCCTCTGTTTCATCACTACACCCTCTGGTTGTCCAGTGTACATTATTTTCGGCAAAGCAAAGCACACCTTCCCTGCCTCAAGTGACCTGAATTAATTTGGGGCTGATTAATGTGTCACAGAATATTTTTTTTAGCTGGCACCTGCTTCCTTAGTGCGCCCTGATTAGTGATCTTTTGCACTTGCTAAGTGCTTTCAAAATTAGTTACAACACCTGCCCTGCCCCAACTGACAATAATGAATTAGGGGCTGATTAATGGATTTTAACTTCCAGCCTGGCTCCTGCTTGTCTCCCTTAGCTGTAATTCAGGACCTTTGTGGCATATGTGTAACTATTCTGAGGTTCAGAGCAGGGTCACATAATAGTTTCAACTGGCAACTGAACTCTGGAGGGGCCCCTCAGGAAGCCCTACAGGAAATGGCTACTAATGATGTGCCTGAACTTTTGAACCTGGTAAGTAGTTACTTTCAGTTTTGCCAAGATCGTATTTCTGCAATTTCGCACTTATTCGCGGGGCGCGAACTCACGCTAACAGTGCGAGCAGCGCGAGCAAAATCCGCTGCTCGCGGATTTGCGGATTTTGCGGGAAATTCGCAAATCTCGCGGATTGCGGATTTCCCGAAAATCCGCAAAATCCGCGAGCGGAACGGATTTTCCGCCCACACCTACTTCCGAGGCCGCTCAACAAGCCAAAAGAAAATGTCCCCAAATGCGGAGATTAACGGCGGGGCGGCCCGCTGCCAAGTGGGGCCACCCGAGACACCAACCGAGCCAAGCGTTGGAGCATCCCTCTGCAGAGCGGGGCTACTCGGGTAGAGGCACCGGCTGGGTGCGCGACCTCGCACCTTCCCACCCCAGCCGGCTTCCACTCAACGGCTTGCTGCAGTAGGGATCTCCTCTCTCTGCCTGGTCTCGGGGTGGCGGTAGGGGAAGCTCTCTCTCCCCTCGGTCTTCTCCTGGCCCCTCACAGTAGCGGGCGGGACTTCCTGTTCTTCGGTCGGGCCCCGCCCTCGTCTCAGTGAGGGCTGCCTGACTTCTGGGTTTCCTCTGGGGAGCGGCGGTGAGCCTTACAGAGCAGAACGACGGGTAGGCACCCTCAATAGCACAAAATAAGCGGGGTGGGTACCTGCTAGGGCAAAACAATTGGCACCAAGACCCTGGTAGGGTGGGCACCCTCTGGGGTTCTTAGAATCAGGAAATAAGCGGTGTTGGCTCCCGCGCCGAAAACAAGCAAAAGGGAGTTACCCATGCCGGAGAAGGGGGTCGCTGCTCCAGCGGTGCAATTCGCTATTTTTCGAGGGGCAGGCCAGCACTCCCAAACGCTGGCAGGCCACCAAAGTCCCAAAGGTCCAGGAACAAAGTCTAAAAAGGAATGAAGGCGGGGGGCAAAGGCTGGAACCAGAGGCCAGCTCACAGGGCCCTCCAGGCAGGGAGGCAGTACCCAGTGGCAGTATCCTCCTGGTGCCCAGCAGCAAAAGGCCCCCCTCAAGTTAGGATCAGAAGAACATTTTTAATGGGGTCACAGCCCCTTTTTATACACATAAATCCTTTGTCTCAGGCTGCAGGGTTAAGGAAAATCCAGATGCAACTGGTTTTGGAGCACTCTGTTGTGCTCAGCCCCTCTCCCCATTCACAGGACAGGCTAGGGACATCAGACGCACCACAGGGGGCAGAGCCAGCATTGTGGAGGGAAAAGCCAGCCCTATTCAGGTCCCAGGTGCACCCCTCCCTCACATCAACATTCAGATCTCTCCATTCACCACTGGGGCAGACCCAGCCTGACTCCTGGAGCCAGGCTCACCAGCCAGCTCCAGCCAATCACAAGCCAGACAGTCACTTCACATTTATTACACAGACATGCCAACTTCTAGAAGTGGCACTTCCATACTATTATTATTAATTAAATTTATATTGCGTACAGCTACCCCGGACAGGGTTTCCCGGCGCAGGTAGTTAGACTACTGCAACTGAATAACCAGATAACTCATCACTGAGAAAAGAGCCAGGTCTTAAGATCTACTAGACACCTTAACGCCGCACACATCATCGTGCAGCATTCAATCTCACGAGATCGCACATACCAAACTCGACCCTGCACTCCCCATGCATCAGGAACTAACATGGACACATACATTCCCCATGCATTCCCATGGGAGGGCCGACCTATCTCACAACATGCACTCAGAGTGCGCACGCACTTTACACTGGGACACAGTGTTAAAGTGCGCAGAAGCCGAAAATAACCAACACCAAGTCACATACAAAAGCAAAAATTTTAGGGGTGACCTGCCAGTAGGGCCAAGTCCAACAAACATATATTAGCTTTTGAGCCTATGGAAGACAAACAAGGGAAGCATTCTTCACAGTAATAATAATTCCAATTTATAAAGCAGAAACCTATCACCCACTTGAGGGTTTCAAGGCGATGGAGGCCATCAGGGAGATTAAGTGAACTATTGCCCAGAGTCACATGATGCTGAGCTGAGCTGCCGCCGGAGATCGAACCGGAATAAGCCTCTGTGGCTGATGCACCACACCACACACAATAAAAGGGCAGAGTAAGAAAATAAAAAATAAGATATATTCCAAGGTTTAATGGTGCACTAAGTAAATTCCACTGATAAAATAGGTGAGAACATACTTACTCAGGAACAGGAAAAGTCTTTCAAAAAATGTATCAGTTTTTTGTTGTCTGAAGGAGTCAACGCTGCCATTGACAACTTAGCTGGGGATGACACACTGATCCGAGGATAGAGAGACGCCCAAGTGATGAGCATCCATCTCTCGCTGGAGTCGGCAGGAAAGAGTCTTTGTGTGAAAGGTTTGAGCGAGCATTCTTGCTGACAACACAAGATCATATTTGATACTGTGTGTGAGAAGTTGGCCTGGCATATGCTGTCCACTATTCTAGTGGGCGTCTTGCGCTAGTCCAAATGACCCTAACTGATAATAGGTTAAAGACAGCTTTTATAGAAAGCTATCCTAGTGGTAGCTGTGGAGAGCAGCCTTCAGGCTAAGTCTTGGAGGAATGTAAAGCAGCTTGGTTTATCAGTCTATAATCTCTTGAATGATCAAAAGAAAGGAGAACCACACCAGGTATATATATAAAATATATGCATTTATTCTAAACACATCCCTCTAGTCTCTTTATGAGGCTAGAGGCAAAAGTACATTCAGTACACTTATTAACACACAGTAAATTAGCACAAAATACTTTGATCAGTAGGGACGTTCCAAACCATATATTAAGAAAGTGGTATAAGAAACATGACTGACATAGATATGAGGCCTAGAGCCTTTAGAACCGCTGGTGCCACCAGGAACCACCCAAAGTAGTGACACAGGGGACCCACGGGGGACACGTGCAGTGTGTGAACACAACCGCGAATCACCATTAACTTCAAGGGGGAAAGTCACGGTTGGAATTTTAAAGATAAACAACACTTAGAAGAGGACTTGGAGCAAACCCCTTTAGAACTAGGAGGTTCCAGAGTCAACACCCACGGGAGCACTGGAGTACTCAAGTTACCTCACCCAGGGAAGCCAGGTGCAAAGGTTTATTTTGGTGTTGGGTTTCGTTGTCATTTTCAACGGCAATCTGCTGCAAAGTGCTGCTGGCGTCCAAGTGGACAAGTGTCCGGTGTGATCCAAGCATGGATGAAAGATGTGAGGAACCTGGAAGCAGAGGGGACAGAGTCTGGGTCACTTGCCAGTGACCAGGAAAACGATAGACGGATGCCCACAAATGTCAGGTGCTTGTAGGTGAAGAAGGTGAAGCTTGTCTCTTCAGCCATGAGGACCAGGAGGCATCAACAATGACCAGGTTCTGGAATCCCACCAGGGATGTCGAGTTCTGTGGTATCGGTTTCTGGATTGGACCCAACAAGCCTTAAAAACAGCAACCCACGCAGATATCAGAGATAGGCTTCAGTGCAGACAAGCAAGGTCTGAGGGACTCACCACTTGGTATGGAGTCAGGGCACCACTGGAGCAACCAGAGAAGCCCAAGGAGAAGTAGAGTTATATTCGTGGGGGCCCACCAGTCGACAGGCCAGGGATCGTGAAGGGGCCTTGAGTGGAAATGCAAGCAGTGGGCTCACGGAACACTCGTGGAGTGTAGGCCCACAATCTTTGGTGCAGATGGTGCGCGGGGTTTGGGCTACAAGTAATTCAATGCACAACTTCAGGAAAGCTCAGGAAGTTGCTGCACTAGCAAATGTGCATGGTGTCTAGGGGTTCCGGTTCCACATCACTCGTGAGGGCTGCCGGTCTCAGCTTTGCTGGGGTCTCGTGTCGGTCTCTGAGAAATCTCAAAATCCTCTTCCTGTGTTGCAAATACTTCGGAGTCCATCAGGAGCTTCGGAAATGCAGACCAGCAAGATGTTTCGTATTGCCTGCTTGAGCAGGGGTCACTCCTTGACCCTAAGGGAGATTCTTCTGTCCTCTAGTCTTTAGTAGAGTGTCGAAGTTCCAGGATTCAGTGCCAGAGTTTCGTCCAGGTATAATCTAAAGTCCTGTTGCCAGGGGTTCCTTACTTATACTAAGAAAAGGTGTTGGACATACTCTGGGGACCCACCTATGGGAGGTTCTGGAAAGAGGGGTGGCTACACCCATTTCCTTTGTCCAGTTTCGTGCCAGAGCAGGGGCTGGTAGCCCCTACAACCAGTTTGAACTGGGCTATGCACAGGGACACCAAATGTGCCCCCAGTGCTGTCTGCATAGCACTCTCAGAGTGCACCCACCCAGCCCCAATACACAAAAGCTTGTCTGGGAGGTGGTGACACCCCCTTGAGAGAGTAAACCTGTTGCACAGGCCTCCCCTGCCGGAGTTTCATCCAGCAGCAGGAGGTCAGACCCATGTCTGTGGCTGCAGCATTCATTGTGTGATGCCAGGGCTCTTTTAAACTGTTACCGGTTAGACCAGTGAGTACATGTCTCTCCCTCTAGAAGTGTGGAATTCTACCCCCGCCCCCAGGACTGGCAGGGGGGTAGGATTCCAAAGTGTTTGACACCAAACACAACATGTTTCCATGCAGCCATTCCAAAGTTAGCATTTACCACGAGGTTATAATGCACTTAAGAGTATATGGTATGGCTGCATCACAGAACAGCTTCAGAGAATAGGCTCCGAAAGCTGAAGAGGGGCTCAGCTAATGCATGGGCAGCCTCTCACACAAAACCAAGCACTCTGCCTTCAGGAAGTATAAGGCCTGCCATAGGAATGACTGATAGGTTTATACGTGTCAGTGATTAAAGGTAGACATAGGTAACCTATATCTTAGTAAGGGGTACATGCACCACCTTACCCAGGCTGCAGTAGCAGTCCTGTGGTGTCATTTTGGAAGGCTGCCCAGAGGTGGCATAATACATGCTTCAGCCCCTGGTAGGCGTCTCGCGTACCTATGGCCTTAGTACATAAGGTAAAATATACTAGGGACTCACAAGGGTACCCCGGTAACCAAACTGCAGTGTACCTAAAGTACATGCAATCATTTTAGAGAGGAAGCAGCTAGGCTGGGGTCCTTGTCAGTACAACTTAATTATGAGGGAGCAGATGCTTAATAATTGTCAAAATCAGCTGTTGTATCAGCACCTGGTTGACTCTAGTCTGACCTCGCCCCAAGAATTGGGAATGAAGACAGACAAATTGGTCAGAACAAGGGTGAAGCAGAAGGTTCAGGACCAAGGTGGTGACCCAAAGAAGCAAGATTCAAAGAACTCTGACAAGGGCGGGGAAAAGCGTGAAGTCTTCTCAAGGTCCCCAAAAATCTGCATCTGGTGGGGAGTCCCAATCAAGCAAAGGTAAAGGCCAAAAGAAACCATGGTGTAAAATCTGTAAACAGAAAACCCATTGGACAATTGATTGTACCAATTCCAAAGACTCAACTCCAGCCACCATTGCCACTAAGGCAACTGTTCTCCCTAGTTCAGCTCAAAGTGGTGATATCAGAATAAGGGTGTAGTAGGGTTAACGCTGGGTTCTGAGATGGACTCTGTACTGATCTGTGATGGAGGCATGGATATATCCTCCTTTGTCAGTCCCAGTAATCTGGGCAAATACAGACAGCAGCCTTTGATAAATAGAAAAGAGGCTTTGGCATTCAGGGACACAGGAGCAAGTGTAACAACGGTGGCAGAAGATCCTGTGGCTTCTGAGCAAGTGACCAATACTAGCAAAGTCAGGACTGACCATTCCTTGGCAGTTGTTAATTTCACCTGGGGAGGGGTAACTGGCCTCAAGAAAGTTTTGGTAAGTGCAGAACTCCCTGTTGAATGCTTGCTCGGCAATGATTTAGAGACTTCAGCCTGGTCTGAAGTGGAGTTAAGGATCCATGCAGAAATGTTAGGAATCTCTGCACATGTGTTCGCTGTGAATAGGGCACAGGCCAAAATGTCTAAAACTGAACAGGCCCTGGATTCTGGAATAATGGACCAGGTGCCTTCCAAGAAAAGGAGCAGCAGGGTTAAGGCAGTGCCTTCCCACCTGACTCAGAGTGATGATCAGTCTCTTGAGAGAGATGATTCTAGTCCTGAGGAAGGAACTGTCCCAGAGGAGCTTGAGCCTGATCAGGTTGAGTTACTGGGGAAAGGGGGCCCTTCGAGGGCAGAACTGAGCAAGGAGCAGTTGAGATGTCCTTCTCTTGAACCCCTCAGACAGCAACCTGCTGCTGAGGCTGTTGGGAATGCTAGTGACTGTAGGAGAGTAGGGTCTGCTTCCTATGGTCACCCCCACTTTTTGCTGTGATTCTCTGGTTTTTCGACTTTAGTGTATCTCTTGGCCTGCTAATCAGACCCACAGTTCAGCTGTTCTCTCTCTAAATTGATACCATGCACTTTAGGTGCATACCAGATTGGTTACTGGGTCACTATTTTGAGCCCCTTCATAGTGTACCATAGGTACCCAGGGCATAGGTGTACCCTAGGCCTACCAGGGGCTGCAGCATGTATTGTGCCACCCCTGGTTTTCCTTCCAAACTGACACCACAGGTCTGTTCACACAACCTGGGTAAGGTGGTGTAATCACTGCTTAGTTAGATATAGTATGTCTATATCTACCTTTACATATAGACACATATACACCTATAAGCCACTCCTATGGTAGGCCTCGACAATCCTGGAGGTGAAGATCTTGGTTTTATGTGAGAGGGTGCCCCTGCATGAGCTGAGCCCCTCTGCAGCTTTCGGAACCATCTCCTTATAGCTGTTCTATGATATAGCCATACCATATACTCTTAAGTGCATTATAATCCTCATGGTTAATGCTAACTTTCGTTTGGTTTTATCAAAACATGTTGTATAGGTTGTCAAACACTTTGGAATACTTCCCCCGCCAATTCTGGCGGCGGGGGTAGCATTCCACCCTTCTAGAGGGAAAAGACATGTATGTTACTGCTTTACCCGGTTAAAGTAAAACACAGCCTCAGCATCACAAAATGGATGCTGCTGCCACAGACACGAGTCTGACCACCTGGTGCTGGGGGAAACTCCAGCAAGGACGGCCTGGACAATAGGTTTCCTGTCCAGGGAGGTGCCAGAACCTCCCCAGACAGGGTTTTTGTGTATTGGGGCACGGAGGGCTGCATTCAGTGAATGCATCTAAACACTGCCTGGGGCACACAAAATTCTCCATGCATAGCCCGGTTCAAACCAGTTGCTGGGGCACTCTAGCCCCAGCTCTGGCACAAAACTGGATAGAAGGAAAGGGGTGTAACCACCCCCTTCTCAGGTCCACCCATAGGAGGGACCTAGGCAGGTAATCCAGCACCCATCCTTATGTTATGTTATGTTATGTTATGTTATGTTATGTTATGTTATGTTATAAATTTATTTCTATAGCGCACGGCTACTCCGAGGAGTCTCCCGGCGCTTTATCGAGGCGGCTCAGAATAAAAGAACATAACACCAACACAGACAACAAGCAAAATAAAGAAAAAGAAGAAATAGGAATCCTAAAGATTAAAAAGCCACGTCCTCAGGCCTTTCCTTATCCTTAGTATAAGTATAGGAGCTGTGTCCCCAGGACTTTAGATTATCCTGGAACGAAACTTTGATACAGAGCTCTTGGACCTTCGACATTCTATTCTGACTAGAAGACAGAGGACATCTCCCTTGTGGTCAAGGAGTGACCACACGGTTCAAACAGGCACCAACAGAAACTTTGCCGGTCTGCACATTCAAGGCTCCCACTGGCACCTAAAGACTCTGCAACCTAAAGAACTGGACTTCCAGACTTCTCTGACCCCGCCCCACATCCACAGCAACACTGAGACCCGTGGCAGACACGAGAGATGTGGGACCGGACATCTTGGACATCCTGCATTTTGCTATCTGTACTCTTTTACTGAAGCCTCAGTAAGCTATGCATTGGAGTACAAGAAGCCTCAGCCCGAGCCTCATTTGACCTGAAGCCCAGGTCCCTACACTCCGCGAGTGTCCCGTGGGCCCTGCCTTTACATTTGTGCTTGATGCATCTTCCCGGCTCCTTGCCCATTGGCTAGTGAGCCTCCTGAAGTCGCCATCTTAAATCAGACTTGTGATCCTGGTTGCTCCAGGCTCGCCGCAGCTTCCTCACAAAGGAGAAGTGCCACAGAACATTGCTGGTCTACAACAGAGCCAATCTTGACATCCTGCATGGGTTGCGGTTGCCAAGGCTTGTTGGGTCCAATCCAGATACTGATACCGCAGTCATCTAGATCCATTGTGGGACATCTCGAATCCAGCTCCTGGTCATCTTCGATGCCCCCTGGACCTCGTGGCTGGGGAGACAATCTCGCTTTCTTCACCTTAAAGTACCCAACATTGACTTGTTCCTTCCTGGTCACTGGCTAGTGACCCAGACTCTGTCCCCTCTGCTTTCAGGTTCTTCACATCACCGATCCACCCTTGGATCCACCCGGACACTTTTCCTCTGGTCGCCTGCAGCACTTCTTTGCAGCTCTCCACAGAAAACGACGACGAAACCGACATCAAAAGACACCTATGCACCCGGCTTCCTTGGGTGAGGTAACAAGAGTACTCTGGTAGTCTCGAGGGTATTGGCCCTCCTAGTGTCTAAGTCTGAAAGGATTCCGTCCTAGTACATTCGGAAGTGTCCTTAACTTGTAACTTTGTAACTTTTACCAACTCCATAGATAGTCAATGAGAACCCGCGCCTGTTTGTAGACACTGCACGCGGCTGCCCCCTGGTCTCCTACTTCTTAACCTTTGGTTGCTTAGTGTAGTCCCAACGATTCTACAGGCCCTAGGCCTGCTTTCTAACTCTCATGTGGTACTCATACCACTTTCTTAGTATATGATTAGTGAGGACCCTAGGGCATAACGTATACTGTGCAACTTATTTTGTATTAACTGTGTGACTTGTATCTTATTTTTACCTATGAGCTCTTAAAGAGTGCCGAGGGGTTGTGTTTAGATTAAATACATATATATTTGATATAAACCTTGTGTGGTGTCCTTTCATTTAGTATTCAAGGGATTATAATTGGTAAAACAACTTGCTTAACTCGCCTACTGAAGTCTTAGCCTGAAGACTGCTGGTCCATGCTACCACTAGGATAGCGTTCTATAAGGTTGACTTTACAACCACCATCAATTAGGGTTGATTAGACAGGTGCAAGGTGCCCACTAGAACTAGTGGACATCATATGCCAGGCTAACTTCTCACAGTGACACCCATAAGATTTATTAACACTCATCAGCCAGTCTAGATTGAATTCAGTGGTAAAGTGAGCAAGGGACCCAAGTCTGGGCATACCCTGCCAACTTGATATTTGATATTTGATATTTATTGACATTTATAAAGCGCTAACTTTCGCTCCTGAGGGAGCATCTTGGCGCTGAGCACACAGAAGGTCGGCTATGGGGGGCATGGATCAAATGGCTGAACAAAGCAAAACCAAAGAGGATGATGGACTGAGTGTTGAACATTGCAAGCACTCACCCCAGTCATCTGATCTGGGTTTAATCCATCATCATTCTTTAGCTCACTCCGCCACTCCAGTTCAGACAAGGCCATAAGCAAATCAGTCTGACCCTCTGCCTCATGGGAACAGTCCAGCCCGAACTGCCAAGCCATGCCTTCCCTGGACTGAAAACAAGCATCCTGGGACCGGTTTCTGGCTAAGCAGCCGTCATCAGCCAGGCTAGCTTGAATCCAGTGGCAAAGTGAGCAAGGGACCCACGTCCGGGCATACCCTGCCAACTTAGGGCGAACAAAGCAAAACCAAAGGGGATGAGGGATGGAATGTTGTACATTGCAAACACTCACCCCAGTCAACTGATCTGGGTTTAATCTATATAATGATTCTTTAGTTCACTCCGCCACCCCAGTTCAGACATGGCCATAGGCAAATCAGTCTGACCCTGTGCCTCATGGGAACAGCCTAGCTCAAACTGCCAAGCCATGTTTCCCTGGACCAGAAACAGGCATCCTGGGACCGGTTTCTTGCTAATCAACTGTTATCAGCCAGGCTAGCTTGAAACCAGTGGCAAAGTGAGAAAGGGACCCACGTCTGGGCATACCCTACCAACTTAGGGCGAACAAAGCGAAACCAAAGGGGATGATGGAAGGAGTGTTGAACATTGCAAGCACTCACTCCGAGTCTACTGATATGAGTTTAGTCCATCATCATTCTTTAGCTCACTCCGCCACCCCAGTTCAGACATGGCCATATGCAAATCAGTCAGACCCTCAGATGCAAAATGAGAGGTTCCAGAAAAGGGGTTGGTAACAGCCTATTTGGCTTCAAGCTTCTGAACTAGCGTCCCACGTAAGGAGGCTTCAAGCTTCTGGACTAAAGTAGCATATGAGGTGGCTTCAAGCTTTTGGATTAGAGTCGAACATGAGGTGGCGGCATTAAGCTCCTGGACTAGACTCCAAGGTGACGTGACTTCAAGCTTCTTGACTAGAGTACCATGTGATGCTGCTACAAGCTTCTTGACTAGCGTCCCATGTCAGGTGGCTTCAAGCTTCTGGACTAGACCCCCAAGTGAGGTGGCTTCAAGCTTCTGGACAACAGTCCCACATGAGGTGGCTTCAAGGTTCTGTACTAGAATCCCTCAAGGGATGGCTTCAAACTTCTGGACTAGAGTTCCACTTGAGGTGGCTTCAAGCTTCTGCAATAGATTCCATCTTGAGATGGTTTCAAGCTTCTGGACTAGTGCCCCACGTGAGGAGGCTTCAAAGTTATGGACTAGAGTCCCATGTGAGGTGGCTTCTAGCTTCTGAACTAGCGTCCCACGTGAAGAGGTTTCAAGCTTCTGGACTAGTGACCCACGTGAGGAGGTTTTAAGCTTCTGGACTAGTGACCCACGTGAGGAGACTTTAAGCTTCTGAACTAGCGTCCCACGTGAAGAGGCTTCTAGGTTCTGAACTAGCGTCCCACGCGAAGAGGCTTCAAGCTTCTGGACTAGTGACCCACATGAGGTGGCTTTAAGCTTCTGGACTAGAGTCCCACGTGACGTGGCTTCAATCTTCTCGACTAGGGTCCCACGTGAGGTGTCTACAAACTTTTGGATGGAAGAGGCTATTTGCAATGCTTATCTTTTCTGTAAACGCTTCACAAGAGCATCTGGTGATGCTTCTCGTGACAGCATAACATCAAACATACCTTATGTATAACATTCCATTTAAGAGTTTTGAAAATTCTTGGACTGTATCAGTTTCTTATTAATCACATAATTTAATTCTTGATTTGACAGCATCTGAAGGTATGGTGTTCTGAAAGACCACAAGTCCAGTATATGGACGAACAGCGGACAACACTTATAAGTGGCCATGATGAGTCTCTGGGGAAGCCAGACTGAAACTGGGCTCCGTGAATATCTCTACTGTTGGCAGAGGACCCTACGAGACTGAAAGACATGTACATACTGCCAGGAGCAGCATATTGCTCAGACACCCATGGCCAGGGTTATCGACAGTCTGTGTGCTGATTCCCCAGGTTGTCTAGCCACATCTTACACCGCTTTGCATCCACCACCACACACTCCCTTCTCTTGTCCTCTTGCCTCTCCCCTATCTCACAGTTTATTCCTCCTTCTTTTCCTCCGTTTGATTTTTTCTCTCTTTCTCTGGATCAAAGTCTGTTGAGGAAAAATAAGTGTTGGTCCCCAAAAAGGAGTGCTGGGGCCACGCCTGCTGCACTGGCTCAAATTAAGCACCTTAGTTATCATTCGAGGCACAGAAACATGAGTTCTCGGTTACTGATAAGTAATCATCAGTTCACCTGAAACCAACATTGTTAGAAATGGGGATTTCTGGTTGGCTAAGGCTTGCTTCAAAGCCAGGCAGAGACCACCATTCTAGTCAGGGCAAGGGAGTCACACGCCAAGATAACCCCTGCTCATCCCCTTGGTAGCTTGGCATGACCTTTCAGGCTTATCCCAGAGGCAATGTGTAAAGCATTTGTGCACGCACCCACCAGCAACAACATCCCAGGCCAACCACAAAAGGAACTCCACACATGGTTATATATAAAAATAGCCTTTGTATTATATCAAACACATTAGATAATAAACACACAATTTACACTGTGCCACTGGCATGGGCGGAGTTTACAGGGGATTATATACACAGGACAGGGCCACTGGACCACTGTCAGGAATAAGCACTTGGTAGAACTAGCACTTTGTAGATATAGCACTTAGAACATAGAATAATTGTAGCACCAAATAGCAAATGTAGAACACAACCAGTAACCACTGGTAAAAGGTAAGTACACCCTACGCAATCCTAAACACATTAGGCATATATCACGCAGGGAACCATGAACTCACTACCATAACTATACTTGATAAAACAACCTCCTAGGCATTAAAAATGCATGTAGAGATATAGGCATAAAGGTATTACATATTATGCATAGATCACATTTAGGCAGGTAATCACATTTGCGCCAAAAGATCACAGAACTGACCCCAGGCCAACTTGGCCTCTCAGAGGCTCACAGGCCCAATGTCCAGAATGTCTGGGCCGGCTGTGCAGGCAACCAAGGAAGAATGCGCAAGGGCCTAAACGATGCAGCTGCCCACTAAGTGCTGGGGAGCTGGAACTGAGCCTGGCACCAGCGTGCCTCCTGGCTCTCCTCTGGGGCTCGAAATAAACAACTTTGCCCCCAAAATAACAAGGCAGCCTCGCAGGCTCTGATGTGGCATATGGTGCAATGCTTTGGAGCCTCGTGGGCTCTAGATACAAAAATGGGGCCAAAAGTTGGAGCCTCTCGGGCTCTAGATACAAAATGCCCCCTGAAGCCTTGTGGGCTCTAATTAACATAATATGGCCACCCGTTAGAGCCTTGTGGGCTTGAATCATCAAGGAATGCTGTCACCAACACGGGGGTTGCCACGTGGGCTTGGAAACAAAGTGTTCCCCGAATCACGGCGGAGCGGCCCGCTGCCTTCCGAGGGCGCTCAACAAGCCAAAAGAAAATGTCCCCAAATGCGGAGATTAATGGCAGGGCGTTCCGCTGCCAAGTGGGGCCACGCCAGACACCAACCGAGCCAAGCGTCGGAGCATCCCTCTGCAGAGCGGGGCTACGCGGGTAGAGGCACCGGCGGGGTGCACAACCTCGCACCTTCCCACCCCAGCCGGCTTCCACTCACCGGCTTGCTGCAGCGGGGATCTCCTCTCTCTGCCCGGTCTCGGGCGGCGGCTGTAGGGGAAGCTCTCTCCCCTCGGACTTCTCCCGGCCCCTCACAGTAGCGGGCCGGACTTCCTGTTCTTCGGTCGGGCCCCGCCCTCGTCTCAGTGAGGGCTGCATGACTTCCGGGTTTCCTCCAGGGCGCGGCGGTGAGCCTTACACAGCAGAACGAGGGGTAGGCACCTTTAATGGCACAAAATAAGCGGGGTGGGAACCCGCTAGGGCAAAACAATCGGCACCAAGTCCCTGGTGGGGTGGGCACCCTTTAGGGTTCTTAGAATCGGGAAATAAGCGGTGTGGGCTCCCATGCCGAAAACAAGCAAAAGGGAGATCCCCATGCCCGGGAATCCCTCGAGAAGGAGATCGCTGCTCCAGCGGCACAATGCGCTATTTTTTGAGGGGGAGGCCAGCACTCCCCAGACGCTGGCAGGCCACCAAAGTCCCAAAGGTCCAGGGACAAAGCCTAAAAGGGAATGAAGGCAGGGGGGGGCAAAGGCTGGGCCCAGGGGCCAGCTCACAAGGCCCTTCAGGCAGGGAGGAAGTCCCCAGTGGCGGTATGAATGAATGAATGAATGAATGAATGAATGAATGAATGAATTGAGTTTTCTAAAGCGCACATAGCTGCCCTGAGGCGTCCAAGCGCTGAGAATACCAACTGAGGCTTAGGTAGGGAGGGTGGAATGTCTACTCACTATTTAGTTGATGAACAGAAGCGTTTTCAGCTGTTTGTGGAAAGAAACGAGGTCGGGGTTAGATCTTAAATGCTGGGGGAGGGCATTCCACAGCTTGGCTACATTATAGGAGAAAGAGCGGCCTCCGGATTTTGATTTCTTTATTATCGGCACTATGGCCAGATTGGCAGAGGTTGAGCGCAGCTGTCTGGCAGGATGATAAGGTGTAATAAGGGGGAGATTGATTGCAGGGCCTAAAGACCAGAAGGCCTGATGTGCGATACAGAGTGATTTGAAATTAACTCTTTCCCTAACGGGAAGCCAATGCAGTCTCCTAAGGCCGGACTTTACTGAAGATCTGCGGGGGATTTGTAAAAGAGTCCGTGCTGCGCAATTCTGTATCAACTGCAGTTTGCGCAGAGTAAAATCAGGAGCTCCAAGATATAAAGCATTCCCGAAATCCAACCGTGATTGGATCAGGCCCAAGACCACGGTCTTTCTTGCTTCGAAGGGGAGTAGAGGGAGGATCTTTCTGATGACTCTAAGAATGCCGAAACAGATGGCAGATAGTTTTATTGCCTGCTGGTCAAATGACAGGGACCTATCCAGCCAGACACCGAGGCTCTTAATGGCGTCTTTGGGAACAGGGGCAGGACCTAAGCTGGGTGACCAAAGAGTGTCGATAGAGGGTGGTGCAGTATGACCTAGGAGCATGAGCTCAGTCTTGTCTCCGTTGAGTTTGAGACAAGACTTGGTCATCCAGCTCTTAACCTTCTCCAGGCAGCCAGCAAGCCAGCAAGATCCCCAGCAGGCCCCCCTCAAGTTAGGATCAGAAGAACATTTTTTATGGGGTCACAGCCCCTTTTTATACACATAAATCCTTTGTCTCAGGCTGCAGGGTTAAGGAAAAACCAGATGCAACTGGTTTTGGAGCACTCTGTTGTGCTCAGTCCCTCTCCCCATTCACAGGACAGGTTAGGGACATCAGGCGCACCACAGGGGGCACTTCCATACTATTATTATTAATTAAATTTATATTGCGCACAGCTACCCTGGACAGGGTTTCCCGGCGCAGGTAGTTAACCAGATAACTCATCACTGAGAAAAGGGCCAGGTCTTTAGATCTACTAGACACCTTAACGCCACACACATCATCGCATAGCATTCAATTTCACGAGATCGCAAATACCAAACTCGACCCTGCACTCCCCACGCATCAGGAACTAACACGGACACATACATTCCCCATTCATTCCGATTGGAGGGCCGACCTATCTCACAACATGCACTCAGAGTGCACACGTACTTTACACTGGGACACAGTGTTAAAGTGCGCAGAAGCCAAAAATAACCAACACCAAGTCACATACAAAAGCAAAAATTTTAGGGGTGACCTGCCAGTAGGGCCAAGTCCAACAAACATATATTAGCTTTTGAGCCTATGGAAGACAAACAAGGGAAGCATTCTTCACAGTAATAATAATTCCAATTTATAAAGCAGAAACCTATCACTCACTTGAGGGTTTCAAGGCGATGGAGGCCATCAGGGAGATTAAGTGAACTATTGCCCAGAGTCACATGATGCTGAGCTGAGCTGCCGCCGGAGATCGAACCGGAATAAGCCTCTGTGGCTGATGCACCACACCACACACAATAAAAGGGCAGAGTAAGAAAATAAAAAATAAGATATATTCCAAGGTTTAATGGTGCACTAAGGAAATTCCACTGATAAAATAGGTGAGAACATACTTACTCAGGAACAGGAAAAGCCTTTCAAAAAATGTATCAGTTTTTTGTTGTCTGAAGGAGTCAACGCTGCCATTGACAACTTAGCTGGGGATGACACACCGATCCGAGGATAGAGAGGTGCCCAAGTGATGAGCATCCATCTCTCGCTGGAGTCGGCAGGAAAGAGTCTTTGTGTGAAAGGTTTGAGCGAGCATTCTTGCTGACAACACAAGATCATATTTGATACTGTGTGTGAGAAGTTGGCCTGGCATATGCTGTCCACTATTCTAGTGGGCGTCTTGCACTAGTCCAAACGACCCTTACTGATAATAGGTTAAAGACAGCTTTTATAGAAAGCTATCCTAGTGGTAGCTGTGGAAAGCAGCCTTCAGGCTAAGTCTTGGAGGAATGTAAAGCAGCTTGTTTTACCAGTCTATAATCTTGTGAATTATCAAATGAAAGGAGAACCACACCAGGTGTATATATAAAATATATGTATTTTATTCTAAACACATCCCTCTAGTCTCTTTATGAGGCTAGAGGCAAAAGTACATTCAGTACACTTATTAACACACAGTAAATTAGCACAAAATACTTTGATCAGTAGGGACGTTCCAAACCATATAATAAGAAAGTGGTATAAGAAACATGACTGACATAGATATGAGGCCTAGAGCCTTTAGAACCGCTGGTGCCACCAGGAACCACCCAAAGTAGTGACACAGGGGACCCACGGGGACGTGCAGTGTGTAAACACAAATGCGAATCACCATTAACTTCAAGGGGGAAAGTCACGGTTGGAATTTTAAAGATAAACAACACTTAGAAGAGGACTTGGAGCAAACCCCTTTAGAACTAGGAGGTTCCAGAGTCAACACCCACGGGAGCACTGGAGTACTCAAGTTACCTCACCCAGGGAAGCCAGGTGCAAAGGTTTATTTTGGTGTTGGGTTTCGTTGTCATTTTCAACGGCAATCTGCTGCAAAGGGCTGCTGGCGTCCAAGTGGACAAGTGTCCGGTGTGATCCAAGCATGGATGAAAGATGTGAGGAACCTGGAAGCAGAGGGGACAGAGTCTGGGTCACTTGCCAGTGACCAGGAAGACAATAGACGGATGCCCACAAATGTCAGGTGCTTGTAGGTGAAGAAGGTGAAGCTTGTCTCTGCAGCTATGAGGACCAGGAGGCGTCAACAATGACAAGGTTCTGGAATCCCACCAGGGATGTCGAGTTCTGTGGTATCGGTTTCTGGATTGGACCCAACAAGCCTTAAAAACAGCAACCCACACAGATATCAGAGATAGGCTTCAGTGCAGACAAGCAAGGTCTGAGGGACTCACCACTTGGTATGGAGTCAGGGCACCACTGGAGCAACCAGAGAAGCCCAAGGAGAAGTAGCGTTATATTCGTGGGGGCCCACCAGTCGACAGGCCAGGGATGGTGAAGGGGCCTTGAGTGGAAATGCAAGCAGTGGGCTCACGGAACACTCGTGGAGTGTAGGCCCACAATCTTTGGTGCAGATGGTGCTCGGGGTTTGGGCTACAAGTAATTCAATGCACAACTTCAGGAAAGCTCGGGAAGTTGATGCACTAGCAAATGTGCATGGTGTCTAGGGGTTCCGGTTCCACATCACTCGTGAGGGATGCCGGTCTCAGCTTTGCTTGGGTCTCGTGTTGGTCTCTGAGAAATCTCAAAATCCTCTTCCTGTGTTGCAAATACTTCGGAGTCCATCAGGAGCTTCGGAAATGCAGACCAGCAAGATGTTTCGTATTGCCTGCTTGAGCAGGGGTCACTCCTTGACCCTAAGGGAGATTCTTCTGTCCTCTAGTCTTTAGTAGAGTGTCGAAGTTCCAGGATTCAGTGCCAGAGTTTCGTCCAGGTATAATCTAAAGTCCTGTTGCCAGGGATTCCTTACTTTTACCTAAGAAAGGGGGTGGACATACTCTGGAGACCCACCTATGGGAGGGTTTGGAAAGAGGGGTGGCTACACCCATTTCCTTTGTCCAGTTTCGTGCCAGAGCAGGGGCTGGTAGCCCCTACAACCGGTTTGAACTGGGCTATGCGCAGGGACACCAAATGTGCCCCCAGTGCTGTCTGCATAGCACTCTTAGAGTACACCCACCAGCCCCCATACACAAAAGCTTGTCTGGGAGGTGGTTACACCACCTTGAGACAGTAAACCTATTGCCCAGGCCTCCCCTGCCGGAGTTTCATCCAGCAGCAGGAGGCCAGACCCATGTCTGTGGCTGCAGCATCCATTTTGTGATACCAGCGCTCTTTTAAACTGTTACCGGTTAGACCAGTGAGTACATGTCTCTCCCTCTAGAAGTGTGGAATTCTACCCCCGCCGCCATGACTGGCAGTGGGGTAGGATTCCAAAGTGTTTGACACCAAACACAACATGTTTCCATGCAGCCATTCCAAAGTTAGCATTTACCACGAGGTTATAATGCACTTAAGAGTATATGGTCTGGCTGCATCACAGAACAGCCTCAGATAATAGATCCCGAAAGCTGAAGAGGGGCTCAGCTAATGAATGGGCACCCTCTCACACAAAACCAAGCACTCTGCCTTCAGGATGTATAAGGCCTGCCATAGGAGTGACTGATAGGTTTATACATGTCAGTGATTAAAGGTAGACATAGGTAACCTATATCTTAGTAAGGGGTACATGCACCACCTTACCCAGGCTGCAGTAGCAGTCCTGTGGTGTCATTTTGGAAGGCTGCCCAGAGGTGGCATAATACATGCTTCAGCCCCTGGTAGGCCTCTCGCATACCTATGCCCTTAGTACATAAGGTACCATATACTAGGGGCTCACAAGGGTACCCCGGTAACCAAACTGCAGTGTACCTAAAGTACATGCAATCATTCTAGAGAGGAAGCAGCTATGCTGGGGTCCTGGTCAGTAGGGCCCCAGCCAGACTAAAGTCGAGAAACAGTGAAACACCAGCAAAAAGTGGGGGTAACCATAGTAAGCAGATCCCACTCTCCTCACAAAAGGAACAGAGTCTGTGAATCACAAACAGAGAACAAGGGACCTTCCAGCTCCTCTTGACCATGGAAGCTCAAACACACAAGTAGGGAGCATGATAAACGTTCTCACTCACAGGCATCAACTGAGACGACGGGACACAACTGAACCAAAGGAGTTATTTGGGTGCAGGAAATAAAATTGTGGACAGTACGTATTCAACTTTCCAACTGATACAAAAGGCATTAGAATGAGGTTGTACACATCAGCGATGAGCACATATTGGTAGCTTTGGGTGAGCAGTTATCAAGAAAATGGCACACATAATTACACCTATTCTAATGCAATTATTTCAGTTTGCTAATAAGTGAACTAAACCTTTGTTTTAAACTGAAAATATTTCATTAAATTATGAAAATTTCAACATGTGCATATTTTCAGTCTCTGTGTTGAGTGTGTGTCATTTAGTCCACACGTAAACTTGGAAATGCAATGTATGTCCTGTGAGGAAGGGACCCGTTTTGCATTGTCACCCCATGTTTTTTTTTATTTTATATCTTATTTTCAAACTCTGCACACTCAGACAGCTCTGTGAATATGCCAATTGTATGTACTCTTACCCCTAAAATACGCCTAAACTGGCTAATCGCTGATTGGCATATTTCACTCTCCTAAAAGGCCATAGTAAATGGAGTCGAAGTTGCACCTGTGGCATGAAATGTAAATGTCACCTTTGTTCTGAACTACTTAATGTGCCCTCCATTAGTGTGGCAAAGAGAACATGGTTTTAGGTCACCTGTGGAGCCGGACTGGTGTGGTTCAACTCTGCAGTCTACCCTTTCAAAATCATCCTTTTGACAGGGAAAAGCCTTCCTTTTTATATATTAACAAGTACCCCAAATGTAGGCCTTGAAGTCCACAAGGAAGGGTGACGTGTTTAAAAGTGGGAAATGTAGTAAAAATACTTTGTCTGTGAAAGACTCTGGCTGTCCCATGTGAAGACTACAGTACAGATTAAATATTAGTTCTGATACCTCAAGCTTGGAGATTTTAGAAAGATAGTTCAAACACTATTTATAAGATGCATTAAAGGCCCAATTCAATAGAGAAGTTGGATTCTTAATAAATACTTTGGAAAACTAAAGTTTTGCAAAGTTACCTTTTTCCCACCTGAAATTCCTAGAGGCTATTTTGCATTAGCTCTCCGGCAGCTGCTCAGCAACTGCTTGACCTTAATGCGGGGTCAAAATGTCTCTATAGCAGGAACAATGGCCTGGAATTAGAGGTGTGTTTTCTTTTTTTTGCAATAAGACCAGCCTAGGTGGACCCTGCTACTTTGTTAGCTTTTAAAGGGGCCTGCCATGTCACAAGTATATGTAAGGTAATATCGGGAGTAAACCTTTGTTCTCCAGCCCGGTGACCACCAAACCCAGTGGTAGGGTAGCTAACCCCAGAACCAGTTTTGAGTAACCAGAGAGGAAGTGGCTACACATTTCCCTGACCTCACCTCTGCGTGGGTACAGAGGTTCTACACAAGAGGGGATGGGTTAGTCTATTTTGGATGTAGAAGTAAAATGCACTGAGCGTTTGTAAACAGGAAGGCAAACAGGATCTATTGCAAAGGTGGGTAGGGTTGCCCTGGGAATCTCTCCCTTTTTCCCCATTAGGTACAGAGGAGCTAGGAGTCACCCCACCTACTAGCTGCTGCAAACATAAACCAAAACACTTTCTGAACCTGTGGGCAAACAAAAGGACGTCATCTGCCTTAGATGTGCTGGAAGATAAAAAGGGTGGGACCTGCTCCCACGTGCACCCAGGACAAAGAAGTCGACTCCAAGATGGAGTGTTGGGTAAATAAAGATTGACAGAACTCTTTTGGTTCCTGATGGACTCCTTAGACCTGTGACACAAGCATTGGACGATACAGACGTGAATGCAGGTGTACATTCTGAAGAATAAAGATGTTTAAAACTACTCTCTGTGTGTGGCGTGGTTATCGGCGAGTGTCCAGCTTGGTAGAAGGCTACACACAGTTAAGTTTGATGACCTCCTGTATAGCTACAAGGACAGAACAAGCTGCAGAAGGCCTTTTCCCTAAAGTGCCCAGCTGACCTCAAGCATCTGGCCCTGGACTGTACTCTGATGCTGGCGACCTCTGCAGAAGTGATTCTTAATTGTTTGTTATTTTATTTTGTTTATTTATAAAGTTTTATATAATGCAAACTTCACCCGAGAATAGTATCAGAGTGCTTTACAAAAGGTTAGGCAAGAAGAAACAGAACAACCAACAAACACAAACACTCACACTCACAATACCCTTTGCAAATTAGGAAAAGGTCATTGAGTTAACACACAAGGACACAGCCGGCGAGTGATACCCATGGTTGAAGACACTGCTTCAAATCAGTACCCAGATAAATGAGCCAATGGGTTCAGGGTAGAGTTTTGTTCGTCAAAAGAAATTTCACTTCTTTTTTGAATGATATATGTGAAGGGTTCAGTCTGATTTCAGGGGGGGGGGGGGTGGGGGGGGGGTCCAGATTTTAGGGGCCATTCCAGAGAAAGCTTGGCCTTAGGTTTTCTTTTTCTGAACTTTTTAAGGTTTCAACAATAAGGTGCTAGCACTCCTAGCGTATCTGCAGCCTTCAGACAGCTCCAGTTTATCAGCTAGTTACTTCGGTGTGCTGAAGTGTATAGCTTTATGGGTCATGCAAGCCATTTTCAGTTTATATTGGAGCCAGTTTAGTGCTTCAGATCAGGAGTGATGTGGTTGGCTCTGTTGCATCCAGTGATGAGCCTCGCAGCAGAGTTAAGGGACGCCCTTGGTGGAGTCATCTTGAATCTAGGCAGACCACTTAGGATTGACCTACCAAAGTCTAACTTAGGGATCACTAGTACTTTAATCGCTGATTAGAGTTCATCGAAAGGGAGGAGGGTTTTATTTTTCTTAGAGTGTTCATTTGAAAGTTTGCTCCTTTGGTAGCTGAAGTGATGTGTTCCAGCATGTTGAGGTTCTTGTCAATGCTTATTCCCAGTAATATAGTGGAATCAACAACATGTGGAAGGCAATTGAAGGTTGTTAGATGCTTCATCCAATCTCCGAGGCTGAGGGATTGATTCGGATGGGGTGAGTAAGAGAAATTCAGTTTTGAGCGAGTTCAGTTTGAAGTGATTTTGGGTCAGCCAGTTTGGGTTTTTTTGCAAAGTTGTGTTAAGGAATTGGATGGCTTCTGGGAGGAGATTTTTAGGTACAAAACTTGATTTATCCTGCCAAAACCAGTGACTTCATCTAGACTTTGACCAACAAGTACTAGACTTTTAGAGGACTTTCTCGGATACATCCTGGAAACGTGCCCCGCTGGATGATTTGGCCTGACAGAGATGAACTCCCTCGTTAAATTGTATGACAAGGCCGAACCAGGATGCGTATCTGACTCGAGCTCCATCGCGGTCAACCTCAAATTTTGCCTCTGTCCTGGTCTACCATGACCACCGGAGACTACTGTCATAGTATTGTTTGTCAGTCTCAGATAGGCTGAGACTGCTGTGACATATTAACGTTCCTTTAACGTTGTTAGCATTCGACGCTTGAGCGGCTGACAGTTGTATTGTAACTGCTCATCTGCTTTCCTAAAACTTTGTGACTAGCAACATCTTGTGGCTAAACAACAAAATTGTAACAAATTTATCCGGCCAATGAAATGAACATTAGACCCACTCTGGGTAGGGTCAGTACCACAATACCAGACACCACACATGCAGAAAGTATGCATCGGTGGGGCTGGAAAACACAGGCAGAGGCACAAGGCTGCAACATATGCAAACAACTCCCTATGTGCAATACCCCCCTTGATGCGTTTCACAAATGAAAACAGAATTGCCAATCAGCCAAGAAGAATTATACAAATTAAAGCTGCAGGACCAAAACAAGTTATACAAGTTACACAACTCTGCTCATTTCCTTGAAAAACAATGATAACATTGCATCACTCACACATGTAACTCCTCAAATAGCTTGGGGTTCTTTTTTGGTCTATCTTCCCTTTCATCTGCAAAGAGATCCATGACTCACTCTCCATTTTGTTGACCCTCTCACACAACCCATATCCTTGTGGATTATACTGTCAGGTGCAGGCGTGTCTCAAGTTCTGTTTTTGGGTTTTTGGGTGTATGCCAGACTTTCTGTACAGATGTTTATTCCCAAGAGACAGGAACCTCCTAGCTGTGTCTCTGGCAGGCGCACAACCTCAGTGGGATGTAAATGTGTCACAGTCGCCTCAGCCTATCTGAGACTGCATATTAATATTATGACAACGACCTAAGCCTCTAATTGCTTTTGGTGGTATATCTCCTAAAATCATATAACATTCATTTATTTGGTTGCCTTTATTGGATTTTTGTCATTTTGGTGTCTCTTTGTTAACTAAATTGTATTCAGTTTTTATAAATGAGTGTAGGATTTTTACTGTGTTTGCTGTGTGCACTTTTGACTTTTTAATCTGTTTTGCAACACCTACAGGGGCATATTACCAAGGGGGGCGATAGGCAATTTTCACCGATGTGCGGCGATAATTCTATCGCCCTATTAGCAAGCTGTTGCTAACTGACGTTAGCGACAGCTTTTAGGCGATAGCGAATGGTTTGGGGCCCGCTTTGCATGTCAGCGATGTTTATCGCTAATGACATGCAAAGTGGGCGTGCCCAACCAGTTAGCGACTGAAAGCAGTCGCTAACGTCACTGTCGCCTATTAGCAAGGCAGGCGTAGCGTTGGAAATATTCGCGCTAAGCGCAAATAACTCCAAATACTAACTCCTGCCCAGACCAGTCCTTAGCCATGTTATCCAATGGGAGGTGGATAACATGGCTAAGAGCATTATGTCTGTAAGAAATGAGACCCCCGGCCGGCCAGGACTTGCACCCCAGCCAGTCAGAGACCACCACTCCTATGTAAAATCGACCCCTGCTCGCCCTCTAGGTAACGCGGCGCGGGCAGCCAGGCCTAACTCGGAGGACATGTGAAGCATTTGCGCACGCACCCACCAACAACAACATCCCCGGCCTCCCACAAAAGGAACTCCACACCATATATATATAAAAATAATTTCTGTATTAAGCAGGACACATAGGAACATACATTGTACAAGGTGCCAGGGGCACGGGCAGGGGCTACAGGGAAGAAGGTACAGCGCAGGGCCAAGGGACCACTGCTAGGAATCACATACAGGGGACATCTGGTATTCAGAGGGGGGCGAAGGAGGTCAAGGTACACAACATACAGGAGCACCGGTAGAGGTGCAACATAGAATACTTGTAGGGATCACTCTAGTCTTAGTCCATAGCCATCCACAGGCCAGCGGGCCTTTCTAGGGCAAGGGGCCCAGAGTCTCAATGTTCATGGCAGGGAGCCCAGGGCAAACCTAAACGTAGCAGTTGCCCACTAAGTGCTGGGCAACTGAGGGACGTCGTGTGGGCCTCGCCGACCCTGGGGACAAGGAGTGCCAACTGGAGGAGCCACTCGGGCTCGAGAACGAGGGGGGCATTGGCACGGTGGAGCCTCGCAGAGCTTGAGAGAGGAAGGGGGCCCAAGGCGGAGCCTCGCCGGCCTCGGAAGTAAATGGGGCCAAAGGGGGAGCCTCGCCGGGCTCAGAGATGAAGGGGGCCCAAGGCGGAGCCTCGCCGGGCTCGGGAGTAAAGGGGGCCAAAGGGGGGAGCCTCGCCGGGCTCAGAGATGAAGGGGGCCCAAGGCGGAGCCTCGCCGGGCTCGGGAGTAAAGGGGGGCCAAAGGGGGGAGCCTCGCCGGGCTCAGAGGTGAGGGGGGGGCCAAGAGGGAGCCTCTCTGGGCTCAAGGAAGGAGGAGCCGTATGCGGAGCATCGTGGGAGTCCTTCCGGACTCTGGGACCCAGGGAGGAGGCCTCGCGGACCCACAGCACTCCCCCCTGGCAGAGGAGCGTCCGCACTCACCGGCTGATAGAGGCGGCGGCTTCACGGGGCCTCAGCTTCTTGGCGTGGCGATGGCGGCGCTCCCTCCTCCGGGAGAGCCATAGACTGCCGGGTGCGCCTGGGGAAGCCCTCCAAGGTCGGGCCAATCCCTGCGCGGCCCCGCAATGACGCGGTATGAGTCCCGGCGGCCAGGACCAATGGCGGGACGGCAATGCTTTATCCGGGGCCGCCAATGGCAGCGCGGCCCTGGGTAGGGAGGCGGGCACAGCGCCTCCACAGCCGACTCCGGGCTGCAGCGGTGAACTCGGGGAGGTAGCGAGGAGTAGGCTCCCTCGTAAATATGCCACGCAAGGGGGTAGGCGAGGTAGGCACTCGCTGGGCGTCTGGCAACTCCGTGGGGCAGGGCAAATGCCGGGTGGCACCGGCTCGATGAATCCAGCGCTCCCAAGCGCTAGGGTATAGATGCCACGCTCTCAGCGCTGGGGGATCAGGAGAAAAGCGCTCCCCCGAGGCTAGATGAAGGTAGCAAAGTCCATAGGGAGTCTAGGACCTCAGGTGGAGCGTAGCCGCTCCTAGGAGGGGGAAAGCCATCAGGAGTCCAGGAGTAGGGCAGGGCCCAGGGAGGCAAGCCAACCCTGAGCCCAAGCAGCAGCAGCTCCTGGTAGATTCAAGTTGAGAACAAGAACAAGTCCAGAGTGTCACAGCACCCTTTTTATACACACATTCTTGGTCTGAAGGGGCAGGCAGGGGGAGAACCAGCTGGAACTGGTTATGGGGGGATTCTTTACACTGGCCAGGCTAGGAACATCAGCCGCACCCCAGGGGGTGGAGCCAGCATTGTCTGGGGAAAACCCAGCCTCATTCATGACACTCAAACCAGACAGTCAATCCACAAGCAGACCCAGGCTCACTCCTCCCCTCACATCAGCATGCTAAACACTCCATTCACCACCGGGGCAGACCCTCCCAGATCCTGGGAGCCAGGCTCACCAGCCAGCCCCGGCCAATCATACGCCAGGCACATATTCCACAAATATGCCAACTTCCAAAAGGGGGACTTCTACACTAGACACACTCATACCTCATATACCGTTGCGCAGCATTCAATCTCACGAGTTCATACATACCAGACTTGACCCTGCACACCCTACGCACCGGGAACTACCGAGGACTCATCCATTCCCCATGCATTCCTATGGAAGGGTAGGTCGCTCTCTCCTCACACTCACTCAGAGGGGAAATCACCCTCCCCAGGTTACATATACCATAAAAACTTCAGGGGCGGACCTGCCAGATGGGCCACGTCCAACACATGCCCCTCCCAGCCCAAACGCCGGGTAGACCAATCACTACCGTGATGGACTTCCCTGCTGCAGGGCGGTAGAACATGGACGTGGCTCGCGCTACCGAGACACCCTCCAGTTCGACGCCTACCTGGGCCGATAGACACACACAGGCTAAAAATCAAGAAAAATAAAAAAATAAAAAAAATAAGAAAGACATAGGTCCAACCAGGCCACCCCCCTGGCACGCCTTAGTTGTCCGTGACTAGGACCAGGCCCTAGGCCACCCAGATACCACTGGTCCCTGCAAATCCGAAGTGGGGGGTGGTAACCCCGGGCCCACAATAGCCCTTCTCCACTCCCTTTCTCAGGGTAGCCACGACTACCACTGTTCCTTCCACCTAGGGTCCACACCCTCAGGCTTGCCAGAGGTCACGGGCAAGAATGCCCCACCCTACCTCTACTTCTGAGGTTCCGCGTTTTCCCAGGAGAAACACCCTCAGAACACACTTTCCTAACAGTCTTGGAACTTCCTTCCTCCACTGGTCTTCCACCTGGGAACTACGCGTTCAGCTCTCCCCAAGGCAAGCCGCGGCCGAGCCAGCAGGTCTTCCTTGTCCGGGATACAACTCAACATAAATTCGACAAAACGAGCCGCGGCAGTACTAGCCGGTCTCAAGGTTCAGCTCTCCCCAAGGCAAGCCGCGGCCGAGCCAGCAGGTCTTCCTTGTCTGGGATACAACTAACATGAATTCAACAAAACGAGCCGCGGCCGTGCCAGCAGGTCTCGAGGTTCAGCTCTCCCCAAGGCAAGCCGCGGCCGAGCCAGCAGGTCTTCCTTGTCCGGGATACAACTACCATAACTTTAACAAAACGAGCTGCAGCAGTGCCAGCAGGTCTCAAGGTTCAGCTCTCCCCAAGGCAAGCCGCGGCCGAGCCAGCAGGTCTTCCTTGTCCGGGATACAACTTAACATAAATTCAGCCAGGGCGACACCTGACGCCTAAACCACATTCAGTGGGGTACGGAACGCATGATGCATCAAACACAATTAGCAGGGCAAAAAGGGGGGGGGGGGACACCTGACGCATCAACCACATTCAGCGGTGCACGGAACACATGCTGCCTCCAACACATTCATCAGGATAAGGAAGGACAAGATTAACGTTGATTCAGCAAGCTCCCCATCCCAGAGAACTTATACTCCATTACTCAGCATACCTCAACATTCATGCACATACCGTTCCCTAGACTGGTAGGACAGTTTTCCACCGCCCCTGATTCCTCAGCCTGACCCTCGGGGCACAGGTACCATTACTCTAGGGCAGGGACAAGGACCATACATATTTGAACTCAATTTTGCAACCACCACTGGATCCCACCCTTCTGGTGAATCCAGAAAACCATATTACACTAGGGAGATGATTTACCCTCCCAAGCTAGGGACACCTAACTCTCAGCATACATGTACATTTTTTTCTACAGAACAGATATTTAAGTAACCCTTAAAACTTTCAACAGGACGGGTATTTCTAACAATCTTTAACATTTTTCACAGACATTTTTTAGCAACCTGACCTGACCCTATGTGGCACAGGTATCATTATTCTAAGGAATGGACAGGGACCATATACATTGAACATAATTATGCTGCCACCACTGGATCCCACCCTTCCGGTGAGTCCAGAAAACACATTGTACTAGGGAGTTGATCTACCCTCCCTAGCTAGGGCCATCTAACCAGAACACATCTTTCATAGGACGGACATTTACGTAAACTCTTAAAACAATAATCTCTTTTCTTTGCGACCATTTACAATACAGAGTTTTGTAGGGAGGCCAGTTATCATTGTGGTACTGCGCAAACACAAGTCCGGATCCCACCGCTAGCCACCAGTGTAAGAAATGAGACCCCCGGCCGGCCAGGACTTGCACCCCAGCCAGTCAGAGACCACCACTCCTATGTAAAATCGACCCCTGCTCGCCCTCTAGGTAACGCGGCGCGGGCAGCCAGGCCTAACTCGGAGGACATGTGAAGCATTTGCGCACGCACCCACCAACAACAACATCCCCGGCCTCCCACAAAAGGAACTCCACACCATATATATATAAAAATAATTTCTGTATTAAGCAGGACACATAGGAACATACATTGTACAAGGTGCCAGGGGCACGGGCAGGGGCTACAGGGAAGAAGGTACAGCGCAGGGCCAAGGGACCACTGCTAGGAATCACATACAGGGGACATCTGGTATTCAGAGGGGGGCGAAGGAGGTCAAGGTACACAACATACAGGAGCACCGGTAGAGGTGCAACATAGAATACTTGTAGGGATCACTCTAGTCTTAGTCCATAGCCATCCACAGGCCAGCGGGCCTTTCTAGGGCAAGGGGCCCAGAGTCTCAATGTTCATGGCAGGGAGCCCAGGGCAAACCTAAACGTAGCAGTTGCCCACTAAGTGCTGGGCAACTGAGGGACGTCGTGTGGGCCTCGCCGACCCTGGGGACAAGGAGTGCCAACTGGAGGAGCCACTCGGGCTCGAGAACGAGGGGGGCATTGGCACGGTGGAGCCTCGCAGAGCTTGAGAGAGGAAGGGGGCCCAAGGCGGAGCCTCGCCGGCCTCGGAAGTAAATGGGGCCAAAGGGGGAGCCTCGCCGGGCTCAGAGATGAAGGGGGCCCAAGGCGGAGCCTCGCCGGGCTCGGGAGTAAAGGGGGCCAAAGGGGGGAGCCTCGCCGGGCTCAGAGATGAAGGGGGCCCAAGGCGGAGCCTCGCCGGGCTCGGGAGTAAAGGGGGGCCAAAGGGGGGAGCCTCGCCGGGCTCAGAGGTGAGGGGGGGGCCAAGAGGGAGCCTCTCTGGGCTCAAGGAAGGAGGAGCCGTATGCGGAGCATCGTGGGAGTCCTTCCGGACTCTGGGACCCAGGGAGGAGGCCTCGCGGACCCACAGCACTCCCCCCTGGCAGAGGAGCGTCCGCACTCACCGGCTGATAGAGGCGGCGGCTTCACGGGGCCTCAGCTTCTTGGCGTGGCGATGGCGGCGCTCCCTCCTCCGGGAGAGCCATAGACTGCCGGGTGCGCCTGGGGAAGCCCTCCAAGGTCGGGCCAATCCCTGCGCGGCCCCGCAATGACGCGGTATGAGTCCCGGCGGCCAGGACCAATGGCGGGACGGCAATGCTTTATCCGGGGCCGCCAATGGCAGCGCGGCCCTGGGTAGGGAGGCGGGCACAGCGCCTCCACAGCCGACTCCGGGCTGCAGCGGTGAACTCGGGGAGGTAGCGAGGAGTAGGCTCCCTCGTAAATATGCCACGCAAGGGGGTAGGCGAGGTAGGCACTCGCTGGGCGTCTGGCAACTCCGTGGGGCAGGGCAAATGCCGGGTGGCACCGGCTCGATGAATCCAGCGCTCCCAAGCGCTAGGGTATAGATGCCGCGCTCTCAGCGCTGGGGGATCAGGAGAAAAGCGCTCCCCCGAGGCTAGATGAAGGTAGCAAAGTCCATAGGGAGTCTAGGACCTCAGGTGGAGCGTAGCCGCTCCTAGGAGGGGGAAAGCCATCAGGAGTCCAGGAGTAGGGCAGGGCCCAGGGAGGCAAGCCAACCCTGAGCCCAAGCAGCAGCAGCTCCTGGTAGATTCAAGTTGAGAACAAGAACAAGTCCAGAGTGTCACAGCACCCTTTTTATACACACATTCTTGGTCTGAAGGGGCAGGCAGGGGGAGAACCAGCTGGAACTGGTTATGGGGGGATTCTTTACACTGGCCAGGCTAGGAACATCAGCCGCACCCCAGGGGGTGGAGCCAGCATTGTCTGGGGAAAACCCAGCCTCATTCATGACACTCAAACCAGACAGTCAATCCACAAGCAGACCCAGGCTCACTCCTCCCCTCACATCAGCATGCTAAACACTCCATTCACCACCGGGGCAGACCCTCCCAGATCCTGGGAGCCAGGCTCACCAGCCAGCCCCGGCCAATCATACGCCAGGCACATATTCCACAAATATGCCAACTTCCAAAAGGGGGACTTCTACACTAGACACACTCATACCTCATATACCGTTGCGCAGCATTCAATCTCACGAGTTCATACATACCAGACTTGACCCTGCACACCCTACGCACCGGGAACTACCGAGGACTCATCCATTCCCCATGCATTCCTATGGAAGGGTAGGTCGCTCTCTCCTCACACTCACTCAGAGGGGAAATCACCCTCCCCAGGTTACATATACCATAAAAACTTCAGGGGCGGACCTGCCAGATGGGCCACGTCCAACAATGTCGCTAATATGTGAATATTGCTGTATTTTCAGCGATATTCACGCATTTCGCCGCTATCGCTGGATATTTTAGCACAATGGAGAAAAACGTTGCTAATAGCATGTTTTCTCCTCTAACATATTCAGCGATAGGCAGCAATAAAAAAATCATCGCTAAGCCTATTTAGCGATAAATATCGCTACGTGTTTGTTATATGCCCCTCAATGCTTTTGTGGCGCCTCAGGGTGTCCCTGACTGATTGTAGCGGGAATGACCGGGCCTATTGACCCCTCGAATAGACTAACAGACACCGGTACTCTGGGCAAGGCAGGTTTTATTGTTTTAAAAGTTCGCTTTCAGTGGATGGTCTTTCTATAATAGGGCAGGGGGGTCTCTGTCTCCTCAGACAGTCTTTGCTGGCGTTTCTCAATGGCCTTTCGCCTCTCGTCCCGGTGTCTTCTGGGACTGGTGGTTCTCTACTCTTCCTCCACGTTGACGTGGCGTCTCGCCCGTGCAGAAAAGAAAAACAACGAAGTTTTAGAGTTTGTCCTGCCCAATCTCACAGGGGAGGGAGTGAGGGTACACACGTGCACAAGGAATAGGCTATGCCTCGCAGTGCTGGGGAAGTGAGGGAGGGAAGTGCACTGGATAAGGGTAAGAAACGTTTAAGGGGGTTTGACCCACTTAAAACCCGCCCAGCCTGAAAGCCGTGACCGTACCTCAGGTAGCCACACTTCCCTCGATGAAGTGTGGCTGGGCGAAGCGTTTTCCTGTTGGCCACCTGGCTTGCTGGAGTCTGCTCCCGTGGACCTCCTACGCTCAACGCTCTCCTCTCCGTCCTCGCCTCCGTCTGTCGCCTTGGTTCTCCTCCGTTCTTTTTCCTCCGTCCTTGCCTCCGTCCCCGTCCTCCGCTGTTCTCTCTCCTCCTCGTCCTGACTCTGCTCCGCTCTGCCTTCGATTCCTCTCCTCAGCTCCCGCCTCTCCTCCGCCGTCGCTCTCCGACTCCGCTCTCCTCCACACTCGTCCTCCTCCTTCCGACTCCGCTCTCCTCCGCACTCGTCCTCCTCCTTCCGACTCCACTCTTCTCCGCCCACGTCCTCCTTCCAACTCCGCTCTCCTCCGAGTGTAAAACACACCTTAGAAGATTCCTGGTCGGCCTTTACCTGGGACAAGGGGGTGTGTCTTGTGATGTTGCCCCGTTCTAACTCAGCCCAATTAAAGTAGCAGGGCTCGCCGCTTTCTTCTGGGTCCGTTTCGTCCTGGTCGTCTGTGTCTCTCCAGGTCCCTGTATGCTGTTCAAAGAGAGGTGAGACAGGTAAGCCTGGTGGACCTGAGTCCTCCCCGTTACAGCTTTATAGATTTTCCCTGAGTTAAGCTTGTCTGCTGTGTGCTATCGCTTTTAGGGGCTGAGCACAGGCGAATTTACCAAAAACTTTGATTGAACTTAACAGATTAGTGGCTCTGTTATTTATGGTGGTCTGGCATCCATCCCAAATAATAATTCACTTTCTTACATTGATCTTAAGCGTGGGATCTGGAACTCCGATCTAAAAGTTGACATTAAAAACCAGAAAATCAAACTAACAGCAAAAATGTAATTTTGATGTTTAATTTGCATAAGGTTTCGATTGGGTCACCTTTTTTTTTAGAATTATTTCTTATTGCACTTCTTGCATCACAAGTGTAACCGGCATATGGAAGTGGACCTGGCTGCCCTGGCTAGTCTTACTGTGCTGGAGTCCAAGGCCAGGTGCAAGGCAAGGGAGCTTAAACTGAGCCTGAATGCCAGGAGGCCCTCAAGGCCTGGGAGGAGGCCCACCAAGCACAGAGCACCTCCATGATGAAGAGATTGAATGACCCTAGTGTAGGAGGAGGCAGATGATGATCTGTTTCAAAGAAGCCTCTCATGGGCACCTTCCAGGGCCGGAAGTTAGAGCTCCCACAGCCTGAGCCATCACAGCTGGCAGCCCACCTGATGGAGAGCCAGGAACCGGCAAGGGTAAATAGAAAGCACAGACGTGAAGGCAGTACCTTAGCTGGGTCAGGATGTGTCCCTTCTCAGCATCATGAGTTGGTCGTTGGTGTTTACCAATTGTGAATACATTCAAAATAGACAATTCGGATCTTCTTTCTGGGTGGCAGAAGCCATGCCTAGGGTGAGCTCCCAGAGACTCTATTGGTTACCGGCGAATGGGCCTGTTAATACTTCACCCAGACAATTGCCCTCTTCTGTAAGAGGTGGATATTAAAGTCAAGTTTGGTGTCTTAGCCCAGAGGGAGAAGAATATTGCACTAAAAGACAATACCCCTCTTCTTACCACCACACATGAGCAATGCCCTTTCCAGAGGGGTGAGGCAGTGACTCACATATACATGCTGGATTTGTTCGGCCACCCCAGAACCTCGCTTTTGAAGATGGCGGCTCGGCAGATCTCATGACTGAGGTGAGAGGGGCAATGATGGCTAGGCGGCTGGGCCACTGTCGCTGAAAAAGAGGCAGTAAACGAGAAGGCTCCCCAGAGGCTGGGTGTTGGCTTCCACGGATCTCAACGCACAACTAGAGGTGGTGGCTATGAGTCCTTATAATGGCGGCCAGAAGACAGAAGAGGTGTGGAGCTAGAACACGTCTTGGGAGGATGTAAGGCTAGCATGCCTTTGAACCACCAGGGGGAGAAGATGGAAGTGGATGAATGTGTGAGGGCCAGGGATGGGCTGTCAGTGGACATGTTCCCCCTTAGGAGTGCTGGAAATCAGTCAATCATATTACTGAGCTCCTGACCTGCAGTCAAAGCTGAGCCCAGGCCTGGACTCAATATTGATCTTTGCTATACTTTTGCTGCCCAAGGAAGGGGACACATGGTGAGCCCCCCGGGAGCAGAGCTGTGCCCCTTCATAGATATAGGGGTCAGGGCATGGAATCTCATACTCTACAAGCATTAATCGCAGGGGCACTAGTACAAAGAATTTGGGGGGAATTATAGGGAATGGTACAGGGGCCCCATCTTTGCAGATAAAGACTTAAGTGGGAAGTGTGAGAAGTTGGCCCGATATGCAACGTTCGCTATTCTAGCGACCGCTATGTATCGTTCCAACGACCCTTATGGTGTTTGGTTGTAAGTCAACCTATAGACCAGCTATCCTAGTAGCGTGGATACGAGCAGTCTAAGGCTAAAGACTCGAGAGGGCGTGTTAAGCCAGCTGTTTACCACACATGTACCCCTTGAACACCCAGTGAAAGGACACCACACAAGTGTTATGAAAATAAACAGGATATTTATTAAGAATCACAACAGCCCTGTACTCTTTATGAGGACAGGGTACTAAGCACAAACCAAATCTCTTTAGCAAATACTTCAAGTGCACAATTAACACAAGTGTCCGAGGACACGGAAAGGTTAAGGTCTCGGGCGGACCCGATAAGGCAAGTCGGAAGCGAGGGACTCGGGACCCTAGAGTAAGGAGGCTATGCAGGCACCGAAATGCCGAGTTACCTAGCCACGAGGGCTGCGGCTGCACAAGTCTTACAGGCGTCGGGGTCTTCGCTGACGAGCCAGGAGCCGGAAGAAAGGAGTTGCTGGCCGGCGACCAGTGCTGAATAGTTCGTAGAGATCCAAGCCTGGATCGGAGATTGATGAAACCTGAAAGCAGAGGGGACCAAGTTCGTACTACTAGCCAGTAGTCAGAGGGTACCAGGAAGGCACCGGTTGGCCGTCACCTCGACTAGGTGAGTGGGCGACGCTAGGCTCTGCAGTCTCACGGACCAGGAGGCGTTGTCGGCGACCAGGATGGAGGTGCGAGCTGTCCCACGAAGGATGATGCTGTCGGCGTCGCTGGGCCCAGGATGGGGCAACAAGCCTTGGCAGATCTCAGGGCCACGGGGTGGGCCTAAGATGGCGTCTTGAGTGGACCAGGAGGGTCCGGGGTGCTTCTCGCAAAGATGGAAGCAAGGGCCAGTCTGGAGCAACCAGACCAGCAGTGATGATTCTCGGATGTCGTCACAGAAGGGCACAAGCCAGCGGCGAGTGACCAGACAACGTGCTGAGCAGCGAGCAGAAGGCCCCACGCAGATCGGGGAGATGCTGGGAGACTGCACTTCGGTGCTAGAGCGGCTCAGGGTCGGGGCTTCTCGGACCCCAGAGCACTCACCAGAGAGTTACCTCGATGGTCGTGCTGGTTTTTAAGAGCGTGCAGGTTCTGATGATGGCCGGTCCCTCGAGGTCTCGTCGCACCCACAGATCACAGCTGAGCTGATGACGTGGGTAGAGGTCAGAGGTGCCAGGGAAGCCGGTTCTCGTCGAGCTGGGCCGTAGGATCCTTGAGGAAGGACTTGCAGCAAACCGCAGAGTTCTTAGTTGGTGCCCGCTGATGCAGGGTGACTACTCCTTAGCCACAAGGGAGAAATCTTGAGAAGAGTCTTGAGTGTCCTTTCGTAGAAAGTAGTTCTTGATTCAAAGATGATCTAATTTGGAAGGGTCCCCGCTCCGGTCTTTATCCTAAAGAAAGGGGTGGGTACATGACTAGGTCCTGCCCTAAGGGTGGGACCAGGAAGGGGGGTAGTTACGCCCCTCTCCCCTGCCGGGCTTTCCCCAGGCCAGGGCTGTCGCCCCTGGAACTGGTTCTAACCGGCAGATGCGTAGTGAGCACCGGGGTGCCACTCTGCAGTCACCTTCTCGCCAAAGCCCTACCTACCCAGAATACACAAACCCTGTCTGGGACGGTGCGAACAGCGCCCTCGACAGGAAACCCTTTGTCCAAGTGCTCCTCGCTGGAAGGACTCCCAGCAGCAGGAGGTCAGACTTGTGTCTGTGGTGGCAGCATCCATTTTGTGGAGCTGAGGCTTCAGTTAACTTTAACCGGGGTTCACAGTTACGTACATGTCGTGTCCCTCTAGAAGGGTGGGATACTAACCTCATCGCCAGAATTGGTGAGAGGGCAGCACCCCGATTCGTATGACACCTTACTCGACATGCTTTGATAACGCGATACCGGAGTTACCGATATGGTACGCGTTATCATGGAACAGCTATTGGGTCTTGATTCCGCAAGCTGCAGCCGGGCTCGGCTCGGGCCTGAACCTAGCTCACACGAGCCCACGCACTCTGCCTTCAGGATTGATAAGGCCTGCCATAGGAGTGACTGATAGGGACTCGGGTGTCCATTGTATGGTTAGATATAGGGCTACTATACCTAAAGCGAAGGGTGGTTACACGTCTTCGCCCCAGCTGTCGTGCAGCCAGTTGTGTCAAATTTAAGAGGCCAGCCAGGGGTGGCATAATACATGCTGCAGCCCCTGGCGGCCCTGGGTACACCTATGCCCTGCGTTACGGGGTCTGATAAGGTGGCCCAGTACCAATTGGTAAATGCACCTAGGGTACATATCGTAATTTAGAAAGAGAACAGCCAGGCTGTGGGTCTGATTAGCAGGCCCACAGCCAGAGAAAGTCGTAAACCAGTGAAACAAAAGCAAAAAATCTGGGTGATCATAGGATTGCAGACCCTACTCTCCTACATGACCCCCCCCCAAACGTCGGAACACTAAGCTAACCTTGACCAGGTGAGTCTTCTTGTTCTAAGTGGAAATATCTGGAGAGCCCATCGGCATTGCCATGATCAGTACCAGGTCTGTGTTCCACTGTAAAGTCCATCCCCTGTAGGGAAATGGACCACCTAAGCAGTTTGGGGTTTTCACCCTTCATCTGATTTAGCCACAAGAGGGGCTTATGGTCGGTCTGAATCTTGAAGTGAGTGCCAAACAAGTATGGCCTCAGCTTCTTCAGGGCCCAAACCACAGCAAAGGCCTCCCTCTCAATAGCTGACCAATTCTTCTCTCTAGGGGTCAGCCTTCTACTTATAAAAGCAATGGGCTGGTCTTGACCATCAAAATTCAGTTGAGAAAGAACAGCTCCCACACCCAACTCAGAAGCATCTGTTTGGACAATGAATGGTTTGGAGTAGTCCGGACTCTTGAGGATAGGCGCCGTGCACATGGCCTGCTTTAGGTCATCGAATGCTTTTTGACAGCTCGCTGTCCACTGAACCTTTTTTGGCATTTTCTTGCTTGTCAGTTCGTTCAATGGTGTCACGATGGAACCATAGTTCCTGACAAACTTCCGGTAGTATCCAGTCAGGCCCAAGAAAGCTCGAACCTGAGTCTGGGTGGTTGGAGGAGCCCAGTCCCTGATTGACTGTATCTTGCTCTCCAGTGGCTGAACCTGGCCTCCACCTACAAGGTGGCCCAGGTATACAACCTGTGTCTGCCCTATCTGGCACTTGGTGGCCTTGATAGTGAGACCTGCTGCTTGCAGTGCCTCTAACGTCTTCCGCAGGTGGACCAGGTGATCCTCCCAGGTGGAGCTAAAGACAGCGATATCGTCAAGATACGCCGCGCAGAAGTCATCCAGCCCAGTAAGGACTTGATTCACCAACCGTTGGAAGGTGGCAGGTGCATTTTTCAGACCGAAGGGCATCACCACGAACTGATAATGCCCACCAGGGGTTGAAAATGCGGTTTTAGGTTTGGCGTCCTCAGCTAACCTGATTTGCCAATACCCAGCTGTCAGGTCAAACGTACTTAGGTAGTTGGCCGAAGCCAATCTATCGATAAGCTCGTCTGCCCTTGGTATTGGGTGGGCGTCAGTCTTAGTGACTGCATTGAGACCCCTGTAGTCTACGCAAAACCTCATCTCTCTCTTACCACCCTGGGTGTGAGGTTTCGGCACTAGAACTACGGGACTAGCCCAAGGGCTATCCGAGGGTTCAATGACTCCCAGCTCCAACATTTTCTGCACTTCACTCTTGATGCAGTCTCTAACGTGATCAGGCTGCCGGTAGATTTTACTCTTCACGGGCAAGCTGTCACCAGTGTCAACCTCATGGGTACACCAATCGGTCTGGCTGGGTGTTAGAGAAAACATATGTCTGAACGACTGAAGAACCTGTTTACAGTCGCTCTGTTGATGTTCGGAGAGGCTGCCACAAAAGACAACACCATCTACCGATCCATCGTCAGGATTCTGAGTGAGCAGGTCGGGGAGAGGGTTACTCTCCTCCTCCTGTCCCTCATCTAGGGCCATGAGCAAACTCATGTCCTTCCTGTCGACATATGCTTTTAGCCTGTTGACATGGAGCACCCTGTGGGGGCTCCGGGGAGTTCCCAGGTCGACCAGGTAGGTGACCTCTCCCTTTTTCTCCAGGATGGTGTAGGGCCCGGACCACTTGTCCTTGAGTGCTACTGGGGCCACTGGCTCCAACACCCACACCTTCTGTCCGGGCTGGTAAACAGTCAAGACAGCCTTTTGGTCATGCCAAGCTTTTTGGAGTTCTTGGCTGGCCTTAAGGTTTTCAGATGCCTTTTCCATGTATTCAGCCATCCGCGAGCGGAGGCCAAGCACATAGTCCACTATGTTGGTTGCAGGCTTTTTGAGAGGTCTCTCCCATCCTTCCTTCACCAAACACAGGGGTCCCCTTACAGGATGCCCGTACAAAAGTTCAAAAGGGCTGTAGCCAACCCCCTTCTGTGGGACTTCTCTGTAGGCGAACAAGAGGCAGGGGATCAGGACGTCCCATCTACGCCGAAGCTATTCCGGTAGTCCATGAATCATCCCTTTTAGGGTCCTGTTGAATCTCTCAACAAGCCCATTGCATTGTGGGTGATAGGGTGTAGTGAACTTGTAGTTAACACCACATTCCTTCCACATAGCAGTTAAGTAGCTCGACATAAAGTTTGCACCTCTGTCGGAGACGACCTCCTTAGGGAAGCCCACTCTGGAGAACACTCCAACTAGGGCTCTTGCCACAACAGGGGCCGTAGTGGTCCTAAGGGGAATAGCTTCAGGATACCTGGTGGCATGATCCACTACCACCAGTATAAACTTGTGCCCTGATGCTGTAGGTGGTTCCATGGGACCGACGATGTCGATCCCCACCCGTTCAAAGGGTACCCCCACCACAGGCAGTGGTATAAGGGGGGCCTTTGTCGTGCCACCTGACTTACCACTGGCTTGGCATGTGACACAGGAGCGGCAAAACTCCTTGGTATCTTCGTTCATGTGAGGCCAGTGAAAGTGTGAGACAAGCCTGTCCCACGTTTTCGTCTGGCCCAAGTGACCTGCTAAGGGAATCTCGTGGGCCAAGGTAAGTAGGAAACCACGCTGAGACAAGGGTACAACCAGCCTCCTGGTCATGCCAGGCTTGGGGTCTCTTGACTCAGTGTACAGGAGTCCATCTTCCCAGTATACCTTGTGGGTACCTGTGGCGTTCCCAGCAGCCTCAGCAGCAGCCTGCTGTCTGAGGGGTTCAAGAGAAGGGCAGTCTAACTGGTCCTTCCCCAGGTCTTCCCTTGAGGGTCCCCCTGAACCCAAGAATTCAACTTGATCAAGTTCGAATTCCCTAGGCTCAGTTTCCCGCAATTCCTGTAGGTCAGCCTCCTCCGAGACTTGATCCTCGACCTGGGGCAAGGGGGAAGGCGCAGCCTTAACCCTACTGCTCTTTTTCTTGGGAGGTGTCTGGTCCTTTGTTCCAGGATCCAGCACCTGTTCAGTGGGGCATTTCCTGACCTGTGACCTAGTCACGGCGAACACATGTGCTGGCAAACCTAACATTTCCATGTGAGTCCGGTGCTCCACTTCTGACCATTGTGACGACTCCAAATCATTGCCCAACAAACAATCCACTGGGAGGTCTGGACTAACTACAACCTTCTTTTGGCCAGTTACCCCTCCCCAGGAGAAAGCTACAATTGCCATACTGTGATTGGTAGTGACATTGCTTGCATTGGTCACCAGGAATTCTGTACCTGGCATGATCTGTCCAGGGTCCACAAAGTTAGGCGTCACCATGGTGACGCTGGCACAAGTGTCCCTATAGGCCTGAGCCATCTTTCCATTTATGAAAGGCGTCTGTCGGTATTTGCCCAAAGAATTGGGGCTTACGTCAGGGGACACGTCCACGTCCCCTGTACTGACAAGGACAGCCTGAGTGAGTGTGCCAACTAAGTTGTCACGCCCCTCAGAACCCAGGGTTAACCCTACTAAACCCTTGGGAGGCGCACTACCACTGCTGACTGTACTAGGGGGCACAGGTGCCTTAGGGGCTGCAGTGGCAGGAGTCTGCCCTCCTCCTTTCTTGGTGCACTCACTAAACCAGTGAGATTTACTTTTACAGTACTGGCACCATCTTTTGGATTGGCCTTCTTTCTTCTTTTGGGGAGCCTGACCCCCACCCTCTTTGGGTTGTTGGGGACCTGTCGAAGACTTCTGGTCACTTTGTTCCCCTTTAGAATCTTTACCCTTCTGGTCTGCTTTCTTCTGACCACCTTGATTCTGGCCCTGGTTCTGTTTAACTCTTGTTCGAACCCATCTGTCTGCCTTCTTTCCCAATTCTTGGGGAGAGGTCAGATCTGAGTCGACAAGATGCTGATGCAACAACTGGTTCTGACAATTGTTTAAAATTTGCTCTCTCATCATCAAATTATACAATCCTTCGTAATCAGTAACCTTACTGCCCAGCAACCAGCCCTCAAAAGCCTTAGTGGCACAATCGACAAAATCAGACCAATCTTGAGACTGCGTTTTCTGGGTATCCCTGAACAGCACCCTGTACTGTTCAGTGGTTAGGCCGAACCCTTCAACGAGCGTATTTTTCAAGATTTGGTAATTGTTAGCATCCTCTACCCTTGTGGTGAGGAGCTTGTCTCTTCCTTTTCCTTCAAAGGAGAGCCACAAGATAGCTGCCCACTGACTCTGGGGAACGCCCTGCACAGTGCAGGCCCTCTCCAAAGCAGTAATCCATTTGTGGATGTCGTCCCCTTGTTTAAAGGGGGGCACTATCTTACCAAGGTGTTTCGTATCGAAACTCTTTTCCCTATTACTAGGTACATTGCTGCCACCAGTGGGGACTACCCCACTTAACTGTTGCTCTCTTGCAAAGGCAAGCCTCTCCTTGGCCAGGGCAAGTTCTTCCCTTTCAATCCTTAGATTAGCTGCCCTTTCCTTAGCTTCGTACACTCTCCTCTGGGGGGACGTCATCCCTCTCTGAGACGAGTTGTGAGAGCCATTGGTTTGAAGGGATCTGCCAGAGCCTCTTGACAGAGATCTGGCTCGTCCGTTCCCAATGTTAAGCTGACCTGATAGTGGCCCCAGGGGTCCCCCAGTACCGCTATCATGTTTGCTTAAGTTGGACCTGCTTAGTCTGACGACTTCTACCTGTCCCTTATCTGCCTCATCCCCAGAGAGATCCTCATCCTCATCCTCCTCCACATCCTCGTTCTCGGTTGCGAGGTGAATGAGGTCAGGATCGTCTCGGGTTCCCTCGAGGGGAGGCATGTCTCCTTCTGGATTAGAAGAGCTACGAAGTTTCTCAGCTCTTCTGGCATCATAAGTCTCCAAGAGACCAATCAGAAAGGATGTTGTGGGGTTAGACCCCTGCTGAATCTTCCTGGAGTGACACAACCGTCTCAACTCCTTGAAGCTCAGCACAGTATATCCTGAAGGGATGACCTGTGGAGGGTCAACTGACACAAGGGGAGACCCAGAGTTTCCTCCTTTGTCCGACATACTGTTTCTAGTGTGGTGTAAGTGATGCACCTACCTACACTATGTGTTTACCTACTGTTCCCTTGCTAAGAGTTGTAGCCAAGGTGTGCTAAGCCTTGAGGAGCTACAACAGCTGGTTCAGTAGAACTCAGAGTATTCTAAGCTTTTAGTTATATGTACTAACAGTACTTGTGCGATCTTTCAACAAGATATTCTTAGGATACGTGTGGTAAAACAACAGCAAGCTCAAATCCCAACCGCTGCTCACCAATGTGAGAAGTTGGCCCGATATGCAACGTTCGCTATTCTAGCGACCGCTATGTATCGTTCCAACGACCCTTATGGTGTTTGGTTGTAAGTCAACCTATAGACCAGCTATCCTAGTAGCGTGGATACGAGCAGTCTAAGGCTAAAGACTCGAGAGGGCGTGTTAAGCCAGCTGTTTACCACACATGTACCCCTTGAACACCCAGTGAAAGGACACCACACAAGTGTTATGAAAATAAACAGGATATTTATTAAGAATCACAACAGCCCTGTACTCTTTATGAGGACAGGGTACTAAGCACAAACCAAATCTCTTTAGCAAATACTTCAAGTGCACAATTAACACAAGTGTCCGAGGACACGGAAAGGTTAAGGTCTCGGGCGGACCCGATAAGGCAAGTCGGAAGCGAGGGACTCGGGACCCTAGAGTAAGGAGGCTATGCAGGCACCGAAATGCCGAGTTACCTAGCCACGAGGGCTGCGGCTGCACAAGTCTTACAGGCGTCGGGGTCTTCGCTGACGAGCCAGGAGCCGGAAGAAAGGAGTTGCTGGCCGGCGACCAGTGCTGAATAGTTCGTAGAGATCCAAGCCTGGATCGGAGATTGATGAAACCTGAAAGCAGAGGGGACCAAGTTCGTACTACTAGCCAGTAGTCAGAGGGTACCAGGAAGGCACCGGTTGGCCGTCACCTCGACTAGGTGAGTGGGCGACGCTAGGCTCTGCAGTCTCACGGACCAGGAGGCGTTGTCGGCGACCAGGATGGAGGTGCGAGCTGTCCCACGAAGGATGATGCTGTCGGCGTCGCTGGGCCCAGGATGGGGCAACAAGCCTTGGCAGATCTCAGGGCCACGGGGTGGGCCTAAGATGGCGTCTTGAGTGGACCAGGAGGGTCCGGGGTGCTTCTCGCAAAGATGGAAGCAAGGGCCAGTCTGGAGCAACCAGACCAGCAGTGATGATTCTCGGATGTCGTCACAGAAGGGCACAAGCCAGCGGCGAGTGACCAGACAACGTGCTGAGCAGCGAGCAGAAGGGCCCCACGCAGATCGGGGAGATGCTGGGAGACTGCACTTCGGTGCTAGAGCGGCTCAGGGTCGGGGCTTCTCGGACCCCAGAGCACTCACCAGAGAGTTACCTCGATGGTCGTGCTGGTTTTTAAGAGCGTGCAGGTTCTGATGATGGCCGGCCCCTCGAGGTCTCGTCGCACCCACAGATCACAGCTGAGCTGATGACGTGGGTAGAGGTCAGAGGTGCCAGGGAAGCCGGTTCTCGTCGAGCTGGGCCGTCGGATCCTTGAGGAAGGACTTGCAGCAAACCGCAGAGTTCTTAGTTGGTGCCCGCTGATGCAGGGTGACTACTCCTTAGCCACAAGGGAGAAATCTTGAGAAGAGTCTTGAGTGTCCTTTCGTAGAAAGTAGTTCTTGATTCAAAGATGATCTAATTTGGAAGGGTCCCCGCTCCGGTCTTTATCCTAAAGAAAGGGGTGGGTACATGACTAGGTCCTGCCCTAAGGGTGGGACCAGGAAGGGGGGTAGTTACGCCCCTCTCCCCTGCCGGGCTTTCCCCAGGCCAGGGCTGTCGCCCCTGGAACTGGTTCTAACCGGCAGATGCGTAGTGAGCACCGGGGTGCCACTCCGCAGTCACCTTCTCGCCAAAGCCCTACCTACCCAGAATACACAAACCCTGTCTGGGACGGTGCGAACAGCGCCCTCGACAGGAAACCCTTTGTCCAAGTGCTCCTCGCTGGAAGGACTCCCAGCAGCAGGAGGTCAGACTTGTGTCTGTGGTGGCAGCATCCATTTTGTGGAGCTGAGGCTTCAGTTAACTTTAACCGGGGTTCACAGTTACGTACATGTCGTGTCCCTCTAGAAGGGTGGGATACTAACCTCATCGCCAGAATTGGTGAGAGGGCAGCACCCCGATTCGTATGACACCTTACTCGACATGCTTTGATAACGCGATACCGGAGTTACCGATATGGTACGCGTTATCATGGAACAGCTATTGGGTCTTGATTCCGCAAGCTGCAGCCGGGCTCGGCTCGGGCCTGAACCTAGCTCACACGAGCCCACGCACTCTGCCTTCAGGATTGATAAGGCCTGCCATAGGAGTGACTGATAGGGACTCGGGTGTCCATTGTATGGTTAGATATAGGGCTACTATACCTAAAGCGAAGGGTGGTTACACGTCTTCGCCCCAGCTGTCGTGCAGCCAGTTGTGTCAAATTTAAGAGGCCAGCCAGGGGTGGCATAATACATGCTGCAGCCCCTGGCGGCCCTGGGTACACCTATGCCCTGCGTTACGGGGTCTGATAAGGTGGCCCAGTACCAATTGGTAAATGCACCTAGGGTACATATCGTAATTTAGAAAGAGAACAGCCAGGCTGTGGGTCTGATTAGCAGGCCCACAGCCAGAGAAAGTCGTAAACCAGTGAAACAAAAGCAAAAAATCTGGGTGATCATAGGATTGCAGACCCTACTCTCCTACAGGAAGTACCAAGTGTGGCCAACCCTGTCACATGCTTGTTCTGTACAAAACAGGACAGGAGGTCAAGGCACTAGAAGCCTGCACCAGTCAGTCTTAGTATGTGATTGTTAGAGCAAAGATGTGGTGCAAGGTCCCCGGAACGTGGACCTTCCTCCATCCCCAAAGAGATAGAGAACAAGCTGGCTCAGCACACACCTATCATCATGTACAATTTTCAGAAGTTTACAGCAGTCCACAAAAACCAGTAGTTGAGCTTTAGCCCGGCGCCTGCCAGATAAGTCGAACGAGCCATCGGAGTACTGAAGACACAATCTTGTTTTATTCTTTTATTCTTTTGTTCAAGATTCTTAAAAACACAACACAGATTTCATAGCCAACGCGGTGCGTTTCGTCCCAACGGGACTTCTTCAAGGCTATGAAAATGTTTACAAAACAGACATTAATATATTAGTTTAGAAACACAATGCTTACTATTTGTATTCCTGTTAGGTCGTTACACATGTTCTCGACACTAATGTACATATTTACATAATCATTGAACACTGCCAATTTGTCTAGTTTCATAAGTACAAATTGCTTGCACACGTACTGTTGGGATCTGCAAAGTGTTGTAATTAATCTAACGAACCTCTTGTGTGTTTAGTTGATCCACATAAACATTATCACACAAAATATGATGCTAAAAATAAAGGTACTTGTATGAAGAAAATCTGAAAAAGAATCATATACTTTTGTAAAACAAGAAAAGGATGAGATATATTCTGAAATTCATCAAACACTGAACAGCCCCTAATAAACATCTAATTAACATAAAGTACCCTGCATACCCTAATATTGGCCAAAAATGTCTACCCGACTCCTATGTGTTGTGGACATTGAAGAATATAGAAATGAGCTCTGTAAAAAAAATAAAAAGGTATCAAACTAAAATTATTTCTATAAAATTTGCAGTACCAAGGATAATAGGAGATGATTTACAAGTGCATACATTGGAAAGACAGAATCATTGTACCGATCAAGGTGCAGGCATCACCTGAAACAACGTGCACCATTTTGTGCGTGTTTATAAAAGCCATATGCTTTGCCTCACAACAACACGCACTGGCTTGTGCATTCAGTTTACACTCCATGTTATGCGGGCTGCCCTGGGTCCAAGAAAGGGACCCCTTCAGAGGGCACCCCCCTAAGTACCACATGATGGCACACGAGGCAGCCTCCCAGTGTTTGCGAGCCCCTAAGGGTCCGAATGCCCAAGTCACTTCGGGGCATGAGTGGGCAGGGGGTGAGATACAAATATCTCTCCCATCCACTGGGCATCCTCTTTTTCCCACTGCCCTGATGCAGTTTCCCTCCCTACCGCTTACCCGGCATACAGAGAGGGTGTGGGGGGGTGAGTTTGCCTAACTTATTATTTTGTGTTGAAGGCGGAGTTACAGGCGATCCAGAGGCTGTAAGGTACAGAAGGGTACCCTCTGCAGGAGCACAACAAGAGTGCAAAGGCCAAATAACCCCAGGGAGGTCCTCACGTTGAACCCTGAAAGAGCGACTGCGCCCCGTTAGCACTATGGATGGTTGTGGACCTGAGCAACCGGGGGTTGCCTGGAATGCTCTGGGGGCGTGTGTTATTGGGTTTACTGGTTGTCCAGGCGTTATCCCAGCCCCAAAATCTGTCAAACACCGATTGGCTATGGCCACAGTGTAATTTGGCTCATTAGGGGCTGCCTGCCCTGGGATCGCCCATAAGATAACCCACCATTTTGGCATTTTTATTATGCAAATGAACCTGCAGCAAGTTTTTTTTCCACAAAGATGGTGTCTTGTCTGTTATTTCTCCAGAATATTGCTGTGGGGGGATGGGAAGTGTTGCCGATGTTGGCACTATGACTGTGCCAACTGAACACAACGAAATGTGTATTATCCAAATTGCATTCACAGTGACGATTGCAATTATAATTGCGCAAGTAGCATCCCATATCTTATCATATAGCAACAGGCGCCATTTAGGCTATTCGAAATTACTGTGTGTGTGTCCCCATGTATATCACGGCTGGCAGCCCGCCTGGTGGAGAGCCAGGCAACAACATCCTTTATTAGGTACTGTAGATGATCACACTTTTTCTGTCACAAGCAACGAGGAAAAAGGATGTGAAATGAACACATGTAAGCACGACTGGAAGTGTCAATCAAACTACGGATCATGTGACTCTGTCACCACATATAAATAATAGCACAACAGATCACAATCACACTGTAATATCAGATGGTAATAAACAAAGGTGCATGCCAGGAGACATGGCTTGACGATTTCATGACTCAATTTGCTCAGCTACTTACAAATTGTAAGTGCTCAATAGGACAATCATCATTACTATGTAAAATTCAAAATGAAAATGCAGCAAAAAAACATAAATGTATAATCAAAATCGACAAAGGTGGCTTTAAGACCTCATGCTGTGGCACCGTAACAAAGATTGAGCTATTCTGTAATGGCTTATATCGACTGTAGAAGTAGGAATCAAATCACAGTGTCAGACGACACTCGGGTATCTCAAAGGTAAAAGAATTTAGAGACCTGAAAAGGAATGATTTCATTTGCTGGGTTGTTGTACCAAACCAATGTAACTAAGTTGACACAGCGGTTTGTGTAATCATAATGAGCCTTATTACGGAAAATTGGGCTCCATGAGTGTTCATACTTTTACTACAACATAGACCAGATGGTATACCATATGTGAGAGTCTGTTAATATTTTTCATAGAAAATTATTACATTCGTTGTTAATATTCAAGCCAAATATTACAGCTCTCAAAAAAAATCAATTGTGCTTTCACCTGTCTGAGATAGTTGGTCTTTTCTCCACCCATCTCATTTCTAGCGCCTTGATGTCCTTGGGCTAAGTTAGCGCTTTATACATTTAACATTCATTCATTCACATGCTTTTTCTACGAACACAGCGCCCACGATCAGAGGAATACAGGCGAGTCAACGGAAGATGTGATCCAGTTTCAGAGTTGAGAGCCTGCCCTATGCCGGACATCGCCTATGACTACACAAGACAACTTGTTGGATGGGATCTGCCTCATGGATGCTTGCAGGCGAGTGGCGGCTCGACAGGCAGTGTAGCGATGGGGAAGTCAATCAAAGACACAAGAATCATGGGTAAGTCCAAGACTGATTACCTGCCAAATACCAATGGTTCCCATGTGCCTCTGACTACAGGTAGGAGCGAGGTTCTCGCAGAGGAACGTGGACTCTGCACTGGAGGACCGTACAGGACAGGTCGACAAGATCCGGGGCACAATGTCAGACACGAAAGGTACTTTTGAGAACAAAATTGACACAGTGGTGATCGATGTCAGTCTACTGAAAGCTGACTACAGGAAGTTCTCTAAAAGAGTTACAAAAAAAACGACCTCAGGTTGCCACCATAATGCTCAAGGTATAAGGGATACAATGAAGAGACTGATGGCTAAGGCAATGCATCTCAACAGAGAGCTGAAGATACAGAGGGACGATCCTGGTGCAAAAACATTCTGATCGCTGGGATGCCAGAGATGTGCAGAAATGTCCTTGGAGTATCAGTTGATCAAAAATGTGCATGATAATGCTCCCTCTATCTTCTTGTTAATCAAAGGGGCACATTGGATGCTGGGATTCTGGCCTATCTATGAAGCCCAAACAGGGCCTAAGGTGACCAGTTTACTCAAATACAGAGACGGAGATTGGATCCCACAGGCTGCTGGAACTAATGGCCCATGGTTGGCGGAGTCCAGAAAGGTTCACCTCGCCCCAGGCTGTACCGCCACAGTGAAGAAGGGAAAAAAAGCCATATAATCAGAATAATTATTCCTTGAGGTAAAATCTGGATCAACGGGGAGAACAAAATGCTTTATTATTCCTGGCAAAGCACCGAGTAATTTAAGACTAGATTCCTCTTTTCTTCAGCAGTAATAGAAACTGGCGAATTGAATGTGGTGGGGAAAATTGCAGAGCTCAATGGACAGGATAAAAATCAAATCCCGCTGAAATCCACAAAACTACAAGAAGAACAAGCAGGTGAGGCTGCCAAAGAGAGCGATGGGTGTTCCAAGAAATGACATAGAGAAGCCCGAGCCGTCTCAAGCGGGCATGGACGCGGTCCTGAAGAAAATCCCAGGACAGCAGAGGCCATCTTCAGAACTAGCTTGGTCTCCTAATTGTATCTATGACCCACTTGCCTGATCTTTTACGTGCACGGCTGGGAGGGTCGTTGATCATAATATAATTTCTGAACAAAAATGGAGGGAGGAGTTAGTCATAGATTCTATTTTAAATGATGTTATTTCTTTTGTTCAAAAAGGTTGGACAGATAAGAAACCTTGTTCTGACAGCATGAAACCTTATTGGATCATGCAAAATGAGTTATCAATAGTTGATGGAATATTGTTTCGTGGAACAAGTTCAATTCCTCCAAGCAGCCTTAGGAATGAATTAGTGGATCTAGTGCATACAAATCATGCCGGTCTCACCAAAAGTAAAGAAAGGTTACACATCTCTTACTGGTGGCCTGGTATGGATAAGATGGTTGAACGTGTAGTACGTGTAGTACATGAGTGTATTCCTTGTTTATTGAGTGACAAATATAAGTGTCCACAGGTACAACCCATGGTCATAAGGAGACGTCCCTTTCGACCCGGGCAGGACAATGCTTTAGATGTACTTGGTCCTGTTCATCATGGTGGAGCGTAAACATCTGTTTTGGTGATAATAGACATGCATTCTCGATGGCCGGAGGTGTTTTTTGTCTCCGATAGATTCAGCTCATATTATCAAATGCTTGAAAGAATTATTATTTTGACCGACAATGGTGTCCAGTTCATCTGAAGGGAAATGGAGGATGTTTTATCTTCCAGAGGTGCTGTTCACAAAACTTGCTCTTTGTATCATCCAGAAAGCAATGGAATGATTGAGAGACTTAACAGAGTTCCTAAAGAAACCATTACTTTGGCAAAATCTCTTTCTTTGGATTGGAAAGCCAAAGTTTTGAAGACAGTGGAAGAATACAGATTATCTCCTCCTGGTACAACAGGGAAAGCTCCCTTTATGTTCTTTCATGGTAGGGTTCCCAATACTTTTGTTGAACCTGGCTGGGTCAACAAGTATGAATTAGCCAAGGGTAAAGAATGTGTGTGTGATGGTGGAGAAATTCAAAAAAAGAGAAGAAAACAAAGCCAAAGAAAGGAAAAAGTATTTTGATATGAAAAATGCTGCTAAAAGATCTGTGGTGAACGTTGGTGACTGGATCATGATTAAACGCCCTGGTCTGTGTGGCAAGTCTAATTATACGTTTTTCAAACCTCTCAAGGTTATTAAAGTGTTCAAAAATGCTATTAAAACCCAGGATCATCGCATTTGTAATTTGAACAGGGGGGTGGTTAAAGGAAATGTGGAAGATCTTAAAGTTTCCACTCCTGTTAATTGTTCTCAGAAAAATGCTGATGATAACAATGTTGTAATCAAAACGCGTTGTTCCTCTAGGTCCATAAAGTGTCCTGGTTCTCTTTCTGTCTAAGTGTAATTAATGCTTATGTTGTTGCTGCTGAGGAAGGGAGGCGTGAGATGATGTATCTGTTTAAATGAGATCAGGCTATTGGAATCTTTGTATTCCTGGCATGCTATTGATGTACGGATGTCATATTGGAATTTAAAACATGTCCTTTAGAGCTTGGTATTGCTTCGGTTGACATGCAGTTGAAGCCTTGTCTTGTTTCCTGTTGGATGGGATCTGTTCATTGCAATAAACTTACTTCAACAGCAACTCCTGATTAAATGTATTTTATATGAACTGCTTCAGGGAGGTCCTGGATTTCTTGACCCGCATGGATGGATCCATGTTCCTCTGATTTTAAAGCTCAAGTTTGGAGGCATGCAGGGCTCAGCTTTGAGGGGGACTCTATTTAATATGTACATCTCTCCTCTGACCCCGTTGGTAGAATCTTGTGAGCTATGGATAGTGTCTTACGCTGCAGATAAACAGCTCAATCTCTCTGCTGAGAAGGCTACTTCTGAGTCTCAAGAAGCTTTTAAAGAACTGTCTGGAAGCAGTCTGTGAGTGGATGAGGCCAGTAACCTTCAGAGTAATACTGATAAAGCAGTGCTTGTGCTGTTTGTCGCCCCTTCGCCTCGATGGGAATGGACTGCAGGCTGGAGTGTACTCTCTCTCTCTGCCCCCTGAGGGCTCGGATAAATCTCCATCCGATTATGAGTCCACAGACTGCTGCCCTTGTTTATTTTTTTTACCGAGTTTTATATAGTGCGAACTTGACCTGGTATCGGGTATCAGAGCGCTTTACATGAGCACCAGTTACGTTACATGGGGACACATTCATTTTTGTCAAGCACGGGGAGATGACGTGATTTGCCCAGAATCACAGGATGTTAAGGGTCATTGCAGAGACTGGAACCCGGTTCCCCAGATTCGAGGTCAGCCACCCTAGCCGTTAGGCCACATCCTCCCCCCTTGTTGGCTCATGCTTTGCCCTAATGATAATTTTGACAACATGTAATTTTCTGCTCCCTTTTCATTTGCAGAGAACGGTGATTCCTTCCCCATCGCCTCTTGTGTAGTCTCTGCGCATGCCGCTAGCGTGGGGGGGAGGGGCGGTGCTGGTGATTGCTGCAAAGACTGCTGCAGTTAAGAGTGGGGGGGGTAAGGCCACCACCCCCAAAACTTGTGCCACCTGGGGCAGACCACACCCTGGACGCCCCCTAGCAACGCCAAAGGCTTCATTGGCTGCCGATCAGGGCGCGGATCCTCTTTCAATCCTCAGTTCTGTCCTACGGAGCCTTTTATGGCTCGGGCCCCCATTAACTCCCGATAGATGAAGCCATTACCGCCGTTGCCAGAAGCCTTCACTCCTCTGAGGCAGGGCTTCTTGTTTCCTGAGAATCAAATGCAGGCAGCATGGAGGTCCCCCTTCTCCTATCCTGCAGCTCAATCCTGGAAATGTCCCCTGCTGCTGCATCTACATAAGATCCGGGTAGAAGGTCAACTCAGAAAGTCCCTAAGACCTGGCTGTTTTGGGGCTGTCTTTCTTCTGAGCATGGTTAGTTACTATGGTTGAGGTGGAGCGGATGCAGCTTTTTTATAGCGCCAGAACACTGCTTGGAGTCGCTGTGAGCTTTGGACATTATTGATTGATCACCGGCAAACGAAGGGTCACTTTTGAAACTATTTTAGTGGGGGGCTGCTGCACTCCTGTAGCCCCCCAGAATTCTCTTCTACTGCGTTGGTAATGTCCCAACCCATCTGGGGATCACAGATGGGAAAAAGAGCTTTGGCAAACACAGTCCTGCAGGGCATTATGGGCCGCTCGCTCTGAGGCACATGCATCTTTGATGTGCTGCCATGGCTGTGGCTCCTCTTTGCGCATAGGTCTTTGCGCTCCATGTCTTCTGGCTGCTTTAGCCTTTCTTTCTTCTTGGGGGTGCCCGGTCCCACCTGGGACACCCCAATGTTCTCTTTAGTAAAGGTGCCTGCTACCCACTCCCAGCTCTTGTCTTGCAGGGAGGGGCCAGCACTTGAATCCTCCCTGCTGGCTCCATGTGGGCGGATCAGTGGTGGGGGTCCCTCTCCCCCAGACACCGGCGCGGGGAGCTTGGCGAGCCCTCCACCAATGTGGGTTGTGATATTCCTCTCTACTCATAGGTGGTCCAGGGGTGGGGTCCCGGGCTTCTTCCTTGCATTGTGGGGGTTGGGGTCTATGCAAAGGCACTCCCCCTCCTTTTCTTGGCTTTCTGTCCGGGGACCGTTCCTTCATCTTTTGGGCTCAGGGACAGGGCCCCCTTTCTTAATATGCAAGTCCGGGTGATGAGGTTGCAGGGCCACACATGTCTGCGGGGAGGGGTCCCAAGCATGCCCCCTCCTTGATCATATAATATTATTAAAGCTTGCATCGACCTCTTGGCAGTGGCCCACCTGGGGTTATTTTTTAAGCACTCCATCGCTCAAGCTGGGGGTTAGAGGTCAAATGCTTTCCCCTTCAATCTCTAAAGCTCCATTGGGCCGGGTTTGCTTGATGCTATTTGGCTCCTGGAGGTGAGCCCACCCACCTGGAGCCTTTCAGCCGCCCCCTGGCCCCTGAGTGGCAGACTGTGCAGGGAGCTGCTTCCACTGGTTCCTTCTGCCAGGTTTTCTCTTTGCCTTTGTTTCTGGTCCTCCTCACCTCCGTTTGGGGCACAGAAGTGCAGGTCTTCTCCCAGATGATCATTAGAGGGCATAAGAGACCCAGAATCACTTGCCCCCTCGGTCCTGGGCTCAGCTGTAGGCAGAATCCTTGGTCCATTGTGGCCTCAGGGTCCTGTCCTTCCAGCTGTCTTTCCTGTTGCTGACATCCAATGCCAGTGTCCAACTCTCCATCCCTCCCTTGTGCACAAGCTATTAAGTGGGGGGCATGAGTTCTAAGCTCCAGGCATCCCTGGCCCATCACCCCTCCAGCCCTGCCCCAACTTTCCTGCACAGCATGCTGGGACATTGCACGCTAGCGCTGTGAAGTGGTCTCTGCGCTTGTCTTCCAGGGAGCTTCAGCTTCACCCAGCTCACGTCATAGGCAGGGATTTTCCACCAAAACTTCAACGTGGTACCTCCAAACATGACTTCTCCAGCAGTGTGCGCACTTGAGGACTGTGGTGGTTTTGCAAGGTACAAATACATGGGGAAAGCCAGTTATTTATAAGATAAATCCTAGGGGGGGGCAAGGGAATCTAACTCATGGTATTTACATTTCAGGAACTGGGTTTAAATATTTAGGTATTGATAACCCTAGAAGCAGACCTGCTCCTGGAGGGGGACCCTGACATGTTGCTAAGTGGCTTTCATAGGGATATAGCAGGTAGCAACCCTGACACTAACCATACTGGGAAGGGTTTCTGTTCCCACAATGATCCACTTGCCCAGAATTTATAGGTAGAGCAAAAAAGGCTCATCCTGACACCGGATATGGTTTTTCTTTGAGTTGTGCATTCTGCTGTGGTACGAAGGTACCCAAGGATAGAGCTGAAGCAATAGCGTTACGAAACCTAGGTGCTAGTACTAGGCTTCCTTGAATGAGTGAACCTCCTCCCTCAGCAGTGACCCCACAGAAAGATTGAGCTTGAATGGAAACACCAACCTGGGTGTGCACTATGTACGGGAGAGGGTCGAAAATGCTACTAACCCCTACATAAATGAGCCTCAAGGTCTGGGAGAGAGCGACAGATGGACTGGGGTAGAAGAGCAAAGCTGGAGCGGAAACACAACATGAACCGGATCACGTTGAAAGAGGGGCACAAGCTAGAAGGGTGTGAGAAGTTGGCCCGGCATATGCTGTCCACTATTCAAGTGAGCAACTTGCACCAGTCCAAATGACCCTTATTGATAGTAGGTTTAAAGCCAACCTATCAAGAAAGCTATCCTAGTGGTAGCTAAGGAGAGCAGCCTTCAGGCTAAGTCTTGAAGGAATGTAAAGCGGCTCGTTTTACCAGTCTATAATCTCTTGAATGACCAAAAGAAAGGAGAACCATACCAGGTATATATATAAAATTATGTATTTATTCTAAACACTTACCTCTAGTCTCTTTAAGAGGCTAGAGGCAAAAGAACATTCAGTAAACTCAATAACACACAGTAAATTAGCACAACATACGTTGAGCCCTAGGGGCGTACCAAACCATATATTAAGAAAGTGGTATAAGTACAGTGACATGCATAGATACAAGGCCTAGAGCCTGTAGAACCGCTGGGGCCACCAGGAACCACCCAAGGTAGTGACACAGGGGACCCACCGGGGACGCGTGTAGTGTGAGAACACAGCTATGAATCGCCGTTGGCTTCTCTGGGGAAAATTGCGGTTGGAAATTTAAAGATTAATGACACTTAGGAGAGGACTTTGGGCAAACTCCGTTAGACTTAAGGGGTTGTAGAGCCAACACCCACAGGATCAATGGAGTACTCGAGTTACCTCACCCAGGGAAGTTGGGTGCATAGGTGTCTTTTGGTGTCGGAAATCGTCATTGATTTCAATGGTGATCTGCTGCAAAGTGCTGCTGCCATCAAAAGAAAAGTGTCAGGGTTGATCCAAGCCTGGATCAAAGATGAGAGGAACCTGAAAGCAGAGGGGAGAGAGTCTGGGTCACTTGCCAGTGATAGACGAATGCCCACCGATGTTGGATGTTTTCAGTTTGAAGAGGTGAAGCTTGCCTCTGCAGCCACGAGGACCAGGAGATGTCAACAACAACCAGGGGCTGCATTCTATCTGGCCCATGAAGGAAGTCGAGTGCTCCGGTGTCGGTGCCCAGATAGGACCCAACTAGGCTTGGCAACAGCAACCCATGCAAGAAGAGAAAAGATGCCTTGGTGTGGGCCAGCAAGGTCCGAGGGGCTCACCAAGTGGTGGAAAGTCAGGGCACGTCCGAAGCAACTAGTTAAACCCAATGAAAGTCAAAGTTGCCTTCTCAGGGACCCACCAGTCGAAGGACCAGGAATCGCAAAGGTAACTCAAGCGGAAACACAAAGGGCCAGCTCACAGAACACTTGTGTAGTGTAGGAAAGTAATCTTTGGTGGAAAAGGTCCTCGGGGTCTGGGCTACAAGAAACCTAATGCACAGCATCAAGGAACATACAGAAGCTAATGCATTTGCAAATGTGCACGATGTCCAGGAGTTCCGGTTCCACGGTACCCACGAAGGCTACGGGTATCGGCTTTGCTTGGAACTCAGGTCCACCTTGGGGAAGACTGAAAGTCCACCTTCTGAGTTGCAAATACATCGGAGTTTGGCGGGAGCTTTGGAGATGCCAACCGGTCAGATGCGTCTTTGGTGCCTCCCAAGCAAGGGAGTAACTCCTTTACACCAAGGGAGATTCTTCAGTCATCCAGCGTTGTGCAGATCATCGAAGTTCTAGGATTCAGTATCAGAGTTTCATCCAGGTGTTATCTAAAGTCCTGTAGTCATGGGATTCCTTTCTTATACCGAAGGAAGGGGTTGGACATACTCTGGGGACCCACCTGTGGGAGGCTTTGGAAAGAGTGGTGGCTACACCCATTTCCTTTGTCCAGTTTCACACCAGAGCAGGTGCTGGTAGCCACTGTAACTGGTTTGACAGGGATATGCAAAGGGACACCAAATGTGCCCCCAGTGCAGACTTCAAAGCACTCTTGGAGTGCACCCACCAGCCCAATACACTAAAGACTGTCTGGGCGGTGGTTACACCTCCCTGTGACAGGAAGCCTATTGTCCAGCCCTCCCCTGATGGAGTTTCATCCAGCCGCATGAGGCCAGACTTGGGTCTGTGGCATCCATTTTGGGATGCCAGGGCTCTTTTATATTGGTACCTCGTGTACCGATGTGGACAAGTCTCTCCCTCTGAAAGGGTGGAATCATACACCCGCCGCCAGGACTGGCGGGGGGTGGGGGGTATGATTCCAAAGTGTTTGACACGAAACACGACATGTTTCCATGCAGCCATTCCAAAGTTAGCATTTACCCCAAGGTTATAATGCACTTAAGAGTATATGGTCTGTCTGCATCACAAAACAGCCCCAGAGAATAAATTCAGAAGGCTCAGGTGGGCCCTGTTCATGCATGGGCACCCTCTCACACAAAACCCAGCACCCTGCCTTCAGGATTGATAAGGCCTGCCATAGGAGTGACTGATAGGTTTATATGTGTAGTGATTTAAGGTATATATAGGTAATCTATATCTAAGTAAGGGGTGCATGCACCACTTTACCCAGGCTGCAATAGCAGTTCTGTGGTGTCATTTTAGAAGGCTTCCCAGAGGTGGCATAATACATGCTGCAGCCCCTTGTAGGCCTCTGGGGTACCTATGCCCTGGGTACCTAAGGTACCATATACTAGGGACTCATAAGGGTACCCCAGAATCCAAACTGGATTGTACTTAAAGCACTTGGAATAATATTAGAGAGAAAGCAGCTAGGCTGAGGTCCTGGATAGCAGGGCCCCCAGCCAGATTAAAGTCGAAAAACAATGAAACATCAGCAAAAAGTGGGGATAACATAGTAAGCAGATCCTACTCTCATACAAAGGGTCCAAACAATGGGACCTCACAAGGCATTCTAAAACAGGTGACTTGGAAGGAGATGGAAGCATTAAAACCTCCCAGGTGTAGCAAGAATGCACGATGTACAAATACACACAGCCAAGACACAGCTCAGACATATACATACACACAGCTCATACATGCTCTACAGCTCAAAGGAATTCACTGCTCAGACTGTTTCCCAATAGAGACTGATTCTTATCGGGTGACTGGTGTAGGAAAGTGGGTTTCTGTTGCAGTAACTCCCCCACTTTTTGCCAGACTACTGATGCACTTTTCCTTGGTGTGCCCTGGGTCCCTGCCAATCAGGTTCCCAGGGCCTGTGTTCTTTCCCCAAAACTTACCCAATGGTCATCTCTGACCACAGGTCAGCCCCTGGTAAATGGTATCACAGGTACCCAGGACACTGTGACGAAGAAGGCTAGTGGTGAGGGTACAGGTGCATGAGCCCTGTACCCTACAGTGTCTAAAGTCAATTCTTAGGCATTGTAAGTGCAGTGCTGCCATTAGGAGTATATGGTGCTGTGAGTTTGTCTTTACAAACTCTACAGCAGCATAATGGCTACACTGAAGACTGAGAAGTTTGATATCAAACTTCTCGGCACATTAAACCCACACTGATGCCACTGTGGGATTTAATGAAAAATGCACACCTAGGGCATCTCACCTCTAGTGTCCAGGCTGGGCAGCTGCTTTCAGCTGCTACCACCAGACATGTTTCTGGACCCCTGAGTCGAGAGCTTGCTGCTCTCAGGGGCCTGAAACAATGCACATCCTGGGACGAGGTGCCAAGCCTCCTCCCCCAGGATGGGCAGGGTTCATGAAGGGGAAGCTTCAGAGGCATGCCGCCTTTTTGAGCCTCTCCAGATTATGTGCTGCTTTCAGCAACTGTCCCGACTTGTTCTACCCCCCACTTTGGGCAGGAGAATTGGCGGGAAAAACAAGTGAGAAAGAGAGGTGTGCCACCTCTGCCATCTCCACCCCTCAGGTGGGGGAAGCGAGGTGAAGCACAACCTCGAGTCCCTGCCATCTTGAGGATGGAGGTACTCAGCCAACTAGGGACAGGCTCATGCCCCTCCCACTGGAGGGTGGCATAATTGGGGTTGTACCCACCCCAGGGAAGGGACCCATTGGTCCCTGCCTTTTACCTATCTGTAACGCCCCTAAATCTAGTATTTACGGGCACCCCTGAACCTTGCTTCCTCAGATCCAGAAATGACAAGAAAAAAGATAAGAAGAAGGACAGAAGAGCAATGCTGAGCTAACAAGAGGACAACACCCACTGACTTGGCCCCAGCCCTACAGGCCTGTCTCCCCTAAAAGCTGCTCCTGCGCAATCCCGGTGAGTCCTGAAGCCAGTAACCTCAAAAACTCCGGAGGATCTGCCTGCCTTCACTTCCCAAGACTGCTTCTCCCGTGAACACCGAATTTGTTCAACTGCAACCTCTGGCATCAGCCGGAACCCGCAAATCCAGCCCACTCTGCACCACCGAACCGGCCCGAGCTCGAGTGGAAAAACACCACGAAGAGGTCACCCTGGAAATCCTGACCCGTGATCCGGGGACCCCTGACCTACCCCGAGCCTCCAGCCAACGCCTGCAGCCTGAATCCAGAAGGCCTCCATAACCACAATCATGAGTTGGTAAGAAGATCCGACCCCAAAAGACACCCCTGCACCTGATGCCCCATGGCCTTGTGTGCCCAAACCAACTGTGCCTAACCAATCCCTAACTTCCTAACTTAAGTCTTCAAGTGGTGGTTGCACCCAGAAGTCCTTTGTCTCTCTGCCTGCAGTGCTTTTGCAAACCAGAGGTTCTTCATTGGAAACAACAAGGGCATCCAAACTCGAAACAGAACACTGCACCCGGCCGTCCAGTGCGGCTGAGGGTGCACCTTTGGTGCTAATTTGTTTCCCCATTTGCCCTGAGCTAAAGTCCAGGAACTTTGCTCCCACAACCCAGTGACCTGCTTGCCAGTAGCCACCAACCGGAGGCCCACTATCCCCCGTTGGATAACATTGGGCCTCAAAACTTTGCACTAAGCGTGGGCGGAAAATCCGTTCCGCTCGCGGATTTTGCGGATTTTCGGGAAATCCGCAATCCGCGAGATTTGCGGATTTCCCGCAAAATCCGCAAATTCGCACGCAGCGGATTTTTTTGGCGGCGCGCGGCGTTGGTGATACAATTTTTGCGGCGCGCGGCGTTTATCATCGTTTGCCGAGTTGTTTTTTTCGATAGTTTGCGAGTGCTGCGCCATTTTGGATCTTGCTGTGTGATCCCGCGGGAATTGGCGAGCGCGATTACGTCATCGCGGCTTGCCAGCGAGAGTTTGTCAACGCGAGTACGGCGAGATCACGTCTCGCGGTACTTCGCAAATTGCGAGATTTGAGATGCGGCGCGCGAAAATATAAATTTGCAATTCTGCACAAGAAATCCACCAGCAAGCAGCATAAACCTTCTAGAAATGATGATTTTTATGTGAATAACTCCTTAGTTTGACATTTGCCTGCACTTTTTTAGCGAGGAGTCCATTTTGGGGAGGGGGGCAGGGGGGTGGGAGGAAGGAAGTGCCCCATAGTCTTCAACTTCCTGTTCCTGTTCAGCAGGCTCCTCCCAGTGCTTTGTCCATCTCCTGGTCACTTTTCATTCGGATGTGGACCTGGAAGGATTACCTTTTGTGGATGCTGCTGGATCTTTGGATTTGAGGCCTTTTTGACTTTCTTTGGATCACTGTTGGATTAGAAATTTTACAAGTAAGTTTGTTTGGGGCATTACAGTTGCTGCAACTAAAATTTTGGGATTTTCGATTTTTTTGCTGTTTTGGGGCCTTTTCCCAGGGGTACTCAGTGGTGGGTGGACTGATTCTTTCTGTGGGTTGTCTTGAATTTAAACATCATGGAGGCCATAGATGAATTGGGATTGTGCTGATTTTTCTGTGTTTTTCGATTTTTTTTTTTTGTAAAATTTTGTGTTTTTCGATTTTTGACCTGTTGTTGGGGCCTTGACCAGGGGTAGTGAGTGGTGCATGGGGCCTAGTCTTTCTGTGGGCTGTCTTGAATTTAAACATCATGGATGGAATGGGATTGTGCTGATTTTGCAGTGTTTTTCGATTTTTGGGGGTGTTCATGGGGAGGGACATGCCATGTGGCTGGTGGCCATTTTGAGTGCAGCTACAGGCACTGGCCATGTGCTGGCAGGCAAGTGGCCATTTTAAATGCAGGCTTTGTTGTTAGGCCTCCAACCATTTTGCCTACTTTTCAACCTTTATTTATGCCAGGGGTAGTGAGTCTTGCATGGGCCTAGTATTTCTGTGGGTTGTCTTGAATTTAAACATCATGGAGGCCATAGATGAATTGGGATTGTGCTGATTTTTCTGTGTTTTTCGATTTTTTTTTTTTGTAAAATTTTGTGTTTTTCGATTTTTGACCTGTTGTTGGGGCCTTGACCAGGGGTAGTGAGTGGTGCATGGGGCCTAGTCTTTCTGTGGGCTGTCTTGAATTTAAACATCATGGATGGAATGGGATTGTGCTGATTTTGCAGTGTTTTTCGATTTTTGGGGGTGTTCATGGGGAGGGACATGCCATGTGGCTGGTGGCCATTTTGAGTGCAGCTACAGGCACTTGCCATGTGCTGGCAGGCAAGTGGCCATTTTGAATGCAGGCTTTGTTGTTAGGCCTCCAACCATTTTGCCTACTTTTCAACCTTTATTTATGCCAGGGGTAGTGAGTCTTGCATGGGCCTAGTATTTCTGTGGGTTGTCTTGAATTTAAACATCATGGAGGCCATAGATGAATTGGGATTGTGCTGATTTTTCTGTGTTTTTCGATTTTTTTTTTTTGTACAATTTTGTGTTTTTCGATTTTTGACCTGTTGTTGGGGCCTTGACCAGGGGTAGTGAGTGGTGCATGGGGCCTAGTCTTTCTGTGGGCTGTCTTGAATTTAAACATCATGGATGGAATGGGATTGTGCTGATTTTGCAGTGTTTTTCGATTTTTGGGGGTGTTCATGGGGAGGGACATGCCATGTGGCTGGTGGCCATTTTGAGTGCAGCTACAGGCACTGGCCATGTGCTGGCAGGCAAGTGGCCATTTTGAATGCAGGCTTTGTTGTTAGGCCTCCAACCATTTTGCCTACTTTTCAACCTTTATTTATGCCAGGGGTAGTGAGTCTTGCATGGGCCTAGTATTTCTGTGGGTTGTCTTGAATTTAAACATCATGGAGGCCATAGATGAATTGGGATTGTGCTGATTTTTCTGTGTTTTTCGATTTTTTTTTGTGTAAAATTTTGTGTTTTTCGATTTTTGACCTGTTGTTGGGGCCTTGACCAGGGGTAGTGAGTGGTGCATGGGGCCTAGTCTTTCTGTGGGCTGTCTTGAATTTAAACATCATGGATGGAATGGGATTGTGCTGATTTTGCAGTGTTTTTCGATTTTTGGGGGTGTTCATGGGGAGGGACATGCCATGTGGCTGGTGGCCATTTTGAGTGCAGCTACAGGCACTGGCCATGTGCTGGCAGGCAAGTGGCCATTTTGAATGCAGGCTTTGTTGTTAGGCCTCCAACCATTTTGCCTACTTTTCAACCTTTATTTATGCCAGGGGTAGTGAGTCTTGCATGGGCCTAGTATTTCTGTGGGTTGTCTTGAATTTAAACATCATGGAGGCCATAGATGAATTGGGATTGTGCTGATTTTTCTGTGTTTTTCGATTTTTTTTTGTGTAAAATTTTGTGTTTTTCGATTTTTGACCTGTTGTTGGGGCCTTGACCAGGGGTAGTGAGTGGTGCATGGGGCCTAGTCTTTCTGTGGGCTGTCTTGAATTTAAACATCATGGATGGAATGGGATTGTGCTGATTTTGCAGTGTTTTTCGATTTTTGGGGGTGTTCATGGGGAGGGACATGCCATGTGGCTGGTGGCCATTTTGAGTGCAGCTACAGGCACTGGCCATGTGCTGGCAGGCAAGTGGCCATTTTGAATGCAGGCTTTGTTGTTAGGCCTCCAACCATTTTGCCTACTTTTCAACCTTTATTTATGCCAGGGGTAGTGAGTCTTGCATGGGCCTAGTATTTCTGTGGGTTGTCTTGAATTTAAACATCATGGAGGCCATAGATGAATTGGGATTGTGCTGATTTTTCTGTGTTTTTCGAATTTTTTTTTTTGTACAATTTTGTGTTTTTCGATTTTTGACCTGTTGGGGCCTTTTCACCAGGGGTATTTGAGTCTAGCATGGGCCTAGTCTTTCTGTGGGCTGTCTTGAATTTAAACATCATGGAGGCCATGGATGGAATAGGATTGTGCTGATTTAGCAGTGTTTTTCGATTTTTGGGGGTGTTCATGGGGAGGGACATGCCATGTGGCTGGTGGCCATTTTGAGTGCAGCTACAGGCACTGGCCATGTGCTTGGCAGGCAAGTGGCCATTTTGAATGCAGGCTTTGTTGTTAGGCCTCCAACCATTTTGCCTACTTTTCAACCTTTATTTATGCCCAGGGGTAGTGAGTCTTGCATGGGCCTAGTCTTTCTGTGGGTTGTCTTGAATTTAAACATTATGGAGGGCATGGATGGATTGGGATTGTGCTGATTTTGCAGTGTTTTTCGATTTTTTTGTGCTCTATAACTGAACTGATGTTCCTCTGTCTTCCATTTTTTTTAGGTGCACAAGACTCAAGAGAACCACCAGTGCCAGGAAGAAGTCCTGCAGCGGTGTGTGTGTGCAGCATAACGTCACGCGACGTCACGTCTGGCCTCAGACAACTCTACAATTCGTGCAACTGCGGCCTGCTGTCTGACCTGCTCTGAAGAAGATGGCCCCGCCCCCAAAGAAAGTTCTCCGTAGCTCCTCTAGCAAGAAAGTTGCTAGTAAGGAGCAGAAGAAGCAAGTTACCAAGGAGGCTGGTGTGTCACCCGCCACTTTTTTTGGGAGCAAAAGAAAAAGTACGCCTGCAGCAGCAGGATCTGCTGGGGACCAACCTGAGAGCAGCACCCCTGCTCCATTGGGTTCAGTGCCTCCACCACCACGCCAACTTAAGTCAAAGCCCTTGAGTGCTTCAGAGGCAGTCAGTGTACTTCTCCAATCACCATCGACCAGTGATGTTGGCTCATCGCAAGAAAGTAGCAGCAATGTCCCTGAATCAACACAGGTTGTTGTAACTCATCTGACAAGTGTTGAACAACCACAGCCGCAACAACAACACCATGTGCAAGTACACGCCCAAGTACATGTGGAAGGAGAGGCAGCAAAAGGAGATGCGCAAGCAAAGGTGCATGGACGTTCACAAGTGCCCACAATAGTTGTTCCTCCCGAAGTAGGGGCACATTTGGAAATCGACAATGAAGCTGAGGTATCATTGGAAGCCACTCCTCCTGATGATCATTCATTGTCTTCCACATCCCTAGCAAGGAAAAGATCAAGGGGGGTGTCTACATCTTCTTCAAGCCCACCTCGTTCTGGTGCAAGTGATCTGTCTTGGGAACCACGACAACTGCGGTCTGACAGTGAGGCAGAGGCACACCATGATCTGCCACCGGTACCTAAGCGTAAAAGGAAGGTCGTCCAAAAACTCAAACCTATGGAGTGTGATGAGGCTCAACAAGAAGTGACAGATACTGCTGGTGATGAAGCCTCTCACGATGACGACGAGGCAGTCATCACAAAGGTCACTGCAGCCCCACCGGGCATGCAGCAAAGAGACATTTTGACCCTATCCCGAGAAGCTGCTGAGCGTGATGATGATGTCGGCGAGGAGGCAATGGAAATGGAATCATTAGATTTGGAGTTAAGTAGTACACCAAAACCTACCGCTTCCATATTTCTTCCTCGCAAGAAGGTACCCACCTCGTCCTCGACCTCAATTCGTGGTGGTGAAAGTGCAAAACGTACTGAAGTTCGGCAATCCACATCCTCCACTTCATCTGTCATTAGCAGCAGGACCACCACCACCAGTATCGACGCCTCCTCCGGCGGCGGCCCCCGAAGACATTTCAAGTCTCCAGTTTGGGACTTCTTTAGTGTTTGCCCAAAAAAGGCAAACGTAGCCATTTGTAGCCTTTGTAAGCTTCGATATAGTCGTGGTAAGCTTGGTTCTAACTATGGTACCGGAGGCCAGAGAGGTCATCTTGAGAGAAGGCACCCTCTCGAATGGTTTCCGCACCTAGAGGCGGTCAAGAAAGCCGGAATTGCACGTAATGAAAACGTTGATTTGTCATCTGCTGATGACGAGGAGGTAGAAGAAGACGATCCAAACACTTCACTTACACCCAGTTCCCATGTCAGCAGCACACCCCATGGGAGCCACACTAAGAGTGTGGGAGAGAGTGAGACATCAATGCGGAAAAGTTCATCAGCGAGCGTAACTGGGTCGAAGAGATCATCATCCCGTAAATCATTGGTCCAGGGCAACATTAAAAAGATGTTGTTTACAGAAGCGCAATATGAACGCAACCACCCAATGACCCGTCTGTATAACACTAAGCTGGCTAAAATGCTAGCTCTGGACCTTCTCCCTTTTTCTTTTGTCGAAGGGGTTGGTTTTCTAGAATTAGTGGCAGTGCTCTGCCCTAAATGGAAGGTTCCTAGCCGGTTCTATTTTGCCCGAGTTGCGGTTCCAGCACTACATGAAGATGTTCTGAAGGCGATTGGGGCAGCTTTGCAGAAGAGTGCTGTTCACACTATACATCTGACAACAGACATGTGGACCAGTGGCGCAGGCGCTGATTACATGTGCATCACTGCACACTGGGTCTCTTTTTCAGGGGCTAAAGCAAAGCTAAACTCAGGTGTTGACACTAACACTGTTTTTAAAGGTGCTCGGAAACATGCAACACTAGCCATGTTTGGTTTGGAGAAACGTCACACAGCAGAAAACATTTTGGATGTCTTTAACACAAAGGTCCTTAACTGTCTGTCCCCACTAAAACGCAAGGTTGGTTATGTTTCCACGGACAATGGCTCCAATATAGTTAAGGCCATGAGGGACGGTTACTATTTCAGAGTGCCGTGTTTGGCGCACTGTATAAACCTGGTTGTCCAAAAATTCTTGGGTAATAAAGACAGTGCAGCGTGCAGTGTATTGGAGAACTGCCGAAAAATTTGCAAGCATTTCAGGCATTCTTTTAAGGCCCGCAAGCAGCTGAGGAGCATGCTATATCAATGTCAAATGCCAGTGAAAGCACTCATCCAGGAGGTGGTAACACGTTGGAACTCAACCTTCTACATGCTTGAGCGTCTGTATGAGCAGTATACGCAACTCGATCAATATTTCTTGAAAGAGGGTATAGAGGAGCTGAGGATGGGTGGGCCGCAATGGAACATAGTTGAAAGCCTAACACGCATGCTTCGTCCTTTTGAGGTCTTCACGCGTGCAGTCAGCAAGGAGGACTCTAATTTGGGAAAAGCTATCCCATTGTTGTACATGCTGGAGGACCAACTGAAGGAGGTGTGTTCTGTGTTTCGAAAAGATGACAAAAAGAAAGGCTCTTCTTTGCTTCTGGCTGAGCAATTATTAGAGCTCCTACAAGGTGATGAACGTCTTCAAAAGATCCACTCAGAACAGCATTACATTTGTGCTACTATTCTGGATCCACGCTACAAAAAGGCGCTGGCAGGCAGAGCATTCTTTGCTTTTGCTGATGAAGATGTTACAAAGTACAAACGTTGGCTAGCCTTGTCAGCCAAGAAGTTTGAAACAGAACGGCTGGAAATTGAAGGAAATGGCAGTACATCAGCAGGCCATCCCCAGTCAAAACAATCCACTTCTGCACCTGTGGCTGTGGCACAAGTGACCTCTCAGCCGTTAAAGACACCGGCAACCGCATCATCTGCACGAAAGACAGCAGAAACATTGGAGGCTGAAGAGGATTGGCTAGCTCTGCGTGGGTTTGGTTCTCAAAAGGCCAGAGGCACAGCAAGAGCTACGCAAAGTGGAGGAACCTTGGAGGAGGACCTTGAGTCGATGGTGAAGGACTATCTGAATGACTCCACAGAGGTCTATGTTAATTCTGACCCATTGGCGTATTGGCATGGGAAAAAAGAATTGTGGCCACAGCTCACCAACCTGGCTTTAAACTACTTGTCTTGCCCACTCGCAAGTGTGTCTTCTGAACGGGTTTTCAGTGCGGCTGGTGGGATTGTAACTCCCAAACGGAGCCGCCTCTCGCCCAAAAATGTGGAGAGGTTAACAATGATCAAGATGAATCAGCACCTCATACCACCAGATATAAGAGTACGAGAGAGCGTGCCGGATGAAGAGGAGGTGGCCAGCACCATAGATGAGGGAATTTCTACTCTGTCAGGTGGCACTGACCTCACCCGGGCTGAATTCGCAGAGTATGATGACGAAGCCTTATTCTTATTCCTGGACCGTGATTCCGACTTCGAGCCCTGAAAATGAGACAACGAATCAATAACTTTCTTTTTCATCCTTATTCACTTTTATTCCTGTGTGTCTGTCTTTCTTTGTTGTGCACAGTTAATATAATTCAAACTTTAATCAGATTATCACAAAGACAAGCCCATCAGCAGAACTGTCTTCACTTGTTTGCTAATTTATTTGAAGGTGCCGCAGTCTGCATTCCTCAGGTTCACAAGTTCAGAAGAACATGCTCCTCTATCCTCCTCCTCCAGACTCCTATTTCCATCAAAGCAGAGGGCTGGTTTACGCCCAATGAAGAAAGACTCAGCACTTGTGGGGGTGTTGTTCTACCTCTTTGCAGGTGAGTTGACGGGTCTGGGGCCATTGCTGGGAAGCACTAAAAGTGGTTTGTGCCAAATCCGAGGCGGAAATTTTTTTGTGTTTTTGATGACTTGCTTGCCTTTGAGGTGCTCTTAGGGGGGGTTCCGTCTGTTTGTGGGTGAGTTTCATGGTCTGAGAGCATTGCTGGGACACTCTAATCTTGATTGCATTTGCTTTTCAGGAAATCCGTCGTGCCAACCCCGACTTATGGCCTAGCTACGCAGCGCGTTTGGACCGAAGGCCCAGAAATATTGCAAGTATGAGATTTTGCTTTTGGCCTGTTTGGGGGTGTTATGCTTCTTGGCGGGTGGGTTGCCGGGTCTTGGGGCATTCCTGGGAAGGTCTAATACCGGGTAGAAGTGGTTGGGACAAAATCCAGGCCGATTTTTTTTTGGGCTATTTCAGACATTTTGCTCTATGTAGCGTTTTCGGGGGCCTGTTTGGGGGGCTTGCTGGTGTTTGCGGGTGAGTTTCGTGGTCTGGGAGCACTGCTGGGACACTCTAATCTTGATTGCATTTGCTTTTCAGGAAATCCGTCGTGCCAACCCCGACTTATGGCCTAGCTACGCAGCGCGTTTGGACCGAAGGCCCAGAAATATTGCAAGTATGAGATTTTGCTTTTGGCCTGTTTGGGGGTGTTATGCTTCTTGGCGGGTGGGTTGCCGGGTCTTGGGGCATTCCTGGGAAGGTCTAATACCGGGTAGAAGTGGTTGGGACAAAATCCAGGCCGATTTTTTTTTGGGCTATTTCAGACATTTTGCTCTATGTAGCGTTTTCGGGGGCCTGTTTGGGGGGCTTGCTGGTGTTTGCGGGTGAGTTTCGTGGTCTGGGAGCACTGCTGGCTATATATACTTTACTTTGCAAGAGGTTTGAAGCAAATCCATGGTGGCTGAGGGGACTTAGGGCCTAGCTGCAGAGCGCGCGCGGAGTGATTTGGGAAATTTGTGAAAAAGTGACTAAGTCCCCATTTTTGTACTTTTGCTCTTTGGCTGTTTGGGGGTCTTCTACTCGTTTTCTCCTGGGTTGACGGCTCTGGGGCCATTGCTGGGAAGCTCTAATACCGGATAAAAGTGTTTTGGACCAAATCCCAGGCGGAATTTTTTTTGTGTTTTTGATGACTTGCTTGCCTTTGAGGTGCTCTTAGGGGGGGTTCCGTCTGTTTGCGGGTGAGTTTCGTGGTCTGGGAGCACTGCTGGGACACTCTAATCTTGATTGCATTTGCTTTTCAGGAAATCCGTCGTGCCAACCCCGACTTATGGCCTAGCTACGCAGCGCGTTTGGACCGAAGGCCCAGAAATATTGCAAGTATGAGATTTTTCTTTTGGCCTGTTTGGGGGTGTTATGCTTCTTGGCGGGTGGGTTGCCGGGTCTTGGGGCATTCCTGGGAAGGTCTAATACCGGGTAGAAGTGGTTGGGACAAAATCCGCGCGGAAAAGCCTTTAGTTTTGGCACTTTTTGTAACTTAGGGTTCGTTAGGGTTAGCCCTAGCACCAGGATTGCATGTGTATCGGGGTGTTCTAGATTTTTCAAACTGAGTTCTGGGGTCTTAGAGCACTCGTGAGAATGTGTAATTTTGGTTGCAAGTCATTTGAAGAAAATCCATGGTGGGAAAGGGGGGATTTGGCATAGTTAAAGAAAGCCTTTGCCACTATTCTTAACTTAGGGTTCGTTAGGGTTAGCAGTATTTCTATTGCATGTGTTTGAGTGGGGGGGATTTCGAGTCTTGGAGCGATGCTGGCTATGGCTACTTTTGCTTGGTTGCTTGCAAGTGGTTTGAATACAATCCACGGGGGGTAATGGGTAATTAGGGTACTTCGGCCTACTTTTACTTTCAAAGTAAGTTTTGTCTCCAGTTTTCTGCTAGGCCTCGTTTTTTGGGTGGGAGCACTGCTAGGAAGATCTATTTTTGTTCTAAAACACAGTTTACAGTACACCTAGCTTGAGGGGCAAGATCCGCTACATTAATTTGCCCATACTTACTTATCCTTCAAAAGGTGACTCAGAGTACGCACTTTCAAAAACATTGTACTGTCTGTCTACTAGGAAAAACAAATTGTGACTTTTTGCACTCCACAGCCTACATACCTTATATTTATTTATCAGTGGTGTTGTAATATTATATCACTTCCTGTTTTTCGTTGAATAATTACAGGCCGGGTTTCAGTCTCTGCAATGGGGAAAAAAGGATGGAGTCAGGCTTCACAGTAGCGAGCCACAATTCAGCATCAGGCAGGCAGTGGACAGGGTGTCTTCTGGTGACCAACATCGGTGGACGAAGCGTCGGCTGCAATGGAGGAGTGCCGCTAATAGGAGGATTTTTTTTCTGCGGGCAACTTACTTACCACTTCCAACAGGACCACTACAACCACACATAGATACAGTATCCCTTGCCTTTTTCTCTGACTGTGACTGCATTTCTTTGCTCTCTCTCGGCTTCTACATTGATCCCTTAACACATCACTTAGTCCACTCCACTATCTGCACCACACATAGTCATTTGTAAGTGCTCCTACGTAATTCGCAAGTCGCAGCACGCCCCAGGCCGTAGAGGACTGGGATGGCCCCAATGATGAAGCATGTCACCAAGGGGCAACCCTGGTGAGTGAGGGGACACCTAGAAAAAAAGCAATTTCTCCTTTTCTATCTACTATACCTTCTGTCAGGTTACGCAGCCCCTAAGCGCCTACCGTACTATGAAACTACATTTCCCATGAGTAGGCGGGAGACTTGCAGACTATTTAGTGAGACTATATGAGAGTACCCTTGTATGTTAGGACATCACTTCACTGATGCCTGTCTTGTCTTCTCTTACAGGTATCCTTTCCCTGCTGACCCTACCTTTACCCATCCCACATTTTTTATTTTAGTTTGTTATTTTTCTCCCTCGCCTAATGCCTCGAACACCCTGTGTTTACACTTCTGGGTGTTGGTGACATTTGGAGGTGGAACCATATTTGCATCGACTGGATCACGGGGAGTAAACGTGACACCTTCCAGACCAACCCCATTGAGTGTTGTTGTGAATGGATTTATAGTGACCAGCAAGGCTCTCGGGTATCTGGCTACAGAGACCTTATGTTGAATATAGTTATCAATAATTCCACACAGGCCCTGTACTGTCGCATTCTTTCTTTCCACAGTTGTCGATGATATATTCTTACTCTGCTTGACAAAGAACCATTGCTAATGTGAAAGAACTTCAACCGAATTAGTAGTTATACTTTACCATTTGTTAGGCTACAATGTGGCACTGCTCTACTGTACTTCTGTCACCTGCTATATTCTCAGTTGTACCGTTGAATTGCTCAGGAGGACAAACCAGATTTCATTTTCTTTTTTTTCATAGGCATGCAACTGCCACTGTGGCACACCACTACTACCACCGCTATGAGGAAATTTTATCCGACCAAGATTGCCAACGTTATTCGGTGTTTCCCGTGGAGCCAGCCCTGGGCCTAGCCCTACTTTCAAACACAAATTACAGGTAAGATAAGCGTTTGGTGGTTTGGGGGTATAATGGAGTATTAGTACGAGAGACGAGAGCCTGAAGGTAGTACTACTAAAGTCCTAGGACTCTTGGATTCACTTCACTTAGTCTGTGAGAGGCACTTAGTGTTGAAAACATTTGGGCATTTACACTTAAAGGAAGAAAATGGAACTAAACTTTCAGGAAAACAGTCAACGTTAAACCCCCACCCACCAGGCAAGCAGTAAAAAACAGGTATGCTCAGATAAAGTTTGAAAAAGTATATTTATATCCCTAACAAAATAATCTCCCGCAAGACCCTCCCTAACCCCAACGATTGTCCTTCAAAAGTCCCCAAAAACCCAACTCCCAATTCCCACCCCCCAAAAGTCTCTAAAAAAGGGGCAAGGGACACTAGGGGTGGATGCTGTTCACTTTTTGGGCCAGGGCATCATGCTCCTCGCGGAGCAAGGCGAGCTCCTGCTGAAGGCGGGACACCATCAGGGTGGTGCGGCGCAGGCGTGCCTTCACTGCCTTGCAGGTGCAAGGCCTGTGAGAAGCAGCTGTTGGCCTTGCTGCTCGGCGGTGGCGTTTGCCTTTGGCAGCCCGGCTCAGTCTCGGTGGACCACTGTGCTGGGTCACGGTGGCAGCCGGTGAGGCCACGGAGGACGACGTTGTCGTTGTTGTCGACCGCACACTTTCCACGTCCTCCAGGGCCACCAGCCGCCGATATTCCGCAACAGTGGCCTCGATTCTCCGTTGCCGGGCCGCTCTAGCCAGCTCCTTCCTCCTTGTTCGTTTGGAAGGAGAACCTATATGAAGAAAGAAAGACATAGTCTGTAACCAATGCTCTTTAAGATTAACTCAATCATTCAGCAGAAATGTGTGCTGCAGTACAACTAGCAACTTGCAAGCGCATTACATAACTATTGAGGCCAGTATCTATCTAACCTCACACTTCTTCATCCTTGCTCTAACATTAGTGGGAGTTTAAGGAACAAATTCTATGAGCACTGTGGACTTCCATTGGAGTCGACTATGAAAGTACACCAGTCTTATTCTTCTTCTTGTCTCTTGTTTTGGAAAATTGGTACGTTATTTTCTGCAAGCCGGCATAATGCCAGCGCGGTAAACTTGCACCCGAGAAAAAGAGACGCACGCCATGAGGAGTGACCTAGACTTGCGTTGCCGTTGCGTTACTGTACCCGTCCAGTACATGCAGGTGGTGAATCTCTTACTTTTCTATTACGGGTGGCACTGAGAATACTCTGTTACAACTCAAGGGCTACTGCTTAATTAATTTAACTTTCACCCTACAGTGGAAATGAGTACTAGAAATGGAAAATTGAAGAAGATAAATAATCTGATTATCTATCACTTCACATGGGATGTTTTTGCTTATATATGGGATGACTTTAGGTGCTTTGCTTTTTATTGAGTGACAGGCAGTGATACATCCACACATGAATGACTGAGTACTACTAAACTTATTAAGAGAGGTAGGGAGTGGCCACCATAATAACCGGATCTATGCAGTGCTTGCAATACAAACTACTGCTACTATTTATGGTAGTATTTGGACAAAATTAAAAGTTCTTTTCCTTGCCTTTCCTACACTGGAACGGACGTGCGGGTGCAGTGTTAGTGTTACATGCTCTTCAAAGTTACACTTACTTCATCCACTGACCGTCTACTCTCTCTAGATCATGGGTACTCACAAACTTTCTCTCAGGGGCTACATTTACAGTGTAGTTTGGGGCCGAGGGCCGCACTGGTGGGGGCGGAGTCAGAGGGGGCGGGGCTAAAGCAAAACGATAACTTGTGACCATGAGGTTGCACACAGGTCCCTGCAGCAGATGCCCTCATCCACTGAGCCACCAGACCCAGCATTTACATACATCTCTCTCCCTCCTGCTGTCCCTCCTGCCCTCCCTCCATCTCTCTCTCCCTCCTGCCCTCCCTCTCCCTCTGTCATCTCACTGTGTGTGTGTCTATCTGTGTCAGCCTTCAGCCCGGGTTGAGACCGCTTCCTCAACGCGCACACACAGACAACAACACCAAAGTACTTAACAGGTCTTTAAAAGACCATTAACATATTATTGAGGCTTTGTTTGTTTTAGCGCCCCTGCTTCTCCACCCTGACAATCACTGCTTGCCCGGCCCCACAGAGCAGAGGCTTAGTTCTATTTCACCTCTTTGTGGCCTTGCATCTCCACTCTGCTCTGTGGGGGCCGGGGGAGCAGTGATTGTCAGAGTGGAGATGCAGGGGCGCTAACAGGTGAAATACAAAAAAGCCTCTGCTCTGTGGGGGCCGGGGGAGCAGTGATTGTCTGCAAGGTCAGCGCACCGCCAACGAAGGCTTGCCGGGCCACCACCGGCCCGCGGGCCGTACTAGGAGTACCCCTGCTCTAGATACACATATGCTATCTAAGAGTCAGATAGTAGCATGATCCAGGTATATGGACACATACAGTTTCTGTGTCACCCACCCAGGCTGTTGTCCTTCCACCCATCATTGCTTCATCATTCACCCAGCCATGCATCTCATATTCTTGCCTTCCCAGCTAGTCTTCAATCTCAATAAGTAAGGAATATATAAGAGCTTACCTCTGGCCGCCACCACCACCGTCTCAACTCTCACAGCTGCCGCCGCCGCCTCCTCCCCTGAAGCATCGCCCGATTCGCCCTCCGCCTCGGTGTCGAGCACCACCACCTCCACACTGGCCCCGCCACCAGATGTTCCACCTACAAAGTACATTTAAGAATGTTAGAATAAAGCAGTCACTAGTATTTGGTCTAGGAATGAAGACATGTGAAAACAATGTAATTTGTGACTGTCGTTAAAGTTAAAAAAAAAATGTCCCTTTTTCCAGGGAAGGTTGTCTTGCTGCACTTTTTGGCACAACTGATGAAGGCTGTTTTTTTAACACGCACCATTTTTCTCCACACAGACAGAAGATGGACTTCTAACAACAAGATCAAGTTGAAACCAGGTGAGAGCTCGGCTCGACCACAAGAAATGTCTTCAATTAATCGTCAGCACTAACCACTTTTCCATTATCAGTTAAACGTTTAGTTTTATTATGACTTCATTTTAATAAATGTGTTTACTTTTAATAAAGCTTTTAAACTTAAATACAATCTGTGTTTTTTGGTCCAGACTAGAGTGACTGAGCGAAAGGTTTTGCAATTTTTGCAAGCATGAGTCCAGATAGAACACTTCAAAAGACATTATGGACAATCCCAGAGGACTGCACTAAGTTGATAGAGCTATTGCTGACTAGAATCATGGGAGTTTCGCCAACCGTGCAATCTTAGTTAGCTACACAGACAGACTAATAAGAATACTCTAGTAATACCACAGGGAGTCATAGTAGAGGCAGGATAAGAATTTAGATACAGTCTACAAGAAGAGCAAAGACAATTTTGAAAAAAGTCAAATGAGGAACGCTAGGAAAAATAGGTACTAGTCTAAAATGAAAACTTACTGGGGCCAGCAGAGGAGCCCTCGCCTGCCCGATCCTGGCCCTGTTGATGAACAGCATCCGCCGCCTGCTGCTCCTGTGTCCTCCTCTCGCCCCTGGGGGGAGCTGACGTACAACATGAAAGAAAGAACAGAAAACATGGATGATTGTTGCTTGTCAATGTCAACCAAATCAAACATTTCAAAAGAACAATAACAAAATATTTCTGCGAAATTATATTGATTATGGTTACTTTTCATTTATATGCGGACCTGTGACTTCGAAAGTCACGTAACTCACTAAACAAAGTACTGAAACGTTCACCTAGGACTGGCAGGCAGCAGTCCGCAGGCAAGACGCAAAGTGACAGACAAACTCCATTGTGATTTCAGTCAGATCAGTGACAACACTAACAGTTGCCTGCTACATTACCAGTCATTTAAATAGTCAAACTATCAATCCACCGCCACTATTTTTCTTATTGTCAGGGTTACAAAGGAAGGGGCAGATTTAAGCCCTTGCGGCTCTTTTGCGCCGTTCTTGCGTGACTTTTGTGACGCAGCAGCTAAACAAAAAAGGGCGCCATGGTGCGGCGTATAATATTATAACAACGTGACGCATTTGGGAGATGCATCCCGTTATAAAGCCCTGCGCCATCAGGGGGCGTTCCGGCGCAAGGGAGGGCATTCCTGCGCTGGAACACATCCTAATAGTGGCTGAGGGAAATCTACAAAATATCAATCAGTCACCTTTAGGACAATGATGCGTCACACAAACCCTGCACCTGCTTGAAGCAGACGTACGGCTTGACCCAGCATTGGGGAGATAGGGTACCCCAGAGCATTGATGGAGCTGCGCCATCGTTGCGACGCAACTCCAGCAGTAAAGCTTCGGTGACGTTTTGGGCCCATGGGGCGCCGCCGCCGCATTGCAAATACGGCGCACCATGTTTGGTGGTGGTAGCGGGCCGCACAATTAATGGCGCATCCCTGCTACTTTGCAGGGATGCGACGGTAATTGCAATTCTGCCCCTTAGGGGCATACTTACTTACGCGTTCTGGCGCATCTCCAGAGATGCGCCAGATCAAATGCGTCACGCAAAACTACCCTTGCGACACGGCAGATGTGCCTCATTTACAATGCGGCGCGCCCTGGCGCAAGGGTAGGCACTTGCGTGACGCATCTCGTCACGTAAGAGCGGCGCATCGCTGGAGTCACGTCGCCAACGCAATGCAACTCCAGTAATGCTCAGGGCCACCCAATACTTTACATGCTGTGTCAGTCCTTTCGCCTGCTTCGAGCAGACATAAGGAATTGAATTGACGTAGCAGCGGCGCAGAAGTGCCTGCGTTAAATCTTGTAGATTTCACGCAGGCAATTTTGCGAGGCGCACAGCCGCTGGACCGCCCACCCTGCGTACTAGGAACGCACCCATTGTGGTGCAGGCCCATGGCTTTATAACGTGACGCATCTCCCTAGATGCGTCATGCTGTAAATGACTTGCAGGGATGCGGCACGTTTACGCCGCTGTTGCGTCACGCAAGGCAACGTAAACGTGGCGCAAGGGGCTTGTAAATGTAATCTGCCCCCTAGTGTCTAGCATTACGCAGTTCTGTTAAGTACACTCATACATAATAGTTACTCAGGCCAATGAGACCACGAAATAGAAAACAAATAAGCATAGTAGCAACCCCACTGAGAAGGAGAGCAGTGCACCTGAAATGCACAGAAGATTTTGAAATATAATTTAACTACAATGTAATCGTCATCAGCGGCATTATTGGCTTGCTCCATGTAAAAAACAAATATTTGCAATACAACAACACAGAGCAGGAGAAAACATCATAGTAGTGAGTGATTAAATGCCAATGGCTACTACTACTCACCAAGGCCGGGGATCTCCAAGCCGAGCTGGTCCAGCAGGTCGCGCTCGCGGTCCAGGAGGTCCGTCCAGCGATGGGTGACCTGGCTGTAGGTGCGCTGGACCCCGTAGAGGTGGGATATGGCCCAGCACACCTTCTCCCACCGCTTCCGGCGCTCCCGCATGTTATAGCCGCCGGCCGCGATCCTGCCGCCTCCCGCGATGGTCCTGGGCAGGCGGCGCTGGACAAAGTACACCAGCGCGCCCACTTCCTCCGGGCTGAATATCTCCCGGCGCGTCACCTGCTCCCCCCTCGATCTCACGCCTGCTGTCCTGCCACTGGGTCCAGCACTACTCCCCGCCGCCGCTGCGGCCCTCAAGTGCCTGGGCAGCTTCACGGCGCCTGGCTTGACCATGGTCTGGGCAGGTAAGGTAGGAAGAAGTAGAAAATTAAGAAAGAATAGGATAGGGAAGAAGAAAAGAAAAGAGTTTACAAAAGTAGTTTAAAAGTAAAGAAAAATAGCAGAAAAGACAAAAATATACAGCTAGGAAAAGAGAGGGATAGATAAGAAGCAAAATCGTAAAAAAAAAACTGAAAACAAGCAAAGGATGGGAAAGATATCAAGAGGATTAAACACCATGCCCAGACACAGGAAATGAATGAAAAACAAGATGGCCGGCGCCCGTTTCCGAGCGCGAAAGTCAGTTCGCGCGAGATTTTCCTCGCGATCTCGTGCGAACCTCTAGATTTCCCGCGCGATCTCGTGCGAACCTCTACTCGCAATGCGCTTACTGCGCGAGATTATACATAGCGGGCGGAAACGGAAATACGTCACGCAAACAAAATGGCCGCGCCCGTACTCGACCTTGGGGTAAATTCGCGTGTTGCGCTGCAAGCGGCTCGCGAATACTGCAAAAAAACTCGCGAAACAACAAGCCGCAAAAAAATAAAATGCTCATTCGCACGAATTGGCGGCTTCCGCGGTCGGTTTCGCACGACGCCGCGCCCCGCGAATAGCGCGAAAAAAACCGCAAAACGATTTCAGCAAAAGCAAAAGCAATGAGCAGGTGCAAAAGGTCAACCTCATGATTTGTAACGATTCTTTGTATTGCTTCCTGAGGGGGCCCTCCAGAATTCGGTTGCCTGCTTGCAACTATTGTGTGACCCTGCTCTGACCTTAACTGTATGCCACAAAGGTCCTGATTTACAGCTAAAGGAGCAGACAAGCAGGTGCCAGGCTGGAACTTTAAATTCTTTCAGTGACACATTAATTAGCCCCTAATTCATTATTGTCAGTTGGGGCAGGGCAGGTGTTGTAACTAATTTTGCAACAATGAAAGCACTTAGCAAGTGCAAAAGATCACTAATCAGGGCGCACTAAGGAAGCAGGTGCCAGCTAAAAAAATATTCTGTGACACATTAATCAGCCCCAAATTAATTCAGGTCACTTGAGGCAGGGAAGGTGTGCTTTGCTTTGCCGAAAATAATGTACACTGGACAACCAGAGGGTGTGGTGATGAAACAGAGGGTGGCATGGGTGGGCCAGAGGGTGGCATGAGTAGTCAGAGAGTGGCAGTGGTGACAGAGAGTGGCAGTGATGAAGAAGAGTGTCCCAAACAGGCTGGACATGTAGAAACAACAAGTTCGCAAAACTTGCGACCCGACAGGTAAGTTCGCAAATTGCGAAATTGTAAAAACCCTCGCGAACTGGCAGAAACACGGGCGAACACAAAAAAAAAAAAAAATCCGCAAATTCGCGGGAATTCGCGGATTTTGCGGATTGCGAATCCGCAAATCCGCAAAATTCGCGAACGCGAGATCCGCAAAATTCGCCCATGCTTACTTTGCACCCGGCTGCCCTAGTGCCGCTGATGGTGTAACAAGAGTGCATGACAGACCTTGGGGACCCCTGAGTCTAACCCCAGAAACTTAACTCCAACAGTCGATAACTTACCTTCAAACCGTTAACCTGTTTTTCTTCCATAGGATAACATTGACAATTTTCTTCCAAAAAGTTTCTAAGAGTGGAGTTTTGCTATCTAAAGATATTTTTCAAAAATCTCATAAATTTCCAAAATATACTTACATACCTGTTTGCAAGAATTGTCCCATTGCTGAATCTAGGCATCCAGCATGGAGTTAGAAAAGTTACGTAAAAAGTAACTTACCTGTAATTTATTGAAAAAGCCTATTCATTTCAATGTACTCTATTTGCTAAGTGTTGGAACCTACTTCATCCCCTGTAAACCAAACAAAATACAATTTCTATTGCCTTTTCAAACTGTTCTACATTCAGCACCCTATTACTGTAAAGTATTTAATAATTACCTCTGCCAGGCTTACTTGGTTCTAAAAATAAAACAACAGTATATTGTTTATACTAAAACAATTTGCCTAGAGTTGAGTTCTTGAGCGTGTGAGACCATTTGCTGACTGAGTGTGTACATCAAATCCTCAACACTGTCCTCTAATACTGCCTACTGCTCGACCACTCTACCACATATAGAGAGTAAGGTTCGATCTAACTTTAACCTCTGGGGTCACCTGGACTCTATACACACTGTACCTCACTTTGGTGCAGTATATATAGATCCAGCTTCCTACTGGGGAAAGGGGTGATGTTGTCTTCAGATGAGACCCTTATCAATATTATTGCATATGGTCCGCTGAGGTTTAGAGAACAGTGGGAAGGGGATCTGGGGGCAATTGAGGAGAGAGACTGGGGGGGCTGCCTTGATGAACTGCAGAGGCTCCCCGGAGAGGTAGCCATGAAGGCAAGGTTGTGTCTGGTTCAACTAAAGTTCTTACATTCGCCATATTATAGTAAAAGAAGACTATATACATTGAGTGGAGTCCAGACACGTAACTGTGTGAAAGGCGAAACATTGACTGTACTTTCATGCATAGATCTGAAGATTGAGAAACCTCAGGAACACTGGGAGGACATTTTAAATGAAATGGGAAGGTGGAATTCCACTGTTACCTCAGTGTGTGATCTTGCGCATGCCTAACAATGTAGACTTACTGTAGGAGGGTGGAGTATGAGGTGGTGTGGGTGTTCCTCGCCATTAAATACTATCATGATACCTCAAAGATGGTCCTTGGGTTCACAATAATAAACTCTTAGCTCTGTCACGGTAGAGTAGCAAAGAGCAGTCAGGCTTTACTAGAGGAACATGCGGCAAGCAGTTGAGAATGCCAATATGGACGATAAGTAATTGCTACGACTCAAAAGAAATCCAACACCGATTTATAAAAATAAAGTGTATTTGTATCTTAATTTAGACACCAACATGAATGGAATAGCATGCATATAACCGGAGGTATAGATTTAAGAGGAAAACAAAAATCACAGAGATTCAATAGTGCAGAACTTTAGTATTGCCGAAAAGTGATTTTGAGAATTGGTCACTGGCAGGTCGTTACTGCGTGGAACCCACGGAGGGTAAAGGTCATGCAGGTCCCTGGGCCAGGCGATGACAGTCAATTTAATTTTACCTGGCCCTGAATGCGCTTGTCCTGCTTGTCCCTGCTTCTGAACGGGAGCCAAGGGAGCTGCTTTTATTGCTTACCGGGTGTTGAGGTGAAACAAGATGCAAAAACCCAACAATGGCGTTGCTGCTGATGTTGGATAAAGGTTTGATGATGTTCCTTCTAGATTCATCGTCGATTGCAGGGGTCGGTTATAGGACTGACGACAAATATGTCTTGGCAGCGGCACGGAATAGATAGTTACCTGTTTGCAGGAATAGATAGTTTCTTTGAGGTCCGGTGGTCCCGTGGAACATGGAACCAGCCTGAAAATTTGTAGAAGGCAGAACTTTAGTTCCCACAATTCGCTAGTCCTTTTAGATTTTGGTGAACCCTTGGAGGGCCCGATGGCCGGTGATTCTTCGGATCTGGAGTGTTATTTTACGTGTAGTGTGACAGAGTCTGAGGGTGTTTCAGGCACTCTCAGGGGCCCCTCTGTCTGAGGGAACTGAACTATAGCCTAGGGTGAGTCTTGATGAGGCAGTTTCAGGAGCTTGTCAAAGGTGCAGAGTATCCCTCTTTTAGTTTGGTAGGTGCAAAGTTCTTTTGACCTTGTCACACCCCCACAGACCAGAAGAGGCAGAGATATGTGGTTTATGTCTTTTATTGGGGTTCACAAGCCAGAGGACGTGCAAATTGTGGGCAAAATGGATGTCTTTCCTTGGTCCGGAGCTCTAGGCGATGCCTGGTTCTATCGGTTGTTTCCTTCCCCATCGGTTTCTCCCCCTGCGGGCTCTCTGTCCGATCATCCCCTCGGAAAAAGACAAGAGACAATCAGTGTCTTGTTCCCCTTTTCTGTGGGCTTCACTACGGTCTTGCGTGTTTAATGCCGTTCCAGACCCCACCCAACCAGTGTTCTCAGTGATGAGGGCCGGTGACCAACTTACATATGTACATTCCCCAAGTCCTTATGATCAGGTAGCCTCCCGTTGGACGTATGTTTGGGTGAGCCCCCTCTTTTTGCCTGCCTCTCTTGTCTCCCTAATAGTGCACCCCGCTCTTCTCCCCACCGGTACTTTGCCAGAGTAGTCTCTTACAGACCCGAAAAGCCTGCTTGCGTGGGCAGTCACCTCACCCATGTGCGCCCAGTTCTCCCAATGACTTGCCTGAAGCCAGGACCCAATGACTGGGCCCCAGCCACCTCGTCGTGAGGATCTTCCTCGGGGCACGTCTGAACCTCCTTCTGGGTTCTCTCGTCATTGTCTCTGGGTCTTTGCGAGTCCGTCTCCTCGTTTTCGTCTTCTTTGGTTCTTTGGTTCTCCTTGGTTTGTGGTTCTCCGCTCGGCTCCTCACCGCCTCGGCCTTCCGCACCGTCTGTGTTGGCTTCTGGGGTTTTAAGTCCTGTCAGACGCCGCCCTTCCGCTGTAGTCACAGTCAGCACCAGCCGGTCTGGCTCAATACCCCCGGGCATCCTTGTCGGTCCTCCTGGGGTTATCCGCCACAGTCTTCTTCGATGCAAGTTGATAGAACACAGTTCTAGTGTCAGGTGGGTCCATTAAGTCCAACATTCAGGGGACTTCGGGGTTTGGGACCAAGTAGCCAATGTGCTACTAGTCCCTGCAGCTAGTCCACACCTCAGGTGACAAAATCTGGGGTTGTGGCTCACATGTACTACCCAGAGCCATCTACTTCTACAACTATGAAAAGAATGGCAGACGTCTTTATGAGCTGTACAGACCAGCGATCCCACCCTAGAGGTTTGGCTAGCCTTCTGGGGGTGTACATCTCCTGCGTATCTAATTTCCCTCCTGCGTGGGAGGAAATGTGCCAGGGGAAGGGGAGGGCGGTTTATGCCTTTGGAAGTCAGGACTGATGCATATCGCAGGTGGTGTAGCCTTTGAAGTTCAGCGTCATGATGTACCACTGCACTAGCCTTCCTGGGAGAGGGGAGCTGTGACCTCTTTACTTCCCAGGCCTTTGTTCCTGACTCCTGGGAGTGATCACACTGCCTGGCAAGAGGTCAGAATACTCTCTTGGTGCCAGCAAGCACAGGATGCCAGCCAGAGCACAGAGATGCTGGGGCAACCGAATGGACAACCTCTAGATTCATGTACAGGGTGAGAAGGCACCTTGCTTGATACCAAACATGACATATTTCTGCAGTGTGAGAATGGAGCTGGCGACCCCTGGTTCAAGCGTGTGTTATCCTTTGGATGCCTATCACTTATAGTGTACTTTAATGGTAAAGGCCTCTATAGGGACATGTAAGCTCGCATGTACATGCCCAGACCTTTATATTTGTAAGCCACTCTGCCTCCTGGGCTCAGGAGGCCTTCCTTAGGGGTGACTGATATATATATTAAAAGCAGAGCATTTACTTTGCCACACATGGTGAGGGTAACGTTGAAATGGAGCAGTTAACGCCATGTCTGCCGTCTTCAGGCCTGCGGACAGAGGTTTACATGGATCACTCACGGTGGTACAAAGAGTGCTGCAAGCCCTGGGGACGCCTTTACCACCCATGCCCTGGGCACCCCGGGTACCACACTCTAGGGACTTATAAGGGGGGGTGAAGTTCTTGTCAACTGGAGTTGCCAACTTGCGCATTTCAGTTTTAGGGAGAGAGCGCTGACACTGAAGCCTGGGCCGCAGGAGGCTTCAGTGCACCGTCAGAGTCCAACACCAGCATCAAGCAGACCAACTGGGGGCAAACAGTGGGGGGACATCTGCAAAAAACCCTGTTTTCATACACTCACTGACAAGAACACTGACGTGTTGCATCTTGGGCAGGGGCGCACAGTAATTTCAGCAGGTAAACCACACACGCACACGCACACATATACATACTCACACTCACCCATCTATATGCACACCCACCCACACCCATACATTCACAAGGGGGCACACAAAGACCCGCTATTCACAAGCACACACACACGCACACTACCATTCACAGCACGCATGCATTAAATATTGCCTTCTAGCCCGCTGCAGAGGGCTAGACCAGCTGTTAAAGACTCCGGGGTATGTCAACAACGAGGGGTGATAATTATCGCCCAGCGAGCCTAGCGCTGATTTCCCTATTGCTGAATTTAATCGCTGAGTTAGTGCGTTATCATCAACACATAACTTAAGGACGATATATAATCCAGTGATAGCGGGAAAATCGCTGTTTTGCAGGGAACATCACTGGTTTTCCAGCGATGCAAAACGGCGATAACTTTGATGGTACGACCCTGTGGTCATAACACATCAATCCCCCTCCCATTGTCAACATACGTTTGTCAGGATTTTATCAGACGTTCGGTTTTCGCCAAAAACTAATGTCTGCTGAAATCCTGAGGGCCACCTTGTAAATATTGCGATGTGCATTTAGGGATATTTTACAAGGCAGTCCGTCAGGGGTACGCCCAGTGATGTCCACTTTGCATCTCATTAGAGATACAAAGCGAGGCGTCGGCAAAACGGCTGCTAACATGCGCTAATGCTTGTTAGCACCGGCTCGCAAATAGGGCGAAAAGATGATCTCTGCTTTTTTGGCTTTAACAGCAGAGACCCTTGTAAATATGCCCCTCTGAACTTGAGTTATGGGCCCTGCCACAGGGTGAGGGCCTTTAACTACAGGTAAAGCCTGTGGCACAAGGGTATTAGAATGTTCTAACTACTATGGGTAAACTGTTTGAAATTAAAAAGGGAAAAACAGAAAGACAAACATTGGAATGTTGGTGCAGAGGCCAGCACTCGTCTTTATGAGCCCAGGACCCCTCCATCGTCTTCACTGGAGCTCTCAACATTCTGATGCTCTGATACACATACTTTCATACGTGCACACACGCATGCAGAAACCGTATATTAGCAAAAAGAGAACACACCCGGTCTCAGCGGTGATCTTGGGTGGCCGAAGGGAGGCCTCCGAGGTTCTTGGAGGGTTGTGTCTGTTGCCTCCTCTCATTGGTTGATGTTAGGAGAGAGGTGTGGCGCAGCGACCAGAGCGACTGACTCTGGCGTTCGATCCCTGCTGCTGCCCGAGGCCACCCGGTGGCCATCAGGAGGGCGGCACCTTAGTCGCCGGGGGGCTCCCCCCCGCCCTCTTGCATGCAGTACTCCCTCCTCCCTCGGGCAGGAGGGGTCCAGCAGGGAACGGGGCGGGCCCAGTGACGTGCTTCGGGGGGCGGCAGGCCGGGCGAGGGGTACTTAAGTCCCCCTCGCCAGATTCAGTCCTCTTTGCCGCCCCTCGCCGCCACGTACAGACCAACAACTTGGACGCACTTCCCCGCCCTACCTCTTACCCGTGCGCCAACTGTGGGGGGGGTGGTGTGAACTTTATAATATTGTCAATTTTTCGTTGCAGCGGAGTTACAGGGTGATCCGGAAGCTGAGAGGTGCAGCGGTGTACCTCAGCAGGCACATAGGGGAGCCAGAGCCTAACACCTGGACTTCATGGGAGGTCCGGGTACACGTGTCGGCACCTCAGTAGTCCTTCGGGCGGTTGTGGGCCTGTACAACCGGGGGTTGCCTAGTTGCGCTCCGCCCCTCGGGGCGTGAGTCTACTTAATTAAAATATGGGGCAGCACACAGGTGGCCATACACTGTGCTGCCCGGCTACTCAGGCGGGCAGGTGGCGAGAATGCGGCCTGCCCTTGGATTACCCATAAGATAACCCATCTATTACATATGTTGTATGTAATAAATCCTGCAGCATTCTCTTTCCAAACAAACACTGTGTCCTGTGTATTATTCATGTTTGTAGGGTATCCATGTGTGGGGCGGGGGGTCCTGTTGCCATGAGGGGACTATGGCAGCAGCTCAGCATCTTGTTACTCTGGGCAATAGCTCACTTAATCTCCTCGGCGGCCCCCAGTGCGTTAAAACCTTAACGGGCTATGTGTTTGTGCTTTACACACAGGAGTTATAATCAGGGCAGCCAAGAAAAGGAGCGACACCCCACCCCACTCTGTGACGAGGTGTCACTGATTGACACTCGGCCCTGTGAATTATAGGGCTTAAAAGTACTGAGGCATGCAGTTCAGAGGCTTTCAGTGACGCCCCCCCCCCTCGTCATGAGGGGGGGGGGACCACCAAGAGTTTGCTGGGCTGAGGGGGTCGCGCCCTAGGGGCTGTGAAACCCTCAGCCCCGGCCGCCAGGCGCCTGCGCGTTTAGTGCACGTCTAGCGCCTAGCTGCCTGACCTGCACATAAAGAGTGTCTGTCAGGCTGGCCTTTGCTCAGCCTGACAGACACCCGTCATGTCTGCTAAAGGTGGGGTGCAGGACCCCTCTGACCTGACGGGTGGAGGGCGCCTGGTGCTGGGTCTGGGGTGCGAGAGAGTGGAAGGGGGGGGGCTATGCATGGGGGTGAAAGCATCGTGCAGAGGTCGAGCAATGTCTGCGGCCTCAGGGAGGGGGAATCCATCACTCGAGACACGTCAGGCAAACCCGGCGGGGGAGGGGCGCTCATGGAGGGCACACATGCTTCCAGCCAGGGGTCCCTCGAAAAGAATCCTACCCATGTCCTGTGGCTGCTCCAGCCTGTGGGTTGTATCTGGTTTGATGAACTGTGGTTGGTTAAGATGCAATAAAAGTAGATATTTTTAAGATTCCTCTTTCTGGGGCCAGAGGGCTGCCCCGCCTCCTCTCCTCCTGAGAGAGGCCCCGGAGAGAGCCTTTCTGCACCCTCAGCCCCCACCCCAGAGGCTCCTGTAGCGCCCTGAAGCAGCCTCCTTCGAGTGCATCTCCAGTGAGGCCGAGGGATCTGATGAAAGCGCCTTAGAGCAGCAGCGCCGCCCTCTGGCCAAGGGATGTATATAGTGAATATATAGTAAGAGTCACCTATGCTTTCCATAGGATGCCCCTTCCATCAGCAGACCCTCAGGCCCTGAGACGCCGATGAATCCGGATAAAGGGTCCGCAGTCAATTCAACATCGGCCTGGATTTTAAAGACACATTAAACCACTGGCTGGGCAGACGGTAAACGCTGCAAGTGGTGGGTGGGAGTAGAGGGTCATATGCAAGAATATAACCTCCTCCCGTCTGGCATTGTCATGCAGCCGGAAGTCGCTCACCGTGTTCACTTTCCTCTGGGTTGTAATGTAGCATCCCATATACTTGTACATGACATGCTTGATGGTTTCCTGATAAGAGTCCCTCGATACTGTCTGTGACTTTAATCAGGATTGTTTCAGCCACTCCCAGACTTCTAAGAGTCTTCACCTGGTCTGAGGATTCTTTGGAACAATGTTTAGCTACAGATGTGGAGACACAGCTGCCCCAGATGGATTTGGCTCGAAAGCTGACATGACCTTCTCTTCCTCTTCTGGGCTAATACTGAGTTTTTGATATTAAAAGACGTTTCTGCTGTTCCCAATCTGCTCCCAGCTCACCAGGCCAGAGTCTCGGTTAATGTAGACTCCTGGCAGAGGCCCCAGAAATCTGGTGTGCTCATACCAGCCAATAGAAGCCCGAGTTCAGGCACTGAGGGCCTGTTAGAAACCACCAGGATGGGACGCCAGAGCCTTTCCCACCCGGAGCCCGAGCCATGGCTTCCTCTTCCGTGGGAGATCAGATTCACAGCTTCAGAAGAAAACGGAAAACGTGTCTGTTCAATGAGTGTGACTAACCGCCTCCTCTCTTGCTCACACTATGTCTCACGCCTAGCGCTGCGAAGCCTTTGGGTAGCCGCGCCCTCTATAAATGCTCATAAAAAATAAAAATAAAAAAACCTCAGGGTTTCCTGCACTTGATTCAAATCATTCTGAGAGACTCGAGGGCCCAGATCTGGAATCGAAGAATCACTCTGGGGCCACATTGGAAGCTGGAGCTTCGTAAACAAAGCTCCAGGGACATTTAAATAACCTATTTAGGCAAGACAACCCGAAAGGATGCACCGTCAATATCAAAAGTGTAGAGTTACGAAGGATGATGAAAGATTTCAGTGCACCTCTTGAGGATGGGTAGGTTTGGGCGCAGCCTGTAGAGTTCCTGTGGATGGGTAGGTTTGGGCGCAGCCTGTAGAGTTCCTGAGGATGGGTAGGTTTGGGCGCAGCCTGTAGAGTTCCTGAGGATGGGTAGGTTTGGGCGCAGCCTGTAGAGTTCCTGAGGATGGGTAGGTTTGGGCACAGTCTGTAGAGCTCTTGAGGATGGATAGGTATGAGCACAGCCTGTAGAGCTCTTGAGGATGGATAGGTTTGAGCACAGCCTGTAGAGCTCTTGAGGATGGATAGGTTTGAGCACAGCCTGTATTGTTTCTTAGGACGGATAGGTTTGAGCACAGCCTGTAGAGCTCTTGAGGATGGATAGGTTTGAGCACAGTCTGTAGAGTTCCTGAGGATGGATAGGTTTGAGCACAGCCTGTATTGTTTCTTAGGACGGATAGGTTTGAGCACAGCCTGTAGAGCTCTTGAGGATGGATAGGTTTGAGCACAGCCGGTAGAGGTCTTGAGGATGGATAGGTTTGAGCACAGCCTGTAGAGCTCTTGAGGATGGATAGGTTTGAGCACAGCCTGTAGAGCTCTTGAGGATGGATAGGTTTGAGCACAGCCTGTATTGTTTCTTAGGACGGATAGGTTTGAGCACAGCCTGTAGAGCTCTACGGATGGATAGGTTTGAGCACAGTCTGTAGAGTTCCTGAGGATGGATAGGTTTGAGCACAGCCTGTAGAGCTCTTGAGGATGGATAGGTTTGAGCACAGCCTGTATTGTTTCTTAGGACGGATAGGTTTGAGCACAGCCTGTAGAGTTCCTGAGGATGGATAAGTTTGAGCACAGCCTGTAGAGCTCTTGAGGATGGATAGGTTTGAGCACAGCCTGTATTGTTTCTTAGGACGGATAGGTTTGGGCACAGTCTGTAGAGCTCTTGAGGATGGATAGGTATGAGCACAGCCTGTAGAGCTCTTGAGGATGGATAGGTATGAGCACAGTCTGTAGAGCTCTTGAGGATGGATAGGTTTGAGCACAGCCTGTAGAGCTCTTGAGGATGGATAGGTATGAGCACAGCCTGTAGAGCTCTTGAGGATGGATAGGTTTGAGCACAGCCTGTAGAGCTCTTGAGGATGGATAGGTATGAGCACAGCCTGTAGAGCTCTTGAGGATGGATAGGTATGAGCACAGCCTGTAGAGCTCTTGAGGATGGATAGGTATGAGCACAGCCTGTAGAGCTCTTGAGGATGGATAGGTTTGAGCACAGCCTGTAGTGCTCTTGAGGATGGATAGGTATGAGCACAGCCTGTAGAGCTCTTGAGGATGGATAGGTATGAGCACAGCCTGTAGAGCTCTTGAGGATGGATAGGTATGAGCACAGCCTGTAGAGCTCTTGAGGATGTATAGGTTTGAGCACAGCCTGTAGAGCTCTTGAGGATGGATAGGTATGAGCACAGCCTGTAGAGCTCTTGAGGATGGATAGGTTTGAGCACAGCCTGTAGAGCTCTTGAGGATGGATAGGTATGAGCACAGCCTGTAGAGTTCTTGAGGATGGATAGGTATGAGCACAGTCTGTAGAGCTCTTGAGGATGGATAGGTATGAGCACAGCCTGTAGAGCTCTTGAGGATGGATAGGTATGAGCACAGCCTGTAGAGCTCTTGAGGATGGATAGGTATGAGCACAGCCTGTAGAGTTCTTGAGGATGGATAGGTTTGAGCACAGTCTGTAGAGCTCTTGAGGATGGATAGGTATGAGCACAACCTGTAGAGCTCTTGAGGATGGATAGGTTTGAGCACAGCCTGTAGAGCTCTTGAGGATGAATAGGTTTGAGCACAGCCTGTAGAGCTCTTGAGGATGGATAGGTTTGAGCACAGTCTGTAGAGCTCTTGAGGATGGATAGGTATTAGCACAGCCTGTAGAGCTCTTGAGGATGGATAGGTTTGAGCACAGCCTGTAGTGCTCTTGAGGATGGATAGGTATGAGCACAGCCTGTAGAGCTCTTGAGGATGAATAGGTTTGAGCACAGCCTGTAGAGTTCTTGAGGATGGATAGGTTTGAGCACAGTCTGTAGAGCTCTTGAGGATGGATAGGTTTGAGCACAGTCTGTAGAGCTCTTGAGGATGGATAGGTATGAGCACAGCCTGTAGAGCTCTTGAGGATGGATAGGTTTGAGCACAGCCTGTAGTGCTCTTGAGGATGGATAGGTATGAGCACAGCCTGTAGAGCTCTTGAGGATGGATAGGTATGAGCACAGCCTGTAGAGCTCTTGAGGATGGATAGGTTTGAGCACAGTCTGTAGAGCTCTTGAGGATGAATAGGTTTGAGCACAGCCTGTAGAGCTCTTGAGGATGAATAGGTTTGAGCACAGCCTGTAGAGCTCTTGAGGATGGATAGGTTTGAGCACAGCCTGTAGAGCTCTTGAGGATGGATAGGTTTGAGCACAGTCTGTAGAGCTCTTGAGGATGGATAGGTTTGAGCACAGCCTGTAGAGCTCTTGAGGATGGATAGGTTTGAGCACAGTCTGTAGAGCTCTTGAGGATGGATAGGTTTGAGCACAGCCTGTAGAGCTGTTGAGGATGGATAGGTTTGAGCACAGTCTGTAGAGCTCTTGAGGATGGATAGGTATGAGCACAGCCTGTAGAGTTCTTGAGGATGGATAGGTTTGAGCACAGTCTGTAGAGCTCTTGAGGATGGATAGGTTTGAGCACAGTCTGTAGAGCTCTTGAGGATGAATAGGTATGAGCACAGCCTGTAGAGCTCTTGAGGATGGATAGGTATGAGCACAGCCTGTAGAGCTCTTGAGGATGGATAGGTATGAGCACAGTCTGTAGAGCTCTTGAGGATGGATAGGTTTGAGCACAGCCTGTAGAGCTCTTGAGGATGGATAGGTATGAGCACAGCCTGTAGAGCTCTTGAGGATGGATAGGTATGAGCACAGCCTGTAGAGCTCTTGAGGATGGATAGGTATGAGCACAGCCTGTAGAGCTCTTGAGGATGGATAGGTTTGAGCACAGTCTGTAGAGCTCTTGAGGATGGATAGGTTTGAGCACAGCCTGTAGAGCTCTTGAGGATGGATAGGTATGAGCACAGCCTGTAGAGCTCTTGAGGATGGATAGGTATGAGCACAGCCTGTAGAGCTCTTGAGGATGGATAGGTATGAGCACAGCCTGTAGAGCTCTTGAGGATGGATAGGTTTGAGCACAGCCTGTAGTGCTCTTGAGGATGGATAGGTATGAGCACAGCCTGTAGAGCTCTTGAGGATGGATAGGTATGAGCACAGCCTGTAGAGCTCTTGAGGATGGATAGGTATGAGCACAGCCTGTAGAGCTCTTGAGGATGTATAGGTATGAGCACAGCCTGTAGAGCTCTTGAGGATGGATAGGTTTGAGCACAGTCTGTAGAGCTCTTGAGGATGGATAGGTTTGAGCACAGCCTGTAGAGCTCTTGAGGATGGATAGGTATGAGCACAGCCTGTAGAGCTCTTGAGGATGGATAGGTATGAGCACAGCCTGTAGAGCTCTTGAGGATGGATAGGTATGAGCACAGCCTGTAGAGCTCTTGAGGATGGATAGGTTTGAGCACAGCCTGTAGTGCTCTTGAGGATGGATAGGTATGAGCACAGCCTGTAGAGCTCTTGAGGATGGATAGGTATGAGCACAGCCTGTAGAGCTCTTGAGGATGGATAGGTTTGAGCACAGCCTGTAGAGCTCTTGAGGATGGATAGGTTTGAGCACAGTCTGTAGAGCTCTTGAGGATGGATAGGTTTGAGCACAGCCTGTAGAGCTCTTGAGGATGGATAGGTATGAGCACAGCCTGTAGAGCTCTTGAGGATGGATAGGTTTGAGCACAGCCTGTAGAGCTCTTGAGGATGGATAGGTTTGAGCACAGTCTGTAGAGCTCTTGAGGATGGATAGGTTTGGGCACAGCCTGTAGAGCTCTTGAGGATGGATAGGTATGAGCACAGCCTGTAGAGTTCTTGAGGATGGATAGGTTTGAGCACAGTCTGTAGAGCTCTTGAGGATGGATAGGTTTGAGCACAGTCTGTAGAGCTCTTGAGGATGAATAGGTTTGAGCACAGCCTGTAGAGCTCTTGAGGATGGATAGGTATGAGCACAGCCTGTAGAGCTCTTGAGGATGGATAGGTTTGAGCACAGCCTGTAGAGCTCTTGAGGATGGATAGGTTTGAGCACAGCCTGTAGAGCTCCTGAGGATGGATAGGTATGAGCACAGTCTGTAGAGCTCTTGAGGATGGATAGGTATGAGCACAGCCTGTAGAGTTCTTGAGGATGGATAGGTTTGAGCACAGTCTGTAGAGCTCTTGAGGATGGATAGGTTTGAGCACAGCCTGTAGAGCTCTTGAGGATGGATAGGTATGAGCACAGCCTGTAGAGCTCTTGAGGATGGATAGGTTTGAGCACAGCCTGTAGAGCTCTTGAGGATGGATAGGTTTGAGCACAGCCTGTAGAGCTCTTGAGGATGAATAGGTATGAGCACAGCCTGTAGAGCTCTTGAGGATGGATAGGTATGAGCACAGCCTGTAGAGCTCTTGAGGATGGATAGGTTTGAGCACAGTCTGTATTGTTTCTTAGGACGGATAGGTTTGAGCACAGCCTGTAGAGCTCTTGAGGATGGATAGGTTTGAGCACAGTCTGTATTGTTTCTTAGGACGGATAGGTTTGAGCACAGCCTGTAGAGCTCTTGAGGATGGATAGGTATGAGCACAGCCTGTAGAGCTCTTGAGGATGGATAGGTATGAGCACAGCCTGTAGAGCTCTTGAGGATGGATAGGTTTGAGCACAGTCTGTAGAGCTCTTGAGGATGGATAGGTTTGAGCACAGCCTGTAGAGCTCTTGAGGATGGATAGGTATGAGCACAGCCTGTAGAGCTCTTGAGGATGGATAGGTATGAGCACAGCCTGTAGAGCTCTTGAGGATGGATAGGTATGAGCACAGCCTGTAGAGCTCTTGAGGATGGATAGGTTTGAGCACAGCCTGTAGTGCTCTTGAGGATGGATAGGTATGAGCACAGCCTGTAGAGCTCTTGAGGATGGATAGGTATGAGCACAGCCTGTAGAGCTCTTGAGGATGGATAGGTTTGAGCACAGTCTGTAGAGCTCTTGAGGATGGATAGGTTTGAGCACAGCCTGTAGAGCTCTTGAGGATGGATAGGTATGAGCACAGCCTGTAGAGCTCTTGAGGATGGATAGGTATGAGCACAGCCTGTAGAGCTCTTGAGGATGGATAGGTTTGAGCACAGTCTGTAGAGCTCTTGAGGATGAATAGGTTTGAGCACAGCCTGTAGAGCTCTTGAGGATGGATAGGTATGAGCGCAGCCTGTAGAGTTCTTGAGGATGGGTAGGTTTGGGCGCAGCCTGTAGAGTTCCTGAGGATGGGTAGGTTTGGGCGCAGCCTGTAGTGCTCTTGAGGATGGATAGGTTTGAGCACAGTCTGTAGAGCTCTTGAGGATGGATAGGTTTGAGCACAGTCTGTAGAGCTCTTGAGGATGAATAGGTTTGAGCACAGCCTGTAGAGCTCTTGAGGATGGATAGGTATGAGCACAGCCTGTAGAGTTCTTGAGGATGGATAGGTTTGAGCACAGTCTGTAGAGCTCTTGAGGATGGATAGGTTTGAGCACAGTCTGTAGAGCTCTTGAGGATGAATAGGTTTGAGCACAGCCTGTAGAGCTCTTGAGGATGGATAGGTATGAGCACAGCCTGTAGAGCTCTTGAGGATGGATAGGTTTGAGCACAGCCTGTAGAGCTCTTGAGGATGGATAGGTTTGAGCACAGTCTGTAGAGCTCTTGAGGATGGATAGGTTTGAGCACAGCCTGTAGAGCTCTTGAGGATGGATAGGTATGAGCACAGCCTGTAGAGCTCTTGAGGATGGATAGGTATGAGCACAGCCTGTAGAGCTCTTGAGGATGGATAGGTATGAGCACAGCCTGTAGAGCTCTTGAGGATGGATAGGTTTGAGCACAGCCTGTAGTGCTCTTGAGGATGGATAGGTATGAGCACAGCCTGTAGAGCTCTTGAGGATGGATAGGTATGAGCACAGCCTGTAGAGCTCTTGAGGATGGATAGGTTTGAGCACAGTCTGTAGAGCTCTTGAGGATGAATAGGTTTGAGCACAGCCTGTAGAGCTCTTGAGGATGGATAGGTATGAGCACAGCCTGTAGAGTTCTTGAGGATGGATAGGTTTGAGCACAGTCTGTAGAGCTCTTGAGGATGGATAGGTTTGAGCACAGTCTGTAGAGCTCTTGAGGATGAATAGGTTTGAGCACAGCCTGTAGAGCTCTTGAGGATGGATAGGTATGAGCACAGCCTGTAGAGCTCTTGAGGATGGATAGGTTTGAGCACAGCCTGTAGAGCTCTTGAGGATGGATAGGTTTGAGCACAGTCTGTAGAGCTCTTGAGGATGAATAGGTTTGAGCACAGCCTGTAGAGCTCTTGAGGATGGATAGGTATGAGCACAGCCTGTAGAGCTCTTGAGGATGGATAGGTTTGAGCACAGTCTGTAGAGCTCTTGAGGATGAATAGGTTTGAGCACAGCCTGTAGAGCTCTTGAGGATGGATAGGTATGAGCACAGCCTGTAGAGCTCTTGAGGATGGATAGGTTTGAGCACAGCCTGTAGAGCTCTTGAGGATGGATAGGTTTGAGCACAGTCTGTAGAGCTCTTGAGGATGAATAGGTTTGAGCACAGCCTGTAGAGCTCTTGAGGATGGATAGGTATGAGCACAGCCTGTAGAGTTCTTGAGGATGGATAGGTTTGAGCACAGTCTGTAGAGCTCTTGAGGATGGATAGGTTTGAGCACAGCCTGTAGAGCTCTTGAGGATGGATAGGTATGAGCACAGCCTGTAGAGTTCTTGAGGATGGATAGGTTTGAGCACAGCCTGTAGAGCTCTTGAGGATGGATAGGTTTGAGCACAGTCTGTAGAGCTCTTGAGGATGAATAGGTTTGAGCACAGCCTGTAGAGCTCTTGAGGATGGATAGGTATGAGCACAGCCTGTAGAGCTCTTGAGGATGGATAGGTTTGAGCACAGTCTGTAGAGCTCTTGAGGATGAATAGGTTTGAGCACAGCCTGTAGAGCTCTTGAGGATGGATAGGTATGAGCACAGCCTGTAGAGTTCTTGAGGATGGATAGGTTTGAGCACAGTCTGTAGAGCTCTTGAGGATGGATAGGTTTGAGCACAGTCTGTAGAGCTCTTGAGGATGAATAGGTTTGAGCACAGCCTGTAGAGCTCTTGAGGATGGATAGGTATGAGCACAGCCTGTAGAGTTCTTGAGGATGGATAGGTTTGAGCACAGTCTGTAGAGCTCTTGAGGATGGATAGGTTTGAGCACAGTCTGTAGAGCTCTTGAGGATGGATAGGTATGAGCACAGCCTGTAGAGTTCCTGAGGATGGATAGGTTTGAGCACAGCCTGTAAAGTTCTTGAGGATGGATAGGTATGAGCACAGTCTGTAGAGCTCTTGAGGATGGATAGGTATGAGCACAGCCTGTAGAGTTGCTGAGGATGGATAGATTTTAGCACAGCCTGTAGAGTTCCTGAGGATGGATAGGTTTGAGCACAGTCTGTAGAGCTCTTGAGGATGGATAGGTTTGAGCACAGCCTGTAAAGTTCTTGAGGATGGATAGGTATGAGCACAGTCTGTAGAGCTCTTGAGGATGGATAGGTATGAGCACAGCCTGTAGAGTTCCTGAGGATGGATAGATTTTAGCACAGCCCGTAGAGTTCCTGAGGATGGATAGGTTTGAGCACAGCCTGTAGCGCTCTTGAGCATGAATAGGTTTGAGGACAGCCTGTAAAGTTCCTGAGGATGGATAGGTTGGAGCAGAGCCTGTAGAGTTCCAGAGGATGGATAGGTTTGAGCACAGCCTGTAGCGCTCTTGAGCATGGATAGGTTTGAGCACAGCCTGTAGAGTTCCTGAGGATGGATAGGTTTGAGAGCAGGTGTAGAGTTCCTCAGGATGATGGACTGGTTTGAGCAGATCCTGTAGAGTTCTTGAGGATGGATAGGTTTGAGCACAGCCTGTAGGGTTCCTGAGGATGGATAGGTTTGAGCACAGCCTGTAGAGCTCTTGAGGATAGATAGGTTTGAGCACAGCCTGTAGAGCTCTTGAGGATGGATAGGTATGAGCACAGCCTGTAGAGTTCTTGAGGATGGATAGGTTTGAGCACAGCCTGTAGCGCTCTTGAGCATGGATAGGTTTGAGCACAGGCTGTAGAGTTCCTGAGGATGGATAGGTTTGAGCACAGCCTGTAGAGTTCCTGAGGATGAATAGGTTTGAGCACAGCCTGTAGAGCTCTTGAGGATGGATAGGTATGAGCACAGCCTGTAGAGTTCTTGAGGATGGATAGATTTGAGCACAGCCTGTAGAGTTCCTGAGGATGGATAGGTTTGAGCACAGCCTGTAGCGCTCTTGAGCATGGATAGGTTTGAGCACAGCCTGTAGAGGTCCTGAGGATGGATAGGTTTGAGCACAGCCTGTAGAATTCCTGAGGATGGATAGGTTTGAGAGCAGGTGCAGAGTTCCACAGGATGATGGACTGGTTTGAGCAGAGCCTGTAGAGTTATTGAGGATGGATAGGATTGAGCACAGCCTGTAGGGTTCCTGAGGATGGATAGGTTTGAGCACAGCCTGTAGAGTTCCTGAGGATGAATAGGTTTCAGCACAGCCTGTAGCGCTCTTGAGCATGGATAGGTTTGAGCAGAGCCTGTAGCGCTCTTGAGCATGGATAGGTTTGAGAGCAGGCGTAGAGTTCCTCAGAATGATGAACTGGTTTGAGCGGAGCCTGTAGAGTTCTTGAGGATGGATAGGTTTGAACACAGCCTGTAGAGATCTTGAGGATGGATGGGTTTGAGCTCAACCTGTAGAGCTCTTGAGGATGAATAGGTTTGAGCACAGCCTGTAGAGCTCTTGAGGATGGATAGGTTTGAGCACAGTCTGTAGAGCTCTTGAGGATGGATAGGTTTGAGCACAGCCTGTAGAGCTCCTGAGGATGGATAGGTATGAGCACAGCCTGTAGAGCTCTTGAGGATGGATAGGTATGAGCACAGCCTGTAGAGTTCTTGAGGATGGATAGGTTTGAGCACAGTCTGTAGAGCTCTTGAGGATGGATAGGTTTGAGCACAGCCTGTAGAGCTCTTGAGGATGGATAGGTATGAGCACAGCCTGTAGAGCTCTTGAGGATGGATAGGTTTGAGCACAGCCTGTAGAGCTCTTGAGGATGGATAGGTTTGAGCACAGCCTGTAGAGCTCTTGAGGATGAATAGGTATGAGCACAGCCTGTAGAGCTCTTGAGGATGGATAGGTATGAGCACAGCCTGTAGAGCTCTTGAGGATGGATAGGTTTGAGCACAGTCTGTATTGTTTCTTAGGACGGATAGGTTTGAGCACAGCCTGTAGAGCTCTTGAGGATGGATAGGTTTGAGCACAGTCTGTATTGTTTCTTAGGACGGATAGGTTTGAGCACAGCCTGTAGAGCTCTTGAGGATGGATAGGTATGAGCACAGCCTGTAGAGCTCTTGAGGATGGATAGGTATGAGCACAGCCTGTAGAGCTCTTGAGGATGGATAGGTTTGAGCACAGTCTGTAGAGCTCTTGAGGATGGATAGGTTTGAGCACAGCCTGTAGAGCTCTTGAGGATGGATAGGTATGAGCACAGCCTGTAGAGCTCTTGAGGATGGATAGGTATGAGCACAGCCTGTAGAGCTCTTGAGGATGGATAGGTATGAGCACAGCCTGTAGAGCTCTTGAGGATGGATAGGTTTGAGCACAGCCTGTAGTGCTCTTGAGGATGGATAGGTATGAGCACAGCCTGTAGAGCTCTTGAGGATGGATAGGTATGAGCACAGCCTGTAGAGCTCTTGAGGATGGATAGGTTTGAGCACAGTCTGTAGAGCTCTTGAGGATGGATAGGTTTGAGCACAGCCTGTAGAGCTCTTGAGGATGGATAGGTATGAGCACAGCCTGTAGAGCTCTTGAGGATGGATAGGTATGAGCACAGCCTGTAGAGCTCTTGAGGATGGATAGGTTTGAGCACAGTCTGTAGAGCTCTTGAGGATGAATAGGTTTGAGCACAGCCTGTAGAGCTCTTGAGGATGGATAGGTATGAGCACAGCCTGTAGAGTTCTTGAGGATGGGTAGGTTTGGGCGCAGCCTGTAGAGTTCCTGAGGATGGGTAGGTTTGGGCGCAGCCTGTAGTGCTCTTGAGGATGGATAGGTTTGAGCACAGTCTGTAGAGCTCTTGAGGATGGATAGGTTTGAGCACAGTCTGTAGAGCTCTTGAGGATGAATAGGTTTGAGCACAGCCTGTAGAGCTCTTGAGGATGGATAGGTATGAGCACAGCCTGTAGAGTTCTTGAGGATGGATAGGTTTGAGCACAGTCTGTAGAGCTCTTGAGGATGGATAGGTTTGAGCACAGTCTGTAGAGCTCTTGAGGATGAATAGGTTTGAGCACAGCCTGTAGAGCTCTTGAGGATGGATAGGTATGAGCACAGCCTGTAGAGCTCTTGAGGATGGATAGGTTTGAGCACAGCCTGTAGAGCTCTTGAGGATGGATAGGTTTGAGCACAGTCTGTAGAGCTCTTGAGGATGGATAGGTTTGAGCACAGCCTGTAGAGCTCTTGAGGATGGATAGGTATGAGCACAGCCTGTAGAGCTCTTGAGGATGGATAGGTATGAGCACAGCCTGTAGAGCTCTTGAGGATGGATAGGTATGAGCACAGCCTGTAGAGCTCTTGAGGATGGATAGGTTTGAGCACAGCCTGTAGTGCTCTTGAGGATGGATAGGTATGAGCACAGCCTGTAGAGCTCTTGAGGATGGATAGGTATGAGCACAGCCTGTAGAGCTCTTGAGGATGGATAGGTTTGAGCACAGTCTGTAGAGCTCTTGAGGATGAATAGGTTTGAGCACAGCCTGTAGAGCTCTTGAGGATGGATAGGTATGAGCACAGCCTGTAGAGTTCTTGAGGATGGATAGGTTTGAGCACAGTCTGTAGAGCTCTTGAGGATGGATAGGTTTGAGCACAGTCTGTAGAGCTCTTGAGGATGAATAGGTTTGAGCACAGCCTGTAGAGCTCTTGAGGATGGATAGGTATGAGCACAGCCTGTAGAGCTCTTGAGGATGGATAGGTTTGAGCACAGCCTGTAGAGCTCTTGAGGATGGATAGGTTTGAGCACAGTCTGTAGAGCTCTTGAGGATGAATAGGTTTGAGCACAGCCTGTAGAGCTCTTGAGGATGGATAGGTATGAGCACAGCCTGTAGAGCTCTTGAGGATGGATAGGTTTGAGCACAGTCTGTAGAGCTCTTGAGGATGAATAGGTTTGAGCACAGCCTGTAGAGCTCTTGAGGATGGATAGGTATGAGCACAGCCTGTAGAGCTCTTGAGGATGGATAGGTTTGAGCACAGCCTGTAGAGCTCTTGAGGATGGATAGGTTTGAGCACAGTCTGTAGAGCTCTTGAGGATGAATAGGTTTGAGCACAGCCTGTAGAGCTCTTGAGGATGGATAGGTATGAGCACAGCCTGTAGAGTTCTTGAGGATGGATAGGTTTGAGCACAGTCTGTAGAGCTCTTGAGGATGGATAGGTTTGAGCACAGCCTGTAGAGCTCTTGAGGATGGATAGGTATGAGCACAGCCTGTAGAGTTCTTGAGGATGGATAGGTTTGAGCACAGCCTGTAGAGCTCTTGAGGATGGATAGGTTTGAGCACAGTCTGTAGAGCTCTTGAGGATGAATAGGTTTGAGCACAGCCTGTAGAGCTCTTGAGGATGGATAGGTATGAGCACAGCCTGTAGAGCTCTTGAGGATGGATAGGTTTGAGCACAGTCTGTAGAGCTCTTGAGGATGAATAGGTTTGAGCACAGCCTGTAGAGCTCTTGAGGATGGATAGGTATGAGCACAGCCTGTAGAGTTCTTGAGGATGGATAGGTTTGAGCACAGTCTGTAGAGCTCTTGAGGATGGATAGGTTTGAGCACAGTCTGTAGAGCTCTTGAGGATGAATAGGTTTGAGCACAGCCTGTAGAGCTCTTGAGGATGGATAGGTATGAGCACAGCCTGTAGAGTTCTTGAGGATGGATAGGTTAGAGCACAGTCTGTAGAGCTCTTGAGGATGGATAGGTTTGAGCACAGTCTGTAGAGCTCTTGAGGATGGATAGGTATGAGCACAGCCTGTAGAGTTCCTGAGGATGGATAGGTTTGAGCACAGCCTGTAAAGTTCTTGAGGATGGATAGGTATGAGCACAGTCTGTAGAGCTCTTGAGGATGGATAGGTATGAGCACAGCCTGTAGAGTTGCTGAGGATGGATAGATTTTAGCACAGCCTGTAGAGTTCCTGAGGATGGATAGGTTTGAGCACAGTCTGTAGAGCTCTTGAGGATGGATAGGTTTGAGCACAGCCTGTAAAGTTCTTGAGGATGGATAGGTATGAGCACAGTCTGTAGAGCTCTTGAGGATGGATAGGTATGAGCACAGCCTGTAGAGTTCCTGAGGATGGATAGATTTTAGCACAGCCCGTAGAGTTCCTGAGGATGGATAGGTTTGAGCACAGCCTGTAGCGCTCTTGAGCATGAATAGGTTTGAGCACAGCCTGTAAAGTTCCTGAGGATGGATAGGTTGGAGCAGAGCCTGTAGAGTTCCAGAGGATGGATAGGTTTGAGCACAGCCTGTAGCGCTCTTGAGCATGGATAGGTTTGAGCACAGCCTGTAGAGTTCCTGAGGATGGATAGGTTTGAGAGCAGGTGTAGAGTTCCTCAGGATGATGGACTGGTTTGAGCAGATCCTGTAGAGTTCTTGAGGATGGATAGGTTTGAGCACAGCCTGTAGGGTTCCTGAGGATGGATAGGTTTGAGCACAGCCTGTAGAGCTCTTGAGGATAGATAGGTTTGAGCACAGCCTGTAGAGCTCTTGAGGATGGATAGGTATGAGCACAGCCTGTAGAGTTCTTGAGGATGGATAGGTTTGAGCACAGCCTGTAGCGCTCTTGAGCATGGATAGGTTTGAGCACAGGCTGTAGAGTTCCTGAGGATGGATAGGTTTGAGCACAGCCTGTAGAGTTCCTGAGGATGAATAGGTTTGAGCACAGCCTGTAGAGCTCTTGAGGATGGATAGGTATGAGCACAGCCTGTAGAGTTCTTGAGGATGGATAGATTTGAGCACAGCCTGTAGAGTTCCTGAGGATGGATAGGTTTGAGCACAGCCTGTAGCGCTCTTGAGCATGGATAGGTTTGAGCACAGCCTGTAGAGGTCCTGAGGATGGATAGGTTTGAGCACAGCCTGTAGAATTCCTGAGGATGGATAGGTTTGAGAGCAGGTGCAGAGTTCCACAGGATGATGGACTGGTTTGAGCAGAGCCTGTAGAGTTATTGAGGATGGATAGGATTGAGCACAGCCTGTAGGGTTCCTGAGGATGGATAGGTTTGAGCACAGCCTGTAGAGTTCCTGAGGATGAATAGGTTTCAGCACAGCCTGTAGCGCTCTTGAGCATGGATAGGTTTGAGCAGAGCCTGTAGCGCTCTTGAGCATGGATAGGTTTGAGAGCAGGCGTAGAGTTCCTCAGAATGATGAACTGGTTTGAGCGGAGCCTGTAGAGTTCTTGAGGATGGATAGGTTTGAACACAGCCTGTAGAGATCTTGAGGATGGATGGGTTTGAGCTCAACCTGTAGAGCTCTTGAGGATGAATAGGTTTGAGCACAGCCTGTAGAGCTCTTGAGGATGAATAGGTTTGAGCACAGCCTGAAGAGCTCTTGAGGATGGATAAATTTGAGGACAGCCTGTAGAGCTCTTGAGGATGGATAGATTTGAGCACAGCCTGTAGAGCTCTTGAGGATGAATTGGTTTGAGCACAGCCTGTAGAGCTCTTGAGGATGAATAGGTTTGAGCACAGCCCGTAGAGCTCTTGAGCATGGATAGGTTTGAGCACAGCCTGTAGCGCTCTTGAGCATGGATAGGTTTGAGAGCAGGTGTAGAGTTCCTCAGAATGATGGACTGGTTTGAGCGGAGCCTGTAGAGTTCTTGAGGATGGATGGGTTTGAGCACAGCCTGTAGGGTTTCTCAGGACGGATAGGTTAAGTGTAGCCTGTAGACCTCTTGAGGATGGATAGGTTTGAGCACAGCCTGTAGAGTTCCTGAGAATGGATAGGTTTGACCACAGCCTGTAGAGTTCTTGAGGATGGATAGGTTTAAGCGCAGCCTGTAGAGTTCTTGAGGATGGATAGGTTTGAGCACAGCCTGTAGAGCTCTTGAGGATGGATAGGTTTGAGCTCAACCTGTAGAGCTATTGAGGATGAATAGGTTTGAGCGCAGCCTGTAGAGCTCTTGAGGATGGATAGGTATGAGCACAGCCTGTAGAGCTCTTGAGAATGGATAGGTTTGAGCACAGCCTGTAGAGTTCTTGAGGATGGATAGGTTTGAGCGCAGCCTGTAGTGCTCTTGAGGATGGATAGGTTTGAGCACAGCCTGTAGAGTTCTTGAGGATTGATAGGTTTGAGCGCAGCCTGTAGAGCTCTTGAGGATGAATAGGTTTGAGCACAGCCTGTAGAGGTCTTGAGGATGGATAGGTACGAGCACAGCCTGTAGAGTTCTTGAGGATGATAGGTTTGAGCACAGCCTGTTGAGCTCTTGAGGATGGATAGATTTGAGCACAGCCTGTAGAGCTCTATGAGGATGAATATGTTTGAGCACAGCCAGTAGAGCTCTTGAGGAAGGATAGGTATAAGCACAGCCTGTAGAGTTCTTGAGGATGGATAGGTTTGAGCACAGCCTGTAGCGCTCTTGAGAATGGATAGGTTTGAGCGCAGCCTGTAGAGTTCCTGAGTATGGATAGGTTTGAGCACAGTCTGTAGACCTCTTGAGGATGGATAAGTTTGAGCACAGCCTGTAGAGTTTTTGAGGATGGATAGGTTTGAGCGCAGCCTGTAGAGTTCTTGAGGATGGATAGGTTTGAGCACAGCCTGTAGAGCTCTTGAGGATGGATAGGTTTGAGCACAACCTGTAGAGCACTTGAGGATGAATAGGTTTGAGCACAGCCTGTAGAGCTGTTGGGGATGAATAGGTATGAGCACAGCCTGTAGAGCTCTTAAGGGTGAATAGGTTTGAGCACAGCCTGTAGAGCTCTTTTTTTAAATATTATTTTTATTGAGAGTTCATAAAAACAAGATCAACATTACAGAATACATTTGTTAAAAGATTTGATGTAATACATAGCATATGGTTATACATAAATAATCAATAATCGAGTGTCCATAACATGATTATAAAGTGCAAAGAGTAGTTATAATGTGCAGAAGTGCTTAAGGAAAGTGCATATAGGCAGACTAGAGATTATGAAGGTATTTTTTACAATTCAAAAACACTCCAGAACTTTTCATATTTTTTGAGCGCCCCTGATCTGAGCACATATTTTCTTTCCCTACCCTGTGTTCTAATTAATTTAGCCTTCCATGCCTGAAAGGTCGGTACTTGATTGTTTTTCCAGCACTGCAATATGAGTGAATTAGCAATTAGGGAAGCTATGAAAAGAAATTCGAGGATGGATAGGTATGAGCACAGCCTGTAGAGTTCTTGAGGATGGATAGGTTTGAGCACAACCTGTAGCGCTCTTGAGCATGGATAGGTTTGAGCACAGCCTGTAGAGCTCTTGAGGATGGATAGATTTCAGCACAGCCTGTAGAGCTCTTGAGCATGGATAGGTTTTAGCACAGCCTGTAGGGTTCCTGAGGATGGATAGATTTGAGAGCAGGTGTAGAGTTCATCAGGATGATGGACTGGTTTGAACAGAGCCTGTAGAGCTCTTGAGCATGGATAGGTTTTAGCACAGCCTGTAGGGTTTCTTAGGACGGATAGGTTGAGTGTAGCCTGAAGAGTTCCTTAGGACGGATAGCTTGAGTGTAGCCTGTAGAGTTCCTTAGGATGGATAGGTTGAGTGTAGCCTGTAGAGTACCTAAGGCTGAGTGTAGCCTGTAGATTTCCTTAGGACGGATAGGTTGGGTGTAGCCTGTAGAGTTCCTTAGGATGGATAGGTTGAGTGGTAAACAGTCAAAATATCGAGTTCTTAATTTCGACCTACACTAATATCGAGTTGCTAATATCGATGGGACAGAATATCGATGTCCAGAATATCGATGGCCAGAATATCGACCCTAAGGTAAGTAATATCGAAATTACTAATATCGATAGCATATATATCGAAATTACTAATATCGATAGCATATATATCGATGTAAGTAATTTCGATTTACTAATATGTGTTAGAAATATAAGTTAAGTATTTAAATTAATTGTTATAATATGTGTTTAATATATTTTTATAATTTAAAAATATATAAGAGTAAATAATATGTTTTACTACCACAGCGGGTTGTGGGTTTATAGGGGAATAGGGTGGGAAGTAATTTATTTGTAATTAAATAATTATTTTTCAATGATTAATTTATTTTGCAATTAAATATTAATTGGCAATTATTTATTTTAATTGATTAATTGATTAATTAATTGATAATTTATGTATATTTTTAAATAAATTATGTTTTACTACCACAGCGGGTTGTGGGTTTATAGGGGAATAGGGTGGGAAGTAATTTATTTGTAATTAAATAATTATTTTTCAATGATTAATTTATTTTGCAATTAAATATTAATTGGCAATTATTTATTTTAATTGATTAATTGATTAATTAATTGATAATTTATGTATATTTTTAACTAAATTATGTTTTACTACCACAGCGGGTTGTGGGTTTATAGGGGAATAGGGTGGGAAGTAATTTATTTGTAAATAAATAATTATTTTTATATGATTAATTTATTTTGCAATTAAATATTAATTGGCAATTATTTATTTTAATTGATTAATTGATTAATTAATTGATAATTTATGTGTATTTTTAACTAAATTATATGTTTTACTACTGGAGCGGGTTGTGGGTTTATAGGGGAATAGGGTGGGAAGTAATGTATTTGTAATATTAATTAATTTTGGGTAAAGGGGTATTTTTAGGGTTCAGGGTCAGTTTTCAGTTTTTGGGTAAAGGGTTTTTTTTAGGGTTCAGGGTCAGTTTTCAGTTTTTGGGTAAAGGGGTATTTTTTGGGTTCAGGGTCAGTTTTCAGTTCTTTGGTAAAGGGGTATTTTTAGGGTTCAGGGTCAGTTTTCAGTTCTTTGGTAAAGGGGTATTTTTAGGGTTCAGGGTCAGTTTTCAGTTCTTTGCTAAAGGGGTATTTTTAGGGTTCAGGGTCAGTTTTCAGTTTATGGGTAAAGGGGTATTTTTAGGGTTTAGGGTCAGTTTTCAGTTTTTGGGTAAAGGGGTATTTTTAGGGTTCAGGGTCAGTTTTCAGTTTTTGGGTAAAGGGGTATTTTTTGAGTTCAGGGTCAGTTTTCAGTTCTTTGGTAAAGGGGTATTTTTAGGGTTCAGGGTCAGTTTTCAGTTTTTGGGTAAAGGGGTATTTTTAGGGTTCAGGGTCAGTTTTCAGTTCTTTGGTAAAGGGGTATTTTTAGGGTTCAGGGTCAGTTTTCAGTTTATGGGTAAAGGGGTATTTTTAGGGTTCAGGGTCAGTTTTCAGTTTTTGGGTAAAGGGGTATTTTTTGAGTTCAGGGTCAGTTTTCAGTTCTTTGGTAAAGGGGTATTTTTAGGGTTCAGGGTCAGTTTTCAGTTTTTGGGTAAAGGGGTATTTTTAGGGTTCAGGGTCAGTTTTCAGTTTTCGGGTAAATGGGTATTTTTTGGGTTCAGGGTCAGTTTTCAGTTCTTTGGTAAAGGGGTATTTTTAGGGTTCAGGGTCAGTTTTCAGTTTATGGGTAAAGGGGTATTTTTAGGGTTCAGGGTCAGTTTTAGGTTTTTGGGTAAAGGGGTATTTTTAGTGTTCAGGGTCAGTTTTCCCTACTGTTGCACCCACTGGAGTGGGAATAGTAATTATTGTTAAGTAATTATATATTATATATTATGTATTATTATTATTTTTTTATTAAATATGTATTATTATTTTTTTTAACAATTATTACATATATTTAAATATGTTTAAGTAATTATTATGTATTATTTACAGTTTTTTTATGTTATTTTAAATTTTAAAAAAATCGATATATTTAACAACGATATTTTTTACATCGATATTAATTTTTTCGATATTTTGGTACTTACCATGTTGTACATAGGGCGTCGATATTTTTGCTATCGATATAATTACGCCGATATTTGTGTAGGTCGAAATTCTGTCTGTCGAAATTCTGTCATAGATCCAGGTTGAGTGTAGCTTGTAGAGTTCCTTAGGATGGATAGGTTGAGGGTAGCCTGTAGAGTTCCTTAGGACGGATAGGTTGAGTGTAGCCTGTAGCGTTCTTTGGGACAGGAAGGTTGAGTGTAGCCTGTAGCGTTCCTTAGGACAGATAGGTTGAGTGTAGCCTGTAGAGTTCCTTAGGACAGATAGGTTGAGTGTAGCCTGTAGAGTTCCTTAGGACAGATAGGTTTGAGCAGAGCCTGTAGAGTTCCTGAGGATGAATAGGTTTAAGTGTAGCCTGTAGAGTTCCTTAGGAGGGATAGGTTGAGTGTAGACTGTAGAGTTCCTTAGGCCAGATAGGTTTGAGCAGAGCCTGTAGAGTTCCTTAGGACGGATAGGTTGAGTGTAGCCTGTAGAGTTCCTTAGGACGGATAGGCTGAGTGTAGCCTGTAGAGTTCCTTAGGACCGATAGGTTGAGTGTAGCCTGTAGCGTTCCCTAGGACGGATAGGTTGAGTGTAGCCTGTAGAGTTCTTTAGGACAGATAGGTTGAGTGTAGCCTGTAGAGTTCTTTCGGATGGATAGGATTAAGTGTAGATGTTGCATGCTCCAATTACATGACTGTTTTCAGATTTAAGATGCCGCTGTGGGGTGAGTGGTGGTCTGGGGGTCTCTTGAGTTTCAAGGGGGTCTCTTGGGTTTCCAGGGGTCTCTTGGGTATCCTGGGGTATCTTGGCTTTCCTGGGGTCTCTTGGGTATCCTGGGGTCTCTTGTGTTTCCTGAGGGTCTCTTGGGTTTCTAGGGGGTCTCTTGGTTTTCCTGGGGGTCTCTTGGGTTTCCAGGGGTCTCTTGGGTATCCTGGGGTCTCTTGGGTTTCCTGGGGTCTCTTGGGTATCCTGGGGTCTCTTGTGTTTCCTGAGGGTCTCTTGGGTTTCTAGGGGGTCTCTTGGTTTTCCTGGGGGTCTCTTGGGTTTCCAGGGGTCTCTTGGGTATCCTGGGGTCTCTTGGGTTTCCTGGGGTCTCTTGGGTATCCTGGGGTCTCTTGGGTATCCTGGGGTCTCTTGGGTTTCCTGGGGGTCTCTTGGGTTTCCAGGGGTCTCTTGGGATTCCTGGGGTCTCTTGGGTTTCCTGGGGGTCTCTTGGGTTTCCTGGGGTCTCTTGGGTTTCCTGGGGGTCTCTTGGGTTTCCTGGGGTCTCTTGTGTTTCCTGGGGGTCTCTTGGGTTTTATGGGGTCTCTTGGGTTTCCCGGGGGTCTCTTGGGTTTCCTGGGGGTCTCTTGGGTTTCCTGGGGTCTCTTGGGTTTCCCGTGGGTCTCTTGGGTTTCCTGGGCGTCTCTTGGGTTTCCTGGGGGTCTCTTGGGTTTCCTGGAGGTCTCTTGGGTTTCCTGGGTTCTCTTGGGTTTCCTGGGGGTCTCTTGTGTTTCCTGGGGGTCTCTTGGGTTTTATGGGGTCTCTTGGATTTCCAGGGGGTCTCTTGTGTTTCCTGGGGGTCCCTTGGGTTTTATGGGGTCTCTTGGATTTCCAGGGGGTCTCTTGGGTTTCCTGGGGGTCTCTTGGGTTTCCTGGGGGTCTCTTGGGTTTCCTGGGGGTCTCTTGGGTTTTATGGGGTCTCTTGGGTTTCCTGGGGGTCTCTTGGGCTTCCTGGGGGTCTCTTGGGTTTCCTGGGGGTCTCTTGGGTTTCCTGGGGGTCTCTTGTGTTTCCTGGGAGTCTCTTGGGTTTTATGGGGTCTCTTGGATTTCCAGGGGGTCTCTTGGGTTTCCTGGGGGTCTCTTGTGTTTCCTGGGGGTCTCTTGGGTTTTATGGGGTCTCTTGGATTTCCTGGGGGTCTCTTGGGTTTCCTGGGGTCTCTTGTGTTTCCTGGGGGTCTCTTGGGTTTTATGGGGTCTCTTGTGTTTCCTGGGGGTCTCTTGGGTTTTATGGGGTCTCTTGGGTTTCCTGGGGGTCTCTTGGGTTTCCTGGGGTCTCTTGGGTATCCTGGGGTCTCTTGTGTTTCCTGAGGGTCTCGTGGGTTTCTAGGGGGTCTCTTGGTTTTCCTGGGGGTCTCTTGGGTTTCCAGGGGTCTCTTGGGTATCCTGGGGTCTCTTGGGTTTCCTGGGGTCTCTTGGGTATCCTGGGGTCTCTTGTGTTTCCTGAGGGTCTCTTGGGTTTCTAGGGGGTCTCTTGGTTTTCCTGGGGGTCTCTTGGGTTTCCAGGGGTCTCTTGGGTATCCAGGGGTCTCTTGGGTTTCCTGGGGTCTCTTGGGTATCCTGGGGTCTCTTGGGTATCCTGGGGTCTCTTGGGTATCCTGGGGTCTCTTGGGTTTCCTGGGGTCTCTTGGGTTTCCAGGGGTCTCTTGGGTTTCCTGGGGTCTCTTGGGTTTCCTGGGGGTCTCTTGGGTTTCCTGGAGGTCTCTTGGGTTTCCTGGGGTCTCTTGGGTTTCCTGGGGGTCTCTTGTGTTTCCTGGGGGTCTCTTGGGTTTTATGTGGTCTCTTGGATTTCCTGGGGGTCTCTTGGGTTTCCTGGGGTCTCTTGTGTTTCCTGGGAGTCTCTTGGGTTTCCTGGGGGTCTCTTGGGTTTCCTGGGGGTCTCTTGGGTTTCCTGGGGGTCTCTTGGGGTTTCTGGGGTCTCTTGGGTTTCCTGGGGGTCTCTTGGGTTTCCAGGGGGTCTCTTGGGTTTCCTGGGGGTCTCTTGGGTTTCCTGGGTTCTCTTGGGTTTCCTGGGGGTCTCTTGTGTTTCCTGGGGGTCTCTTGGGTTTTATGGGGTCTCTTGGATTTTCAGGGGGTCTCTTGGGTTTCCTGGGGGTCTCTTGGGTTTCCTGGGGGTCTCTTGAGTTTCCTGGGGGTCTCTTGGGTTTCCTGGGGGTCTCCTGGGTTTTATGGGGTCTCTTGGGTTTCCTGGGGGTCTCTTGGGCTTCCTGGGGGTCTCTTGGGTTTCCTGGGGGTCTCTTGTGTTTACTGGGGGTCTCTTGGGTTTTATGGGTTCTCTTGGATTTCCAGGGGGTCTCTTGGGTTTCCTGGGGGTCTCTTGTGTTTCCTGGGGGTCTCTTGGGTTTTATGGGGTCTCTTGGATTTCCTGGGGGTCTCTTGGGTTTCCTGGGGTCTCTTGTGTTTCCTGGGGGTCTCTTGGGTTTTATGGGGTCTCTTGGGTTTCCTGGGGGTCTCTTGGGTTTCCTGGGGGTCTCTTGGGTTTCCTGGGGTCTCTTGGGTTTCCTGGGTTCTCTTGGGTTTCCTGGGGGTCTCTTGTGTTTCTTGGGGGTCTCTTGGGTTTTATGGGTTCTCTTGGATTTCCAGGGGGTCTCTTGGGTTTCCTGGGGGTCTCTTGGGTTTCCTGGGGGTCTCTTGGGGTTCCTGGGGGTCTCTTGGGTTTCCTGGGGGTCTCTTGGGTTTCCTGGGGTCTCTTGGGTTTCCCGGGGGTCTCTTGGGCTTCCTGGGGGTCTCTTGGGTTTCCTGGGGGTCTCTTGGGTTTCCTGGGGGTCTCTTGGGTTTCCTGGGAGTCTCTTGGGTTTCCTGGGGTCTCTTGGGTTTCCTGGGTTCTCTTGGGTTTCCTGGGGGTCTCTTGTGTTTCCTGGGGGTCTCTTGGGTTTTATGGGGTCTCTTGGGTTTCCTGGGGGTCTCTTGGGTTTTCTGGGGTCTCTTGGGTTTCCAAGGGGGTCTCCTGGGTTTCCTGGGGTCTCTTGGGTTTTCTGGGGTCTCTTGGGTTTCCAGGGGGTCTCTTGGGTTTCCTGGGGGTCTCTTGGGTTTCCAGGGGTCTCTTGGGTATCCTGGGGTCTCTTGGGTTTCCTGGGGTCTCTTGGGTATCCTGGGGTCTCTTGTGTTTCCTGAGGGTCTCTTGGGGTTCTAGGGGGTCTCTTGGTTTTCCTGGGGGTCTCTTGGGTTTCCAGGGGTCTCTTGGGTATCCTGGGGTCTCTTGGGTTTCCTGGGGTCTCTTGGGTATCCTGGGGTCTCTTTGGTATCCTGGGGTCTCTTGGGTTTCCTGGGGGTCTCTTGGGTTTCCAGGGGTCTCTTGGGTTTCCTGGGGTCTCTTGGGTTTCCTGGGGGTCTCTTGGGTTTCCTGAGGGTCTCTTGGGTTTCCTGGGGTCTCTTGGGTTTCCTGGGGGTCTCTTGTGTTTTCCTGGGGGTCTCTTGGGTTTTATGTGGTCTCTTGGATTTCCTGGGGGTCTCTTGGGTTTCCTGGGGTCTCTTGTGTTTCCTGGGGGTCTCTTGGGTTTCCTGGGGGTCTCTTGGGTTTCCTGGGGTCTCTTGGGTTTCCTGGGGGTCTCTTGGGTTTCCTGGGGGTCTCTTGGGTTTCCTGGGGTCTCTTGGGTTTCCTGGGGGTCTCTTGGGTTTCCCGGGGGTCTCTTGGGTTTCCTGGGGGTCTCTTGGGTTTTCTGGGTTCTCTTGGGTTTCCTGGGGGTCTCTTGTGTTTCCTGGGGGTCTCTTCGGTTTTATGGGGTCTCTTGGATTTCCAGGGGGTCTCTTCGGTTTCCTGGGGGTCTCTTGGGTTTCCTGGGGGTCTCTTGAGTTTCCTGGGGGTCTCTTGGGTTTCCTGGGGGTCTCTTGGGTTTCCTGGAGGTCTTTTAGGTTTCCTGGGGGTCTCTTGGGTTTTATGGGGTCTTTTGGGTTTCCCGGGGGTCTCTTGGGCTTCCTGGGGGTCTCTTGGGTTTCCTGGCGGTCTCTTGGGTTTCCTGGGGGTCTCTTGTGTTTCCTGGGGGTCTCTTGGGTTTTATGGGGTCTCTTGGATTTCCAGGGGGTCTCTTGCGTTTCCTGGGGGTCTCTTGTGTTTCCTGGGGGTCTCTTGGGTTTTATGGGGTCTCTTGGATTTCCTGGGGGTCTCTTGGGTTTCCTGGGGTCTCTTGTGTTTCCTGGGGGTCTCTTGGGTTTTATGGGGTCTCTTGGGTTTCCTGGGGGTCTCTTGGGTTTCCTGGGGGTCTCTTGTGTTTCCTGGGGGTCTCTTGGGTTTCCTGGGGTCTCTTGGGTTTCCTGGGGGTCTCTTGGGTTTCCTGGGGGTCTCTTGGGTTTCCTGGGGTCTCTTGGGTTTCCTGGGTCCTCTTGGGTTTCCTGGGGGTCTTTTGTGTTTCCTGGGGGTCTCTTGGGTTTTATGGGGTCTCTTGGGTTTCCTGGGGGTCTCTTGGGTTTCCTGGGGGTCTCTTGGGTTTCCTGGGGGTCTCTTGGGTTTCCTTGGGGTCTCTTGGGTTTCCTGGGGTCTCTTGGGTTTCCTGGGGGTCTCTTGGGCTTCCTGGGGGTCTCTTGGGTTTCCTGGGGGTCTCTTAGGTTTCCTGGGGGTCTCTTGGGTTTCCTGGGGGTCACTTGGGTTTCCTGGGTTCTCTTGGGTTTCCTGGGGGTCTCTTGTGTTTCCTGAGGGTCTCTTGGGTTTTATGGGGTCTCTTGGATTTCCAGGGGGTCTCTTGGATTTCCTGGGGGTCTTTTGGGTTTCCTGGGGTCTCTTGGGTTTCCTGGGGGTCTCTTGGGTTTCCTGGGGGTCTCTTGGGTTTCCTGGGGTCTCTTGGGTTTTCTGGGGTCTCTTGGGTTTCCAGGGGGTCTCTTGGGTTTCCTGGGGGTCTCTTGGGTTTCCTGGGGGTCTCTTGGGTTTTCTGGGGTCTCTTGGGTTTTATGGGGTCTCTTGGGTTTCCCGGGGGTCTCTTGGGCTTCCTGGGGGTCTCTTGGGTTTTATGGGGTCTCTTGGGTTTCCCGGGGGTCTCTTGGGCTTCCTGGGGGTCTCTTGGGTTTCCTGGCGGTCTCTTGGGTTTCCTGGGGGTCTCTTGTGTTTCCTGGGAGTCTCTTGGGTTTTATGGGGTCTCTTGGATTTCCAGGGGGTCTCTTGGGTTTCCTGGGGGTCTCTTGTGTTTCCTGGGGGTCTCTTGTGTTTCCTGGGGGTCTCTTGGGTTTTATGGGGTCTCTTGGATTTCCTGGGGGTCTCTTGGGTTTCCTGGGGTCTCTTGTGTTTCCTGGGGGTCTCTTGGGTTTTATGGGGTCTCTTGGGTTTCCTGGGGGTCTCTTGGGTTTCCTGGGGGTCTCTTGGGTTTCCCGGGGGTCTCTTGGGTTTCCTGGGCGTCTCTTGGGTTACCTGGGGGTCTCTTGGGTTTCCCGGGGGTCTCTTGGGTTTCCTGGGGGTCTCTTGGGTTTTCTGGGTTCTCTTGGGTTTCCTGGGGGTCTCTTGTGTTTCCTGGGGGTCTCTTGGGTTTTATGGGGTCTCTTGGATTTCCAGGGGGTCTCTTGGGTTTCCTGGGGGTCTCTTGGGTTTCCTGGGGGTCTCTTGAGTTTCCTGGGGGTCTCTTGGGTTTCCTGGGGGTCTCTTGGGTTTCCTGGAGGTCTCTTGGGTTTCCTGGGGGTCCCTTGGGTTTTATGGGGTCTCTTGGGTTTCCCGGGGGTCTCTTGGGCTTCCTGGGGGTCTCTTGGGTTTCCTGGCGGTCTCTTGGGTTTCCTGGGGGTCTCTTGTGTTTCCTGGGGGTCTCTTGGGTTTTATGGGGTCTCTTGGATTTCCAGGGGGTCTCTTGGGTTTCCTGGGGGTCTCTTGTGTTTCCTGGGGGTCTCTTGGGTTTTATGGGGTCTCTTGGATTTCCTGGGGGTCTCTTGGGTTTCCTGGGGTCTCTTGTGTTTCCTGGGGGTCTCTTGGGTTTTATGGGGTCTCTTGGGTTTCCTGGGGGTCTCTTGGGTTTCCTGGGGGTCTCTTGGGTTTCCTGGGGGTGTCTTGGGTTTCCTGGGCGTCTCTTGGGTTTTCTGGGGTCTCTTGGGTTTCCTGGGGGTCTCTTGGGTTTCCTGGGGGTCTCTTGGGTTTCCTGGGGTCTCTTGGGTTTCCTGGGTTCTCTTGGGTTTCCTGGGGGTCTTTTGTGTTTCCTGGGGGTCTCTTGGGTTTTATGGGGTCTCTTGGATTTCCAGGGGGTCTCTTGGGTTTCCTGGGGGTCTCTTGGGTTTCCTGGGGGTCTCTTGGGTTTCCTGGGGGTCTCTTGGGTTTCCTGGGGTCTCTTGGGTTTCCTGGGGGTCTCTTGGGCTTCCTGGGGGTCTCTTGGGTTTCCTGGGGGTCTCTTAGGTTTCCTGGGGGTCTCTTGGGTTTCCTGGGGGTCACTTGGGTTTCCTGGGTTCTCTTGGGTTTCCTGGGGGTCTCTTGTGTTTCCTGAGGGTCTCTTGGGTTTTATGGGGTCTCTTGGATTTCCAGGGGGTCTCTTGGATTTCCTGGGGGTCTTTTGGGTTTCCTGGGGGTCTCTTGGGTTTCCTGGGGGTCTCTTGGGTTTTCTGGTGTCTCTTGGGCTTCCAAGGGGGTCTCTTGGGTTTCCTGGGGTCTCTTGGGTTTTCTGGGGTCTCTTGGGTTTCCAGGGGGTCTCTTGGGTTTCCTGGGGGTCTCTTGGGTTTACTGGGGGTCTCTTGGGTTTTCTGTGGTCTCTTGGGTTTTATGGGGTCTCTTGGGTTTCCCGGGGGTCTCTTGGGCTTCCTGGGGGTCTCTTGGGTTTTATGGGGGTCTCTTGGGTTTCCTGGGGTCTCTTGGGTTTCCTGGGGGTCTCTTGGGTTTCCTGGGGGTCTCTTGGGTTTCCTGGGGGTCTCTTGGGTTTTCTGGGTTCTCTTGGGTTTCCTGGGGGTCTCTTGTGTTTCCTGGGGGTCTCTTGGGTTTTATGGGGTCTCTTGGATTTCCAGGGGGTCTCTTCGGTTTCCTGGGAGTCTCTTGGGTTTCCTGGGGGTCTCTTGAGTTTCCTGGGGGTCTCTTGGGTTTCCTGGGGGTCTCTTGGGTTTCCTGGAGGTCTTTTGGGTTTCCTGGGGGTCTCTTGGGTTTTATGGGGTCTTTTGGGTTTCCAGGGGGTCTCTTGGGCTTCCTGGGGGTCTCTTGGGTTTCCTGGCGGTCTCTTGGGTTTCCTGGGGTCTCTTGTGTTTCCTGGGGGTCTCTTGGGTTTTATGGGGTCTCTTGGGTTTCCTGGGGGTCTCTTGGGTTTCCTGGGGGTCTCTTGGGTTTCCTGGGGTCTCTTGTGTTTCCTGGGGGTCTCTTGGGTTTTATGGGGTCTCTTGGGTTTCCTGGGGGTCTCTTGGGTTTCCTGGGGGTCTCTTGGGTTTCCCGGGGGTCTCTTGGGTTTCCTGGGCGTCTCTTGGGTTACCTGGGGGTCTCTTGGGTTTCCCGGGGGTCTCTTGGGTTTCCTGGGGGTCTCTTGGGTTTTCTGGGTTCTCTTGGGTTTCCTGGGGGTCTCTTGTGTTTCCTGGGGGTCTCTTGGGTTTTATGGGGTCTCTTGGATTTCCAGGGGGTCTCTTGGGTTTCCTAGGGGGTCTCTTGGGTTTCCTGGGGGTCTCTTGAGTTTCCTGGGGGTCTCTTGGGTTTCCTGGGGGTCTCTTGGGTTTCCTGGAGGTCTCTTGGGTTTCCTGGGGGTCCCTTGGGTTTTATGGGGTCTCTTGGGTTTCCCGGGGGTCTCTTGGGCTTCCTGGGGGTCTCTTGGGTTTCCTGGCGGTCTCTTGGGTTTCCTGGGGGTCTCTTGTGTTTCCTGGGGGTCTCTTGGGTTTTATGGGGTCTCTTGGATTTCCAGGGGGTCTCTTGGGTTTCCTGGGGGTCTCTTGTGTTTCCTGGGGGTCTCTTGGGTTTTATGGGGTCTCTTGGATTTCCTGGGGGTCTCTTGGGTTTCCTGGGGTCTCTTGTGTTTCCTGGGGGTCTCTTGGGTTTTATGGGGTCTCTTGGGTTTCCTGGGGGTCTCTTGGGTTTCCTGGGGGTCTCTTGGGTTTCCTGGGGGTGTCTTGGGTTTCCTGGGCGTCTCTTGGGTTTCCTGGGGTCTCTTGGGTTTCCTGGGGGTCTCTTGGGTTTCCTGGGGGTCTCTTTGGTTTCCTGGGGTCTCTTGGGTTTCCTGGGTTCTCTTGGGTTTCCTGGGGGTCTTTTGTGTTTCCTGGGGGTCTCTTGGGTTTTATGGGGTCTCTTGGATTTCCAGGGGGTCTCTTGGGTTTCCTGGGGGTCTCTTGGGTTTCCTGGGGGTCTCTTGGGTTTCCTGGGGGTCTCTTGGGTTTCCTGGGGTCTCTTGGGTTTCCTGGGGGTCTCTTGGGCTTCCTGGGGGTCTCTTGGGTTTCCTGGGGGTCTCTTAGGTTTCCTGGGGGTCTCTTGGGTTTCCTGGGGGTCACTTGGGTTTCCTGGGTTCTCTTGGGTTTCCTGGGGGTCTCTTGTGTTTCCTGAGGGTCTCTTGGGTTTTATGGGGTCTCTTGGATTTCCAGGGGGTCTCTTGGATTTCCTGGGGGTCTTTTGGGTTTCCTGGGGGTCTCTTGGGTTTCCTGGGGGTCTCTTGGGTTTCCTGGGGGTCTCTTGGGTTTTCTGGGGTCTCTTGGGCTTCCAAGGGGGTCTCTTGGGTTTCCTGGGGTCTCTTGGGTTTTCTGGGGTCTCTTTGGTTTCCAGGGGGTCTCTTGGGTTTCCTGGGGGTCTCTTGGGTTTCCTGGGGGTCTCTTGGGTTTTCTGGGGTCTCTTGGGTTTTATGGGGTCTCTTGGGTTTCCCGGGGGTCTCTTGGGCTTCCTGGGGGTCTCTTGGGTTTTATGGGGGTCTCTTGGGTTTCCTGGGGTCTCTTGGGTTTCCTGGGGGTCTCTTGGGTTTCCCGGGGGTCTCTTGGGTTTCCTAGGGGTCTCTTGGGTTTTCTGGGTTCTCTTGTGTTTCCTGGGGGTCTCTTGTGTTTCCTGGGGGTCTCTTGGGTTTTATGGGGTCTCTTGGATTTCCAGGGGGTCTCTTCGGTTTCCTGGGGGTCTCTTGGGTTTCCTGGGGGTCTCTTGAGTTTCCTGGGGGTCTCTTGGGTTTCCTGGGGGTCTCTTGGGTTTCCTGGAGGTCTTTTGGGTTTCCTGGGGGTCTCTTGGGTTTTATGGGGTCTTTTGGGTTTCCCGGGGGTCTCTTGGGCTTCCTGGGGGTCTCTTGGGTTTCCTGGCGGTCTCTTGGGTTTCCTGGGGGTCTCTTGTGTTTCCTGGGGGTCTCTTGGGTTTTATGGGGTCTCTTGGATTTCCAGGGGGTCTCTTGCGTTTCCTGGGGGTCTCTTGTGTTTCCTGGGGGTCTCTTGGGTTTTATGGGGTCTCTTGGATTTCCTGGGGGTCTCTTGGGTTTCCTGGGGTCTCTTGTGTTCCCTGGGGGTCTCTAGGGTTTTATGGGGTCTCTTGGGTTTCCTGGGGGTCTCTTGGGTTTCCTGGGGGTCTCTTGGGTTTCCTGGGGGTCTCTTGGGTTTCCTGGGGTCTCTTGGGTTTCCTGGGGGTCTCTTGGGTTTCCTGGGGGTCTCTTGGGTTTCCTGGGGTCTCTTGGGTTTCCTGGGTTCTCTTGGGTTTCCTGGGGGTCTTTTGTGTTTCCTGGGGGTCTCTTGGGTTTTATGGGGTCTCTTGGGTTTCCTGGGGGTCTCTTGGGTTTCCTGGGGGTCTCTTGGGTTTCCTTGGGGTCTATTGGGTTTCCTGGGGTCTCTTGGGTTTCCTGGGGGTCTCTTGGGCTTCCTGGGGGTCTCTTGGGTTTCCTGGGGGTCTCTTAGGTTTCCTGGGGGTCTCTTGGGTTTCCTGGGGGTCACTTGGGTTTCCTGGGTTCTCTTGGGTTTCCTGGGGGTCTCTTGTGTTTCCTGAGGGTCTCTTGGGTTTTATGGGGTCTCTTGGATTTCCAGGGGGTCTCTTGGATTTCCTGGGGGTCTTTTGGGTTTCCTGGGGGTCTCTTGGGTTTCCTGGGGGTCTCTTGGGTTTCCTCGGGTCTCTTGGGTTTCCTGGGGTCTCTTGGGTTTTCTGGGGTCTCTTGGGTTTCCAGGGGGTCTCTTGGGTTTCCTGGGGGTCTCTTGGGTTTCCTGGGGGTCTCTTGGGTTTTCTGGGGTCTCTTGGGTTTTATGGGGTCTCTTGGGTTTCCCGGGGGTCTCTTGGGCTTCCTGGGGGTCTCTTGGGTTTTATGGGGTCTCTTGGGTTTCCCGGGGGTCTCTTGGGCTTCCTGGGGGTCTCTTGGGTTTCCTGGCGGTCTCTTGGGTTTCCTGGGGGTCTCTTGTGTTTCCTGGGAGTCTCTTGGGTTTTATGGGGTCTCTTAGATTTCCAGGGGGTCTCTTGGGTTTCCTGGGGGTCTCTTGTGTTTCCTGGGGGTCTCTTGTGTTTCCTGGGGGTCTCTTGGGTTTTATGGGGTCTCTTGGTTTTCCTGGGGGTCTCTTGGGTTTCCTGGGGTCTCTTGTGTTTCCTGGGGGTCTCTTGGGTTTTATGGGGTCTCTTGGGTTTCCTGGGGGTCTCTTGGGTTTCCCGGGGGTCTCTTGGGTTTCCTGGGCGTCTCTTGGGTTACCTGGGGGTCTCTTGGGTTTCCCGGGGGTCTCTTGGGTTTCCTGGGGGTCTCTTGGGTTTTCTGGGTTCTCTTGGGTTTCCTGGGGGTCTCTTGTGTTTCCTGGGGGTCTCTTGGGTTTCCTGGGGGTCTCTTGGGTTTCCTGGGGGTCTCTTGAGTTTCCTGGGGGTCTCTTGGGTTTCCTGGGGGTCTCTTGGGTTTCCTGGAGGTCTCTTGGGTTTCCTGGGGGTCCCTTGGGTTTTATGGGGTCTCTTGGGTTTCCCGGGGGTCTCTTGGGCTTCCTGGGGGTCTCTTGGGTTTCCTGGCGGTCTCTTGGGTTTCCTGGGGGTCTCTTGTGTTTCCTGGGGGTCTCTTGGGTTTTATGGGGTCTCTTGGATTTCCAGGGGGTCTCTTGGGTTTCCTGGGGGTCTCTTGTGTTTCCTGGGGGTCTCTTGGGTTTTATGGGGTCTCTTGGATTTCCTGGGGGTCTCTTGGGTTTCCTGGGGTCTCTTGTGTTTCCTGGGGGTCTCTTGGGTTTTATGGGGTCTCTTGGGTTTCCTGGGGGTCTCTTGGGTTTCCTGGGGGTCTCTTGGGTTTCCTGGGGGTGTCTTGGGTTTCCTGGGCGTCTCTTGGGTTTCCTGGGGTCTCTTGGGTTTCCTGGGGGTCTCTTGGGTTTCCTGGGGGTCTCTTGGGTTTCCTGGGGTCTCTTGGGTTTCCTGGGTTCTCTTGGGTTTCCTGGGGGTCTTTTGTGTTTCCTGGGGGTCTCTTGGGTTTTATGGGGTCTCTTGGATTTCCAGGGGGTCTCTTGGGTTTCCTGGGGGTCTCTTGGGTTTCCTGGGGGTCTCTTGGGTTTCCTGGGGGTCTCTTGGGTTTCCTGGGGTCTCTTGGGTTTCCTGGGGGTCTCTTGGGCTTCCTGGGGGTCTCTTGGGTTTCCTGGGGGTCTCTTAGGTTTCCTGGGGGTCTCTTGGGTTTCCTGGGGGTCACTTGGGTTTCCTGGGTTCTCTTGGGTTTCCTGGGGGTCTCTTGTGTTTCCTGAGGGTCTCTTGGGTTTTATGGGGTCTCTTGGATTTCCAGGGGGTCTCTTGGATTTCCTGGGGGTCTTTTGGGTTCCCTGGGGGTCTCTTGGGTTTCCTGGGGGTCTCTTGGGTTTCCTGGGGGTCTCTTGGGTTTTCTGGGGTCTCTTGGGTTTCCAAGGGGGTCTCTTGGGTTTCCTGGGGTCTCTTGGGTTTTCTGGGGTCTCTTGGGTTTCCAGGGGGTCTCTTGGGTTTCCTGGGGGTCTCTTGGGTTTCCTGGGGGTCTCTTGGGTTTTCTGGGGTCTCTTGGGTTTTATGGGGTCTCTTGGGTTTCCCGGGGGTCTCTTGGGCTTCCTGGGGGTCTCTTGGGTTTTATGGGGTCTCTTGGGTTTCCCGGGGGTCTCTTGGGCTTCCTGGGGGTCTCTTGGGTTTCCTGGTGGTCTCTTGGGTTTCCTGGGGGTCTCTTGTGTTTCCTGGGAGTCTCTTGGGTTTTATGGGGTCTCTTGGATTTCCAGGGGGTCTCTTGGGTTTCCTGGGGGTCTCTTGTGTTTCCTGGGGGTCTCTTGGGTTTTATGGGGTCTCTTGGATTTCCTGGGGGTCTCTTGGGTTTCCTGGGGTCTCTTGTGTTTCCTGGGGGTCTCTTGGGTTTTATGGGGTCTCTTGGGTTTCCTGGGGGTCTCTTGGGTTTCCTGGGGGTCTCTTGGGTTTCCTGGGGGTCTCTTGGGTTTCCCGGGGGTCTCTTGGGTTTCCTGGGCGTCTCTTGGGTTTCCTGGGGTCTCTTGGGTTTCCTGGGGGTCTCTTGGGTTTCCTGGGGGTCTCTTGGGTTTCCTGGGGGTCTATTGGGTTTCCTGGGGTCTCTTGGGTTTCCTGGGTTCTCTTGGGTTTCCTGGGGGTCTTTTGTGTTTCCTGGGGGTCTCTTGGGTTTTATGGGGTCTCTTGGATTTCCAGGGGGTCTCTTGGGTTTCCTGGGGGTCTCTTGGGTTTCCTGGGGGTCTCTTGGGTTTCCTGGGGGTCTCTTGGGTTTCCTGGGGTCTCTTGGGTTTCCTGGGGGTCTCTTGGGCTTCCTGGGGGTCTCTTGGGTTTCCTGGGGGTCTCTTGGGTTTCCTGGGGGTCTCTTGGGTTTCCTGGGGGTCACTTGGGTTTCCTGGGTTCTCTTGGGTTTCCTGGGGGTCTCTTGTGTTTCCTGAGGGTCTCTTGGGTTTTATGGGGTCTCTTGGATTTCCAGGGGGTCTCTTGGATTTCCTGGGGGTCTCTTGGGTTTCCTGGGGGTCTCTTGGGTTTTCTGGGGGTCTCCTGGGTTTCCTGGGGGTCTCTTGGGTTTTCTGGGGTCTCTTGGGTTTCCAAGGGGGTCTCTTGGGTTTCCTGGGGTCTCTTGGGTTTTCTGGGGTCTCTTGGGTTTCCAGGGGGTCTCTTGGGTTTCCTGGGGGTCTCTTGGGTTTCCTGGGGGTCTCTTGGGTTTTCTGGGGTCTCTTGGGTTTCCAGGGGGTCTCTTGGGTTTCCTTGGGGTCTCTTGGGTTTTCTGGGGTCTCTTGGGTTTCCTGGGGGTCTCTTGTGTTTCCTGGGGGTCTCTTGGGTTTTATGGGGTTTCTTGGATTTCCAGGGGGTCTCTTGGGTTTCCTGGGGGTCTCTTGGGTTTCCTGGGGGTCTCTTGGGTTTCCTGGGGGTCTTTTGGGTTTCCTGGGGGTCTCTTGGGTTTTCTGGGGTCTCTTGGGTTTCCAAGGGGGTCTCCTGGGTTTCCTGGGGTCTCTTGGGTTTTCTGGGGTCTCTTGGGTTTCCAGGGGGTCTCTTGGGTTTCCTGGGGGTCTCTTGGGTTTCCAGGGGTCTCTTGGGTATCCTGGGGTCTCTTGGGTTTCCTGGGGTCTCTTGGGTATCCTGGGGTCTCTTGTGTTTCCTGAGGGTCTCTTGGGTTTCTAGGGGGTCTCTTGGTTTTCCTGGGGGTCTCTTGGGTTTCCAGGGGTCTATTGGGTATCCTGGGGTCTCTTGGGTTTCCTGGGGTCTCTTGGGTATCCTGGGGTCTCTTGGGTTTCCTGGGGGTCTCTTGGGTTTCCAGGGGTCTCTTGGGTTTCCTGGGGTCTCTTGGGTTTCCTGGGGGTCTCTTGGGTTTCCTGGGGGTCTCCTGGGTTTCCTGGGGTCTCTTGGGTTTCCTGGGGGTCTCTTGTGTTTCCTGGGGGTCTCTTGGGTTTTATGTGGTCTCTTGGATTTCCTGGGGGTCTCTTGAGTTTCCTGGGGTCTCTTGTGTTTCCTGGGGGTCTCTTGGGTTTCCTGGGGGTCTCTTGGGTTTCCTGGGGTCTCTTGGGTTTCCTGGGGGTCTCTTGGGTTTAAGGGGGTCTCTTGGGTTTCCTGGGGGTCTCTTGGGTTTCCTGGGGGTCTCTTGGGTTTCCTGGGGGTCTCTTTGGTTTCCTGGGGGTCTCTTGGGTTTCCTGGGTTCTCTTGGGTTTCCTTGGGGTCTCTTGTGTTTTCTGGGGGGTCTCTTGGGTTTTATGGGGTCTCTTGGATTTCCAGGGGGTCTCTTCGGTTTCCTGGGGGTCTCTTGGGTTTCCTGGGGGTCTCTTGGGTTTCCTGGGGGTCTCTTGGGTTTTATGGGGTCTCTTGGGTTTCCCGGGGGTCTCTTGGGCTTCCTGGGGGTCTCTTGGGTTTCCTGGGGGTCTCTTGGGTTTCCCGGGGGTCTCTTGTGTTTCCTGGGGGTCTCTTGGGTTTTATAGGGTCTCTTGGATTTCCAGGGGGTCTCTTGGGTTTCCTGGGGGTATCTTGTGTTTCCTGGGGGTCTCTTGGGTTTTATGGGGTCTCTTGGATTTCCTGGGGGTCTCTTGGGTTTCCTGGGGTCTCTTGTGTTTCCTGGGGGTCTCTTGGGTTTTATGGGGTCTCTTGGGTTTCCTGGGGGTCTCTTGGGTTTCCTGGGGGTCTCTTGGGTTTCCTGGGGTCTCTTGGGTTTCCTGGGGGTCTCTTGGGTTTCCTGGGGGTTTCTTGGGTTTCCTGGGGGTCTCTTGGGTTTCCTGGGGGTCTCCTGGGTTTCCTGGGGTCTCTTGGGTTTCCTGGGTTCTCTTGGGTTTCCTGGGGGTCTCTTGTGTTTCCTGGGGGTCTCTTGGGTTTTATGGGGTCTCTTGGATTTCCAGGGGGTCTCTTGGGTTTCCTGGGGGTCTCTTGGGTTTCCTGGGGTCTCTTGGGTTTCCTGGGGGTCTCTTGGGTTTCCTGGGGGTCTCTTGGGTTTTATGGGGGCTCTTGGATTTCCAGGGGGTCTCTTGGATTTCCTGGGGGTCTTTTGGGTTTCCTGGGGGTCTCTTGGGTTTCCTGGGGGTCTCTTGGGTTTCCTGGGGGTCTCCTGGGTTTCCTGGGGTCTCTTGGGTTTCCTGGGGGTCTCTTGTGTTTCCTGGGGGTCTCTTGGGTTTTATGTGGTCGCTTGGATTTCCTGGGGGTCTCTTGGGTTTCCTGGGGTCTCTTGTGTTTCCTGGGGGTCTCTTGGGTTTCCTGGGGGTCTCTTGGGTTTCCTGGGGTCTCTTGGGTTTCCTGGGGGTCTCTTGGGTTTACTGGGGGTCTCTTGGGTTTCCTGGGGGTCTTTTGGGTTTCCTGGGGTCTCTTGGGTTTCCTGGGGGTCTCTTGGGTTTCCTGGGGGTCTCTTGGGTTTTATAGGGTCTCTTGGATTTCCAGGGGGTCTCTTCGGTTTCCTGGGGGTCTCTTGGGTTTCCTGGGGGTCTCTTGAGTTTCCTGGGGGTCTCTTGGGTTTCCTGGGGGTCTCTTGGATTTCCTGGGGGTCTCTTGGGTTTTATGGGGTCTCTTGGGTTTCCCGGGGGTCTCTTGGGCTTCCTGGGGGTCTCTTGGGTTTCCTGGGGGTCTCTTGTGTTTCCTGGGGGTCTCTTGGGTTTTATAGGGTCTCTTGGATTTCCAGGGGGTCTCTTGGGTTTCCTGGGGGTCTCTTGTGTTTCCTGGGGGTCTCTTGGGTTTTATGGGGTCTCTTGGATTTCCTGGGGGTCTCTTGGGTTTCCTGGGGTCTCTTGTGTTTCCTGGGGGTCTCTTGGGTTTTATGGGGTCTCTTGGGTTTCCTGGGGGTCTCTTGGGTTTCCTGGGGGTCTCTTGGGTTTCCTGGGGTCTCTTGGGTTTCCTGGGGGTCTCTTGGGTTTCCTGGGGGTCTCTTGGGTTTCCTGGGGGTCTCTTGGGTTTCCTGGGGTCTCTTGGGTTTCCTGGGTTCTCTTGGGGTTCCTGGGGGTCTCTTGTGTTTCCTGGGGGTCTCTTGGGTTTTATGGGGTCTCTTGGATTTCCAGGGGGTCTCTTGGGTTTCCTGGGGGTCTCTTGGGTTTCCTGGGGGTCTCTTGGGTTTCCTGGGGTCTCTTGGGTTTCCTGGGGGTCTCTTGGGCTTCCTGGGGGTCTCTTGGGTTTCCTGGGGGTCTCTTGGGTTTCCTGGGGGTCACTTGGCTTTCCTGGGTTCTCTTGGATTTCCTGGGGGTCTCTTGTGTTTCCTGAGGGTCTCTTGGGTTTTATGGGGTCTCTTGGATTTCCAGGGGGTTTCTTGGGTTTCCTGGGGGTCTTTTGGGTTTCCTGGGGGTCTCTTGGGTTTCCTGGGGGTCTCTTGGGTTTCCTGGGGGTCTCTTGGGGTTTCTGGGGTCTCTTGGGTATCCTGGGGTCTCTTGTGTTTCCTGAGGGTCTCTTGGGTTTCTAGGGGGTCTCTTGGTTTTCCTGGGGGTCTCTTGAGTTTCCAGGGGTCTCTTGGGTATCCTGGGGTCTCTTGGGTTTCCTGGGGTCTCTTGGGTATCCTGGGGTCTCTTAGGTATCCTGGGGTCTCTTGGGTTTCCTGGGGGTCTCTTGGGTTTCCAGGGGTCTCTTGGGTTTCCTGGGGTCTCTTGGGTTTCCTGGGGGTCTCTTGGGTTTCCTGGGGGTCTCCTGGGTTTCCTGGGGTCTCTGGGGTTTCCTGGGGGTCTCTTGTGTTTCCTGGGGGTCTCTTGGGTTTTATGTGGTCTCTTGGATTTCCTGGGGGTCTCTTGAGTTTCCTGGGGTCTCTTGTGTTTCCTGGGGGTCTCTTGGGTTTCCTGGGGGTCTCTTGGGTTTCCTGGGGTCTCTTGGGTTTCCTGGGGGTCTCTTGGGTTTACTGGGGGTCTCTTGGGTTTCCTGGGGGTCTCTTGGGTTTCCTGGGGGTCTCTTGGGTTTCCTGGGGGTCTCTTTGGTTTCCTGGGGGTCTCTTGGGTTTCCTGGGTTCTCTTGGGTTTCCTGGGGGTCTCTTGTGTTTCCTGGGGGGTCTCTTGGGTTTTATGGGGTCTCTTGGATTTCCAGGGGGTCTCTTCGGTTTCCTGGGGGTCTCTTGGGTTTCCTGGGGGTCTCTTGGGTTTCCTGGGGGTCTCTTGGGTTTCCTGGGGGTCTCTTGGGTTTTATGGGGTCTCTTGGGTTTCCCGGGGGTCTCTTGGGCTTCCTGGGGGTCTCTTGGGTTTCCTGGGGGTCTCTTGGGTTTCCCGGGGGTCTCTTGTGTTTCCTGGGGGTCTCTTGGGTTTTATAGGGTCTCTTGGATTTCCAGGGGGTCTCTTGGGTTTCCTGGGGGTATCTTGTGTTTCCTGGGGGTCTCTTGGGTTTTATGGGGTCTCTTGGATTTCCTGGGGGTCTCTTGGGTTTCCTGGGGTCTCTTGTGTTTCCTGGGGGTCTCTTGGGTTTTATGGGGTCTCTTGGGTTTCCTGGGGGTCTCTTGGGTTTCCTGGGGGTCTCTTGGGTTTCCTGGGGTCTCTTGGGTTTCCTGGGGGTCTCTTGGGTTTCCTGGGGGTTTCTTGGGTTTCCTGGGGGTCTCTTGGGTTTCCTGGGGGTCTCCTGGGTTTCCTGGGGTCTCTTGGGTTTCCTGGGTTCTCTTGGGTTTCCTGGGGGTCTCTTGTGTTTCCTGGGGGTCTCTTGGGTTTTATGGGGTCTCTTGGATTTCCAGGGGGTCTCTTGGGTTTCCTGGGGGTCTCTTGGGTTTCCTGGGGTCTCTTGGGTTTCCTGGGGGTCTCTTGGGTTTCCTGGGGGTCTCTTGGGTTTTATGGGGTCTCTTGGATTTCCAGGGGGTCTCTTGGATTTCCTGGGGGTCTTTTGGGTTTCCTGGGGGTCTCTTGGGTTTCCTGGGGGTCTCTTGGGTTTCCTGGGGGTCTCCTGGGTTTCCTGGGGTCTCTTGGGTTTCCTGGGGGTCTCTTGTGTTTCCTGGGGGTCTCTTGGGTTTTATGTGGTCTCTTGGATTTCCTGGGGGTCTCTTGGATTTCCTGGGGTCTCTTGTGTTTCCTGGGGGTCTCTTGGGTTTCCTAGGGGTCTCTTAGGATTCCTGGGGTCTCTTGGGTTTCCTGGGGGTCTCTTGGGTTTACTGGGGGTCTCTTGGGTTTCCTGGGGGTCTCTTGGGTTTCCTGGGGTCGCTTGGGTTTCCTGGGGGTCTCTTGGGTTTCCTGGGGGTCTCTTTGGTTTCCTGGGGGTCTCTTGGGTTTCCTGGGTTCTCTTGGGTTTCCTGGTGGTCTCTTGTGTTTCCTGGGGGGTCTCTTGGGTTTTATGGGGTCTCTTGGATTTCCAGGGGGTCTCTTCGGTTTCCTGGGGGTCTCTTGGGTTTCCTAGGGGTCTCTTGAGTTTCCTGGGGGTCTCTTGGGTTTCCTGGGGGTCTCTTGGGTTTCCTGGGGGTCTCTTGGATTTCCTGGGGGTCTCTTGGGTTTTATGGGGTCTCTTGGGTTTCCCGGGGGTCTCTTGGGCTTCCTGGGGGTCTCTTGGGTTTCCTGGGGTTCTCTTGGATTTCCTGGGGGTCTCTTGGGTTTCCTGGGGTCTCTTGTGTTTCCTGGGGGTCTCTTGGGTTTTATGGGGTCTCTTGGGTTTCCTGGGGGTCTCTTGGGTTTCCTGGGGGTCTCTTGGGTTTCCTGGGGGTCTCTTGGGTTTCCTGGGGTCTCTTGGGTTTCCTGGGGGTCTCTTGGGTTTCCTGGGGGTCTCTTGGGTTTCCTGGGGGTCTCTTGGGTTTCCTGGGGTCTCTTGGGTTTCCTGGGTTCTCTTGGGTTTCCTGGGGGTCTCTTGTGTTTCCTGGGGGTCTCTTGGGTTTTATGGGGTCTCTTGGATTTCCAGGGGGTCTCTTGGGTTTCCTGGGGGTCTCTCGGGTTTCCTGGGGGTCTATTGGGTTTCCTGGGGTCTCTTGGGTTTCCTGGGGGTCTCTTGGGCTTCCTGGGGGTCTCTTGGGTTTCCTGGGGGTCTCTTGGGTTTCCTGGGGGTCACTTGGGTTTCCTGGGTTCTCTTGGGTTTCCTGGGGGTCTCTTGTGTTTCCTGAGGGTCTCTTGGGTTTTATGGGGTCTCTTGGATTTCCAGGGGGTCTCTTGGATTTCCTGGGGGTCTTTTGGGTTTCCTGGGGGTCTCTTGGGTTTCCTGGGGGTCTCTTGGGTTTCCTGGGGGTCTCTTGGGTTTTCTGGGGTCTCTTGGGCTTCCAAGGGGGTCTCTTGGGTTTCCTGGGGTCTCTTGGGTTTTCTGGGGTCTCTTTGGTTTCCAGGGGGTCTCTTGGGTTTCCTGGGGGTCTCTTGGGTTTCCTGGGGGTCTCTTGGGTTTTCTGGGGTCTCTTGGGTTTTATGGGGTCTCTTGGGTTTCCCGGGGGTCTCTTGGGCTTCCTGGGGGTCTCTTGGGTTTTATGGGGGTCTCTTGGGTTTCCTGGGGTCTCTTGGGTTTCCTGGGGGTCTCTTGGGTTTCCCGGGGGTCTCTTGGGTTTCCTAGGGGTCTCTTGGGTTTTCTGGGTTCTCTTGTGTTTCCTGGGGGTCTCTTGTGTTTCCTGGGGGTCTCTTGGGTTTTATGGGGTCTCTTGGATTTCCAGGGGGTCTCTTCGGTTTCCTGGGGGTCTCTTGGGTTTCCTGGGGGTCTCTTGAGTTTCCTGGGGGTCTCTTGGGTTTCCTGGGGGTCTCTTGGGTTTCCTGGAGGTCTTTTGGGTTTCCTGGGGGTCTCTTGGGTTTTATGGGGTCTTTTGGGTTTCCCGGGGGTCTCTTGGGCTTCCTGGGGGTCTCTTGGGTTTCCTGGCGGTCTCTTGGGTTTCCTGGGGGTCTCTTGTGTTTCCTGGGGGTCTCTTGGGTTTTATGGGGTCTCTTGGATTTCCAGGGGGTCTCTTGCGTTTCCTGGGGGTCTCTTGTGTTTCCTGGGGGTCTCTTGGGTTTTATGGGGTCTCTTGGATTTCCTGGGGGTCTCTTGGGTTTCCTGGGGTCTCTTGTGTTCCCTGGGGGTCTCTAGGGTTTTATGGGGTCTCTTGGGTTTCCTGGGGGTCTCTTGGGTTTCCTGGGGGTCTCTTGGGTTTCCTGGGGGTCTCTTGGGTTTCCTGGGGTCTCTTGGGTTTCCTGGGGGTCTCTTGGGTTTCCTGGGGGTCTCTTGGGTTTCCTGGGGTCTCTTGGGTTTCCTGGGTTCTCTTGGGTTTCCTGGGGGTCTTTTGTGTTTCCTGGGGGTCTCTTGGGTTTTATGGGGTCTCTTGGGTTTCCTGGGGGTCTCTTGGGTTTCCTGGGGGTCTCTTGGGTTTCCTTGGGGTCTATTGGGTTTCCTGGGGTCTCTTGGGTTTCCTGGGGGTCTCTTGGGCTTCCTGGGGGTCTCTTGGGTTTCCTGGGGGTCTCTTAGGTTTCCTGGGGGTCTCTTGGGTTTCCTGGGGGTCACTTGGGTTTCCTGGGTTCTCTTGGGTTTCCTGGGGGTCTCTTGTGTTTCCTGAGGGTCTCTTGGGTTTTATGGGGTCTCTTGGATTTCCAGGGGGTCTCTTGGATTTCCTGGGGGTCTTTTGGGTTTCCTGGGGGTCTCTTGGGTTTCCTGGGGGTCTCTTGGGTTTCCTCGGGTCTCTTGGGTTTCCTGGGGTCTCTTGGGTTTTCTGGGGTCTCTTGGGTTTCCAGGGGGTCTCTTGGGTTTCCTGGGGGTCTCTTGGGTTTCCTGGGGGTCTCTTGGGTTTTCTGGGGTCTCTTGGGTTTTATGGGGTCTCTTGGGTTTCCCGGGGGTCTCTTGGGCTTCCTGGGGGTCTCTTGGGTTTTATGGGGTCTCTTGGGTTTCCCGGGGGTCTCTTGGGCTTCCTGGGGGTCTCTTGGGTTTCCTGGCGGTCTCTTGGGTTTCCTGGGGGTCTCTTGTGTTTCCTGGGAGTCTCTTGGGTTTTATGGGGTCTCTTAGATTTCCAGGGGGTCTCTTGGGTTTCCTGGGGGTCTCTTGTGTTTCCTGGGGGTCTCTTGTGTTTCCTGGGGGTCTCTTGGGTTTTATGGGGTCTCTTGGTTTTCCTGGGGGTCTCTTGGGTTTCCTGGGGTCTCTTGTGTTTCCTGGGGGTCTCTTGGGTTTTATGGGGTCTCTTGGGTTTCCTGGGGGTCTCTTGGGTTTCCCGGGGGTCTCTTGGGTTTCCTGGGCGTCTCTTGGGTTACCTGGGGGTCTCTTGGGTTTCCCGGGGGTCTCTTGGGTTTCCTGGGGGTCTCTTGGGTTTTCTGGGTTCTCTTGGGTTTCCTGGGGGTCTCTTGTGTTTCCTGGGGGTCTCTTGGGTTTCCTGGGGGTCTCTTGGGTTTCCTGGGGGTCTCTTGAGTTTCCTGGGGGTCTCTTGGGTTTCCTGGGGGTCTCTTGGGTTTCCTGGAGGTCTCTTGGGTTTCCTGGGGGTCCCTTGGGTTTTATGGGGTCTCTTGGGTTTCCCGGGGGTCTCTTGGGCTTCCTGGGGGTCTCTTGGGTTTCCTGGCGGTCTCTTGGGTTTCCTGGGGGTCTCTTGTGTTTCCTGGGGGTCTCTTGGGTTTTATGGGGTCTCTTGGATTTCCAGGGGGTCTCTTGGGTTTCCTGGGGGTCTCTTGTGTTTCCTGGGGGTCTCTTGGGTTTTATGGGGTCTCTTGGATTTCCTGGGGGTCTCTTGGGTTTCCTGGGGTCTCTTGTGTTTCCTGGGGGTCTCTTGGGTTTTATGGGGTCTCTTGGGTTTCCTGGGGGTCTCTTGGGTTTCCTGGGGGTCTCTTGGGTTTCCTGGGGGTGTCTTGGGTTTCCTGGGCGTCTCTTGGGTTTCCTGGGGTCTCTTGGGTTTCCTGGGGGTCTCTTGGGTTTCCTGGGGGTCTCTTGGGTTTCCTGGGGTCTCTTGGGTTTCCTGGGTTCTCTTGGGTTTCCTGGGGGTCTTTTGTGTTTCCTGGGGGTCTCTTGGGTTTTATGGGGTCTCTTGGATTTCCAGGGGGTCTCTTGGGTTTCCTGGGGGTCTCTTGGGTTTCCTGGGGGTCTCTTGGGTTTCCTGGGGTCTCTTGGGTTTCCTGGGGGTCTCTTGGGCTTCCTGGGGGTCTCTTGGGTTTCCTGGGGGTCTCTTAGGTTTCCTGGGGGTCTCTTGGGTTTCCTGGGGGTCACTTGGGTTTCCTGGGTTCTCTTGGGTTTCCTGGGGGTCTCTTGTGTTTCCTGAGGGTCTCTTGGGTTTTATGGGGTCTCTTGGATTTCCAGGGGGTCTCTTGGATTTCCTGGGGGTCTTTTGGGTTCCCTGGGGGTCTCTTGGGTTTCCTGGGGGTCTCTTGGGTTTCCTGGGGGTCTCTTGGGTTTTCTGGGGTCTCTTGGGTTTCCAAGGGGGTCTCTTGGGTTTCCTGGGGTCTCTTGGGTTTTCTGGGGTCTCTTGGGTTTCCAGGGGGTCTCTTGGGTTTCCTGGGGGTCTCTTGGGTTTCCTGGGGGTCTCTTGGGTTTTCTGGGGTCTCTTGGGTTTTATGGGGTCTCTTGGGTTTCCCGGGGGTCTCTTGGGCTTCCTGGGGGTCTCTTGGGTTTTATGGGGTCTCTTGGGTTTCCCGGGGGTCTCTTGGGCTTCCTGGGGGTCTCTTGGGTTTCCTGGTGGTCTCTTGGGTTTCCTGGGGGTCTCTTGTGTTTCCTGGGAGTCTCTTGGGTTTTATGGGGTCTCTTGGATTTCCAGGGGGTCTCTTGGGTTTCCTGGGGGTCTCTTGTGTTTCCTGGGGGTCTCTTGGGTTTTATGGGGTCTCTTGGATTTCCTGGGGGTCTCTTGGGTTTCCTGGGGTCTCTTGTGTTTCCTGGGGGTCTCTTGGGTTTTATGGGGTCTCTTGGGTTTCCTGGGGGTCTCTTGGGTTTCCTGGGGGTCTCTTGGGTTTCCTGGGGGTCTCTTGGGTTTCCCGGGGGTCTCTTGGGTTTCCTGGGCGTCTCTTGGGTTTCCTGGGGTCTCTTGGGTTTCCTGGGGGTCTCTTGGGTTTCCTGGGGGTCTCTTGGGTTTCCTGGGGGTCTATTGGGTTTCCTGGGGTCTCTTGGGTTTCCTGGGTTCTCTTGGGTTTCCTGGGGGTCTTTTGTGTTTCCTGGGGGTCTCTTGGGTTTTATGGGGTCTCTTGGATTTCCAGGGGGTCTCTTGGGTTTCCTGGGGGTCTCTTGGGTTTCCTGGGGGTCTCTTGGGTTTCCTGGGGGTCTCTTGGGTTTCCTGGGGTCTCTTGGGTTTCCTGGGGGTCTCTTGGGCTTCCTGGGGGTCTCTTGGGTTTCCTGGGGGTCTCTTGGGTTTCCTGGGGGTCTCTTGGGTTTCCTGGGGGTCACTTGGGTTTCCTGGGTTCTCTTGGGTTTCCTGGGGGTCTCTTGTGTTTCCTGAGGGTCTCTTGGGTTTTATGGGGTCTCTTGGATTTCCAGGGGGTCTCTTGGATTTCCTGGGGGTCTCTTGGGTTTCCTGGGGGTCTCTTGGGTTTTCTGGGGGTCTCCTGGGTTTCCTGGGGGTCTCTTGGGTTTTCTGGGGTCTCTTGGGTTTCCAAGGGGGTCTCTTGGGTTTCCTGGGGTCTCTTGGGTTTTCTGGGGTCTCTTGGGTTTCCAGGGGGTCTCTTGGGTTTCCTGGGGGTCTCTTGGGTTTCCTGGGGGTCTCTTGGGTTTTCTGGGGTCTCTTGGGTTTCCAGGGGGTCTCTTGGGTTTCCTTGGGGTCTCTTGGGTTTTCTGGGGTCTCTTGGGTTTCCTGGGGGTCTCTTGTGTTTCCTGGGGGTCTCTTGGGTTTTATGGGGTTTCTTGGATTTCCAGGGGGTCTCTTGGGTTTCCTGGGGGTCTCTTGGGTTTCCTGGGGGTCTCTTGGGTTTCCTGGGGGTCTTTTGGGTTTCCTGGGGGTCTCTTGGGTTTTCTGGGGTCTCTTGGGTTTCCAAGGGGGTCTCCTGGGTTTCCTGGGGTCTCTTGGGTTTTCTGGGGTCTCTTGGGTTTCCAGGGGGTCTCTTGGGTTTCCTGGGGGTCTCTTGGGTTTCCAGGGGTCTCTTGGGTATCCTGGGGTCTCTTGGGTTTCCTGGGGTCTCTTGGGTATCCTGGGGTCTCTTGTGTTTCCTGAGGGTCTCTTGGGTTTCTAGGGGGTCTCTTGGTTTTCCTGGGGGTCTCTTGGGTTTCCAGGGGTCTATTGGGTATCCTGGGGTCTCTTGGGTTTCCTGGGGTCTCTTGGGTATCCTGGGGTCTCTTGGGTTTCCTGGGGGTCTCTTGGGTTTCCAGGGGTCTCTTGGGTTTCCTGGGGTCTCTTGGGTTTCCTGGGGGTCTCTTGGGTTTCCTGGGGGTCTCCTGGGTTTCCTGGGGTCTCTTGGGTTTCCTGGGGGTCTCTTGTGTTTCCTGGGGGTCTCTTGGGTTTTATGTGGTCTCTTGGATTTCCTGGGGGTCTCTTGAGTTTCCTGGGGTCTCTTGTGTTTCCTGGGGGTCTCTTGGGTTTCCTGGGGGTCTCTTGGGTTTCCTGGGGTCTCTTGGGTTTCCTGGGGGTCTCTTGGGTTTAAGGGGGTCTCTTGGGTTTCCTGGGGGTCTCTTGGGTTTCCTGGGGGTCTCTTGGGTTTCCTGGGGGTCTCTTTGGTTTCCTGGGGGTCTCTTGGGTTTCCTGGGTTCTCTTGGGTTTCCTTGGGGTCTCTTGTGTTTTCTGGGGGGTCTCTTGGGTTTTATGGGGTCTCTTGGATTTCCAGGGGGTCTCTTCGGTTTCCTGGGGGTCTCTTGGGTTTCCTGGGGGTCTCTTGGGTTTCCTGGGGGTCTCTTGGGTTTTATGGGGTCTCTTGGGTTTCCCGGGGGTCTCTTGGGCTTCCTGGGGGTCTCTTGGGTTTCCTGGGGGTCTCTTGGGTTTCCCGGGGGTCTCTTGTGTTTCCTGGGGGTCTCTTGGGTTTTATAGGGTCTCTTGGATTTCCAGGGGGTCTCTTGGGTTTCCTGGGGGTATCTTGTGTTTCCTGGGGGTCTCTTGGGTTTTATGGGGTCTCTTGGATTTCCTGGGGGTCTCTTGGGTTTCCTGGGGTCTCTTGTGTTTCCTGGGGGTCTCTTGGGTTTTATGGGGTCTCTTGGGTTTCCTGGGGGTCTCTTGGGTTTCCTGGGGGTCTCTTGGGTTTCCTGGGGTCTCTTGGGTTTCCTGGGGGTCTCTTGGGTTTCCTGGGGGTTTCTTGGGTTTCCTGGGGGTCTCTTGGGTTTCCTGGGGGTCTCCTGGGTTTCCTGGGGTCTCTTGGGTTTCCTGGGTTCTCTTGGGTTTCCTGGGGGTCTCTTGTGTTTCCTGGGGGTCTCTTGGGTTTTATGGGGTCTCTTGGATTTCCAGGGGGTCTCTTGGGTTTCCTGGGGGTCTCTTGGGTTTCCTGGGGTCTCTTGGGTTTCCTGGGGGTCTCTTGGGTTTCCTGGGGGTCTCTTGGGTTTTATGGGGGCTCTTGGATTTCCAGGGGGTCTCTTGGATTTCCTGGGGGTCTTTTGGGTTTCCTGGGGGTCTCTTGGGTTTCCTGGGGGTCTCTTGGGTTTCCTGGGGGTCTCCTGGGTTTCCTGGGGTCTCTTGGGTTTCCTGGGGGTCTCTTGTGTTTCCTGGGGGTCTCTTGGGTTTTATGTGGTCGCTTGGATTTCCTGGGGGTCTCTTGGGTTTCCTGGGGTCTCTTGTGTTTCCTGGGGGTCTCTTGGGTTTCCTGGGGGTCTCTTGGGTTTCCTGGGGTCTCTTGGGTTTCCTGGGGGTCTCTTGGGTTTACTGGGGGTCTCTTGGGTTTCCTGGGGGTCTTTTGGGTTTCCTGGGGTCTCTTGGGTTTCCTGGGGGTCTCTTGGGTTTCCTGGGGGTCTCTTGGGTTTTATAGGGTCTCTTGGATTTCCAGGGGGTCTCTTCGGTTTCCTGGGGGTCTCTTGGGTTTCCTGGGGGTCTCTTGAGTTTCCTGGGGGTCTCTTGGGTTTCCTGGGGGTCTCTTGGATTTCCTGGGGGTCTCTTGGGTTTTATGGGGTCTCTTGGGTTTCCCGGGGGTCTCTTGGGCTTCCTGGGGGTCTCTTGGGTTTCCTGGGGGTCTCTTGTGTTTCCTGGGGGTCTCTTGGGTTTTATAGGGTCTCTTGGATTTCCAGGGGGTCTCTTGGGTTTCCTGGGGGTCTCTTGTGTTTCCTGGGGGTCTCTTGGGTTTTATGGGGTCTCTTGGATTTCCTGGGGGTCTCTTGGGTTTCCTGGGGTCTCTTGTGTTTCCTGGGGGTCTCTTGGGTTTTATGGGGTCTCTTGGGTTTCCTGGGGGTCTCTTGGGTTTCCTGGGGGTCTCTTGGGTTTCCTGGGGTCTCTTGGGTTTCCTGGGGGTCTCTTGGGTTTCCTGGGGGTCTCTTGGGTTTCCTGGGGGTCTCTTGGGTTTCCTGGGGTCTCTTGGGTTTCCTGGGTTCTCTTGGGGTTCCTGGGGGTCTCTTGTGTTTCCTGGGGGTCTCTTGGGTTTTATGGGGTCTCTTGGATTTCCAGGGGGTCTCTTGGGTTTCCTGGGGGTCTCTTGGGTTTCCTGGGGGTCTCTTGGGTTTCCTGGGGTCTCTTGGGTTTCCTGGGGGTCTCTTGGGCTTCCTGGGGGTCTCTTGGGTTTCCTGGGGGTCTCTTGGGTTTCCTGGGGGTCACTTGGCTTTCCTGGGTTCTCTTGGATTTCCTGGGGGTCTCTTGTGTTTCCTGAGGGTCTCTTGGGTTTTATGGGGTCTCTTGGATTTCCAGGGGGTTTCTTGGGTTTCCTGGGGGTCTTTTGGGTTTCCTGGGGGTCTCTTGGGTTTCCTGGGGGTCTCTTGGGTTTCCTGGGGGTCTCTTGGGGTTTCTGGGGTCTCTTGGGTATCCTGGGGTCTCTTGTGTTTCCTGAGGGTCTCTTGGGTTTCTAGGGGGTCTCTTGGTTTTCCTGGGGGTCTCTTGAGTTTCCAGGGGTCTCTTGGGTATCCTGGGGTCTCTTGGGTTTCCTGGGGTCTCTTGGGTATCCTGGGGTCTCTTAGGTATCCTGGGGTCTCTTGGGTTTCCTGGGGGTCTCTTGGGTTTCCAGGGGTCTCTTGGGTTTCCTGGGGTCTCTTGGGTTTCCTGGGGGTCTCTTGGGTTTCCTGGGGGTCTCCTGGGTTTCCTGGGGTCTCTGGGGTTTCCTGGGGGTCTCTTGTGTTTCCTGGGGGTCTCTTGGGTTTTATGTGGTCTCTTGGATTTCCTGGGGGTCTCTTGAGTTTCCTGGGGTCTCTTGTGTTTCCTGGGGGTCTCTTGGGTTTCCTGGGGGTCTCTTGGGTTTCCTGGGGTCTCTTGGGTTTCCTGGGGGTCTCTTGGGTTTACTGGGGGTCTCTTGGGTTTCCTGGGGGTCTCTTGGGTTTCCTGGGGGTCTCTTGGGTTTCCTGGGGGTCTCTTTGGTTTCCTGGGGGTCTCTTGGGTTTCCTGGGTTCTCTTGGGTTTCCTGGGGGTCTCTTGTGTTTCCTGGGGGGTCTCTTGGGTTTTATGGGGTCTCTTGGATTTCCAGGGGGTCTCTTCGGTTTCCTGGGGGTCTCTTGGGTTTCCTGGGGGTCTCTTGGGTTTCCTGGGGGTCTCTTGGGTTTCCTGGGGGTCTCTTGGGTTTTATGGGGTCTCTTGGGTTTCCCGGGGGTCTCTTGGGCTTCCTGGGGGTCTCTTGGGTTTCCTGGGGGTCTCTTGGGTTTCCCGGGGGTCTCTTGTGTTTCCTGGGGGTCTCTTGGGTTTTATAGGGTCTCTTGGATTTCCAGGGGGTCTCTTGGGTTTCCTGGGGGTATCTTGTGTTTCCTGGGGGTCTCTTGGGTTTTATGGGGTCTCTTGGATTTCCTGGGGGTCTCTTGGGTTTCCTGGGGTCTCTTGTGTTTCCTGGGGGTCTCTTGGGTTTTATGGGGTCTCTTGGGTTTCCTGGGGGTCTCTTGGGTTTCCTGGGGGTCTCTTGGGTTTCCTGGGGTCTCTTGGGTTTCCTGGGGGTCTCTTGGGTTTCCTGGGGGTTTCTTGGGTTTCCTGGGGGTCTCTTGGGTTTCCTGGGGGTCTCCTGGGTTTCCTGGGGTCTCTTGGGTTTCCTGGGTTCTCTTGGGTTTCCTGGGGGTCTCTTGTGTTTCCTGGGGGTCTCTTGGGTTTTATGGGGTCTCTTGGATTTCCAGGGGGTCTCTTGGGTTTCCTGGGGGTCTCTTGGGTTTCCTGGGGTCTCTTGGGTTTCCTGGGGGTCTCTTGGGTTTCCTGGGGGTCTCTTGGGTTTTATGGGGTCTCTTGGATTTCCAGGGGGTCTCTTGGATTTCCTGGGGGTCTTTTGGGTTTCCTGGGGGTCTCTTGGGTTTCCTGGGGGTCTCTTGGGTTTCCTGGGGGTCTCCTGGGTTTCCTGGGGTCTCTTGGGTTTCCTGGGGGTCTCTTGTGTTTCCTGGGGGTCTCTTGGGTTTTATGTGGTCTCTTGGATTTCCTGGGGGTCTCTTGGATTTCCTGGGGTCTCTTGTGTTTCCTGGGGGTCTCTTGGGTTTCCTAGGGGTCTCTTAGGATTCCTGGGGTCTCTTGGGTTTCCTGGGGGTCTCTTGGGTTTACTGGGGGTCTCTTGGGTTTCCTGGGGGTCTCTTGGGTTTCCTGGGGTCGCTTGGGTTTCCTGGGGGTCTCTTGGGTTTCCTGGGGGTCTCTTTGGTTTCCTGGGGGTCTCTTGGGTTTCCTGGGTTCTCTTGGGTTTCCTGGTGGTCTCTTGTGTTTCCTGGGGGGTCTCTTGGGTTTTATGGGGTCTCTTGGATTTCCAGGGGGTCTCTTCGGTTTCCTGGGGGTCTCTTGGGTTTCCTAGGGGTCTCTTGAGTTTCCTGGGGGTCTCTTGGGTTTCCTGGGGGTCTCTTGGGTTTCCTGGGGGTCTCTTGGATTTCCTGGGGGTCTCTTGGGTTTTATGGGGTCTCTTGGGTTTCCCGGGGGTCTCTTGGGCTTCCTGGGGGTCTCTTGGGTTTCCTGGGGTTCTCTTGGATTTCCTGGGGGTCTCTTGGGTTTCCTGGGGTCTCTTGTGTTTCCTGGGGGTCTCTTGGGTTTTATGGGGTCTCTTGGGTTTCCTGGGGGTCTCTTGGGTTTCCTGGGGGTCTCTTGGGTTTCCTGGGGGTCTCTTGGGTTTCCTGGGGTCTCTTGGGTTTCCTGGGGGTCTCTTGGGTTTCCTGGGGGTCTCTTGGGTTTCCTGGGGGTCTCTTGGGTTTCCTGGGGTCTCTTGGGTTTCCTGGGTTCTCTTGGGTTTCCTGGGGGTCTCTTGTGTTTCCTGGGGGTCTCTTGGGTTTTATGGGGTCTCTTGGATTTCCAGGGGGTCTCTTGGGTTTCCTGGGGGTCTCTCGGGTTTCCTGGGGGTCTATTGGGTTTCCTGGGGTCTCTTGGGTTTCCTGGGGGTCTCTTGGGCTTCCTGGGGGTCTCTTGGGTTTCCTGGGGGTCTCTTGGGTTTCCTGGGGGTCACTTGGGTTTCCTGGGTTCTCTTGGATTTCCTGGGGGTCTCTTGTGTTTCCTGAGGGTCTCTTGGGTTTTATGGGGTCTCTTGGATTTCCAGGGGGTTTCTTGGGTTTCCTGGGGGGTCTTTTGGGTTTCCTGGGGGTCTCTTGGGTTTCCTGGGGGTCTCTTGGGTTTCCTGGGGGTCTCTTGGGTTTTCTGGGGTCTCTTGGGTTTCCAGGGGGTCTCTTGGGTTTCCTTGGGGTCTCTTGGGTTTTCTGGGGTCTCTTGGGTTTCCAGGGGGTCTCTTGGGTTTCTTGGGGGGCTCTTGGGTTTCCTGGGGGTCTCCTAGGCTTCCTGGGGGGTCTCTTGGGGTCTCTCTAGGTCTTGTGAGTGCACTCGCTCACACCATGGCTGAATCAATAGGATGAATGGATCTCGGAGGAGGGCACCTTGAAGCAAAAGGTAGAGTTTACAAATGAGCAGAGCATTCCAATCCAATCACTGCCCTTACTAATTTTTGTTGAGGCACTGCCAGCGGTGTGTGATCCCTGCCAGAGCTCTTCTTCCTGACAGTGCACAGCTCTGAAAAGGTACCTGGACCGTCTGTGAGTGTCAGATGTCTGTCCTCACCGGAAATTCCTTTCAGGGTCCCAGAGCATGTCTGTTGCCAAGAAGTGACTCCTTGATGTAACAAGCATTTGCAATGCAATAGGTCTCGCAAGTGTGAGATTTGCTATTGGCATTGTACCTTATGTGTTTAAAAAACCTGCACTAATAAAAGGCATTGTCAATTACAATGGGTCAAAGTTTCTAAAACGCGAGACCTATTGCATGCTCCAGTGAAGCCGACTCTTGGCGCTGTAGCGCCCGCCGGCGATGGCCAGTGGCAAAAGATCTGCATTTTGCACTACAGCATCAACAGTCCGCGGTGACCGCCAATGGAAATCTCCAGCAACAGCTGCCTGCGACTCCGGACAGGATCTTTGTGCTACGTTGATGCCGGTCTGCGATGCCCGGCCTGCTCCGATGCCCGGCCTCCTTTGATGCCCGGCATGCTCCGATGCCCGGCCTGCTCCGATGCCCGGCCTCCTTTGATGCCCGGCCTGCTCCGATGCCCGGCCTCCTTTGATGCCCGGCCTGCTCCGATGCCCGGCCTGCTCCGATGCCCGGCCTCCTTTGATGCCCGGCCTGCTCCGATGCCCGGCCTGCTTCGATGCCCGGCCTGCTCCGATGCCCGGCCTCTTCCGATGCCCGGCCTGCTCCGATGCCTGGCCTGCTCACTGTGTTACAGCGATGACCATCCGCGACGCTCTCCCTGCTCCCGTCTCTTCGTGTTTTCAGTGGGGCTAGCCTGGTCTCTGTATTGTGGGCCTTCGTGCCTCGGAGGGTTGAGGTTGTTGTTGCCCATGCAGCACAGCCTCTTTGCCTCCGAGGCTCAGGCCTCCACCTCGCTGAGCAGCATCGACACCCCAGTTTGCAGCCTCAACTCTGGTCTCAGAGTTAGCGGCAGCAGAACTGACGGTGACTGAAGGTGAGGAACAAAACAGCAGAGACCACTTGAACTTCAAATTAAACGGGTCTGGGGCTCAGTGGACTAAGGCATCCCCTGCAGGGGCCTGTGTTCGACCTCATGGTGACAGGTTCAAAACCCGGCGGGTCCACTTAGCCTTTCATCCATCTGAGGACGATAAAATGAGTACCATTGAGTTGGGTAACAACACACATTTGTTATTCAGCGCCAAGAGACATCTGGGTGAACATGCGCTTTAGAAATACACGTTATGTAATAGTTCTGAGTGATCTCTGAGCTACATGCCAATTTATTAATACTCAACTGAATGTAATGTGCTGCTTTGCAGGTTGGTGCAGACACCTGCCCAAAATAACCCAGCGCACCGCGGATGCGCAAGGATTGATCCGCGACTGGAGCCCACTAGGGTTCAACCTCACTAGGCTCCCCCTGGTTAGACAAATTCAAGCCCCAGCTTGATACTTCAGTGGCACAGGAGCCTCTTTCCTCAGACCTGGTAAATCAATGTACATTAAATAAAACAACGGCTGGTTCTTGTGGGTGGCAGCCATTGCCGTCTCCGGGGGCAGCCTGGCACTGCCAGGCACCATGTATTGATGTATTTCACCTGCAGACACACGTGTACGCAAGGACCCCATTTATGGCAGAAGGCATGACTTACAGCAACTCAGGCTGCAAGATTGACAATGACCAGAGAAATAATATATCTGGGGGTTTCTGTCTGGCAATGATGTCAAAACTCTTGCTTTTCAGGAGGAATGAATCTGGGTTTTTATCAGGTGTGTGGCGGCCTCTGGAACCAGTATGAAAATGAGACATCCGAGGCACCCTCAAAGATGATGGGGGGGGGGGTGTCATCTTTAAAGAGATGCAGCTGTTTGTCTCAGTGGGATTGGGGGTTATGTATGAAGAGGAGCACAGGCCTGCACAGCAGCTGTGGCCCTTTGCTGCTGAAGACTGGGGCCCTCCTGCAGTGTGATTCTTCAGCGTAAAGGGCTCAGGAGGCATGATCTGAAGAGACACCAGCGCTTCCGATGCTGCCCTGCCCTGCAGTGGCACTGCCAGTGCCAGCACGCAGAGGGCACGCTGCCTCTCACCCTCAGAACCGGTCTGGCTCTTTCACTGACTCCTGCTGCTCTCTGCAGACACAGCCCCGGGCAGGAGTCTTGCTTAATTATGCAGCTACTCTCAGTTTTTAGGTTTCGCCTGCCGAAGGCTGCGCTCTGCGCAGCTTTTCGGCGCAGGCGAAATCTATTGTTTACAATATGGGCTTCAGGTACGTCCCCCGGCTCCCATTGGCTAGCTCCATAAATGGAGGCTAGCCATTGGCAGCCGGATCTGTCCGTCAAGGTCGGACCAGATTCGGGGGCGTTCCCGCGATTTTTTCGCTCTCCGCCTCTGCGATGTCGTCATCGTGGCAGTGGGCGGAGTTTCGTTGTTTTTTTTTAATTCGTTTGTATTCGTCATTCCATGCCGACCACGGCCGCCGGAGGAAGTCCAGGTCCAGGTGAGTGCTGGCCGTTCCCGCCGCCCCCCCCTCCCGATGTCCTGTGCCCGTTCCCACCCCCTCCCACTGTCCATGTCCCACTGGAAGTCCAGGTGAGTGCCTTGCCGTTCCCGCCCCCCTCCCGCTGTCCGTGTCTTTCCCGTCCCCCCTCCCGCTGTCCGTGTCTTTCACGCCCCCCTCCCGCTGTCCTTGTCTTTCCCGTCCCCCTCCCGCTGTCCGTGCTTTTCCTTGTTGTCTTTTGTAGCTGGTTTCATGCCAAATAGTGTAAGGTGTGTGTGCCGATCACCATATATTGTGGGAGGCGTGCATGTGTTGTGTTGAGTAATGCATTCTGATGAGTTTCTTTGTGTGTAGTTGTTGTTGCACTATCTTTACATTGACGCATTTATCATGAGTTTGTGATCTTTGCTTGTACTGCGCATAAACTGTCCCGTCTATCTGCTCGATTGATGAACTGTGTTATTTTTGGGTTTTTTTTCACCCCTGCGTCCCATAGACTCGTCCAAACAAACATTTTAACCCCTTCCATGCTCATGACAGAATGGTTCCGTCATGATCATAACTGCAAGTGTGCTCATGACAGAATCATCCAGGCATGAGTATACCTGGGGGGTAGCTGGGGGGGGGGATTTAAAGGGTATTTATTTATTTATATTTTTATTTTACTTTGGGAGTTGGGGAAGAGCTTCCCCAACCTCCCAAAGCATGGATTGGGGTTTTATTGTAATAACGATCGCACACATGGAGCGATGTCATTACAATGAAAACGAATCACAGTTTTGGTGCTTGTGGGTCTATATCCGCCCCTGAGCACCGAAAAACATGGGAGAGGTATTGTTAGAAAGGTGAGAATCTCCCCTTTCCAATGGTACCCTTACCTAGAGGATGACTGCTTGGGGATCGCCCTCCTCAGGGATCCACCCCCTAGCCACCAGGGAGGGGGGAGCGGCCCCTTGGGCAAGGGCCTTTGCTCCCCACATAAAATGTTGCCAGACAGTGGCCCCTGATCTGCCCCCCGGCATTTTTCATTTTTCCTATTTTTAGTATCTATAAGAAAACCCTAAAGGATCTACACAAAGGACCCCTTGCTGAATTCAGAATTTTGTCTTCTTTTTAGAAACATATAGCTTTCCAGGTTGAAAGCACAAACAATAGCAAAAATAGGCTATGTCCCAGTAAAATGGCAAAACTGTGTAAAACATTTTGGTTTTCTGACAAAAGTCTGTCAGTCCCTGAAAGCTGGTGATTTCAGCATCAGAAACCCTTTGTGGATACTATTTGCAGGGAAAAAAACATTAATCTGCAGCCATTTTTCCCCATTTTTCCAAAACAAAAAAACATTTAGCTGTATTTTGGCTAATTTCTGGGTCCTTTCCAGGGGAATCAAAAACCCCTGGGTACCTTTAAAATCCCCATTGTGTTGGAAGGAAAGGAAGCAAATATGCTGTGGATACCTTATGTGGTCAAAAATATACAGGGGCCTAAGCGCGAACTGCCCCAAATAGCCAAAAAAAGGATCAGCTCGGGGTGGAGGCCCAGCAGCGAAGGGGTTAACTTTGTAATGCTTGCAGAAGTTGCTCCGACTATTTAGCAATGGATTTCCCTTTCACCCTGGATGCTGTTAATAACAGTGCTGGCACTAAGCAGTGATCCTGTTATAAAGAACCCATGTGCAGTGTCTTTTAAGGGTGAATAGAATTCTTGTGGAGGGGGATTACGTTATGTGCCACTGTTGACTACATTATGCAAACCACAATTTGATCGCGGCGGTGGGCGGGGTTTATTTTTTCTGACGTCGAGGTTTCATTTGGTCATTTCGCCGCCGGAGGAAGTCCAGGTGAGTGCCTTTCTTGCCGTTCCCTCCCCCCTCCCGCTGTCCGTGTGCCTGCCCGACCCCCTCCCTCTGTCCGTGTGCCTGCCCACCCCCCTCCCGCTGTCCCTGTGCCTGCCCGCCCCCTCCCGCTGTCTGTGTGCCTGCCCGCCCCCCTCCCGCTGTCCGTGTGCCTGCCCACCCCCCTCCCGCTGTCCCTGTGCCTGCCCGCCCCCCTCCCGCTGTCCGTGTGCCGTTAACCCGCCCCCCTCCCGCTGTCCGTGTTTAATGCTTGTTTAGAGAGGTTTTCGGCTATAGAAGCACAAAGGGAGCTCTGAAAAGAACTGAATCTTTTTTTTTTGTGCCAAGTGAATTTGGAAAGCTCTTCGTGATGGACTGTGTCCATTTTTGGAGAGCTAAATTAGATGCTGCTGGGGCATTGTTTTGGTTGACGCAGTGTATAGGTTGTGAGGCCGGGCCGCAGTGGGCGAGCAGAGGAAGGAAGAGTTCTGGCCTCCGTTTCCTGGATATGGCATTCGTGCCCTGGGAGCCGTTCTCCTGATAGCGACCATCGGAAGCTGGAGACGGCAGAGTCCCCATGTCTGAAAGGCTCGGTGGTTTCTGAAGCTGTCCAGAAGGCTCTCTCTTCTCAAAGTTTACTGAAAGGTGTACTCACGGTAGGTGGGCAATGCTTCTTAAACTGCCACCGCAGAGGGCGAGCAGTGGAAGGAAGAGTTCTGGCCTCCATTTCCTGGCAGTGCCTTTCACACTCATGCTTCCTCGCAGCATCTCGACAGTACTTAGCAGGGCCGAAAAAATGTTAAAAGTGAATGGGAAAGGGAGAAGTGCTTATTTTGTGTGTGTGATTCCCTTCTTCCCCCCCACCTCCTAAAGTTCAAGGGCTCAAAGATTGTTTGTAATGGCACAACTTCCAAATGCTGTGATTTTCGAAAAACAAGGCTGTGCAAACTCCATTCGACCCCATTCTAACACCCTGCAATTCCTTCATCTCACTTTTGCAGGTTCTGCCTCTTCATCACTGCTGTCTCCTTTTTATCACCATTTTCAGTTTTTCTCTGACCCCCCCCCCCCCCACCCCCTTCTATGTTTCTTTGATGTCTGTTTCTTTCTGTCGTTCAAGGCCGTCAATGAAAAGTAAGTCACAGTCCCTAAAATGACTGCCACTTTGCACGACAGTTTAGGCAATTCTGAATTGGTTTTAAGTAAGGCGATGTCTTTATTTATTTGTATTTTTCTGGAGCTACACCTTTACCGTGGAGTACCCTGGCACTCACTGGTTTTATAGACAATACATCTGCTGAAATCTTTTTAAAAATGGATAGACGAAACATGCTGTTGTAAACAAAAAAGACACCTGTTTAGAGATTTAGTGCAATTTGGGTGAAATGACGTTTGAGTGTTTTGTGGCTAGATAAGAAAAGAAGATCTTTCCAGTCAAGTGACAGAAAGTCGCATTTGAAAAGGTTCTGTGTTAAGTGAGCAGGGAAAGGTGCTTTTGACACATTTTCAATAACTTCACACCCGAGGCCAGGCCTGATATTGGTATTCAGTTGGGCAGAGAGACTCTTTCTGATACGGACCTCTGCAGCTTGAAAATGTTTAGGGAACACATGGTCGCAATAGTGTTGATGGAGATGTGCATGAGGGCTTGCATATGTCAGTTTTAAACTGGTGAATTCAGTAGGGGAGGTATTTGTGCCAAGTGTTGATTATGCCACAAAACAAAATGAAGGTAGGCAGGTACAATGTAGTATAGTTTAAACCACACGAAGAATGGTGGAGGGAGAGGAAGAACTCTTTGTAGATTACTAAGAGTTCTTTGGTCTAGTTATTTATAAAGTTTTGTTGGCCTGTAAGATGTAGTATCTACAAGTTGAAGTCTGATTTGTTAATCAGTTGTGGACATGATTGTATATATGCACAGTAGTGGTTAAAGGTAGCAGTGGGCGTGTGTGTGACTGCTCCAGTGTGTGTGTATGTGACTGCTCCAGTATGTGTGTGTATGACTGCTCCAGTGTGTGTGTGTGTGTGTATTTGGCTGCTCCAGAGTGTGTGCGTGACTGCTCCAGTGTGTGTGACTGCTCCAGTGTGTGTATGTGTGTGTGTATGTGACTGATCCCGAGTGTGTGTGTGTGTGACTGCTTCAGTGTGTGTGTGTATGTGACTGCTCCAGAGTGTGTGCGTGCGTCACTGCTCCAGTGTGTGCGTCACTGCTCCAGTGTGTGTGTGTGCATGTGACTGCTCCAGAGTGTGTGTGTGTGTGTGTGTGTGTGTGTGTGTGTGCGACTGCTCCAGGGTGTGTGTGTATGTGACTGCTCCAGAGTGTGTGTGTATGTGACTTCTCCAGAGTGTGTGTGTATGTGACTGCTCCAGGGTGTGTGTGTATGTGACTGCTCCAGAGTGTGTGTGTATGTGACTGCTCCAGAGTGTGTGTGTGTGACTGCTCCAGTGTGTGTGTGGCTCTGGGTGTGGCTGGCTCTGGGTGTGTGTGGCTGGCTCTGGGTGTGTGTGTGTGGCTCTGGGTGTGTGTGTGTGTGTTTGTTGTTAATAATTGCTGTCTGCTGAGCTCGTCCGTAGGGTACAATAGGTCTCACATTTGCGAGAGATTAAGCTATTGGCAATGTAAATGACAATGCCATTTATTTATCTGTTTTCAAAACCAACACATAAATACAAATTTTGTCATTTACAATGCCTATAGCTCTAACTTTTCCAAAGGCGAAACTGTTGCATTGTAAATGCTTGTTGTGGTTTGGATTCTCTTCTGATAGAGCGGTTCCTGAGCTCTGACACATTCTGGGCTCATCGCCTCCAATACTGCACTTTGGTTTGTGATATTACAACTCTTTATGTGTGATGTAAAGAGTGTGCAGGGGTAAGTGTCATGTGAGGGTTGTGCAGAAGAAAATCTAATGTGAGGGGTGTGGAGTAGTGAGTGTCATGTGAGGGGTATACCTCTACAGTGATACCGTGATACCCCCACAGTGATACCGTGATACCCCCAACAGTGATACCGTGATACCTCCACAGTGATAGAGTGATACCTCCACAGTTATACTGTGATACCTCCACAGTGATAGAGTGATACCCCCACAGTGATACCGTGATACCTCCACAGTGATACCGTGATACCCCCACAGTGATACCGTGATACCTCCACAGTGATACCATGATACCCCCACAGTGATACCATGATACCCCCACAGTGATACCGTGATACCTCCACAGTGATACCGTGATACCTCCATATTGATACTGTGATACCTCCACAGTGATACCGTGATACCTCCACAGTGATACCGTGATACCTCCACAGTGATACCGTGATACCCCCACAGTGATACCGTGATACCTCCACAGTGATACCGTGATACCTCCACAGTTATACTGTGATACCTCCACAGTGATAGAGTGATACCCCCACAGTGATACCGTGATACCCCCACAGTGATACCGTGATACCTCCACAGTGATACCGTGATACCCCACAGTCATACCGTGATACCTCCACAGTGATACCGTGATACCCCCACAGTGATACCGTGATACCCCCACAGTGATACCGTGATACCGCCACAGTGATACTGTGATACCTCCATAGTGATACTGTGATACCTCCACAGTGATACCGTGATACCTCCACAGTGATACCGTGATACCCCCACAGTGATACCGTGATACCTCCACAGTGATACCGTGATACCTCCACAGTGATACCGTGATACCCCCACAGTGATACCGTGATACCGCCACAGTGATACCGTGATACCTCCATAGTGATACTGTGATACCTCCACAGTGATACCGTGATACCTCCACAGTGATACCATGATACCTCCACAGTGATACCGTGATACATCCACAGTGATACCGTGATACATCCACAGTGATACCGTGATACCTCCACAGTGATACCGTGATACCTCCACAGTGCTACTGTGATACCCCCACAGTCATACCGTGATACCTCCACAGTGATACCGTGATACCCCAACAGTGATACCGTGATACCCCCACAGTGATACCGTGATACATCCACAGTGATACCGTGATACCTCCACAGTGATACCGTGATACCTCCACAGTGATACCGTGATACACCCACAGTGATACCGTGATACCTCCATAGTGATACCGTGATACCCCAACAGTGATACCGTGATACCCCCACAGTGATACCGTGATACATCCACAGTGATACCATGATACCCCCACAGTGATACCATGATACCCCCACAGTGATACCGTGATACCTCCACAGTGATACCGTGATACCTCCATATTGATACTGTGATACCTCCACAGTGATACCGTGATACCTCCACAGTGATACCGTGATACCTCCACAGTGATACCGTGATACCCCCACAGTGATACCGTGATACCTCCACAGTGATACCGTGATACCTCCACAGTTATACTGTGATACCTCCACAGTGATAGAGTGATACCCCCACAGTGATACCGTGATACCCCCACAGTGATACCGTGATACCTCCACAGTGATACCGTGATACCCCACAGTCATACCGTGATACCTCCACAGTGATACCGTGATACCCCCACAGTGATACCGTGATACCCCCACAGTGATACCGTGATACCGCCACAGTGATACTGTGATACCTCCATAGTGATACTGTGATACCTCCACAGTGATACCGTGATACCTCCACAGTGATACCGTGATACCCCCACAGTGATACCGTGATACCTCCACAGTGATACCGTGATACCTCCACAGTGATACCGTGATACCCCCACAGTGATACCGTGATACCGCCACAGTGATACCGTGATACCTCCATAGTGATACTGTGATACCTCCACAGTGATACCGTGATACCTCCACAGTGATACCATGATACCTCCACAGTGATACCGTGATACCTCCACAGTGATACCGTGATACCCCCACAGTGATACCGTGATACCTCCACAGTGATACCGTGATACCTCCACAGTGATACCGTGATACCTCCACAGTGATACCGTGATACCTCCATAGTGATACCGTGATACATCCACAGTGATACCGTGATACATCCACAGTGATACCGTGATACCTCCACAGTGATACCATGATACCTCCACAGTGATACCGTGATACCCCCACAGTGATACCGTGATACCTCAACAGTGATACCGTGATACCCCCACAGTGATACCGTGATACCCCCACAGTGATACCGTGATACCTCCACAGTGATACAGTGATACCTCCACAGTGATACCGTGATACCTCCCTAGTGATACCGTGATACATCCACAGTGATACCGTGATACATCCACAGTGATACCGTGATACCTCCACAGTGATACCGTGATACCTCCACAGTGCTACCGTGATACCCCCACAGTCATACCGTGATACCTCCACAGTGATACCGTGATACCCCAACAGTGATACCGTGATACCCCCACAGTGATACCGTGATACATCCACAGTGATACCGTGATACCTCCACAGTGATACCGTGATACCTCCACAGTGATACCGTGATACACCCACAGTGATACCGTGATACCTCCATAGTGATAACGTGATACCTCCACAGTGATACCGTGATGCCTCCACAGTGATACAGTGATACCTCCACAGTGATACCGTGATACCTCCACAGTGATACCGTGATACCTCCACAGTGATACCGTGATACCTCCACAGTGATACCATGATACCTCCACAGTGATACCGTGATACCTCCACAGTGATACCGTGATGCCTCCACAGTGATACCGTGATACCTCCACAGTGATACCGTGATGCCTCCACAGTGATACCGTGATACCTCCACAGCGATACTGTGATACCTCCACAGTGATACCGTGATACCCCCACAGTGATACCGTGATGCCTCCACAGTGATACCGTGATACCTCCACAGTGATACCGTGATGCCTCCACAGTGATACCGTGATACCTCCACAGTGATACCATGATACCTCCACAGTGATACCGTGATACCTCCACAGTGATACCGTGATGCCTCCACAGTGATACCGTGATACCTCCACAGTGATACCGTGATACCTCCACAGTGATACCGTGATACCTCCACAGTGATACCGTGATACCTCCACAGTGATACCGTGATACCCCCACAGTGATACTGTGATGCCTCCACAGTGATACTACAATACCTCCACGGTGATAGAGTGATACCTCCACAGTGATACCGTGATACCTCCACAGTGATACTACAATACCTCCACGGTGATACTGTGATTCCTCCACAGTGATACCACAATACCTCCATGGTGATACCGTGATACCTCCCGAGTGATACCAAGGTACCGCCACAGTGATACTTTGAAACCGCACAGGGGATTACAGGTACAAACAGCTTGTAGAACTTTCGGGCATTATTGCTACTGATTGCAAGGTTTAGCTGTCAGAATGTGGGTTGACTTGCAAAATCGGTGTTACTACACTGTTTTTGGAGTAATTTACCTTTTTCCATCATCTTTTCCCTGATATAACAACCCAGCTAACAAGTAGAAGAATTCATCTGTGAAATTTGCCGGCCATGTGATAATTCTGCACTACCTCAGATGTGACATTCAGCATAAATCACTATGCGCATTCGATAACACAGGTTTCAATAGAGGCCAAAGTGTTTTTATTTGTATTTATCATTTCCTGATCCAGAGGGAAGCTGTGTCCATCTTCAGACATGGATTGCACCATCAGAAGACTTGGGTATCCATCCTTGTCAGCGTGACGTGTTCAGCGCTCCAGAGGGTCCTTTCCCTGGGGTAGGACGAGGCAGATCACACAAGGAGTGTCCTGGGGCTGGACCCTGTCCAGATAGGGACAAAAGAGAACTATATATGTATTAAACATGCTTTAAACTCAAAGAAAAGGCATAAAAACTATAAACAACCTCACAATGTAATAACAGGTCAACGTTGACTAATTTAATGATACTGTTAAGGACCGGAATGACGGTCCATTCATTAGGTTACAGAAAGGAGCAAACATTGACAAAGCCAATCAATCTAGCACTTAGCGTAGCTGCAGTCACCTTAAGTAATTACTAGATGCTGTGTTCAAGTCAGATATCACAGTGTCAAGTCTTGAACAGGTCTGCAGTCCTTCAGGACTTTACAAGTTGTTGCTTTTATGCCTGAAGCAACAGCTTAACAAGTCTATCACAAAGCTGTAATACCTCATGTTCTTACTTAGTTTCCCATGCTAAACATGTCCTCCACAAAGTTGAGTGTGTGGCTTCAACATAAAAATGTACATGTCCACTTTTTCTGCTCTGATAAATTGTTCTTGTTTTCTAAAAGATAAGTACAATATGCCACTGCTGGTGAATGCTTTGAGTCAATATCACAACTTTCAATAACCGTCTTCATTACTATGGAGCACTTTCAAAGACAACTTTGTATACATAGGTACCAGCAATCCCTGGCTAAGTCAAGTGCCTTTCACCGTATAGTAGGGCAGCTGTTTTTTGGAGTGACGCTATAGCTATGTCCCAGTAACGTGGCCGCTGCCGTTTGCTGTAGTCAGAAGCAGGAAATCTTAAAATCTTAAGCCAAATGGATAAAGATATTTGGTGAAGAAGAGTATAAATATATACGATTGTCCCTGGGTAATATTTATACATATTAATAATTCAGCATCTGTCACCACTGTGTAGTTATAGTTAAGTCTGCATATCTGTACGAAAGACCTTTTTTGTTTTACTAAGAACTTTGACTTTGTTTGACAAATAATGCTTGGCAGTTCGGGCTGGACTGTTCCCATGAGGCACAGGGTCAGACTGATTTGCATATGGCCATGTCTGAACTGGGGTGGCAGAGTTGGATAAAGAATGATGATGGATTAAACCCAGATCTGTTGACTGGGTGTGAGTGTTTGATTGGTTCAGATGCTCCGTCCATCACCACCCCCTTTTGTACCGCTTTGTTCGCCATAAGTCGGCAGGGTATGCTTAGATGTGAGTCCCTTGCTCACTTTGCCACTGGATTCAAGCAAGCCTGGCTGAAGACGGCGGAAATGCCAGAAACCGGTCCTCGGAAGCTTGTTTCCGGTCCAGGGAAGGCATGGCTTGGCAGTTCGGGCTGGACTGTTCCCATGATGCACAGGGTCAGACTGATTTGCATCTGGTCATGTCTGAACTGGGGTGGCAGAGTGGGCTAAAGAACGGTGATGGATTAAACCCAGATCTGTTGACTGGGTGTGAGTGTTTGATTGGTTCAGATGCTCCATCCATCACCACCCCCTTTTGCACCGCTTTGTTCGCCATAAGTTGGCAGGGTATGCTCAGATGTGAGTCCCTTGCTCACTTTGCCACTGGATTCAAGCAAGCCTGGCTGAAGACGTCTGTAATGCCAGAAACCGGTCCTAGGAAGCTTGATTCCGGTCCAGGGAAGGCATGGCTTGGCAGTTCGGGCTGGACTGTTCCCATGTTGCACAGGGTCAGACTGATTTGCATCTGGCCATGTCAGAACTGGGGTGGCAGAGTGGGCTAAAGAACGGTGATGGATTAAACCCAGATCTGTTGACTGGGTGTGAGTGTTTGATTGGTTCAGATGCTACGTCCATCACCACCCCCTTTTGTACCGCTTTGTTCGCCATAAGTTGGCAGGGTATGCTCAGACGTGAGTCCCTTGCTCACTTTGCCACTGGATTCAAGCAAGCCGGGCTGAAGACGGTTGAAATGCCAGAAACCGATCCAAGGAAGCTTGTTTCCGGCCCAGGGAAGGCATGGCTTGGCAGTTCGGGCTGGACTGTTCCCATGAGTCAAAGGATCAGACTGATTTGCATATAGCCATGTCTGAACTGGGGTGGCAGAGTGGGCTAAAGAACGGTGATGGATTAAACCCAGATCTGTTGACTGGGTGTGAGTGTTTGATTGGTTCAGATACTCCGTCCATCACCACCCCCTTTTGTACCGCTTTGTTCACCATAAGTTGGCAGGGTATGCTCAGACGTGTGTCCCTTGCTCACTTTGCCACTGGATTCAAGCAAGCCTGGCTGAAGACGGCTGTAATGCCAGAAACCGTCAGATGCTGGATGATTAATATGTATATATTACCCAGTGACAATCATATATATTTATACTCGTCTTCACCAAATATCTTTATCCAACAGTAGTTTCAGGAGCATTATTGCCTCAAGAGATACGCTCAGGTAGAAACGGCCCCATCGCGTTTCTGCTCTGACCAAGCCTTGATCATGGGTAAGTGTCTCTGTATTTAAATTACCACGTGTTTTTAAAGACGCTGGTCAATTTACGTCACAGAGTGCACAATTGAAAACAGGAAGGTAAAAATCTAAGTATATTTAACTTTAAAATCCGATGTCTAAGATGCTGCTCCCCTTTATTTCCCTTCATACTGTTCAATGAGCTGTCGTTAGTTAACAAATCTGTTCTATTATGCTTTTGCAGGCGCTATCAGTATTTCCAGCCAGCCAGTGGAAATCCTCAGTCTCGCTTCCCTTGCCAGCTTTCACATCGGTTTTCATTACGTGAAGTCCTGTCGTTTTTCGGTCAAAGCTGGCGGGTCAGGCTCCTTTAATTATTGCAAAGAACTTTCTCCATGAACCCGGTCTCATACCCTGAAAAGGCGGGTCAGTGTTACGGGAACAAAGCCTCCCGTAAATACATCCAAACACACTCCTTCTCTCTTGGAAAGAGATTCGCTGTCAATTGAAGGAGCCTGACCCGCCTGACAAAGAACATCATCTTACGGGTTCACTTCATGGGCAATATTTTCATGAATAGGAGAGGAAGACTGGCATTTGTCAAAATGTTTGCATCAGAGATCAATGTTAATAACTTCAATCAATCAATAAATCAATAAATCAATCAGTCATTTATATAGTGCAACACTATCAACCCTAAGGGTACCTAGGCACTGAGGTTGCTGTGTCAGCATAAAAAAAGCCAGGTCTGGAGTCACTTTTTGAAGTCTGCCAGGGAGTGTGCTGTTTGGAGGAGGAGGGGGTGGGTATTCTAGGCTTTGGTGGAAATGTAGGAGAAAGCACGGCCCCTGCTGTTGAGGTTCCGTGACGATTCGAACCCGTGTTTTCAATATTGTCGGAAACACAAAATATTGGTATCAGCGAACCGCAAATGATCCATTTAGCACATCCTGGTGTTTTCGCTATGCTACGAGCAAGAGCACTCCTGTTATGAACACATTTCTGATCTACTCATGGCGTCCATCTTAGATCATGGCAGCCATTTTGTGTTTCTTGCCCTCACATACGCAATAACCTCTGAATCATTTCATTTCGATTAAGGACACGTAGCCTTAGCCGGAGATTCACCTCTTTCATGACACGTGCACCTTAAACCAGATCACGCTGTAGCTACATGACTCGACAAAGGCTGCCTCCTCTGCCCGGGGCCAGTCCTGCTAAACTGGTCTTCGCGTCCATTGTCCCGATCATGATTAGGCGGCCGAAGCCGGTAGCCTTGCCCATTTACAACCCACAAACATCTCTTATCCCGCTTTTCTATCTTCCACACCTGGCTCCGTTCCTTTCTTTCTGAATCTTTATTAGGGGGAGGTAACGAAATTTACGATGAGGCGGTCCGGTTCTTGAATGCAATATTGACAAGGGATTGTGATGAACTAGTGGGAACCCCTCTTCGTAATGTTTGGCATCAGATATTATCAACGATTCCTGTGTAACGCCAAATATTTATTGTTTTAGACACAAAGGTTTTGAGAATGTATTACATGTAAAGAATTCGCCCCCAGCTTAAAAATTTGTATATAAGGAGCAACCCTCTTTGTACAAATTGAACAGGCTCCTAGACACTGCCCATGCGTAGTTTCTGTGACTTCTGTGTCCCTGCAGTAATAAACCTTTGGTCCTTGACGCCACCATCGAGAAGCCCGTGTTTCTGTTTATTTGTGCACCAAGACAGGTGGAACTCCGGGGTCTTTGGGTGTTGTTCCCTGACACCTCTGGACGGAACCAAAAAGTCCAGAACTCCAATTGTCGCCCAACGTGGGGCGACGTCATTTCGGTACCGGTCCAAAAGCCTGAAGAGTTCGAGAAGCTTCGTGTGAAGATTCCTGAGGGAGGCGCCCCACTTCATCGATCCCGGCATATCGCAAAAGTGGCCCGAAGTTCTCTTCCACGAGGGTTCCCGTTCAGGACGGCTGCAGTGGGCCGTTGCCTTGACCGTCGCCCTGTCTTGGACCTGAGGTGCAGTCCTTAGTACGGCGAAACGTGACGGGTTTCTCCTTGGTGACGTCTTCAGTGCCTCAGTTAAGTATTTAGTGGTTGCTAGTAGGTTACTTCGTGAGGGTTGTTAAAATCCTTTTTGGTTCTTGGTTTGGTTTGGTTTCGTAAGATTATCATTGGTTGTTCTGGTTACGATAATCTATTTGGTTTAGTTTGGGTATCGATACATCAGTTCGCTTTTGGTAGGCCTAACGTTCTTGGTTCAGGTGCACATATCTGTTTCGTGTTTTGTTTGTTTTGTGTTCCGGACTGAAAAATGGTAAGTCGGAGAAATTGTATGTTGTCGTGCTTTGGTTGCAACAGTGACTCACGATTGGAGGACTCATGTCTGGTTCCTCCGATTGGGACTCCCCTATATGACTTGTACTGTAAACATGGTGTGGGTCCTATATCTTATAATGAGGTGTGGATCCGCTACACTGAGAAAGATGGTGTCCTTAGTTGGCCACTGCATGGTAGTTTTGAACCCGAAATTCTTGACAATTTAGAAGCGAAATTGTTTAGGAAGAAAGCCCGGCCGGCAATGTTTGATTCTTTCCGTTACTGGCGAAAAGAATCCAAACAGAGAGAAATGAAAAGGTTAAAGAAGGAACAGAAAGAGCAAGAAGAGTTGACTCTGGAACAAGCGGCTAAGCAGCTGCAAGATAACGAGTGTGAGAAGGCCATAGAGGTAGCCATTAGAGAGCATAATTTGGCGATCGACAAGTGCTATCCTGCCTTGCCATCGAAAACAGCTAAGATACTAGAGGACCCCGAAAATGATCCTTTGTTGTCTTACTTGTTACGGTCACCTCCACCGTATGCACAGGGTGCTACGGCTCCACCTTTACCGAATGTTCAATTGCCGGTTGCTGGACAACCTGGTATTCCTGCTCCTGCCCCTCAGAATCAAGCTCCTGTACCTCCTGTGGTTAATGTGAATGTTCCTACGGCTCCTCCTCCTCTTGGGTTGCCGACTACTATACCCGTATCTGTCTCGCTTACACCTACTGCTCCACAAACTATTTTTTTCGATACTCCTACTGTTCCGCTATCTGTTCCTACCTCTACTGTGTTCTCTACGTCTGCGAGTGTGTTGACTCCACTTTCTGTTCGTCGAAGAATCACTGATTCTGTGTCTAATATGCTGTCTCCTTTCTATAAAACTTTAATCAAGACTCCTACTTCTGACTCTGTTCAAAGACGTAGTCAGCTTCCGAGTACTGAGGAACGGGGAATTTTAGATTCCACGGCTCTCAGATGGATTTCGAAGAGTAGGAGATATAGTACGAGAGATGTGCTAGATACAATTATGCAGTGGAAGGAACCAACACAACGGTATGTCTTTGATGAGATGTGCTCGCTGTTACGTGAGGAGATAGAAGAAGATGATGTTGAATCGAATCTAGAAGACTTAATTAAGGTTCAGAAAGAGTTTGCCGCAGGTATGATAGTAGGTGAAAATATAGAAGAAGCGATGGAACTGATTTTAAGTTATAGAAATGACCCATCACTTCGTTCACCAAGAGATTTAGAGAAAGGTAAGACGAAGCTAAGTCGCCAATATCCAATGAGGAAGGTTCCTCCGATTTGGCGCGATGCTGTACAAGCTGATAATGTCAATGGTATTGTAGCTGCTCCGGCCCAATTCCAAAGGGTATGGATACACATTCCGTGGAAGCGAGCCGAAGTGCTAGCAGTGAAACAGGCCTTGCCAGACCCGCGTAAGAACCCTGCTGGATACTATAAAGAACTGACGCAAACAGTTGAGGCTTGTATAATGAACTTAGCGGACATCGATATGTTATTTGGTAATGTAGTTCCGCAACCAATTTGGGCTAAAATTTGTAAAGAGAATCATCCAGTTGCCCTAGGTGGTGATTGGGCAGCTATTGTTGCAACGGATGGTCAGCAAACAGGTGGTGCAAAACCCGAACCCCTAATTGCTAATCTTCCAGGGAGGATAATAGACTTAATGAAGACTCTGATGCCCGCATTGCGTGTTAATTGGGACAAGTTGTCCGCATGCAGGCAGAAGAAAGACGAAAGTGTCTCTGACTTCTTCACGAGGTTCGAAGAGACTTTTGTAGATCATAGTGGTCAGGATATGAGTACAGAAGGAGGACAGAGACTGTTTGTCGATAAATTCGTGCATAATTTGTTACCTGAGTTATGCAATAAATTAAAGGATTCAGAGAGTGCGTGGGCTGTTTCTACAACTGCGCAAATACTTGCAACTGCACAGTATTATGAAAATAGGGATAAAGAAGAAAAAGAGAAATCAGACAAGAAAACGAAAGATTTAAAAACTAAAGTTCTTTTGCAACAGGCATATCCGCCTCGCACGAATCAGACTAATACGCAACAGAATTCGTATCAAAGAACAGACTATAGTTCACCGAGGCCTCAATATCAGTGGAACCAGTGTGCGTACTGTAAGAAAGAAGGTCACTACAAGAATGAGTGCCCGATCTTAGCGCAAAATAATGCAGCAGCAGCTCAGAGAGGTCGTGGTGGTTTTGTGCAGAATTCTAGAGGTCGAGGGCGAGGTGCTATGCCTCCACAGACGAATGATCGTCCTTCCAATCACTTTGATCAACGAAATGGCCAGTCTACTCAGCAAAATAGATCTCAACAGTATCTTGTTGAAGACTATTGTGAAGTAGATGAGGGATTTCAGCAAAATGGGTACTAGGACAGCCATGGACAGAGAGAGGGAGTAGTATCAGTTCCAGTGGATCAGAGTGGGCCTTATGTCGCAGTAGCAACATCAGGTGTAGTCGAACCGTTTCTGTTGGATACTGGTGCAGCAAAAAGTTCTATCATTCATGCGAAACTCCCTGGCGCACCTTTGTCCGGCTCAACAAATGTTTCTGTAGGTTTTTCAGGCGCCCCTGTTTACAATCCCATATCTGGTCCTTTGTCTATTTCTGTTGGACCGTGTCAATTGAAAGCACCCCTGATTTTGACAACGGATTGTAATGAAAATCTGCTTGGTTTAGACTTGTTAAAACGACTATATGCGACATTGTACTGTTCTCCGGAAGGAGTACAGCTTACATTGGGTAAAAGAATCACCTCTCCAATGTACTTGTCAATGGATGCACTCCCGCCAGAGCTGCGTTCACTCCCTGATTCTCTTTGGGCGACTGGTCCTAATGATGTAGGCCTCTTAGAAATACCACCCTATGTAGTAACTTTGAAATCAAATGTAAAATTTCCAAGAATTCCTCAATATAAAATATCTAGTGAAGGTGAGTGTGCACTTTTATTGATTGTGCAAGATTTGATTAAGAAAGGTGTGGTTGAGGAAACTAGAGGAAATGTTTGTAACAGTCCTGTATTACCGATTTTGAAACGAACTGATCCTACAAAGCCTCCAGTGTACAGGTTCGTCATCGACCTCAGAGAAGTTAATAAGATTGTGATCCCGCAGTTTCCTGTAGTTCCAGACATTACCGCTTTGTTAACATTGATTCCTGCTACAGCTACTTGGTTTTCAGTCATTGACCTGAAAAATGCCTTTTTCAGCATTCCGATAGCCAAGGAAAGCAGAGATATTTTCGGCTTCTGTCTAGGAGGTCGCAGTTTCAGATTTAAACGCGCTCCACAGGGCTACTGTGAAAGCCCATCTATTTACAGTCAAGCACTAAAAAGTCAGTTAGATTCCTTTGTCCTTCCTCCAGGCTCTGCTCTAGTGCAGTATGTAGACGATCTTTTAGTGGCTGCCGATGACAAGGAAACTTGCAAGGCAGCTACGATCTCGTTATTGCATCATTTGTCTAATTTGAATCACAAGGTATCACCTTCGAAAATGCAATACTGCTGCCAAGAAGTGACCTACCTAGGTCATCTCTTGTCAAAGGAGGGAAGGAAGTTGACCCCAAACTCCACTGTGGGTGCAATGGATGCGCAGGACTTGTTGATGGTTGATGGTTGATGTAGGATGGTCCTTGTTTGTGGAGAGTGTTGTAGTTGTGTGTGAGCATCTTGAACTAGTTTCTTTTCTGTTAAGGGATGTTTCTGAGGTGAGTAGAGAAGTGGGTATGCTTGGGGTGGTCCAGGATGAGTCTGTAAGCCACCTTCTGTATTGTCTTGAGTCTTCTGAGGAGCTGGATGGAGATAACGGTGTAGAGAGCATTGCCATAGTCAAGGTAGCTGGTGACAATGACCTGTGGGACAGTCTTTCTGCTGTTTACTGGAATCCATCTGAAGATTTGGCAGAGCAAGCAGAGGGTGTGTGGGCAGTAGTAGGCGACTATGTTGACTTGTCATTTTATGGTCAGTTGGCTGTACAAGATTATGCAGAGGTTGCGTGTGTGGACAGTCATGGTAGGTGTGGGTTTGAGTTCTTTTGGCCACCGGCTGTGGTCACATTTGGAGGTGTTAATTCCGAAGATCAGTACCTCAGTTTTCTCGGTGTTTAGTTTGAGGCAGCTGCCCCTAATCCAGTTGGCTATGTCAGTCACGGCGTTTCGGAAGTTGGCTCTGGTGTTAGAGGGGTCTTTGGTGAGTGAGAGGACAAGCTGAGTGTTATTGGCATAGAAAAAGATCTTTAGTCTGCGGGATCTGACAGTCAGAGTGGGGATCAGAGTGGATCTGAGGGAATATCCTTGGGCCACGTCACAGATGAGGTCTTTGGGAGCGGAGGTGAAAGGAGGTAGATGGGTGCTCTGGGCGTGTCCTGAGATGAATGAGATAATCCACTTGAGGGCGTGTTGTTGGAATCCCATGTTGTGGAGTCTGTCAATGAAGTTGGGGTAGGCGAGGGTGTGGAATGCTGAAGACAGGTCAACGAGGTTCAAGGCCACTATTTCGTCTTGGTCATGGATGTCGTCTGTTGCGGCGATGAGTGATGTCTCTGTGCCTTGCTTGGCCATGGAGCCTGTTCAGGATGCATCAAGTGGGTGGTATTGTTCCAGGCAGTTGGTGAGCTGTATGTTGATAGTCTTCTCAAGTACTTTGGCTGGGAATGGGAGTATGGATATCGTCAGGAAGTTCTTGAAGTCTCTGGGGTCAGCTGAGGGCTTCTTTAGGAGTTGTCAGATGTCTGCATGCTTCCATCCGTCTGGGAAGGCTGCTGTGAGGAGATTGGTCAGTTCAGGGCTGATTATGTTAGATCCAAGGCTGAAGAGATGATGAGGGCAGGGGTCGGTGGGCTCCCCAGAGTGGATGGAGGCAATAATGGTCCTATAGGTCTTGACGTTGAGTGGAGACCATGTTGTTATGGCTGGGCTGGGTTTCGCTGCTTACAAGAGGTTGTCAAGGGTGAGCAAGGTGGGATGGGGCTAAAGTTGTTGTAGATGTCGGCAAAGTTTCTGTGGAAATAGTCGGATAGGGAGTCACATAGTTGTTGGGAGGGATGTACCTAGTTTTCTGTGGCAGTCGGGTTAGATAATTCCTTGATGCTTTTGAAGAGTTCCTTGGTGCGGTTAACCGCGGCGTCAATGCGATCCATGATGGCTGCTATTTTGGCCTCCTTGATGTGATGGAGGTAGTCGCTGAGTACTGTTTTGTGTGTGACTCTGTCGGAGGGGTCCTTTGTGATGTGACATCGCTTCTCGAGTAGAATACAGTCATGTTTGGTGGTTTTGAGCTCTGGGGTATTCCAGCTGGCTTGTCTTGATGTTCTGTTGGTTTTTGCCATCTCCAGTTGGGCGACTTTGTCGGTGCACATGTTGATCCAAGTGGAGAAGTTGTGGATGGCCTGGTGGAGGTCGGCTGAAGTGTCGGGTGGTATGGTGCTGAGAGTCGGTGTCCATTGGCTCTGAGTTACTTTTCCCCAGCTGCTGTGGGAGGTGCTTTGGTGTTTAGTGATGGTGTGCTGGGCATTGGAGATGGTAAAAGGCAAGACTGTGTGTCTTCGGTTCAGGAGAGCTCAATGGTGTGGGTGAGTTTGATTATTTCACTGGAGGAGACAATGGTTTTGAGGGGGTTTCGGAAATGTGGGAGGGACAGGTGACTAGTTGGGTGAGTTCGATGTTGTTGAGGTTCTCCAGTAGGGATGGGGATTTGGTGTCCTTGGGGTCGTCGATGTGGGAGTTGAGGTCACCGAGCAGAGCGTAGTGGAGGAAGTCATAGGCAAGGGAGGCTATGAAGTTGGTGATGGTGTTGTAGATTACTGGTCGGGGTCCGGGTGTCTGTATGCAAGGGTGCCTCTTATGGTTGTCTTGGCGTAGGAAGTTAAAGTGCTCCAATGGCGTTGGATCATCATTTGTGGCAGAACATTGGATGAACTCCTTGCGTATTGTGGTGCTTCCTCCACCGTGGTTGTTGTGGCGGTCACAGTGTATCATCTTGTATCCATCGGGGGTGGCGATGGCAATGTCTGGATTAGAGGTTGCGTTGAGCCATGTCTCAGAGATGAAGGTGACGTCTGGGGTGAAGGTGGTAATGGCATTCCAAATTTCTGTGTCTTGTTTGCTAAGTGAGCGGGCATTGAGCAGGATGCAGTGCAGTGGTTCTGGGTTGTAGGTGGTCTTTGGGGAGGTAGTGTTGTTGAGTCCTGTGTGAGTAGGCGGTCTTGAGAGGAGGAAGAAGCAACAGTGTTGACAGATGAAGGGTCCTTCCGTGCAGAATAGGGAGGACGTGCAGCAGCTGTAGTCGTGGCATCCAGTTTTAAGGTCCGGAGCTTGTTGCTGGAGTAGCAGCAGATGGTGGGAGGACCAGGAATTCTGGCCCTGGGGATGGTCCAGGTGCAGAAGGGTGCAGATGGGCTTGCCTTTGGCACACCAGTGGCACACCTGTACTGCGACTTTCATTAAATTGGCCTCAGGGAGGACAGAAGGCCACTGAGGAGGCAGGAGTGGGGCAGAGCGGGAGTGTAAAAGCGGGTGCAGCGGAATGTGGGAAGAGGAGTGCAGAGCGAGATCGGCAAGGAGTCTGGGGGCTAGAAGCCTGGGGGAAGTCTGTTGGTTGCAGGCACTGGGCCCTGGAACCAGGGAAAGCGGTTTGCTGGCAGCGGGGCGGGATCCTGTGGCAGGAGCAGTCCAAGGACTGCAGCGGCAGTGGGGAGAGTTGGCAGACCGTCAAATAAACTTGAATTTACATTTCACTAAAAACATCATTAAAATGAAAGAAGAATTTCTAGATATAAAATTGACAGTTAAGGGAGACATACCGACCACCACACTGTATGGGAAACACAGTGCGGCTATTACCACATTAAATGCCATTAGTATTCACCCTACCGCGTTGAATATTTGAGGGCTCTGAGAATATGCAGCACAAAGGAAGATTATGAAAAAACAGAAACGGATATGATGACTAGATCTGAAACTAGAGGCAAGAAAACTTTAGAAGTAGCTAAAAATAAAGTGATGCAAAAGAGCGGAGAGGAAGTTCTTTTACAACTAGAAGGAAGAAAAGCTGTGAAGGAGGTAGTGGCAGATTTATTACCATGTTCAACACAGATCACATGAAAGTGAGAGCCGTTATGGGAAAACATTGGCTGTAAGCCAAGGAAACTTTAATCACATTTTGAAGAGCAAGATGGTTGGGGGACCTACTAGTTAGAAGAGATGTGAGAATGGAGATTCAATGCAGGTTGAAAGCGAAAGATGGATTTATGAACTGCAACAAATGCAAAGCTTGTGAAAATGGAGAAATAATTACAGATCTCAATATTCCAGGGAAAAGTAAACACAGAATTAGAGGACATTTTGAATGCTAGAGTGATTATGTTGTTTGTATATTGCAGTGCCCATATCCAAACACATACTTGGGAAGTAGTACTCTTCCACGGCACAAGTGTGTCTTGCAACATCTGTGAGCTATTAGAACTATGAAAAGAATCATTCATTAGCGAGGCACTTCCATTTCTTGCATGGTGGAGATAACAATGCATCGAGATATGGTGCGATTAATGATGTCTTGAAAAAGACATGAGGGGGAGACAGTGAAAGGTAGTTGAGCTGGCTGGAGTCCAAATACATATTTGCACTAGACAGTAAAGAATCTAGAGGCTTAAATTTAGACAAGGAATTGCATGAGCATGTGTAATTGCTATTCACTTAGTTGGTTATGGAAGAGCTATCATAAATGTAGTCTTCCATTCAGTCTTTTTAAAATAAATTCTGGAGCCAGATTCACAGAATTAATCTGAGACGAAAGTCTAATTTTACGACTTTTAGTATTTACAAAGGGCATTTACGAGTAGTAAAGTTAGACTTTTGGTCTAAGTTAGACTTTTGCCATCCAATGATCCACGGCTCTGAGACAACTGAAAATTGATGAGTTTCCAATGTCTTTGGGGCCTTACGGGGAAGGAGTATTTTCGTGTCATCTACATAGTTAAAGCAGTGAGGTAAAATTCATTGCTCAGTGCCTGTATTGACTTCATGCAGATTATGAAAAGTATGGACGAGATGATAGAGCCTTGAGCGACCCGTGCTTCTGTGAACTACGGTTTAGATGAGAAAGGGTGGTTAAGGATGACATTAGTTCTGTTGCGAAGGTAGGATGTGAACTAATCAAGAGAAGTTCCTTCTACACAAGGTTAATAGATCCTTTGTATCAGACTGTCATGGTCAACCATGTCAAAGAGAGTAGAAAGGTCCAAGAGAAGTAATGCAGCGACCCCATTCCGGTCAACTGTGTTCGTAACTGTTAGAAATGGGTGTTTCTGGTTGGCTAAGGCTTGTGCCAAAGTCAGGCAGAAACCACCATTCTAGTCAGGGCAAGGAATTCACCCGCCAAGATAACCCCGCAAATATTAAGACCATATCCTGGACTTAATATTTGCGGATCCACAATGGGTATCAATAGATGATATTAAGTGCCAGTTCTGGACAGACCACTTTCTGATTACGTTCTCTCTTTGCTCAGAGGATCACACCTCGCGGGAGGCTGGACTACCCCAAGCCAAGTTAAAGAGACCTTGGTCCCGAATTCTCAAAACCTCTCCACTGCCGAATATCTTAGGAAAGGACTTTAAGCTTGGCAACACAGCTGAAGAGAGCTACACTCTCTTCTGCCAGTCCATCTCGAGCTCGCTGGATAAGTTGGCACCCCTCCGGAAGTCACGAGGGAGGGTGAATCGAGCTAGCCCTTGGTATACGAGCGATTTACGCCAGCTTAAACTTGACTGTAAACGCGCAGAAAGGGCGTGGAGGAAACAGTACTTAGACTCGGAGAAAACTGTGTTCCGGACCGCTTTACAAAAATACAAGGCTCAGATCAAGATGGCTAAAGCGACCGATCTTGAATCCACCTTGAATCAGGCCCCAAACAAGGCACAGGCCCTCTTTAAGATCGTCAGGGACCTTGCCCACCCTACGTGTGTGGCCAACTCCGTCCCCACATCGCAAGCTCTTTGTGACTCACTTGCTGATGCCTTCGAGGAGAAAATCTGCAAAATCCTGGAGGGTTTGCAGGACCCAGTCAATTCCACCACTGGTTTGGGAGCTCCGGAGGCGATGGCCAGTCGACCCTTGCAGAGGGTTTCTCACCTCTGTTTGGAAGCTCCGGCCACGCCTTCCAGTCGACCCCGACCAGAGGACCAGGCCCTCAGCCTCGGAGCTCCGGCGATTTAGGCCAGTCGACCCCAGCTGAGTAGTTTTCCCCTTCCCTCTATGGAGAAGTTTGGCAGCCTGGCTCTTACGATCTCATCTGGCTCGCCTCTTGATCCTCTTCCTCCAAAACTTTGGAGGGTGTTTCAGGAGGAAGTCTTCCAGCCTTTGCATTCCATCTGCTGCCAGTCGTTTGAAACAGGGACTGTACCGGGCTGCTGGAAGAAGGCAGTGGTATCTCCGCTCTTAAAAAAACCTACGCTTGACCCCGCTTGCCTCTCCAACTACCGGCCAATTTCCCTGCTTCCTTTTCCAGTCAAAATCATGGAAAAATTGGTCACCCGCACTCTGTCCGGCTTCTTAGAAGGGAACACCTGGTTGGATGAGACACAATTCGGTTTTCGCCCAGCTCATGGGACGGAATCCGCGTTAGTGACCCTGTTAGACAATCTGCGGGCGCGAGTCGACAGTGGTCGGGCAGACTTTCTGGTGCTGCTCCACATGTCGGCCGCGTTCGACACGGTCAGCCATCCTACCTTGATATTGAGGCTGGAAGTGTGCGGGGTCAAAGATAAGGCCAGGGACTGGCTAATTTCCTATCTGGACAACCGTCAGCAACGGGTTTCGCTCCCTCCCTTCAGCTCAGAGGAGCGGAGAGTAGGACAAGGAGTACCTCAGGGCTCAGCCATCAGCCCTATACTCTTTAATATTTACCTCCGCCCTCTAGTCCAGCTCATTAAATCATTTGGGATCTCCGCATTTAATTATGCGGACGATACCCAGCTGGTGTTTTCACTGGAGGGACAGGATGCAGTCCCATTGGAGACCTTCCACCGGTGCATGCAGGCTACAGCGGAATGGCTCCGATTGAACTCGTTGCAGTTCAATGGAACTAAGACAGAGGTCCTGTATTGTTCCAACGACCGAGTTCCCCGAGATCTCCCAGACGACTTCTGGCCCCCGTCATTCCCAGAGACGGTGTCAGCTGCACAATCGGCGCGCAATTTGGGTGTCATTTTTGGGCCCAACTTGCAGCTGGATCTGCACGTAAATAAGACCACCTCAACGTGCATGATGCTGATTCGCATGCTGCGCAAGGTTCTGCCCCTCCTCCCTGAGCAAGCCAGACCCGAAGTATTGCGGAGCACCATCCTAAGTCGACTCGACTATTGTAACGCACTACTTCTGGAGGCCCCGGTAACACTTCTGGGCAAGCTCCAAAGAGTGCAAAACATGGCTGCCAAACTTGCCCTCTCCCGCCCCTACCACAGCTCTTCTACGGCAGCGTTACAGGAACTCCATTGGCTGCCGGTCCATCTACGCGTTCGCTACAAAGCAGCGTGCATTGTGTTCAGGGCTATCCATGGCCTGGGCCCGGTCCCTTTGCGGAGAATGTTCGCCTGGTACCTTCCATCCCGAGCCTTACGCTCCTCTTCATCCAGGCTACTTGTAGTACCGCGTTTCCAGAGAGTGAGGATGGGTGGCCGATCGTTCAGTGTAGCGGCGGCCAAACTCTGGAACTCCCTGCCAATATCCCTAAGGAGTCTTGAGGATCTCTTAGCCTTCAGAAAGGCGTTAAAAACCTACCTTTTCCCCAGGACAGGATAAGTTGCTGAATCTGCTGGTTCATCGTTCAAAGCGCCAGGATGCCCTTGGTGGTGACAGGTTTGCGCTATATAAATATACCACAATACAATACCCTCCTGGTAGCTTGGCACGAGCAGTCAGACTTATCTCAACGGCGTAGTGTAAAGCATTTGTGCACGCACCCCCAGCAACAACATCCCAGGCCCCCCACAAAAGGAACTCCACACAAGGTATATGTAAAAATAGCCTTTGTTTTTACAAAACACATTAGATAGTACACACACACTTTACAATGTGCCAGAGACACGGGCAGAATTCACAGAGATTATGTACATGGGACAGGGCCACATGGACCACTGTCAGGAATAAGCACTTTTAGAACTAGCACTTGGTAGAAATAACACTGTGTAGGCATAGCAAATGTGGCGCACAACCAGTAACCACTGGTAAAAGGTAAGTATCACCTATGCAACCCTAACAATCATAGGAAAATATCACGCAGGGAATCATGAACACACTAGTATGATCCACACTAGATAAAACAACCACTTAAGCATGAAAATACATTTAGGGGTATAGGCCAGAAGCTTCACACATGATGCATAAAAATACATTCAGAGGTTTCAGAACACAGGGTGCGCAAAACATACTACACACAGTACATTTCCTAACACCCAAACATTAGCTCATAATCATAATAGCACATAACTCACATTAAAGTCCAGGTTGCGCCACGGCGCCAGAACCTAAACGTAGCAGCTGCCCTCTACTAGCTGGGCACCTGGGGGACAGAACAGGGCCTAAAAGCTGCAGCTGGCACTAAGTGCTGCGCAGCTGGGGAAGGCCAGGGTAGGGATGAAGGAGTGCGACTCACTCCTAAGTCCAGAAGAACACATGTCCCTAAAAGAAAGAAACCTAAACGGTGCAGCTGCCCACTACTTGCTGGGCAGCTGGAGACTCAGAAAAATTGCGACAGGGTCCTCACTGGCCCTAGGACAAAACTGCGCCAACTGTTGGAGCCCTCTAGGCTCAGTCAGGAAACACTACTGAGGCACAGGTTGGAGCCATCTGGCTCTAGAATAAGGAATACGCATTTTGGGACCCCTCCAGGCTCAGAACACATCAAACTGCGCACATTGGAGCCCTCTGGCTCTAGGAATAAACTGTGGCAAAACACGCTCATCGTTGGAGCCCTCTGGCTCTGGGACTCACGTGCATTTTTGGGAGCCCTCCAGGCTCTAAAAACAGCGTGACCCTCAGGGGCTGAACACGGGCCCATCTGGAGCCTCGGGGGCTCGAAACAAAACTGCCCCAGGACGTTGGAACCTTTGCTGGTTTGTAAAATGGTGGGGCGGCCCACTGCCATCCGGGACTTCCCTACATGCCAACAACATACAGTGCCTCGCACTGGCACTAACACCCGCCTGGAGCCCCCAGCCGTTTCCAATCACCAGGCTGCTGTGCTCCGGCAGGGCTCCTCTGGGCAGGTGGCGCGGGACTTCTCTGCCGGGGTTCCCTCCAGGACATGGGAGTCCCGCAACACCTCTGCTCTTCTCGGCTGGCGGGCCAAGGGCTCTCTCCCCTTCACGGGAGCCCCGGGCCGCGGGAGGATGCCACTTCTTCTCGCTCTGGACTCGAGGAGGCGGTGTGGGCTCCCGACCTCCTCAATTGAGGCAACAACTTCCGGCCACACTTCCTGGTGCCGGCTTCACTTCCGTCTGGCGGCCCCGCCCACAACCAGGTGGGCCGCGGACGGCAGCGGCAATCAGGGCGGCAAATGAGGGGTGGGCACCCTCCGTAGGCAAGTAAATTGTAGACGCGAGGTGGGCACTCGCTAAGGCACGCAAACACGGGGTGGGCACCCGTATTAATAATAAAAAAGGCAATCAAAGATGCAGGGTTGGCACCTGCATACTCGGGGCACACAAAGGGCAGGAGCGCTTCCCTCAGAGGGAAAATGACAGTGCTCTCCCCAGAAATGGAAAATAAAGCGTCCTCAAGGCGCTGGGGGCACAGGCAGCACCAGGCCCCTCAGGAATGACTCCACAAGCAACCAGGGCCCCAGCAACAAGGTCCTCCTGGGTAAAGAAGGAATCCTCGGGCAGGGAAAGGGGAGCAGGCAGCTCCTAGCAAAGAAAAAGTCCTCCAGTCCCCCCAAGCAAGGCAGAAGGGTCCAAAAGAAGTCCATCAGCAATCCAGGGGCTGGGCAGGGCCCAGGGAGGCAATCCTTCCCCTGGGTCCCAGCAGCAGCACGCCACTGGTAGATTCAAGTCAGGAAACAAGAACATTGAAAATGAGGTCACAGCCTCATTTTATACAGAAAATCCCTTTTGTTTCTAGGGGGTAGGGTGGGGGCAAAACCAGACACAGCTGGTTTGGGAGCACTCTGATGGGCTCAGCCCCTCTCACTATTCACTGGCCAGGCTAGGGTCATTAGACACACCAATGGGGGCGGAGCCAGCATTGTGTGGGGAAAGCCCAGCCCTATTCAGGTCCCAGGTGCACTCCTCCCTCACATCAGCATGCTAATCTCTACACTCACCACCGGGGCAGACCCATCCTGACTTCTGGAGCCAGGCTCACCAGCCAGCTCCAGCCAATCACACGCCAGACACAAATTATACAAACATGCCAACTTCTAGAAGTGGCACTTCCACAATAGACACAATCACACCGCATACATCATTGCGCCCATTTAATCACACGAGTCAGCACATACCAAACTCACACCTGCACTCCCCATGCATCAGGAACTACCAGGGACACACACATTCCCCATGCATTCCTATGGGAGGGCAGGCAAATCTCACAGACGCACTCAGAGCGCACGCACTTTACACTGCGCCACAGTGCTAAAGTGCGCCAAGACCAGAAATCATTATAATGAGTCAAATGCAAAAGGTTCAGGGGTGAACCTGCCAGAAGGGCCAAGTCCAACAGTAACGTCATCCCAGATGTCAGGGAGGGCAGATTCTGTGCCTCTTCCGTGATAGAATCCTATTATAAGTCTGAAAGTATATTTATAAAAACAATCATGGCTCACATTCAGCACCAAGGACAGCCGAAGCACATCTGCAGCCAGAATCCCCAGGTTTAGGGAAAATTGTTCTGACTGCTGTGTTCTGGACCTAGGACCTGCACAACCTTAATCCTACAAGGGTTCTACGTAACTCGACCTTGAAGTGGCCTATTGCCACTTGTGGTTTTTTCCACTGATTGCAATGTTATATTTGACAGCTGCTATTTTGCACTGATTTAATATTGCTTCTAAAATCTTTAACCCTGTTATGTATGTACTGTTCCATTTGCTTTTTATGTCTAAATTAATATGAAAATACACTTTGTTTTTATAAATTGGTGTCGGATTTATATAAAGTTGTGTAATTTACTTGTCGTCCATGTTGGTACTCAGAAAAGCTTAGCACATGTTCCTCAAGTAAAGTCTGACTGCTCTTTGCCACACTACCAGTATTGAGCTAAGGTTTTTTTACTGTGAATCCAAGGACCATCTTTGGAATATTGTGATAATATTGCATGGTGAGGACTAACCCCCTCACAACATAATATGCCACTTTCCTACTAAGGGCCTCTTCAGTGGTCGGTGTGCTCTGAAGGTTGGTGCACTGGGAACTAGTTGGCCTTCCTTCTACTGGTAATGACCTTGCCCGCTGCTGCGATTGGCCATCAGGACCATGCTCAATCAGGGCAGGCGATGAGGATATGAGATTGTGGCTGTTTCCTCAGCCTGAGTGGGCCTGGCTGCCTCTCCTGCTTGACCTTCAGTACGGTGATGTAGAGTAGGCCTCTAGCTCTCTTGTACTGCTGAGGTAAGGCAAGTGGGAAACAGCCAACCTACAATTGCCTACCTCTGGTGACAGGTCAGGACTCTGGGCCCAAAGAACGTGCTCCATCGGTAGCGCCAGGAACCAGGGACACTGAAGAACAACATGTGTTGTCCTTGACTGTGAGGGAAGGTGAGAGCTCTTCAGTGACTCCAGTTCTGGATATTTGACTCACATCCCAGACTTATCTCAAGCACTGCTCACCAATGCCAGGCAGAGGGGGACCAGAAGGCACCGGTTGTTGTGACTGCTTAGGATAATACATTAGGTGGGACCCATAATACCTTGCTTCCTCCTCTGACTTTCAGCGATCAATTTATAATCCACTATCCCACCAAGCGTTCTCCCCTCATCCACCAGAATTAAGTTCTCTAAAAAAATGAGACTAACGGGCATTGTATATTGCTTATTAGAGTAGACACTAGTTTTAGACAGTGGATCTGGACATCTCAAAGTAGCTATTCCTCCTTAAAAATAATTTTCATTCATCCCCTAAAATTTGTCACATCTGGTGATGAGAAAGGTGTACTCAAAGATAGGAACCTACCTGGTGGTGGTGATGGGGAGCAGGGGTGGAGGTGGTGGTGGTGGTGGGGGTGGCTCTTACATTCTTTCTCCTCCCACCCATTCTTACATCTGAGGTCTCCACTTGAGCCACGTTGCTGCCATTACAACTCTACAATTAAGGCTGTCAAGATTTATGGATGCACAAGTGTGGATGTTCTGGAAGTGTGCTTGAAAATTTGTGTAAACTAGTCCATTAACTTTCTTTTTAGTCAATGCCGACAGCCAGGTTAGCAGGTTAGTTGGTCAGCTTAAGTTTGTACAAATCTAAGAAGCTGGACACTATAATGTGAATTTAGTGTAGTCTGAGATGAACTAAAAAGATATTTCCCCGTAAGATATAGAAAATGATGACTCAAACTAGTATCACTCAACCGCCATTTAAGGGCGAAACATGTGTCGGCAGAGTCACAATCAAACAAATGAAGATCTTTAGAAGGGCCTCTTACACCTCTTGGGAGTCTCCCTTATTAACTGAAATAAAAAGGGAGAATAACTACTCTAACTCCCAGGAGAGGGAGAAACATTAGTCTGATCTACAGGAAAGGGAAAAGCACTACTCTCAATTTCAAGAGAGAGAGAAAACTATACTCTATATTCCAGGCAACATGTTTGTTGATGAATTCAGAATTAAGTGTGTCTTGGTGTAGGTAATTACAACTGGGGCACTTTAGATAGTTAAGTAGTTTGCTAGCCAGTTGTCGACACACAGGCTCTTACAATACCAAGAGTGGAGGGGAGATGACAGTCTTGATGTCTCATAACCCACATACAAGATCTGTTTTCTACGCACTCCACCAAGCTCACGGTCTGGGTCGTCCTCACAAGGACAGGTCCTGGTGTCACCTCATGATGATGAAGATAAGAAGCATAAAATAGTCCTGTAATTACCAGTCTTCTTTTGGTGAGTAACATTTTTCATCAATTACCTGTGCTATGTGATTAGCCTGTGTATGGATTCCAGTCATTCTAAGTCTTTGAATATTTAATTTTTAGCTGACCTAGATGGATGTTTCCCAATAACCGAAGCTCCCGATGGAGAGCCAGGTACCAAATGCACTTAGTTTCATATTTTCAGGAAAAAGAATACAAATGAATGAGCAGAGGTCAAACTAAGTTGTGATTTTTGTGATTCATATGAATTAATTTGTGGGGATAGAAGTCTGTGCATAAAAGCTCAGCACTTTAGTTTCATGACATTGCTGAGGCCGAAGGAGAGGGAGGAGTGAACGGGTTTAACGGACACAGACTGCTACAATATCTCTTAAATGTTTGGCAGAGAAGGGAACAGAGGAGCAGGAACAAGCCCTTTGTCCCAGAATCACTCCAGTATCATTTGATGTGGCAGCCGGAATCTCTGCTTAAGACTACCAGGTACCAGTTGAAACTTGGACCTCATTTACAATGATGTGGTGTAGGGCAGCGCCGCAAGTGTTTTTGCTGTGCTGCTCTATGTCAAAACGAAAGGGCAGAATTGCACCGTATTTACAAGATACAGTTACATGCCTGTTGTTTTAGCTAACGCACAATATTGTGCCTGGCGCCAATGCAGGCACCCTTGCCCATGATGAAAGGGTGTCTGCTTTGTTGGCAGGATTGTATTTGGCACCTTCCTGCACAAAAACAATCCTGAGAGGCGTTTTCCAATCCTGAGAGGCAGAATGCAGCACACACAGAAAGAGGAAAACATGAGGAGACATAAGGTTTCGATGCATTCCCAGGTTTACAACTGAATCTGGGAATGCGCCAAAATCCATAGGTGTTGCATAGGAACACCCAAAGCAGCGTCCATGGAACGCCCACAGCAACGTCCATGGAACGCCCTTAGCAACGTCCATGGAACGCCCACAGCAACGTCCATGGAACGCCCACAGCAATGTCCATGGAACGCCCACAGCAACGTACAGCATCCCCGATGGAACACCCACAGCAACGTCCATGGAACGCCCACAGCAACGTCCATGGAACGCCCTTAGCAACGTCCATGGAACGCCCACAGCAACGTCCATGGAACGCCCACAGCAACGTCCATGGAACGCCCACAGCAACGTTCATGGAACGCCAACAGCATCGTCCATGGAACGCCTACAGCAACGTCCATGGAACGCCTACAGCAACGCCCATGGAACACCCACCGCAACGCCCATGGAACGCCCACAGCAACGTCCATGGAACGCCCACAGCAACGTCCATGGAACGCCCACAGCAATGTCCATGGAACACCCACAGCAACGTCCATGGAACACCCACAGCAACGTCCATGGAATGCCTACAGCAACGTCCATGGAACGCCCACAGCAACGTCCATGAAAAGCCTACAGCACCGTCGTTGGAACGCCTACAGCACCGTCCATGGAACGCCCACAGCACCGTCCATGGAACGCCCACAGCAACGCCCATGAAAAGCCTACATCACCGTCGTTGGAACGCCTACAGCACCGTCCATGGAACGTCCACAGCATCACCCATGGAACACCCCCAGCAGCACCCATGGATCACCCCCAGCAACGTCCATGGAACGCCTACAGCACCGTCCATGGAACGCCCACAGCAACATCCATGGAACGCCCACAGCAACGTCCATGGAACGCCCACAGCAACGTCCATGGAACGCCAACAGCATCGTCCATGGAACGCCTACAGCAACGTCCATGGACCGCCCACAGCAACGTCCATGGGACGCCCACAGCAACGTCCATGGAACGCCCACAGCAACGTCCATGGAACGCCCACAGCAACGTCCATGGAACACCCACAGCAACGTCCATGGAACACCCACAGCAACGCCCATGGAACGCCCACAGCAACGTCCATGGAACGCCTACAGCAACGTCCATGGAACGCCCACAGCAACGTCCATGAAAAGCCTACAGCACCGTCGTTGGAACGCCTACAGCACCGTCCATGGAACGCCCACAGCACCGTCCATGGAACGCCCACAGCAACGTCCATGGAACACCCACAGCAACGTCCATGGAACGCCCACAGCAACGTCCATGGAACGCCCACAGCAATGTCCATGGAACGCCCACAGCTACGTCCATTGAACACCCACAGCAACGTCCATGGAACGCCTACAGCAACGTCCATGGAACACCCACAGCAAGTCCATGGAACACCCACAGCAACGTCCATGGAACGCCCACAGCAACGTCCATGGAACGCCCACAGCATCGTCCATGGAACGCCCACAGCAACGTCCATGGAACACCAACAGCAACGTCCATGGAACACCCACAGAAACGTCCATGGAATGCCTACAGCAACGTCCATGGAACGCTCACAGCAACGTCCATGGAACGCCCACAGCAACGTCCATGGAACGCCCAGAGCAACGTCCATGGAACGCCCCCAGCAACGTACAGCATCCCCCATGGAACACCCACAGCAGCGTCCATGGAAGGCCTCCATGACACAGAGTAAGGCAATGCAGTGTCTTGTGCTGTGTTGCCTTGGATCATATCTACGAGGCTATGAAAAGCCACTCAGAGTGGCTTCGTGCGACCTTGTAGGGATGGGTCTGCGCAGCCAGAGCATCACAAAAAAGTGAAACACAGGTGGCAAAAGGGGGTTGTAAATAAGCCCTTTAGTGGCTGAAAGGCATATACTCTCAGGGGACCCTGTGGTGGTTGCCTGCCTCGCTAGTTGCAAAAGGTGGGACTTTTGAAAAATGTGCAGAATAAAGGCAACAAGTCGGTGAATATTTTTTATGGTCTGGCAAGAGGCAGCTTTAGCTATTTCAAACAATCACGCTATCCACATGTGGAAGCGTCTCTTTCATGTACTGCCAGGTTCCAAATGGAAATCAAATTTCAATCATTTAATCAAAGATTCAAAATGTGTTCAATTGCTTTCTTCAATGAAATTCATTCTCTTCAATTCAACTTTTCTTCTAGTCACTACTCCAATGGTTTATATCATTTGTCGATGGACACTCCAAATGAATCAATGGTATTCTCAAATCGGATTTGCATGCGTCCCCAATGCATTTCGGGCATGCCTCTTCCCTTCATCAGGGGGTATATTACTACAAGTAATCAAATGAGGTGAATATGAAAAGACTGCTGAGATGTGGAATACAACCTGAGATAAGTATGTGATTCGTGGTATGGCTGAAAATCATGCATGTTAAAAAGATGACCTTGTGTGTTAATCAGTTATCTCAATGATTGAAACCAATGCGGTAGTAACAAACAAATTTGCTCTAGGCAGAAACAGGTTAATTGTGGTTAGCCGATAGCTGGTGTTTCATGCTAGCTCAATTTAATCAGTATCATCAAAATCCAACTCCCAGTAGTGGGACACCCAGGACGAGTCTGGCGGCGGAGTTCTGTATTATCTGGAGTTTGCGGAGTAGGGACTTGTTGATGCCAGCATAGAGTGCGCTTCCATAGTCCAGTCTGCTGGTGATGAGTGCGTGGGTGACTGTCTTCCTTGACTCAGGGCGGATCCATTTGAAGGTCTTGCAGAGGATGCGGAGAGTGTTGAAGCAGCTGGAGGTGACAGCATTTATCATGGTAAGGGATGAGTCGAGTATGATGCCAAGGTTTCTGGCATGGTTTGAGGGGGTCAGTGGCCTTCCGAGGGCGGTCGGCCAGCGGGTGCTGTCCCATGCATAAAGGGTGGTTCTGTTGTCTAGGACTCCTGTTTTCTCGGCGTTGAGCTTTAGGCGGCTGTTGGTCATCCATACTGCGATGTCCTGCATTCCTTTCTGGAAGCTGATCAGCGTGATTCATTGGAGAAGCTCAACCTCAAATGTGTTTTGAACACCACTTACCACTTACTACTGAGCTTACCAATGACAGGGGAAAGCCATGTAACTTCAATTTGGAAGAGACATAACAACCAAGCTGCCCCAGAGGACCCACTCAGATCAAAGGCTGAGGAAGACATTCACACAGAGAACAAAAGAGGAAGATATATGCTGACCAGGGGCGTCATGTGAACGAGGTCACGTTTACAAGAGGAGATTGAGTGCTTGTCAGACAATCCAGAAAATCAAGATCTGATGTTCTTTTTGAGGCTGAAGCCTTTACCATCAGAACACCAATGGATACATGGTGACTGGCCAGCTTCCTGGGATGTTCCTTATTCCAGATTCCTCTCACTTTCGATATGTGACCCATCACTCACCAAACATCGATGCCAATGTCGAGACTGGGTCCGACAGACGGTTGATGACTCTGTGTCTGCTGATGATTTCACCTCACCCGTGTAGATTACTGACACTTCGACTGCCAGTTCCCGGTTTCCAATGACCCGATCAGGACGTGTGATTCAGGTTACATGATTATTAATTGAAGAATTATAATTGCATATGCAATAATTTTCATCTATGTGTTTATTTATGTATTTATTCATGTATGTATTAATTATGAAAAAGTTGTAACTTTTTAATCAACTAAGTGGGAAATGCAGTGTCTTTTAAATAAAATTATGTTGGGACTCTTTTTGTTCCTACTGTACACCGTAGGCTGGTGACATCAGCGTTAGACCACCTGTCCTTCTAGCAGTTAAAGATGAGAAGGTCCGAACAACCCTTCCTTACCTCACAGACAGGCTCAGAGCAAATGGGCGCTGTCACCCTTCGCAAAGGAACACACCCTCAGCCTGTGACATCTGCAGGTGACACCCCAATATCCGTGTGTCCCTCATAGACCACCCATCCTTCCAGCAGCGAGTACGAAGCAGGTCTTAACAACCCTCGTGACCCTCCCTTACCTCACAGCCTGGCTCTGCCAAGGAGGGCGCTCATGCCCGCTGCCAGATCGGGTGCCCTCGGGCTGCGACAGCCGCAGGTGGCACTATAAGATCTGAATGCCCCCAACGGACCACGTAAACAACAATGATCAGGGAGTATGTCGGAACAACAATTCCTTACCTCACAGCCTGCCTCTGGCCAGGAGGGCGCTGACGCCCGCTGCCAGGTAGATGGCCACGTAGCCGGTCCTCAGACTGTGCGCTCCGTCGTTGTTGCAACGGTTACTGGTGCAGCAGTAAAATCTCGTCTTATATTCCTTGTTGGCCTCGTTGTCCTCGTTGTCCTCATTGGCCTCGTTGTCTTCGTTGGCCTCGTTGGCCTCGTTGGCCTCGTTAGTCTTGTTGATTTCAACGCCTGGGCAGGATTCGCTGCAAAACTTGGTGATGTACATGGTCTCTTTGAAGGAAAGAAAGAAGGGCTGGTCAGAAGGTAGTGACGCGCTCTGTTCAGCACCAGCCATGTGAGGTAGCGCCACCCAAAAGTGTCAACAGTAAAGCTACTATCACCAGCTGTGATGTCATTGCATGTGCCCCCATGTCCCCTCTCCTCAGATCTTGAAGTAAAGATCTGAAAATATACCAGGGTTCTCTGTGCCCTCCCTGGCCACAACCCTAATTCTTTCAATTGCAATGTGAGTGCGCAGCATGGCACTCTGGAGGTGCATCTTGTGGAGAGCTTGCTACCATTCCTCCCCCTGGCATGGACCACTTGGCACTCACAGGGGTCAGGGAAGCTTCAGATGCATCTTGAAGCTTGATGTACACGTGTTACCACCCCTAGACTCATGGGGCCCTTTTCTAGGTCTTGCCTACAGATTTCAACCATCGGGCAGTTTTTGAGGGCTTACAACACTTAAGGGGAGATTTACAAGCCCCTTGCGCCACGTTTGCGTCGCTTTTAACATAGGAAAAGTGACGCAAAAGTGGCGCAAGTGACTTGTAAATATGCCCTTTACTGTGGGTTTTGGAAGAGGCTGCTACGCTCACTCTGCCTGCATTTCAGGAAGGTTTACTGAGAGCGCCTGGACTGGAGACCTCTCTTCTCCCACAGGCACACAACTCTACACCCCTCCCCCCCTGAATGCTGCAGAAACCACATGATTTATACAAAAAGTGATGGATGAATGCTTGAATGAATCTCATGCACTGGTGATTACTCAGGGCCGCATCCCAATCCATCGTTCTTTTGCTCACCACGCTGCCTCATCTTGAACCCAGCCATCTACAATGAGACTTGACCCTGCTCCTACTCGGTGACACAGTGTGCAAAGTAACAATAGAGTGGGATGCCGGCAAGTCATTACCCGTGGCTGACATTAATTCTAGCATTCATCCATCACTGATGTATACTTTATCGTGTCACCCCAAGTGGGAGGGGTATGCCCAGACATGGCTCTCATGCTCACGGGACCACTGGAACCAAGCGACCCCGGCTGAAGAGCCCCAGTGAGGGTGAGTCCGGTCTGGGGATGTTTGTGTTCTGGTTCAAGGAGGACCATGGCTTGGTCGTTCCGGCCGGTCTGGGGTTGTTTGTGTTCCGGTTCAAGAAGGACCTGGCTTGGTCGTTCGGGCTGGTCTGGGGTTGTTTGTGTTCCGGTTCAAGGAGGACCTGGCTTTGTCATTCGGGCTGGTCTTGGGTTGTTTGAGTTCCGGTTCAAGGAGGACCATGGCTTGGTCGTTCGGGCTGGTCTGGGGTTGTTTGTGTTCCGGATCAAGGAGGACCTGGCTTGGTCATTCGGGCCGGTCTTGGGTTGTTTGTGTTCCGGTTCAAGGAGGACCATGGCTTGATCGTTCGGGCTGGTCTGGGGTTGTTTGTGTTCCGGTTCAAGGAGGACCATGCCTTGGTCGTTCGGGCTGGTCTGGGGTTGTTTGTGTTCCGGTTCAAGGAGGACCTGGCTTGGTCCTTCTGGCCGGTCTGGGGTTGTTTGTGTTCCGGTTCAGGGAGGACTTGGCTTAGTCGTTCGGCACGGTCTGGGGTTGTTTGTGTTCTGGTTTAAGGAGGACCTGGCTTGGTCGTTCGGGCTGGTCTGGGGTTGTTTGTGTTCCGGTTCAAGGAGGACCATGGCTTGGTCATTCGGGCTGGTCTGGGGTTGTTTGTGTCACCGGTTCAAGGAGGACAATGGCTTGGTCCTTCTGGCCGGTCTGGGGTTGTTTGTGTTTCGGTTCAGGGAGGACCTGGCTTGGTCGTTCGGGCCGGTCTGGGGTTGTTTGTGTTCCGGTTTAAGGAGGACCTGGCTTGGTCGTTCGGGCTGGTCTGGGGTTGTTTGTGTTCCGGTTCAAGGAGGACCTGGCTTGGTCGTTCGGGCTGGTCTGGGGTTGTTTGTTTTCCGGTTCAAAGAGGACCTGGCTTGGTTGTTCGGGCTGGTGTGGGGTTGTTTGTGTTCCGGTTCAGGGAGGACCTGGCTTAGTCGTTCGGGCCGGTCTGGGGTTGTTTGTGTTCCGGTTCAAGGAGGACCATGGCTTGGTCGTTCGGGCTGGTCTGGGGTTGTTTGTGTTCTGGTTCAAGCAGGACCATGGATTGGTCGTTCGGACTGGTCTGGGGTTGTTTGTGTTCCGGTTCGAGGTGGACCTGGCTTGGTCGTTCGGGCCGGTCTGGGGTTGTTTGTCTTCCAGTTCAAGGAGGACCATGGCTTGGTCGTTCGGGCTGGTCTGGGGTTGTTTGTGTTCCAGTTCAGGGAGGACCTGACTTGGCCGTTCGGGCCGGTCTGGGGTTGTTTGTGTTCTGGTTCAAGGAGGACCATGGCCTGGTCATTCGGACTGGTCTGGGGTTGTTTGTGTTCCGGTTCAAGGTGGACCTGGCTTGGTCGTTCGGGCCGGTCTGGGGTTGTTTGTCTTCCGGTTCAAGTAGGACCATGGCTTTGTCGTTCGGGCTGGTCTGGGGTTGTTTGTGTTCCGGTTCAGGGAGGACCTGGCTTGGTCATTCGGGCCGGTCTGGGGTTGTTTGTGTTCCGGTTCAAGGAGGACCTGGCTTGGTCGTTCGGGCTGGTCTGGGGTTGTTTGGGTTCCGGTTCAAGGAGGACCTGGCTTGGTCGTTCGGGCTGGTCTGGAGTTACTTGTGTTCTGGTTCAAGGAGGACCTTGCTTGGTTGTTTGGGCCAGTCTGGGGTTGTTTGTGTTCCGGTTCAAGGAGGACCATGGCTTGGTCGTTCGGGCTGGTCTGGGGTTGTTTGTGTTCCGGTTCAAGGAGGACCTCGCTTGGTCGTTTGGGCCGGTCTGGGGTCGTTTTTGTTCCGGTTCAAGGAGTACCATGGCTTGGTCGTTCGGGCTGGTCTGGGGTTGTTTGTGTTCCGGTTCAAGGAGGACCATGGGTTGGTCGTTCGGCTGGTCTGGGGTTGTTTGTGTTTCGGTTCAAGGAGGACCATGGCTTGGTCGTTCTGGCCTGTCTGGGGTTGTTTGTGTTCCGGTTCAGGGAGGACCTGGCTTGGTCGTTCGGGCTGGTCTGGGGTTGTTTGTGTTCCGGTTCAAGGAGGACCTGGCTCGGTCGTTCGGGCTAGTCTGGGGTTGTTTGTGTTCCGGTTCAAGGAGGACCTGGCTTTTGTCGTTCGGGCTGGTCTGGGGTTGTTTGTGTTCCGGTTCAAGGAGGACCTGGCTTGGTCGTTTGGGCCGGTCTGGGGTTGTTTGTGTTCCGGTTAAAGGAGGACCATGGCTTGGTCGTTCGGGCTGGTCTGGGGTTGTTTGTGGACCGGTTCAAGGAGGACCTGGCTTTGTCGTTCGGGCCGGTCTGGGGTTGTTTGTGTTCCGGTTCAGGGAGGACCTGGCTTGGTCGTTCGGGCCGGTCTGGGGTTGTTTGTGTTCCGGTTCAAGGAGGACCATGGCTTGGTTGTTCGGGCTGGTCTGGGGTTGTTTGTGTTCCGGTTCAGGGAGGACCTGGCTTGGTTGTTCGGGCCGGTCTTGGGTTGTTTGTGTTCTGATTCAAGGAGGACCATGGCTTGGTCGTTCGGACTGGTCTGGGGTGTTTTGTGTTCTTGTTCGAGGTGGACCTGGCTTGGTCGTTCGGGCCGGTCTGGGGTTGTTTGTGCTCTGGTTCAAGGAGGACCATGGCCTGGTCGTTCGGACTGGTCTGGGGTTGTTTGTGTTCCGGTTCAAGGTGGACCTGGCTTGGTCGTTCGGGCCGGTCTGGGGTTGTTTGTGTTCCGGTTCAGGGAGGACCTGGCTTGGTCATTCGGGCCGGTCTGGGGTTGTTTGTGTTCCGGTTCAAGGAGGGCCTGGCTTGGTCGTTCGGGCTGGTCTGGGGTTGTTTGGGTTCCGTTTCAAGGAGGACCTGGCTTGGTCGTTCGGACTGGTCTGGAGTTGTTTGTGTTCTGGTTCAAGGAGGACCTTGCTTGGTTGTTTGGGCCGGTCTGGGGTTGTTTGTGTTCCGGTTCAAGGAGGACCATGGCTTGGTGGTTCGGGCTGGTCTGGGGTTGTTTGTGTTCCGGTTCAAGGAGGACCTGGCTTGGTCGTTTAGGCCGGTCTGGGGTTGTTTGTGTTCCGGTTCAAGGAGGACCATGGCTTGGTCTTTCGGGCTGGTCTGGGGTTGTTTGTGTTCCGGTTGAAGGAGGACCATGGCTTGGTCGTACGGCTGGCCTGGGGTTGTTTGTGTTCTGGTTCAAGGAGGACCATGGCTTGGTCGTTCTGGCCGGTCTGGGGTTGTTTGTGTTCGGGTTCAGGGAGGACCTGGCTTGGTCGTTCGGTCCGGTCTGGGGTTGTTTGTGTTCCGGTTCAAGGAGGACCTGGCTTGGTCGTTCGGGTTGGTCTGTGATTGTTTGTGTTCCGGTTCAAGGAGGACCTGGCTTGGTCGTTCGGGCTGGTCAGGGGTTGTTTGTGTTCCAGTTCAAGGAGGACCTGGCTTGGTCGTTTGGGCCGGTCTGGGGTTGTTTGTGTTCCGGTTCAAGGAGGACCATGGCTTGATCGTTCAGGCTGGTCTGGGGTTGTTTGTGTTCCGGTTCAAGGAGGACCTGGCTTGGTCGTTCGGGTTGGTCTGGGGTTGTTAGTGTTCCGGTTCAGGGAGGACCTGGCTTGGTCGTTCGGGCCGGTCTGGGGTTGTTTGTGTTCCGGTTCAAGGAGGACCATGGCTTGGTTGTTCGGGCTGGTCTGGGGTTGTTTGTTTTCCGGTTCAGGGAGGACCTGGCTTGGTTGTTCGGGCCGGTCTGGGGTTGTTTGTCTTCCGGTTCAAGGAGGACCATGGCTTGGTCATTCGGGCGGGTCTGGGGTTGTTTGTGTTCCGGTTTAGGGAGGACCTGGCTTGGTTGTTTGGGCCGGTATGGGGTTGTTTGTGTTCTGGTTCAATGAGGACCATGGCTTGGTCGTTCGGACTGATCTGGGGTTGTTCGTGTTCCGGTTCAAGGTGGACCTAGCTTGGTCGTTCGGGCCGGTCTGGGGTTGTTTGTCTTCCGGTTCAAGGAGGACCATGGCTTTGTCTTTCGGGCTGGTCTGGGGTTGTTTGTGTTCCGGTTCAGGGAGGACTTGGCTTGGTCGTTCAGGCCAGTCTGGGGTATTTTGTGTTCCAGTTAAAGGAGGACCTGGCTTGGTCGTTCGGGCTGGTCTGGGATTGTTTGTGTTCCGGTTCAAGGAGGACCCTGCTTGGTCATTCGGGCTGGTCTGGAGTTGTTTGTGTTCCGGTTCAAGGAGGACCTGGCTTGGTTGTTTGGGCCGGTCTAGGGTTGTTTGTGTTCCGGTTCAAGGAGGACCTGGCTTGGTCGTTCGGACTGATCTGGGGTTGTTTGTGTTCCGGTTCAAGGAGGACCTGGCTTCCTCGTTCGGGCCGGTCTGCGGTTGTTTGTGTTCCGGTTCAAGGAGGACCTGGCTTGGTCGTTTGGGCCGGTCTGGGGTTGTTTGTTTTCCGGTTCAAGGAGGACCATGGCTTGGTCGTTTGAGCTGGTCTGGGGTTGTTTGTGTTCCGGTTCAAGGAGGACCTGGCTTGGTCGTTTGGGCCGGTCTGGGGTTGTTTGTTTTCCGGTTCAAGGAGGACCATGGCTTGGTCGTTTGAGCTGGTCTGGGGTTGTTTGTGTTCCGGTTCAAGGAGGACCTGGCTTGGTCGTTCAGGCCGGTCTGGGGTTGTTTGTGTTCCGGTTCAGGGAGGACCTGGCTTAGCCGTTCGGGCCGGTCTGGAGTTGTTTGTGTTCCGGTTCATGGAGGACCTGGCTTGGTCGTTCGGGCCGGTCTGGGGTTGTTTGTGTTCCGGTTCAAGGAGGACCTGGCTTGGTAGTTTGGGCCGTTCTGGGGTTGTTTGTGTTCCGGTTCATGGAGGACCATGGCTTGGTCGTTCGGGCCGGTATGGGGTTGTTTGTGTTCCGGTTCAGGGAGGACCTGGCTTGGTCGTTTGGTCCGGTCTGGGGTTGTTTGTGTTCCGGTTCAAGGAGGACCATGGCTTGGTCTTTCGGGCTGATCTGGGGTTGTTTGCGTTCCGGTTCAAGGAGGACCTGTCTTGGTCGTTTGGGCCGGTCTGTGGTTGTTTGTGTCCTGTTTCATGGAGGACCATGGCTTGGTCGTTCGGGCTGGTCTGGGGTTGTTTGCGTTCCGGTTCAAGTAGGACCTGGCTTGATCGTTCATGCCGGTCTGGGGTTGTTTGTGTTCCGGTTCAGGGAGGACCTGGCTTGTCGTTCTGGCCGGTCTAGGGTTGTTTGTGTTACGGTTCAAGGAGGACCATGGCTTGGTCGTTCGGGCTGGTCTGGGGTTGTTTGTGTTCCGGTTCAAGGAGGACCATGGCTTGGTCGTTCGGCTGGTCTGGGGTTGTTTGTTTTAGGGTTCAAGGAGGACCATGGCTTGGTCGTTCTGGCCTGTCAGGGGTTGTTTGTGTTCCGGTTCAAGGAGGACCTGGCTCGGTCGTTCGGGCTGGTCTGGGGTTGTTTGTGTTCCGGTTCAAGGAGGACCTGGCTTGGTCGTTCGGGCTGGTCTGGCGTTGTTTGTGTTCCGGTTCAAGGAGGACCTGGCTTGGTCGTTTAGGCCGGTCTGGGGTTGTTTGTGTTCCGGTTCAAGGAGGACCATGGCTTGGTCGTTCGGGCTGGTCTGGGGTTGTTTGTGGTCCGGTTCAAGGAGGACCTGGCTTTGTCGTTCGGGCCGGTCTGGGGTTGTTTGTGTTCCGGTTCAGGGAGGACCTGGCTTGGTCGTTCGGGCCGGTCTGGGGTTGTTTGTGTTCCGGTTCAAGGAGGACCTGGCTTTGTCGTTCGGGCCGGTCTGGGGTTGTTTGTGTTCCGGTTCAAGGAGAACCATGGCTTGGTTGTTCGGGCTGGTCTGGGGTTGTTTGTGTTCCGGTTCAGGGAGGACCTGGCTTGGTTGTTCGGGCCGGTCTTGGGTTGTTTGTGTTCTGATTCAAGGAGGACCATGGCTTGGTCGTTCGGACTGGTCTGGGGTTGTTTGTGTTCTGGTTCGAGGTGGACCTGGCTTGGTCGTTCGGGCCGGTCTGGGGTTGTTTGTGTTCTGGTTCAAGGAGGACCATGGCCTGGTCGTTCGGACTGGTCTGGGGTTGGTTGTGTTCCGGTTCAAGGTGGACCTGGCTTGGTCGTTCGGGCCGGTCTGGGGTTGTTTGTCTTCCGGTTCAAGGAGGACCATGGCTTTGTTGTTCGGGCTGGTCTGGGGTTGTTTGTGTTCCGGTTCAGGGAGGACCTGGCTTGGTCATTCGGGCCGGTCTGGGGTTGTTTGTGTTCCGGTTCAAGGAGGGCCTGGCTTGGTCGTTCGGGCTGGTCTGGGGTTGTTTGGGTTCCGTTTCAAGGAGGACCTGGCTTGGTCGTTCGGGCTGGTCTGGAGTTGTTTGTGTTCTGGTTCAAGGAGGACCTTGCTTGGTTGTTTGGGCCGGTCTGGGGTTGTTTGTGTTCCGGTTCAAGGAGGACCATGGCCTGGTCGTTCAGACTGGTCCGGGGTTGTTTGTGTTCCGGTTCAAGGTGGACCTGGCTTGGTCGTTCGGGCCGGTCTGGGGTTGTTTGTCTTCCGGTTCAAGGAGGACCATGGCTTTGTCGTTCGGGCTGGTCTGGGGTTGTTTGTGTTCCGGTTCAGGGAGGACCTGGCTTGGTCATTCGGGCCGGTCTGGGGTTGTTTGTGTTCCGGTTCAAGGAGGGCCTGGCTTGGTCGTTCGGGCTGGTCTGGGGTTGTTTGGGTTCCGTTTCAAGGAGGACCTGGCTTGGTCGTTCGGGCTGGTCTGGAGTTGTTTGTGTTCTGGTTCAAGGAGGACCTTGCTTGGTTGTTTGGGCCGGTCTGGGGTTGTTTGTGTTCCGGTTCAAGGAGGACCATGCCTTGGTCATTCGGGCTGGTCTGGGGTTGTTTGTGTTCCGGTTGAAGGAGGACCATGGCTTGGTCGTACGGCTGGCCTGGGGTTGTTTGTGTTCCGGTTCAAGGAGGACCATGGCTTGGTCGTTCTGGCCGGTCTGGGGTTGTTTGTGTTCGGGTTCAGGGAGGACCTGGCTTGGTCGTTCGGGCCGGTCTGGGGTTGTTTGTGTTCCGGTTCAAGGAGGACCTGGCTTGGTCATTCGGGTTGGTCTGTTGTTGTTTGTGTTCTGGTTCAAGGAGGACCTGGCTTGGTCATTCGGGCTGGTCTGGCATTGTTTGGGTTCCGTTTCAAGGAGGACCTGGCTTGGTCGTTCGGACTGGTCTGGAGTTGTTTGTGTTCTGGTTCAAGGAGGACCTTGCTTGGTTGTTTGGGCCGGTCTGGGGTTGTTTGTGTTCCGGTTCAAGGTGGACCTGGCTTGGTCGTTCGGGCCGGTCTGGGGTTGTTTGTGTTCCGGTTCAGGGAGGACCTGGCTTGGTCATTCGGGCCGGTCTGGGGTTGTTTGTGTTCCGGTTCAAGGAGGGCCTGGCTTGGTCGTTCGGGCTGGTCTGGGGTTGTTTGGGTTCCGTTTCAAGGAGGACCTGGCTTGGTCGTTCGGACTGGTCTGGAGTTGTTTGTGTTCTGGTTCAAGGAGGACCTTGCTTGGTTGTTTGGGCCGGTCTGGGGTTGTTTGTGTTCCGGTTCAAGGAGGACCATGGCTTGGTGGTTCGGGCTGGTCTGGGGTTGTTTGTGTTCCGGTTCAAGGAGGACCTGGCTTGGTCGTTTAGGCCGGTCTGGGGTTGTTTGTGTTCCGGTTCAAGGAGGACCATGGCTTGGTCTTTCGGGCTGGTCTGGGGTTGTTTGTGTTCCGGTTGAAGGAGGACCATGGCTTGGTCGTACGGCTGGCCTGGGGTTGTTTGTGTTCTGGTTCAAGGAGGACCATGGCTTGGTCGTTCTGGCCGGTCTGGGGTTGTTTGTGTTCGGGTTCAGGGAGGACCTGGCTTGGTCGTTCGGTCCGGTCTGGGGTTGTTTGTGTTCCGGTTCAAGGAGGACCTGGCTTGGTCGTTCGGGTTGGTCTGTGATTGTTTGTGTTCCGGTTCAAGGAGGACCTGGCTTGGTCGTTCGGGCTGGTCAGGGGTTGTTTGTGTTCCAGTTCAAGGAGGACCTGGCTTGGTCGTTTGGGCCGGTCTGGGGTTGTTTGTGTTCCGGTTCAAGGAGGACCATGGCTTGATCGTTCAGGCTGGTCTGGGGTTGTTTGTGTTCCGGTTCAAGGAGGACCTGGCTTGGTCGTTCGGGCGGGTTTGGGGTTGTTTGTGTTCCGGTTTAGGGAGGACCTGGCTTGGTTGTTTGGGCCGGTATGGGGTTGTTTGTGTTCTGGTTCAATGAGGACCATGGCTTGGTCGTTCGGACTGATCTGGGGTTGTTCGTGTTCCGGTTCAAGGTGGACCTAGCTTGGTCGTTCGGGCCGGTCTGGGGTTGTTTGTCTTCCGGTTCAAGGAGGACCATGGCTTTGTCTTTCGGGCTGGTCTGGGGTTGTTTGTGTTCCGGTTCAGGGAGGACTTGGCTTGGTCGTTCAGGCCGGTCTGGGGTATTTTGTGTTCCAGTTAAAGGAGGACCTGGCTTGGTCGTTCGGGCTGGTCTGGGATTGTTTGTGTTCCGGTTCAAGGAGGACCCTGCTTGGTCATTCGGGCTGGTCTGGAGTTGTTTGTGTTCCGGTTCAAGGAGGACCTGGCTTGGTTGTTTGGGCCGGTCTAGGGTTGTTTGTGTTCCGGTTCAAGGAGGACCTGGCTTGGTCGTTCGGACTGATCTGGGGTTGTTTGTGTTCCGGTTCAAGGAGGACCTGGCTTCGTCGTTCAGGCTGGTCTAGGGTTGTTTGTGTTCCGGTTCAAGGAGGACCTGGCTTGGTCGTTTGGGCCGGTCTGGGGTTGTTTGTTTTCCGGTTCAAGGAGGACCATGGCTTGGTCGTTTGAGCTGGTCTGGGGTTGTTTGTGTTCCGGTTCAAGGAGGACCTGGCTTGGTAGTTCGGGCCGTTCTGGGGTTGTTTGTGTTCCGGTTCAAGGAGGACCTGGCTTGGTCGTTCAGGCCGGTCTGGGGTTGTTTGTGTTCCGGTTCAGGGAGGACCTGGCTTAGCCGTTCGGGCCGGTCTGGAGTTGTTTGTGTTCCGGTTCATGGAGGACCTGGCTTGATCGTTCGGGCCGGTCTGGGGTTGTTTGTGTTCCGGTTCATGGAGGACCATGGCTTGGTCGTTCGGGTCGGTATGGGGTTGTTTGTGTTCCGGTTCAGGGAGGACCTGGCTTGGTCGTTTGGTCCGGTCTGGGGTTGTTTGTGTTCCGGTTCAAGGAGGACCATGGCTTGGTCTTTCGGGCTGATCTGGGGTTGTTTGTGTTCCGGTTCAAGGAGGACCTGTCTTGGTCGTTTGGGCCGGTCTGTGGTTGTTTGTGTCCTGTTTCATGGAGGACCATGGCTTGGTCGTTCGGGCTGGTCTGGGGTTGTTTGCGTTCCGGTTCAAGTAGGACCTGGCTTGATCGTTCGTGCCGGTCTGGGGTTGTTTGTGTTCCGGTTCAGGGAGGACCTGGCTTGTCGTTCTGGCCGGTCTAGGGTTGTTTGTGTTACGGTTCAAGGAGGACCATGGCTTGGTCGTTCGGGCTGGTCTGGGGTTGTTTGTGTTCCGGTTCAAGGAGGACCATGGCTTGGTCGTTCGGCTGGTCTGGGGTTGTTTGTTTTCCGGTTCAAGGAGGACCATGGCTTGGTCGTTCTGGCCTGTCAGGGGTTGTTTGTGTTCCGGTTCAAGGAGGACCTGGCTCGGTCGTTCGGGCTGGTCTGGGGTTGTTTGTGTTCCGGTTCAAGGAGGACCTGGCTTGATCGTTCGGGCTGGTCTGGGGTTGTTTGTGTTCCGGTTCAAGGAGGACCTGGCTTGGTCGTTTAGGCCGGTCTGGGGTTGTTTGTGTTCCGGTTCAAGGAGGACCATAGCTTGGTCGTTCGGGCTGGTCTGGGGTTGTTTGTGGTCCGGTTCAAGGAGGACCTGGCTTTGTCGTTCGGGCCGGTCTGGGGTTGTTTGTGTTCCGGTTCATGGAGGACCTGGCTTGTTCGTTCGGGCCGGTCTGGGGTTGTTTGTGTTCCGGTTCAAGGAGGACCTGGCTTTGTCGTTCGGGCCGGTCTGGGGTTGTTTGTGTTCCGGTTCAAGGAGAACCATGGCTTGGTTGTTCGGGCTGGTCTGGGGTTGTTTGTGTTCCGGTTCAGGGAGGACCTGGCTTGGTTGTTCGGGCTGGTCTTGGGTTGTTTGTGTTCTGATTCAAGGAGGACCATGGCTTGGTCGTTCGGACTGGTCTGGGGTTGTTTGTGTTCTGGTTCGAGGTGGACCTGGCTTGGTCGTTCGGGCCGGTCTGGGGTTGTTTGTGTTCTGGTTCAAGGAGGACCATGGCCTGGTCGTTCGGACTGGTCTGGGGTTGGTTGTGTTCCGGTTCAAGGTGGACCTGGCTTGGTCGTTCGGGCCGGTCTGGGGTTGTTTGTCTTCCGGTTCAAGGAGGACCATGGCTTTGTCGTTCGGGCTGGTCTGGGGTTGTTTGTGTTCCGGTTCAGGGAGGACCTGGCTTGGTCATTCGGGCCGGTCTGGGGTTGTTTGTGTTCGGTTCAAGGAGGGCCTGGCTTGGTCGTTCGGGCTGGTCTGGGGTTGTTTGGGTTCCGTTTCAAGGAGGACCTGGCTTGGTCGTTCGGGCTGGTCTGGAGTTGTTTGTGTTCTGGTTCAAGGAGGACCTTGCTTGGTTGTTTGGGCCGGTCTGGGGTTGTTTGTGTTCCGGTTCAAGGAGGACCATGGCCTGGTCGTTCGGACTGGTCTGGGGTTGTTTGTGTTCCGGTTCAAGGTGGACCTGGCTTGGTCGTTCGGGCCGGTCTGGGGTTGTTTGTCTTCCGGTTCAAGGAGGACCATGGCTTTGTCGTTCGGGCTGGTCTGGGGTTGTTTGTGTTCCGGTTCAGGGAGGACCTGGCTTGGTCATTCGGGCCGGTCTGGGGTTGTTTGTGTTCCGGTTCAAGGAGGGCCTGGCTTGGTCGTTCGGGCTGGTCTGGGGTTGTTTGGGTTCCGTTTCAAGGAGGACCTGGCTTGGTCGTTCGGGCTGGTCTGGAGTTGTTTGTGTTCTGGTTCAAGGAGGACCTTGCTTGGTTGTTTGGGCCGGTCTGGGGTTGTTTGTGTTCCGGTTCAAGGAGGACCATGCCTTGGTCATTCGGGCTGGTCTGGGGTTGTTTGTGTTCCGGTTGAAGGAGGACCATGGCTTGGTCGTACGGCTGGCCTGGGGTTGTTTGTGTTCCGGTTCAAGGAGGACCATGGCTTGGTCGTTCTGGCCGGTCTGGGGTTGTTTGTGTTCGGGTTCAGGGAGGACCTGGCTTGGTCGTTCGGGCCGGTCTGGGGTTGTTTGTGTTCCGGTTCAAGGAGGACCTGGCTTGGTCATTCGGGTTGGTCTGTTGTTGTTTGTGTTCTGGTTCAAGGAGGACCTGGCTTGGTCATTCGGGCTGGTCAGGGGTTGTTTGTGTTCCGGTTCAAGGAGGACCTGGCTTGGTCGTTTGGGCCGGTCTGGGGTTGTTGGTGTTCCGGTTCAAGGAGGACCATGGCTTGGTAGTTCGGGCTGGTCTGGGGTTGTTTGTGTTCCGGTTCAAGGAGGACCTGGCTTGGTCGTTCGGGCCGGTCTGGGGTTGTTTGTGTTCCGGTTCAGGGAGGACCTGGCTTGGTCGTTCGGGCCGGTCTGGGGTTGTTTGTGTTCCGGTTCAAGGAGGACCATGGCTTAATTGTTCGGGCTGGTCTGGGGTTGTTTGTTTTCCGGTTCAGGGAGGACCTGGCTTGGTTGTTCGGGCCGGTCTGGGGTTGTTTGTCTTCCGGTTCAAGGAGGACCATGGCTTGGTCGTTCGGGCTGGTCTGGGGTTGTTTGTGTTCCGGTTCAGGGAGGACCTGGCTTGGTCGTTCGGGCCGGTCTGGGGTTGTTTGTGTTCCAGTTCAAGGAGGACCTGGCTTGGTCGTTCGGGCTGGTCTGGGGTTGTTTGTGTTCCGGTTCAAGGAGGACCTGGCTTGGTCATTCGGGCTGGTCTGGAGTTGTTTGTGTTCCGGTTCAAGGAGGACCTGGCTTGGTTGTTTGGGCCGGTCTGGGGTTGTTTGTGTTCCGGTTCAAGGAGGACCTGGCTTGGTCGTTCGGACTGGTCTGGGGTTGTTTGTCTTCCGGTTCAAGGAGGACCATGGCTTTATCGTTCGGGCTGGTCTGGGGTTGTTTGTGTTCCGGTTCAGGGAGGACCTGGCTTGGTCATTCGGGCCGGTCTGGGGTTGTTTGTGTTCCGGTTCAAGGAGGGCCTGGCTTGGTCGTTCGGGCTGGTCTGGGGTTGTTTGGGTTCCGTTTCAAGGAGGACCTGGCTTGGTCGTTCGGGCTGGTCTGGAGTTGTTTGTGTTCTGGTTCAAGGAGGACCTTGCTTGGTCGTTCGGGCCGGTCTGGGGTTGTTTGTGTTCCGGTTCAGGGAGGACCTGGCTTGGTCGTTCGGGCCGGTCTGGGGTTGTTTGTGTTCCGGTTCAAGGAGGACCATGGCTTGGTTGTTCGGGCTGGTCTGGGGTTGTTTGTTTTCCGGTTCAGGGAGGACCTGGCTTGGTTGTTCGGGCCGGTCTGGGGTTGTTTGTCTTCCGGTTCAAGGAGGACCATGGCTTGGTCGTTCGGGCTGGTCTGGGGTTGTTTGTGTTCCGGTTCAGGGAGGACCTGGCTTGGTCGTTCGGGCCGGTCTGGGGTTGTTTGTGTTCCAGTTCAAGGAGGACCTGGCTTGGTCGTTCGGGCTGGTCTGGGGTTGTTTGTGTTCCGGTTCAAGGAGGACCTGGCTTGGTCATTCGGGCTGGTCTGGAGTTGTTTGTGTTCCGGTTCAAGGAGGACCTGGCTTGGTTGTTTGGGCCGGTCTGGGGTTGTTTGTGTTCCGGTTCAAGGAGGACCTGGCTTGGTCGTTCGGACTGGTCTGGGGTTGTTTGTGTTCCGGTTCAAGGAGGACCTGGCTTGGTCGTTTGGGCCGGTCTGGGGTTGTTTGTGTTCCGGTTCAAGGAGGACCATGGCTTGGTCGTTTGAGCTGGTCTGGGGTGTTTGTGTTCCGGTTCAAGGAGGACCTGGCTTGGTAGTTCGGGCCGTTCTGGGGTTGTTTGTGTTCCGGTTCAAGGAGGACCTGGCTTGGTCGTTCAGGCCGGTCTGGGGTTGTTTCTGTTCCGGTTCAGGGAGGACCTGGCTTGGTCGTTCGGGCCGGTCTGGAGTTGTTTGTGTTCCGGTTCATGGAGGACCTGGCTTGGTCGTTCAAGCCGGTCTGGGGTTGTTTGTGTTCCGGTTCATGGAGGACCATGGCTTGGTCGTTCGGGCCGGTCTGGGGTTGATTGTGTTCCGGTTCAAGGAGGACCATGGCTTGGTCTTTCGGGCTGATCTGGGGTTGTTTGTGTTCCGGTTCAAGGAGGACCTGTCTTGGTCCTTTGGGCCGGTCTGGGGTTGTTTGTGTCCTGTTTCATGAAGGACCATGGCTTTGTCGTTCGGGCTGGTCTGGGGTTGTTTGTGTTCCGGTTCAAGGAGGACCTGGCTTGATCAATCGGGCCGGTCTGGGGTTGTTTGTGTTCCGGTTCAGGGAGGACCTGGTTTGTCGTTCTGGCCGGTCTAGGGTTGTTTGTGTTACGGTTCAGGGAGGGCCTGGCTTGGTCGTTCGGGCCGGTCTGTTTCCATTGAAGCAGGGTCAAGACTAATTTGCATATAGTTGGGTCTAAACTGAGGTGGCATGATGGGCAAAAAATGATGGACTGGAATTGCGTCCGGGTAATTACCAGCAGCTGAGATTATTCAAGCATCTTTCCATCATTTTTGCAGACCAAATGGCGAGAGCTGTTTTGCAGATCCTGACAGGTGGCAAATAAAGGGCAGGTGCTTTTCTTTCATTTCTGTCCCTTCCCCTGAAAGCTGGCATTTTTAAGTTGGATTACTTTGTTAAATTCTATCAAGAAATCGCAAACAGCTATGTATAACAGGGTTTTTTTCACAATTCCTTTGGGATGCAATTGGCTTACCTCATTAATATTCATGAGATAGGTCACAATTTGCAACCCATTGGGAATCACTAAGAAGACACCCGCATGTCTGCGTTTCTTTTGCTGTTCAATGAAGCATTGGTTTCTTTCGGAAATGGAGCCTGATTTCCTGTAAGGGAAACGGGGTTCATTCCAAGAAGAAAAATGAAGAGTTATCTTTTCATTTTTTAATACTAGTGAGAGAGCGCAAACTGAACAAAATGTATGAGTGCATCATAAGTGCCAGTTAGACGCACAGACCATAATAGAAATACTATAAGTGCTGAAAATATATTCACCTATACTTAGAATTGTGTGGTTAATCTAGAGATTTCATATAGAAGCGGAACTAATGCAGAAATGTGGGGAGAATGTATAACCTTATTAGATGTGATTAATCCTGATCCATGTTATGTAGCTGCTAATGGAAGAACGTCATGCTGCAAAGCACAGAACGGAATAGGCCCCATGGCCAGAGCTGAAAGGGTTGGGAAAGGTATTCATTTGCATAACATGGATTGCACTAATGTTATTTAGTAATTCTGGTTTCGATAGGTTTATATTCTATAGATGTGTTTTATATAATCATAGAACAGAGTATTAGCATGCTATTTTGATTTACGAAAGAATTTGAAGAGAATAAACCTCTGCGAGAAATGTTGTAGGCCTGAAGTGATCAAAAGGTTTCTGATTTGCACGTACTGGTACAGGCCGAGCTGTGTTGAGAAATAAGTTGCAAACTTCTGTTAGAAGTTTATGAGAATTGGGATCCTAGATGCGGATGTCTGTCTGCAGGTGCGAGGGGGTTTTGATTAAAAGTTTGATGAATAGAGCTTTGTTCCAGTAGACTGGTACAGACATGGAGGAGGATTCAGGAATGTTTAGGGGGTATCAGCGGGCCGGAGAAGAGCCTGAGAAGCAAGGTCAACGCGAAGCACGAGGCCCAGAGGAAGATCATCATGGAAAAAGCCAGAATCGACACCACGTGAGGGGCGTCTCTCGAGGGGCGTCTCAAATGATTATGGTGTTTTTGTATTAGGGGCAGCACACCTGGGTGGAGTTAGAGCAGATGCCTGAGGACCCTTCAGAGAGCGGATGGGTAGGCAGAGAAGGGTCATGGTTGGAGATCATAGGTTTTCACCTAGAGACTAAGAGTGGGTGATCTTCTTAGGAAGACATTCACAGCTGACACCTTCGATAGGTTGAGATTCTGTTAAGTAGGGATACCATCCAGAGCAGGGTAGGGACAGCCTAACCTGAACCTTCCTTCCTGCTGTAAATGACGGAGAGATCACAATTCGTGTCAATGCTTGCAGCCCTTTTGATTTTGGAACTAGTCCTAGTAGTGTTCTTTGCTCGCCTGAGGGCTTTTAGAGAGCACATGTATGTAGTGGTGCCCGTGTATCTTTTGAATCTCATTTTGAGATGTCTGTACTTGCAGTTATCATTGACTCTGTAATAAACCTCTAAAACTTAGAAGTAGTCTGTGGTTTTTCAGAGTCAAGCCCATTATTGATTGAACTAACCTGGTAAGAGATGCACTTTCTTTCCTCAATGACAGGCAATAAAGATTCAGTCGACCAGAACGGGGTTTAGATCTAGAGTGATAAGATAGAGATCAAAATCCCGCCCCCGCAGTTGGTAGCAGAGGATGGTTGCCTTCTTGAGGAAGGTGATCTAGGCCAGGTTAGATTACCCCAAGGCCCCTAGAGATCGATGATCGGAAGAACCGCCCGCCGAAGAGGGCCCGGATGACGTGAGACAGAAAAGCAGCAGTATCGGTCGAGAGTGAGTATAAAGGGTCATGCGTGTTAGATTGCGGTGCTTTTGTGTTGTATCTATGTTGTAATGTCTGGCGGAGTTGAATGCCTGTAGAGTGACTGTGGAACAGGTTGTGAGCGCGCGCAACCGGTGCAAATCTTAAGTTCAAAGAGAGCTTAAGTGGTTCGGGTGTATCGAACATCCAGAGTAATTCTCAACCAGTGTGAAGGGGGTCATGAGGTACCATTGATCGCCCGCAGGACCGAGATAGGGGGAACGTAAGAGTGAGTGCATGAGTAACTGACGCTGGTCGGAAGCTACTGTGTGTGTAAGCAACCTATCAGAGAGACGATAGACATTTCGTCAGTTGTGGTGACAATTACAGATAGACTGTGGACGTACAGTCGAGAGAAGTGACCGCTTGGTCGGAAGTAGTCATTTTTCGGTGTATGAATGGGACGCATGCGTGACCGGGAGACGAGCTGAGAAAGGAGGGGAGCTGCTGCGAAGGGGAGACGAGTGACGTCAGAAAGTGCCGCGCTGGGATTGGCCGGCCGGAGTGAGACCGCGCTGTGATAGGCCAGCTAGCAAAGCCGCGCTGGGATTGGCGGATCGTCATCAGGAAGTAAACAGAATAGCGAGGCTGGAAATTGTGCGTTTAATCATGAAATGTTTTAAATGGTTAAGAGCGGCGTTTAAGAGAGAGAGGCGGAGATCTTTTGATGGGGAAGAAGCCCCGCCGGAGGGTACGCCGGCTAATTATATGGGGACAAATGTTGGGTTGCACACTATATTGTGGATTTCAGAGTGGAGTAAGATTACAGAAGGAAATGAGGAACTGACGTTTCCAAAGTACGGGATGTTCAGATTAGAGGTGCTACACCGATTAAAAGCAGTTATGACCTCAATGAGACCCATGCCTAGACCGACCCAGTTTGAAGCTCTCAATGCATGGATTAGGGCGGCGCACGATAGGAACCAGCATAGGCGTCAAGAAAGGGTGAAACGATCGGTAAGAGCAGTGCAGGATGCCAAATGGGATGCGGATGCTAAAAGATGGAGAGTGCATAACCTTGAAGTAAACAAACTGAACCCAGTAATAAGAGGTGGCAGGAAACAAAAGCCCATTAGAAGAAGATGAGGAGAGCGAGACAGAGGAAAGCCTGATAAATAGGTTACTGACAGATAGGCCACCCCCGTACAACAAAGAGACAGGAAATGTTGAGCCCAGCAGAGAAGGGGGGGCCTGGAATAGGGGAGTATGGACCGCTTCCCATTACAGATTGGGATCCCACAGCAAGCAAAGAATTGTCTCAACCTAGTCCGGTGCAGCAGGTAGTCGGAAGGTTCGTGGTACAAAGGGCGCCAGAAACGGAGCGTGCCACCTCCTACGCACTGCCAGATGCCCTGCAAGTACCTGTTACTATAGGCCCTATAGTATCAATTTATGACCCAGAGAGAGCCCGAGGGGAGGAACAGGTACGGATGGACAGAGAGAGAGCAGAAATGGCAAGGAGGAATGATACAATCAATTCCCCAACTCAGCCGCCAAGACCAAGAGATTGGAGCACCCCAGTACATACAGCAGTAGATCCAACAGGAGATCCGGGAGGCCCTAGATGGCCGATGGATCTGAGGGGATCAGGACGGAAATCCTTCCAGGAGTTAAGCGAGTACATGAAGAAATGGGATGAGGCAGTGGAGGCTCACAAGAGCATCATAGCAGCGGAAGCTGGAAGGGAAAGCCAGGATAGTAGGACCCGGACTCACTGCGGGGCTGATGAAAGCAGTCCGGAGTGGGACGAGAAGGGTCAAGACGGCAGCGGAGACACTCGCCATACCAGGAGTGGAGGTAGAGCAGACCTGGAAAACAGGAGCCCTGAGTGTGGGGGGGTGTCCCGCCCAATTCACAGCGAAGGGGATAGGAGAACACAAGAGTACAGAAACAGTTTTAAGTGCACCCACTATGCGTCCGGCAATAGTGGACAGAACGAGAGTTGCGAGAGGTCTCGCCATAACCCCTGTGAATACGGACAAGAACGCAGTTCTAGGGAGATGGGGACCAGAGGGGGAACTTACCGAATACTGAGTGACACTAGACAACGAGAGAATAGCGACAGGAGGGAGAACAGCAGGGAATCCTACCACGGAGAGAGGAAGGACAGAGAGAATGGACAAAATGAGATTGGGGGAAACAGGCCCGTGTTTCATCACCTTCCAAGAGAGGATGGTCGAGCATGGGACTTAGAGAGATGGGAACAAGGGAGGACTCTCCATAACTCCCCTGAGCCTAAGCGTAGGACTCGGAGCTGGGACGGGAGAGAGACCAGTGAACCCCCTATGAAGGACATCCTGCGAGCCGAGATAAAAGCTAAGAGACTTGATGTCGCCAGCTTAAAATCAGATCTGGATGACATGGTAGATGGTACTTTGCCTCTAGAGAGAATGGACATGTACGAGCAGGATGAAATACTGTTCATGGCAAAGGACATCACTCGAAAGGCGAGGGCAGCGCATGAGAAATTAGTCGAACTGGCGGGAAAATATATGGTAGACCTGTCGAGGACCAAAGCATTACAGGGTAACCATAGGCTACATTATTCAGACCGGGACCTAGATGAGAGAAGAACAATAGGATTGAAAACACACATAAGGGAACTGATCACTGGAATAAGGACATGGAGGGCACTGGATAAATGGGAAGAAAGGTGGTCCAAGAAGGGGACCGTTAGGAGAAGCATGCTTGGGATGTCCCCAGAGGGAGGACTGCAGAGAATAGAGGCATACCCTTTGCGTGAGGTTGCAAACGGGAACTATGTACATGTGCCATGGAGTAGGGGGGACTTAGCAGCCTTTACCAACTCCTTCCCTAAATTGAGGGAGAATCCAGTAGAATGGTACAAGCAGGTGGAGAGGTTTGTAAAAATATCCAAAGTACTATGGATAGACCTGAACACCCTGTTTGACATTGTGGTACCAGGAGACTTGTGGACAGCATGTAAGGTTAGTGCTGAGTGGCCCACATCAGAACCAGAGAGAGATGCACGGACTAATGGACCGTCCGAGACAGTAATGGCAAAATATGAGAGAGTGATGACTTGGCTGAAAGAAAAGGTGCCAATGCAGACATAGATTGGGTCAAAATAGATCGAACTAGACAGGAACCCAAAGAGACAGTTCATGAATATTATGAGAGATTGCTAAAGGCGTTTAAACAGTATAGCGGGTTGGATGTAATGGATCCTAAAGACATAGGGCAGTTTGTGTCTAAATTTGTTTTGGGCTTGAGACCGGATATTAGTTTAATGATTCAGCAACACTTGATTTGTTGGCAAAATAAACCTTTGGATGAAATTCTGAGATATGCCAGGTACTGCTGTGATGAGATAGACTCAAAGGCAAAGAAGCTAAAAGAAAAACTGATGGTGGTGCAGATGCAGTCAACCGGTAAGGGTGGACAACAGCAACAGCAACAGGGAACAGGGACCGGGGGCAGGAAACAGAATAACCAGAACAAGGGCAACAAGGAGAACTCCAACTTTAGACCTAGGGTAGACATAGCAGCATTGAAAAAAACGACCCGGTGCCACCAGTGTAACGAGGTGGGGCATTGGAAATGCGAGTGTCCCTACAACTTAGAAATCGGAGAACAAGAAGTAGAGGAGGAAGAGGTTCAAAGCACTCCAGGAAGAGGGGTAACGCCATACCAAGGAAAGGAGGTCAAAGGGGGGACCCCAGCTCCACGAGCCCAGTTCCCTCAACCACCCAGAATAGGGACAACGGGAAAAACCTATAGACAGATGCCTCTTTTTGTGGGAGGAGAGGAGTGTTACTATGTTGATCCTCTAACAGGACAGAGAGTGGAGAGAGAAGACTGTACCCTCGGGGCAGCCTTAGATGTGGATCAAAGGGGACCCTACGTTGAGGCCGAAGTGGCAGGGTGTCCCACGACATTCCTAGTAGACACAGGAGCCACTCGATCCACGATAAGATCAGCTGCAGTTCCAGGCCTGCCAATGTCAGGGGAGACAATTCAAGTGGTGGGGGTCGCAAACAGGAGAATAACCAGCCCATTGACAGAACCCGTGCAAGTGAAAATAGGGAAATACAGCGATGAGCATCAGTTTGTGGTTTGCGATTCTAGTCCTGTATGTCTATTGGGAAGAGACCTTTTGTGCAAGTTAAATTGTACAATATATTGCACCCCGCAGGGAGTGGAGGTATTGACTAATGATGATGACGCTGACTTCAAAGTCGCAAACTCGAGAATATGTGTGGAGCTGTATCCCACTTTGACAGTGGATGAGCTCCCATGGGATCTAAGAGAGACCGTGGCACAGGAAGTGTGGGATTTCACTGGGGAAGAGATTGGACTAGTCAAGGGAGTGGACCCAGTGAAAATCATAGTGAAACCGCATGCTGAGTTTCCAAGAACACCCCAATATAAATTGACTCCAGAAACGATTGCAGGTATAAAACCCGTGATAGAGTCCATGATCAAGCAGGGAATACTGAAAGAAATCGTGGGTAGTCCGTGTAACTCCCCGATTATGGGTTTGCAGAAACCAAATGGGAAATTCAGAATAGTGCAGGACCTTCGAAAAATTAATAACATAGTTGTCTCATGTTGTCCAGTGGTACCGAATCCATCAGTGATATTGTTTCAGATACCGTTCCAAGCTGAATGGTTCACTGTGATAGACCTTTGCCAGGCTTTCTTTTCGATCCCTTTGGACGAGGAGAGCCATTTTCTTTTCGCATTTAAGCTGGAAGGTCGCGTATTAACATGGTGTCGTATCCCACAAGGGTATACAGAGAGCCCATCGATCTTTAATCAGCTGCTGAAGAAAAATCTTGAAAGTCTAGTGCTGCCCCAGAAGTCAGTTCTGGTCCAGTAGACGACCTACTTGTGGCGTCAGAAACTGAGGAAGCTTGCAGGGAGGACTCCATTGCTTTGCTAAATCACTTAGCTGCAAATGGGCACAAGGTGTCCCCGGGCAAATTGCAGTACTGCCTGACAGAAGTACAGTACTTGGGGCACAGAATTGAAAAAGGGAAACGAAAGGTGTCACCAGACAGAATAGAGGCGATCATGAAGATGAATGCGCCCAAAACACAGAGAGAGGTCAGGATGTTCCTAGGGATGGTGGGTTATTGCCGACAGTGGATAGCAAACTTTTCACTGAAAGCAAAACTGACGCACAAGGAGGTGAGTGATCCGGTACCATGGGACAAAGACTGTTTGATGGCGTTCCTGCAGCTGAGAGAGGACCTGTGTCGTGCTCCTGCTCTGGGAATGCCAGATTACGATAAAATATTCTTGCTTTACTGTTGTGAAAGAGAGGGTTGTGCTTTGTCTGTCTTCCAAATCCATGGGAATGCCCGTAGACCAGTCGCCTACTTTTCGGCTACCTTAGACCCAGTAGCCGCAGCGTTGCCCGGATGTCTCAAATCCGTTGCTGCAACGGGTGTCAGCATCGAACGTTGTGAAAATATAGTTATGGGGCACCAGTTAGAGGTATATGTGCCACATTCTGTTGAACTGTTAATGACCAGGACCAAAACACAGCATCTGACCAATAGCAGGCTCACGCGCTATGAGCAAGTCATCCTTGCTGCATAGAACGTGACCCTCAAGAGATGCTCTGTTTTGAACCCTGCTACCCTGATGCCACTCCCAGGTGACATTGATGATGATGTATGTACAGATCATGATTGCCTTGATGTGCACCAAACCGAGACCCGACATCGTGGATGAGCCACTGACTGACCCCGATGAAGTTTTCTTTGTCGATGGCTCATGTGTAAGAGATGAAGTTGGGCAGTTGAGAGCAGCTTACGCTGTTTGTACAATTACTGGAGTCGTGGAAGCCGCATGCCTGGAAGGAATACACTCCGCTCAGGTAGCTGAAATTATTGCATTGACGCGTGCCTGCCTGGCAAGCAACCAAATTCGAGTCACCATATACACCGACAGCCAATACGGTTACGGGGTAGTTCATGATTACGGGCAATTATGGCCTCAAAGAGGTTACATGACTTCTTCAGGTTCACCCATTCGTAATGGAGAGTTTGTCCGTCTACTGTTAGAAGCTTTGCAATGTCCGGCAGCTATTGCCGTTGTAAAATGTACCGCCCACGCAAGGAACATGGACTTCGTGTCACGAGGCAATAGATATGCCGACGAAGTTGCAAGATACTGTGCAGAACAAGGGTACTCTTTCACCGAGGTGGAAGTGGGTGGAATAAATGTCAGGACTGAATTAGCTATGATATTGGAAACTGTAGACACTTGGGACGAGTTAAAATGCATGCAGGAAAATGCACCCGATTGCGAAAAGCAAACATGGGAAACTGCAGGATGTGTGATAGGCGAGGCGCATTTCTGGGTTTCAGCAGATGGAAGGGCAGTGTTACCAAATGAGATGGTGAGCCCAATGGCTAGACAAATCCATGGTCCAGTATACCTAGGGAGAGACGCTATGCTGAGAGTATTCAGACAAACCTGGTACAACCCTAAGTTCAGAGTAGCAGCAGAAGCAGTGTGCCAGCGTTGTGTGACCTGTCAGCAGCTGAACATAGGAAAAAGAACACCAGTTGCATTGAGTCACATAGGGAGGTCCGGAGGTCCATTCAATAGAATGCAAATTGATTTCATCGAAATGCCAAGATGCAACCGCCTTCGTTATGTCCTGGTGGTTGTTTGCATATTTTCCAGATGGGTCGAGGCATACCCTACACGCAGGTGTGACACCCTCACAGTAGCCAAGTTATTGCTTAGGGAACTCATTCCGCGCTTCGGGGTACCGGCCTCTTTGGAATCAGATAGGGGAACACATTTCAACAGCGAGCTTGTGAAGATGATTTGTGCGGTCCTGAACATAGACCAGAAATTGCATTGTAGTTACCGACCAGAAGCTTCGGGAATTGTAGAGCAGATAAACAGCACCATCAAATCTCGAATTGCCAAAATGTGTTCATCAATGTCTCTGAGTTGGCCTGATGCTCTGCCATTGGTCCTTATGAGCATCCGTAGTACCCCAGACAGAAGAACGGGACTATCACCACACGAGGTGTTAATGGGGAGGGCAATGAGATTGCCATCAGTACCAACTGCTGCACTGTTGAATATCACAGATGATATGATCCTGGACTATTGTAAGGGTCTGTCTGATGCCATTCATTCTGTGTCCCTTCAGGTGCAGGCTGCCGAGGTCCCGTCGTGCCAGGACTTGTGTCATGACCTGTGCCCTGGTGATTGGGTGCTTGTCAAGAAGCACGTAAGAAGAAGCTGCCTAGATGTCCGTTGGCGTGGGCCCTACCAGATCATTCTGATCACGAACACTGCTGTGAAAGTGGGAGGCCTGCCCAACTGGATCCACGTGTCTCATACGCGGAGAGTTCCAGCACCTCTGGAAGAAACAGCTCCTCTCTCGGATGTAGGTCCAGCTGCGGACAGATAAGCCATAGAGGGGGCCAGCCAAGCTGTAGAGGTGCCAGAAGAAGCTGGGAACGTGTCTGACCAGGCTGAGGACGGTCAGTACAACAGCGAAATGGACGACGCTACAGAAGGAGGAAGTAGCTGGGAGTACGAATCAGACACTGACCAAGCTGAAAGAGAGCGAGAGCAAAGCAGAAAGACAAGGAGCAGAAGGGTAAGGCGTGGAGAAGCCAGCTGGCCGCAAAGAAGGAGTTCAAGTCTGAGGTCAACTCCAGAGAGAACCCTTACTCCAATATCTGAAGACTCAGACCCGGAAGAAGGTGCTCAGGGCTCTGAAGCACCAGATCTAAGAAGGTCAAGAAGAGTACGTGTGCCTAGCAGAAGATACGCCACTCTTGAGTGGACATATCTGGCGACAGATGTCTTGGGAACAAACGACAGGGAGAATAAGGGCGGTGCTAGTGATTGAGGTTGAACCCATCATCACAGTAGAAGTACAACTGTTGGTGCCTGGAGTCGAAACCGAAGGGTCACTAACGTTCAAAGTCCCCAACCCTCCCTACCTGAGTAAGTTAAAGCACATGCTCTTTACCGAATTGCAATTCCCCGACTTTGGAACGACGATAACAAGTCATGAAGACTACATTCTTCGTTTGGAGCTATTGAACTATGCTATCCAAGCCGCAGGCCCAAGCCTCATTGTAGATGCTTAAAGACTTTGTAGATAAACGAGAAAAAGAAGATTACCTAGCGCCTAGGAAGCAGAGAAACTTAGGGACCTTTCCTATAAGTTGACGGAGAAGGGCTAGGGTTGTCTGTGTTAAAGCTCAAAAAGACTTTGCAAAAGGAGATTGCCAGCTTCCAATTGTGTGGTTCTAAAGACTGAAGGATCAAGAGAGACTGTAGAGGAACAAAGAGAAAAGAACTTTGTGTTGAAATAGAAGGAAAGAATCATACTGTCTGAAGAAATGGAGGCCGGTAGTCTGAACCGTAGAGCAAAATGTATTATTGGCACACTAATAGTAGGAGTGATACTTCTTATAGCTTTAGTAGTTACTGTATCATATGTAATGGGACATGAGAGTGAGGCAAGGGTACCAGACGAAAAATCTGTAGTGACACCAAAACCCACTGTTGCTGGTAAGAAGGGGGAAACCATACAGGAGAAAGCGTTATTAGCAGCAGAAGCCCGTAGGTTACACATGGATGAGTCCCAAGGCGACTATAGGTCAAATGCTTATGCCAAACTTTTGTATGAATACGTGGATGCCATGGAGGTCAAGGATTGCTATGTGTGCATGCAACTGCCAGCGTCCGTAGATGAAGGCAATAGATATCATCACCTCCCGCTGACATATGGCATTACATGTAGCTTATTGCTTAGCATATTTTATGGAAGAGATAGTTTTGAGTATTACTTCTCTAACTATGACTCAGTGTTACCAGAAGTCCCAAATTATAAGCAAATGAATAAGTGGGACTATTGGAAGAGTGAAGACAGATTGGCAAAGTTCTTCATTCCTTGAGATACTTTAGATACTTCACATGCCCGCAGAAATAACCTGACATGCAAGGTGTCAGAAGTCGAGAAGAAGTTTATAGAGCAAGTGGATGATCGATACAGAAGGCAAAAGATTTTGAAAAAATCAGGACAGTGGAAAACAGATTGGACCGAGGAAGAGAAGGCACACAAGAGGAAGGGTAGTAGTAGTCCAATAGCTTTGGATCGCACACAGAGAGGGAAGTTATGCCTTCACAGAAGCAAAACGTACTACGAAAATGTATTCGTAGGGGAAGTCAGTTGTGAACATGCTTTTAGATTAGAATATTACACTAAGGATTTCTTGAGAGGAATGCAAGTGATTACAAATGTATATTTTGTATGTGGAAGAAATGCCTACGTGAGACTACCTGACAACTGGTATGGATCATGTTACTTGGCAATTGTCTTCCCCAAAATATACCATGCCCAAGACTTAGAGATCATAGAGGGCAAGGCCTCAGCAAGAGGGAGAAGAGACCTAGGAGATGCAGAAATAGTTGGAGATGTTTTTGGAGCTGCATTTCCTCTTTTAGGACTGATCCTCAATGATGCCAAAATTAGGAGACTGGCAACAGTCGTAGACAGGTTGTCTGCCAGCACTGCTAGATCCTTAATGCTGGTGGAAGGAGAGATGCAATTGATAAGGGCCATGGTGCTTCAGAACCGTCTTGCATTAGACGTCCTGCTAGCAAAAGAGGGCGGAGTCTGTAAGGCTTTGAAGGTCCAGGAATGTTGCACTTACATTCCAGACAATTCAAAACCTCTTGAGAAAGTTATCATGAACATAACTAACATTCACAAAGAGATCGAAGACCTGACTAAAGTAAATGTTTGGGAAAAAGTGGGCCATGGAATGGGCGAAGTTGGATGTTGGTTCGCCAACTTAGGGAGGAGCTTTGTATGGTATGTGCTGAAACCTATCATCATAATAGTGATCTGTGTGATCATGTTGTGGGGATTGGTGAGGTCATACCAATGGTACAGATCAAATTGGTTGGAGAGATCCAGGAGAGAACAGCTACAGAGATTAGCTGCAATACAGGACAATCAGTACAGGAGCCTAAGAGGGCTCTAGAAACGCAGAAGCGAGGGGCGATCGCCATTAGTTCAGTTTAAATCTTAGTGATGACCCCGAGAGGTAATCAAAGGGGGGAACTGAGAGAGCGCAAACTGAACAAAATGTATAAGTGCCAGTAGTATGCACAGACCATAATAGAAATACTATAAGTGCTGAAAATATATTCACCTATACTTAAGAATTGTGTGTTTAATCTAGAGATTTCATATAGAAGTGGAACTAATGCAGAAATGTGGGGAGAATGTATAACCTTATTAGATGTGATTAATCCTGATCCATGTTATGTAGCTGCGAATGGAAGAACGTCATGCTGCAAAGCACAGAACGGAATAGGCCCCATGGCCAGAACTGAAAGGGTTGGGAAAGGTATTCATTTGCATAACATGGATTGCACTAATGTTATTTAGTAATTCTGGTTTCGATAGGTTTATATTCTATAGATGTGTTTTATATAATCATAGAACAGAGTATTAGCATGCTATTTTGATTTACGAAAGAATTTGAAGAGAATAAACCTCTGCGAGAAATGTTGTAGGCCTGAAGTGATCAAAAGGTTTCTGATTTGCACGTACTGGTACAGGCCGAGCTGTGTTGAGAAATAAGTTGCAAACTTCTGTTAGAAGTTTATGAGAATTGGGATCCTAGATGCGGATGTCTGTCTGCAGGTGCGAGGGGGTTTTGATTAAAAGTTTGATGAATAGAGCTTTGTTCGAGTAGACTGGTACAGACATGAAGGAGGATTCAGGAATGTTTAGGGGGTATCAGCGGGCCGGAGAAGAGCCTGAGAAGCAAGGTCAACGCGAAGCACGAGGCCCAGAGGAAGATCATCATGGAAAAAGCCAGAATCGACACCACGTGAGGGGCGTCTCTCGAGGGGCGTCTCAAATGATTATGGTGTTTTTGTATTAGGGGCAGCACACCTGGGTGGAGTTAGAGCAGATGCCTGAGGACCCTTCAGAGAGCGGATGGGTAGGCAGAGAGGGGTCATGGTTGGAGATCATAGGTTTTCACCTAGAGACCAAGAGTGGGTGATCTTCTTAGGAAGACATTCACAGCTGACACCTTCGATAGGTTGAGATTCTGTTAAGTAGGGATACCATCCAGAGCAGGGTAGGGACAGCCTAACCTGAACCTTCCTTCCTGCTGTAAATGGCGGAGAGATCACAATTCGTGTCAATGCTTGCAGCCCTTTTGATTTTGGAACTAGTCCTAGTAGTGTTCTTTGCTCGCCTGAGGGCTTTTAGAGAGCACATGTATGTAGTGGTGCCCGTGTATCTTTTGAATCTCATTTTGAGATGTCTGTACTTGCAGTTATCATTGACTCTGTAATAAACCTCTAAAACTTAGAAGTAGTCTGTGGTTTTTCAGAGTCGAGCCCATTATTGATTGAACTAACCTGGTAAGAGATGCACTTTCTTTCCTCAATGACAGGCAATAAAGATTCAGTCGACCAGAACGGGGTTTAGATCTAGAGTGATAAGATAGAGATCAAAATCCCGCCCCCGCACTAGGGAGGTAGTGCTCTGTGGGAGCACTGCCTGCCCTTAAAACAAGCCTGCGGTGCCATTCACAAAGGGCAAGGGGTCCACTTGAAGGAGGTGATAAAATGCAATTCATTTGCGACTACCTTTTGGTGCAAAACATTCACACATACCATTGCAACTCGGTATTAGGAAAGAAGGCCCAGCATTGGCTTGGTACTTGTAAAAAGGATTTTGGGGGCTACAAACAAAACCTACGTACATTTGGCCCCTAGTTTTTGGCCCCATATAGAACTGCACCCTGAACATCGCTAGGTAAAAAAATATTATAATGCCAATAACTCCACCAAACGCATGACCTATTGCGGTTATGGCCCCGCCCCCTTCCTTCTGATGGGCCTGCACTGATGACGTCACAGATATTCTAACCAAATCTATCAGGACAGTTTAGGTTCTCTGTAGATGGAGGCCTTTAAAACATGTGTATGTACCTGCAGAGGGAAAGGAAGACATACCTGTCATGACGTCACGAGTGGCGCGCACCTGAGCTCCTTACCTTTTGATTTGGTGACGTTGGTGACGCAGTAGTCGGCCCCCGTGGCATCTGTGCACCTCACCTCTTTGCGACAATTGCGATTAATGGACGAACATTGAAAGCAAAGCAAGGAATGTGCTGCAAAGAAATAGAGGAAAAATCAGAGACATGCCCATGGGAGCAAACACCTCTCGAGCAAGACCTCTCTCTGTGCTAGAACCCTGCAGGGCCTGACCAGCTGTGCAGACCAACTCTCTCCCCCAGCCCTGCTCTCCCCCAGCCCAGCTCCCCCCAGCCCTGCTTCTGTGGGAGCTCCCTGCAAGGCCTGTCCACCTGTGCAGACCAGCTCTCCCCAGCCCTGCTCTCCCCAGCCCTGCTCTCCCCCAGCCCTGCTTCTGTGGGAGCTCCCAGCAAGGCCTGTCCACCTGTGCAGACCAGTTCTCCCCCAGCCCTGCTTCTGGGGAGCTCCCTGCAAGGCCTGTCCACCTGTGCAGACCAGTTCTCCCCCAGCCCTGCTTCTGGGGAGCTCCCTGCAAGGCCTGTCCACCTGTGCAGACCAACTCTCCCCAGCCCTGCTACTGGGGAGCTCCCTGCAAGGCCTGTCCACCTGTGCAGACCAGTTCTCCCCCAGCCCTGCTTCAGTGGAAGTTCCTTGCAAGGCCTGTCCACCTATGAAGACCAGCTCTCCCCGTCCCTGCATCTGTGGGTGCTCCTTGCAAGGCCTGTCCACCTATGAAGACCAGCTCTCCCCGTCCCTGCATCTGTGTGAGCTCCCTGCAAGGCCTGTCCACCTGTGCAGACCAACTCTCCCCAGCCCTGCTCTCCTCAGCACTGCTTCTGTGGTAGTTCCTTGCAAGGCCTGTCCACCTGTGCAGACCAACTCTCCCCAGCCCTGCTTCTGTGAGAGCTCCCTGCAAGGCCTGTCCGACTGTGGAGACCAACTCTCCCCCCCCAGACCTGCTCTCCCCCAGCCCTGCTTCTGTGGTAGCTCCTTGCAAGGCCTGTCCACCTGTGGAGACAAACTCTCTCCCCAGCCCTGCTCTCCCCAGCCCTGCTTCTGTGGGAGCTCCCAGCAAGGCCTGTCCACCTGTGCAGACCAACTCTCCCCAGCCCTGCTCTTCCCAGCCCTGCTTCTGTGGGAGCTCCTTGAAGTGTCTGCACACTTAGGCAGACCACCTCTCTCCCTGGTCCTATCACCTCAGTAGCACCCAGTAAGGGCTTAGCGTGGCTATTTATCCTGCCGCTATCCGAACTGTACAGAATTGCTATTTTCCCAGCAGCCTGCCACACAGTACATAATCTCTGCTATGTACCCCGCAGTGGCAACGTATTTGAAACTTTAGTACTTCTCCGGCCACATATTCAACACCAGAGAATGACCAGCGATGGGATAAATAGTCTGAAGGATGTCTTTATTTATCTGCACATGAATAAAAGGGACTCCAGACAACAGTGGGGGAGTGCTTGAAAGGGGTGCTCGAAAGTGTGTGAAGCATTTGAAAGTAAATGCATATACAAATGTACTAAAATATGTACACATGTAAGTGAATGAATTAAACTAAGATGTTTACAGACAAGAAGCAGTAAATATTATAGCCTTAGAACCAACCTTAGCAAGCTCTACGTCCCCTAAAGACCCTCTCCAGTGTTAAAGGCCTGGGCTGAAGGAGAGGGCCTTTAACAACGGAGTGGGCCTTTAATGACCTGTATAGTCCAGCTACAGAGAACTATAAGGCTATTCAACATTCCACCTCTAGAGGGCAGAATGTTGTAATTTGTAAAAGAAAGACCTCATTGAGCCTGAGGGGGTAGAAATCTCCTCAGGCTTTGTGAGGCCTTTTGTTCCCAGCAGCAGCTGTGAACAAACATTGGAATATTGATTCTCCGGGCCTCTACCAGCCATTAGAAGCCCGGAGCAATCCATTGTTTTCAATGGAGCGCCCAACATTCCATTGTTATAATGCAATTTTATTCTGATATAGCTTTGGAAGATGATGGAGAAATGAAGCTTATTTGCAAGATTTAGGTTATGGGACATAGTTATCTGGTGCTGCAGAGTGGGAGTTGTGGGCTATCTACAGATGGCTGTTGGAAATTATTCTGCAAGGAATAATGAATGTGTTAACAATCTTTACATACATGTTTCCTTAGCTCCTTAGAATACAATGTTTTCAAAGGTTCATGACCCTCCTTTTGATCATTATTTAGGGTTGTACTCATTTGGGACTTTATATGTAAAGTTCTGTGCATGTTTCGACTTCTCTTTAATGGGGGTGTGTTCTTTAAAGGAGGGGGGGTTAACGCCTGATAACACAACAGCAGTCAATAAGCATCAGCATCAGGGGGTGCAGGGTGACAGCTGCTGTCTAGGCTACATAGGGAGGGGACACTTACATAAGGCATTTGATGACAGTGGGCACAGTGGGTTCAGGCACCTGCGGCAGGTAAACCAGGAGACACCGTAGAGGGGCTTCAGTGGGACAGGGCAGGTGAAAGGAGGGGACAGCTAAGGAAAGCATCTGGCTGTTACACAAGTGAACTGTCTAGACATCCAGACTGTTTGCACTGTTCACCCAGCAGGGTGAGCTCCAGGAACAGATGCTTAGGGCTCTGAAGAGAAGAGCTGGCTGATGCTGCCGAGGTTTGGAGACATTAAATTGAATGGTCTATCTCAGTGTCTGAATCAAAAGACAACCAACACATCAGGAGCAGACCTTTGTGTCTGGGAGTTGTAGTTTTGATCTTAACATGCTCAGCAGTGTTTTGCTGCCCCTAAGTACCTGCTGATGGGGAAAGAACTCCCCTTCCTGAGGCCCACCGGAGGAACATACTTTTACCACAATATCTGTTTTAGCGTTAAAGGTAAAATAACTTACTTACTTTCACTGTTTGTATCTCCCTCCAACACATATAAGAGGTTTTTGCAAAATCCCCAAGTGATATCAACCATTGGCAATGCCAATAGGTGGGAATGAATGAAGGTGTCTTTTATGTCTTACCCTCAGTAAGTCTTTGCATTCATACATCTATTCATCATTCCACTGACTCATCCTTCCAGTAAAACTTAGTAGAAAAAATAAAACATACTGCCTTCTAATCATGGAGGCCAAAGGTTTGCAATCACACAACAGAACATAGCAGTGGATGTTAATTTTGCAAATGTATTGTAAACAAGTCTAGCATTGTCTTAAACTTCAAACATGGCCGCCGCATTTAGGACCAATGTGTTGGTGGCCATCTTGGAATTGTAAAGCAGAGATACATTGTGAAAAAGAGCATTTCATAAGGAACTCCTGCTTTAGAGGAAGTGCCCACCTGGAATGTGGTACGGTACAGATGAAATGGACGTCAAGCTAGGAACCCAATAGCACTTTCTAAAAGAAAAGCTGTAGTATCCTCTTAAGAAACATAAAATAAATGCAGAGGAAGCAAAGCAATGAAAGAAAACTATAAAAGGAGACAATTCAGAACTAAAAGACTGGCCAAGCAGCAGATATACTGAAGAATACTTCTTTTTCAGGTGGTTGTGCACACATGAACAGATATGCATCATTCAAAAGCCAATGACTGACCCAGACTGGACCGTTACCCCTTTGCGTTCGCTGTAATGGGTGATAGTATAAATGACACTCAGACAGACCAATATCAGAACTGAGTGGACACAAAGGCCCTCTGTGTATCTATATAGATATATATTTATGTGATTATAGTCAAATTGTACGAATGTGTTCTGCGAGGACCTCACAGGGCTGGTGCGGAACCCAAGAGGCTTCAATCAGTCAAACAGCACTTGTAAAGCATGGCTACTCCCCATGAGGTGTCCAGTGACTGAGAACCCTGCAGCTGAGGGAGGGTTCACATGAACAGCCTGGCCTTCAGTCCTTTCCTAAACTCGGACAGAGAGGACGAGGTCGGGAGGTGAAGGCGGCGGTCATTTCCAGGACTTCACAGCAAGGGGGGAGAAGGAGCGTCCTTTGCTGTTGCTTTGGTGGATGCAGGGGGAGGGTGAACGAGGGAGAGGGAGGTGGAAATCAGATGTTTGGTGGGTTGGTGGAAGTTCAGTTGATGGCTGATGTATGCTAGTCCTTGGTTGTGTAGGAATTTGTAGGTGTGGATCAGCATCTCGAATTGGCATCTCTTGTGAACGGGGAGCCAATGAAGCTTCCAGGGGTTGGGAGTGATATGAGTTCGCTTTGGGAGGTTGAGGATGAGTCTGCAGCTGACTTCTGTATGGTCTGTAGTCTCTTCAGGAGGTGCGAGGGGTTTCCTACTAGGAGTGCAAAGCCATAGTCTAGCCAGCTGGTGACCAGGGCTTGAGTAACGATTCATCTGGTGTGGACGGTGAGCCATTTGAGGATCTCACGGAGAAGAAAAAAGGGAGGAAGCAACTTGTGGGGGAAACTGTGTTGATCTGGCTTTTCATGCTGAGCTTGCAGTTCAGGATGATGCTAATGTTGCGGGCATGATCTGTCAGAGTGGGTGAGGGTCACCACGCTTCATTTCCACATACTCTGTTGATAACTTTCAACATCAGGTGCAGCACAACAGCTACTGATGTTCAATCCATTTTTCTTTCAACAATCACGGTACAACTAAGTCAGTGTGTTTCGGCATTACAGTCTTTATTTCATTATTTTATTTTTTAATACAAGATTGTTGCAGATATCTAAGAAAAGATTCTAGCAAGATCTATTACAGTGTGAATCTCTCCCCAGGGATCGTCAGAGGCAGTAACTGTTTGATTTGGGGAGGGTCTCTGGTTGGCACAGGTAGGTATTTGTGACAAGCAGGGACCCTCTCCTCTAGTAAGGAAAGGGGATTACCCTCTTAAAATAACCCCTGCTCACCCTCTAGGTAGCTTGGCGCGAGCAGACAAATCTTATTTTAGAGACGTTGTAGGGTAAGCATTAGTGAACACATACAGTAACGCAGTGTCAACACCACAAATCGTCACCAGACTAGGATTATATAAAAAAAGAGTTATTTTTATATAGAGACTTAGCACAAGTCCAAATAACGACAAAAATGAGCCACAATACTATTAGCAATAAAGAGTTCTTGTTGAAATGCGTATTTTAGAGTTCTGTGTGCTTCATACCCTTTGTCCGACTCTCACGGTGATGAAAATGCCCAGAAAGAGTCAAACAGGCGCAGCGGATGCTCTGGTCCAGTGCTTACACAAATGCAGTGCGAGTCGTTCACAGTACCTTAGCTTTGGTGAGTTTGTCACGGATGAAGCATTGAATAAGAAAGTGTTGTACTCGGCGATGTCCTGCTTTCGCGGTGCGAGCTACGGCTCGTTGACGGCACCTGTGCGGGTCGTTGAACGCAGAGTCGCGGTTCTTGAGGGGATGGTGTTTTGTGCGGTGCGAACTACTCCATTGCAGCGTATGAGCCATACCTTGGGAGCTGGAGTCGTACAATCCTTGAAAGCGGAGTGAGTCGGGCAGTGCGATGCGAACCCAACTCTGTGCGATCCTCAGACTCTACCTCAGCAGTAGTGTGCGTGTCGTCTTGTCGTCGCGTCGATGCGTGAAGCGTTGTACGCAGCGGAGCTTACCAGTCACAGTGCGAGCGGCGGCTCGTTGACGGCGCTTGTGCGGGTCGGTTAACAAAGAGCTTGTGTTGGGTGATGCTTTGTACGGTACGGTCAGGCTGCGATTCGATTGTATGAGGCACACACAGCTCCCAGCCTCGGCGGAGACTGAAGGTAGTGTTTCCAGCGGCGGTTTGCGAGGCAGATGAAGTCCACTGGTCCAGGGGGCAAGCTCGCTTCCAAGCCCTTGGAGATCTTTAAGCACAAGTTGAAAGCAAAGTCTTTTGAAGTCTTTCTCATCTCCTTCAGCAGCAAGGCAAAAACTGCAGGCCAGTCCCCCAGGTCAGGGACAGTACTCCTCCTTCAGCTTTCCCAGTTCCTTCTCGTCGGGCAGAGGTTTCTTCTTGTCAAAGCAGGATCTAATTTCTTGGGAGCAGGGTCCCAATACTTATACCCCTGATTTCTTTGTTCCTCTGGGGTTGAGGGGTCTTTGCCCAGCCAGAACCAGTTCCTGAGCACTTTGTTGACATGTCTCTGATTTTTCATTCAGGGAGCAGGCTAGAGACATCAGATGCTCCACAGGAGGTGGAGCCAGCATTGTGGTGGCAGAGCACAGTCCTATTCAGAGTCCAGGTGCACTCTTCCCACCCACCTGGATGTAAATCTTTCAATTCACCACCAGGCTACCTATCCCTGCCCTCTGGAATCCCCCAGCCCTGTCACTCACAGAACCAAAGACAGCAGATAAACATCCTCGCAGTGGTGGTCTGAAATGATTAGGCGAGCAAATACCAACTTTCTAAAAGTGGTATTTGCAAACACAGAATCTTAAAACAAACTTTACTAAAAGATGTATTTTATTATTCTGAGTTCAGGCATACTAAACTCGGATCTCTACTGTGTTCTCTGAGTCTGTTAGGATCTGCTGCGGGATACAAAACCTGTTGCCGCCATTTCCAGGCCACGCCCACTACCTCAGGCCACGCCCCCCGCCGAAGGTATTTAAAGACGCACTGATTACAAGTGCTAGTCAGAAGACACTCATCTCCTGAGGCGGAAGCCGGGAGACCGTTCGTTTGAACTTTTTAACAATTTAATGTGATACTGTGATTTTACTCACCCAATTCCTCTCCCTGGGCACCTACTCTTTGCCATCACGAAGTAGGCATCCCTGCACAGCGGATTTTAGCGCTGCCGTGGGATACAAAACTTGTTGCCGTCATTTCCAGAGAGCCCTCAGGCCACACCCACTACCTCAGGCCACGCCCCCGCCGAAGGTATTTAAAGACGTGCTGATTACAAGTGCTAGCCAGAAGACACTCATCTCCTGAGGCGGAAGCCGGGAGACCGTTGGTTTTTACTTTTTAACAATTTAATGTGATACTGTGATTTTACTCACCCAATTCCTCTCCCTGGGCACCTACTCTTTGCCATCACGAAGTAGGCATCCCCGCGCAGCGGATTTTAGCGCTGCCGCGGGATACAAAACTTGTTGCCGCCATTTCCAGAGAGCCCTCAGGCCACGCCCACTACCTCAGGCCATGCCCACTACCTCAGGTCACGCCCCCTCCCCACGCTCCTTCTCTCCTATAAACTATGTGCATGACCAGGACGCGCAGCGGACGAGCGCAGCGGGCGAGCCTAAGGCAAGCCCGTCTGCACCGAGACCGGGCCCAGGGCCATACCCCTGTCCAGAACCATACTGATAGAAGAAATCTGACCTATACCAGCCAGGAACTCCTATCACTAAGACCTTGCATCACATGTACTCCGATTGATCTTCATAAGGAAGGTAAAAATTGTCCATCTTGCTCACATGTTTTCGCTTTCTCACGGATTAGAGCTTTTATTATGCCCCAAAGCCAATCTAAGATACCAAGCTATAGAAACTCTTCTATTAAAGCAGGTCTAATTAATGTCAGGTCTATGGTCAAACACAATGTCCACACAGCTGAGTAAATTGAAAGCCAAAATATCGATCTTCTATTTGTCACTGAGACGTGGGCAGATGAAGCATCTGACGCTAATCTGACCCTTGCGATCCCCGAGGGCTTTTCCATCTTTAGAGCCGACAGAAAAATGAAACGCGGGGGAGGATTAGCAATCATAGCTAAAGAAGAATTCAATATCAAAAGTTCAGATAAAGGAAGCAACCCGGACTGTGAAACATTGACCTTTCAAATTAAGATTACGAACAATTTTTTTTAGACAACTTGAAGGGTTCATTGAGTCCTCTCACGCGCTCCATCCTGCCCAATCGGGGTTTAGAGCGGCCTACAGCACCGAAACGGCATTAATCGAGGTTTCGGAGGCTATTCAGGAGTGCCTGGACGGAGGTGGCAAGGCGGTTCTGATTTTGCTAGACCTCTCTGCCGCCTTCGATACGGTGCCCCATTCGATGCTTCTGGCCAGATTGGCTGCCATCGGTATTTCAGGCCGGGCTCTGGACTGGGTGACCTCATTTTTGAAAGATATATCACAGCAAGTGTGGATGCCCTCCTATGCATCCAAGGCTAAGGAACTAACCACAGGAGTCCCGCAGGGGTCTACCTTAAGCCCTCTACTTTTCAATGTTTATGTGACCCCCCTGGTCTATCTAGCTGAGCAGCTGGGTGCCAAAATAATGGCATATGCTGACGATACCCAGCTGCTCTTCACTTGGCCAAAAAACCACTTAGACCCCTTGACCGTCCAGAGCTGCTTGTCGCGAGTTTTCCGTTGGCTGGCATTGGCCCAACTTAAATGTAACGAGGAGAAGACAGAGATCCTCCTCTACGGGTCTTTCCCGGATAATTTCAGGGAGCAAATCTGGCCCTCTGATCTATCCTGTCCGTACTCAATAGGAGGCCCTGTAAAGAACTTGGGTGTCTGGTTCGGGCAGGACTTAAAGTTCGGGGAGCATATTAAGAAATTAACTGGTACTTGCTATGCCACTCTAAAGACCCTCAGAAGGTTTTTCCCCCTCATTCCTGGTGAGTCTAGAGAGACTGTGCTAAGAGCGCTGATCTTGTCCCGCTTGGATTACGCAAATGCACTCTTTAGCGGCCTACCAGACTATATGGTCCATCGACTCCAGGTGATTCAAGACTCAGCAGTCAGACTGATGTTTCAATTACCTAGGAGATCCAGTGTTCGTGGACATCTGCGCAGTCTCCATTGGTTACCTGTTGCCAACCGAATTCTGTTTAAAATTCTGGTCCTGGCCTATCGTGCTATCCACCAGTTGGGTCCAGTATATCTGCGGAATACATTTTCTTTTTATGCTCCTAAACGGGCTCTCCGCTCCGCCAACCTGTGTCAGATGGTTCAGCCCAAATTCAAGCTTTCAAGAACAGGAGGCAAATCCATTTCTGTCAAGGCAGCCAGAGCATGGAACACATAATCTAAACTTTCGACTCAATCGCCTTACACAGCAGATGAGGCCAGTCAAATATACAAACTCATTAAGGAAGCAAAGACTTTTGATACACAAGGAGGATCAGTGGCACAACAATTAAAACAACTTGAATATTTAACCAGACGGGAGTTGAATCAACGATTGCATGCAACAACCCTAATCCAATACCATCGGGTAAGAAGGATCCCTAGAGGTCTCAGATTAGCCATTCGACCCATGTTGTACAGACTTAACAACAATCCAAAATTCATGGAAAAATGGTTCGAGATCTTAAACAAGTGCTCTTTGGACCTAATCTTGTTATTAGTTGAAGAACTTGCCAAAACTATACGGGATCTAGAGGAAGAAATCTTCAATATAAAACGTGAATTGTCTGAAAGATTGGAAGAAGACCAATGGGCAAAAATTTTGGAAGACACCAATATACGTCTAGACAGATATGGAAAAGAGTTACAAGAAACTAAGCTACGCAAGTTTAAGCGTGATACCATCGATTATAAGCTCAATGAAACATACACGTGGGCAGAAGTCTATGCAAAAAGGAGGTTCACTGGCAAGAAACAACAGCCAGCTTCTTCAGATGAGAGTGTGGTGTCTGACAGCGAGTTAAGCACTACAAGACAACCAATCACATCCCAACAACTGCAAAAAACAGGACAGATTTCTGATTCAACTGAGACTACACCTGGGACATCGTAGAATGCTTTTTTAGAGAAGGATCCACCATCCAACAGACCACCGGATCTACCATCGACACAACAAGGAGACAAAAGACGAGAAGATGACAAGGAAAAAGAAAGAGAGAAAAATCAAGAGAAAGAGAAAGAACAGTTAAAGAAGATGGGACTGCGGAGTCAGACCAAAAACTTGTAATAAACATTTCAAATTATCCACTGTCCAATTTTGAGGAAAAACATTTGAACAAGGGAATTTCTTTTGTTAGAACATATCAGTCAAATGAATTGGAAACAGAAATATCTTTCTTTAAATTTATGAGAGTTTTGAGATTGAAACATTTCTTTACAGTTTGGAATCCAATGGAAACATCGGATGAAACGGATAGACCATTTAAACCCAAAAGCAGTTTCATGGCACCGACATCTCACAAAAGTTTGGATACCTTTGAAATCTTGGTAAAAGCAGATCTAAGTAAAAGTCACTACAAAAGAAAACTAAACAATTTGACAAGGGCAGAGCAAAGCGCCCTTCAGTGACTGGCAAGAAATGACAGCATAATGATACAAAAAGCAGACAAGGGAGGAGGACTTGTGATAATGGACTCAGCCTTTTACAGACAAAAAGGTGATGAACATGTGCAGAACACAAACACGTATGCTCAGCTAGAACAAGATCCAACGACTAGCATTTCCCAAAATCTGGAAGAGATACTTAATAATGCTTAAGAATTAAATTGGATTGACAACACCACTAAGCGGTATCTCAAGCAAATCTACCCAAGGAGACCAAGAATCTATTTTTTGCCCAAGGTGCATAAAAATATCAATAACCCTCCCTTCAGGCCAATAGTATCAGGTTGTTCATCTATTTTTGAAAATCTAGACATCTTCATCGACGCACACATGCAGTCGTTCATTCAAAATTGGCCAACCTACTTACAAGACACATCAGACTTCCTTAGAAGTCTTGCAAACATCAATACAACAGGATGTATGGAATGGACACTTTGCACCATAGACGTCACTGCCTTGTATACGTCTATTCCGCATAAGCAAGGGATAGAGGCCATGGAGTGGGCTCTCCTCAAAACAGACAAACCGCATGAGCTAAAGATACTGCTATTGCAATTATTGGAATTTTGTCTCCTCAACAGCTATTTCCTTTGGCAAGACAAGTACTACAATCAATTAACAGGCACAGCAATGGGCTTTCCAGGGGCATGTATATATGCCAACATCTACATGGCAAAGTTTGAGCTGGATTACATCTTAGAAGACCCAACTTGGCAACAAGGCCTAATCTATTACAAACGCTTTATAGATGATATTTTCATCATATGGAAGCGTCCAAAATCTGAACTACTAAACAACATCAACAGTCTGAATCTAGTGGATCCTAGGATCCAGTTCACCTATAATGCAAGCAATACATCGCTACCATTCTTGGATGTTCTTGTAGAAATCAAGAATGATTCTATTCAGACAAAACTATACAAAAAGGAAACAGACAAAAACACGGCTTTATTGTATAGTAGTTTTCACCCAGCGAACTTGATAAACAATTTGCCTGTATCACAGTTCATGAGGATTAAACGAATATCTTCAAATGCAGAACAATGTGACAAGAGTTTAAATGATCAAAAGCAGAGATATCTTGATAGAGGTTACCCAAAAAAAGTACTTGAGGCACACCTAGAAAAAATCAAAGTAATACCGAGAGTAGAACTCTTAAAAAAGAAATCAAAAACTCCAAACACAAGAATGGTCTTCGTGTCTAAATATTCGACTGCATCTAGGGACATAAAGAGAACAATCTTAAAGAGATGGGAGATTCTACTGGCCGAAAAAGATTTTGAAACATTATTTGATGAGCGACCACTATTCGCATATAAAAGAGCCCGAAATCTGAAAGAACTTCTCAGTAAACCTACAAGAGATTCATTGCCACAAGAATTGGCCCACAAAGGAACAATGAGGTGCTTTAATTGTAAAAACTGCAATAATGTAATTCCAGGGAACATTTTATTGCATCCACGCACTGGAGAAAGAATAATGCTCAGACATTCCACAAATTGTGACTCAGAACATGTGGTTTACTCGATTAAATGCCCGTGTGGGCTATTATATATCGGAAAAACTGATAGAAAGATAAAACTAAGACTTTCTGAACACAAGAGTCGCATACGTAACAAAAACTTGACGTCGCCGTTGGCTCAGCATTGGATTGAGAAAAACCACAACATAGCTCAGCTTCGTTTTCAAATCATTGAACTAGTACCTCAGAGACTAGGTATGGACAATGCTAAGATACTTCTGCAAAGAGAAGCTTTCTGGATCCGGAAATTACAGACATTGGTTCCTCATGGATTAAATGATAAGATGGAAATGGTATCCTTTCTTTAAAGTCCAATCATAATAATAGGGATCTTGATGTACAGTAAAACACACACTGAACAACACGTGATTACACAAAGACACTATAATTCAAATGAATGTACTCTAAGGCAATGAGATGCATAGAATGTTATACAGGCAATTGTAATTATATCACTTATCTGGTAAGATATATCTATAGACTGGAAATAGGCAGGGTTAATATGGAATTGTGACTGAAATCAAACAAATTGGTTTGTCTAGATAATAGATCGTGCTTGTAGCTACAATAATAGTTAATGATAATACTGTTATATTCAGTGTAAAGTTTGTCACCATTTACCTGAAAGTATGCACACATAGATTGAAAATAGACAGGATAGTTGTTGAATTGCTTCTGGCATCATGGAAGAGACATATAAATGAGTTTGTTGAGATAACAGATTACTTTTGTAGCCACATAAATAGGTTATATGTCAACAGAATTTAGACCCATTCTCTTGAATTGAACACATAATACAAATTCCCAAATCTATACGCGTTATAAATAATTCTAAAAAATTTCCAATGCTATCTATGCATATCGCTAAGGAAAGTTCGCTTTTTTGACTCCTTTTTTTCATACAATGATTTCACGTTTTTTAAGAAATGGCTATTGACAAATTAACAATAGTTTTGAAGGGCGCCTCACGGTTCTAATATTCGCTGTCTACGTCTTGTACGTTTTAGACACATAAAGTTGCTTACTTCAAATTAGAAAGCCGTTTGATTGCGTAGTTCGCCTCAAGTCTGTTGTCTTTGTTTATTATCTTGACAACATGATAGTTGAAATAGAAGAAGGACTCCCGACTTCACTATAGTTTCCGGCCGGTGAGCAGGGTGACGGTTATTTTCTTTGGAGGAGAACACTAAAAGTCGGACGGTAAGCTGAACCAAAGAATCCCTAGATATATTTAGTGACGTATCGTGTCGAAATAGGAAGCGAACAGCCTTCATTTCTTTGTTCCAATAGTATCGTGAACGGAAACAGCAGCGAGACCGAATTCTAAATCTCAAGGCTCGCAGGTAAAAGACATCGTTTGTCTTTCTCTTAGACTTCATCAACATCTAATGTATAGAATGACACATTGATGGAAGTTATTTGTTCTTTTTAGGTCTCCTTCACGTATTATTATTATTATTATTTTTTAATTTTATAGAGCGCGTAGTCACCCGTAAGTATCCCAGCGCTAAAATCAGTACAACTAGGAGTCAGCAAGGGAAGGGGAGAGACAGTTTAAGGGAAGAGGTGGGTTTTCAATTGCTTCCTGAACCGTAGGTAGTTGGATTCGGTTCTCAGGTAGTGCGGTAAGGCGTTCCAGAGACATGCGGTGTGAACCGAGAAACGTCTTCCTCCTGTTCGGGCCTTCTTAATTCTGGGGGTGACAATGAGGTGTTCCTGGTCGGAGCGGAGGGATCTAGGGGCTTTGTATGGTTTGATAAATTTTTTTAGGCTTGGGGGACCATTGTTTTGGAGCAGTCTGTGTGCTAGGCAGAGGGCCTTGAACATCATTCGTTCTCTAACCGGAAGCCAATGGAGACACTTCAGTGCTGGTTTGGCTGAGGCTCTGGCCGGGGTGTTAGTAAGGATCCGGGCAGCTGCATTTTGGACCCTTTGTAGTTTATTCAGGGTTGCCTCTGGGGCCCCTAAGTTGATGGAATTACTAAAGTCGAGCCTAGAAAGAATCAGTCCTTGGATCAGCAGTTTTTGAGAGTTGTGTAGCAGTAGGGGCAGGATCTTTCGAATTGACCTGAGCAGTCCAAAACACGTACCGGCTACCTTTTTTGCCTGTGTTGCAAAAGATAATTCCTTATCTAGCCAGACACCCAGACTTTTTACCTCTGGTTTCGGATCTGGGATCGGGCCTAAACAGGGTGGCCAGATGTTATGAAGTGAAGTGGGTCCCTTCTGGCCAAGGAGGAGAATGTCAGTCTTTGAGCCGTGGAGTTTCAGAGACGATCTATTCATCCATCCTTGTATCTGCGTCAGACAGTTGTAAAGGTCCGCAGGTTGTTGTTTCGGATGAGAAAGGGACACCACTAACTGAGTGTCGTCGGCATAGCTGACGATGCTCACTCCGAACGGGATAACAACCTCCTCCAATGGGGACATGTAGATGTTAAATAATGTGGGGCTCAGGGAGGAGCACTGAGGCACGCCACATTAGAGGGGAGTGTCGGAGGAGCAGGTGTTGTTCTCCCAGATTTGAAAGGAGCGTTGACTCAAAAAGGACGATATCCAGGACAAAGCAGTTCCTTCCACACCGACTCTCATGAGTCGTTGGATGAGGAGCTGATGGTTGACGGTGTCGAAGGCCGCACTGAGGTCGAGGAGGATCACTGCCACTGATACTCCTTCGTCTAAGAGTGCTCTGGCCTCCTCCACCGCCATGAGAAGGGCAATGTCGGTGCCCTGCCCGGGGCGGAAACCCGTCTGCGATTTTTTTAGACGGTTGTTGTTCTCCAAAAATTGTGACAGCTTTCTGTTCACCATTTTTTCCGCGATCTTGCTGGTTCCCGGGAGGAGGGAGATTGGTCTATAGTTTGCCACTTCGACAGGGTCAAGGGAGGGTTTTTTTTAGAAGTGCCTTGACGACTGCCACCTTCCAGCTAGGGGGGACGACTCCTTGTTGAAGGGAGGCGTTGATGAGGTGAGTGAGAGAAGGGGCGATCGAGGGTGCTACCTTTTTGAGAATACGTAAAGGGGCAGGGTCCCTGGGAGATCCGCTTTTAATAACTTGCAGCGTATCTTCGACTTCTTCTACTGTCACTTGTCCCCAGGAAGTGATGCATGGGAGGGTAGGAGAGTTGCTGGCTTCTCTCTCCTCGCTCGAACTAGTAGGTGGAATAGAGTCGAGGATTTTTGGGATTTTCTCCTTGAAGAAATTAGCCAGCTTGCGGCACTTTTCCTCATCAGCTTTGGGGTCTGGTGGGTCTCTCGGTCCCGAGTCAGGGACTTTGAGGAGTTCTTTTAAAATGGTAAAAGATTCTTTACTGGAGCTACGGAGTGTTCTATTCTCTCTTGGAAGAATAGACTTTTGGTTTTGCGGAGGGCGGTTTTGTAAATTTGTGAGGCGGTGTGATAGGCTTCCTTATTTTTGTTAGATTTGTCCTTCCTCCAAAAGTGTTCTGATCTCTTGCATTCCTGTCTCAGAGCTTTGAGCGCCGGAGTGTACCAGGGAGCGGGAGCCACTCTTTTTATGTGTTTAAGAGTGGTGGTTTTCGGGAGGAGTTGGACTAGTGAAGATGTGAGCCAGGAATTGAATTGTTCGTCGGCCGTGACCGGATCCATGGAGAGGGCAGGTGTCGAATCTGAGAGTAAGCTGGCCCACTCTGCCGGTTCAAGCTTGTGCCAACGTCGGTCCGTCACTCAGATTTTGGGGGGTTGGGGGAGTGCTGTGACAAGGTCCCAGGAGAAGGGAACAAGAAAGTGGTCTGACCATGGAAGGGGGATGGGGGGATCTGAGGTGATATCCCCAATATTGGTCAGGACGGGGTCCAGAAGGTGTCCTTTGTCGTGGGTGGGTTCGTTGTTGACAATTCGGATGTTAAATGACCTAAGGTCCTGCAGGAGATCCAAAGCTAAGGGATCGGTGGGGTCGTTAAGGTGAAGGTTGAGATCGCCCACGAGGAGGAAGTTCGAGGCAGAGGAGGCTGATTGTGATACCATGTCAATGAGGGCGTTGAGGAAATTCCCTAGTGTCCCCGGAGGGCGATAAATCAACAGTCCTGAGATGGAGTGTGTCGGGGAGATTTGAAGGGCGAAATGGCAGCTTTCGCAGTCTGCAATGTTGTCGTTGCTAGTCCTACAGGCAAGATGTTTTCTGTGGATAATTGCCAGCCCCCCTCCTCTCCCTTTAGGTCTATGTAAAGTTTGAATGAGGTAGCCTGGGGGAAGGGCAATGACAATATCCGAGTCCGTGCTAGCAGAGAGCCAAGTTTCTGTGAGAAACAGCGCGTCCAGGCCATGATCCTGTATCAACAAGTTGATTTTGTGTGCATGCTTAGGGAGGGAGCGGCAGTTAAGGAGGCCAATCTGTAGCCCCGGCTTTCCCAAGCCTTGTTCGGCTGGGTTACATCGTACACAGTTGGCGAAGGGTTTACCTTCAGCGTGGACGTAGTGACAGTCCTGCTTTTTTTCCTTGCGAAGGGCTCGAAGCATGTCACTTGTATACACCACACGTTTCTGCAGTGGATCCGGCAGAGTTCCTGGGCCTGGGGCCGGCTGGGCCCGGACGGGCCCAGACGGGCTTGCCTGCGCGTCCGGGTGTTACACATAGTTTTATCCAGAGAAAAGGACGTAGGGAGGTGTGGCCTGGAGAAGTGGGCGTGGCCTGTGAGCAGGCTCGCTCGCTGATGGCGGTGCTTGCAATTTCCTACCCCGTGGCAGCGTTCAGATCGGCTGCACGGGTAATTAGTAACAGGATGAGTGCCCCAACCAGCCTGGCAGGTGAGGGAAAGAAGCGTACATTTTTAAAATCAATTCACACACAATATTTTTAAAAATGACACAATTTCAAACAGAGCTCCCGGCTGTGCCTCAGGAGTACAGATTCTGGGAAGGGCTGGGCGTCGGCGCTTTATATAATCAAAGGGGGCATGGCCTGGAGAAGTGGGCGTGGCTTGTGGGCAGGCTCGCTTTATATAAGCAAAGGGGGCGTGGCCTGGAGAAGTGGGCGTGGCCTGTGAGCAGGCTCGCTCGCTGATGGCGGTGCTTGCAATTTCCTACCCCGTGGCAGCGTTCAGATCGGCTGCACGGGTAATTAGTAACAGGATGAGTGCCCCAACAAGCCTGGCAGGTGAGGGAAAGAAGCATAAATTTTTAAAATCAATTCACACACAATATTTTTAAAAATGACACAATTTCAAACAGAGCTCCCGGCTGTGCCTCAGGAGTACAGATTCTGGGAAGGGCTGGGCGTCGGCGCTTTATATAATCAAAGGGGGCATAGCCTGGAGAAGTGGGCGTGGCCTGTGGGCAGGCTCGCTTTATATAAGCAAAGGGGGCGTGGCCTGGAGAAGTGGGCGTGGCCTGTGAGCAGGCTCGCTCGCTGATGGCGGTGCTTGCAATTTCCTACCCGTGGCAGCGTTCAGATCGGCTGCACGGGTAATTAGTAACAGGATGAGTGCCCCAACCAGCCTGGCAGGTGAGGGAAAGAAGCGTAAATTTTTAAAATCAATTCACACACAATATTTTTAAAAATGACACAATTTCAAACAGAGCTCCCGGCTGTGCCTCAGGAGTACAGATTCTGGGAAGGGCTGGGCGTCGGCGCTTTATATAATCAAAGTGGGCGTGGCCTGGAGACGTGTGCGTGGCCTGTGGGCAGGCTCGCTTTATATAATCAAAGGGGGCGTGGCCTGGATAAGTGGGCGTGGCCTGTGAGCAGGCTCGCTCGCTGATGGCGGTGCTTGCAATTTCCTACCCCGTGGCAGCGTTCAGATCGGCTGCACGGGTAATTAGTAACAGGATGAGTGCCCCAACCAGCCTGGCAGGTGACGGAAAGAAGTGTAAATTTTTAAAATCAATTCACACACACTATTTTTTAAAAATGACACAATTTCAAACAGAGCTCCCGGCTGTGCCTCATGAGTACAGATTCTGGGAAGGGCTGGGCGTCGGCGCTTTATACAATCAAAGGGGGCGTGGTCTGGAGAAGTGGGCGTGGCCTGTGGGCAGGCTCGCTTTATATAATCAAAGGGGGCATGGCCTGGAGAAGTGGGCGTGGCCTGTGAGCAGGCTCGCTCGCTGATGGCGGTGCTTGCAATTTCCTACCCCGTGGCAGCGTTCAGATCGGCTGCACGGGTGATTAGTAACAGGATGAGTGCCCCAACCAGCCTGGCAGGTGAGAGAAAGAAGCGTAAATTTTTAAAATCAATTCACACACAATATTTTTAAAAATGACACAATTTCAAACAGAGCTCCCGGCTGTGCCTCATGAGTACAGATTCTGGGAAGGGCTGGGCGTCGGCGCTTTATACAATCAAAGGGGGCGTGGTCTGGAGAAGTGGGCGTGGCCTGTGGGCAGGCTCGCTTTATATAATCAAAGGGGGCATGGCCTGGAGAAGTGGGCGTGGCCTGTGAGCAGGCTCGCTCGCTGATGGCGGTGCTTGCAATTTCCTACCCCGTGGCAGCGTTCAGATCGGCTGCACGGGTGATTAGTAACAGGATGAGTGCCCCAACCAGCCTGGCAGGTGAGAGAAAGAAGCGTAAATTTTTAAAATCAATTCACACACAATATTTTTAAAAATGACACAATTTCAAACAGAGCTCCCGGCTGTGCCTCAGGAGTACAGATTCTCCGAGACTCTAACAATATGCAGGTGAGCCCCTATTTTCTAGTCCTAAACACGCATATGAGCCATCTCTGTTTTTTTCTGGCTACATGTTTCCCTAAAAATTCATTTTTGTCCTCCATTATAGATGCAATATTGATTGAACAACAGGTAATTCATTTCTTCATTTCCCATTAATAGTAATTTAGGATAGGTGTTTATGAGACAAACTTCACATGACCGTTGAAACTTTGGTTTTTCCAGAAAACTGTCCAAAAAGTAAAACAAGCAATACACAGGCTCCGTGTTATTCCACGTAATTTTGGTAAGCATCAGTTGAAACAACTTTCGAGGATTAAATTTCAAATATTCCAAGAAGCAAATAAGTAATATTCTCCTTGTTTGTATCTTTTTTTTCAGACCCCCGACAAAGGGGCAAATTGGGTTTTTTCTTTCTTTTTTTTGTAATCCTGTGTTTTGAAAATTGTTTCGTTTGTATATGTAATGTTATCTTTATGAAACTTTCTACTGATCTCACAAGTGAAAATTGATGATGAGCAATATGTAAATGTAATATGTTTGCGATACTGAGACACTGATGAAAATAAACACAACGGTATAAAGGAGAAATAAACTTTGATTTAGAACAAAAAGTACATTTAAATGCACACTGTGGCGGCCATACCTTAGATGGTATCTTTACATAATTTCAGAACCTAAATAACATTGATACGCTCATGATCCCGTGGTCAGATCACAAAATGGTCTCCTTTTCATTAGAAAACACACAAGATACAGGAAGACCTATCGAAGCCATAAAAAAAAAACATATCCGGACTGGTCCAAGGTTCAGCCCCAAGCTTTTATTGACACCCTCTGCTCATCCTATCCAACTCTCGATGCCGACAGCGACAAAGCCTGTAAACAATTCAACGAGTGGTTGGAGGGTGCAGTCGACTTACAGTCCCACAAAAGAAAGTCACATTTAAAAGAAAGACCCCCTCACAACCATGGTTCTCAGAAGTTCTGAAGGAACAAAAACAGTCGTGTAGAAGAGCAGAAAAAAAGTGGAGATCCAATTACGACGCCCGGCAAAAAAAAGATTATAAAGCAGCTCTAACCAGCTATATAAAATTAATAAAAACAGAGAAAAGCAAATACTTCATCCAAAAAATTAACGAGTCAAAAAACTCCAGTAAAACCCTCTTCTCTACTGTTAAAAAACTTTCAAAAATTGAAAACAGTACTTTAGAAGAAATGTCATCAGATTTCTGTAACACACTCGGTGAATTCTTTGTAAACAAAGTATCTTCAGTTTATGAATCTTTCAAAAGCCATAACATAGACATGACAGATCAGGCTGATCAGGCTACCTCACAACTTAAAAAATCAGGGGAACAATCAGCTCAACCTACATTGTTCCAATTTAGTAATCCAACAGTAGATCAAATCCAGAAGGAACTACTCTCCTCTAACTCAGGTACCCCATTGGACCCTTGTCCACCCAAAATAATGCAAATCTGCGCAGAACAATTGAGCCCGGTATTAGAAAAATTATTCGCTCAAATACTTGGAACTAATACCTTTCCAGACGACTGGAAAAAGATATCAATCAGACCACTTTTAAAAAAATCTAATCTGGACTGTGAAGAACCAAGTAATTATAGACCTATAGCTAGGATACCTTTTTCTGCAAAGATTTTAGAGAAACTTTTAAACAAACAGCTATCCCGTTATCTGATGGATGGAAACTGGTTAGACCACTCTCTGTTTGGTTTCCGTGAAGGACATGGAACAGAAACTGCCTTAATCACAGCTGTGGAAGAGCTTAGGAAACTGCTAGATAACGGAACGAAGGCCGCCTTGATATTACTCGACCTATCGGCGGCCTTCCACACGGTTAGTCACAAGATTCTCCTAACTTGTTTGAAAAATGCAGAAATACATGATTCAGCATGCACTCTCATCTCATCCTACCTAGTAAACAGAACTTTTTCAGTAGAAGTAGGAGGAGCGAAATCTAAATCCTTTAATTCACTATGCGGGGTCCCACAGGGGTCCTCGCTGAGTCCCACCCTTTTTAACTTGTACGTGGCCCCCCTTGCAGAAATCATAAGAAGCTGTGGTTTCACTCCAATATCCCATGCTGACGACACCCAAATTGTGGTGTCCATCAGCAAGGATGTGGAGGACACAGCAGAAAAATTTCAATTATGTATGATACAGGTGAGCCAATGGATGGAAAGAAATTGTCTGAAGCTTAATGGAGACAAAAGTGAGGTGATGATATTAGGGGATGACACAAACATCTGGTCGCCCGCTTGATGGCCTAATGACTTGGGTAGTTGCCCAGGTTCATCAGAAAAAGTGAAGAATCTGGGCGTCACCCTAGACACCAATCTATCTTTTGAAGCCCAAGCCAGCAAGCTGTCATCAACACTCTGGTATATTTTAAAAATGATAAAAAAGATATTGCCTTATCTACCACAGGATTCGCGTAAGACAGTAGTGACAGCCTTAGCTCTGTCAAGACTGGATTACGGAAATGGTCTATATGCCGGAGCTAAGAAAAAAATCATAGCTAAATTACAACGCCTGCAAAATGCAGCAGCCAGATTGGTTTTAGGCATACCTAAGTTTGAACCAATCAGTCACACGCTAAAAACCCTACAATGGCTGCCAATTGAAAAAAGGGTGAAATTTAAATCATCCTGCCTGACCTACAAGGCACTTCAGGGAACAGGATCACAATTTTTAAGATCTCATTTAAAAATATATGAGCCAACGAGACATCTCAGATCCGGCCAATTAAAGCTAATTAGTGTCCCCAGATTCAGGCGAGCTAACTGGGGTGGAAGAAGCTTCCTTGGACATGCTGCATGAACTTGGAATCAGCTGCCTCTTGCCATAAAAACTTGCCCATCTCTGAAATTCTTCAGAAAGGAAGTAAAAACTTGGCTATTCTCTGCATAACTCTAGAAACCGTTCCTAGGAGATGAGGATCTGTCATAGCGCCAAGACGCCCACGGGCATTCGCGCGCTCTACAAGTTGACAAATCAAATCAAATCATAGAATGTAACAATTGTAACAGCCTATTCTGGCCTATGAGAACAGGTAGCCTTTCAATAGAGAAAAACGAAAATGGCTGTAATTTACTATTAGGACATGCCACACACATCAGGGCCTGTCCGACCTTATACTTACAATGCACCCTGCCCTTGGGCCTACTATTGGGGTGACTGATATGAAGAAAAGGGAAGGTTTAGGGACTGGCAAGTGGGTGCACTTGTCCAGTCAGCATGACAGAGCGAGGCTGCACGCAGGTTCTGCAATGGAATTTTACCGGGCCGCTTCTGTGGTTGGCAAAACCAGTGCTTCAAGCCCACTAGCAGCATTTTGATTTACAAGCCCTAGCACTTCTGGTGCACTGTACTGGGGTCTGACAGTAAACCAAATAAGCCATTCAGGGAATCCAAACGATATACACATTTTAGACAGGGAGCACTTGCACTGTGGCACTGATTGGCAGTGGCACAGAGCTCTGAACAGCTAACACCAGCAAAACACATGAGGCACAGTAACAAAAAGTGGAAGGGAGACCCATGCCAAGGTGCCAGATCTAAGAGTAACCAACACTAAAATCATGCTCTACAAAACACCTATCTGCAGTCCTTGATGAGGAGAAATACCAGTACTTCCTTAAATGACTGTCGTTTTTATTAATATAGACCAGTTTTATCGATTTGAAATTGAGCAGCCACAAAAACAAAAATAAAGGAATTGCTTTCCGATCTGGCTCCCACTATTGCAGCCGCCCCAATCTCCACCGGTTTTAAAGGATCCGTAGCCCCTTCGAGTACCACCTCCTGTCTAGAAGACAAACCATATCAGCCCCACCATTTGCCCGACATCTAATAAAGTTTCAGAGGACAACCTCTGGCAACATAGAGTGGTTCTTCCTGTTTAGTGCATCAGTCCAATCCATATGTCGACAGAGAAGCTAGGTGTCTGAGTAAGTTCCAGTTCCTTGCATTATCCCTTTCAGCTATTAGTGTTGCTAGGCCAACTAGCCTTCAGTAACCCCTCATGCCCCAAAATTCATCAAGAAGCCCCAGGACATCAACTTTGCAGTGTCAGCATAAGAGGTCTATCCAGGATTCCAGTGCCGGGTGATGAATGGACATAGTCACACCATATGAGATAAGTCTGCCCTGGGAGAGGAGCATCTCGAGCATCCAATGTCGGGCAGGAGACCAGCGTGCCAGAGCTTTTGAGTGTCATATACACAAGGTGCAGATATTGCTGATGAATTAGTCTAAGATGCGCAGAGATGACAATCTGCCGAGGGTCCGTGTATGCTACTCGCCATGCCACATCATCTAAATTGCCAACCTATCCCTCCACCGGAGCTGGCCCAGCCTCTCAGGGGCATTGCAAACCAGGGAGCGGTAAAGCTGGTGGATCCCCCCCCTCTGCCCAGGGTGCCCATCAATAATCCAGCCTCCAAAGGACTATATTCAGGAAAGCCCATCAGATGTGTCCCAATCAATCAATCAATCAGTATTTTGTGTCATGTGGTTATGACGGGGATGTAATGAGTGAGACAGGAGAGAGGGAAATAATACAAAAGAGGTTATCCAAGCTCACAGAGATGCTGCGGTCACTGGGTATATAGTTCCTCATAGTAACCTGCAAATACATTCACAATTTCCTCTGGGGTGGTAACCCGAGAAACCAGTTGAGTTGTTGATTGAGGGAATTAACCTAGATACAACTCTATAGAGGAGAGTACCACTCTTATCTCCTTGCTTGTAAATGCACTGGATGGATGCACACCGGCATTGTCAGGCCTCTTGAAAGGCTCACATTTGCATGGAGACCTGATCTATTTATAGCTGATGGCTTAAGGTTTTATTGGCGTTGGCCGCCATTGCTGTTTCCAGAGAAAGTATGTGAGACTCAAGTTCTATCAACTGTCAGTTGAGGTGGCTATATGAGTGTTTGAGCAATGTTTTATCCACCCCATAATGTATGGCTTTCCCTGACGTCCATAGAGTACTCGCCTTCTAGACCATACCGTTGTTAACATCGAAGTTGGGATGCAGATTTTCTGACAGGTGGTCGAGAAATCTATCATTTCCGTAGAACCAGATGTTAAGATACGTCCACACTGCATGGGCACCTCAAGCCGGAGCAATAGGGGAGAGTTCTCTGAGATTCCTCATGGCAATATTCCAATAGCTGAGGTAAAAGTTATGTCTGAGGCAGGGAGGAATATGTAGTCAATTCATGACAGGGCTTTCATAGAGGCAGAAGAGTGGGTGTACGTCAGTTCCGGAGGATACCAGATTCAACAAATGTTGCACAGACACAGGAAGTCCATCCAAGAGACTAGTGGCCTGCACAGCTCATGGCAGCCAAGTGAGGGAGTACGGAAATGTCTATATCAGGGTCTGAGGAAGCATTAAAGACCCTCCCAACAAACAATGTCCCATATGCAGCGCAGACATTACCTCAGTGAGGTCTTGAAATGTCTCTCTATGTAGCTGTGGTGGAATGTATACACTTAGAATATTATAAGGCCTCCCCCCAAGGGTCCCAACCATCCCATTGTTTCTGCCGTGGGCATCATGAATAATCTGGGTGACCATCAGGGGGAAGTGTTAGTGAAGTAATATCGCCACCCCTCTAGATCCCCAACCCAAACTGAAGTGATAACCAAACCTACTCAAAGTAGGACACTGAGTGCCAGGAGGTGCACCAGAGAAGGACTGAGGTGACCATCTCCACTGAAAACATCTACGTTTATATTTGGGTCAGTGACACGGCTGGGAACGGGCATTAGCCCGGACAAACAAGCCCCGACCCAGCTCTGCATCCTGATCAGGAGGAGCACAATATCAAAAAGATTTCTGTTCTGTGGTCCATGCCCATGGCTCTTCAGGGCTGTCAAAGAAATGGCAGCAGGACCCCTGGAGGACTTTCAGCTGTGCCAGGAAGAGCAGCATGCATTGGAGAGATATTGCAGTCATTTTACCTTGACTACATTCCTGTTGAAGAATGGCATCTAATTCTCGAAAGTTCAGAGTTGTGGCAAATACAGGATGCATGGTGCTCCAGAAGGAGGACTCTGTGATAAGACTCAGTGTGCCTGCTGAACGACAAACCAGGGCAACAACTTCCCCTCAGGGATCCAGGATCTAATACAAGTCTCAATGAAAATCTCTGGCTGAGGGCTTTCAACTCCGTCAGGGAAGCCCACGAACCGCAGATTACTACATCAAGAGTGGTTCTCTGCATCTTCTGCTCTGGACTCAAGGGTGCGAACAGTGGACAGGAGTGAGTTTACTTTAGCCTTAAGGTCTGATGAGTAATCCTTGAGAGTGGACACCCACCCTCCACCTCATTGACCCTCCCAGCAACGTTGTGAAGCTCTTGAAGGAGGAGCAGAGCATCATATTGTCCTCAAGGGCCTCCTCTCCGACTCAGGAATCTCTTGGGAGATTTGCATGTCTTGTTGAATTTGGGACATGTTTGTGGTTGCAGGGGGTTTGGTACCTTGGCCATCTGCCATTTGCTGTTTTGTCTTTCCCTATTGTTGCCACTTGTGGAACGGTGTGGGATCACCCTTTGTCGCCGAAATGCAAAGAGAGAGCCAGTGATAGTAAGTGGGCCAATGGGCAGCCGGGGAACCCCCAATAGTTGTGTCCCACCCCAAGGAGGCAGCTGAGGCACCAATGAATCTCGAGTCCAGAAGATGCTAGATACTCGGAAGCTGCAACCCTCAGGTCTCTCCGAAGCAAGCCATTAGATCAGGGCAGAGACTGTTCCCAGGAGAAGTGTTGGGCCTTTTGGAGATCCTGCCACCTCTCAACCTAGGGAGGCAATTAGGGAGGGGGAAGCAGAGGTCCAGGCTGCTATAGCAGAGCAAAAAGTCAGGCTGTAGGCCTTGCCTCACTCGACAGGCACTGAAGGAGGTTGGTGCAGCCCCAGAAGCAGAATTGGGCAGCAGATCATGGCCTCGGACACACCATTCCCCACATTCTGTGCCCCCTGTAGCCCCTCTGGCCAGCGCCAGACCAGGGGCGGCCCCATTGACAGCTCTGGCTGGGAATCGCTGCAAGCCAATGTCGGGGAATAGGTGCCACACTATCAGTGCAGGCAGAGCACAGATCAGTCTCCAGGTTGAAACTCAATCACTGGGGATATGAAGCCTGCAACCACGGGACAGGTCTCCACAGAGTCCAAGACAGAGTCCCTGTGTCCGTAAGAGGGCCCAGGAAGGTAGATGTAGCCGGACACAGGTTTCTAAATGCCAGTTTGTTTTAAAAGATGTTTTTCACAATCAATATGCCAACCCTTATATATTTTTTATTTTTTTCCATAATAAACACAACAGACTTTGGAATCTGACATATTTTTCATAGTCAACCAATCAGTCCTGGAGCAGTTAGAAATGGCTTATCCCCGTAATGAACTGAGGCCTCCTGTACTGAGCATAAGCTTTACCAAAAGACAACCATCAATCCATCATAAAACTACATAGTTCATAAAACTACAGTTGCCAAAGTAAAATGCTGACTCTCTTAAGATGTGAATCTTCTATACACCAACACTGCTTTCCTACTGCAGTGATCTGTGAGATTCCATGGAACAAAATTCCTATCTGTAATCTTTAATATAGTGTAATAAGAAGGTACCCTTGAATAGATATTGTCCTAATCATAACTTTTCACTATAAAGAACAAGCCTTTAACCGTTACGACCCGCGTGTCACCATAAGCACCTCAGACCTCTTGTGTTGGTTCTGAATCCTTCCCTCCCAGCTATGGTCAGGCATACTGTAATAAAATTACAAATATGTACAATTCAAAGTAGTGAAAATAATCCAGTACCCAGTTCTCATAGCACCTAACGAGGATTACCTTAGTGCAATTTGTTGTGGTTTGCTCACGTAAGTCTCCGGCATAGAAACCCATGGCGACTATGGTAACCTGCGATATTCTATTTAACAAACTACCTGCCTGCAGGCTTTGGCACAGTGTGATAACAATCCCCTCTTAAAAGAACAAACCAGACCCGTCAGTCCTTAAACGTGATGAATTTTTAGTCTGTGCCTGCAGAGACCACCAAGGCATCATCACTCATTCAAAGCCTCTCCAGGTCAGGCAAAGATGATCAGTGCATGCACAGCTCCACAGTATGATCAGTCCCAGGAAAGCTGCTCGAGGTCAAGCGTATATTATCAATGCCTGACAGCCACACAGCATGCTCAGTCCCAGTAAAGCCATCATGGACACAGGGTTTATTCTTGGTATGTCGCCTGCTGGACATCTCACCTGTGCCAACAAGGAGGGCAGCAGTCAGAAGAGACCCCAAAGCATTCCTCATGTCTTCAGAGTGGTGGAGTCTAAGACATGCAAGAATAGCCGTGTGTGGCGGTGCTGAGGTGTACTGCTTTTGTGTGTTTTCAGTGACACACGTTGCCACCAATCAGACAGTGCTGGCCACACAGACTAGTACTGAGGTTGTGATGAGTGACTACTGGCCAAGGTGTGGTGCCTTCAACTCTCAACGGCACCCACATTTTTAAGAACTACGTAAATTCAAGTGTTATCTTTTTAATTTATCAATTTTGCTCATGAGAAGCACTCTAATACCTGCTTGGATGAAGTGTGCGCTACAGCAGAATCTGCGTAAGTAAATAAATATTTCACTGGATTATAAAAGAGGCTGGAGTCATCATCACATGCACAAACAAGTGCAGGACAATCAGAGATTCACGTGGCTAATCCAAGGTTCAGGAGGTAATGATGTGTATTTGAAGAGAACGCTTTACTGACGAGTCTCGCAGGTACCAGCTCAGCCACTTATCCCTTCTGTTTAAAAAGGCTTCCTTGAGGCAATGAGCTGACAAGCTTGTCGAGATGCACCTGTGCGCCAGGGAGAGGTACTGAGACCTTAGAGGATTGTGGCAGCTTTCTCAGTAACCCCAGATGAACTTCATGTTTTTATCTCTACCGAGAAGGATAATATCCAGATGCATATGTGTGTAGAGATTCACATCACTAACCTACACCAACTTTGATGAAACACTTCAACAAAAATTCAAGTAAGCATTTAAAGTGAACTGCATTTACCATAATACTAAGGGGTGGTCTGTGCTGGCAGGTGAATCAGTGTGTGCCCAACCCCCTTTCTGTTCAAAAGGCTCCCTTGAGCCAGCAAGCTGACAAGCTTGTGGAGCTGAGACTTGAAAGGATTGTGGCAGCTTTCTCAGCAACCCCAGATTTTGTTTTTTATTTTTTGCATCCCGATCAGGAGGAGCATAATATCAAAGAGATTTCTGTACGGTGGTCCATGCCAATGGCTCTTCAGGACTGTCAAAGAAATGGGAGGACTAGAGGACTTTCAGCTGTTCCAGGAAGAGTAGCATGAATTGGATAGAAATTGCAGTGATTTTACCTTGACTACATTCCAGTTGAAGAATGGTATCTCATTCTCGAAAGTTCAGAGTTGTGGCAATTACAGGATGCATGGTGCTCCAGGAGGGTGTCTCTGTGCTAAGACTCAGTGGGCCCGATTCACAGAATTAACTTACGACAAAATCCTAAACTTACAGCTTTTGGTATTCACAGAATTCACTTACTACTTTTGGTATTCTCAGAATGGATTTACGACTACTAACTTTACGTCCACACTCAGGCTGGAAATTCCGGCACGCAGGCGATGCTTCCAGCTTGGAGGCGGGGCTTGTGGCCTGGAGCCAGAGATTCTGGTCCGGAGGCGGAGTTTCTGGCCCGGAGGCGGAGCTTCAGGCACAGAGGTGGAGATTTCAGCCATGGCTAAATCTCCACCTCTGGGCCGGAAACTCTGCCTCCGGGCCGCAAGGTCCGCCTCCAAGCTGGAGGCTCCAGGTCCGGGCCAGAAGCTCCGGGCAGGAATTTCCGGCCCGAGTGCGGACGTAAAGTTAGTAGTCGTAAATCCATTCTGAGAATACCAAAAGTAGTAAGTGCATTCTGTGAATACCAAACGTAGTAAGTGCATTCTGTGAATACCAAAAGTAGTAAGTTTAGGATTTTGTCTTAAGTTAATTCTGTGAATCAGGCCCAGTGTGCCCGCTAAACGACAAACCAGGGCAACGACTTCCCCCTCAGGGTTCCAGGATCTGATGCAAGTCTCAACGAAAATCTCTGGCTGAGGGTTTTCAACTCCTTCAGGGAAGCCCACGAACCGCCGATTACTACACTAAGAGTGGTTCTACACATCTTCTGCCCTGGACTCAAGGGTACGAACAGTGGACAGGAGTGAGTGTACTTTTGCTTAAGGTCTTAAGATTCGTCCTACAAAGTGCACACCCAGCCCTCCACCTCAGTGACCCTCCCAGCACCATTGTGAAGCTCTTTATGGAGGAGCAGAGCATCCTATTGTACTCAAAGATCCCCTCTCCAGACTCAAGGACCTCTTGGGAGGTGTGCATGTCTTGTTGAATATGCGTCATGTTTGTGGTTGCAGGGGGTTTGGTGCCTTGGCCTTCATCCATTTGCTGTTTGGTCTTTCCCTATTGTCTCTACTTGTGGAACGGTGTGGGAGCCCCCTTTGTCGCCGGAATGCAAAGAGAGAGCCGGTGATAGTAATTGAGGCAAGGGCAGCCAGGGAACCCCCAATAGTTGTGTCCCAGTCCCAAGGAGGCAGCTTAGGCATCAATAGATCTCAAGTCCAGAGGAGGCTAAACACTCGGAAGCTGCAACTCTCTTGTCTCTATGAAGCCAGCCATAAGATCAGGGTAGAGACCGTTCCCAGCACACGTGTCGGGCCTTCTGAAGATCCTGCCACCTTTCAGCCTAGGGTAGCAATTAGGGAGGGGGAAGCAGAGGTCCAGGTGGCCATAGCAGAGGAAATAGGCAGGCTGTAGGCCTTGCCGCACTCAACAGGCCGTGAAGGCAGTCCAAGACAGAGGCGCTGTGTCGGTAAGAGGGCCCAGGATGGTAGATGTAGCCGGATACAGGTTTCTAAATGCCAGTTGGTTTTAAAATATGTTTTTCACAATCAAAATGCCCACCCTAATATATGTATTACATTTTTTCATAATAAACAAAACAGACTTTGGAATCAGACATATTTTTCATAGTCAACCAATCAGCCCTGGAGCAGTTGGAAATGGCTTATCCCCGTAATGAACTGAGGCCTCCTGTACCGACCAGAAGCTTTTCCATCAAGCCATCATAAAATGACATAGTTCATAAAACTACAGTTGCCAAAGTCAAATACTGAGTACCTCATTTTTGAAAAGTGACGCATCATTGCGTGAAAACAGCGATGTGTCACTTTACAATGCGCCCTCCTTGCAACATGCTAAATGCGTCAAATTTACATTATGACGCATCACGTCTCAAGGAGTTACAGATACGTCAGTATTTCTGACGTATCTTTAGGTGCAAAAATGACCCGTTGCTGAAGGCTGTCACAAAAGTGACGCAACTTCAGCAATGGGTCATTTAACATGGGCAAGTCCCATGCAAAATCTGCCTGCGTCAGTCTTAAGCCTGCTGTGAGGCAGGCGAAAGATATTGACGCATTTGCGTCCTAGGAGTGACACATGGAAATCTCATAGATTTCACTGCGTCTCCTCTATGAGGCTTACTAGCGTCGGAACGCCCCCCCCTGCATACATTATACCTGGCGCAGGAATAATGTGGTGCAAGGGTTTGCAAAGTGACGCATCTCCCTAGATGCGTCACTTTGTAAATATGATGCAACATGGCGCAAAGTGACGCACTGGCTCATGAATAAGCCCCTGACTCTCTTAAGATGGCTCAACAAGTTTACTGAGAATATGAATCTTCTATCCACCAGCAGTGCTTTCCGACTGCAGTGATCTGTGAGATTCCATGGAACAAAATACCTATCCGTAATCTTTAAAATAGTGTAATAAGAAGGTACCCTTGAATAGATATTGTCCTAATCATAACCTTTCACTATAAAAAACAAGCCTTTAACCGTTACCACCGCGTGTCTCCATAAGCACCTCAGACCTGCTCTGTTGGTTCCGAATCCTTCCCTCCAGACGACAGTCAGGTATACTGTAATAAAATGCATATATGTACAATGCGCAGCAGAACCCCTTCTTATAGCACCTAACGAGGATTACCTTAGTGCAAATCGCTGTGGTTTGCTCACGTAAGGCTCCGGCACAGTAACCCTTGCCGACTACAGTAACCTGTGATATTCAATTTAACAAACTACCTGCCTACAGGCTTTGGCACAGTGTGATAACAATCTCCTCTTAACAGCACACACCAGACCCGTCAGTGCTAAAACATGATGAATTATCAATCTGTGCCTGCAGAGACCCCCAAGGCATCATCACTCATTCAAAGCCTCTCCAGGTCAGGCATAGATGATCAGTGCATGCACAGCTCCACTGTATGATCAGTCCCAGTAAAGCCACTCTAGGTCAGGCGTATATTATCAATGCTTGCACAGCCACACAGCATGCTCAGTCCCAGTAAAGCCATCATGGACACAGGGTTTATCCATGGTATATCGCCTGCTGGAAATCTCACCTGTGCCAACAAGGAGGGCAGCAGTCATAAGAGACCCCAAAGCAGTCCTCATGTCTTCAGATTGGTGGAGTCTCAGACATGCAAGAATAGCCGTGTGTGGCGGTGCTGAGGTGTACTGCTTTTGTTTGTTTTCATGACACACTTTGCCACCAATCAGACAGTGCTGGCCAGACAGACTAGTTTTGAGGGTGTGATGAGTGACTCCTGGCCAAGGTGTGATGCCTTCAACTTTCAGCAGCAACCACATTCTTAAGAACTACGTAAATTCAGGTGTTATCTTTTTAATTTATCAATTTTGCTCATGAGAAGCTCCTAATATCTGCTTGGATGAAGTGTGCGCTACAGCACAATCTGCGTAAGTAATCAAATATTCCACTGGACTCAATAAAGAGACAGGAGTCATCATTACATGCACAGATATGTGCAGGACAGTCAGAGATTCACGTGACTAATACAAGGTTTAGGAGGTAATGATGTGTAATTGAAGAGAACGCTTCACTGACGAGTCTCGCAGGTATCAGCTCAGCCACTTATCCCTTCTGTTTAAAAAGGCTTTCTTGAGGCACTAAGCTGACAAGCTTGTTGATATGCACCTGTGCACAAGGGAGAGCTACTGAGACCTGAGAGGATTGTGGCAGCTTTCTGAGTAACCCATTTAAAGTGAACTGCAATTACCATAATGCTAAGGGGTGGACTGTGCTGGGAGGTGAATCAGTGTGCGCATAACTCCCTTTCTGCTCAAAAGGCTCCCTTATCCAGCAAGCTAATGAGCTTGTGGAGCTGCAATAGTGCCCCAGAGAGAGGTACTGCAAAATGAAAGGATTGTAAATGTAAATTGATAATTTTGGCAGCTTTCTCAGCAACCCCAGATTTTGTTTTTTATTTTTTGCATCCCGATCAGGAGGAGCATAATATCAAAGAGAATTCTGTACGGTGGTCCATGCCAATGGCTCTTCGAGGCTGTCAAAGTAATGGGAGCAGGACCCCTAGAGGACCTTCAGCTGTGCCTGGAAGAGCAGCATGCATTGGAGAGATATTGCAGTGATTTAACCATGACTACATTCCTGTTGAAGAATGGCATCTCATTCTCGAAAGTTCAGAGTTGTGCCTATTACAGGATGCATGGCGCTCCTGGAGGGTGACTCTGTGATCAGACTCAGTGTGCGTGCTGAACGACAAACCAGGGCAACGACTTCCCCTCAGGGATCTAGGATCTGATGCAAGTCTCAATGAAAATATCTGGCTGCAGGATTTTCAACTCCTTCAGGGAAGCCTATGAACTGCAGATTACTACATCAAGAGTGGTTCTCCACATCTTCTGTTCTGGACTCAAGGGTACGAACAGTGGACAGGAATTAGTTTACTTTTGCCTTAAAGTCTGATGAGTCATTCTCGAAAGAGGACACCCAGCCCTCCACCTCAGTGACCCTCCCAGCAACGTTGTGAAGGTCTTGACAGAGGAGAAGAGCATCATATTGTCCTCAAGGACCCCCCTCTCCCGACTCAATGACCTCAGGGGAGATTAGGATGTCTTGTTGAATTTGGGCCATGTTTGTGGTTGCAGGGGGTTTGGTGCCTTGGCCTTCAGCCATTTGCTGTTTGGTCTTTCCCTATTGTCGCCACTTGTGGAACAGTGTGGGATCACCTTTTGTCGCCAGAAAGCAAAGAGAGAGACGGGGATAGTAAGTGGGCCAATGGACAGCCGGGGAACCCCCAATAGTTGTGTCCCAGCCCCAAGGAGGCAGCTGAGGCACCAATGGATCTCAAGTCCAGAGGAGGTAGATACTCGGAAGCTGCAAACCTCTGGTCTCTCTGAAGGCAGCCACTAGATCATGGCAGAGGCCATTCCCAGCACAAGGGTTGGGCTTTCTTGAGATCCTGGCACCTATCAACCTGCGGCGGCAATTAGGGAGGGGGAAGCAGAGGTCCAGGCTGCCATAGCAGAGCAAAAAGGCAGGCTGCAGGCCTAGCCCCACTCAACAGGCCATGAAGGAGTTCCAAGACAGAGTCAATGTGCCAGGAAGAGGGCCCAGGATGGTAGATGTAGCCGGACACAGGTTTCTAAATGCCAGTTTGTTTTAAAATATGTTTTTCACAATCTATATTCCAACCCTAATACATGTGTTACATTTTTTCATAATAAACACAACAGACTTTGGAATCAGACATGTTTTTCATAGTCAAACAATCAGTCCTAGAGCACTTAGAAATGGCTTATCACCGTAATGAACTGAGGCCTCCTGTACCGACCACAAGCTTTTCCATCAAGCCATCATAAAATGACATAGTTCATAAAACCACAGTTGCCAAAGTAAAATACTGAGGACCTCATTTATGAAAAGTGACGCTTCGCTGCGTGAAAACAGCGATGCGTCACTTTTCATTGCGCCCTCCTCGCAACATGCTCGATGCATCATTTTTACATTATGACGCATCATGTCACAAGGAGTTAAAGATACATCAGTATTTCTGATGTATCTTTAGGCGCAAAAATTACACTTTGCAGGAGTGTGTCACAAAAGTAACGAAACTCCAGGATTGGGTCATTTAACATCGGCAAGTCCCATGTGAAATCTGCCTGTGTCATTCTTTTGCCTGCTGTGAGGCAGGCGTAAGATATTGATGCATCTGCATCCTAGAAGGGACACAGTGAAATCTCATAGATTTCACTGCGTCACTTCTATGAGGCTTACTAGCGTCGGAAGACCCCCCCCCCCTGCATATATTATACCTGGCGCAGGAATAATGTGGCGCAGGGGTTTGCAAAGTGACACATCTCCCTAGATGCGTCACTTTGTAAATATGACGCAACATGGTGCAAAGTGACGAATGGGCTCATAAATTAGCTCCTGACTCTCTTAAGATGGCTCAACAAGTTTACTGAGAGTATGAATCTTCTATCCACCAACACTGCTTTCCGACTGCAGTGATCTGTGAGATTCCATGGAACAAAATACCTATCTGTAATCTTTAATATAGTGTAATAACAAGGTACCCTTGAATACCTATTGTCCTAATTATAACTTTTCACTATAAAGAACAAGCCTTTAACCGTTACCACCGGCGTGTCACCATAAGCACCTCAGACCAGCTGTGTTAGTACCCAATCCTTCCCTCCAGACAACAGTCAGGTATACTGTAATAAAATGCATATATGTACAAGGCGCAGCAGAACCCCTTCTTATAGCACCTAAGGAGAATTGCCTTAGTGCAAATCGCTGTGGTTTGCTCACGTAAGGCCCCGTCACAGAAACCCTTGCCAACTACAGTAACTTGTGATATTCAATTTTACAAACTACCTGCCTACAGGCTTTGGCACGGTGTGATAACAAACTCCTTTTAACAGCACACACCAGAACCGTCAGTCCTTAAACGTGATGAATTATCAATCTGTGCCTGCAGAGACCCCCAAGGCATCATCACTCATTCAAAGCCTCTCCAGGTCAGGCATAGATGATCAGTGCATGCACAGCTCCTCAGTATGATCAGTCCCAGTAAAGCCACTCTAGGTCAGGCGCATATTATCAATGCTTGCACAGCCACACAGCATGCTCAGTCCCAGTAAAGCCATCATGGACATAGGGATTATTCTTGGTTTGTCACCTGCTGGACATCTCACCTGTGCCAACAAGGAGGGCAGCAGTCATAAGAGACCCCAAAGCAGTCCTCATGTCTTCAGAGTGGTGGAGTCTCAGACATGCAGGAATAGCCGTGTGTGGCGATGCTGAGGTGTACTGCTTTTGTGTGTTTTCATGACACACTTTGCCACCAATCAGACAGTGCTGGCCAGACAGACTAGTTTTGAGGGTGTGTTGAGCGACTCCTGGCTAAGGTGTGATGCCTTCAACTTTCAACGGCACCCACATTCTTAAGAACTACGTATATTCAAGTGTTATGTTTTTAATTTATCCATTTTGCTCATGAGAAGCACCCTAACACCTGCTTGGAAGAAGTGTGCGTAACTGCACACTCTGCGTAAGTAATTAAATATTCCACTGGACTCATTAAAGAGGCCGGAGTCATCATCACATGCACAAATATGTGCAGGACAGTCAGAGATTCCTGTGGCTAATACAAGGTTGAGGAGGTAATGATGCGTAATTGAAGAGAACGCTTCACTGACGAGTCTCGCAGGTACCAGCTCTGCCACGTATCCCTTCTGTTTAAAAAGGCTTCCTTGAGGCACTAAGCCGACAAGCTTGTTGATATGCACCTGTGCACCGGGAGAGCTACTGAGACCTGAGTGGATTGTGGCAGATTTTTTAGTAACCCCTGATGAACTTCATGTTTTTATCTCTACCGAGAAGGATAATATCCAGAAAAACAAGTGTCTAGAGATTCACATCAGTGATTCGCACCAACTTTGATGAAACACTTCAACAACAATTCAAGTAAGCATTTAAAGTGAACTGCATTTACCATAATGCTAAGGGGTGGACTGTGCTGGGACGTGAATCAGTGTGCGCACAACTCCCTTTCTGCTCAAAAGGCTCCCTGAGCCAGCAAGCTAACGAGCTTGTGGAGCTGCAACTGTGCTCCTGAGAGAGGTACTGAAAAATGAAAGGATTGTGGAAACTTTCTTTTTTAAAAAAATATTTTTATTGATAAATTTTTTCCCCACAATTTTATTCCCCCCCCCTCCCCCATTACATGGACAAGGCACAATAAGTTTCATAAGGCAGCCACATACTCAACTACATATTCAAAAGAAAAAGGGAAAGTGAAATATTACAATATACATACTACATACAGATCCTATCATAATATATACGGATACAAATAATATATGTTAACATTCCATAATACATACATTCCACAAAATACCTTATTCAGTTCCAGCCTTCCATTGAATCAGAGGACCCCAGATTTGTATACCCAGCTTTTTACCCTTTCTCCCTTTCCTAGAGTAAATAGCTGTTTCCAATTTTTGTATTGACAAAGTTTTTCCTAGCCATTGATGATACGTGGGAGGATTTGGATCTAACCAAGTTGAGGCCACAAGCAGTCTAAAAATCGACATTGCTACAAACAGAAAATATTTACAATTAATTTGTCTGTTGGGGGATATTCCCAACAAAATAGTTGCTGAGTCCAACTATATTGTTGTGTCTAAGGCATTCCGGAAAAAATTCCCGATATCTTGTTTTATCTTATCTAAGTGTGGACAAGTAGAAAAAATGTGTAACAAATTGCCCTCCATACTGCCACATCTAAAACACGAGATGCCCGACACAGCCCCCCATTGAGCAATTTTCCATGGCGTATAATACAGGTGATACAGGCTCTTGTAGTGCTGGGCCCGAAGAGACGCTGAGCATAGTAATTTACATCCCATCTCAAGTGATTCAGAGAGAATATCTCTTTCTCTAGCTATATCTAAATCTGAGGACCATTTAATTATCCATTTGTCAAGATCATCCTTTTTTAACTTTGTCATTTCTAAATAAAATCTTTTTATAGTACAGTCAGTACCTTTTTGTATGAGATCCATCATTATACTCCTCCCAAAGCCTAGAGCTCCCCCTTTTTTATTTAATATACAACTCCTTATTTGAAGGTATTTAAAGAAATGATTTGTGTTTAACATATACTTGTTTTTCAAATCTATAAATTGTAAGATGAAATTATCATCCCATATATCACCAATCATTCTTATACCTCGACTCTCCCATTCCTCATATACCATTCCTGAGAACACAGCCCTAGGTAATGAGGGATTATTTTTGAATCTAGTATACACACTATATTTCCCTATTCCAACTTTTTGGGAAAATCCTTTCCATATGCTGTAGGCCGCCATAATTATCTTGAAACGTGTTCTTTTAAAGTAACTTCCATCAGTAAATCTTAAAAAAATATTTTCAGCATTTGTACCCAGAGCTAAACCATATATAGCCAGCAAGCCTGTCTTATCCCATCCATCCATCTCAGCCCCCCCAATTAATCCAACCATTCCTTGTATTGCTGCAGCCCAATAATACACCTTTAGATCCGGCAGTGACCACCCCCCTCTCTCCCTGGGAAGGGACATATACCTCAATGCCCTCCGGGTTTTACCTCTAGCCCAAATAAAACGATTTACCATACTTTCGCAAATTTTAAACCACTTATTTTCAATTAGAAGAGGGATTGCCCTAAAAAGATACAACAGTTTGGGTAAGATCAGCATTTTAATAATATAAACTCGCCCAACTAATGATAAATGTAGGTTCTCATAACGATCCAAATCTTTTCTTGCCTTTTCGATTACTGGGGCAATATTATTATCCACCAAACTATCTGAATTAGACATAATATTAATTCCGAGGTATTTCCCTGCCGGCACTACTCTTCTATTTTCACAAGGTGTAAAAGAGTTTTTAATAATCTGGGTTTTAGACGCGTTCAATGAGTACCCTGAGACTTGTCCAAATCTTAAGGCCTCGGCCTCTACAAATGTAGTTGCTTCCATAGGGCAAGCTGTTATCACCGCAACGTCGTCAGCATAGGCTAATATCTTGCATGGCCCAAGAGCTGTATTGACTGGGGTGATCTCTGGTGCTGATTCTATCTTCCGTATTAAGGGATCCATATAGATGGCAAATAGCAGGGGAGAGAAAGGACATCCCTGGCGAGTTCCTCTTTTGATTTTAAATTGACCAGTTATACCCCCGTTTATCCTTAATGCTGCACCCGGATCCATATATAGAGTCTGAATTGCTTTCAAATAGCCTCCTCTAATCCCAACTCTAGCTAGGGTCTGACACAAATACTGCCAGGAGACCCGATCAAATGCTTTTTCCGCATCCAAAAGCATAACTGCCATCGGGTCTCCTGCTACTTCCGCCACATCAAATAAAGTTATAACTTTTCTAATATGGTGAGTTGTCCCTCTACCAGGAATAAACCCATGTTGGTTATCACTAACCAGGTTACTTATAATTCTTGCAAATCTTGCAGCCAGTGCCTTCGAATAAATGTTGGTGTCATTATTCATCAATGTTATTGGGCGGTACGACCCTGGTTCATTCGGAGGCTTTTCTTTTTTTTAAATTAATACTATATCTGCCCCGCTCCAGGATTTGGGAATGGATACCCCACTTTGTGCAGCTTGAAACATTTGAGTTAAATTATTACCTAAACATCCCCAGAAAGTTTTATAAAACTCAATCGGTAGCTGATCAGGTCCAGCAGCCTTCCCCGAGGGTAGAGCAGTCATTGCTTCTTTAATCTCAGTTTCGTCCAACACTGTCTCTAATTCCTCTGCATCTTCAGGGGATATAGTTTTTACCTCAATGTTCTGGAGATATTCTTTTATTCTATCAATACTACTGGGATCTTTCTCATCATATAAAGATTGGTAAAACTTCCTAAAGACCTCCCGAATTTCTTCTGGATCTGAATGTAGTTGTCCCTTTTCATCCTTTATTTCCTTAATCGTCCCTGCCGCTGCTATCTGTCTGGTTCGTATAGCAAGGACTCGCCCTATTTTCTCACTGAACTCGTAACATCTCTCCCTTCTGATTGTATATTGCTTTGCGGCTCTATTAGCAAGTTCTTCCTCTGCCTCACTTTTCACCTTCAGTAATTCTATTACGAATTGTTCAGTCGGCTCTCCCCTTATTACACAGTTATTAAGTTGCTCTTCTGCCTCCAGTACTTTTCCCTCTTTCTCCTTATATCGCAGTCTTTCTGTTTTCCTCTTGAAGGCGCTATAACTACACGTTTCACCGCGTGCTCCTGCCTTAAAGGCATCCCATACTATGCCAACTGCAGCAGTTCCTCTATTATATTCAAAGAATTCAGTAATCCATTTAGACATATGTTTTATATAGTCATCATCTAATAGCAATCCCCTTTCGAATTGTTGTTCCCCCACTCTGCTTTATCGTTAGGATTAGGGGATTGTGGTCACTAAGTATCCGAGGAAGTCTATCAATTTCCACTATACTAATTAAATCATTGGAAACCAGGAAGTAATACAGCCTAACGCATATCTGATGCGGTGCTGAATAATATGTATAACCGAGTTGTTTCGATCTGATTGACCCCCAGACATCTCTAAAAGATAAGTAAGGGCCTTGTAGACCTTTTTTTTCCTCCCCTTATACTGTCTTATTGAGCCTGATCCTAGACCCTCCGCTCCGTCAATATTTAAGTCTCCACCTATAATAACTCGAGGGGCCCAGTCTGCCAACTCAGAATCTAAAAATTGCAGAATTTCTGGATCGTCCTGTGTAGAACCATATGCTGCAACTAATGTTGTCCACACCCCCCCTAATAGTACCTCAACCATCGCCCATCTCCCCCAATTATCTCTTAACTTTCTCCTTGTTACTACATTTTTATCCCTCGATAGAATCGCTACCCCTCTCTGTTTAACTCCTTGTTTAGAAGCAACTATTAATTGAAACCCCAGCTGATTAAGATATATCTCATGGGTACTCATTACATGTGTCTCCTGAAGAAACACAAAATCTACGTTCATTTGCCGTAGCCGTATTCCTATCTTCTGCCTTTTCGTTACATCATTTAGGCCGCATACATTCCATGTCACTAATCTAATAGACATTTTTCATTTTATTTTTTTTCCCCAGCCAGTTCTCTTCAGACCCTATCTGCTTGCTTTTATTTAATATTCTAGAAACGATATACAATACTAGGCCTAGCACACTGCATAAATAGACTTCCCTGTTAATTTCAATATTGTCTTCCACATCTTCAGTGTCACTACCCATATCATACAGTTGATACAAATTACTTTTGTCAAATCCTCTTAAGTGTCTTGTACCTTTGTGCCCTGTCCATTTCCCTGCCCATCCCCAACCCCACCCCAGACTGCCCACCCTCAGAGTCCCACCCCCCCTACAGGCAAATAGGTCCAATGGACCTATGTCTGGCCGACTTTCGCCTCCTGGATGTCAAACCCGTAAACCCCCCTAACTTTCCCTTCATCTTACTGTGCTCAGTGTATGTCCAACAAATACCACCCCTATTCGTGCTCAACCTCTACCCCAATTCTTCTTATATTAATACCAATCTTTACTTATTGAAGCAGAAAAAGCTACAACTCAAGAAAACCATCCGATAAAGAGGAGTAAAACATCAAATAAATTTTTCATAGACCTTGAGCAAACAGTTTCCTCTATTATTTTAAATAAGTCCTCATATGTAGCTTTCGTCCCCAAAAATTACTTTACACAGTCTCTATTTTCCATATTATATTTATCTTCGTTTCTTTTGGGGAATATTCCTAAGAGCTACTGCATGATCATTATTCTCAACATTCTCCTTGTGCCTTGTTTTCCGTTGGTCTTGCAGAAGTTAAGATATTCTTGTGCAAGTATCTCAGAGTAGAACATTTTAAAGTTCCCATTTACTCCAATCTTCAAACGAGCGGGATACAGAAAGTAAGCCTCACAACCTATGTTTTGAAATGGGGTAATGAGCTGCCTCATCCTCCACCTTCTTTCCACATTGGTGTGGCAAAAGTCAGGACGTGCAAAGAACTCTACGCCGTTGTATTTGCATTTAGCTTGGGGCTTTGCTTTGTTAATTATCTCTTCTCGCAGAAGAAAATTCCCCACGTATAGAAGTATTGCGCGAGGCTTACTCTGCGCTGCTTTCTGGATCAGAGGAAAACGATGCGCCCTTTGTATTTCATGGTCAAGATCCCATGTAGACAACTCTGGGAGGGCACCCTTTAATAAGTCAACAACATACCCCCGAACATCACTTCCTTCTTTCCCTTCCTGTATTCCAATCAGGCGAACATTGTTGCGTCTTTGTCTGTTCTCAAATTCCTCGAGTTTCCATAACATGTCGGCCGTAGTCTTATCTTGTTCTTTTCTGTCATCCTTCACTTTGACCATATCATCTTCTAATTTCCCGGTTCTAGTCTCTACTTCAGAAACTCTCTCAGCCATCTCCTCATACAACCTGCTGACCTTACGCAAGGAGGATTGTATTTTCCTATTCGCCTGTTTAGCCCTGCGCTTTGCTTTTTGGCTCTCAATGCGAGCCTCACTCTGCATTTGTTTTAATGTTGTAAATAAAACTTCAAAATTAGACATACCACCATCCGCTCCACGGTCCGCAGAGTCCAGAGTTTCACCATTTACAAACTCATCTGCCGGTATTCCAGAGTTCTCTGCCATCTTATCCAAATTTTTACTACTGTTTTCATATTGCCTCTGCGTTCCTTTGACAATCTCTGTTGTCTAGATTTCCCTTTTCGTTTGCTTGACTTCTTTTTTTTGCTCTTAGTTTTAATTTTTTCCACCGATCTGATACTGCCCTGAGGATTTGTCTTTGATCTAGAAGAGACGTATTTTTGCAATGTTTTTTTAACTGAATCCTTATATTCTTTATCAATAGGTTCTATCTCATTACTGATAGGAGTTGAGGAGTTTTCAAAGTCAGTCCCTGATACAGTCTCATTACTTCCCGTGTCAGTATTCACTGTTTCATCATCTGAACTCTCCGTCTCTGACTCCGTGTCTGTCGTTGATCCCAGACTTCCATTCATACTTTGCTCATCATCCGCCTCGTCATTACCAGTGAAAAAAACCTCATCACTGGGAGAGGCAGGAAGTGCATCAGGTAATTTGCGTGTGCTTGCATCCCTCTTATTAATTGAATCCAAGTTAATATCATTATCAACCCTTAGCTCTGTTTCAATTAAGTTAGTTGCAGCCTCAGAATTACTTTTTTCTACAACAGTATCCTCCACCAGGCTTTGTTCTGCGCCTGGCCCTTTAACTCCAGATACCACTGGTGCCAAATGAATTGTGGCTTTCTCCTTTAAGAGCTTGGGTCCGCCCACTTCCACAGCAGTAGAAAAGTCTCCGCCTTCTGCTGCCTCTGTAACTTCAGTTAGAGGCTGTACCTCGAGCGTGCAGGTACCATCCCCATCTGCTCCTGCCTGTTCAAACGGTTCCCTCTCCACAGCAGGCTGCAACATCCTGCACAGGCTCACCAACGTGGGGACTCTCACTCCCTGTGACAGATTCGACTGCAAAGTTGTTTGGTCAGTCGTTACTGGTGTTGCTGCGGGCAAAAAAGTCTCAACTATGGTCATCTGGCGGAGTGCAGTTTCCTTTCCAAGTACCTCCCCAGCGGTGAGTTTTGCTTCCTCTCTTCTCCTTACAATAGCTGACGCTGGGACAGTCACATTCTTTTTTTTCCCTCCTTCCTCTTTTTCACGTATTTTCTTTAATTTATTTTCCTTTGCCGCTTCTCGCCTTTGCTGCGCTTTAGATCGTGCTTTCCCTCTTAAATTAAGTGCTGGGGCCCCGAGGTTATCCATATCCTCCTCCGCCTCGGAGTCACGGCTCCAATCGTCTCGGTCACGATTCTTCCTCGAGTAAAGTGCAGGTTTTGTAGCCATAGATTTTGAAGCAACTTTCCAATAGCGACTTCCAGGTAGGGGCGAACGGGAAATCAAAGCTGAACAGTGTTTGTGCAGATATTTCTGCAGAGCCCACTTTTTCTCTTGTGGAAAGTCACATATCAAAAAAAGCAAGCCAGTGAGTTCTCTCAGCATCGCTTTTTATCAGTATCGAGTGCTCTTTTCTCCCAGTAAGAAAGGCAAATTTTCCACAGCAGATTAGATTAAATCAACTTAGCTTGGTAGTAGATCGGTGAATCTGCAAATCTGTAAGTCTGCAATCTAAGCATATGAGCACGAAGTACACCTCATCTTCCCAGTCAGGAGGGTTACAGGGTGCGACCATCCACTACGGCATCTCAGCGGCCAACTTGCCCCCAGTCGGATTGTGGAAACTTTCTTAGCAACCCCAGATTTCGTTTTTTATTTTTTGCATCCCGATCAGGAGGAGCATAATATCAAAGAGATTTCCGTATGGTGGTCCATGCCAATGGCTCTTCAGGGCAGTCAAAGTAATGGGAGCAGGACCCCTAGAGGAACTTCAGCTGTGCCTGGAAGAGCAGCATGCATGGAGAGATATTGCAGTGATTTTACCTTGACTACATTCCTGTTGAAGAATGGCAGCCCATTCTCGAAAGTTCAAAGTTGTGCCTGTTACAGGATGCGTGGCGCTCCTAGAGGGTGACTCTGTGCTAAGACTCAGTGTGCGTGCTGAACGACAAACCAGGGCAACGACTTCCCCTCAGGGATCTAGGATCTGATGCAAGTCTCGATGAAAATCTCTGGCTGCAGGGTTTTCAACTCCTTCAGGGAAGCCTATGAACCGCTAATTACTACATCAAGAGTGGTTCTTCACATCTTCTACTCTGGACTCAAGGGTGCGAACAGTGGACAGGAGTAAGTTTACTTTTGCCTTAAGGTCTGTTGAGTCATCCTCGAGAGTGGACACCCAGCCTTCCACCTCAGTGACCCTCCCAGCAACATTGTGAAGGTCTTGACAGAGGAGCACAGCATCATATTGTCCTCAAGGGCCCCCTCTCCCGACTCAAGGACCTCTTGGGAGATTAGGATGTGTTGTTGAATTTGGGCCATGTTTGTGGTTGCAGGGGGTTTGGTGCCTTGGCCTTCAGCCATTTGCTGTTTGGTCTTTCCCTATTGTCGCCACTTGTGGAACAGTGTGGGATCACCCTTTGTCGCCGGAATGCAAAGAGAGAGACAGGGATAGTAAGTGGGCCAATGGGCAGCCGGGGAACCCCCAATAGTTGTGTCCCAGCCCCAAGGAGGCAGCTTAGGCCCCAATGGATCTCGAGTCCAGAGGAGGCTAGATACTCGGAAGCTGCAAACCTCTGGTCTCTCTGAAGGCAGCCACTAAATCATGGCAGAGGCCATTCCCAGCACAGGGGTTGGGCTTTCTTGAGATCCTGGCACCTCTCAACCTGCGGCGGCAATTAGGGAGGGGGAAGCAGATGTCCAGGCTGCCATAGCAGAGCAAAAAGGCAGGCTGTAGGCCTCGCCTCACTCGACAGGCCATGAAGGAGTTCCAAGACAGAGTCAATGTGCCACGAAGAGGGCCCAGGATGGTAGATGTAGCCGGACACAGGTTTCTAAATGCCAGTTTGTTTTAAAATATGTTTTTCACAATCTATATTCCAACCCTGATATATATTTTACAATTTTTAAGAATAAACACAACAGACTTTGGAATCAGACATGTTTTTCATAGTCATCCAATCAGTCCTGGAGCAGTTAGAAATGGCTTATCAACGTAATGAACTGAGGCCTCCTGTACCGACCACAAGCTTTTCCATCAAGCCATCATAAAATGACATAGTTCATAAAACCACAGTTGCCAAAGTAAAATACTGAGGACCTCATTTATGAAAAGTGACGCTTCGCTGCGTGAAAACAGCGATGCGTCACTTTTCATTGCGCCCTCCTCGCAACATGCTCGATGCATCATTTTTACATTATGACGCATCATGTCACAAGGAGTTAAAGATACATCAGAATTTCTGATGTATCTTTAGGCGCAAAAATTACACTTTGCAGGAGTGTGTCACAAAAGTAACGAAACTCCAGGATTGGGTCATTTAACATCGGCAAGTCCCATGTGAAATCTGCCTGTGTCATTCTTATGCCTGCTGTGAGGCAGGCGTAAGATATTGATGCATCTGCATCGTAGAAGGGACACAGTGAAATCTCATAGATTTCACTGCGTCACTTCTATGAGGCTTACTAGCGTCGGAACGCCCCCCCCCTGCATATATTATACCTGGCGCAGGAATAATGTGGCGCAGGGGTTTGCAAAGTGACGCATCTCCCTCGATGCGTCACTTTGTAAATATGACGCAACATGGTGCAAAGTGACGCATGGGCTCATAAATTAGCCCCTGACTTTCTTAAGACGGCTCAACAAGTTTACTGAGAGTATGAATCTTCTATCCACCAGCGCTGCTTTCCTACTGCAGTGATCTGCGAGATTCCATGGAACAAAATACCTATCTGTAATCTTTAATATAGTGTAATACCAAGGTACCCTTGAATACTTAGTGTCCTAATTTTAACTTTTCACTTTAAAGAACAAGCCTTTAACCTTTACCACTGGCGTGTCTCCATAAGCACCTCAGACCTGCTGTGTTGGTTCCCAATCCTTCCCTCCAGATGACAGTCAGGTATACTGTAATAAAATTACAAATATGTACAAGGCGCAGCAGAACCCCTTCTTATAGCACCTAACGAGAATTACCTCGGTGCAAATCGCTGTGGTTTGCTCACGTAAGGCTCCGGCACAGAAACCCTTGCCGACCACAGTAACTTGTGATATTCAATTTAACAAACTACCTGCCTACAGGCTTTGGCACAGTGTGATAACAATCTCCTCTTAACAGCACACACCAGACCCGTCAGTCCTGAAACATGATGAATTATCAATCTGTGCCTGCAGACCCCCAAGGCATCATCACTCATTCAAAGCCTCTCCAGGTCAGGCATAGATGATCAGTGCATGCACAGCTCCACAGTATGATCAGTCCCAGTAAAGCCACTCTAGGTCAGGTGCATATTATCAATGCTTGCACAGCCACACAGCATGCTCAGTCCCAGTAAAGCCATCATGGACACAGGGTTTATCTATGGTATGTTGCCTGCTGGAAATCTCACCTGTGCCAACAAGGAGGGCAGCAGTCAGAAGAGACCCCAAAGCAGTCCTCATGTCTTCAGAGTGGTGGAGTCTCAGACATGCAAGAATAACCGTGTGTGACGGTGCTGAGGTGTACTGCTTTTGTGTGTTTTCATGACACACTTTGCCACCAATCAGACAGTGCTGGCCAGACAGACTAGTTTTGAAGGTGTGATGAGTGACTCCTGGCCAAGGTGTGATGTCTTCTACTCTCAGCGGCACCCACATTCTTAAGAACTACGTAAATTCAAGTGTTATCTTTTTAATTTATCAATTTTGCTCATGAGAAGCACCCTATTACCTGCTTGGATGAAGTGTTCGCTACAGCACCAACTGCGTAAGTAATTAAATATTCCACTGGACTCAATAAAGAGACAGGAGTCATCATTACATGCACAGATATGTGCAGGACAGTCAGAGATTCACGTGGCTAATACAAGGTTTAGGAGGTAATGATATGTAATTGAAGAGAATGTTTCACTGACGAGTCTTGCAGGTATCAGTTCAGGCACTGATCCCTTCTGTTTAAAAAGGCTTCCTTGAGGCATTAAGCTGACAAGCTTGTTGATATGCACCTTTGCACAAGGGAGAGCTACTGAGACAGGAGAGGATTGTGGCATCTTTCTCAGTAATCCCTGATGAACTTCATGTTTTTATCTCTACCGAGAAGGATAATATCCAGAAACACAAGTGTCTAGAGATTCACATCATTAACTTGCACCAACTTTGATGAAACACTTACAAAAATTCAAGTAAGCATTTAAAGTGAACTGCATTTACCATAATGCTAAGGGGTGGACTGTGCTGGGAGGTGAATCAGTGTGTGCACAACTCCCTTTCTGTTCAAAAGGCTCCCTGAGCCAGCAAGCTAACAAGCTTGTGGAGCTGTAACTGTGCCCCAGAGAGAGGTACTGAAAAATGAAAGGATTGTGGCAGCTTTCTCAGCAACCCCAGATTTCGTTTTTTTTTATTGCATCCAGATCAGGAGGAGCATAATATCAAAGAGATTTCTGTACGGTGGTCCATGCCGATGGCTCTTCGGGGCTGTCAAAGTAATGGGAGCAGGACCCCTAGAGGACCTTCAGCTGTGCCTGGAAGAGCAGCATGCATTGGAGAGATATTGCAGTGATTTTACCTTGACTACATTCCTGTTGAAGAATGGCATCTCATTCTCGAATGTTCAGAGTTGTGCCTGTTACAGGATGCATGGTTCTCCTGGAGGGGGACTCTGTGCTAAAACTCAGTGTGCCTGCAAACCAGGGCAACGACTTTCCCTCAGGGATCTAGGATCTGATGCAAGTCTCAATGAAGATCTCTAGCTGCAGGGTTTTCAACTCCTTCAGGGAAGCCTATGAACCGCAGATTACTACATCAAAAGTGGTTCTCCACATCTTCTGCTCTGGACTTAAGGGTGCGAACAGTGGACAGGAGTGAGTTTACTTTTGCCTTAAGTCTGATGAGTCATCCTCGAGAGTGGACACCCAGCCCTCCACCTCAGTGACCCTCCCAGCAACGTTGTGAAGGTCTTGACAGAGGAGAAGAGCATCATATTGTCCTCAAGGACCCCCCTCTCCCGAATCAAGGACCTCAGGGGAGATTAGGATGTCTTGTTGAATTTGGGCCATGTTTGTGGTTCCAGGGGGTTTGGTGCCTTGGCCTTCAGCCATTTGCTGTTTGGTCTTTCCCTATTGTCGCCACTTGTGGAACAGTGTGGGATCACCTTTTGTCGCCGGAAAGCAAAGAGAGAGACGGGGATAGTAAGTGGGCCAATGGGCAGCCGGGGAACCCCCAATAGTTGTGTCCCAGCCCCAAGGAGGCAGCTGAGGCACCAATGGATCTCGAGTCCAGAGGAGGCTAGATACTCAGAAGCTGCAAACCTCTGGTATCTCTGAAGGCAGCTACTAGATCATGGCAGAGGCCATTCCCAGCTCAAGTGTTGGGCTTTCTTAAGATCCTGCCACCTCTCAACCTGCGGCGGCAATTATTGAGGGGGAAGCAGAGGTCCAGGCTGCCATAGCAGAGCAAAAAAGAAGGCTGTTGTCCTTGCCTCACTCGACAGGCCATGAAGGAGTTCCAAGACAGAGTCAATGTGCCAGGAAGAGGGCCCAGGATGGTAGATGTAGCCGGACACATGTTTCTAAATACCAGTTTGCTTTAAAATATGTTTTTCACAATCAATATGCCAACCCTAATATATGTATTACATTTTTTCATAATAAACACAACAGACTTTGGTATCAGACATGTTTTTCATAGTCAACCAATCAGTCCTGCAGCAGTTAGAAATGGCTTATCACCGTAATGAACTGAGGCCTCCTGTACCGACCATAAGCTTTTCCATCAAGCATCATAAAATGACATAGTTCATAAAACTACAGTTGCCAAAGTAAAATACTGAGGACCTCATTTATGAAAAGTGACGCATCGCTGCGAGAAAACAGCGAAGCGTCACTTTTTATTGCGCCCTCCTTGCAACATGCTGGATGCATCATTTTTACATTATGACACATCATATCGCAAGGAGTTAAAGATACGTCAGTATTTCTACTGTATCTTTAGGCGCAAAAATGACACTTTGCAGGAGTGTGTCACAAAAGTAATGCACCTCCAGCAATGGGTCATTTAACATCGGCAAGTCCCATGTGAAATCTGCCTGTGTCATTCGTATGCCTGCTGTGAGGCAGGCGTAAGATATTGACGCATCTGCATCCTAGAAGTGACATAGTGAAATCTCATAGATTTCACTGCGTCACTTCTATGAGGCTTACTAGCGTCGGAACGCCCACCGCCCCTGCATACATTATACCTGGCGCAGGAATAATGTGGTGCAAGGGTTTGCAGAGTGGCACATCTCCCTAGATGCGTCCCATTGTAAATATGACGCAACATGGTGCAAAGTGACGCATGGGCTCATAAATCAGCCCCTGACTCTCTTAAGATGGCTCAACAAGTTTACTGAGAATATGAATCCTCTATCCACCAAAACTGCTTTCCACTGCAGTGATCTGTGAGATTCCATGGAACAAAATACCTATCTGAAATCTTTAACCACTTCCATGCTAGTGACAAGGTCAACTCGTCATGGGCTTTACATGCCCTGTGCTTATGACGAGTTGACCTTGTCACAAACAATGGTAAATGTGGGAATCCAGCACCCAGCGGGAAAACCCTTAGCAGCCAAGGTGTTAATATAGTGTAATACCAAGGTACCCTTGAATACCTGTTGCCCTAATTATAACTTTTCACTGTAAAGAACAAGCCTTTAACCTTTCCCACCGGTGTGTCTCTATAAGCACCTCAGACCTGCTGTGTTGGTTCCTAATCCTTCCCTCCAGACGATAGTCAGGTATACTGTAATAAAATTACAAATATGTACAACGCGCAGTTGTGAAAACAATCCAGAACCCCTTCTTATAGCACCTACCGAGAATTACCTTAGTGCAAAACGTTGTGGTTTGCTCACGTAAGGCTCCGACTACAGTAACCTGTGATATTCAATTTAACAAAGTACCTGCCTACAGGCTTTGGCACAGTGTGATAACAATCTCCTCTTAACAGCACACACCAGACCCGTCAGTCCTTAAACGTGATGAATTTTCAGTCTGTACCTGCAGAGCCCCACAGCATCATCACTCATTCAAAGCCTCTCCAGGTCAGGCAGAGATGATCAGTGCATGCACAGCTCCACAGTATGATCAGTCCCAGTAAAGCCACTCTAGGTCAGGCGTATATTATCAATGCTTGCACAGCCACACATCGTGCTCAGTCCCAGTAAAGCCATCATGGACACAGGGTTTATCCATGGTAGGTCGCCTGCTGGAAATCTCACCTGTGCCAACAAGGAGGGCAGCAGTCAGAAGAGACCCCAAGGCAGTCCTCATGTCTTCAGAGTGGTGGAGTCTCAGACTTGCAAGAATAGCCGTGTGTGGCAATGCTAAGGTGTACTGCTTTTGTGTGTTTTCATGACACACTTTGCCACCAATCAGACAGTGCTGGCCAGACAGACTAGTTTTGAGGGTGTGATGAGTGACTCCTGGCCAAGATGTGATGCCTTCAACTCTCAACAGCACCCACATTCTTAAGAACTACGTAAATACAAGTGTTATCTTTTTAATTTATCAATTTTGCTCTTGAGAAGCTCATAATACCGGCTTGGATGAAGTGTGCGCTACAGCACAATCTGCTTAAATAATTAAATATTCCACTGAACTCATTAAAGGGGCAGGAGTCATCATCACATGCACAAATATGTGCAGGACAGTCAGAGATTCACGTGGCTAATACAAGCTTTAGGAGGTAATGATGTGTAATTGAAGAGAACGCTTCACTGACGGGTCTCGCAGGTATCAACTCAGCAATGTATCCCTTCTGTTTAAAAAGGCTTCCTTGAGGCACTAAGCTGACAAGCTTGTTGATATGCACCTGTGCACAAGGGAGAGCTACTGAGACCTGAGAGGATTGTGGCAGCTTTATGAGTAAGCCCAGAAGAACTTCATGTTTTTATCTCTACCGAGAAGGATAATATCCAGAAACACAAGAGTCTAGAGATTCACATCAGAATCTTGCACCAAGTTTGAAGAAACACTTCAACAAAAATTCAAGTAAGCATTTAAAGTGAACTGCATTTACCATAATGATAAGCGGTGGACTGTGCTGGGAGGTGAATCAGTGTGTGCACAACTCCCTTTCTGTTCAAAAGGCTCCCTGAGCCAGCAAGCTAACAAGCTTGTGGAGCTGCAACTGTGCCCCAGAGAGAGGTACTGAAAAATGAAAGGATTGTTTCAGCTTTCTCACCAACCCCAGATTTAGTTTTTTATTTTTTGCATCCCGATCACAAGGAGCATAATATCAAAGAGATTTATGTACGGTGGTCCATGCCAATGGCTCTTCGGGGCTGTCAACGTAGGGGAGCAGGACCCCTAGAGGACCTTCAGCTGTGCCTGGAAGAGCAGCATGCATTGGAGAGATATTGCAGTGATTTTACATTGACTACATTCCTGTTGAAGAATGGCATCCCATTCTCGAAAGTTCAGAGTTGTGCCTATTACAGGATGCATGGTGCTCCTGGAGGGTGACTCTGTGCTAAGACTCAGTGTGCGTGCTGAACGACAAACCAGGGCAACGACTTCCCCTCAGGGATCTAGGATCTGATGCAAGTCTCGATGAAAATCTCTGGCTGCAGGGTTTTCAACTCCTTCAGGGAAGCCTATGAACCGCTAATTACTACATCAAGAGTGGTTCTTCACATCTTCTACTCTGGACTCAAGGGTGCGAACAGTGGACAGGAGTGAGTTTACTTTTGCCTTAAGGTCTGTTGAGTCATCCTCGAGAGTGGACACCCAGCCCTCCACCTCAGTGACCCTCCCAGCAACGTTGTGAAGGTCTTGACAGAGGAGCACAGCATCATATTGTCCTCAAGGACCCCCTCTCCCGACTCAAGGACCTCTTGGGAGATTAGGATGTGTTGTTGAATTTGGGCCATGTTTGTGGTTGCAGGGGGTTTGGTGCCTTGGCCTTCAGCCATTTGCTGTTTGGTCTTTCCCTATTGTCGCCACTTGTGGAACAGTGTGGGATCACCCTTTGTCGCCGGAATGCAAAGAGGGAGACAGGGATAGTAAGTGGGCCAATGGGCAGCCGGGGAACCCCCAATAGTTGTGTCCCAGCCCCAAGGAGGCAGCTTAGGCACCAATGGATCTCGAGTCCAGAGGAGGCTAGATACTCGGAAGCTGCAAACCTCTGGTCTCTCTGAAGGCAGCCACTAAATCATGGCAGAGGCCATTCCCAGCACAAGGGTTGGGCTTTCTTGAGATCCTGGCACCTCTCAACCTGCGGCGGCAATTAGGGAGGGGGAAGCAGATGTCCAGGCTGCCATAGCAGAGCAAAAAGGCAGGCTGTAGGCCTCGCCTCACTCGACAGGCCATGAAGGAGTTCCAAGACAGAGTCAATGTGCCACGAAGAGGGCCCAGGATGGTAGATGTAGCCGGACACAGGTTTCTAAATGCCAGTTTGTTTTAAAATATGTTTTTCACAATCTATATTCCAACCCTGATATATATTTTACAATTTTTAAGAATAAACACAACAGACTTTGGAATCAGACATGTTTTTCATAGTCATCCAATCAGTCCTGGAGCAGTTAGAAATGGCTTATCAACGTAATGAACTGAGGCCTCCTGTACCGACCACAAGCTTTTCCATCAAGCCATCATAAAATGACATAGTTCATAAAACCACAGTTGCCAAAGTAAAATACTGAGGACCTCATTTATGAAAAGTGACGCTTCGCTGCGTGAAAACAGCGATGCGTCACTTTTCATTGCGCCCTCCTCGCAACATGCTCGATGCATCATTTTTACATTATGACGCATCATGTCACAAGGAGTTAAAGATACATCAGTATTTCTGATGTATCTTTAGGCGCAAAAATTACACTTTGCAGGAGTGTGTCACAAAAGTAACAAAACTCCAGGATTGGGTCATTTAACATCGGCAAGTCCCATGTGAAATCTGCCTGTGTCATTCTTATGCCTGCTGTGAGGCAGGCGTAAGATATTGATGCATCTGCATCGTAGAAGGGACACAGTGAAATCTCATAGATTTCACTGCGTCACTTCTATGAGGCTTACTAGCGTCGGAACGCCCCCCCCTGCATATATTATACCTGGCGCAGGAATAATGTGGCGCAGGGGTTTGCAAAGTGACGCATCTCCCTCGATGCGTCACTTTGTAAATATGACGCAACATGGTGCAAAGTGACGCATGGGCTCATAAATTAGCCCCTGATTTTCTTAAGACGGCTCAACAAGTTTACTGAGAGTATGAATCTTCTATCCACCAGCGCTGCTTTCCTACTGCAGTGATCTGCGAGATTCCATGGAACAAAATACCTATCTGTAATCTTTAATATAGTGTAATACCAAGGTACCCTTGAATACTTAGTGTCCTAATTTTAACTTTTCACTTTAAAGAACAAGCCTTTAACCTTTACCACTGGCGTGTCTCCATAAGCACCTCAGACCTGCTGTGTTGGTTCCCAATCCTTCCCTCCAGATGACAGTCAGGTATACTGTAATAAAATTACAAATATGTACAAGGCGCAGCAGAACCCCTTCTTATAGCACCTAACGAGAATTACCTCGGTGCAAATCGCTGTGGTTTGCTCACGTAAGGCTCCGGCACAGAAACCCTTGCCGACCACAGTAACTTGTGATATTCAATTTAACAAACTACCTGCCTACAGGCTTTGGCACAGTGTGATAACAATCTCCTCTTAACAGCACACACCAGACCCGTCAGTCCTGAAACATGATGAATTATCAATCTGTGCCTGCAGACCCCCAAGGCATCATCACTCATTCAAAGCCTCTCCAGGTCAGGCATAGATGATCAGTGCATGCACAGCTCCACAGTATGATCAGTCCCAGTAAAGCCACTCTAGGTCAGGTGCATATTATCAATGCTTGCACAGCCACACAGCATGCTCAGTCCCAGTAAAGCCATCATGGACACAGGGTTTATCTATGGTATGTTGCCTGCTGGAAATCTCACCTGTGCCAACAAGGAGGGCAGCAGTCAGAAGAGACCCCAAAGCAGTCCTCATGTCTTCAGAGTGGTGGAGTCTCAGACATGCAAGAATAACCGTGTGTGACGGTGCTGAGGTGTACTGCTTTTGTGTGTTTTCATGACACACTTTGCCACCAATCAGACAGTGCTGGCCAGACAGACTAGTTTTGAAGGTGTGATGAGTGACTCCTGGCCAAGGTGTGATGTCTTCTACTCTCAGCGGCACCCACATTCTTAAGAACTACGTAAATTCAAGTGTTATCTTTTTAATTTATCAATTTTGCTCATGAGAAGCACCCTATTACCTGCTTGGATGAAGTGTTCGCTACAGCACCAACTGCGTAAGTAATTAAATATTCCACTGGACTCAATAAAGAGACAGGAGTCATCATTACATGCACAGATATGTGCAGGACAGTCAGAGATTCACGTGGCTAATACAAGGTTTAGGAGGTAATGATATGTAATTGAAGAGAATGTTTCACTGACGAGTCTTGCAGGTATCAGTTCAGGCACTGATCCCTTCTGTTTAAAAAGGCTTCCTTGAGGCATTAAGCTGACAAGCTTGTTGATATGCACCTTTGCACAAGGGAGAGCTACTGAGACAGGAGAGGATTGTGGCATCTTTCTCAGTGACCCCTGATGAACTTCATGTTTTTATCTCTACCGAGAAGGATAATATCCAGAAACACAAGTGTCTAGAGATTCACATCATTAACTTGCACCAACTTTGATGAAACACTTACAAAAATTCAAGTAAGCATTTAAAGTGAACTGCATTTACCATAATGCTAAGGGGTGGACTGTGCTGGGAGGTGAATCAGTGTGCGCACAACTCCCTTTCTGTTCAAAAGGCTCCCTGAGCCAGCAAGCTAACAAGCTTGTGGAGCTGTAACTGTGCCCCAGAGAGAGGTACTGAAAAATGAAAGGATTGTGGCAGCTTTCTCAGCAACCCCAGATTTCGTTTTTTTTTATTGCATCCAGATCAGGAGGAGCATAATATCAAAGAGATTTCTGTACGGTGGTCCATGCCGATGGCTCTTCGGGGCTGTCAAAGTAATGGGAGCAGGACCCCTAGAGGACCTTCAGCTGTGCCTGGAAGAGCAGCATGCATTGGAGAGATATTGCAGTGATTTTACCTTGACTACATTCCTGTTGAAGAATGGCATCTCATTCTCGAATGTTCAGAGTTGTGCCTGTTACAGGATGCATGGTTCTCCTGGAGGGGGACTCTGTGCTAAAACTCAGTGTGCCTGCAAACCAGGGCAACGACTTTCCCTCAGGGATCTAGGATCTGATGCAAGTCTCAATGAAGATCTCTGGCTGCAGGGTTTTCAACTCCTTCAGGGAAGCCTATGAACCGCAGATTACTACATCAAAAGTGGTTCTCCACATCTTCTGCTCTGGACTTAAGGGTGCGAACAGTGGACAGGAGTGAGTTTACTTTTGCCTTAAGTCTGATGAGTCATCCTCGAGAGTGGACACCCAGCATTCCACCTCAGTGACCCTCCCAGCAACGTTGTGAAGGTCTTGACAGAGGAGAAGAGCATCATATTGTCCTCAAGGACCCCCCTCTCCCGAATCAAGGACCTCAGGGGAGATTAGGATGTCTTGTTGAATTTGGGCCATGTTTGTGGTTCCAGGGGGTTTGGTGCCTTGGCCTTCAGCCATTTGCTGTTTGGTCTTTCCCTATTGTCGCCACTTGTGGAACAGTGTGGGATCACCTTTTGTCGCCGGAAAGCAAAGAGAGAGACGGGGATAGTAAGTGTGCCAATGGGCAGCCGGGGAACCCCCAATAGTTGTGTCCCAGCCCCAAGGAGGCAGCTGAGGCACCAATGGATCTTGAGTCCAGAGGAGGCTAGATACTCAGAAGCTGCAAACCTCTGGTATCTCTGAAGGCAGCTACTAGATCATGGCAAAGGCCATTCCCAGCTCAAGTGTTGGGCTTTCTTAAGATCCTGCCACCTCTCAACCTGCGGCGGCAATTATTGAGGGGGAAGCAGAGGTCCAGGCTGCCATAGCAGAGCAAAAAGGAAGGCTGTTGTCCTTGCCTCACTCGACAGGCCATGAAGGAGTTCCAAGACAGAGTCAATGTGCCAGGAAGAGGGCCCAGGATGGTAGATGTAGCCGGACACATGTTTCTAAATACCAGTTTGCTTTAAAATATGTTTTTCACAATCAATATGCCAACCCTAATATATGTATTACATTTTTTCATAATAAACACAACAGACTTTGGTATCAGACATGTTTTTCATAGTCAACCAATCAGTCCTGGAGCAGTTAGAAATGGCTTATCACCGTAATGAACTGAGGCCTCCTGTACCGACCATAAGCTTTTCCATCAAGCATCATAAAATGACATAGTTCATAAAACTACAGTTGCCAAAGTAAAATACTGAGGACCTCATTTATGAAAAGTGACGCATCGCTGCGAGAAAACAGCGAAGCGTCACTTTTTATTGCGCCCTCCTTGCAACATGCTGGATGCATCATTTTTACATTATGACACATCATATCGCAAGGAGTTAAAGATACGTCAGTATTTCTACTGTATCTTTAGGCGCAAAAATGACACTTTGCAGGAGTGTGTCACAAAAGTAATGCACCTCCAGCAATGGGTCATTTAACATCGGCAAGTCCCATGTGAAATCTGCCTGTGTCATTCGTATGCCTGCTGTGAGGCAGGCGTAAGATATTGACGCATCTGCATCCTAGAAGTGACATAGTGAAATCTCATAGATTTCACTGCGTCACTTCTATGAGGCTTACTAGCGTCGGAACGCCCACCGCCCCTGCATACATTATACCTGGCGCAGGAATAATGTGGTGCAAGGGTTTGCAGAGTGGCACATCTCCCTAGATGCGTCCCATTGTAAATATGACGCAACATGGTGCAAAGTGACGCATGGGCTCATAAATCAGCCCCTGACTCTCTTAAGATGGCTCAACAAGTTTACTGAGAATATGAATCCTCTATCCACCAACACTGCTTTCCACTGCAGTGATCTGTGAGATTCCATGGAACAAAATACCTATCTGAAATCTTTAACCACTTCCATGCTAGTGACAAGGTCAACTCGTCATGGGCTTTACATGCCCTGTGCTTATGACGAGTTGACCTTGTCACAAACAATGGTAAATGTGGGAATCCAGCACCCAGCGGGAAAACCCTTAGCAGCCAAGGTGTTAATATAGTGTAATACCAAGGTACCCTTGAATACCTGTTGCCCTAATTATAACTTTTCACTGTAAAGAACAAGCCTTTAACCTTTCCCACCGGTGTGTCTCCATAAGCACCTCAGACCTGCTGTGTTGGTTCCTAATCCTTCCCTCCAGACGATAGTCAGGTATACTGTAATAAAATTACAAATATGTACAACGCGCAGTTGTGAAAACAATCCAGAACCCCTTCTTATAGCACCTACCGAGAATTACCTTAGTGCAAAACGTTGTGGTTTGCTCACGTAAGGCTCCGACTACAGTAACCTGTGATATTCAATTTAACAAAGTACCTGCCTACAGGCTTTGGCACAGTGTGATAACAATCTCCTCTTAACAGCACACACCAGACCCGTCAGTCCTTAAACGTGATGAATTTTCAGTCTGTACCTGCAGAGCCCCACAGCATCATCACTCATTCAAAGCCTCTCCAGGTCAGGCAGAGATGATCAGTGCATGCACAGCTCCACAGTATGATCAGTCCCAGTAAAGACACTCTAGGTCAGGCGTATATTATCAATGCTTGCACAGCCACACATCGTGCTCAGTCCCAGTAAAGCCATCATGGACACAGGGTTTATCCATGGTAGGTCGCCTGCTGGAAATCTCACCTGTGCCAACAAGGAGGGCAGCATTCAGAAGAGACCCCAAGGCAGTCCTCATGTCTTCAGAGTGGTGGAGTCTCAGACTTGCAAGAATAGCCGTGTGTGGCAATGCTAAGGTGTACTGCTTTTGTGTGTTTTCATGACACACTTTGCCACCAATCAGACAGTGCTGGCCAGACAGACTAGTTTTGAGGGTGTGATGAGTGACTCCTGGCCAAGATGTGATGCCTTCAACTCTCAACAGCACCCACATTCTTAAGAACTACGTAAATACATGTGTTATCTTTTTAATTTATCAATTTTGCTCTTGAGAAGCTCCTAATACCGGCTTGGATGAAGTGTGCGCTACAGCACAATCTGCTTAAATAATTAAATATTCCACTGAACTCATTAAAGGGGCAGGAGTCATCATCACATGCACAAATATGTGCAGGACAGTCAGAGATTCACGTGGCTAATACAAGCTTTAGGAGGTAATGATGTGTAATTGAAGAGAACGCTTCACTGACGGGTCTCGCAGGTATCAACTCAGCAATGTATCCCTTCTGTTTAAAAAGGCTTCCTTGAGGCACTAAGCTGACAAGCTTGTTGATATGCACCTGTGCACAAGGGAGAGCTACTGAGACCTGAGAGGATTGTGGCAGCTTTATGAGTAAGCCCAGAAGAACTTCATGTTTTTATCTCTACCGAGAAGGATAATATCCAGAAACACAAGAGTCTAGAGATTCACATCAGAATCTTGCACCAAGTTTGAAGAAACACTTCAACAAAAATTCAAGTAAGCATTTAAAGTGAACTACATTTACCATAATGATAAGCGGTGGACTGTGCTGGGAGGTGAATCAGTGTGTGCACAACTCCCTTTCTGTTCAAAAGGCTCCCTGAGCCAGCAAGCTAACAAGCTTGTGGAGCTGCAACTGTGCCCCAGAGAGAGGTACTGAAAAATGAAAGGATTGTTTCAGCTTTCTCACCAACCCCAGATTTAGTTTTTTATTTTTTGCATCCCGATCACAAGGAGCATAATATCAAAGAGATTTATGTATGGTGGTCCATGCCAATGGCTCTTCGGGGCTGTCAACGTAGGGGAGCAGGACCCCTAGAGGACCTTCAGCTGTGCCTGGAAGAGCAGCATGCATTGGAGAGATATTGCAGTGATTTTACCTTGACTACATTCCTGTTGAAGAATGGCATCCCATTCTCGAAAGTTCAGAGTTGTGCCTATTACAGGATGCATGGTGCTCCTGGAGGGTGACTCTGTGCTAAGACTCAGTGTGCGTGCTGAACGACAAACCAGGGCAACGACTTCCCCTCAGGGATCTAGGATCTGATGCAAGTCTCGATGAAAATCTCTGGCTGCAGGGTTTTCAACTCCTTCAGGGAAGCCTATGAACCGCTAATTACTACATCAAGAGTGGTTCTTCACATCTTCTACTCTGGACTCAAGGGTGCGAACAGTGGACAAGAGTGAGTTTACTTTTGCCTTAAGGTCTGTTGAGTCATCCTCGAGAGTGGACACCCAGCCCTCCACCTCAGTGACCCTCCCAGCAACGTTGTGAAGGTCTTGACAGAGGAGCACAGCATCATATTGTCCTCAAGGGCCCCCTCTCCCGACTCAAGGACCTCTTGGGAGATTAGGATGTGTTGTTGAATTTGGGCCATGTTTGTGGTTGCAGGGGGTTTGGTGCCTTGGCCTTCAGCCATTTGCTGTTTGGTCTTTCCCTATTGTCGCCACTTGTGGAACAGTGTGGGATCACCCTTTGTCGGAATGCAAAGAGAGAGACAGGGATAGTAAGTGGGCCAATGGGCAGCCGGGGAACCCCCAATAGTTGTGTCCCAGCCCCAAGGAGGCAGCTTAGGCACCAATGGATCTCGAGTCCAGAGGAGGCTAGATACTCGGAAGCTGCAAACCTCTGGTCTCTCTGAAGGCAGCCACTAAATCATGGCAGAGGCCATTCCCAGCACAAGGGTTGGGCTTTCTTGAGATCCTGGCACCTCTCAACCTGCGGCGGCAATTAGGGAGGGGGAAGCAGATGTCCAGGCTGCCATAGCAGAGCAAAAAGGCAGGCTGTAGGCCTCGCCTCACTCGACAGGCCATGAAGGAGTTCCAAGACAGAGTCAATGTGCCACGAAGAGGGCCCAGGATGGTAGATGTAGCCGGACACAGGTTTCTAAATGCCAGTTTGTTTTAAAATATGTTTTTCACAATCTATATTCCAACCCTGATATATATTTTACAATTTTTAAGAATAGACACAACAGACTTTGGAATCAGACATGTTTTTCATAGTCATCCAATCAGTCCTGGAGCAGTTAGAAATGGCTTATCAACGTAATGAACTGAGGCCTCCTGTACCGACCACAAGCTTTTCCATCAAGCCATCATAAAATGACATAGTTCATAAAACCACAGTTGCCAAAGTAAAATACTGAGGACCTCATTTATGAAAAGTGACGCTTCGCTGCGTGAAAACAGCGATGCGTCACTTTTCATTGCGCCCTCCTCGCAACATGCTCGATGCATCATTTTTACATTATGATGCATCATGTCACAAGGAGTTAAAGATACATCAGTATTTCTGATGTATCTTTAGGCGCAAAAATTACACTTTGCAGGAGTGTGTCACAAAAGTAACGAAACTCCAGGATTGGGTCATTTAACATCGGCAAGTCCCATGTGAAATCTGCCTGTGTCATTCTTATGCCTGCTGTGAGGCAGGCGTAAGATATTGATGCATCTGCATCGTAGAAGGGACACAGTGAAATCTCATAGATTTCACTGCGTCACTTCTATGAGGCTTACTAGCGTCGGAACGCCCCCCCTGCATATATTATACCTGGCGCAGGAATAATGTGGCGCAGGGGTTTGCAAAGTGACGCATCTCCCTCGATGCGTCACTTTGTAAATATGACGCAACATGGTGCAAAGTGACGCATGGGCTCATAAATTAGCCCCTGACTTTCTTAAGACGGCTCAACAAGTTTACTGAGAGTATGAATCTTCTATCCACCAGCGCTGCTTTCCTACTGCAGTGATCTGCGAGATTCCATGGAACAAAATACCTATCTGTAATCTTTAATATAGTGTAATACCAAGGTACCCTTGAATACTTAGTGTCCTAATTTTAACTTTTCACTTTAAAGAACAAGCCTTTAACCTTTACCACTGGCGTGTCTCCATAAGCACCTCAGACCTGCTGTGTTGGTTCCCAATCCTTCCCTCCAGATGGCAGTCAGGTATACTGTAATAAAATTACAAATATGTACAAGGCGCAGCAGAACCCCTTCTTATAGCACCTAACGAGAATTACCTCGGTGCAAATCGCTGTGGTTTTCTCACGTAAGGCTCCGGCACAGAAACCCTTGCCGACCACAGTAACTTGTGATATTCAATTTAACAAACTACCTGCCTACAGGCTTTGGCACAGTGTGATAACAATCTCCTCTTAACAGCACACACCAGACCCGTCAGTCCTGAAACATGATGAATTATCAATCTGTGCCTGCAGACCCCCAAGGCATCATCACTCATTCAAAGCCTCTCCAGGTCAGGCATAGATGATCAGTGCATGCACAGCTCCACAGTATGATCAGTCCCAGTAAAGCCACTCTAGGTCAGGTGCATATTATCAATGCTTGCACAGCCACACAGCATGCTCAGTCCCAGTAAAGCCATCATGGACACAGGGTTTATCTATGGTATGTTGCCTGCTGGAAATCTCACCTGTGCCAACAAGGAGGGCAGCAGTCAGAAGAGACCCCAAAGCAGTCCTCATGTCTTCAGAGTGGTGGAGTCTCAGACATGCAAGAATAACCGTGTGTGACGGTGCTGAGGTGTACTGCTTTTGTGTGTTTTCATGACACACTTTGCCACCAATCAGACAGTGCTGGCCAGACAGACTAGTTTTGAAGGTGTGATGAGTGACTCCTGGCCAAGGTGTGATGTCTTCTACTCTCAGCGGCACCCACATTCTTAAGAACTACGAAAATTCAAGTGTTATCTTTTTAATTTATCAATTTTGCTCATGAGAAGCACCCTATTACCTGCTTGGATGAAGTGTTCGCTACAGCACCAACTGCGTAAGTAATTAAATATTCCACTGGACTCAATAAAGAGACAGGAGTCATCATTACATGCACAGATATGTGCAGGACAGTCAGAGATTCACGTGGCTAATACAAGGTTTAGGAGGTAATGATATGTAATTGAAGAGAATGTTTCACTGACGAGTCTTGCAGGTATCAGTTCAGGCACTGATCCCTTCTGTTTAAAAAGGCTTCCTTGAGGCATTAAGCTGACAAGCTTGTTGATATGCACCTTTGCACAAGGGAGAGCTACTGAGACAGGAGAGGATTGTGGCATCTTTCTCAGTAACCCCTGATGAACTTCATGTTTTTATCTCTACCGAGAAGGATAATATCCAGAAACACAAGTGTCTAGAGATTCACATCATTAACTTGCACCAACTTTGATGAAACACTTACAAAAATTCAAGTAAGCATTTAAAGTGAACTGCATTTACCATAATGCTAAGGGGTGGACTGTGCTGGGAGGTGAATCAGTGTGCGCACAACTCCCTTTCTGTTCAAAAGGCTCCCTGAGCCAGCAAGCTAACACGCTTGTGGAGCTGTAACTGTGCCCCAGAGAGAGGTACTGAAAAATGAAAGGATTGTGGCAGCTTTCTCAGCAACCCCAGATTTCGTTTTTTTTTTATTGCATCCAGATCAGGAGGAGCATAATATCAAAGAGATTTCTGTACGGTGGTCCATGCCGATGGCTCTTCGGGGCTGTCAAAGTAATGGGAGCAGGACCCCTAGAGGACCTTCAGCTGTGCCTGGAAGAGCAGCATGCATTGGAGAGATATTGCAGTGATTTTACCTTGACTACATTCCTGTTGAAGAATGGCATCTCATTCTCGAATGTTCAGAGTTGTGCCTGTTACAGGATGCATGGTTCTCCTGGAGGGGGACTCTGTGCTAAAACTCAGTGTGCCTGCAAACCAGGGCAACGACTTTCCCTCAGGGATCTAGGATCTGATGCAAGTCTCAATGAAGATCTCTGGCTGCAGGGTTTTCAACTCCTTCAGGGAAGCCTATGAACTGCAGATTACTACATCAAAAGTGGTTCTCCACATCTTCTGCTCTGGACTTAAGGGTGCGAACAGTGGACAGGAGTGAGTTTACTTTTGCCTTAAGTCTGATGAGTCATCCTCGAGAGTGGACACCCAGCCCTCCACCTCAGTGACCCTCCCAGCAACGTTGTGAAGGTCTTGACAGAGGAGAAGAGCATCATATTGTCCTCAAGGACCCCCCTCTCCCGAATCAAGGACCTCAGGGGAGATTAGGATGTCTTGTTGAATTTGGGCCATGTTTGTGGTTCCAGGGGGTTTGGTGCCTTGGCCTTCAGCCATTTGCTGTTTGGTCTTTCCCTATTGTCGCCACTTGTGGAACAGTGTGGGATCACCTTTTGTCGCCAGAAAGCAAAGAGAGAGACGGGGATAGTAAGTGGGCCAATGGGCAGCCGGGGAACCCCCAATAGTTGTGTCCCAGCCCCAAGGAGGCAGCTGAGGCACCAATGGATCTCGAGTCCAGAGGAGGCTAGATACTCAGAAGCTGCAAACCTCTGGTATCTCTGAAGGCAGCTACTAGATCATGGCAGAGGTCATTCCCAGCTCAAGTGTTGGGCTTTCTTAAGATCCTGCCACCTCTCAACCTGCGGCGGCAATTATTGAGGGGGAAGCAGAGGTCCAGGCTGCCATAGCAGAGCAAAAAGGAAGGCTGTTGTCCTTGCCTCACTCGACAGGCCATGAAGGAGTTCCAAGACAGAGTCAATGTGCCAGAAGAGGGCCCAGGAGTGTAGATGTAGCCGGACACAGGTTTCTAAATGCCAGTTTGTTTTAAAATATGTTTTTCGCAATCAATATGCCAACCCTAATATATGTATTACATTTTTCATAATAAACACAACAGACTTTGGAATCAGACATGTGTTTCATAGTCAACCAATCAGTCCTGGAGCAGTTAGAAATGGCTTATCACCGTAATGAACTGAGGCCTCCTGTACCGACCAGAAGCTTTTCCATCAAGCCATCATAAAATGACATAGTTCATAAAACTACAGTTGCCAAAGTAAAATACTGAGGACCTCATTTATGAAGAGGGACGCATCGCTGCGTGAAAACAGCGATGCGTCCCTTTTCATTGCGCCCTCCTTGCAACATGCTGGATGCGTCATTTTTACATTATGACGCATCATATCACAAGGAGTTAAAGATATGTCAGTATTTCTGATGTATCTTTAGGCGCAAAAATGACACTTTGCAGGAGTGTGTCACAAAAGTAACGCACCTCCAGCAATGGGTCATTTAACATCGGCAAGTCCCATGTGAAATCTGCCTGTGTCATTCTTATGCCTGCTATGAGGCAGGCGTAAGATATTGATGCATCTGCATCCTAGAATGGACGCAGTGAAATCTCATAGATTTAACTGTGTCACTTCTATGAGGCTTACTAGCGTCGGAAGACCCCCCCCCCCCTGCATACATTATACCTGGCGCAGGAATAATGTGGTGCAGGGGTGTGTAAAGTGACGCATCTCCCTAGATGCGTCACTTTGTAAATATGACGCGACATGGTGCAAAGTGACGCATGGGCTCATAAATAGGCCCCTGACTCTCTCAAGATGGCTCAACAAGTTTACTGAGAATATGAATCTTCTATACACCAGCACTGCTTTCCTACTGCTGTGATCTGTGAGATTCCATGGAACAAAATACCTATCCGTAATCTTTAATATAGTGTAATACCAAGGTACCCTTGAATAGATATTGTCCTAATCATAACCTTTCACTATAAAGAACAAGCCTTTAACCATTACCACCGGCGTGTCACCATAAGCACCTCAGACCTGCTCTGTTGGATCCCAATCCTTCCCTCCAGACGACAGTCAGGTATACTGTAATAAAATTACAAATATGTACAACGCGCAGCAGAACCCCTTCTTATAGCTCCTAACGAGAATTACCCTAGTGCAAATCGCTGTGGTTTGCTCACGTAAGGCTCCGGCACAGCAACCCTTGCCGACTACAGTAACCGGTGATATTCAATTTAACAAACGACCTGCCTACAGGCTTTGGCACAGTCTGATGACAATCTCCTCTTAAAAGCACACACCAGACCCGTCAGTCCTTAAACGTGATGAACTTTCAGTCTGTACCTGCAGAGCCCCACAGCATCATCACTCATTCAAAGCCTCTCCAGGTCAGGCATAGGTGATCAGTGCATGCACAGCTCCAGAGTATTATCAGTCCCAGTAAAGCCACTCTGGGTCAGGCATATATTATCAATGCCTGCACAGCCACACAGCATGCTCAGTCCAAGGAAAGCCATCATGGACACAGGGTTCAGCCATGGTACGTCGCCTGCTGGAAATCTCACCTGTGCCAACAAGGAGGGCAGCAGTCAGAAGAGACCCCAAAGCAGTCCTCATGTCTTCAGAGTGGTGGAGTCTCAGACATGTAAGAATAGCCGTGTGTGGCGGTGCTGAGGTGTACTGCTTTTGTGTGTTTTCATGACACACTTTGCCACCAATAAGACAGTGGTGGCCAGACAGACTAGTTTTGAGGGTGTGATGAGTGACTCCTGGCCAAGGTGTGATGCCTTCAACTCTCAACAGCACCCACATTCTTAAGAACTATGTAAATTCAAGTGTTATCTTTTCAATTTATCAATTTTGCTCATGGAAGCACCCTAATTCCTGCTTGGATGAAGTGTGCGCTACAGCACCATCTGCGTTAGTGATTAAATATTCCACTGGACTCATTAAAGAGGCAGGAGTCATCATCACATGCACAAATATGTACAGGACAGTCAGAGATTCACGTGGCTAATACAAGGTTCAGGAGGTAATGATGTGTAATTGAAGAGAACGCTTCACTGATGAGTCTCGCAGGTAGCAGCTCAGACACTTATCCCTTCTGTTTAAAAACGCTTCCTTGAGGCACTGAGCTGACAAGTTTCTTGATATGCACCTTTTGCCCCAGAGAGAGGTACAGAGACCTGAGAGGATTGTGGCAGCTTTCTCAGTAACCCCTGATGAACTTCATTGTTTTTTATCTCTACCGAGAAGGACAATATCCAGAAACACACGTGTCTACAGATTAACAGCAGTAACCTGCACCAACTTTGGTGATACACTTCAGCTACATTTTAAGTAAGCATTTAAACTGAACTGCATTTACCAGGATGCAAAGGGGTGGACTGTGCTGGGAGGTGAATCAGTGTGCTCCATTACCCTTCTTTTCAAAAGCCTCCCTTGAGCCACTGAGCTGACGAGCTCTTGGAGATGCACCTGTGCGCCGGCGATTGGTACTGAGACCTGAGATGATTGTGGCAGCTTTCTCAGCAATCCCAGATTTTGTTTTTTGTCTCTACTGATGAAGAATAATATCCAGAAACACACCTGTCTACAGATTAACAGCACTAACCTGCACCTCCTTTGGTGAAACACTTCATTTTTTAAAAATATCTTTATTGAGACGTTTTTTATGCAAGTGAATAGAACAGAACAAAGCATTAAACACAAAAGATAGAAGAGAAGAAATGTACTGGAAATTTCAAAAATCCTTAGAATTCAAACAGTAAAAATAAGGAGAAAGAACAAAGTATTAATCAACCTCCCCTTGGATCCATTGCATTACCGGATCCAAAATCTTCATACCTAAGGTTCTTTTCTTCCGACCCTTTGTTCTATATATAGCAATTTCAACATTGTAAGTAGCCAAGAGACGGGCTCTCCATGTTTCAAAAGATAGGGGGTCTGGGCTAATCCAATCTTGCGTGATACATTCCCGAATTAATGCCTTATAAATAAATTCTAAACATTTCCTCTCTTCTGATACTGTATCTGAATTTACTCCTATCAGAACAAATTCATCTGTCAACATAACTGTTGTGCCAAACAATACTAGCATACAATTTTGAATTGATGAAAAAAAATTTGGATAACTGAGGACAGCTAAAGAACATATGTGGTGCATCAGCTGCAAACACCTCACACCTATTACACGAGGTGCCAACAGTTGTCCCCCATTTCGAAATCTTAGATGGCGTATTATAGAAGTCAAATAAGGCCATGTAGTGTTGTGAACGAAGTCTGCCAGTGATCAAGATTCTATTTTCTACGGCAATCGATTCCTCAATATAAATTATATCCTTTGCTAGCTTTGTAGCTCATTTATTTGGAATTATTTTAATATCATCTAAGCAGGAAGAAATTATCAATTTGTAATAATGTCCTATCGATTTTTTGGCAAACATAGAATCAATAAACAGAATTCTCCGTAGCTGGCGTCGAGTTTGTATCCCAAGAGAATTAAAAAAAGAGTGAATCTGTAAGTACTTGAAAAAGTCATTTGCAGGTATATGATACTTAGTTTGTAGTTCAATGAATTAAATCAAATGATCGTCTTGCCATAGATCACCCACAAACTGAATTCCAAAGTTACGCCACCTATTCATTATTGAATCTTGAAAAATTGATGGGAGAGTATGAGACGTTAAAAGAGTGTGTAGTGTGTGATCCTGGGAATACCTAATTGCCGCTTTATTATTCTCCAAGCTACATAGGCTGATTTCACGATCTTAATTTCTTTTTTTTTTAAATAACTAGGCTCTTTGATCCTAATGAGGCATCCACGACACTCTTCATCTAGTGCAAACTCATATATGGAGGGTGAGTGACTCAATGGTATCCATGCCTTTTCCCCTATTAGCAATGGAGAAATAAACTGTATAACAGATGCCAAATAATAATAAAGAAAATGCGGCATTCCCCATCCTCCCCTATCCTTTCGCAAGATCATTCTTTTATACGCTCTTCTCTGGCGTTTATAGCCCCAAAGAAACCTAGCTGACATTCTTTCCAATTGTTTAAAACAGCTGGGAGGGAACTCGAGAGGAATGGCATGGAACATATATAAGAACTAGGGAAGTATAAGCATTTTAAGAACATTCGCTCTGCCCATTAAGATAGGTGATGATGGTCAATTCGCTCTAGCGTTGACTAGACTTTCCTTAACACAGTTTTTAAATTTAATTCTGGAATAACAGAAACATGGAATGGGATTTTAATACCCAGATATGTGGTTTCTAAAACAGTGCTAATCTGGGTCGGCAGGTTCAGTCCGGTACATAATATTTGCGTCTTTGAAATGTTCAGCTTATTTCTGGAGAAAAGTCCAAAACTAGCCGCTAATTATTCGATTTTTGGGAATGCCTTCTGAATATCAGTTGTCACCACTACGATATCATCGGCATAGGCGAGGGCTCTATAATTCATGTGTGAAACTTGCACCGGTGTTATATCCTCTGTCTGATTTAATTTCTTTTAAAAAATGTCAGAGAACACGAGCAGCCCTGTCTCGTACCACAGCAAAATTGAAAAAGGGGTAGAGTTCTGCCCTGTTAGTCTGTTAGTTAGATGATACTGGAGAGAGATACAAAACTTTTATAGCTGAAATCATCTGAGGACCAAACCCTTTCAACTGTAACATGTCCTATAGGAAGGGCCAAGCTACCCTGTCGAATGCCTTTTCGGCATCCAACAGGGTAATTCCAAGAGACCGATTAGTCTCGTGTGCCCAGTCCATTTCAGCCATTAGGCGTCGGATATGATCCGTAATGTCCCTATTAGGTTGTTGAAAAGGCAAGACAATTGTTGAGATTATGCCAGATAGTCGGTTAGCTAAGATCTTTGAAAAAATCTTGCTATCCGCATTGATTAGGGAGATAGGCCAATAAGAGGCAGGCGAGAAAGGGGACTTATCCTTTTTAAGAAAGGCCATGATAGTAGAATGACACCATGATTCCGGTGCTGCGCCTTTCTGTGCTTCTTGGATGATAAGAAGCAGATCATTCTTTAATAAATGGCGAAATACTCAGAAAAATTCCAGAGGGATACTATCAGGGCCCAATGCTTTTCCCATTGCCAAAGAAATAGCAGTTTCCACCTCTTCCCAAGTGATATCTGCATCTAAAGTTTCAGCCTGAGTTGAGGTTATTTTAGAAATGGGCTCGCTTCCACAAAAATTCAGAACATCTTCCAAGGTGTAAGATGTCATTTCCTCATTATATAGTTTAATATAGTATTGTCGGAAAACTTCTACTATTTCTTCTGGTTTTTCAAGAATTTGTCCATTATCATTCAGAATGCTATTAACTCCATTAAGGTTTTCTTTCTGCCCGTTCTTTTTAGCTAATATACGGCCCGTGTTCCCACCAACCTCATACACTTGAGAAAGAAAGGTTGCTATCTGTTCTGCCAACTTTTTTGTATACATTTCAAACAGTCTGGTTTAATGGATTGCCAGATTTGATTTAATTAACTCAGTATCTTGCCCATGCTTAAGAGCTGCAACTAATTCAGCTTCACAGTCCTGCAATTTCATATAGTAAATGACTAGTGTTTTCCGAGCTTCCTTTTGCTTTCTAATTGAATAAGCCAGAGTCTAACCCCGAATACCGGCTTTAAAAGCATCCCAAACTACTTGATTAGGAGCAGAGCCATGATTAAATTCAAAGTACTCTTTTATCCACCTCCCCATGTATTTAATATATAGTGGGTCTGCCAGTAGTTTGCGCTCAAACGTCCATGCGTTTCCCTTGGGCCATGCATTTGAGGATAGACTGGTTTCAATCATTATTGGATTATGATCAGAGATGATCTTAGGAAGTATCTCATATCTTAAAACATAAAAATATCTAGCCAAACAAATTTCTGATGCGTAGCGGAGAAGAAAGTGTATCCTGGAGCAGTAGTACGTTTGGTGAAACCAATGTCCACCAGACCAAATTCTTTTACTAAGCCTTGTATAGCTTTCCCCCGTACGACAAGTCACTTCTTATATCAAAATTAGATTCCAAATGAATATTGAAATCGCCACATATTATAAATGGGGCTGGCCAGCCTGCCAATTCCAAACTGAGAAAATACAATATTTCGGGAGCATCCGAATTAGGACCATAAAACGTGCATAAGGTCCAAGAGATTCCTGCCATTAGGATCTCACAAATGATCCATCTACCATAATTATCAGTTTTAAACCGTTTAACGTTGCCCCCTCCCCTTTTTATCAAAATTGCAACTCCCCTTGTGGTGGTACCTTGACGGGTACATGCCACCATTTGCATCCCCAGATCATTAAAGAATCGCCTATTCTTCCACATTACATGCGTTTCTTGTAAACACAAAATATCAACCTTCATATCATGAAGCATGTGTGATGCTATCCCCCTTTTCTTTCTATTATTCAATCCACAAATATTCCATGAACATATCTTTACTCTCCCCATGTCAATTTCTTAAAAAGATTAATACATATCAGACCGTGAAGTTCAGACTTCTCTCCAATGAACATTGATGTTTCAATATTCACAAAAAAGCATAACAAATTGGCACACATATTTGCTCAATATATTACACCATTTACTTGAATTCATACATTCAGTTCTGTTCTCACTTACCCCACCACCCTTCCACCCTCTCCCTCCACCAGTGCCCCCCACCCCCAACCCAACCCACCCCTCACCCAACCCAAAGAGGGCTTACAGGCTGCAAAGCCCCTGTTTGTGATGGAAAGAGAGACGTAGTGTGTCTCGCTGAGCGCTGTTCACCCCCATCACTCTCAGCATTATCCGGAATAGACTGTGAGAGCAAAAAAGAAAAGGAAAAAAGAAGAAGAGAAACCCTGAAAAACAGCAAATCTAAACTTTAGAATCAGAAAAAAAAGAAATTTTCTCAATTCAGGGTTTACTAGAGAAACAATGATTGTAATCCAGTTCTTAAATTGAAGTCAGAAGTTCTTTTGCTGCTCTCTCAGAAGTCAAGTAATGAGTTTTCTCTTTATAGACTATCTTCAGTTTTGACGGGTTTAATAGAAATGCTTGCGCTCCCTTAGATTGGAAAGAGGGTATAAGGTGACGTAATTGCCAACGCAGTTGTACAGTAGCGTGAAAATAGTCCGTACGGACGAAGAAATCCACACCCTCAGCTTTTCGTTTTCTGTCCGGCCTGGCCAGGTCATACAGCTCTTCGCGAGCGAGAAAGTTGTTAAGGAAGATTAATATAGCTCTTGGTTTGGTATTCGCTGCCCCCTTTGCATTTTTCTGCTGAAAAGGAAAACAATGGGCTCTTTGTAGCTCCAAATCCCACTGCCACTGGGTAAGTTCCGGGAAAGCTTCTGTAAATAACTGCCTGATATTAGAGCCCTCGCTTCCTTCTGGAAACTCCCAGGACACGTAGATTATTCCGCCTGGACCGATTTTGTAAGTCCACAAGCTTCCAGTTTACATCCTCACTCAGAAGCTCTAATGAAGAAATCAGTTTTTTGTTGGTTTACTTCATCTTCCATTGCGGAGATTGTTTCTTCTGACTCTCCTAATCTGGCGGCTATTTCGCTGCAGGTTTTTACTACGCTCCAAACTTGTTTTGAAGCCTTCTGACCGCTCCCTGCGTCCGTAAATTCTCAGCTTTAGTCTCTTCATGATGTTGCAGCATTACTTGATAAAGGGTACTTAATGTAATTTCCGGAATTTGATTCTCGCCCCCTAATTCTAGTTCAGATTGAGCCTGAGAAGTTAATTCGTGGGAGCCTTGTATAGAGGCAGCGCTTCCATTTATCTGTAGGTGAGTCTGTAGATGAGCGGGGCTAGCCCCAGTAGTCAATGCTTTTACATTCTTACGGTCTGCATCTTCTACTATGCCCCACTCCATCCTCCTAGAGTCACTCTAGCGATCCTCGTTTCCTCCTTCTTCTAAATGGGCTGAGCTAGAGACACTGACTTCGCTCAGATCCTCTCGCCATTCCCCCTCTAAACTTTCTGAGTCCAAAGCATTGGACAGGTCAGACATCAAATAAAAATTGTCTGCTGAATCCAAAGAGTCAGTATCTAGATTGGTGTCTTTGTGCGTCGCGGAAGCATCCAGATTTAAATTTAAACTAGGAGCAGAGCTAGGGTGGTGTAGTCCAGCTTCACATATTGAATTGATAATGGTGGTATGCTCTTTTGAGCCCTGCTCTGTAATAGTTGCTATTGGAGCTCCCGTCTCAATGCTATCCTGAATGATATTAAGACAAATCAGCGATACATTCTCACACGCCTTATCAGTCCTATCAGAAGTTTCACCAACATTAGTGCTGGTAGCAGCAGGCTTCATATTTATATTTGCATTCTTCTTTTTATTAAACAAACCCGGTATCTTTGGGACAGCTCCAGTCCTACATAACCCAGAATTCACTGCTGTGGTTGCTGAAGAAGATGTTGGAGTTTCCTCAGGATTAATATATTCTGTTTCAGGGACGACAATCGGTGTCCCACCTGGACCCTGAACTGCTGCGGCTTCCGCGGACCCCTCCATTGCCGTGGTGGTAGCGCAGGTCTTGGGTTTCTGTCTCTTCGTCTGCGAGACCGCATTTGGAATCTTAGGCGCCATCTATACAGCGTGGAGCGGACTCCTGTATCTCCGGCTGGTTAATCCTTCCCGCTGTGGCGGCCTCACCTGAGCGCTCGATTGATCCAAGCGGAAACCTGCAGCCCGATCCTCCCTACAGGGGAGCCCAGCCAGAGAGCACCAACCAGCGAGGAGAAAACGCCAACAGTACCGGTGTAGCTGAAAGATCATTCCTGTAAGTAGTGTCTCGTAATTATCACCGCATTCTTTAGCCCAAACAGTGCGAGCTCATTGTTAAAGAGTAAGAAGGTAATCTTTCCCCGTCAAGTGATGAAAAAGCGTGATGGGAGGCAGAACGCCAGCAAGGAGCAGGAACGGCTTCTCACACGGATGCGGTCGCATCCGCCATCTTACCCGCCCTGAATGTTACACTCAGCAATCAGTGGACAGTAGTTGGTGAAATACTTCAACACAAATTTGTGTAAGTGTTTAAAGTGAACTGCATTTACCATAATTCTAAGGGTAGAACTGTTCTGGGAGGTGAAGCAGTGTGCTCCTATCCCCCTTCTGAATTAGAAAATGTTCACATTCCACCTGTCACTCAACAACAAGCTCTTGTGAGAGCATCAGTGCTGCAAGTGGTGCTGACTATACATTTGCTAAAGAAGCTTCAATCACCTCTTCAGCAGAGCGCACAGCATGTGCGGCTCTCAGAAATCCAACATTGTCCCTTCAACATGAGCCTCCTGCACCCAGTCCACTAGCACAACTGCTCTACCGCCTCTGCTGCACCAGCAAAGGATCTTAGACACCCCGGAGCTGCCACTGTGGGGTCAGTAAGGCTGAAAAACACACAATTGAGCATTGGTGGCCTCCATGAGGCTGTATTAGTAAACGCAACAAGCACCCTTCCATCTCTGTGTAGCACAAGAAAACATATTTGGCATAATCAGACATTTCTAAAGCTGCAGATGATCAGAAAGCATATTTCAGTCCTATAAATTTCCTTTGGTGCTCATCTGACCATGGACTGGGTTGGGGGCATAGTTTCTGTTTCAGGAACTGAAGGTGCTGAGAGTAAGGGAAAGGTCTGGGGCCAAATGTCTGCAGTATCCTAACATACCAAGGAAACCTCTCACTTCTCACTGCGGACTCGCAAACCGTCAATATATTGAGTGAGGGAAGATCCATGCATGAGGGGCAGTGATTCTAAATATAGAAGAAGAGCCAAAGAGGAAATCAAAGGTGACTCTGTATCTATCCAAAAAAAGAACATATTCTAACATTTGAAAGTAAATAAATATGGACTGCCCTTCTGGAGAAAAATGCAGAGAGGACATAAACAAAAGTAAACAGTTCTGTTATGGAGGGATCTGAAAAAATATCACAGCAGAGTTCAGGACAACAGGGAAACCATGGACCACTGTACCATTAATAGCCCTTAAATCTTGGACCACCCTCCAAGAAACGTCATCAACTTTTATCACTGGGAGAAGGGGGCGTTCGAACGGCTAAACTCTATCCTTCTAAAGATGCACTGTCGTTATAAGTCTTGCATCACCGGCTCAGTTCTTGCCTCTGTCTTTTGGACCGACTTGTATTGGGGAAATGGTGGCTCTTTTCTATCCTGCATCAGTTCCTCCTGGTCCCGTTGGGCACTGTGCACTTCTACACCTCTCACTGCCCTCTAACTGCCCACAGCTCAGCCAGTGACCCATCACCCACGTCCTCATGCACTTCAGTCTGCTCTGAAGAAAGGACATTTGAACCATCATCAAAAGTATCACATTAAGAAGTTAATCAGGGCCTCTTGTCTATATAAACACACCCTAAAGGGTACTACCGTGTAGTTCCTTCTAATCCGTAGGATCTGCGTATTTGTTAGACAACATAAACTTTGGGTGAGGTGACAACACTGATTCCGGCACTCAGGCGTACTCCGACTATGCAAAGCTCTACTCTAAGTGTAACTAGAGTGTTATTGTTATTGTTATTGTTATAGTGGATTTGTATAGCGCCGGGTCACCTGCAGGTCTCAGGGCGCTTTGACCACAGAACATAACATCCGGGATATCGAAAAGGGGGAGTACTTAGGCTGAGCTGAGTGCTGTTCTGAACAAGTTTGTTTTCAAGGCTTTCCTGAAACGGAGTAGATTTCCCTCCTTTCGGAGTGTCTCAGGCAGGGCGTTCCAGAGGTTCGGTAGTAAAACCGAAAAGGATCTCCCTCCCATTGTGGCCAGTTTAAAACGAGGACATACAAGGAGATTGGCATCAGCGGACCTGAGATTTCTTTCCGGTCTATATATCTCGATCCGCTCCTTGATATAGGTCGGGGCCTTCCCATAGATGGCTTTGTGGGCTATACAAAGGCTTTTAAAAACGGACCTCTGTCCAATTGGCAGCCAATGTAGACTTTTTAGTAGTGGAGAGGCATGCGTTCTCCGCGGAAGGTTAAAAATAAGTCTTGCGGCGTCATTTAGGACTACCTGAAGTCTGTTTGTCAGCATTTTTGGCAGGCCTAAGTAGAGCGCATTGCCATAGTCAAGTCTAGATACTATGGTGGCTGAGACCACAGTGCGTAGCATCGACTGGGAGAGGAGAGGGACTAATTTGCGCAACTGTCTTAGAAGACCTGTACAGGTGCCAACCACGGTAGAAACCTGGTTGGTCATTGAGAGGGCACTGTCCAATTTAATACCCAGACTTTTTACCGTGGCTGCTGGCTGTGGGGTTGGGCCCAGCTCCTGGGGCCAGTACACATCACTCCAGGAGGAGCACTTGGATGGTACTACCAGCACCTCTGTCTTTTCGGGGTTAATTTTAAGCTGGTTGGTGGACATCCAGTGGACCGTGTATCTAAGAATGTCCTGAGCGTGTGACTGGGCTTGTGCTGTGTCATCTATGCCCAGCAGCAACTGTGTGTCGTCGGCATAGTTGAACACCCGGCAGCCCATCCCCGCTAGTGTATGAATCAGGGGCTGTAGATATATGTTAAACAGGAGTGGGGATAGAGCTGAACCCTGGGGGACGCCGCAAGTCAGACTTCCCACTCCTGATACATTATCTCCCATCTGGATTCTCTGGGTTCTCCCAGATAGAAATGATTCCAGCCACCGAAGGGCTAAATCCTGAATTCCAAACCCAGCCAGCCTATTCAACAGAATGGAATGGCTGACAGTATCGAACGCCGCTGATAGGTCTAACAAAATCAGGGCGCTCGGTCTTTTACTGTCAGCCATCCTTCTGAGATCGTCCAGCACCGAGAGCATGACCAACTCGGTGCTGTGATGTGCACGGAAGCCTGCCTGCCTCTCATGGAGTAGATGGTTAGACTCCAGATAGCTTGACATATATTTTAGTACATGTTGCTCGAGTACTTTAGACAGGAAGGGCAGCTGGGATATGGGTCGATAGTTTTTTAAGACATTGGGGTCCGCCCCCACCTTTTTCAGCAACGGTCTTACACGAGCTTCCTTGAAGCTAGTGGGGAGCCTGCCAGTGCTCAGCGATTTATTCAATGTAGTTAGGATATGGTCCTCTAGGATTGGACCTGCCAAGCAGAAAATACTTGGAGGGCATGGATCTGCTGGGGAGCCAGATTTTGTCTTTCTCATCAATGATTCGAGGGTTAGTGAATCTATGGGGGGAAATGATGATAAGCAGCTGGCAGTTGGATTTAGAGCGATATGCTGCTCAATTGGGCTGCACCCCATGCTTTTTATTTCGCGCATGATAGTATCGACCTTATCCAGAAAATATTTCTGGAAAGTATCGCAGTCTATGCTACTTTCTGCATCCTGGGCTCTTTTTGTTAATTCCTTCAGGATTTTAAATGTTTCCTTTTGAACATTGTTCGCCCTATTTATACGGACCTCATAGAATGCGGCTTTAGTTGTCCGAATAGATTTTTTGTAGCTACGAAACGCCGTCTGTGTGTAGGTGTAGAACCAAGAATCCTCCCAATTGATGATTGTTAGATTTGGGGGTCTCTAGTTTGCACAGATAGGTACTTGTGACAAATAGGGACCCTCGCCTCTGGTCAGGATAAGGGGATTACACTCTTCAAATAAACCCTGCTCACCCCCTTGATAGCTTGGCATGAGCAGACATGCTTTATCTCGGAGGCTTTGTGTGTTAAGCATTTGTGACCACATACAGTAACCCAGTGATAACACTACAAACGGACACCACACAGGTTTTATATCAAAATTAAGTAGACTTTATAGAGAGTTACCACAAGACCATAAACGACAAAAATACACAATACTGTTACTTTAAGATGGTAGATTAATGCTCAGTTCAGTTCCGTTCTTAGATGTGACACTTTGCGTCAATGTACCTTAGGTTGCGTAGCCCTTCCACGACAAGCAATGTTGCAGCGATGGGAATGTGGCGAAGTTCAGATACAAAGAAGGATAATATCCAGAAAGACAAGAGTCTAGAGATTCACATCAGAATCTTGCACCAAGTTTGAAGAAACACTTCAACAAAAATTCAAGTAAGCATTTAAAGTGAACTGCATTTACCATAATGATAAGCGGTGGACTGTGCTGGGAGGTGAATCAGTGTGTGCACAACTCCCTTTCTGTTCAAAAGGCTCCCTGAGCCAGCAAGCTAACAAGCTTGTGGAGCTGCAACTGTGCCCCAGAGAGAGGTACTGAAAAATGAAAGGATTGTTTCAGCTTTCTCACCAACCCCAGATTTAGTTTTTTATTTTTTGCATCCCGATCACAAGGAGCATAATATCAAAGAGATTTATGTACGGTGGTCCATGCCAATGGCTCTTCGGGACTGTCAACGTAGGGGAGCAGGACCCCTAGAGGACCTTCAGCTGTGCCTGGAAGAGCAGCATGCATTGGAGAGATATTGCAGTGATTTTACCTTGACTACATTCCTGTTGAAGAATGGCATCCCATTCTCGAAAGTTCAGAGTTGTGCCTATTACAGGATGCATGGTGCTCCTGGAGGGTGACTCTGTGCTAAGACTCAGTGTGCCTGCTGAACAACAAACCAGGGCAACGACTTCCCCTCAGGGATCTAGGATCTGATGCAAGTCTCAATGAAAATCTCTGGCTGCAGGGTTTTCAACTCCTTCAGGGAAGCCTATGAACCGCAGATTACTACATAAAGAGTGGTTCTCCACATCTTCTGCTCTGGACTCAAGGGTGCGAACAGTGGACAGGAGTGAGTTTACTTTTGCCTTAAGGTCTGATGAGTCATCCTCGAGGGTGGACACCCAGCCCTCCACCTCAGTGACCCTCCCAGCAACCTTGTGAAGGTCTTGACAGAGGAGCAGAGCATCATATTGTCCTCAAGGGCCCCCTCTCCCGAATCAAGGACCTCTTGGGAGATTAGGATGTTTTGCTGAATTTGGGCCATGTTTGTGGTTGCAGGGGGTTTGGTGCCTTTGCCTTCAGCCATTTGCTGTTTGGTCTTTCCCTATTGTCACCACTTGTGGAACAGTGTGGGATCACCCTTTGTCGCCGGAATGCAAAGAGACAGCCGGGGATAGTAAATGGGCCAATGGGCAGCCGGGGAACCCCCAATAGTTATGTCCCAGCCCTAAAGAGGCAGCTGAGTCACCAATGGATCTTGAGTCCAGAGGAGGCTAGATACACGGAAGCTGCAAACCTCTGGTCTCTCTGAAGGCAGCTACTAGATCATGGCAGAGGCCATCCCCAGCACAAGTGTTGGGCTTTCTTGAGATCCTGCCACCTCTCAACCTGCGGCGGCAATTATTGAGGGGGAAGCAGAGGTCCAGGCTGCCATAGCAGAGCAAAAAGGCAGGCTGTAGGCCTTGCCTCACTCGACAGGCCATGAAGGAGTTCCAAGACAGAGTCAATGTGTCAGTAAGAGGGCCCAGGATGGTAGATGTAACCGGACACATGTTTCTAAATACCAGTTTGCTTTAAAATATGTTTTTTACAAGCAATATGCCAACCCTAATATATGTATTACATTTTTTGATAATAAACACAACAGACTTTTAATCAGACATGTTTTTCATAGTCATCCAATCAGTCCTGGAGCAGTTAGAAATGGCTTATCACCGTAATGAACTGAGGCCTCCTGTACCGGGCATAAGCTTTTACATCAAGCCATCATAAAATGACATAGTTCATAAAACTACAGTTGCCAAAGAAAAATACCGAGGACCTCATTCATGAAAAGGGACGCATCGCTGCGTGAAAACAGCGATGTGTCACTTTTCATTGCGCCCTCCTTGCAACATGCTGGATGCGTAATTTTTACATTATGACGCATCATATCGCAAGGACTTAAAGATCCATCAGTATTTCTGATGTACCTTTAGGCGCAAAAATGACACTTTGCCTGAGTGTGTCACAAAAGTAACGCAACTCCAGCAATGGGTCATTTAACAACGGCAAGTCCCATGTGAAATCTGCCTGTGTCATTCTTATGCCTGCTGTGAGGCAGGTGTAAGATATTGACGCATTTGCATCGTAGAATTGACGCAGTGAAATCTCGTAGATTTCACTGCGTCACTTCTATGAGGCTTACTAGCATCGGAACGCCCCCCCCTGCATACATTATACCTGGTGCAGGAATAATGTGGTGCAAGGGTTTGTAAAGTGACCCATCTACCTAGATGCGTCACTTTGTAAATATGACGCAACATGGTGCAAAGTGACGCATGGGCTCATAAATAAGCCCCTGACTCTCTTAAGATGGCTCAACAAGTTTACTGGGAATCTGAATCTTCTATACACCAGCACTGCTTTCCTACTACAGTGATCTGTGAGATTCCATGGAACAAAATACCTTTCTGTAATCTTTAATATAGTGTAATACCAAGGTACCCTTGAATAGATATTGTCCTAATTATAACTTTTCACTATAAAGAACAAGCCTTTAACCGTTACCACCGGCGTGTCACCATAAGCACCTCAGACCTGCTGTGTTGGTTCCGAATCCTTCCCTCCAGATGACAGTCAGGTATACTGTAATAAAATTACAAATATGTACAACGCGCAGCAGAACCCCTTCTTATAGCACCTAACGAGAATTACCTTAGTGCAAATCGCTGTGTTTTGCTCATGTAAGGCTCCGGCACAGTATCCCTTGCTGACCACAGTAACCTGTGATATTCAATTTAACAAACTACCTGCCTACAGACTTTGGCACAGTGTGATAACAATATCCTCTTAACAGCACACACCTGACCCGTCAGTCCTTAAACGTGATGAATTATCAAACTGTGCCTGCAGAGACCACCAAGGCATCATCACTCATTCAAAGCCTCTCCAGGTCAGGCAGAGATGATCAGTGCATGCACAGCTCCACAGTATGATCAGTCCCAGTAAAGCCACTCTAGGTAAGGCGTATATTATCAATGCTTGCACAGCCACACAGCATGCTCAGTCCCAGTAAAGCCATCATGGACACAGGGTTTATCCATGGTATATCGCCTGCTGGAAATCTCACCTGTGCCAACAAGGAGGGTAGCAGTCAGAAGAGACCCCAAAGCAGTCCTCATGTCTTCAGAGTGGTGGAGTCTCAGACATGCAAGAATAGCCGTGTGTGGCGGTGCTGAGGTGTACTGCTTTTGTGTGTTTTCATGACACACTTTGCCACCAATCATACAGTGCTGGCCAGACAGACTAGTTTTGAGGGTGTGATGAGTGCTCCTGGCCAAGGTGTGATGCCTTCAACTCTCAACGGCACCCACATTCTTAAGAACTACGTAAATTCAAGTGTTATGTTTTTAATTTATCAATTTTGCTCATGAGAAGCACCCTAATACCTGCTTGGACGAAGTGTGCGCTACAGCACAATCTGCGTAAGTAATTAAATATTCCACTGGACTCATTAAATAGGCAGGAGTCATCATCACATGCACAAATATGTGCAGGACAGTCATAGATTCACGTGGCTAATACAAGGTTCAGGAGGTAATGATGTGTAATTGAAGAGAACGCTTCACTGACGAGTCTCGCAGGTAGCAGCTCAGACACTTATCCCTTCTGTTTAAAAACGCTTCCTTGAGGCACTGAGCTGACAAGATTCTTGATATGCACCTTTTGCCCCAGAGAGAGGTACAGAGACCTGAGAGGATTGTGGCAGCTTTCTCAGTATCCCCTGATGAACTTCATTGTTTTTTTCGCTACCGAGAAGGACAATATCCAGAAACACACGTGTCTACAGATTAACAGCAGTAACCTGCACCAACTTTGGTGATACACTTCAGCTACATTTTAAGTAAGCATTTAAACTGAACTGCATTTACCATAATGCTAAGGGGTGGACTGTGCTGGGAGGTGAATCAGTGTGCGCACAACTCCCTTTCTGTTCAAAAGGCCCCCCGAGCCAGCAAGCTAACGAGCTTGTGGAGCTGCAACTGTGCCCCAGAGAGATGTACTAAAAAATGAAAGGATTGTGGCAGCTTTCTCAGCAACCCCAGATTTAGTTTTTTATTTCTTGCATCCCGATCACGAGGAGCATAATATCAAAGAGATTTCTGTACGGTGGTCCATGCCAATGGCTCTTTGGGGCTGTCAAAGTAATGGGAGTAGGACCCCCAGAGGACCTTCAGCTGTGCCTGGAAGAGCAGCATGCATCGGAGAGATATTGCAGTGATTTAACCTTGACTACATTCCTGCTGAAAAATGGCATCTCATTCTCAAAAGTTCAGAGTTGTGCCTATTACAGGATGCATGGCGCTCCTGGAGGGTGACTCTGTGCTAAGTCTCAGTTGGCCTGCTGAACAACAAATCAGGGCAACAACTTCCCTACAGGGATCTAGGATCTGATGCAAGTCTCAATGAAAATCTCTGGCTGCAGTGTTTTCAACTCCTTCAGGGAAGCCTATGAACCACAGATTACTACATCAAGAGTGGTTCTCCACATCTTCTGCTCTGGACTCAAGGGTGCGAACAGTGGACAGGGGTGAGTTTACTTTTGCCTTAAGGTCTGATGAGTCATCCTCGAGAGTGGACACCCAGCCCTCCACCTCAGTGACCCTCCCAGCAATGTTGTGAAGGTCTTGACAGAGGAGCAGAGCATCATATTGTCCTCAAGGGACCCCTCTCCCAAATCAAGGACCTCTTGGGAGATTAGGATGTCGTGTTGAATTTGGGCCATGTTTGTGGTTGCAGGGGGTTTGGTGCCTTGGCCTTCAGCCATTTGCTGTTTGGTCTTTCCCTATTGTTGCAACTTGTGGAACAGTGTGGGATCACCCTTTGTCACCGGAATGCAAAGAGAGTGCTGGGGATAGTAAGTGGACCAATGGGCAGCCGGGGAACCCCCTATAGTTGTGTACCAGGCCCAAGGATGCAGCTGAGGCAACAATGGATCTCGAGTCCAGAGGAGGCTAGATACTCGGAAGCTGCAAACCTCTGGTCTCTCTGAAGGCAGCTACTAGATCATGGCAGAGGCCATTCCCAGCACAAGTGTTGGGCTTTCTTGAGATCCTGCCACCTCTCAACCTGCGGCGGCAATTAGGGAGGGGGAAGCAGAGGTCCTGGCTGCTGTAGCAGAACAAAAAGGCAGGCTGTAGGCCTCGCTTCACTCGACAGGCCATGAAGTCCAAGACAGAGTCAATGTGCCAGAAGAGGGCCCAGGAGTGTAGATGTAGCCGGACACAGGTTTCTAAATGCCAGTTTGTTTTAAAATATGTTTTTCGCAATCAATATGCCAACCCTAATATATGTATTACATTTTTCATAATAAACACAACAGACTTTGGAATCAGACATGTGTTTCATAGTCAACCAATCAGTCCTGGAGCAGTTAGAAATGGCTTATCACCGTAATGAACTGAGGCCTCCTGTACCGACCAGAAGCTTTTCCATCAAGCCATCATAAAATGACATAGTTCATAAAACTACAGTTGCCAAAGTAAAATACTGAGGACCTCATTTATGAAGAGGGACGCATCGCTGCGTGAAAACAGCGATGCGTCCCTTTTCATTGCGCCCTCCTTGCAACATGCTGGATGCGTCATTTTTACATTATGACGCATCATATCACAAGGAGTTAAAGATATGTCAGTATTTCTGATGTATCTTTAGGCGCAAAAATGACACTTTGCAGGAGTGTGTCACAAAAGTAACGCACCTCCAGCAATGGGTCATTTAACATCGGCAAGTCCCATGTGAAATCTGCCTGTGTCATTCTTATGCCTGCTATGAGGCAGGCGTAAGATATTGATGCATCTGCATCCTAGAATGGACGCAGTGAAATCTCATAGATTTAACTGTGTCACTTCTATGAGGCTTACTAGCGTCGGAAGACCCCCCCCCCTGCATACATTATACCTGGCGCAGGAATAATGTGGTGCAGGGGTGTGTAAAGTGACGCATCTCCCTAGATGCGTCACTTTGTAAATATGACGCGACATGGTGCAAAGTGACGCATGGGCTCATAAATAGGCCCCTGACTCTCTCAAGATGGCTCAACAAGTTTACTGAGAATATGAATCTTCTATACACCAGCACTGCTTTCCTACTGCTGTGATCTGTGAGATTCCATGGAACAAAATACCTATCCGTAATCTTTAATATAGTGTAATACCAAGGTACCCTTGAATAGATATTGTCCTAATCATAACCTTTCACTATAAAGAACAAGCCTTTAACCATTACCACCGGCGTGTCACCATAAGCACCTCAGACCTGCTCTGTTGGATCCCAATCCTTCCCTCCAGACGACAGTCAGGTATACTGTAATAAAATTACAAATATGTACAACGCGCAGCAGAACCCCTTCTTATAGCTCCTAACGAGAATTACCCTAGTGCAAATCGCTGTGGTTTGCTCACGTAAGGCTCCGGCACAGAAACCCTTGCCGACTACAGTAACCGGTGATATTCAATTTAACAAACGACCTGCCTACAGGCTTTGGCACAGTGTGATGACAATCTCCTCTTAAAAGCACACACCAGACCCGTCAGTCCTTAAACGTGATGAACTTTCAGTCTGTACCTGCAGAGCCCCACAGCATCATCACTCATTCAAAGCCTCTCCAGGTCAGGCATAGGTGATCAGTGCATGCACAGCTCCAGAGTATTATCAGTCCCAGTAAAGCCACTCTGGGTCAGGCATATATTATCAATGCCTGCACAGCCACACAGCATGCTCAGTCCAAGGAAAGCCATCATGGACACAGGGTTCAGCCATGGTACGTCGCCTGCTGGAAATCTCACCTGTGCCAACAAGGAGGGCAGCAGTCAGAAGAGACCCCAAAGCAGTCCTCATGTCTTCAGAGTGGTGGAGTCTCAGACATGTAAGAATAGCCGTGTGTGGCGGTGCTGAGGTGTACTGCTTTTGTGTGTTTTCATGACACACTTTGCCACCAATAAGACAGTGGTGGCCAGACAGACTAGTTTTGAGGGTGTGATGAGTGACTCCTGGCCAAGGTGTGATGCCTTCAACTCTCAACAGCACCCACATTCTTAAGAACTATGTAAATTCAAGTGTTATCTTTTCAATTTATCAATTTTGCTCATGGAAGCACCCTAATTCCTGCTTGGATGAAGTGTGCGCTACAGCACCATCTGCGTTAGTGATTAAATATTCCACTGGACTCATTAAAGAGGCAGGAGTCATCATCACATGCACAAATATGTACAGGACAGTCAGAGATTCACGTGGCTAATACAAGGTTCAGGAGGTAATGATGTGTAATTGAAGAGAACGCTTCACTGATGAGTCTCGCAGGTAGCAGCTCAGACACTTATCCCTTCTGTTTAAAAACGCTTCCTTGAGGCACTGAGCTGACAAGTTTCTTGATATGCACCTTTTGCCCCAGAGAGAGGTACAGAGACCTGAGAGGATTGTGGCAGCTTTCTCAGTAACCCCTGATGAACTTCATTGTTTTTTATCTCTACCGAGAAGGACAATATCCAGAAACACACGTGTCTACAGATTAACAGCAGTAACCTGCACCAACTTTGGTGATACACTTCAGCTACATTTTAAGTAAGCATTTAAACTGAACTGCATTTACCAGGATGCAAAGGGGTGGACTGTGCTGGGAGGTGAATCAGTGTGCTCCATTACCCTTCTTTTCAAAAGCCTCCCTTGAGCCACTGAGCTGACGAGCTCTTGGAGATGCACCTGTGCGCCGGCGATTGGTACTGAGACCTGAGATGATTGTGGCAGCTTTCTCAGCAATCCCAGATTTTGTTTTTTGTCTCTACTGATGAAGAATAATATCCAGAAACACACCTGTCTACAGATTAACAGCACTAACCTGCACCTCCTTTGGTGAAACACTTCATTTTTTAAAAATATCTTTATTGAGACGTTTTTTATGCAAGTGAATAGAACAGAACAAAGCATTAAACACAAAAGATAGAAGAGAAGAAATGTACTGGAAATTTCAAAAATCCTTAGAATTCAAACAGTAAAAATAAGGAGAAAGAACAAAGTATTAATCAACCTCCCCTTGGATCCATTGCATTACCGGATCCCAAATCTTCATACCTAAGGTTCTTTTCTTCCGACCCTTTGTTCTATATATAGCAATTTCAACATTGTAAGTAGCCAAGAGACGGGCTCTCCATGTTTCAAAAGATAGGGGGTCTGGGCTAATCCAATCTTGCGTGATACATTCCCGAATTAATGCCTTATAAATAAATTCTAAACATTTCCTCTCTTCTGATACTGTATCTGAATTTACTCCTATCAGAACAAATTCATCTGTCAACATAACTGTTGTGCCAAACAATACTAGCATACAATTTTGAATTGATGAAAAAAAATTTGGATAACTGAGGACAGCTAAAGAACATATGTGGTGCATCAGCTGCAAACACCTCACACCTACTACACGAGGTGCCAACAGTTGTCCCCCATTTCGAAATCTTAGATGGCGTATTATAGAAGTCAAATAAGGCCATGTAGTGTTGTGAACGAAGTCTGCCAGTGATCAAGATTCTATTTTCTACGGCAATCGATTCCTCAATATAAATTATATCCTTTGCTAGCTTTGTAGCTCATTTATTTGGAATTATTTTAATATCATCTAAGCAGGAAGAAATTATCAATTTGTAATAATGTCCTATCGATTTTTTGGCAAACATAGAATCAATAAACAGAATTCTCCGTAGCTGGCGTCGAGTTTGTATCCCAAGAGAATTAAAAAAAGAGTGAATCTGTAAGTACTTGAAAAAGTCATTTGCAGGTATATGATACTTAGTTTGTAGTTCAATGAATTAAATCAAATGATCATCTTGCCATAGATCACCCACAAACTGAATTCCAAAGTTACGCCACCTATTCATTATTGAATCTTGAAAAATTGATGGGAGAGTATGAGACGCTAAAAGAGGTGTGTAGTGTGTGATCCTGGGAATACCTAATTGCCGCTTTATTATTCTCCAAGCTACATAGGCTGATTTCACGATCTTAATTTTTTTTTTTTTTGATCCTAATGAGGCATCCACGACACTCTTCATCTAGTGCAAACTCATATATGGAGGGTGAGTGACTCAATGGTATCCGTGCCTTTTCCCCTATTAGCAATGGAGAAATAAACTGTATAACAGATGCCAAATAATAATAAAGAAAATGCGGCATTCCCCATCCTCCCCTATCCTTTCGCAAGATCATTCTTTTATACTTTCTTCTCTGGCGTTTATAGCCCCAAAGAAACCTAGCTGACATTCTTTCCAATTGTTTAAAACAGCTGGGAGGGAACTCGAGAGGAATGGCACGGAACATATATAAGAACTTGGGAAGTAGAAGCATTTTAAGAACATTCGCTCTGCCCATTAAGATAGGTGATGTTGGTCAATTCGCTCTAGCGTTGACTAGACTTTCCTTAACACAGTTTTTAAATTTAATTCTGGAATAACAGAAACATGGAATGGGATTTTAATACCCAGATATGTGGTTTCTAAAACAGTGCTAATCTGGGTCGGCAGGTTCAGTCCGGTACATAATATTTGCGTCTTTGAAATGTTCAGCTTATTTCTGGAGAAAAGTCCAAAACTAGCCGCTAATTATTCGATTTTTGGGAATGCCTTCTGAATATCAGTTGTCACCACTACGATATCATCGGCATAGGCGAGGGCTCTACAATTCATGTGTGAAACTTGCACCGGTGTTATATCCTCTGTCTGATTTAATTTATTTTAAAAAATGTCAGAGAACACGAGCAGCCCTGTCTCGTACCACAGCAAAATTGAAAAAGGGGTAGAGTTCTGCCCTGTTAGTCTGTTAGTTAGATGATACTGGAGAGAGATACAAAACTTTTATAGCTGAAATCATCTGAGGACCAAACCCTTTCAACTGCAACATGTCCTATAGGAAGGGCCAAGCTACCCTGTCGAATGCCTTTTCGGCATCCAACAGGGTAATTCCAAGAGACCGATTAGTCTCGTGTGCCCAGTCCATTTCAGCCATTAGGCGTCGGATATGATCCGTAATGTCCCTATTAGGTTGTTGAAAAGGCAAGACAATTGTTGAGATTATGCCAGATAGTCGGTTAGCTAAGATCTTTGAAAAAATCTTGCTATCCGCATTGATTAGGGAGATAGGCCAATAAGAGGCAGGCGAGAAAGGGGACTTATCCTTTTTAAGAAAGGCCATGATAGTAGAATGACACCATGATTCCGGTGCTGCGCCTTTCTGTGCTTCTTGGATGATAAGAAGCAGATCATTCTTTAATAAATGGCGAAATACTCAGAAAAATTCCAGAGGGATACTATCAGGGCCCAATGCTTTTCCCATTGCCAAAGAAATAGCAGTTTCCACCTCTTCCCAAGTGATATCTGCATCTAAAGTTTCAGCCTGAGTTGAGGTTATTTTAGAAATGGGCTCGCTTCCACAAAAATTCAGAACATCTTCCAAGGTGTAAGATGTCATTTCCTCATTATATAGTTTAATATAGTATTGTCGGAAAACTTCTACTATTTCTTCTGGTTTTTCAAGAATTTGTCCATTATCATTCAGAATGCTATTAACTCCATTAAGGTTTTCTTTCTGCCCGTTCTTTTTAGCTAATATACGGCCCGTGTTCCCACCAACCTCATACACTTGAGAAAGAAAGGTTGCTATCTGTTCTGCCAACTTTTTTGTAAACATTTCAAACAGTCTGGTTTAATGGATTGCCAGATTTGATTTAATTAACTCAGTATCTTGCCCATGCTTAAGAGCTGCAACTAATTCAGCTTCACAGTCCTGCAATTTCATATAGTAAATGACTAGTGTTTTCCGAGCTTCCTTTTGCTTTCTAATTGAATAAGCCAGAGTCTAACCCCGAATACCGGCTTTAAAAGCATCCCAAACTACTTGATTAGGAGCAGAGCCATGATTAAATTCAAAGTACTCTTTTATCCACCTCTCCATGTATTTAATATATAGTGGGTCTGCCAGTAGTTTGCGCTCAAACGTCCATGCGTTTCCCTTGGGCCATGCATTTGAGGATAGACTGGTTTCAATCATTATTGGATTATGATCAGAGATGATCTTAGGAAGTATCTCATATCTTAAAACATAAAAATATCTAGCCAAACAAATTTCTGATGCGTAGCGGAGAAGAAAGTGTATCCTGGAGCAGTAGTACGTTTGGTGAAACCAATGTCCACCAGACCAAATTCTTTTACTAAGCCTTGTATAGCTTTCTCCCGTACGACAAGTCACTTCTTATATCAAAATTAGATTCCAAATGAATATTGAAATCGCCACATATTATAAATGGGGCTGGCCAGCCTGCCAATTCCAAACTGAGAAAATACAATATTTCGGGAGCATCCGAATTAGGACCATAAAACGTGCATAAGGTCCAAGAGATTCCTGCCATTAGGATCTCACAAATGATCCATCTACCATAATCATCAGTTTTAAACCGTTTAACGCTGCCCCCTCCCCTTTTTATCAAAATTGCAACTCCCCTTGTGGTGGTACCTTGACGGGTACATGCCACCATTTGCATCCCCAGATCATTAAAGAATCGCCTATTCTTCCACATTACATGCGTTTCTTGTAAACACAAAATATCAACCTTCATATCATGAAGCATGTGTGATGCTATCCCCCTTTTCTTTCTATTATTCAATCCACAAATATTCCATGAACATATCTTTACTCTCCCCATGTCAATTTCTTAAAAAGATTAATACATATCAGACCGTGAAGTTCAGACTTCTCTCCAATGAACATTGATGTTTCAATATTCACAAAAAAGCATAACAAATTGGCACACATATTTGCTCAATATATTACACCATTTACTTGAATTCATACATTCAGTTCTGTTCTCACTTACCCCACCACCCTTCCACCCTCTCCCTCCACCAGTGCCCCCCACCCCCAACCCAACCCACCCCTCACCCAACCCAAAGAGGGCTTACAGGCTGCAAAGCCCCTGTTTGTGATGGAAAGAGAGACGTAGTGTGTCTCGCTGAGCGCTGTTCACCCCCCATCACTCTCAGCATTATCCGGAATAGACTGTGAGAGCAAAAAAGAAAAGGAAAAAAGAAGAAGAGAAACCCTGAAAAACAGCAAATCTAAACTTTAGAATCAGAAAAAAAAGAAATTTTCTCAATTCAGGGTTTACTAGAGAAACAATGATTGTAATCCAGTTCTTAAATTGAAGTCAGAAGTTCTTTTGCTGCTCTCTCAGAAGTCAAGTAATGAGTTTTCTCTTTATAGACTATCTTCAGTTTTGACTGAGCTAGAGACACTGACTTCGCTCAGATCCTCTCGCCATTCCCCCTCTAAACTTTCTGAGTCCAAAGCATTGGACAGGTCAGACATCAAATAAAAATTGTCTGCTGAATCCAAAGAGTCAGTATCTAGATTGATGTCTTTGTGCGTCGCGGAAGCATCCAGATTTAAATTTAAACTAGGAGCAGAGCTAGGGTGGTGTAGTCCAGCTTCACATATTGAATTGATAATGGTGGTATGCTCTTTTGAGCCCTGCTCTGTAATAGTTGCTATTGGAGCTCCCGTCTCAATGCTATCCTGAATGATATTAAGACAAATCAGCGATACATTCTCACACGCCTTATCAGTCCTATCAGAAGTTTCACCAACATTAGTGCTGGTAGCAGCAGGCTTCATATTTATATTTGCATTCTTCTTTTTATTAAACAAACCCGGTATCTTTGGGACAGCTCCAGTCCTACATAACCCAGAATTCACTGCTGTGGTTGCTGAAGAAGATGTTGGAGTTTCCTCAGGATTAATATATTCTGTTTCAGGGACGACAATCGGTGTCCCACCTGGACCCTGAACTGCTGCGGCTTCCGCGGACCCCTCCATTGCCGTGGTGGTAGTGCAGGTCTTGGGTTTCTGTCTCTTCGTCTGCGAGACCGCATTTGGAATCTTAGGCGCCATCTATACAGCGTGGAGCGGACTCCTGTATCTCCGGCTGGTTAATCCTTCCCGCTGTGGCGGCCTCACCTGAGCGCTCGATTGATCCAAGCGGAAACCTGCAGCCCGATCCTCCCTACAGGGGAGCCCAGCCAGAGAGCACCAACCAGCGAGGAGAAAACGCCAACAGTACCGGTGTAGCTGAAAGATCATTCCTGTAAGTAGTGTCTCGTAATTATCACCGCATTCTTTAGCCCAAACAGTGCGAGCTCATTGTTAAAGAGTAAGAAGGTAATCTTTCCCCGTCAAGTGATGAAAAAGCGGGATGGGAGGCAGAACGCCAGCAAGGAGCAGGAACGGCTTCTCACACGGATGCGGTCGCATCCGCCATCTTACCCGCCCTGAATGTTACACTCAGCAATCAGTGGACAGTAGTTGGTGAAATACTTCAACACAAATTTGTGTAAGTGTTTAAAGTGAACTGCATTTACCATAATTCTAAGGGTAGAACTGTTCTGGGAGGTGAAGCAGTGTGCTCCTATCCCCCTTCTGAATTAGAAAATGTTCACATTCCACCTGTCACTCAACAACAAGCTCTTGTGAGAGCATCAGTGCTGCAAGTGGTGCTGACTATACATTTGCTAAAGAAGCTTCAATCACCTTTTCAGCAGAGCGCATAGCATGTGCGGCTCTCAGAAATCCAACATTGACCCTTCAACATGAGCCTCCTGCACCCAGTCCACTAGCACAACTGCTCTACCGCCTCTGCTGCACCAGCAAAGGATCTTAGACACCCCGGAGCTGCCACTGTGGGGTCAGTAAGGCTGAAAAACACACAATTGAGCATTGGTGGCCTCCATGAGGCTGTATTAGTAAATGCAACAAGCACCCTTCCATCTCTGTGTAGCACAAGAAAACATATTTGTCATAATCAGCCATTCCTAAAGCTGCAGATGAGCAGAAAGCATGTTTCAGTCCTATAAACGTCCTTTGGTGCTCATCTGACCATGGACTGAGTTGGGGGCATAGTTTCCGTTTCAGGCACTGAAGGGGCTGAGAATAAGGGAAAGGTCTGGGGCCAAATGTCTGCAGTATCCTAACATACCAAGGAAACCTCTCACTTCTCACTGCGGACTCGCAAACCGTCAATATATTGAGTAAGGGAAGATCCATGCATGAGGGGCAGTGATTCTAAATGTATAAGAAGAGACAAAGAGGAAATGGAAGGTGTCTCTGTATCTATCCAAAAAAAGAACATATTCTAACATTTGAAAGTAAATAGATATGGACTGCCCTTTTGGAGAAAAATGCAGAGAGGACATAAACAAAAGTAAACAGTTCTGTTATGGAGGGATCTGAAAAAATATCACAGCAGAGTTCAGGACAACAGGGAAACCATGGACCACTGGACTAGCCCTTAAATCTTGGACCACCCTCCAAGAAACTTCATCAACTTTTATCACTGGGAGAAGGGGGCGTTCGAATGGCTAAACTCTATCCGTCTAAAGATGCCCTGTCGTTATAAGTCTTGCATCACCGGCTCAGTTCTTGCCTCTGTCTCTTGGACCGACTTGTATTGGGGAAATGGTGTCACTTTTCTATCCTGCGTCAGTGCCTCCTGGTCCCGTTGGGCACTGTGCACTTCTACACTTCTCACTGCCCTCTCACTGCCCACAGCTCAGCCAGCGACCCATCACCCACATCCTCATGCACTTCAGTCTGCTCTGGAGAAAGGAAATTTGAACCATCATCAAAAGTATCACATTAAAAGGTTAATCAGGGCCTCTTGTCTGTATAAACACACCCTAAAGGGTACTGCCATGTAGTTCCTTCTAATCCGTAGGATCTGCGTATTTGTTGGACAACATAAACTTTGGGTGAGGTGAAAACACTGATTCCGGCACTCAGACTATGCAAAGCTCTACTCTAAGTGTAACTAGAGTGTGTGTAGGTGTAGAACCAAGAATCCTCCCAATTGACGATTGTTAGATTTGGGTGTCTCTAGTTGGCACAGATATGTACTTGTGACAAATAGGGACCCTCGCCTCTAGTCAGGATAAGGGGATTACCCCTACTCCTCAAATAAACCCTGCTCACCCCCTTGATAGCTTGGCATGAGCAGACAGGCTTTATCTCGGAGGTGTTGTGTGTTAAGCATTTGTGACCACATACAGTAACCCAGTGATAACACTACAGATGGACACCACACAGGTTTTATATCAAAATTAAGTAGACTTTATAGAGAGTTGCCACAAGACCATAAACGACAAAAATACACAATACTGTTACTTTAAGATGGTAGATTAAGCTTAGTTCAGTTCAGTTCTTGGATGTGATACTTTGCGTCAATGTACCTTAGGTTGCGAAGCGCTTCCACGACAAGCAATGTTACAGCGATGGGAATGTGGTGAAGTTCAGATACAAAGAAATAAAGACGAGAAGATCTTCCAGATGCGGCGCGCTTCTCAGGGAGGCAAGAAGTTCTCGGTTCGAAGCGTGGACTGCAGAGGCAACACCCTGACGATGCGATGGCAGCTGCTACAGCGGCGACATTCTTCTCCCATGATGCCTGAATCTTCCTCTTGATGCGACAACTACAGTGGCGACATCTATGATGCGACGGCAGCAGCTCCCATGGCGGCGCGCTTCTCAGGGATGCTTGGTGCTCTTCTTCAATGCGGTGCAGTGTGACAGTTCCAGCGGCGAATCCATCCTTCAGCGTTGAGACGGCAGGCACAGCGATGGTGACACGCTCCGACCTTGTTGTGAGATTCTTCTCTCAATGCAGTGTAATGCGATAGCTACAGCGGTGACACCCTTGTTCGGAGTTGCCACTGCAGCAGCAGCGACTGTGACATGCTTCCTCTTCGTTGCGGCATGCTTCTCTCCAATGCGGTGCAGTGCGACAGCTCCAGCGGTGACACCCTCCTTCTTTGTTACGACGGCAGGCACAGCGACGGCAACATGATTCTTCTCGTTGAGTCGCGCTTCCACCTCCTTGCGACACGCAGTCCCTCAAAAGGCCCAAAACAGCAGCAGCCACTTCCAAAGAACGCTGGGGAGCTGGAAGTTAAAGTCTGTTGTCCCTGAGACTTCAGCTGGAGGCAAGCTCTTTTCTAATCCCTTGGAGATTCTTCACAAGTTGAAAGCAAAGTACACAAAGTTCCTTTCTCCTTCCTTTGGCAGTAAGGCAACCACTGCAGGCCAATCCCCCAAGCAGCACTTCAGCTTGGGAATAGTCTCTCCTCAGTTTCTTCAGGTTCCTCTCCTCAGTAAAGGTTTCTTCTTGTAGTCCAAAGTGATCAAATTTCATGGGATCAGGGCCCCAATATTTATACCTAAAATCCTTTGTTCTCTGAGGGGAGAGGGGCATGTGCCCAGTCCAAACCAGTTCTGAAGCACTCTGTTTACCAGACTTCTGTCCTTTCATCGTGCAGAGCAGAATATCAGATGCCCACCAGGAGGTGGAGCCAGCATTGGTGAAGGCAAGTACAGTCCTGTAGCACTTTGCTTACAGGACACCTTCTCTTCTATCAGTGTGCAGGACAGAGACATCAGCCGCTCCCCAGGGGGCGGAGCCAGCATTGTGGAAGGCAGGCACAGCCCTATTCAAGGTACAGGTGCAACTCCTCCCACCCATCTAGATGCAGATCTCTCTATTCACCACTGGGTGATTCATTCTGTCTCTTGGAATCATCCCCCAGCCCTGTGACTTACAAAACCAGACAAGGAATACACACCCTAGCAGAGGCAGGCTTGAAAGGTTAGACAAGCAAATACCTACTTTCTAAAAGTGGTATTTGCGAAACGCAGAATGTGAAAACCAACTTCACTAAAAGATGTATTTTATCATTCTGAGTTCAGGCATACTAAACTCGAATTTCTACCACGTTCTCCGAGACAGGTAGGTTTATAAACATGTAATAATCTAACAGCCCATTCTGCCTTCTGGAGAACAGGTAGCTAAGCAATAGTGAAAAAACGAAAATGGCTGTACTTCAATATTAGGACATGCCACACACATCAGGGCTTGTCCTACCTTATACCTTCAATGCACCCTGCGCTTGGGCCTACCATAGGGGTGACTGATATGAATAAAAGGGAAGGTTTAGGGACTGGCAAGTGGGTACACTTGCTCAGTCAGCATGACAGGACCAGACTGCACACAAGCTCTGCAATGGCAGACATTAGACACATTTTACAAGGCTAGTTCTGTGGGTGGCACAACCAGGGCTGCAGGCCCACCAGCAGCATTTGGATTTACATGCCCTGGGCACACTTAGTGCACTAGACTAGGGTCTGACAAGTAAACCAAATAGCCAAACATGGAACCACTGATTAATACATCAATTTACAATAGGGGTGCCGCTCGCAGCTGACTGCTGAAACCGCGACTTTGCTTTTTCTTTCCCCTGCTTGCCGTGCCCTGAGGAAAGGGTGAAAACATCTATTAGGAGTGACTGAGGCTGTTCTAACAGGGGCCGGGACTGCGAGACCCAGGGTTCCGTGCAGGATCACCGAAGCGCACCTGAAGTCTCTTCCCGCCCCCTGCTCCTCCCTGATTGCCTGCCTGCCTTCTTAACAGCTCGCGGCCCCCGCTTCGCGGGAGCCGCTCGCAGCTGACTGCTGAAACCGCGACTTTGCTTTTTCTTTCCCCTGCTTGCCGTGCCCTGAGGAAAGGGTGAAAACAACTATTAGGAATGAGTGAGGCTGTTCTAACAGGGGCCGGGACTGCGAGACCCAGGGTTCCGCGCAAGATCACCGAAGCGCACCTGGAGTCTCTTCCCACCCCCTACTCCTCCTATAAAGACACACCCCCTGACGCATAGCGAGACGCGTGTGTGGGACGCCGGACGAAGCCCGGACAAAGGGCGGACAGTCTTAGACAGTCCGAGACAGGCCGTGACTGGACTCGGCACGTTATACTGTCCTTGCTGAACACGACTCACCTGGCTGCAGTAAGACTTTTCGCTCTTGAATATACTCAGTTTGTGACTTATTAGTATAGCACTCTTGATATACATTGTTAAACCCACTTATACGATAAAACTTAAGCTCTGCTACTAATATTATTGAGGATGCCAAAAAAGATTCCAGTCCCTGTGGCAAATACCATGAACAATTATATGGTACATGTAGTTTCCAAGATTAATAATGAAAGGAGACAGTCATTAGGCTTAAGTCAATCCCCAAATCTTTCCCCCCTGAGCCCACCACCAAACTCTCCGTGGGTAGATATACCATCTCAGGATGTGGGAAATAAAATCCCAGACACAGAGACACATGATAGTGGGACACCTAGCCAGAGTGTACTTATAGAATCCGACCGAGATTCAGTCCATGATAATGATACTGAGTCCCAGATAGATGACACAGAACAAGACACCCCTGTGCAGGAGGGTACACAGGTGAACACTGGAGATGAAGATCCCCTGTTCTTGTACCGGTTACACGGGCATTTAGAAAGTGTAGAAAACCACAAATACACGTTGGTGGGTCTTATCCAGGGAGGAAGAGGGTTGCGTCGCCACCGAAAACTAGGGATAAAAACAGGGGGAAAGGAGATGAAACTGGGAAACAAAATATGGATGAAAAGTTTCTAACTAGGTTAGCTGATATGATCGATTGTAAATTTAAGGCACTTATTAAGCCAGTAGTGGCCAAATTAGACAAGCTCTCTGCTGATGTAAAGAAACTAGGTGCGGTCCAGAAAAAGATAGCGGAAGAGGTGACAAATATATCAACTATAGTCACAAATCTAGCCAATACCACAAAAGCTTACCGCGAGAGGAACAGAGGGAGGTGTAAATGAATTACATGCCAACCCCACTGGACAGGTCCCAGTAACAGAGCAAAATCAATCAATGATAAGAGAGGATCAGCCACCAAAACCATCTGTATCGACCACATTAGGTATAGAAAAAGATTCACTACAATTCATGGAAGATGCATCACCCCTAGTGTTGGTGCTGGCAAATGTCCCCCCTCTGGCTACAGGCCAAATAGAATCCCCCACAGCATTGACAAGTAAGGCACTGCATTGGCTGTCTGGTAATATGCAGTTGGCCCCCTGGGGGAAGCAACAGCTAGCAGGAGACCTTAAATCAGCCAGAAGGGTACCTGTGATAGGGCAAAATCCAAAAAAATTCAAAGGTGACTGTATAGTTCTAAATTTTACAAACTCCGCTGTATTACCAAATATTCTATCAAACATTCTCCCTCCTCAGCGCAGGAGAGGCACTATTGTTCCACTTACCTTAGAATTTTTTGGTAATAAACAGCGAAGCATGACATACCCCAAGACAATCCACACCTACACTAGGCCAGTGTGGCCCGGAAAAACAAACAGCTGGGGCCTAGGTGCTTCAGTTAATAATTTGGGGGCACAGTTTAGATAGATGGGATGGTCTGCAACAGATACACCAACAAGAATATCAATACCCTATCCATTTTAACAACCAGTACAACATTCCCATCTCTAATAGGTTTGATGCCTTCTATGGCCAGGGAGGGTTGGAAGGGGTGGAATGACTACTCGATACACCATTCATTCCTGCCCATAGTGATCGTACACAACAAGATGTAGGACCAGGAAAAGAGAACCATATACCTGCGCCGTATGGATTTAATATCGAGATGATGGCTCCATCGGCCCAGATAAATGGACCCATAAGTTTATCAAATGTACAAAATCCTGCTCCTATTCAAGTTCCCACTATATATGATTCTGTGGAAGTTCAGGTAGGGAGTTGTCCAGGCCAAATGCTCCCTATCCCAGATGAAAAAGAAAATGCAGATAAAACTCTGTGTTCATCACTAACATGTAATGAAAGTTTAATATCTTGGAACATAGCCGGGCTCTCAGATAAATCTAATGATAAAGGTTGGCTGTCTTTTGTCAAGGAACATGCGGTAATATGTCTCCAAGAAACATGGCTGGTGGACAAAAATGTACACATTGAGGGTTATCAAAGTTTCTTTATTCCAGCAGTTCCCTCAGCTAGTGGTAGAGCAAAAGGGGGCTGGCAATATATGTCAACTTGGCTCTTACATGTCTCAAAGTTGAACATCACACTGGAAACAGAAATACCCAAGTTTTAGAGTTAAAGAGGGGAAAAACCAAGTTTAAACTGATTAATTTCTATAATGCAGTGAATCAGACTGGCGATTGTAATATACAGTCTCTATGTGAATTCTTAAGGGACACTGTTGGATATCTGCCTCGCCAAATACTAATTGCAGGTGATTTTAACACACATCCATGTGGGAATCCTGGAGAGACTGTTGTTGGCCAACTGGGTTGTAATAGCCTGGAAGGTTTCCACTTTGACCACTCGCGGCGTGGAACAGAACTAAACGCGCTAATGAATGAAAACAACTTTATCACAGCGATGTCTATAGTGGCGGATCAAACTCTCTTTCCTATTCCCACATTTAAAGGCCATGCAACAGGATCATACATAGACCACATTCTATTGTCTGCTGACCTCGCAAATGTTGTTCTGGACTACTGCATTCAAATGAGCATTTATAGCGATCATAACCCTATATGCATTAAAATGGGTGGGAAAATCTTTGAAAAACGAAATCCACGTGTGGATCATGGATCCACAAAATGTATAAATGGAAAGCGTCGCTTAAAATGGTCATTGGTGAACTGTGAAAACCTGTATACTTCTATTAATAATATGTGTAGCCCTGAACTTTCGGTATGTATATCACCTGTATCACTACCGCAACAAATCTTAGCATCATTTGAGGATGTTGCCTTAAAAGTAGGGTCTTTGTTAACGGTGCCAGCTAAAGGGAATGCAAATAGTAATCCAAAGTGGTTTGATAAAGATTGCTCCAAGGCTAGCCGCGAGCTCAAGATAGCACTGAAAACAAAACCTAGAGATACGGTGCTTATCAAGGTTATGCGTGCTAGGTATAAAAAGTCCCTCGCTAATCGCAAGAGAGAAGTAAAGAAAAGCGTTTGGGAGTCCCTGCTAGATCCCGAAACATTGAAAAACAGCTCTAAGTTCTGGGATATCATAAATAAACCCCTATTTGATCACCCTAGAAATTCCATTGTGGGTACTAATATCCCAGTGGAAGAGTGAGCTAATCATTTTAGTTCTATTTTTGAAAATAATGAGTTGCAGGCTGAACACATTTCCGGTTAAATCTAAAGAAAATTTGTTGCTCTTCTCAACAAACGAGGTTGCAAAGGGAATCGAAGGGCTGACAAATACCAAGACCCCAGGACCGGATGGTCTTCCACCGGACCTTTTTAAATCCTGTATAACACTATGGGCGCCAGTTCTTACAGCCGTACTTGATGCAGCTGTGACTTGTGGCTGCCCAAAGTCATGGGGGGTATCTACCATCGTGCCCGTGTTCAAAAAAGGTGACCGTAACAGCCCCCTCTGCTACAGACCAATATATGTAATTAACTCTGTTGCCAAAGTAGTGGGGGGAGTAATTTTAAATAGATTGGTCACATGGTCAGATGAAAATAATATAATATCATATCCCCAATCCAATACGGATTTAGGCCCGGCCATTCTACGATTACCCAATGCCTAAACTTATACCTAATCATAGGGAAGTATACCAAGGCCCGACAAGGAACAATTCACATGGCGTTCATGGATCTTTTGTCAGCTTTCGACTGTGTAAGCCGTAGAAAGCTCTGGGACGCCATGGCGAAAATGGGCGTGGAGCAGAATTTGATGAATCTGTTAGAAGATATGCATTCCGATACGAGAGCAAACGTTAGGTGCACACAAGATTTAAACGTGACAAAAGATTTTGGAGTGTACCGGGGAGTCTGTCAAGGATGCATTCTGGCCCCGTTCCTTTTTAATTTATATATAAATGAATTGGAGGAGCCCCTTTTAAGTACAAACGCAGACTATCCATACATTGGACGAAAGGGACTGCCGGTTCTGCTTTATGCAGATGACGTAGTCCTTTTATCCAGAACTTCTAATGGTCTTCAAATTTTATTAAATTCTTTCTTCACTTTCATGAAATCCAGAGACCTGAGTATAAACAACTCTAAATCTTTCGTAATGAAGGTTGGCCAGGGAAACAAAAGCCAAATCGTTTAAATGTTAACGGAGTACCAACCAATCCCTGTAACAAATACATTCTCCTATCTTGGAGTCCTGTTCGACCACCAATTGAACTGGGGACCCGTAATACAAAAAAAAAGGGAGAGGTAATCAGGGCAAATGCGGCAATATTTGATTTCTCAAGAAAAATGGGAAACAGCCCAGTTGCTGCATTACTCCAACTTTACCAGGCCAAGAGTGTTACTACTGCATGTTATGGTAGTGAGATATGGGGATACGTCCCACTAGGAGCCCTAGAGATAGTTGAAAACAATTTCCTCAAGCATTTACTAAGAGTACCCAGGGGAACAGCAAATTTCTCTGTACATGAAGAGCTGGGTATCCCATTTTTATGTGATAAAATGGCTGTAAACCCCCTAGTATGTTGGCTAAATTGCTGGTTAAATGACGACATACCACTCACTCAGCTCATACTGAGAGAAGCGCTAACATGGGAAAATAGGCTGAAGGTTCCTTGGTTAAAGAATCTGAGTCAATGCTTTACTGATATAGGGCGACCTGAACTCTTCTTAGCCCCTGAATCCATTACCAAATTAGATGTTATCTCTGTGAAGAAGGCTTTTATTTCATCCAGATACCTAGACAGGGAGACTGGTGAAATGAGGAAAGACAGTGTACGAAATCATGCGCTAATAAAAACAACTATGCTCATTGAACCGTACCTAACATAGCCAATGTCAAGTTATGACCGTTTTTTGTTGACAAGGTTCAGGCTGGATTTATTTCATTTACTTCTGGCTGTGCCCAAAGGATCTCATCGTGGACAAGTGTTGCCGGCTTGCGGCTGCGACGAAAAGTCTCCGCAAGACCTGGCACACTTTTTATTTTTTTGTCCCTGTTATAATATACCAAGGAGGCTATATTTAAAACCTTGCCTAAAAAAACTGAACTTTTCGCAATTCAGACCAGCACTTTATTATCTTCAGCTGCTAAGTTGTGACTGTACCCTGTTTGTATGTAGTTTTTTAAAACTGGCAATTAAATTTAGGAAAAGTATGGAAGGATAATAGCACTGTTAATTGAATAGATATATTTTATGCCCTCAGATTATTTTAATTCTTTTTATTAATCTGAATGTTTGATATGCCTGCAACTTTTTGTGAGTGTTTCCTTGTTAAGTCATTTTTAACTGTCTTTTTATGCTAATATGAGCTAATATGTGTATAATGTGTATTGCTTTTATGGTTGTCATCTCAAACAACCGAATGAAGTTTTCTTGACTTGACTTGAATAGGGAGCCCTTGCACTGTGGTACTGGACAGCAAGTGCACAGTGCCCAAACCATCTAACACCAGCAAAAATACATGAGGCAACAGCAAAAATGGAAGGGAGACCCACGCCAATGGTGCCAGGTCTAACAATGATCATACCCCATTACCTGATGGAATACAGTGAAGGACCCGGTCCTGGTCACGAACTGGACACCCCTGGCGCGATGTCAGGCCGATGTGTTGTGAATTCTTTGCATGTAGGGACCCTCGGTATCAGCTGAAGCGCCTCCTCTACTCATCGATTGTGATGCTCATTACTTATAGTAGAAAGCCGCCGTGCGATGTACATAATTGATTAGCGATGTTATAGATATGTTGATTGTTCTGTCGCCCGTGGATGAAGATAGAACCACAATTGTACATAGTGCACAAAGAGGCCTTGTACATGGTGTGCGAGGCATCGTGATAATATTGTGTGATGCTGGATGTGTAAACGAAGTAGTCCCAGAGAAACTAATTCAACATTGTTGTGCAACCAAGTATATTGAAAAGCTCATGGCAGAAATGTTAATGTGAAAAAGAGCAGCTTTGTTACATCGGCCGAGCCCGGGCACAAAACCATCCAATACATAGTTCAATTTTATATCAGTGCATTTTACACAAGTGGTCTCCTCACAACAAATTCACAGGAGTGGGGTAACTAATCATAACGTCTTGTTGCGCATTGTTAAACCTGGCACATTTGGCGTGGGTCTCCCTTCCATTTTCGTTACTGTGCCTCATCTGTTTTTGCTGGTGTTAACTGCTCAGAGCACTGTGCCACTGCCAATCAGTGCCACAGTACAAGAGCCCCCTGTATAAAAGGAATACATTGATTGGATTCCATGATTAGCTTATTTGGTTTACTGTCAGACCCCAGTAAAGTGCACCAGGAGTGCCCAGGGCTTGTAAATCCAAATGCTGGTAGTGGGCCTGCAGCACTGGTTGTGTCACCCACAGAAGCGGCCTGGTAAAATGTGCCTAAGGTCTGCCAATGCAGAAACTGTGTGCAGTCTGGTACTGACATGCTGGCTGGGCAAGTGCACCCACTTGCCAGTCCCTAAACCTTCCCTTAACTTCATATTAGTCACCTCTATGGTAGGCCCAAGGGCAGGGTGCATTGTAAGCATAAGGTAGGACAAGCCCTGATGTGTGTGGCATGTCCTAATAGTGAATTTCAGACCTTTTCGTTTTTCACTATTGTAAGGCTACATGCTCTCATAGGCCAGAATAGGCTGCTGGAATTATTACACTCTATAATCCTAACAGACTCAGAGAACATGGTAGAAATTCAAGTTTAGTATGCCTGAACTCAGAATAATAAAATACATCTGTTAGTAAAGTTTATTGTAATATGCTGTGTTTGCAAATACTACTTTTAGAAAGTTGGTCTTTGCTTGCCTAACCATTTCAGCCCGCCTCAGCCAGGATGTGTATGTGCTGTCTGGTTTCTGTGTGTGACAGGGCTGGGGAATTCCAGGATACAGGTTGGGCAGCCAGGTGGTGAATAGGAAGATTACACAAGGATGGGTGGGAGGAGTGCCCCTTGACTCTGAATAGGGCTGTGCTCTGCCACCACAATGCTGGCTCAACCTCCTGTGGAGCGTCTGATGTCTCTGCCCTGCACTCTGAAAGAAGAAGGCAGCCTCATGTCAACAAAGTGCTCAAGAACTGGACTAAACTAGGCAAAGGCCCCCTGGCCTTAAAGAACAAAAGTTTTGTAATATAAATATAGGAGCCCTGCTCCTAAGAAATTAGATCCTGCTTGAACCAAGAAGAACCTCTGCCTGACAAGAAGGAACTTGGAAAGCTCCAAGGAGGAGTACTGTCCCTGACCTGAGGGATTGGCCTGCAGTGGTTGCCTTGCGGTGAAAGGAGAGGAAAAGCCTAAAGAGACTTTATTCAACTTGTACATTCTGAAGATCTCCAAGGGCTTGTGGGTGAGCTTGCCCCTGAACGGAGTCCCAGGACTATTGGACTCCTCCAGCCTCAAACTGAGCCGTTGGAACTTGCCAATCTCCCCCTGCTGCTGGAACCGCCAGCCAAGTGCGCCTCATACACCCGGACAGCCATGAAGCCGTACCTGTGGCAGCCCGGACCGTGTGAGCCCGCTCTGCCTAAGAGCCGCACTTGCACCGTCAAGAAGGGCCGCCTGCACCCGCTTCACCCTCCCCCGAGAACCGCACTGCTCTCCACGTCCCAGCTGTGGGAATCCCTGAATCTGAAGCGCACCACAAGGAGAGTTCGGCCCATACGTACGAAGCGTACTGGCCCCTTGCACCGCCCCACAAAGATCCAACAGCAGCCCTGCGCTGGAGAGGAAAACTCGTACGCCGAAGCATACCAGCCACTGGACATCGCGCTGCTGGGGAAGTGAAAGGTATCCCCGCTCGGAGGCACGACACGGACGAACGCATCGCAAAGCGAACGCACAACGCCTAGGACCACCCGCCTCACCACTGGGGCACCCCGCTCGAACGTCTCTGACCGAGACGCCTGCACGAGCCGGGCCCGCATCAGAGGAATGGGACGCCTTCGCCTGCACACGCATCATCCGCGTCCGCAACTATGCATCTAAAAGGTACTGTGCGAATCGAGCTGTGACTGTGTATGCCCCGAACTAGAGAGTCCGTGACGCTGACCATTGAGAACTCTTGCATAATACGATCCTGCCTGAGAAACAAACACGAACTGCGCGAAGCGCACGACACAAGAAGTTACTCATTCTTAAAGAGAACTCGTTTTGCTAATCAAGTATTGTGGATTACTTTTGCAGTTATATGGTCTTGTGCTATTATATAAAATATACCTATTTTTATACAAACCCTAGTGTGGTATCCCTTTTGTGGTGTTGTCACTGAGTTACTGTATGTGTTCACAAATGCTTTACTATTAGCGCTCTGAGATTAGCCTTGTTGCTCTCGCCACACTGCCTAGAGGGTGAGTATGGGTTATTTTGAAGGGTAATCCCCTTGTCCTGACTAGAGGAGAGGGTCCCTGCTTGTCACAAGTAATTACCTGCGCCAACCCGAGACCTCCAAATCTAACTCTCATTATTGGGCCCAATAATTACAGGAGCAGTGGAAAGAGTCGAAGAGTGATAGGAGAACTAGGAATACTGACTACTTGCACTAATTGTCTCTAGAAAGGTAGTTTGCTTCTGGGAAGCCTGCTACGAATAAAGTGTTATCATGTGATGGATTTGAAATTCCTTTCTCCTACTCATATTAGTTATGTATGGCAAAGTTAGCATAGTGTGACTAACTAGTCTGCATTGATTCTTGTGTTTGCGGCCTACTAATTTATGCCTGCAGTATAAAGGCCTTGTTGACTAACGTGCCGCCATATTGGAATTCGTAATCATTGCTAGGCTATCTATTGGTGTTTATGCTAGGCCCAGGACTGAAATTGCTGCTTCAGCAGAACATTGCATTTGTTATATTTTCTGTGCTTGCTCATGGTTGCAGCCAGATTTGAAAATGAGGCACATTCCATTGTGCACACTTCGTTCTGCTCTCAAGTTATGAGATACTGAAACCCAGCACCATGTCCTTGTTTCCCTGATAGCAAGTTCCCCTCTGGTACGTGTTAGCTTATCTCTCTGTCCTCCATTGTTCACGTTCAGCCCTAGCCAGTAACTTTCCACGCTGGGCGTGGTAAGAGATGGCTGAGGAGTCCTTTTTAGGTCTCGCATAGAGCAGCGCATGCGCTGTCTCTGCAAGGCTTCAAGTAATTGAGGTTCCGTGACGATTTGAACCCGTGTTTTCAAGTTTGTCGGAAATACATAATATTAGTATCAGCAAACCGCAAATGATCCATTTAGCGTATCCTGGTGTTTTCGCTACGATACGAGCAAGAGCACTCCTGTTATGAACGTATTTCTGATCTACCCATGGCATCCATCTTAGATCATGGCCGCCATTTTGTGTTTCCTTGCCCTCACATATGCAATAGCCTCTGATCACTTCATTCACTTCATTTCGATTAAGGACACGTAGCCTTAGCCGGAGATTCACCTCTTTCATGACACGTACACCTTAAACCAGATCACGCTGAAGCTGCATGACTCGACAAAGGCTGCCTCCTCTGCCCGAGGCCAGCCCACCTGAACTGGTTTTCCTGTCCATTGTCCTGATCATGATTAGGCGGCCGAAGCTGGTAGCCTTGCCCATTTACAACCCACAAACATCTCTTATCCCGTTTTTCTATCTTCTGCACCTGGCTCTGCTCCTTTCCTTCTGGGCCTTTATTAGGGGGAGGTAACGAACTTTACGACGAGGCGGTCCGGCACTTGAATGCAATATTGACAGGGAATTGTGATGGACTAGTGGGAACCCCTCTTCGTGATGTTTGGCATCAGATATTATCGACAGTTCCTGTGTAACGCCAAATATTTATTGTTTAAGACACAAAGGTTTGGGAATGTACTGACATGTGAAATATTTGCCTGAAGCACAATTTTTGGTATATAAGGAGCAACCCACTTTGTACAAATCGAACAGTCTCCTAGTCTCTGCCCGTGTGTAGATTCTGTGATTTCTGTGTCCCTGCAGTAATAAACCTTTGGTCTTTGACGCCACCATCGAGAAGCCCGTGTTTCTGTTCATTTGCGCACCAAGGCAGGTGGAACTCCGGGGTCTTTGGGTGTTGTTCCCTGACACCTCTGGACGGAACCAAAAAGTCCAGAACTCCAATTGGCGCCCAACGTGGGGCGACGTCATTCGGTACCGGTCCAAAAGCCTGAAGAGTTCGAGAAGCTTCGTGTGAAGATTCCTGAGGGAGGCGCCCCACTTCATCGATCCCGGCATATCGCAAAAGTGGCCCTGAAGTTCTCTTCCACGAGGGTTCCCGTTCAGGACGGCTGCAGTGGGCCGTTGCCTTGACCGTCGCCCTGTCTTGGACCCGAGGTGCAGCCTTAGTACAGCGAAACGTGACGGGTTTCTCCTTGGTGACGTCTTCAGTGCCTCAGTTAAGTATTTAGTGATAGCTAGCTGGTTACTTTGTGAGGATTGTTAAAAATCCTTGATCGGTTCTTGGTTTGGTTTGGTTTCGTAAGATTATCACTAGTTGTTCTGGTTACGATAATCTATTGGTTCAGTTTGGGTATCGATACATTAGTTTGGTTTTGGTAGGCCTAAGTTCTTGGTTCAAGTGCACATATCTGTTTCGTGTTTTGTTTGTTTTGTGTTCCAGACTGAAAATGGTAAGTCGGAAAATGTTGTCTTGTTTTAGTTGCAACAGTGACTCACGATTGGAGGATTCTTGTTTGGTTCCTCCAATTGGGACTCCCCTTTATGACCTATATTGCAAATTTGGAGTGGGTCCTATATCCTATAACGAGGTGTGGGTCCGTTACTGTAAGAAGGATGGTGTCCTTAGTTGGCCACTACATGGTAGTTTTGAACCCGAGATCCTTGATAATTTAGAAGCGAAACTGTTTAGTAAGAAAGCCCGGCCGGCAATGTTTGATTCTTTCCGTTACTGGCGAAAAGAATCTAAACAGAGAGAAATGAAAAGACTGAAGAAAGAACAAAAAGAACAAGAAGAGTTAACTTTAGAGCAAGCGACTAAACAGTTGCAGGCTAACGAGTGTGAAAAGGCTATAGATGTAGCAATTAGAGAGCATAATTTAGCGATTGACAAGTGCTACCCTGCCTTGCCATCGAAAACAGCTAAGATACTGGAGGATCCCGAAAACGATCCTCTGTTGTCTTATCTGTTACGTTCACCTCCACCGTACGCACAAGGTGCTACGGCTCAACTTGTACCGAATGTTCAATTGCCGGTTGCTGGACAACCTGGTGTTCTTGTTCCTCAGAATCTAGTTCCTGTACCTCCTGTGGTTAATGTGAATGTTCCTACGGCTCCTCCTCTTCCTGGGTTGCCGACTTCTATACCTGTATCTGTCTCGCTTACACCTACTACTTCACAAACTATTTTCATCGATACTCCTACTGCTTCGCAATCTGTTCCTACCTCTACTGTGTTCTCTACGTCTGCGAGTGTACTAACTCCACTTTCTGTACGTCGAAAAATAACTGATTCTGTTGCTAATATTCTGTCTCCTTTATATAAATCCTTAATTAAGACTCCTACTTCTGATTCAGTTCAGAGACGTAGTCAGCTACCAAGTACTGAAGAACGGGGAGTTTTAGATTCCACGGCTCTCAGATGGATTACGAAAGTTAGAAGATATAATACGAGAGATGTATTAGATACGTTTATGCAGTGGAAGGAACCAACGCAACGATACGTCTTTGATGAGATGTGCTCGTTGTTACGTGAGGAAATAGAGGAAGATGATGTTGAATCAGACTTGGAGGATTTAATTAAGGTGCAAAAAGAGTTTGCTGCAGGAATGATAGTGGGTGATAATATAAAAGAAGCGATGGAACTTATTTTGAGTTTTAGGAATGATCCATCTCTTCGTTCGCCGAGAGATTTAGAGAAAGGTAAAGTGAAGCTAAGTCGCCAATATCCTATGAGGGAGGTTCCTCCAATTTGGCGCGAAGCTGTGCAAGCTGATCATAACGCTGGTATTGTAGCTGCTCCAGCACAGTTCCAACGAGTGTGGATACACATTCCATGGAAGCGAGCTGAAGTACTAGCAGTGAAACAGGCTTTACCAGATCCGCGTAAGAATCCAGCCGGATATTACAAGGAATTGACACAGACAGTTGAAGCTTGTATAATGAATTTGGCAGACATTGACATGTTATTTGGCAATGTAGTTCCACAACCAGTGTGGGCTAAAATTCGTAGAGAGGATCATCAAGCAGCTTTAGGTGGTGATTGGGCAGCTATCACTGCAGCAGATGGTCAGCAAACGGGTGGTGCAAAACCCGAACCCCTAATTGCTAATCTTCCAGGTAGAATAATTGACTTAATGAAGACTCTGATGCCTGCGTTGCGTGTTAATTGGGATAAATTATCCGCATGCAAGCAAAAGAAAGATGAAAGTGTCTCCGACTTCTTCACGAGGTTCGAAGAGACTTTTGTAGACCATAGTGGTCAGGATATGAGCACTGAAGGAGGACAGAGATTGTTTGTCGATAAATTTGTGCATAATTTGTTACCTGAATTATGCAATAAATTAAAGGATTCAGAGAGTGCGTGGGCTGTGTCCACAACTGCGCAAATACTTGCGACTGCGCAGTACTACGAAAATAGGGATAAAGAGGAAAAGGAGAAATCAGAGAAGAAAACGAAAGATTTAAAGACTAAAGTTCTTTTACAGCAGGCGTATCCGCCTCGCACGAACCAGACTAATATGCAACAGAATTCGTATCAAAGGACAGATTATAGTTCAACCAGGCCTCAATATCAGTGTAATCAGTGTGCGTACTGTAAGAAAGAGGGTCACTACAAGAATGAATGTCCGATTTTAGCGCAAAATAATGCAGCAGCAGCTCAGAGAGGTCGTGGTGGTTTTGCGCAGAATTCTAGAGGTCGAGGGCGAGGTGCTATGCCTCCGCAAACGAATGATCGTCCCTCTAATCACTTTGATCAACGAAACGTACAGTCAGCTCAACAGAATAGATCTCAGCAATATCTTGTTGAGGATTATTGTGAAGTTGACGAGGGGTTCCAGCAAAATGGGTACTAGGACAGCCATGGACAGAGAGAGGGAGTAGTATCAGTTCCAGTGGATCAGAGTGGGCCTTATGTCGCAGTAACAACATCAGGTGTAGTCGAACCGTTTCTGTTGGATACTGGTGCCGCAAAAAGTTCTATAATTCATGCGAAACTCCCTGGCGCACCTTTGTCTGGCTCAACAAATGTTTCCGTAGGTTTTTCAGGCGCCCCTGTTTACAACCCGATATCTAATCCTTTGTCTATTTCTGTTGGACCATGCCAATTGAAAGCACCCTTGATTTTGACGACGGGTTGTAATGAAAATCTGCTTGGTTTAGATTTGTTAAAACGACTATATGCGACATTGTACTGTTCTCCGGAAGGAGTACAGCTTACTTTGGGTAAAAGACTCACTTCTCCGATGTACTTGTCAATGGACGCACTCCCGCCAGAGCTGCGCTCACTCCCTGATTCTCTTTGGGCGACTGGTCCTAATGATGTAGGCCTTTTAGAAATACCACCGTATGTAGTAACTTTGAAAGCAAATGTAAAATTTCCCAGAATTCCCCAATATAAAATATCCAGTGAAGGAGAACGTGCACTTTTATTGATTGTGCAAGATTTGATTAAGAAAGGTGTGGTTGAAGAAACTCGAGGAAATGTTTGTAATAGTCCTGTATTGCCAATTCTGAAACGAACTGATCCTACGAAGCCTCCAGTTTATAGGTTTGTCATAGACCTTAGAGAGGTTAATAAGATTGTGGTTCCGCAGTTTCCTGTGGTTCCAGACATTACTGCCTTGTTAACATTGATTCCTGCTACAGCAACTTGGTTCTCAGTCATCGACTTGAAGAATGCCTTTTTCAGCATTCCGATAGCCGAAGAAAGTAGAGATATTTTTGGCTTCTGTCTAGGAGGTCGAAGCTTCAGATTTAAACGCGCTCCACAAGGCTACTGTGAGAGTCCATCTATTTACAGTCAAGCATTAAAAAGTCAGCTAGATTCTTTTGTCCTTCCTCCAGGTTCTGCCCTAGTACAGTACGTAGATGATCTTTTAGTGGCTGCCGATGACAAGGAAACTTGCAAAGCAGCTACGGTTTCGTTGTTACATCATTTGTCTGATTTGAATCACAAAGTATCACCTTCCAAGATGCAATACTGCTGCCAAGAAGTGACCTACCTAGGTCATCTCTTGTCAAAGGAGGGAAGGAAGTTGACCCCAGAAAGAATAAAAGCAATTACGCAAATGAGTGTTCCACGCACACAGAGAGAAGTACGTGCCTTTTTAGGTATTACCTCCTACTGTAGGCAGTGGATCCCAAATTTTTCTCTTTTAGCGAAACCATTGGTAGCTTTGACTGGGAAAAATGTTCCGAGTCCGGTGCCATGGTCTGATGAGTGTCAAGAGAGTTTTACTGAATTACGAAAAGCCTTGTGTTCAGCTCCTGTATTGGGTACACCCGATTACAGTAAACCATTCACGCTCTACGTTCACGAGAGAGAAGGTTGCGCGTTGAGTGTCCTGACACAGAAGTTTGGTGATAAACAACGCCCTTGTGCGTATTTCTCATCAACATTAGATCCGGTAGCTAGAGCATTGCCTAGTTGTTTGAGGGCTACAGCGGCAGCTGCAGCTTCCATTCGGCAATCTGCTGGCTTGGTGATGAACAACATGCTAGTGGTCATGGTTCCTCATGCAGTGGATACACTCATGAACCGAACGAAGACACAACACCTTACCAGTGCGAGATTATCTGGTTACGAGCTAACACTACTAGCGAGTCATATTCAGATCAAAAGGTGTAATGTATTGAATCCAGCAACGCTGTTGCCGACTGATCAAGAGTCGAGTGATTCTGAGCCACATGACTGCTGTTTTAAAACGGAGGAAGAGACAAAAGGACGCATCGACCTGAAGGATACTCCGTTACCCGATCCGGATGGTACGCTGTATGTGGACGGGTCATGTTTTAAATTGGAGAATGGTGATGTGACTGCTGCTTACGCGGTGACGACTTTGAAGACGATTGTGGAGACTGCAAGAGTGAGTCAGAATTCTGCCCAAGCTGCAGAATTAATAGCTCTAACGAGAGCATGTGTTTTAGCTGAGGGAAAGAGAGTGAATGTGTTCACAGATAGTCAGTACGCATTTGGCGTGGCCCATAGTTTTGGCCGGTTGTGGAGAGAAAGAGGTTTCATTACGTCCCATGGGACTAAGATTCAACATGGTCAGCTAGTTAACGACTTGTTGGAATCTCTAACCTTGCCGACTGAAGTTGCGATTGTGAAGTGCAGTGCTCATAAAGCAATCACGGATGATGTTGGACGTGGGAATGCTTTTGCTGATGAAATTGCTAAACAGACAGCTAGAGATGTGATGAGTAGAATGTATGTTGCAACGTCTGCAAGATGGATCGCCGAGTCTGGGATGTGTGAAGATACAATGGAAAGTGTGAAAGAGATTCAGAGAGAAGCGACTGAGGAAGAGAAACGTGTATGGAGAGAAAATACGGGCAAGTTGGACTCAAATGGATGTTGGATTGATTTGACAGAGCAGCAACGTTGGATGTTGCCGGATGCGTATGTGCTTGCAGTAGTGACAATGGCGCACGGAGTAGCGCATATAAGTTCTAAAGGTATCTGTAAGATGTTGGCTCCGGTCTGGAAGAATGATGGGATCAGTAAGTGTGCAGAGAGAGTGGTGAAAAATTGTATGGTGTGCTTGATGCATAACCCTGGCAAGGGAACTCCAACTCCAGCTGGTCATTTCGCTCCTCCTTCCTGTCCCTTTGAAGTAATTCAGTTAGATTTCATTCACATGGAACGCTGCAACAATTTAAAGTACGTCCTGGTGGTAGTGTGTGCTTTTTCCAGGTGGATAGAAGCATACCCACTAAAGGACAACACTGCCCTATCTACTGCTAAAATTCTTCTCAAAGAATATTTTCCTAGATTCGGTATGCCACGGATTGTATGGTCAGATAACGGAAGTGAGTTTATAGGGAAAGTTATGCAGAGTGTATGTGCAGGCCTAGGTTTGAAACAAAAATTTCATAGTGCGAACCATCCCCAGTCAGCTGGTCTAGTGGAGGGTTATAATGGCACCCTCAAGCTTAAAATAGCTAAGATACAAGCATCCACAGGTTTGGCTTGGCCAGACGCACTTCCTTTGGCTCTGTTATCCACAAGAGCGACTGTACATTCTCGAGTGGGGCTTAGCCCTTACGAGATTGTATTTGGTCGTCCTGCCAATATTTGGGGGGTGCCAAGACCAAGGGAGTTCAGACAGCTGGAATATCCTATGTTGATAGACTACCTTTACGACTTGACTGCTAAATTGAGTCTTATTCATCAACAGGTTTTCGATGCACTACCAAAGCCTCCGGAGAGTCCAGGGCATCAACTGAAACCCGGCGACCAAGTGGTGGTCAGAAACTTCGCGAGGACAAAGAATCTTCAGCCCCGCTACATCGGCCCCTTCCAGGTCCTGCTGGCAACGAGGACAGCCGTACGTGTTGCTGGCCGTAAACACTGGATTCACGCTTCTCATGTAAAGCGTGTTCCGTTACCACTGCCTTACGATGACTGGGTGAAGAAGGGAATTGGTGCCTCTGAATCTGAAATCACCCCGAAATGTATCCCTTTCAGCGACGCCAAATTGATTACTGATACTCCAAAATCTGACTCTCATCCTGAAAAAACTCTTTTGAACATTGAACATTTGTCTCCAGCATCAGAAGAAACTTTGCTATCTGCGAACTTAAAATCTGCAACAGCTGCTAATGATACACTATTTTCCGATCAGACAGTACCAGCGAAGAAGAGATACAACCTTAGAAAACGCAAAACTGACAAATAAAGCAGGCAACTGCATATTGTGATTTTGATATATATATATTGAACTTTTGCTTTTCAGCCAGGAAGTTTGCTATTGTTTATTGTTTTTTTAATTGCCTTGCCGTCTGGGTAGCCGTAGGGTCGTGGCTGTGTGCCTAGTTTGAATTTGCAGGGGTCTGACACAAGGTCGATCTTTCTGTTGGGTCTGGGAACTCCCAGGGCTGACAGAGGCATTTTCATCTACGTACACATCATCAGTGGTCGCGAGCGGATTGTAGAAGATGGAGCTTCCTGCGCTGCAACGAGAAAATGTGATTTATGTTCGCAGAAACAGACTGTACAAAATTCTTCGTAGCAAATGCTTTTTGATGCAATGTGCCGTTACATTTTTGATTATTTTAGCAACATTGGTGGGTGGAATCGTCTTTAGTATAAATTTGATTTTTGTGCCAGTTACTACAGTACCTCCCCTTGATCCTGTTACTTCTACTGTTTCCTCTATACACTCTTTTCACTCGTTTCCTGAACATGAGCAAGCCCGACGTACAGAGTTCATTAACAACACTTTTGTACAACTCTTGCACCAACACCAACTGGTAGTTAACACTACAGACTGCTGGGTGTGTGGCTTGATACCCCACACTATGGATAAAGGTATTCCTTATCTTGTTTTGCCTTTCAGCTACAATGGATCATTTCAGGCCCTTCAAACCATCTTTGCTTATGCCCTTGAGACCTATCCTCCGCGTCCACCACGTTCCACTAGATATAACTCTGCCAACAAAGCTTTAGTCCAGGGAATTATTGACATGATCAAGGATGTCAATAATACTCCATCATACCCTAGAGACGAACTACGAGTATATTTCAGTTGGAATACTTCAGAGTATCGCCTTAGTTTAGGAGAAAGCAAGCGTAAAAGCTCAACTCCAATCTGGGTCGTACCTCACCGAGGTCAGGTCTGTTTGCAAGGTAATGGGAGAAATCCGAGAGCTCAGCTAGGGAGGAGTGAGTGCGTTGAGACTTATGTCTTTCCGGCTAACTCTTCCCCTGCCTTCCTTACTGCTAGGGGTACCTATTTCATTTGTCGAGACCGAGCTTATACATGGTTGCCTGCAGACTTTTCAGGTTCATGCTATATTGCTCGACTATTGCCTCCAACATACACTGCTTCATCTGATTACCACAGAACCAGAGTAGCGAGAGGTGTCTTCAGCAAAGAAGATACCGCTGGTCAGGAAGCTGGAGACTTTTTCAAAGGCTTCCTTCCGTTTTGGGGACCTATGGCCAATAGTAGAAACATACGTCAGCTAACACGGGTAGTTGAATCTACTATTACCGAAACTGCTGGTGCCCTTAGCAACCTGACAGCTGAGCTTCAAGCGGACAGACTCATGACGTTGCAAAACCGTATGGTTTTAGACGTTATCCTTGCAGACCGAGGTGGGGTATGCAGAATGATCCAATCGAGCTGCTGTGTCTTTATTCCTAATAATGCTCCAACAGTCTATGAGGCGATCTCTAAGCTACACAAGATTTCCGACTCTATACATGTAGACAAGGGAAACTGGTCCTTTATGGAGTGGGTTTGGACTCTGATCTCAGCGTGGGGATGGAAGGTTCTAATGGTCATTGGTGTCATCTTAGTATTCCTCTTCTCATGCTGCCTGATTATCCAGTGTGGTCCAGCCCTGTGCAGCCTTTGTGCTGCAACCTGTTTTAGGAAACCACCTGCGTTTGGAGAAAAGGCACGAGAAAGGATGATGATACAACAACATGTCACTGATCTGATGAGCATAGAACTAGATTCTGACATAGACTGAGTAATTGCCTATGTAAGGGCAAAAGGAGGGTCTGAGGTTCCGTGACGATTTGAACCCGTGTTTTCAAGTTTGTCGGAAATACATAATATTAGTATCAGCAAACCGCAAATGATCCATTTAGCGTATCCTGGTGTTTTCGCTACGATACGAGCAAGAGCACTCCTGTTATGAACGTATTTCTGATCTACCCATGGCATCCATCTTAGATCATGGCCGCCATTTTGTGTTTCCTTGCCCTCACATATGCAATAGCCTCTGATCACTTCATTCACTTCATTTCGATTAAGGACACGTAGCCTTAGCCGGAGATTCACCTCTTTCATGACACGTACACCTTAAACCAGATCACGCTGAAGCTGCATGACTCGACAAAGGCTGCCTCCTCTGCCCGAGGCCAGCCCACCTGAACTGGTTTTCCTGTCCATTGTCCTGATCATGATTAGGCGGCCGAAGCTGGTAGCCTTGCCCATTTACAACCCACAAACATCTCTTATCCCGTTTTTCTATCTTCTGCACCTGGCTCTGCTCCTTTCCTTCTGGGCCTTTATTAGGGGGAGGTAACGAACTTTACGACGAGGTGGTCCGGCACTTGAATGCAATATTGACAGGGAATTGTGATGGACTAGTGGGAACCCCTCTTCGTGATGTTTGGCATCAGATATTATCGACAGTTCCTGTGTAACACCAAATATTTATTGTTTAAGACACAAAGGTTTGGGAATGTACTGACATGTGAAATATTTGCCTGAAGCACAATTTTTGGTATATAAGGAGCAACCCACTTTGTACAAATCGAACAGTCTCCTAGTCTCTGCCCGTGTGTAGATTCTGTGATTTCTGTGTCCCTGCAGTAATAAACCTTTGGTCTTTGACGCCACCATCGAGAAGCCCGTGTTTCTGTTCATTTGCGCACCAAGGCAGGTGGAACTCCGGGGTCTTTGGGTGTTGTTCCCTGACACCTCTGGACGGAACCAAAAAGTCCAGAACTCCAATATCAGTATTACAACTGAAACTCCACCCATTGCATCTGTCTTTGTTTTGCCGCTGACCATTGGTGGGATCTGGCATTGCTGTTCTTTTCTTGGTCATTGTTGGCTTGTGGTCCAATACATCACTTCCTCTTTATTTCCTTTCTGGAGGAAGCAGCATGGACCAACTACAGTTAACTTACACTGCTGGCTGCTATCTTTTTAATTAAGGACTACATTTTTCTTTGCTGCTTGCATTTCCACATCTAGCAGCTTCCTGCACTTACCCGACCCTATTTATTTAGGTTTAATTTATTCATAATTAAATCACACTTAAATGATGCAGCTCACACAGAGGCTCACACTCTGTTTTCCAGCTCCAAGGTCAGCAGCTTTCTTTGTTGAGCCACCTCCACGCACCTTTTGTTATACTTGGTTTCAGATACTACATTTGTACATCTTAACTGTGTTTTTATTTTTAATTGTATCTGTCTCCCCTCCATGTGTATTATTTTTTAGTTCTCGTCTAAGCCATCCCGTAGGGATGGTGGGCGAGATTATAGTAAGGCTTTCGAAAAGTGTAAGCAAACTGCAGAATAGTTACAGTGTATGTGAGCCAGGCGCGTGCACATCGCCGCCACATCGCACATTGCACACCCACACCATTTGTCTGAGCCTCGGCATCAGACTTCAAAGTAAGCCGCTAAACCCGCACCCACCAATTAATGCCGCTCCCCCGCCCCCACCTCGCAATGCTGAGAGCTTGTTTTCATTTGAGTCAGGGCTGAGTCTTCTTAGTAGTCTGGGCATGCCTGTCTTTTTAAAAGCTGGAAACCGCAATTGCATTTTCTGGTTCTTCTGCCAGTGCTCCGGTTGTTTTGTTTGTGCTTGCTTCTGCATTAGAAGCGATGTGGAATGGCCGGATTGCAGGTAGGGAGGGATTCTTGGGTGATTGCATTTAAGCTCGGAATTCGCTGTGAAAATAAGCCAGCGGGCTGAGCATAGATGATCCAACCTCCCCCGGTGGTGTGCACGCAGCCTGGTGTTTCTTTCAACGAAGCAGGCCTATCTTTGAATGGAATATTCACTTTCTTGAAGTCGGGCAGTCGCTGCCGGGGAAGGGGTGTAGGCACCAAACTGTGTCACAGGCACTGAAGCAACCTCAGACCCGCAGCCTCTTGCTACAGGCAGCTCAGCCCCGATCAGTAAATATTTTCCCGAAATCGCAACAGGAGATGACACATTGCTGGCATTTTCAGTAGACAAATACACCATTAGGACAGCCACATTCCGTTGTGTCATCCTTTTTAAATGAAATGGGGAAAACCCACCAGAATTTCAGGTTTCCAGTTCAAAAATTCTCCGGTGCCTTAGGAGTAGAAAGCCGGTCATTCAATTCGTTTTTTTAACGTGGTCAAACTTCGTTCGTGTTTTGGTGGCTGGTATTTGAATGTGGTGTCTAAGTAAGAAGGCCGCAGATGGCACTCTGCAATTGTTTTTCATTTTCAATCAATCAATCAATCAGTGAACTTATAAAGTGCGCTACTTACCCATGAGAGTCTCAAGGCGCTGAGGGGGGCTGGGGGGGAGGGGGGTGCTGCTACTGCTCGAAGAGCCAGGTCTGTAGGAGCCTTCTGAAGGTGAGCAGGTAATGGGTCTGCTGTAGGTGGGTGGGGAGGGTGTTCCAGGTCATGGCAGCGAGTAAAAGAGAAGGATCTGCTGCCGGAGGTCGTTCGTTGGATGCGCGAGACCGTAATTTGGTGTATTACCGGTTTCAGAACTGTTTGGGGAGAGGGTGTGTTTGGCTTTGGCCCATTCCTGTGGATAACATGAGTGTTGGGCTGCAGCTCTGTGTGTTTATGGTGTTGACTGTAAACATGAATCTGGTGCCGGTGCCATAGAGTGCTCTGTGTGTTGCTGCGCTGTTGACTAGGCCTGTCGGATTGTGGGCACTGGCTATCTTCTCATGCTAATGGCAGCAGCCCACGAGAGCGGCTCTGCTTGACTTATTGGACAAGACTTTCAACATCCCATGCACGCCAAGACAACCATTCAATGTTGCGATGCAGCTGATCTACGGTCAGAAAAGACCAGACTTCTCAATTGGCGGGTGGGTGGTCGCCAGCTTTATGTGCTAATCTATTTTTAACCGTAAGTTGTTTCCTAAGCGTTAGTATTTCTTTACAGCCCCCCCCCCCAAGATTGGACAAGTGCCTCTGATAGCTTTGCGTTTTCATTTTAGATCTGGCTTCAGGCAATTATTATTCGTAAAATCAAAAGGTACTGGCGTTATCCAGAACCTTTTGATTTTATTAAAGCAATTTGAGACCAGCCTCTCTTCTTCTCCCCCTTCCACCCCTCTCCCCCCCATTGGTGTATTGCTGTATCATTGACATTTTTCTTCATCCCATTTCTGCCTATGGTATGGGATAGTGGGTCTCTTCATGCACCCGCTGTCTAACTCCACTGTGTTTTACTTTAGAGTGGACAGTCACAAATTATTAGATTGGTTTCTGTATTCACATTTCTTCATTCCTAGACAAAATACTAGTGAGTGGTGTATGTCTATGACATCTAACATTCTTAAATGTACTTTGTAGGTGGAACATCTGGTGCTGGGCCCAGCGCGGAGGTGGAGGAGGACACTTCTGGGGAGGAGGCGGTGCAAGTGCCGGACGAAACTGCTGTACGGGTTGTCTGCTCTCTGCACGGGTGTAGTATATATGTTCTACAGTTAAGTTACTATACTGTTAAGCAGACTTTGAAATTTTGAACAAAGTTTTTATCAACCAGGTAGTAGCCACCTCTAAATTTACTTCAACTCAGCAGTGAATTTTTTTTCGAGAATCCAAATCACACTCATAGAAGTTCACAGCAATAACATTACTTTAAAGATAATTAGAAAAGAACGGATACTGTATCTGTATGTTGTTGTAGTTGTCCTGTTGAATTTGGTAAGTTGCATGCATCCAACCATTCCTCTTATTAGCGGAACTCCTCCATTCCATCTGACGCTCCGTCCATCAATTTTTGAGACGCAAACCCAAGCTGAGTTAGCCAATCCTCTTCTTCACACAATGTTACTGTTGTGTCGGGTGCAGATGATAAGGTTGCCGGTGTCTTTAACGGCTGAGAGGGAAAATCACTCACTTCTGCCACAGCCACAGATGCAGAAGTGGATTTTTTTGACTCCGGATGTCCTGCTGATGCTGATGTACTGCCTTTTCCTTCAATTTCCTGCCGTTCTCTTTCAAACCGACTGGCTGACACAGCTAGCCAATGTTTGTACTTTGTAACATCTGCGTCATCAAAAGGAAAGAATACTCTGCCTGCCACTGCCTTTTTGTACCGTGGATCCAGAATAGTAGCACAAATGTAATGCTGTCCTGTGTGGATCTTTTGAAGACGTTCATCGCAAAGTAGGCGCTGTAATAACTTCTCTGCCAACTCAAATGCTTGTTCCTTTCCCTCTTTTTGAAATGTAGAAGACACCGCCTTTCAGTTGGTGCTCCAGCATGCGCAACAATGGGATAGCTTTTCCCAAATTACAGTCCTCCCTGCTGACTGCACGCGTGAAGACCTCAAAAGGATGAAGCATGTCTGTCAGGCTTTTAACTAGCCTCTATTGCTCCACCTGTATCTTCAGGTCCATCATAGGTGTACCCTGTGTAAAGAAATACTGATCGACTACCGCATACTGCTCATACAGACGCTCAAGCATGTAGAAGGTTGAGTTCCAACGTGTTACCACCTCCTGGAGGAGTGCTTTCACTGGCAGTTTACATTCATGTTGCAGGCACCTCAGCTGCTTCCGGGCCTTAAAAGAATGGTTGAAATGTGTGCATTCTTCGGCAGGTGGTCAGTAACTCGCACACTGGACAACCAGTTTTATACAGTGCGCCAAACACGGCACTCTGAAATAGTTACCCATATCCATGACCTTGACTACATTGGCGCCATTATCCGTGGAAACATAACCAACCATGCATTTTCTTGGGGACAGCCATTGAAAGAGCTTTGTGTTAAACTCATGCAAAATGTTTTCTCCTGTATGATTTTTCTCCATGGCAAACATGGCTAGTGTTGCATGTTTCCGAGCAGCTTTATAAACTTTGTCCGGGTCAACACCTGCGGTTACCTTTGCTTTACCCCCTGTAAAAGAGACCCAGTGTGCAGTGATGCACATGTAATCAAGGGCTTGGCAACTGGTCCACATGTCTGTTGTCAGATGTATAGTGTGGACAGCAGTCTTCTGCAAAGCTGCCCCAATCACCTCCAGCACATCTTCATGTAGTGCTGGAACCTCAACTCTGGCAAAATAGAACCGGCTAGGAACCTTCCATTTAGGGCAGAGCGCTGCCACTAATTCAAGAAAACCAACCCCTTCCACAAAAGAAAAAGGGAGAAGGTCCAGAGCTAGCATTTCAGCCAGCTTAGTGTTATACAGACGCGTCATTGGGTGGTTGCGTTCAAATGGCGCTTCTGAAAACAACATGCTTCTAATGGTGGGCTGGACCATTTTACGGGATGATGATGACTTCTTCGACCCAGTTAAGCTCTGTGATGATGAACTTTTTCGCATTGGTGTCTCACTCTCTCCCACACTCTTAGTGTGGCTCATTTATCTTGCAGGGGGTGTGCTGCTGACAGGGGTACTGGGTGTAAGTGAAGAAATGTTTGACGTTTCTTCCTCCTCGTCATCATCAGATGAAACATCAACGGATACAATTTGTTGACTTGCAATTTGGGCTGCCTTGATCTGCTTTAGGTGCGCATGCCATTTGACAGTGTGCTGTCTCTCAAGATGACCTCTCTGGCTTCTGGTACCATAGTTGGTACCAAGCTTACCACGACTCACTCGAACCTTACAAATGGTACAAATGGCTATGTTTTTCCTTGTTGTGCTAACACTAATGAAGTGCCAAACTGCGGACTTCAAATGTCTGTGGGGGGCGGAGGAGGCAATACTGGGAATGCTAATGCCAGATGAAGTGGAGGGTGTGTGTTGCCGAAATTTACTACTTTGTGCACTTACAGCACCACAAATTGAGGAAATGGACGTCGAGGCGGATTTAGGTCCCTTTTGGCGAGAAAATATGGAAGCGGTAGGTCGTGGTGTACTAGTTAACTGCATTGGTGGTGGTCCCATTCCCACGTCGCCAACATCACGCTCAGCAGCATTTCAGGATAGGGTAAAAATGTCTGTTTGCTGCATGCCCGCTGGGGCTGCAGTGACGTCTATGATGACTGCGTCGTCGTCGTGAGAGTCTTCATCAGCAGCTGTATACGCCACTTCTTGTTCAGCGTCATCATCACACTCCATAACTATGAGACTTTCGGGGACCTTCCTTTTACGCTTAGCTACCTTTGTCAGATCATGGTGTGCCTCACTCTCAGACGGCTGTGGTGGTTCCCAATTTTAATCCATATCATCAGAAGGAGGTGGGCTTGAAGAAGATGTAGACACCATCCTTGATCTTTTCCTTGCTAGGGATCTGGAAGAGAATGAATGATCAGGAGGAGTGGCTTCCTCAAATGATACCTCGGCTTGAATGTCGATTTCCTGATGTGCCCCTACTTCGGGAGGTACTACTTATTTTTATTCAACAAGGGTCCTAGGCTTTAGTAATAATTGAAGGAATAATTTTCACAGGCTTGAAATAAGGACTGTGTGTTTTTTCTTCTTCAGTGTCCAGCCGGACATAGAAGTATTTATTTTGAACATAAATTAACGTTATATACAGAATAAGGTGAGACAAATCACACATTAATAACTGGGCCCAAGCCTGTACCAAGTCAAAGAAGGACAATACATGGGGGAAAAATAAGAAAGGAAAGAAATAACAGGCAAACGAGGAGAACAGGGTGGCTTATTAGTACAATAGAAAATTTAAATAAGCTCAAACCCACAGTAACTGCCATAGAAAATACAAATCATAGAAAGAGCAGTACTGCACAAACAGTCGACGAACGTTTCGATCCCTATCTCCAAAAATATAGTGGGATCATCTTCAGGACTATAATGAAGAGCTTTGCCTGATTGGTCGAGTGAGCCTGTAGGGTTTAAACAGGAAGAAATGAAGAAGGGGAAACAAAAAGAAAGGTTTCTCATGGATTATTTACATAGTAAAAAGCTAAACAGCTAGTGAGAAGCCACTCTTTACATGTGGAGTGCAGCAAGTGCACATGCAGTTATTTGTTCCAAAGGGCACGGGTGGCGGTGTGCTCATATTTGGAGTGTATAAACTTGCCGATTTATATGGGGCATGCCGCGTTGTGCACTAAGGTTTTGTGCTCAGTGACGGAGTGCGCAGTGTTTGAGCAAAAAATGACGTGGTGGGGAAGTGTTGGCCAGATATCGTCAAGATTATGAACTAACCGTGACGCAAAAAAAATGGTGTTCCGGTTTCAACGGACGGTGCACCGTGGGCAAGACATGGCTGTCACGCATCAGTTGGCGTTCAAGTTCCAATTAGTTGGTGCGGATTATATCCTAAAAGGAAGGAGTTATAACGTGAGAATTATGAATAACAGATTACATAATGAAACGGAATTAAAGTTGCTGAGTTTACCGTGTTAGCCTAGCAAAATTGCGTAGGCATCTGGAAGCAAAAATGGCAAAACCAATTTGGTCGGTCCAATTTGACCTGTAAAAAGGTAGGTTAGGAATTAGACCATACGAGGTGGAGCGGGAGCAGCGATTAAGGGCGATGGTAGCAAAACAATTATTACCATTGGAGCCTAGCGTTTATAGAGTAGGCTTGATCGGTGCGTACTGACAGGGAACTATAGTTGATCCTCAATATAGGTGAGCCTGTGAAAAAATTACGGTGGGAATAAGGTCAATGGTGGTAAGAAGAAGCAGGTTATTACCGTAAGATAATACTTATGGTCTGAGCAGGGCGCTAGATAGCGTGGACCTTTTCCGTGCGAGCCTGCAAAAGGAAAGTGAAGGGCGCACATGAGTCCTATGGAACTATAACGGACCCTTGTTATACCAAAGTCGGGTGAGTGCGCTGGATCAAGGCTTACCGCAAGGTGCTCGTAGAGGGGCCAAAATTGGATCCCGCCTGGAGGCGCAATGGCCGAGTACTGGGTGCCGGCATGCAGGGCTGCCTAATGTGGTCCTCGTTTGTGGTGATTGAAAGGGAAAAGGGACTAATGGCAAGTGATAGGCGTCACTCGAGTGTGGGCGCCATCTTGGAAGGGTGTAAACGGGGAGTGAGTGAAACAGTTGCCAAGGGTGCATTAAATTTGCGGGTCTTTAGAGTGACAAGGTCGCAAGTTATGTATGTATGTATAACTTGCGACCTTGTCACTCTAAAGACCCGCGAATTTAATGCACCCTTGGCAACTGTTTCACTCACTCCCCGTTTACACCCTTCCAAGATGGCGCCCACACTCGAGTGACGCCTATCACTTGCCATTAGTCCCTTTTCCCTTTCAATCACCACAACCGAGGACCACAATAGGCAGCCCTGCATGCCGGCACCCAGTACTCGGCCATTGCGCCTCCAGACGGGATCCAATTTCGGCCCCTCTACGAGCACCTGTAGCGTAGTTCCTATTTTCCCAATAGGCCCTGCGCATTGGAATAACATAAACAGTAGTATCGACGTAGAAGTGTGGATCTTACAGGCCTCTACTGACTATGCTAAACTTAATTGGGTTTGTTACCAACTAGCTCAGAGATCACTGGAAACTTTCTTGACTGAAATAGGAAGTGATCAGCTTCCCTGGCACAGACAAGAAGGGATTCAGTTTTCCAACAACCGTGTGTTGCATTCTTGCTTTTTCAATGCTTGTTCATTTACTATGTTTTACCTCATTGTGCTGGAGCCTGGAATGTGTGATGCGTGCCTGCATCTTACATCCTTAGTTCCAGATTCTGTCCCAACTGTTATATCTCCCTTTTCTTCCTTCCTAACGGATCTGCTGTGCTTCCTTCCATCATACTTGTAATAAAATACTATTTTTACATAAAGGAGCCTCCTACTTTTTTACACTGGCGACGAGGGACTCTCATCTACTTTCTGCCACATCTCTTCGAAGCACAGGAGCAGAAATCCAAAGGATCCGCGTTTTCAGCCTCAAAACCATTTTATCCTCTTCAGGAGTGAAACGGAGTACTTCCTATTTATTTTCCTCCAAGTCCGGTGAAATTACGCTAAGTATTCAGCCTTTTAACTATTTTTATGCTTTTCTTGGCTTTTCCTTCGCAAAAAACGGCAGCTGCCTACGTCAACAAACACCGACGCTTAGACCAATCAGCGTCTTCCAGCGTTTGTTGCTCCTGATTGGCTGCTGGGAACCAACCTCTATGACTCATCGCGCGTCATCGCGTATGACTGCGCACTGAATCCCAAGCCCTTGCGCTTCACGCAAGCCTGCCGCCTTTGTTGCCATAGCAACTTAATCACCGAGTGGGTGCCACACGAAGGATCATTTCTTTTTCACCGGGCAAACGCATTTCTATAACTTCGCGCTAACTGAAAGGACAAAGGTACTGTTTTACACGCTCTGCCTTATTGCGTGTGTTTTTTTCCTATATTTATTATTTTACCCATATCCTTTTGAACACAGACTTTATATTTCACTCGCAAATACTATTTTGAAGTGCCATTTCTGTGGTTTGTTTATGACTCCAGACTGCTTCTACATTACTATTTTACAATTTTTGTGGAGTTTTCTGTGGAAATCTTCAGTGCAAGCTTATTCTCCTTTCTTTAGACTGCCATCTACTGGATATTTATAGTATTTTTTTTTTTAGTGTCATTCCTCAACAGTTATTTTGACATTTATTTTCATTTTACTTCCAACATGCAATTTGATCCACCATCAAAATTTTTACAGTCTAAGGGTGATCCACCCATCCCATGGACAAGGTGGAAAGAGGAATTTTTCACATATCTCAAAGCCATGGATGGAGAACGCATGTCTGCCGAGAGAAAGAAAAACATTTTTCTACACTGTCTTGGCTCTGAAGGGCAGTTAGTTTTTAGAACTTTACCACATGTAAGGTCTGGGGGTGATAGCAATGTTTATGATGAAGCAGTTTCTAGAATTGAAGGGAGGTTCAAGCCTGTCACTAGTGTCGCACTTAATAGGTTTAAATTTTATACCAGAATCCAAGATGAAAAAGAGTGCTTTGATGATTTTCTTACAGTCTTACGTGCGTTGTCTTTACATTGTAATTTTGGCCTTATGACAGACGAAATGATCAGAGATCAGATCATTGTACATGTAAGAAATAAGAAAGTTCAAGAGCAGTTGTGGATTTTGGGTGATCCTAGTTTGGAAATAGCGATCAGTACTGCCAAAGCTCTTGAACAGTCCGATAAATGGATAAAAACATTAGATAAAGCATCTACTGCTTCCACCTCTTCAACTAGTTCCACTTCTTCTAGCGAGGTTAGTGTTGTTAAACCCCAGGAACAAAGAAATGTTGTGCCTTCCAACAAGAATGATGGGAAGGCTAGACAATTCTATTGTTTTAGATGTGGAAACCCTGACCACATCGCTTCCTTTCCACAATGTCCAGCTATTTCTAGACAATGCAATAAGTGTGGACGCTCTGGTCATTTTTCCAAAATGTGTAAAACTACCGCAAGACCCTTCCAAGACACAAAGAAGTCTTCCTTTTCTTCATCTAAACGTCCTTCTGGTAATGTGTCATATATCTATGACGATGCATGCAATGATCCAGATATTAAGGAATTTGGTATTGTCATTGCTATACAAGAGTCAATTGACTTATCTCAAGCAGATACTCTTTCCTCTCCTAAAAGTCCTGTTACCATTTTGGGTAAAGTCCTAGAGCTTATGGTGGACTCCTGTTCTCCTTTGACCATTATCACACATGAGTATTGTATTAAGTCTTTTGGTGATCTAATTGATATAAATTCCTTATCGAAGCCGGACATACGTGGTTACAATTTTGATGGCTCCAAGATCAACATTATTGGCTTTAAGGAAGTTATACTTACTATCAAAAATAGTTCTGCTAATGTGAAACTTTACATTGCATGGAAAGGTGTGAATGGTTTGGGGTGGAGGGACCAAGCGAGACTTGGTGTTTCTTTAAATCCTAGACTTAAAGATCCTGTGTTAGTTTTGGCTATATCTGACGGAGACTCCACTGTATCATCTGAATTCACAGAGATTTCTCGTGCCTTTCCTAAAGTGTTTTCTGACAAGTTAGGCAAATTGAATGGGTTTAGCCATAAGATTAAAGTTAAACCTAACTCTGTCCCTGTGAAACAGAAGTTAAGGGGAGTGCCTATTAGTATTAGGGACGATCTTAGAGATATGCTTGACACCATGGTGAAAGATGGTATAATTGAGGAAGTGGAATCGTCCGAATGGGTTTCCCCCATTGTTTTAGCCATTAAACCTGATAAAAGTATTAGGCTATGTATTGATTTAAGGGCACTCAATAAGAGCTTAGTCACAGACTGTCATCCACTTCCTAATATTAACGAAATGCTTTGCATGTTGGATGGGGCTAGCGTGTTTTCAACATTAGACCTGAGATCTGCATATCACCAGATCGAACTCACCGAAGACTCCAAACAATTTACTGCTTTCATCACCCCTCATGGGTTATTTCAGTTCAAGAGAATGCCATTCGGTCTAGCTTCGGCTGCTTCAGTGTTTCAGAGAGCCATGTACCATATTTTTAAAGACCTGTCATTCGTCAAATGTTTCCAGGACGATATCCTTGTGTTTTCAAAGAATAACGGTGAACATCATACTCATCTTAAAGAAGTCTGTTCCAAGTTAGAGCAGTTTGGCTTGACCATTAAAGCCAGCAAGTGTAAATGTTTCTGTAAATCGGTAGAGTATTTGGGACATACCCTCTCTGGAGATGGGGTGGTACCAAAGAAGAACCTTGTTGACGCAATTATGAATGCACCAGCCCCTGATTGTAAAGAGAAGTTACTCTCTTTTACAGGGTTGTGCGAATATTACAGTAAATTCATTCAAAATTTCGCCAACAAGATGGAACCTTTAAGGGAGTTGACTAGAATTTCAGCCAAGTTTGTCTGGACTGACAAGCAAGATATTACTTTCAAGCAAATTAAGAGTGAGATTGTTAATGCCCCTACACTCAAATCTTTCTGTATAAGTAAGAAATGTGTCATCACTGTTGATGCTAGTTTGTATGGCATTGGTGCTGTGTTGAGTCAAACTGCGGGTAAGGATGAGTGGTGCGTAGCCTTTGCTTCCAGAACCTTATCCTCCACTGAAAGGAGATACTCTGTTATTGAAAAGGAGCTACTAGCATGCATTTGGGCTGTAGAACATTTTAGAAACTATGTCTGGGGGAACAGGTTTGTTTTGAGAACGGACCACAAACCGTTAGTAGGAATTCTGTCCCCTGGTGGTGGTTGGAACTCGACTGCTAGGATTGCTCGTTTGTCCTCACGCCTTCAGGAATATGACTTCGAGATCATGTATGTTCCTGGAAAAAGCAATGTAACGGCTGATTTTTTGTCCAGGTTACCATGCAGTGTTGATAAGGTTTCTACCGTTGACCAGGATGTTGACGTTATTGCTTCCATTGAAGATTGTATATCTCAGGAGTTCTTAACATTATCTGAGGAGGAGTGGTTTAATGAAATGGCAAAGGATTCTGTTTGTCAACAAATCTTAGGTTTTGTGAAAGATGGATGGCCTAATAATAAATCCATTCCTTCTGACTTAGCTTCCTTTTCCCAAGTTGCTTCAGAAATTGAAGAGTTTGGTGGGTTTCTGTTCAAGACTGGCAAGTTAATTCCCCCTGCTTCTTTACAAGAGAAGATGTTGTTGTTAGCTCACCAAGGCTACATTGGTATGTCATCCATGAAGCGCCTGGTTAGAGAAAACTTTTGGTGGCCTGGCATTGACAAAATGGTTGATAGAATGGTAAGGGAATGTTCTCAGTGCATTAGCAGTGACAAAATGCTCCATTTGTCTTCTGCTCCTCTTAAACCTGTGGCTTGGCCCAAATTTCCGTGGAAAAAAGTGGCTTTTGACATCTCAGGCCATTTTAAACAGTTGCCTTCTAATGCCCGATTTGCCCTTGTTTTGGTTGATTACCATTCGAAATGGCCTGAAGTTAAATTTGTAAATAGTGTTTCCTCTCAGGTTGTTTTATTTTTCTTGAAAGAGACCTTTGCCAGGGAAGGTTTTCCAGAAACCTTTATTACTGATAACGGTACACAACTGATTTCCTCTGAGGTTCAACAGTTTCTTGACTGCTGTGGTATTAAACATCATACTGTGTCCTTGTACGAGCCTAGGGAAAATGGTCAGGTGGAACGTTTTAATCGTGTCCTCAAGGATTGCATTTCTGGGATTGGTTCTTCTGATGATTCTTGGTTGGAGGTGGTCAGGAAAAGACTTTGGGTCTACCGTATCACGCCTCATTCGGTCACTGGTGTGAGCCCTTTTAAACTCTTGAAGGGTAGAGAACACTCTTCTGTCATTTGCCCCTGGTGGGTTAAAAAACTTAACAGGAATGATCCTAGTGTTGATATTGAAAGTGTTGCCAAACGTGTTGAAGATAAACAGCAGTGTATGAAACTTGCATTTGATTCTGAAATGAATGTTAAACTTCATGATTTTGTTGTTGGTGAGTGGGTGAGAGTAAAGAAACCTGGTTTTTTGGTTAAAGGTTTCTCCAAATTCTTTCCTCCTATTAAAGTTGTCAAAGTATTTAAAAACTGTGTTGCCACACAAGATGGGAGGGTTTGGAATGTTCGTAGGGTTGCTAGATGTCCTGTTTCTTCTAACCCTCTTCCATCACCATCACTAGCACAGGTCAATACGCCTCTTCCTGCACATGTCAATGCTTCTCCTCATGTGCAAGTTAACGTACCTCTCCAGAGTTTTATTCATAAAGATTTGTCTGTTGCTTCTAGGGTTAAATCTGATGTTAGACCCAAGAAAACTCCTAGTAGGTACTTGTGTTGATTTTTCTTTTATTGGGGTAAGATGTGTTGCATTCTTGCTTTTTCAATGTTTGTTCATTTACTATGTTTTACCCCATTGTGCTGGAGCCTGGAATGTGTGATGCGTGCCTGCATCTTACATCCTTAGTTCCAGATTCTGTCCCAACTGTTATATCTCCCTTTTCTTCCTTCCTAACGGATGTGCTGTGCTTCCTTCCATCATACTTGTAATAAAATACTATTTTTATATAAAGGAGCCTCCTACTTTTTTACACCGTGCAACATGACAACTTTGCTCCTCAGATCAAGAGTCAATCTCTAGGGTCGTGTGAAACAATAGACAGTTATTTTACTCAGTCAGGTTGGTGCAGTTTACTTTCACAATATGTAGAGAATAGAGAGACGGGCGTTTGTCAATAAAGGGTTAACATTTATTGAACAGTCTTTCTTCTCGTACAAGAGAAATGTATTGCCACAATTGCAAGACTTGTTATTATAAAAAGTACGTACAGTAAGATAAGTATTGCGAAATAATACTGTAAAAGCATTGATATGGTTTCTTAGCCATACAATGGTTTAAAAATAATAAAACATATATACATTCATATATACATTAGGCTAAAATACTCAACTGGTGCTTCTAACTATGCCTACCCCAGTGTACCTGACCTAAGCCTAATACTTGGGAGGGGAGTAAGTAAGTAGCTTTAAGTTAAGTTGGTTTTGCCAAGGTTTGCTTCAAGAATTCTCTCTCAAGGGTTTAGTCAACACCATACCTCTGGAATAGAATGATGGAGGTCTGGTATCTCCCTCAGGGCTCGATATCCCAGTCACCCGCAAGGGTAGACCAGAAACGCTGGAGCTGGATTTCTCGGCAGGAGAAAGGCAGCGCCTCTTCTTCAGCGCGTCAAGGAGGAGAAGGAGGGGGGACAGCGTCCGCGGGCAGCTTGCATCTGCTGGGCTCTTGCAGGGGGACGGCTGTTCAGCTCCTAAGTTCACCACACCATCGTTCGCTAGTTAGCAGCGATAGCAGTAGCGATAGCAGCTATGATATCTTCAGCATAACAGCAGCTTCAGCAGCAGCGAAGATAGCAGCGATGGCATTGAGGCAGCTAGCGTTTGCTTAAGGCAACGTTGGTAATATTTATACCTGAAAGGTGCCTTGTTTGACGTAAGTTTGCTGGACATAAGACGTCAATAAAGATGTCTCTAGGAAGTGATCGTTTATCAGTGCTCATTAGAGTTCTATTACTAATCAAAACACAGCAAGTGTTGAGTTTTTATCTTGTTGAAGAACTCAGAGTGTTAATCTAGGAATCTCAGATAGTAACTTCTGCTCTGTCATTGCACTAATTGGTTGCAAAGGAAGTGGCAGAGAAAGCTATTCTGGAATGTGGCTCTCTTCGTGTGAGGCCAGAGATGAGTTTCTGAATATTGCACTTGAACGGTTATGCCAATATAGGGAATAAATGGATTTATAGCCGAATAGGGGCATAAGGTCACAGTATCGATCAGGATCCTAGATAAGCACGCAATACCCACTCCACGAATTCATGTCCATCAAATTACTAAAACTAGAGCAATAAGATGCATGTGTAACATTGCCCACCCCAAAATACAGAAATGCATTTGAAATAGGCGTATTTGTAATACGTGAAAATTTAGGTACTGTACGTTTTTGAAGCATAGAAATCAATGAACGATTATGCAAAAAAGAATTACACATGAAATATCTCTGAAACAGAAGAAGGGCGAGATAAATCATCACATATAAATGCATTGCAATAAATGTGCTAGAGGATGGTGTAAAGTTATTATGTCTCTAGATGTATGTAGAAATAGAAGTTTGAAGCTTCTGTTCTCTAAGAATAGTTTTTACTTTAAGCAAAGAATTTTTTCGTGCCAAAAAAGGGTGAATATTAAAAAGTGTTCAATTCAAAAGAATTATTGCTTGAACGGGGAAATAGAGTTCCAACGCTTTTAGCAGTTTTTGTTGTTTAAAACTGAAGGCCAAATTCAGAGTTCATGGAAACACTGTGTGTCGGAAAGCTTCTCCAAAGTTATTATTTCTGTCCGGGTGAGAACATCATATCAGACAGGCACTCAAAGAATTGGTCTACAAAATCAGGTGACAGTTCAACCAAATTTGATAGTGCTGTAACTTGTCAGGTGTGAGAAGGATTGCTGTCATCATAGTCGGGATCAGCAATGCTCACAGAAGGTCGTACCTGGGTGATGTTGCTTTTGTCACTCGCTCCACTGTTACCACCTAGTCGTAGCACAGGAGTCTCAACGAATGCCGTCATCAGGATTGGTAGCCGCTGGGGACAACACAATGCGTGAGCCGTTATCGGACTGAGCAAAGTATCGACGTCCATTGGTACTGCTGATGGAAGTGAAAGACAGATGTCCTGCACGCACTCATCTCCGCATAGCATACATCGAAGTACCGGTAAGATACAGTTCTGCCATATAGGTCTGAATGAAAGGAACCAGGTCATGTTTAGATCTCTCAGCCTGGCCAATCCAAGGACTCTAGTTATTCTGTCCCGGTAGCGAATTGCTAGGATTGTCTCTTCCATTCCCATGGGAGCTATGTCTGAGCTGTGGCTTGCCATAACGAAGCAGGAGGGTCAAAAATAAAATCCCTGCTACAAGTCCCAAAAATAAGGGTATGCCGCCAAAAACAGAGTGGACAAAATTAGGAACGATTCCCAAAATTGCTTGAAACGGTGTTAGCAGTCCCGTAAAAATCGTCTTAAATATGCCTGGGATGCCTGTGGCACTAGACATGTTAAGGAGTTGGCTAAGCATTTCTACGAAATGCACGGGGCAATTTGTTGATAAAAGGTCATGAACCTCCGTAGCTGTCCTTGCAACTAGAAGATCATACGTCTCTTTTGATGACGTTATGGGCACTGTTGTCTGCAAAAGCACAGACTTAATTTTGCTTAAAGTATCAATTCGTATAGAATAGAGATTCAGACGAGGCCAGATGGGAGTCACTGAGTCTGCAAGCCCGCTTGGGAACAATGCTTGCATACAGCATTTGACCATGGATGTTACGCTTACTAGATAACTTTTCCCTGGAACAAGGCCACAACATCTGTGATCCGTTCTAAGAATGTAACTCCCGTTAGCAAGTTGCATAAAGAAGGGCTCTATCTGAGTTGCAGGTGTGACAAGCTGGTGGCATGAAAGGTTGTTAGAATTACCTTCACAGGCTCCGTGTAAATTAATACCCTGGCACAAAAGTATACCGCTTAGTGAATGCTTACAGTTTTCACTACTAAGAAATACATTTTTGTCGCTGTCACTATAGCAAGATTGTGTGTATGGTAATTTCCATTCTGATTTTACATATCCTTTACCCAATCGTTCATACTGGCCAGTAGGTATGTATTCAAGGCACTTTTTAAATCGGAAAGTTGTTATCGGAATAGTGATAATTCTGTGAATTATCCATTCAATGACAGGACTCTCTGACATTGTCAATGGTAATCTCTCAAGTTTTTCGATGCTCAGGATTGTATAGTCTGCTCCTTTCTGTGCCAAACTGATTTGTTTATCAGTAAGGTTAAAAATGGAAAATAATGACGTTGTGTTGATTAAACGCCAAGGCACATAGCCTGAACGAAGATTTTGCAGCGTCCAGCCCAATTGTACAATAGCACGTAAATGAGATTGGCCATGTTGTAACATTAGCAAGTCTCTGTCTATTATGTCAAAGGCAGAAGATACAATATTGTCCAACGAATATATTCTGGAGGACAGAGTCATTAACCCATTGTCCACTACAGAAAGTGATTTTTCCAAATTAATACGATCAATTTCTCGTATTTTTTCAGCTGTTTCAATTTGTGTGACTTTCCAAGCCTCGGTGTACGCAGCATAGATATTGGTCGCTATGAAACGCTTTTGACGCTGTTTGCGTGGTCCAAGAATGAAATCGCGCAAATCAGCACCATCTTTTAGTAAAGACAAGTGTTGCTTAATTTCAGCCAGTGTGGATGTTCCTAGCCATTCGAGGCAGAGTTTCCCTACACTGTATGTTGTTACTATCCCTGGATGTTGTCTCTGGGAGTATCTAGGGTCTTGTCTGGTCATTTTTAACCCCTGTGTTTTGTTCAGGAATCTATCTTGACAGTTGTTTGTGTCTGTAGGCCAGATTAACCACTTTTTCCAATCAGGATGTGTTCTGTTAAAATGTAAAATTTTAGATACGTCTATCTCAAAATCTGTAGTTGCATTCTCAGGTATTGGCTTTGGAATAGACGGTTTGTTAAGTTCTTTGATCTTAGCTAGGCCAAGACAGGTTGTTTGGTGAATTGTGTCATTTAAAAACATCATTTGTTCTGGTATCATGCAGGTTCTGAATAGTGCTTCAAGGCCTTGTACCTGCCAATCTTTTGTACCCCAAATGGTTTTTGTTTCAATGTTATTTTTCCAATAATCAAAACCAAATGTCATCATTTTTTCATAAAATGTTTCTGAATATATTAATTTAGAATTTGTCAGCATTGTTTTCATTCCTGTTTTATCTAATAGTTTGTAATAAAACGTTTCTGCATCACTGGTGTTAAACCCTGAGAAGTATTTGAATTTCTCAAAAAATGCTTTAGAACTGCTTTTAGGTGGTGTAGCACAATGTTCCCATTGATTATACTTAAAAACATTTCTAGGCTGTGCAGATTTATGCAAATAATGATCGCCATAATGTGTGTAGCAGAATAATTGCTCATAACTAGATGAACCTTGTAAATAATCATGTTCTGTAAATCTAGCTGACATTACTAAATCAGACATCATGTTATTAATACTGTTAAAGTCCCAATCATCAGAGAATGTACTAGGTTTTACAAAGTCACTTAAGGAAACCTTCAGTTGATGAGGATACTTCAGGATTTCGACCGGACCATAGATCTCATAGTCAGTTTTCTCCCATACTACCCCACCAGGTATTGGAATGGCTGTGACATTTACTGTTGACAGTTCTCTTTTCTTCACGCGGGATAATCTGTGTGATTTGAGGACTAGGTTGATGTTCTGACTTGCTGTGTCCATTCAATTATAATAAACTTTCCTAAAATTAAAACTAAAATTAGGCATTGTAGGAGTATGAATACCCCTGAAATAATCCAATGCTCAATCAACGGTGTATCCAGATATAATTCTTTGATTTGTTGAAGGAGTCCTCTTGTATTTTCTTTAGAATACTTTTTAGTTTCTGGCATCACTTCGGGGTCTTTTTGATCTTCAGAGAAGTTGTCGAAGTCGATGAAATAACCAGAGGAAGTTCTGTCAATTGTTGGGATTGTTCTTTCACTCTGTCTCTCGGTAGCACTTAATGATGCCACATTATTGTAGACTGGTGTTTCTTGACGAACTGTTTCAATCTGTGTCTCAAGAGGCACAAGTTCCATGGCATTATTGCATAGTCCTTCTCTGTGCACTGCAGGCTGATCCAATGGGATTAGTCTTTCAGTTTGAACCTCCTGGATTGTTGCAAGTTTGGGTATTCTGTTGTTTCTCGGGAATCCACTGGGCCTACTGTTGATTATAGGCCACATGGTTGTGGTTTTACCAGGTCGATAGACACGACTCTGTTCTCCTTTTTACCAGCAAGGGGCAGTAGTACTACTGTAGCAGGGTTTCCGTTCTCCCACAGAACTGTGCATAGAGATCTAGAACCTCAGTGAGTTAGGATGATCCAAAACTCATCTCAGTGTCAGAAATCCCCTTACCTAGCTAGCTACAGTGTCTCATGGATCATTATGGAATGATCCATGTCTTAGACAAACCAGAACATGATCTTTAGAATACCTCAGGAATCGTGGAACACATGAACACTCTTTCGGTATATAATCATTTCAAACCAAAACTGAGAGTCCAAGAACACAAGTGCAAGTTTGGAATATTTATTATTCAATGCAAAGTTCTCAAACGCAGTATCTTGTATAATACCAAAATGCAGATTATAAAAATCAGAGTCAGCAGCATAGTCACTAATCCATAGTAAGCAAAAGGTGCTAGCATGTTATAATGCAAAACCTATAGAAATCTATATCACCTATATTTCGCGCACCCTATCTAGCATATTATTTTATATCTAAGAAGGTCTCATTCGGGCTTTAGCAGGGCGGCCCCATACCTCTCAATGTCAGTAGGAGCAGTTCACATCAACAGCTACCAGCTCTCTTCATGCGCAGCACCAAGTGTCTACGTTCATTCCGTGTAACTCTATCTTAAACCCGCGTAGAGCCCAAAATGTTGGCATCAACATTATTTGTGTTATGTCTAATGTGGTGTGAGGATCAGGCCTCCCAGCAACCTTGTGTTAGGTTAATCTTAGAGTGTGCAGCTCTCAGTGTGCAGACAGTTGTACTAAGTGTACCAGGCAAAGCTGATAGCATAGAAATAACATATTATTCTCAAATAAACCACCTCACCGCTTCTAGGGTGAAAGCTACAACAACAAGTATGTGTCGTGTGCAAAACTGAAGCCGAAGGCAAACCGGCTGTTTAAACATGTAATACACTCATGCTAACTTAACGCAATATATGTAATGAAGTATCCATGTGCCACCCCCCCATTGGTCCGAGCACCGTCAAACATAAGGGAAAAGGCAATACTAAATCAGACACAACAATTGAAAGCAAAGTTCAATAATCTTGAGCTAAAATAAGCTAAAAATATGTATGAATGAATATGTATGAATGCCTACAGTGGCCTCAAATCTAAAAATAAAAACAAAACTTTTGAACCAAAAGTCATCCACCAGGTCTCAAAAATATGAAACGTAGGACCAGGTTTCATCAATTCAAATGTTTGGAAGAGAAAAAACAAGGCACGTATCCGATTTCCAAAGTCATGTGCCACATTGACGTTATCCCCAGCGACATCACATGATTGTACTCTCCATCAGCTGAACATAGTCCATCCCTCCAATCCAGCGAGGGGAAAGTCATATTTCACAACAAAGCATTCCTCCCAGGCATCTCACGATTGGAAAGTATATGCAAAGAAAGTTGCCACAGCCTCCAGCATGAAATCACTGCCATCATCCGAAAATAGTTCAGCAATCCAATTTAGCAATGGGAAAGAACATACGTGCTCCTCCAGCATCGGATCCTCCTGTAACGTCAGAGGACAACTCGGTGGGTTCACCAGATCGCTGTGTGTCAGAAAGGCATCCGCCGCTGCAGAAATCTCCCATTGGCCCAGAACTCCATTTATCGCTGCCAAGGCCATAACTCTCTCGCCAGAACAGATCAGCTCGTGAGCCACCACGGGACGCATTAGCTGATCAAAATCGACGTCAGGAGCAGTCCTCAAGCATAGGCACAAATCAATGGCCCAATCGAACTCTCAGCTCAGGCAGTGAAACACAGGTTGGACACACGTGAAGTCGGTGAACCGAAATGACAATCTATAGGCCGTGCTTAATGCTGCAAGCGGCAATGTTCCATAGTAATTGAGCATCCGATTACGGCACAGTGTCAGGAGGCGTTGAACGGCGTCTTGCGCAGGACGGGCATCCATGTTTTATGAAGAAAAACACCAACAGAATGCCTGCGGCTACAGCCAGCAACACAGGTAGTCCACCAAACAAACTCGAAAAAATAGTGTGGAAAAACGTGGGAATGATACCAAAAACATTTTCAAATGTAGTCACGAGGCCACTGCTTACTAATTTAAAAAAATGTGCAAGCCCAGTCGTTGAAGAAGCGTTAAAAATCTGGTGCACCAGCTCACAGAAATGAAACGGCAAATCAGTATTTAAAAGCGCCTGCACCTCTGTGCGGGTGTTAGCTATGTGAAGGACATAAGTTTCCCGGGCCGAACTCAGGGTCACTTGTTTTTGAGACAAAAGGGCCCTTATTCTGCTTAAACCATTGAATTTTGCTTCCAAGGTTGGAATCCGTGGCCAGATGGAGACATCTGAAGACCCATGCGTGGGTGGGTATAGAACATTCTTGCAGCACACCACACGCTCTGATACAGTTACCACATAAGCCACACCAATTAATAAACCACAACACAATTCGTTGTTTAAAAGTAAATAACTACCATTAGCTAATAATGTGAACGTGGGAACCACTGCTGGAACTGGCGTGCCTTTTTAAAACACATGCTAAATTTGGGCGGTCCTGATTACAAGAACCGTGTAACTGAATGTGTCTGCATATTAATGACTGGTCAGGTGACTGTGTGCAATCCTCACCATTAAGATTCACTTCTTTTCCATCCTTCAGACATCTGTATGTGTATGGTAATGACCATGCCTCGTGTAAGAATGCATTGCCTAGTGGTTCATATCGTCCTATAGCAATATACCGCATACAGTTAGTAAATTTATATAAAGGAAATGGTAATGTAATTAAACTATGAATCAGCCACGTGGCAGTAGTGGTTTCAGCAACAGAGAAAGGCAAGGATTCTAGCTTCTCAATATGTAACATAGAAAATGATGCATCACGCATTGAAAGCATGCGCTGTTTTTCAGTAAGATTAAAAGGGGCGAAAAGGGATGAAACGTTCAATGAGTTCCAGGGAACTCGACCTGCCTTAATTGTCTGTAGAGTCCAGGCAAACTGCATTACAGAACGCAATTGATTTTGACCATGGTATAACGTGGACACTTCATCATGTACAATATCAACAACAGAAGAAACAATATTATCCAATGTGTAAATCCTGGAAGAAAGCATGTTAATACTGTTATCTACTACTGCTAGCACTTTTTCCAAATTTGCTTGATCAATCGCTCTCAGGCGTTTAGCTGCCTCAACCTGTGAAAATTTCCAAATTTCATTGTATACAGCATAAATAAAGCGTTTAGATCTACCCCTAGTCGGGCCTTTTATAAAATCATTTAGCTCTATATTCTCATTCAACTGGGACAGATGCAGTTTAACTGCAGCCAAAGTGGAATGTTGTAACCAGTTCTGACACAATTTACCTACTGAATAAGTGGTAACAGTGTGATCTGTTTCAAACCTGGGATCTGGCCTGATGTGCGTAAAACCTTCAGATAAACCCAAAAACCTACGTTGGCAAGCATCAGTGCTTCTTTGCCACAAAAGCCACCCCTCCGGATCAAAACGGGAAATATTAAAGGAGGAATTCTGCAAAAGTGCTTGTATCCCACTGATGGATATTGTAGTGAAATTACTCCAACCTGAATATTCTTCCAAGTCAGGGATAGTAGGGGTATTTAATTTTTTAGATGTAGCCAATCCAAAACATGTTGTTTGAGAAACAGTAGAATTTAAAAACAACATGTGATTCGGGTTGAGACATGCACGATGCAAAGCCTCAGTGCCTTGTACCTGCCAATCTTTGGTACCCCAAACCGATTTAAGGTCAATAGCATCCTTCTATAACTCATAGCCATCCACAGATAACCTTTCTAAAAAGGACTTTGAATACAGCAATTTTGTATCAGTAAGTCTAACTTTGGGCATGAATTTCTGGTTCACTTTAAAATAAAACGACTCAGGATTTGATTGATTAAAATCTGTAAAATAAGAGTATTTTCCCAGAAATGTACTTGAGCTCCCCTGTAAGGGAGTAGGGCAATGTTCCCACTGAGTGTAATTTACAGGAACCCTCCTGGAACTTGTCTTGTGTAAGAAATGATTCCCATAATGTTGATAACAAAACAAATCACCATAATTGACAGAATCTAAGTACAAATCCTCAGCATCAAATGCCGCATAATATTTCAAATCAGAGAACAATGCTTCTACGGCCTGAAGATCCCAATCATCAGAACGAACATTTTGCTTAATCACATCTCCCATGTTTACTCTAAGCACATTAGGAACATTAATAACTTCTGTGGGGCCATGTATCTGAAACCTAACCGCATCCCACACAATTCCATCAAGGACTGGCCAAGCAGTAATCTGTACTGAATGTAAGTCTCTCTTTAGTCTGTGTACTGAATGTGAGGAGGAAAGAGGGGCCAATGTTCCATTAAGGTACCGAATTCCTGTTCTTTCTTTCACATAATGGCCATCGATCAGTCGGAAAAAATAAAACACAAAACCAATTGACATAAAAAGATGAAATAAAAATAGTATCAGCCAAATGTATGTCCAAGGTGGAATTAAAAAATGTTTTTTAAACAACGTGGCATATTTTGCAATAGTCGATGGTTTCTTCGAAAGTTCCGAATCAGAGTCAAAAGAGAATCTGGATTGGTTAGCCAAACGAGCTTGTAAATCGGACATAGATAAATCAGCAGGATCTGCATAGGTCACCTCATCAATGTTAGTAACAGGAATAGTATTTAATAAAGGACTAGTTATGGCAGGCATCTCGAGGGACACCTCCTGATCTGCACCAGATGTAATAGCCAGCACAGAGTGCCTCACCATGGAAGGACAGGATACAGCCGGTGTCATGCTATGAAGAATCGGCCACCCTGTGTGTCTTGACATTGTCAATAGAAATAAATCTGTTTTCTTTACGACCTGGAAGTGGTGGTAAAATGACTGTTCTTGTGCCCTTCACTCCAAGAACCCGAACAGGTGCACGATATGAGGGACCAAACTCTTTCTTGTTATCGATCTTCTCTCGAACCAGTTCTCCAACTTGGGGTAGCCAGCCAACTACCGGGATCTGCAACGCATCATCCGACGTGGAGGGCAAGTGTTCCTTTGCAAGACTGTCTCTGGTCTTTTGTAGATCCTGTAAAACATTGCAATGTTCATCTACGTCAAAGGCCGCGGCCTGGGCCTGGCAGTCTGCACCATCAAGGTCAGGTACGTACATCTTGATACCAAAGAGCATTTCGTATGGGGTCCGCCCACCCAGAGACCTTCTAGGGAGATTATTAAGCGCACGCTGCACGCCATAGAGGTGGGTCAGCCAGTTTCTACCAGTGCCTATAACACGGGCTGTCAAAGATTGCTTTAAGTCGCGGTTCATTCTTTCAACTACAGAATTGCCCTCAGGCCTGTAGGGACTTGAAAACTTCACCTGTACTCCCAACAAAACCATGGCATCCTTGTACGCCTTAGAGGCGAAAGCCGGACCCTGGTCCGAATGGAAAGTACCACAAGCAAAGATTCCCACAAAGACACGCAAATCCTTAATGACAGTTCGCGAATCAGCGATTCAATGCGGCCATACCCATACAAAGCGTGTGCATGAGTCAACTGCTACTAAGATGTATTTATACGCAGTATCAGAAGAAAAAGGACCGCAGTGATCCAAATAAACACAACCAAGTGGTTTATTAGAGATGTACAACTGTGTCTGAGGCGGACGCGCAGCAGTAGAAGGCTTGATCTGCTGACAAATGTCACACATAAGGACATAATCGCGCGTCTGTTTGTACAGTCCCTGCCACCAGAACCTCTGTTGTAGCTGAGATACAGTGGCTGAGACGCCAGCATGCGCAGACGCCACACCTTCATGAGCCGCTGTAATCAGAGAAGCTCTGCGATCCGAGTTGGGAACTAGACGCTCTCCAACTTCAGGAATTTTCACATAAGGAACCTTATCGGGACTTAAGTGGTATGTGTACTTCGAAGGGAACCCCGCAGGATATTTACCTCCCTTCTCCGTGGCAGCAACAGCCGCCAAAATGTCATCATCTATTTTGCTTTTGGACCTCGTGACTGCTGCAACTAAGTATTTTGATACCGCTGACTTCGCTGCTTCATCAGCAAGCGAGTTGCCAACAGCGTGGACCCCCACGCGCTGGTGGCCGAGAGTATGAATCACAAACACGAGCGGCAGTTTCTCTTTAAGTTCCGCCACTCGGACCCAGATCATTTTATGTTTTATTGTGCTACCCTTGGAATCACGAAAATCATTCTGAATCCAAAAGAACAAGTTCTCATTGTAAGACTGGACACAGTAGTAAGAATCACTTACGATTAAAGTCGTCACACAAGGATCAGCGTACTCCAATGCGAGCATAAGAGCACAAAGCTCTGCTAATTGTGCGGTGCAGTCCCCTTGACGTAAATAATTAATTTACTCTCTTAATTTCTATGCAGATAAGTACTTAATCAATAATAACTCAGATCGGATGAAAGAAGACAGAGTCCGTGGTGTGAGAGTTCTAAGGGGTTTTATTCCTTAAAAAGGAATGGTCATGGCCAAGATATCATGTTCTGACCACCACACAGGGTGTCAGAAGGGATAGAGCGCTACATTTTATTAACAGTACTTAGCTTATATACTTATTTTGCATCATTGGAAACAGTATAGAAGGCGTAACAGCTGAGAGAAGACAAGATAACAGTATTACACGTGGTACATGTGCGTAATCAAGAGGCGTGAACTAGAGGTGTGTTCTGGAAACGTCACTGATAGGTGTCACAAAGGGGTGGCACTAACAGAAAATGTGGCAATGTCAGCAGAAATCGGAAGCTTGGATGCGTGCGCAGCTGGATGACGTGTAATTGGAGGGGTGCAGGGGACTTGACATTTACACTGACGGAAAGAGACAGAAGTCTGGCATGTCAGATCAACTTGTGCTTCTATCATATCTGATATCTGATGTTTAGGAACTAAGCTATCTGGGCAGAAAGGTCTCTAGAGCAGAAGCTATTCTATACTTGCTGTGAGTGCGTGTATAAGCGCCTGAGTGTCTGTATGAGAAGCGTGGGGGCATGGGGCCTTCCATGGAAGCATGGCAACAGAAGCTATGAATTACTTGCATAGAGACAGGTCGGCCCTTTAGCCCTGTAGCTGAGGAAGGATGTTTACTGAAGCTAGCAGGCTGGAATGTATTTTCGGGGAGGGAAACAGATAACTCGAAGGTTATAGTCAATCTTGGCAGGCAGCAGGCTGAGCTGAGCACGGAGGGCCGCGCTAGAAGTAAGTCAGAGTTCACGGGTACGGGGGCTGCCTGGGCAGAGATTTCTCGGAGTCAGAAGCCAGAAAAGAGGCTCGGTGGCAGAGATTCAGGGCCTACTTCAGCCAGGGCTGAAAAAACGTAGGAGTACACTACAAAAAGACGTTGGCATAGCATACTTAGGAACGGACCATTCAACCCATTCATGGTGGGTCTGAAAGAGGACATGTTAACGTTGGACGCAAATGTATTTGCGTCTTCATAGCTGACACAGGAGGGAAGTTACATGCACTTTAACTCGTACATGGAGTCGGTGGGGTACTCGCTAGGGAACACAACTTGACCATAAAATTTATATTACCTCATTCCCTCCTTGTTCCCTACGGACCCTTCATGATATATCGATCCTCATAAATCGATCGGTTTGTTCTTGTAACATTATATGTTCATCTTTCTTTCTTTGACTGTTTGAGAGACAACTGGAATGTTCGATGCACGATGTGGCACACAGTCCACAAATCGCTGGCCCACACTGCAGGCACAGGCAGCAGCTGAATACTATAACAAGGCCAATGCCTAGGAATGATAAGATCTTCCATCCCCAAGCTGTTAACGTAGTCCAGAACCAACCGGACCAAGTCCAGGTGCCTGGATTCTGATGTATCAGATTTGCAATTTTATGCAGACGGGTAATAGCTTGATAGACAGATGGTGCGTTTTGTGGGATGAAAACACAGCAACTTGACCCGATGACCTTACAGGCTCCACCTCTATCTGCCAAGATGACGTCAATTACAAGACGATTTTGAAGGACAACAACCCGTATAGCAGATTGCTCCTCTGTTAAGTTACCTAAGGCGGAGGCAGTTTCATGTACTACTGCTTCAAGAGTTCTAGTTAATCTACGTATTAATTTACTGTTTTGGACAGGTCCTAGAAAGAAAAAGAATCCTTTATTGAAATCAGTGTACTGTTCCCACGCCGTTTCTGTGTAGTCGACAAGTGGAATATCTCTTTTGGGTCTATTCTGTACTAGATTCGTATTTCTATGATAATCAGGGGGAGCTAGAAAAACAGGTGGCAGAAGGAATGCAATGTAACAGGTACCATCCCAATCTGGAGGCAAACGTATGTATGCGGTATGACCACAAACAAAATAAGAGTGACTTATAGCTTTAAAGGACGATTTACCATGATCACTGAATTCGACCACAGTAGTGCATTTACTATGACCTACGTGTACTGAACCTTTCTTGCTAACACATAGTTCACCTGTGACAGGTAATACCAACATATGGGGCAGAACTGGAGCAGCTTCGTATTCAACAGTAAGGATCATAAGGCTAATTGTGTAATTACCTAATCCATATACTTCATTTTCTAGATCAGTTCCTATTCGAGTGGGAAGTCCCTCTTTATCAGGATAACAGACGTTGAGCAGGACTAAGTTCAAGTTTCCCCAAACCCAGCCCCCATCGAAAACAGCAATATCAGGATCTAAGGAATTAATTATTTTAAACCATGCCCCACAGGAGCCATTGTGAGTGAACGGGTACGGAAAGAGGGGCAGAGCTCCCTTGTAATTCTGGTAGGGAGGGAGTCGGCCACATATCCAGCAGTCGGTAGCATTATTTGTCTGATGGGAGTGGTGTAACATACTAATGAATGTATTGTTGTGCAGCGCAAGTCTGTAAGAGAGTTCATGTGCAGGAAGTTCACTAAAAGTGTGTTCAGCAGAGACATTGTAAGCAGATTGTTCACGCCTGAAAATAGGCCAATATATAGGTAGCAGAATGCTGGTAATAATAATTAGAATACTTAGAAAAAACATTATTAACAACGTCACTATACAGTGACTACGCAGTGATTTGCAGTATGTACGTTTCTTTGCTTCTCTCTCTCTCTCTCTATCTCGATCTAGGGGATACATGTCAGAAACTATTTAACCGATTCACCTAGGGGAGGACTTAAACAATTAAACTGTCTGACTTGCTAGATCGGAGCTTCATACGGTACAGTTCTTGGGGAGTCTTTTCTCGTTCGGTAACGGTAAAGTCTTTTTCCTCAACACAGTCTTTGGTGGGGGTGGACGAGTCAGAGTCCTGTTTTAGTCCGTTTTTTAGTTCATTGCAAAGTTTGATGTGACTCGTATGGACCCACCCCTTTCTCCCCTCTATCTTCACGGCGGTCCTTGTTGTAAGGAGGACGGTCTTCTGAGACTTCCAACGGGGCTCCAGCGGACTTTTCCGGTCGAAATTCCGGACGAGTACCAGGTCCCCAGGACGGACCTCATGCGCCTTTACATCGGTGTTGTCAGGGAAGGCTGCGGCAACCTGTGAACGACATGATTGGAGTGCAGACATCAAGGAGGCAAGGTAATCTGTCAACATATTGCAATCAACATCAGTTATTTTCTTCGGAATGGGCGTCCCCCACATATTCGGTGGTCTGCCAAAGACCACTTCGTACGGGGATAGCCCTGATCTTGAATGGGCGACCATTCTCATGTAGAATAGTGCCACGGGCAGGGCGACTATCCAGTCGACCCCTTTTTCCTGACAGATCTTGGCAAGGCGGATTTTTAGCGTCTGATTATGCCTTTCTACAAGGCCTGCTGCTTCAGGATGTCGGACACAGTGGAACCTCCACTGATATCCTAGCAAAAGGGAAACCTGTTTCATCAACTCGGACGAGAACGGCTGTCCGTTATCTGAATACACGACACGGGGCAAACCGTACCGTGGGAAGAATTCACGAACCAACTGTCTGGCAGTGGTCGGAGCAGTATAGTCTGGGACTGGGTATGCTTCGGTCCAGCGGGACAGGGCAAAAACAATTACAAGGACATATTTAAAACCTCGACAACTGTTCATCTGGATATAATCCATCTGGAGGACTTCAAAAGGGTGATCGGGAGGATGAAATCCACCTTGTTCTACAGGGACGCTTTTACCTGGATTAAACTGACAACAGATCATGCAAGTACGCACTTTCTGTTTTGCTGCTGCTCGTAAGTGTTTGTTGTACCAGAGATTCTGTAAACTGTCTAACATCGCCTTCTCTCCTAGATGTGCCGGGCTATGTGCTGTATTTATCATGACTTGAACCATTGAGTCAGGGAGAAACCATATAGATTTTCCCTTCGTCACCCAACCTTGATCTGTCTGAATCCCTCCTAGTTCAGTCCATTTCTTTATTTCATCTGGAGTAGCATGTGTCTGAATGTCAATTACGTCTAGGGCGGGATCTCTAACTGTCATAGACTTTGTCGGAACTATTGTCTTTGTCACATCAGTAATCTGGATGTGAGTCAGTGCTGTATGTTTTGCTGTCTGGTCTGCCAGGTCGTTACCCTGGGAAACAGAATCTGTAACTTTAGTATGTGCTTTACACTTCATGACTGATATGCCCGAGGGCAAATGTATTACTTCTAACAGTGCTTGAATGAGGGGACCGTGTTGAATCTTGGCCCCATGAGAGGTCAGGAAACCTCGTTCTTGCCAGAGGACTCCGAAGTCGTGTACAACTCCGAAGGCATAACGGGAATCAGTGTATATGTTAACATTTCTGTTCTTAGCTAGAATACAAACTCGGGTCAGAGCGATGAGCTCTGCTGCTTGAGCAGACAGTGTGTCAATACGATGTGTTTCTTTAACTTCAGTTTCAGTGGTCACGGCATACGCGGCCACTAATTCTCCTGTACTTGTTCTCATGCATGAACCGTCCACATAAAGTGTCAGGTCTGGATTTGTCAATGGAGCATCTGTTAAATCTCGTCTAGGCTTTGTTACTGCATTAATGATTTTTACACAATCATGTGGAGCTGGATCTGTCATAACTGTTGGTAATAGTGTTGCGGGGTTCAGGATACTGCAGCGTCTGATTTCTATGTGTGGCTGGAATAGTGTTAATTCATAACCTGTCAGTCGTGCTATAGTCAAGTGTTGAGTCTGGGTTCTGTTTAACAAAACCTCTACAGAATGTGGTACTTGAACTGTTAACTGATGACCTAAAACAATTGAATCACTTTGTCTTATTGCTAACGCTGTTGCTGCTACTGACTTTAAGCACGCAGGGAGTGCTTGGGCTACTGAATCCAATGTACTAGAAAAATAAGCACAAGGCTTATGTGAACCTGCTTGATCTTGAGTGAGGACAGACAACGCTGTACCGTCACGTTCTGTAACAAAAAGTGTAAACGGTTTGCTGTAACATGGTGTCGCTAAAACTGGTGCTTGACATAAGGCTTTCTTTAAGTCTTCAAAAGCTTGTGTGTGTTCCTGAGTCCAAGGGAGGGCAGTCGAAGTCGCTGCCTCCTGTGTCGTTAACTGGATGAGTGGCTTAGCTAGAAATGCATACTGGGGAATCCATTGTCTGCAGTACGAGGTGAGGCCTATGAAGGCCCGCACTTCCTTTTGTGTCTGGGGTTGTGGCATATTTGCAATTAACTGGATGCGATCGGGAGTGAGCTGTCTCCCCACTTTGGACAGCAAGTGACCCAAGTACACAACTTGCTGAACACAGAATTGTAGCTTCGAAGGAGACACCTTGTGTCCCTTGTCGGCCAGAAAGTGTAAAACGGTCAGTGATGCTATTTCACATTCGGGCTCACTTCGTGCGGTGATCAGCAGATCATCGACGTATTGCAGTAAAGCGGTGTTAACTGGCATTTGAATACAATCTAGTTGTCTTTTCAGTGCTTGACTATAGATGCTGGGGCTTTCTGTGAATCCTTGAGGTGCGCGCGAAAATTTGAAACTGCGTCCATTTAAACTGAATCCGAAGAGATATTGGCTCTCTGGATCAATAGGCACGCTGAAGAAGGCGTTCTTGAGATCAATTACAGTAAAGAACGTTGCTTCTGAATCAATAGCAGTCAGTAGAGAGGAGATATCGGGGACCACAGGATACTGTGGAATAATGCATTTATTTAATTCTCGAAGATCAATCACCAGCCGATATACTGGCGGTGCATTGGGATCAGTACGTTTAAGAATCGGAATGATGGGTGAATTACAGATATTGGAGTCGGTCTCGACGACCACTCCTTGGGCAATGAGCTCTTCAATGATTTTCAGTAAAGCCACTACAGCATCGGGTGGTAACTTGTATTGTCTGATTCTGGGTAATACAACACCTGCCTTGAGTGTAACGCGGTATGGTGTAATGTGCATACAGCCTACATCAGTTGGGCCTTTTGCCCACAAGTAATCTGGTACATTTTTCAATCTGACATCAAATTCCCGCAAAACGTAATGACCCTTGAAATCCCGCAGAAAGAGTCTAACTCCCTCCGGGGAACAGCATATTATAGCTCCTAGAGCCTTCAATGTTTTAATTCCTAACAGATTTTCTGGACATGATTTCGTGAGTAACAGGTCTGTAACGCGTGATAATGGACCCACAGCCAGGGGGACTGGTTCGGATACTTCATTTACAATAGGCTGTCCTGAAAAACCAAGGGAAACATTTTGTGAGCCTGAGAGGGGTGCCCCTGGAACTTCATCATGGCTGATTGTAGTGCGACTTGCCCCTGTGTCAATTAAAAACTTTCTGTCTTTTCCCAATACTTGACTGTGTACATAAGGACCTTCTTGATCTACAGGAATCTCAATAAGAGGCAAGCCACCTTCCCTCTCTAGGCTGTTTCATGTATATCGGGAATATTCGGGGTAAGCAGACTGGGCATACTGGTACATCTGCTGTGAAACTTGCTGAGTTGCGGCAATGGGCTGTGGCTGTGGTACTGCTACGGTCTGTGCTGGAGTCGAGGAAGCATGCATAGGCTGTGTATTCTGTGTAGACTGATGCTGGTTATGGTCTTGTCTAGGCGGATGCGGTCTTTCTTTAGTTTTACCTGTCGCTATGTTATGTTTCAGAACTGGGCATTCGTGTACGTAGTGACCTGGCTGCTTGCAATAATTGCATGTCCCTTTAACAGGAGCTGCAGTATGACTTGTCTGGGTCGTACCCTTTCTGTGTCCGTCGGATGGGACTGTCTGAGCTACTAACATTTTCATCTTTGTGTCTTTCATGCGTTTTTGTTCCTGATCTTGTTCTTCTCTAATTCTGTTCTGATGATATTGTAACATTTGTAACATCTGGGATGGCGTATTTGCTTGCCATGTACTCTCAACCTTGTACACTCTATTTTTAACTAACGGTAGGGAATTCTCGACTAACTTTGATACAAAAAGATGTGGGTACGACTCGCTACTTGGCTGGAGGCCACTATTAATAATAAAACATTTCTCGAATCTTGAATAGAAGTCACTAGTATCTTCATCATGTTTCTGTTTACAGGACGAGATTGCATCCCAATCCTCCTTTCTAGTTGTCAATAATCTGGGCAGGACCTGTACTATCAAACCTGGTAATGCTTTAGTTTTATCCCCAAGGCCTAACCCTGGGACCCGTTTCTTTTCTTCTTCCTCTATTTCTGCCCAGGCAATCTTTGTGTCTCCCACCTCCCATTCCTTTTCCTTTAATTTCTCGAATATACCCGTAGGCAATAATACCTTCAACATTTTCATGATATCATCATATGTGTAGTCCCCCATTAATAACATGTCTTTAAGCTCTCTATGGAAACCTGCAGGGTCTTTATCATGGCATGGTACTAGTTTCTTCATTTCTAACAGTTCTAATTTAGTCAGAGGCGTGTGTACATACACGCGTTTCAAAGTTTTATCCTCACCCATAACAGGGTGCACTTCTCGTAAGGGGTTCTGACTTTCAATACCACCCCCGCATTGCATATGGTACATTTTCCTTTCTGGAGGTGGGGCGGGAACATATTCAGAGCTTACAAAGGTATCATATCTGTGTCGTTGTTCTAGAATTATTTGAATTAATTTAGTGCTTAGACCTCTCCATCTATCCATCAGTAGTGCTTCTAGTGTCTCGTGTAAGGGACCTGGATCGGAATAATGTTTTCTGTATTTAATGAGAAGGTGCTGAATCATGTATACACCTGCTAATTTCTGTTCGTCGGGGGAGAGGTTCAGAAATGTCTGCGCTACTGTGTCATCATTATATATGTCTGCATTTTCAGCCCATGATACAGCTGATCGGGCTAGTTCTTGTTCATCCATAGAATTGAGTACATGGTACCCAACTCGATCTCGAAGCCTTTTATCAGTTTCCTGGAACTGATGCTCAGCAGAATTCGGATTTGTTAAGGCAGAGAAGAAAACTCTCTTGCTCTCCGGACGGATACCCTTCCTAAGGTAAGTTCCCTTGCCTACATATGCTATTGTTCCTATATTTCTTTCGGATTCTTCCTGTACTTCTTCCTCCTCGGAGGAAGCCTTTTCTTTCTCTTTCTGGTGTACTGCTATCACTGCTTTCCTAATTTTCTTGTACATAGAGTCTATGCAATTTTGTCTGTCATGTCTTCCATCAGCTATATTTTGACCCCACTTGTTCAATGCGTCTAATTCACTCTGATCTGTTCCGGGCCTGTCTCGTTCTCTTATTAGACAATTTATGAAAAATCGTAGTATCAGTGCTTGCATGCCAACTTTCTGTTTCTCCATGGCATCCTTAATACTGTCAGAGTCCTTTCCTGTCTGAACGAACTCATATATTCTGTCTAGACGATCCTTCATTCCTGCATAGCATAACAAGCTATCAGTAGCGGATCTTAACCGTAATGATGCCAATATCATTAAATCGTCTTTTCCGGGTACTGGATCATATCTGCAAACTGACATGTTTTCTTTTAATGTGTCAAGGCGGGATGAATTAGAGGAGTGGGGAGACCTGTACGTGAGAGGACTCTGCATATCTCTGAGATTGAATCTGTGAGTTGGTGGCGGGGTCTGAGGACCCGCGGTCGCACCTCCTGAAGCGGACGCTTGTACATTACCTCCCTGGGGAGTCTGTATCTGAACTTGAACTTGTCGTTTAGGTGGATCAGGCAAACGTGGATTCGGTAGGTCAGTTTTGAGTACGGGAAGTGGCGGGGCTGGCGGAACGGGAGAAGTCTGTTGCGGTACCGGCGGAACGTGACCTGGGGGTGGAGTGCCACCCCCGTCCCTGTCAATAGGCAGGGCACGGACAGGCAGGTTGGTGTAAGCTGGTGCTACATCGTCTAAGTATGAATTTAGGAATATGTCTTTAGTAGTCTTATGCATTACTTTAGTTGGAACTAATGGTGACGGCAAATTTTTCGGTATTTCTGAAATGGCGTCAGGGGTACCTTCGGCCAAAAGATACATGTTGTTCACTTGGCTATTTCGGATGCGATCTATTTGTTCTGATTTTACTCGAATTCCTTCAATAACTAATTCGTTTTCTTGGGCCTTTTCTGATTCTTTAAGTCTGTCTTCTCTACGGAGTGCCCTTTCCGCACGTTTATGTGATTCCTTACGCCAAAATTCTATGGCGTCTTTCTGAGATTGTCTGGCTTTCTTTTTCCGTAATGCTTCTTCTACCTTTATGATGCACTCGGCATCCCATGTTCCGTTAACTGGCCATCGGTATCTTTCCTCTAGGTGCTTGGTATAATCGGTCCATAACTCTAGATACAATATGGCGTCTATGCCATGTTTGTTATACATGAAATTACCTGGAGTGTCCCTAGGGGGGATTGGAATTTCTTCCTCTAACATCCCTTTCCTAGTTCCTATCTGCTTTAACTTGTTGAAAAACGGCATTGTGCCTACTTGATACTGAAATGCTCGATCCTTGATACTTAATTCTGAACGTAACTATTTATACAAAAAAAACACAATAATGCACAAGGAAAACAATCACATTCATACCACGACATTAATCACAAAAACATTTAAAACATAGATGACTACCCCACTATACTAGATGTACTGCTAAACAGTACAGATACACTGTTGTAACAGTGCAAAAATTCAGAAATTCAGAATACTAGATATACTGCTAAACAGTACAGATACACTGCCTAAAAACAGTGCAGACCGGACTTGCGTACCCAAACCTGTCTAGATACGACCCAGCAATGGTACTCACCGGGAAGCACGGAAACAGAAGGCCTCGGAAAAACTCGACTGGACTCGACTCGATACTTCGGAAAACTTCGGGAATTTTCGGAAAACTTCGGAAACCTGGTGGGCCTCTTGACACCTCGGACCTTGCTTCTTTCGGCTAGGCTCTGGTCGGGATCCTCCGCACTCCTCACCGCCTCGTCTGGGCACTGATCGCAGTCTTCGTCACCTCCGTGGGTCAGAGGGAGATGCAGGAAATCCTGCCGGTACGCGTATGTTCCTTCTAACTGATGGCAGGGGACAGAGCTTGCAATGCGCCAACCGGCGCGTGAGGTGGGGGAGGGGTCCCTATTCGGGCGCCAAAATGACGTAAATAATTAATTTACTCTCTTAATTTCTATGCAGATAAGTACTTAATCAATAATAACTCAGATCGGATGAAAGAAGACAGAGTCCGTGGTGTGAGAGTTCTAAGGGGTTTTATTCCTTAAAAAGGAATGGTCATGGCCAAGATATCATGTTCTGACCACCACACAGGGTGTCAGAAGGGATAGAGCGCTACATTTTATTAACAGTACATAGCTTATATACTTATTTTGCATCATTGGAAACAGTATAGAAGGCGTAACAGCTGAGAGAAGACAAGATAACAGTATTACACGTGGTACATGTGCGTAATCAAGAGGCGTGAACTAGAGGTGTGTTCTGGAAACGTCACTGATAGGTGTCACAAAGGGGTGGCACTAACAGAAAATGTGGCAATGTCAGCAGAAATCGGAAGCTTGGATGCGTGCGCAGCTGGATGACGTGTAATTGGAGGGGTGCAGGGGACTTGACATTTACACTGACGGAAAGAGACAGAAGTCTGGCATGTCAGATCAACTTGTGCTTCTATCATATCTGATATCTGATGTTTAGGAACTAAGCTATCTGGGCAGAAAGGTCTCTAGAGCAGAAGCTATTCTATACTTGCTGTGAGTGCGTGTATAAGCGCCTGAGTGTCTGTATGAGAAGCGTGGGGGCATGGGGCCTTCCATGGAAGCATGGCAACAGAAGCTATGAATTACTTGCATAGAGACAGGTCGGCCCTTTAGCCCTGTAGCTGAGGAAGGATGTTTACTGAAGCTAGCAGGCTGGAATGTATTTTCGGGGAGGGAAACAGATAACTCGAAGGTTATAGTCAATCTTGGCAGGCAGCAGGCTGAGCTGAGCACGGAGGGCCGCGCTAGAAGTAAGTCAGAGTTCACGGGTACGGGGGCTGCCTGGGCAGAGATTTCTCGGAGTCAGAAGCCAGAAAAGAGGCTCGGTGGCAGAGATTCAGGGCCTACTTCAGCCAGGGCTGAAAAAACGTAGGAGTACACTACAAAAAGACGTTGGCATAGCATACTTAGGAACGGACCATTCAACCCATTCATGGTGGGTCTGAAAGAGGACATGTTAACGTTGGACGCAAATGTATTTGCGTCTTCATAGCTGACACAGGAGGGAAGTTACATGCACTTTAACTCGTACATGGAGTCGGTGGGGTACTCGCTAGGGAACACAACTTGACCATAAAATTTATATTACCTCACCCTAGTGTTTGCGTGTGCACAACACTGGACTTGAACTCATCGTTCACCATGGCACCGACTACAATGGCGCAAGCGGAAACGTAGGCGTGTTTTGAGCCATGCGCAACCTGCGCCGAACCATCCGTGTAAATGATACAATGGAAATCCTCCAACGGCCGCATTGCTAAAGGAGCAGGATGAACAAATTCATACTGTAAATACTCCTGCGACCGTAAAGCGGCGTCAAAAATAAACATGACATCCTGAGATGTCAAGGATGTAGCCCACTGAATCCACCGAGGGTGCAAAGCTTTAGAATTCGGTACACTGGCTTTCGTGACCGCCTCCAAGGCTGGACACGGGGTGACAACCAACATGCGCTTTCCCTGCGACAGGGCACGTTCCTTAAGAATTGCCATCTGCACAGCCGTTAAAACTTTCTCCACAGTGGAAAAACGCAGTTCAGCCGAAGTGTACAAGTGTGACTTGTAAGCAATAGGTACAGTATCCCCTTCATTAAAAGTCAGGTACGTGAAACCCACCGTCGCAGGGATAATTCTTATCACCAGGTTGGTCTGGTTATCACGAGTCTGTAAGTAGTCAGAAGCGAGCATATCAGCCTGCAAGGACTGCAGAATGGCTGAATGCTCAGGCAGCCAGCATGATTTGGAAAAAGATGGTTGTACCAAGGCATATAAAGGCTTGATACGCTGGGCATATTCCGGAATGTATGTCCTCCCGAAATTTAAAAAACCCAGTAAAGACTGTAATTTTTTCAGCGTTGTCAGAGAGCGCAACTGCGCGCACTTCTCCAGGAACTGAGGAGCCAATCCCTTTCCTTCATGGTTAAGTTCATAACCTAGAAACAACACTGTGTACTCCGCAATGTGTGATTTTGCAAAGTTAAACTTGTAACCCATGTCTGCAAAGTTACAAATTATGCTGTTTACTCGACACAGATGCACCCAAAGTTCGTCGTCTGTGAGATAAATGTCATCCACATACGAACATGCAACTGGATTGAAACTCTCTAAAAGAGAGACTATGCGGGCGGAAAACACTCCAGGACTATTTTTATATCCCATTGGGAGCCGTTTAAACATTTTTTGTACGCCGCCGCACGTAAAACTGGTCCATTGGGAACTTAGACCATCTAATCTATGTGCATAAAAACCATTGGAAATGTCAAGCGTGGTTTTGAACCGTTTACGCTCAAGACTATTCACTAGGGCAGAGCCGTGAGTATTCTGTACTGCACAGTTACGGCAATGCGAGTTCAAATGCCGGTAATCCAAAACCAGACGATATGAGCCGTCCGGCTTGTTAACAGTAAAAAGGGGATTATTCATTGGTGACACACACGTTTCAATTACACCTTGATATTCCAATTGTTCAAGGATAGCCGCAACCGAAGCTTTAGCTTCACGCCGTATGGGATACTGGGGTTGTGGCTGCGGCTGTGACCGTAAAGGAATCTCATGGCTAGGGGACAATTTATCCCAGCCACACTGATTTCGGTACACAGCCGGCGCAAGCGCCAGAGCCCACTCTTCTGCAAAATGCAGCGCTTCCACTCTCGAAACAGTGTGCGCGAAACTGGGGAGGATTACCTCCTCCCCTCGCGGAGCTGCGAGAACAAAAGGTGGGGGCCAGTCAGCCTCCGAAAGCAAAATGTCATACGTATCCGAAAGATTCTCCCAAAATACCCCTTTTACAGTTCGCTGCATGTCACCTTCAATTAACAGGACAATTTCAAAAAGTCTTTCAGGGGGAGCAACATGTGTATCAGCTGTTTCAATCACAATAAAAGTCTCAGTCGCTGTCACCTTCAACAGTGGACGGAGGGCCTCTCTCACTATGGTAATCTCCGCCGCGCTGTCCAGCAAGGTCAGAGCCCACGTCAGATTCCAAAGCCGCGTTCTCACTATCTGGGGCATATCGATGCGCCGTTAAGGCTGCGACTTTCTTCTTGGCAAACTGCGGTCTCTTTGGCGTAGAGTCGTCCCGCTGATCCCCTTCACTTCGCGTGCGGGGCTGGCCACGTCCTTGCTGGCCACCCCTGCCCCTGCCGCCCCCTCCACCACCGGTTGACGGAGCCGATGAGTCCTGAAAGGAACGAGGAGAGCGTTGGTCAGATGCCTGATATCTGTCAGGCGATTTAATCGTAGCGCGATCGCGCAATTCATAAACTCGATCCAACTGCGCAGGTTGTGAAGGCGCCGGACTAGAAACCTGTGTCTGTTGTTGTTGTTGCTTACCCTGATTCTGCTTTTTAGGCCAATTTTGTTTTTTGGACTTGGGTTGTCCACCCGTTTCCGAAGACTGCCCCTGGGGCTGCTTCTTTTCTTTTTCAAGAAAAACCTTTACACCCTTAGAATTGCGGCCAACCGTTTTATAAGCCGCCACAATAATTCTTGCCAGCTGACGGGGTTTCTCGGCATCGGGAATTAACGCCAGACCATTGGCCACCTGAAAGTTCACTGCATCCCCTTTTACATTCGCAAGGATAATACCGCAAACCGTCTCAAATGAACCGCTCAGGCGCATACCCAACTCAACCGCCGACTCCGGTCCGTGATCATCCTGAACACGTTTTAGGACCGCAGACAGGTTCGACACTGACGGGGTGCCAAAGCACCTCTAGTAAACCGCTGCAAAAGTCTTACCCCATGTTTCACAGTCAGCAAGTTCAGGGGCTAAATCCTTCGGTAAACTAAGCGTAAGAATCCGGTGTTTTTCACCCGGAGTCGTATTAGGAAACACAGCCTCCAGCTGGTCGAATTTCTCGGCAAGCCAGTAAGGAAAATCATCCTTATTCTCTGGCTTTCTGCCCATTACGGAATTCACCAAGACAGGACTGATTTTCAAACCAGCCTGTTCCGCTCGAAGCTGCGCACCTGCGGGGGCTGCGCCATGTATATTACGACCAATGTAATGAACAAGCGCTCTAATCACGTCAACCTCGACATCATGCAGACGCCGCAGATCACCCACATTACAAGTGGCGCGATTAGGATGAGGAGTAAATCCGCCCAAGGCGGGCCAGTTTGTGCCCGGAATGGACAACGGACCTAACCTCGGAGCCGTTAAAGAATGGGGTAGGACGCCACCAAACCAAACTCCGTGCTGCCAAACATCTATAGGGACTTCCAGTGCTCTGTACGGAGCATGAGCCGCCGGAACAGCCGAGGCAGTGTATGAATGGTAGACACCTGAATTAGCGTCTACTTCCGGAAATGTCACCCAGGAATAAAACAATTCGTACGGGTACGCATGTTCCGCACTCACCACTAGAACCACAGCCAAACCTTCCGCAGGGACATTATATGCCCGCAAGTGGTCGCGAACCGCGACGCGGCTATGCTGCGCTATGTCCACGGCCATGTTAGCACAGGAAGTTAAAAAAAAGACAAAGAACACTTTGTAGCTCAACTGGGTAGTAATTCAAAGAAACCGTTTATAGAAGAATTCAAGCTTGAAAAGACCTATTCCAAAAATAGGTAGGTTTTCCGACACCACCGTTTACCGGAAACGGGAATGAAGGTGTCAAGGTATGAATGATATACTACTCGAGTGTCATGTTTTAAGGCCAACCAAACCGTTGGGCGCCATGTAGCAGGGTTTCCGTTCTCCCACAGAACTGTGCATAGAGATCTAGAACCTCAGTGAGTTAGGATGATCCAAAACTCATCTCAGTGTCAGAAATCCCCTTACCTAGCTAGCTACAGTGTCTCATGGATCATTATGGAATGATCCATGTCTTAGACAAACCAGAACATGATCTTTAGAATACCTCAGGAATCGTGGAACACATGAACACTCTTTCGTTATATAATCATTTCAAACCAAAACTGAGAGTCAAAGAACACAAGTGCAAGTTTGAAATATTTATTATTCAATGCAAAGTTCTCAAACGCAGTATCTTGTATAATACCAAAATGCAGATTATAAAAATCAGAGTCAGCAGCATAGTCACTAATCCATAGTAAGCAAAAGGTGCTAGCATGTTATAATGCAAAACCTATAGAAATCTATATCACCTATATTTCGCGCACCCTATCTAGCATATTATTTTATATCTAAGAAGGTCTCATTCGGCTTTAGCAGGGCGGCCCCATACCTCTCAATGTCAGTAGGAGCAGTTCACATCAACAGCTACCAGCTCTCTTCATGCGCAGCACCAAGTGTCTACGTTCATTCCGTGTAACTCTATCTTAAACCCGCGTAGAGCCCAAAATGTTGGCATCAACATTATTTGTGTTATGTCTAATGTGGTGCGAGGATCAGGCCTCCCAGCAACCTTGTGTTAGGTTAATCTTAGAGTGTGCAGCTCTCAGTGTGCAGACAGTTGTACCAAGTGTACCAGGCAAAGCTGATAGCATAGAAATAACATATTATTCTCAAATAAACCACCTCACCGCTTCTAGGGTGAAAGCTACAACAACAAGTATGTGTCGTGTGCAAAACTGAAGCCGAAGGCAAACCGGCTGTTTAAACATGTAATACACTCATGCTAACTTAACGCAATATATGTAATGAAGTATCCATATGACACTACTGATCTTGTTCCGGTGACTGCCAAGACAGGTACTGCTTTTCTGTAAGAAGGCCCAAATTCCTTCTTCACCGCGATTTTTTCTCTGACTAGATCCCCAATCTTTGGAATCCAGACAGGCCTTGCTGGGGCTGTTGCTTGTGGTGCCTCGTCAGTGGTATCTGGCTGTTGCTTTAACTTTATGTTGCTTAAGGATTTTCTTGTTTCATTCAGTTCCTGTAAAACAGCCAAACGATCTTTGATGTCAAAGTCTGTTGTTTTCTTATCTTGTACCACTGACACCTGACTAGCTAAGTCCTGAATTGTCATTCTAATTCTGAACAATAGTTCGTATGGGCTGAAACCTTTTAGAGATTTTCTTGGCAAATTGTTAAGACTGGACTGGACACTTATTAGATGTTTGACCCACCCAGCGCCTGAACCTAATACCTTCGCTGTTATAGATCGCTTTATGTCTCGTTTTTTTCTTTCTACCACACTATTCCCTTCGTGGTGCGACGGACAAGAATACCGCAACCCAATTCCCATGCTGGCCATGGCCTCCTTATAAGCTCAAGAGCTAAAAGCAGGACCCTGGTCAGAATGGAACGTGGTAATTGCGTATGTGCCGATAAAGACTCGCAGATCTTTTATAACCGTTCTAGCGTCAGCCGAGCGCTGGGGCCACATCCATATGAACCTCGTACAGGAATCCACTGCTACCATGATATATCTATAGTTGCCGTCCCTTTGTAGGGGACCACAGTGGTCCAGGTAAACACATGCAAATGGTTTATCCGAGATGAGAAGGGGTGTCTGCGCTGGTCGTTTTACTGTTGATACTTTTATCCTTTGGCATATATCGCATTCTAAACATACTTTTTAGTTTGTATTCTCAAGCGAGGCCACCAATATCTCTGTTTTAATAGTGATATTGTTGCGGAAAAGCCAGCATAAGCAGAAGCAAGCCCTTCGTGTGCCGCTTTGATTAGTCCTAACCTGTGTTCCATGTTTGGAATTACCCTATCCCCCACTTCAGGGATTCGAGCAAAAGGAACATTATTCGTATCTGTTGAATATAAGTACATTTCTGGAAAGCCTTTTGGGAGTGTTTTCTTATCATTCTTTATTGACGCACTGACAGCTTGTAGAATATCGCTGTCTATTTTTGTTTGTGACCTAGTTATCGCAGCTACGGAAGCCATTTGCACAGCTGCCTTCGCGGCTTCATCAGCCAATGAATTCCCTGCAACGTGAACGCCATCACGTTGATGACTCAGAGTGTGTATCACGTGAGTCTTTTGTAGTTCTTTCTGTAAAAGAACTACCTGTTCCCAAAGCATTTTATGCTTTATTGTGCCACCTTTTGCATCTTTGAAACCATTTTCCACCCAATTCTGCAAGTATTCATTATAAGATTGTACGCAATAAAAAGAATCGCACACTATTAGTGTGGGGAATTCGCGATCGGTATTTTCTAGCGCCAACTTAAATGCTACCAATTCAGCTCGTTGAGCTGAGCAATCTCCTAGAGATTGTGTTTTAGTGACCAGTGGTCTAAATTTACCTTTGTGCCAGCGACCTTTAACAATCGCGCACGCAGCACTGTAAGCTTGCTTACCCCCAACTGCGGGTTGTGCTGATCCGTCAGTATATATAATACTTCCGTATTCTTCGAGAGGCAGGATTTCAATTGGCAGAGGACATTCATATTCATATTGTAAAAATTCTTGTGTCTTTAAATTAGGATCAAATTCATAAACTACGTCTGTTGCAGCAAGAGAATTAACCCACTGGATCCATCTCGGATGCAAAGCTTTAGCATTAGGAATGCTTGCTTTAGTTACCGCTTCTTAAGCCGGTATAGGTGTTACGATTACTATTCGTTTACCGTGTGCTAGGGGCCTTTCTTTTGCTACAGCAGTCTTAAACTCAGTTAGAATTTTCTCCGTTGAACTGAATTTTATTTCAGCCTTTGTGTACAAATGTGATTTGTATGCTATTGGTACCTTTTCTCCCTCATTAGAGGTTAGGTACGTGAATCCTCATCTTCCTGGGATGACTCGGATTACAAGATCGCGTGTGTTGTCACGTGTATCTAATTTTGTTTTTGCTAACATGTCTGTTTGCAGTGATCTCAAAATTTCTGTGTGTTTTTGAGTCCAATTGATTTGTTTAAAATCAGGTTTAATTAGTTCATAGAGAGGTTTAACCCTCTCTGCGTAATTTAGAATGTATGTTCTTCCGAAATTCAGAAAACCTAGTATGGATTGTAGATTCTTCAGCGTTTTTGGAGCTTGGAGTACAGCGCACTTCTCTAAGAAGTTGTCCGCTAGGCTTTTCCCTTCACTTGATAATTCGTACCCTAAGAATAGTACTGTCAGATGGGCAATTCGAGACTTTTTAAAGTTGAATTTTTAACCCTCTGCTGCGAACCCAAGTATAATGGTGTTCACTCTTTTCAAGTGAGTATCCAAGTCGTCGTCTGTGAGATAGATATCATCTACGTAAGATAATGCCTCATCATCATATGTTTGTAGTAACTCTGTTACTCTAGCTGAGAATAGTCCTGGGCTGTTCTTGAACCCCTGTGGGAGTCAACAGAATTTTTTCTGTGACCCAAATGCTGAGAAAGCGGTAAAATATCTGCTTTCTGGTGCAATGTTTTGACAAAAGAAACCATTCGATATGTCTAATGTCGTTTTATATTTTTTCCTAACTATGTTATTCATTAGGGCTGCACTATGCGAGTTTTGTACTGCAAATGTTTTACAACATGCATTAAGGTGTCTGTAGTCCAAAACTAGATGATATGAATTGTCTGGCTTGGAGACAGGAAACAAAGGATTGTTCATTTGAGAGGTGCATGTTTCAATCACCCCCTGGTATTCAAGTTGATCTAAGATCTCCCTGACTTGTTTTTTAGCTTCTTGCTTAATGGGATACTGCAGTTGGGCAGTTGGTTCACTTTTTAACTGGATTTTGTGGGGAGGAGAGTCCTCATCCCATCCTACATGATTTTTATATAATGCTGGTGCCTGGGCTACTGCCCATTTCCTTGCATATGTATATTTTTTGTGAATCGGAATGTGATTCGAGAAGGCAGGCATAATCATTTCTTCGCCACAAGGGCACTCCCTGACAAACTCTGGGGGCCAATCTTTTTCAGCTAACAGAATATCATAGCCTTTTGAGAGTTTATCCCAAAATAGACCTCTTATTTTCCTAGTCTTATCACCCTCTATACGTAATGTTATTTCGTATATTTTATGGGGCTCGCTAAGTCTGGTGTCGGCAGTTTCAACCTGAATGTATTCATTCGTGTCCACTGTCTCCAGATGACTCATCAAGATCTTGCGGGCTATACTGATTTCTGCTGCACTGTCCAACATTGTCAATGCCCACTCCCCGTTTTTCAACTGTGTCCTCAGTATTCTCGGCATGGCATTTTTACTCTGAGCAGGTTCCTTGTCTTTGGACTTGGTGTGCTCTCCTTGGTCTGACCGTCCTCTTCTTTCCGATTTCTGCGAAAAAGATCGAGAGGGACGTGTATCAATACTTTGATATCTATCAGGTTTTTTCAAATTATCCCTATTTCTAAGGTTATATCTTTTCTCAGAGGGCTCCCTCTGGGGAGACTGGTGTTCTCGAGTCGGAGTTCTTTCCCTCCGTCGAGGAGACCTTCCTCTGGACTGGAAAACTTTTTCCTTGGGAGTGGATTGTTTATTTCCATCCCAGCTCTTTTTAGGAGTATTTAAATTATTTTTAATAAATAATTTTTCAGGATTTTCGAGCAGTTGGGGCTTTACTGGTTTTCCACCCAAGCTGTCTCTACCTAATTCTTCATAGCATTTCTCTATGATTCTGGCAAGCTCAACTGGCTGATCTGTTATATCTGTTTCCTTCAATTATGGCGGATCGCCACAGATGCTGCTTCTCCCTTTATATTGGCTAGTAATATAGCCGAGACCTGCTTGAAGTCTTTCAGTAATTTCGTACCAAGATTTAAAGCTGGCTCTGGACCGTATTCATTTTGAATCTGTTTTAGCACTTCTGTATTACCGCCATAGATGGAACACCGTGTGTTTTTGTGTAAATGGAAGCAAAGACTGTACCCCAAGTGTCGCATTCCTCCACGTGTGGTGCGATTCCGATAGGAAGGCAGATGGTCAGGATTCTGTGTTTCTATATAGGGGTAGTATCAGGAAATACTGCCTCTATTTGAGTGATTTTCTGTGCTAACCAGAAAGGAATTTGTTCCAGTTTTATGGGTGTTTTACCAAGACATGACTGTATGTTCTGTGGTGTAATTTTATTAGTGTTCCCCTGATGAGGGGTCAGCTGTGGTACATTAACAGCAGGTTGGACTGTTGCAGTCTGCATTACATATTGGACTAATTGCCTAAGTATTTTTATTAATGTTTTTAGCTGTACTAACAGCTCTTCCTTTGACATTTTTGCAATGTCCGGATGTGGTGTGTAGCTGGCTAGAACCGTCCACGTTGCTCCTGGTCTACCTAGTGGACCGAGCCTGGTAATATGATCATTATGTTTTAGGGCGCCATTAAACCAGAGCAGGTGCTCTTGGAATTTTTGTGGGATTTCAGTCTCCTCGAAAGGAGCGTACTCTTCCGGAGTTTTCTCTATTTTGTAATAGTGAAACTCTTTTGTTCTAGCGTTTGCCGCTGGAAAGTTTATCCATGAATAGAATACCTCTGTCTGCCGATATTCGTGTGCCTCTATCACGAAGATTACTGTACCAACTTGTGGTGTCAGTCCGTTTTCTATAAGTTTTAACGTTATAGACTTTCTTAAATGTACCGGGATGTCGATAGCATCCGGGTCTGTCTGTAGGAGACTCGAATCTTCCTCTATTAGTTGGGCTGCCAGCCTAGCTGCTTCCCTTTCTTCTTCACTGTCTGACATTTTATAAATGCAGGCTTTGCAGAGTTGGTCTCCAAGGAGACAAAGATTAGGTGCACAATATTTTGGAACACTGTATCCTTCAACGTTGAATAAACCAGAGCTTTACATAGGAATCTCTTCCTACTGAGTTTGGGTGGATTTTAACCTTTCACCCACTCCAGACGTCTATTGGAGTATTTACGGGAGAAAGGGGTCTGTGTGAAATATGCACGACTGAGTTACTCTAACGTCTTGCGTTAGTTTATCGCCTTACCAAGCGTTGGGCGCCATAAAGCGTAGTTCCTATTTTCCCAATAGGCCCTGCGCATTGGAATAACATAAACAGTAGTATCGACGTAGAAGTGCGGATCTTCCAGGCCTCTACTGACTATGCTAAACTTAATTGGGTTTGTTACCAACTAGCTCAGAGATCACTAGAAACTTTCTTGACTGAAATAGGAAGTGATCAGCTTCCATGGCACAGACATGAAGGGATTCAGTTTTCCAACAACCGTGCAACATGACAACTTTGCTCCTCAGCTCAAGAGTCAATCTCTAGGGTCGTGTGAAACAATAGACAGTTATTTTACTCAGTCAGGTTGGTGCAGTTTACTTTCACTATATGTAGAAAATAGAGAGACGGGCGTTTGTCAATAAAGGGTTAACATTTATTGAACAGTCTTTCTTCTCGTACAAGAGAAATGTATTGCCACAATTGCAAGACTTGTTATTATAAAAAGTACGCACAGTAAGATAAGTATTGCGAAATAATACTGTAAAAGCATTGATATGGTTTCTTAGCCATACAATGGTTTAAAAGTAATAAAACATATAATAATTCATATATACATTAGGCTAAAATACTCAACTGGTGCTTCTAACTACGCCTACCCCAGTGTACCTGACCTAAGCCTAATACTTGGGAGGGGAGTAAGTAAGTAGCTTTAAGTTAAGTTTGTTTTGCCAAGGTTTGCTTCAAGAATTCTCTCTCAAGGGTTTAGTCAACACCATACCTCTGGAATAGAATGATGGAGGTCTGGTATCTCCCTCAGGGCTCGATATCCCAGTCACCCGCAAGGGTAGACCAGAAACGCTGGCGCTGGATTTCTCGGCAGGAGAAAGGCAGCGTCTCTTCTTCAGCGCGTCGAGGAGGAGAAGGAGGGGGGACAGCGTCCATGGGCAGCTTGCATCTGCAGGGGGACGGCTGTTCAGCTCCTAAGTTCACCACACCATCGTTCGCTAATTAGCAGCGATAGCAGTAGCGATAGCAGCTATGATATCTTCATCATAACAGCAGCTTCAGCAGCAGCGAAGATAGCAGCGATGGCATTGAGGCAGCTAGCGTTTGCTTAAGGCAACGTTGGTAATATTTATACCTGAAAGGTGCCTTGTTTGACGTAAGTTTGCTGGACATAAGACGTCAATAAAGATGTCACTAGGAAGTGATCGTTTATCAGTGCTCATTGGAGTTCTATTACTAATCAAAACACAGCAAGCGGGGATTTCCAGGTTTGCTGAGTTTTTATCTTGTTGAAGAACTCAGAGTGTTAATCTAGGAATCTCAGATAGTAACTTCTGCTCTGTCATTGCACTAATTGGTTGCAAAGGAAGTGGCAGAGAAAGCTATTCTGGAATGTGGCTCTGTTCGTGTGAGGCCAGAGATGAGTTTCTGAATATCGCACTTGAACGGTTATGCCAATATAGGGAATAAATGGATTTATAGCCGAATAGGGGCATAAGGTCACAGTATCGATCAGGATCCTAGATAAGCATGCAACACACCTTGCGGTAAGCCGTGATCCAGCACACTCACCCGACCTTGGTATAACAAGGGTCCGTTATAGTTCCATAGGACTCATGTGCGCCCTTCACTTTCCTTTCGCAGGAATCCGTTACGCTTGCGGATTTTGCGGATTTTCGGGAAATTCGCAATCCGCGAGATTTGCGAATTTCCCATAAAATCCGCAAGTTCGCATGCAGCGGATTTTTTTTGCGGCGCGCGGCGTTGGTGATACAATTTTTGCGGCGCGCGGCGTTAATCATCGTTTGCCGAGTTGTTTTTCTCGATATTTTGCGAGTGCTGCGCCATTTTGGATCTTGCTGTGTGATCCCGCGGGAATTTGGCGAGTGCGATTACGTCATCGCGGCTTGCCAACTTGCACAGCGAGAGTTTGTCAACGCGAGTACGGCGAGCTCACGTCTCGCGGTACTTCGCAATTGCGAGATTTGAGATGCGGCGAGCAGCAACAATCTCGCACAAGTGAAAATATAAAATTTGCAATTCTGCACAAGAAATCCACCAGCAAGCAGCATAAACCTTCTTGAAATGATGATTTTTATCTGAATAACTCCTTAGGTTGACATTTGCCTGCACTTTTTTTAGCGAGGAGTCCATTTTGGGGAGGGGGGGAGGGGGGTGGGAGGAAGGAAGTGCCCCACAGTCTTCAACTTCCTGTTCCTGTCCAGCAGGCTCCTCCCAGTGCTTTCTCCATCTCCTGGTCACTTTTCATTTGGATCTGGAGCTGGAAGGATTACTTTTTGTGGATGCTGCTGGATATTTGGATTTGAGGCCTTTTTGACTTTCTTTGGATCACTGTTGGATTAGAAATTTTACAAGTAAGTTTGTTTGGGGCATTACAGTTGCTGCAACTAAAATTTTGAAATTTTCGATTTTTGGGCTGTTTTGGGGCCTTTTGCCCAGGGGTACTCAGTGGTGGGTGGACTGAGTCTTTCTGTGGGTTGTCTTGAACTTAAACATCACGGAGGGCATGAATGGATTGGGATTGTGCTGATTTTTCAGTGATTTTCGTTTTTTGGGGCTGTACTTGTGGCCTTTTCACCAGGGGTATTTGAGTCTAGCATGGGCCTAGTCTTTCTGTGGGCTGTCTTGAACTTAAACATCATGGAGGGCATGGATGGAATGGGATTGTGCTGATTTTGCAGTGTTTTTCGATTTTTGGGGGTGTTCATGGGGAGGGACAGGCCATGTGGCTGGGGGCCATTTTGAGTGCTGCTACAGGCCCTGGCCATGTGCTGGGAGGCAAGTGGCCATTTTGAATGCAGGCATTGTTGTTAGGCCTGCAACCATTTTGCCTACTTTTCAACCTTTATGCCCAGGGGTAGTGAGTCTTGCATGGGCCTAGTCTTTCTGTGGGTTGTCTTGAATTTAAACATCATGGAGGGCATGGATGGAATGGGATTGTGCTGATTTTTCAGTGATTTTCGTTTTTTGGGGCTGTACTTGTGGCCGTTTCACCAGGTGTATTTGAGTCTAGCATGGGCCTAGTCTTTCTGTGGGCTGTCTTGAACTTAAACATCATGGAGGGCATGGATGGAATGGGATTGTGCTGATTTTGCAGTGATTTTCGTTTTTTGGGGCTGTACTTGTGGCCTTTTCACCAGGGGTATTTGAGTCTAGCATGGGCCTAGTCTTTCTGTGGGGTGTCTTGAACTTAAACATCATGGAGGGCATGGATGGAATGGGATTGTGCTGATTTTTCAGTGATTTTCGTTTTTTGGGGCTGTACTGTTGGCCTTTTCACCAGGGGTATTTGAGTCTAGCATGGGCCTAGTCTTTCTGTGGGCTGTCTTGAACTTAAACATCATGGAGGGCATGGATGGAATGGGATTGTGCTGATTTTGCAGTGATTTTCGTTTTTTGGGGCTGTACTTGTGGCCTTTTCACCAGGGGTATTTGAGTCTAGCATGGGCCTAGTCTTTCTGTGGGGTGTCTTGAACTTAAACATCATGGAGGGCATGGATGGAATGGGATTGTGCTGATTTTTCAGTGATTTTCGTTTTTTGGGGCAGTACTTGTGGCCTTTTCACCAGGGGTATTTGAGTCTAGCATGTGCCTAGTCTTTCTGTGGGCTGTCTTGAACTTAAACATCATGGAGGGCATGGATGGAATGGGATTGTGCTGATTTTGCAGTGATTTTCGATTTTTGGGGGTGTTCATGGAGAGGGACAGGCCATGTGGCTGGGGGCCATTTTGAGTGCTGCTACAGGCCCTGGCCATGTGCTGGGAGGCAAGTGGCCATTTTGAATGCAGGCATTGTTGTTAGGCCTGCAACCATTTTGCCTACTTTTCAACCTTTATGCCCAGGGGTAGTGAGTCTTGCATGGGCCTAGTCTTTCTGTGGGTTGTCTTGAATTTAAACATCATGGAGGGCATGGATGGAATGGGATTGTGCTGATTTTGCAGTGATTTTCGTTTTTTGGGGCTGTACTTGTGGCCTTTTCACCAGGGGTATTTGAGTCTAGCATGGGCCTAGTCTTTCTGTGGGGTGTCTTGAACTTAAACATCATGGAGGGCATGGATGGAATGGGATTGTGCTGATTTTTCAGTGATTTTCGTTTTTTGGGGCTGGACTTGTGGCCTTTTCACCAGGGGTATTTGAGTCTAGCATGGGCCTAGTCTTTCTGTGGGCTGTCTTGAACTTAAACATCATGGAGGGCATGGATGGAATGGGATTGTGCTGATTTTTCAGTGATTTTCGTTTTTTGGGGCTGTACTTGTGGCCTTTTCACCAGGGGTATTTGAGTCTAGCATGGGCCTAGTCTTTCTGTGGGGTGTCTTGAACTTAAACATCATGGAGGGCATGGATGGAATGGGATTGTGCTGATTTTTCAGTGATTTTCTCTTTTTGGGGCTGTACTTGTGGCCTTTTCACCAGGGGTATTTGAGTCTAGCATGGGCCTAGTCTTTCTGTGGGGTGTCTTGAACTTAAACATCATGGAGGGCATGGATGGAATGGGATTGTGCTGATTTTTCTGGGGTTTTTTTTCGATTTTTTTGGGGTGTATAACTGAACTGATGTTCCTTTGTCTTCCATTGTTTTTAGGTGCACAAGACTCAAGAGAACCACCAGTGCCAGGAAGAAGTCCTGCAGCGGTGTGTGTGTGCAGCATAACGTCACGCGACGTCACGTCTGGCCTCAGACAACTCTACAATTCGTGCGAACTCCGGCCTGCTGTCTGACCTGCTCTGAAGAAGATGGCCCCAAAAAAAGGTGTCCATAGCTCCTCTAGCAAGAAAGTTGCTAGTAAGGAGCAGAAGAAGCAAGTTACCAAGGAGGCTGGTGTGCCAACCGCCACGTTTTTTGGGAGCAAAAAAAAAAGTACGCCTGCAGCAGCAGGATCTGCTGGGGACCAAGCTGGGAGCAGCACCCCCGCTCCATTGGGTTCAGTGCCTCCACCACCACGCCAACTTAAGTCAAAGCCCTTGAGTGCTTCAGAGGCAGTCAGTGTACTTCTCAATCACCATCGACCAGTGATGTTGGCTCATCGCAAGAAAGTAGCAGCAATGTCCCTGAAATCAACACAGGTTGTTGTAAATCATCTGACAAGTGTTGAACAACCACAGCCGCAACAACAACATGTGGTAGTAGTACAAGCCCAAGTACATGTGGAAGGAGAGGCAGCACAAGGAGATGCGCAAGTAGAGGTGCATGGAGGGTCACAACAAGTTCCCACAATAGTTGTCCCTCCCGAAGTAGGGGCACATCAGGAAATCGACAATCAAGCCGAGGTATCATTGGAAGCCACTTCTGATGATTATTCATTGTCTTCCACATCCCTAGCAAGGAAAAGATCAAGGTTGGTGTCTACATCTTCTTCAAGCCCACCGCCTTGTGATGATCTGGATGACGAATGGGTACCACCAAGGCAGCCTGAGAGTGAGGCACACCATGATCTGACAAAGATACCTAAGCGTAAAAGGAAGGTCGTCGAAAAACTCATACCTATGGAGTGTGATGAGGCTCAACAAGAAGTGACGGATACTGCTGCTGATGAAGCCCTTCACGACGACGATCCAGTCATCATAAAGGTCACTGCAGCCCCAGCGGGCATGCAGCAAAGAGACATTTTGACCCTATCCCGAGAAGCTGCTGAGCCTTATGATGATGTCGACGAGGAGGCAATGGAAATGGAAACACACAATCATTACATTTGGAGTTAACTAGTACACCAACACCTACCGCTTCCATATTTCTTCCTCGCAAGAAGGGACCTCCATCCACCCCGACCTCAATTCGTGATGGTGAAAGTGCAAAACGTACTGAAGTTCGGCAATCCACATCCTCCACTTCATCTGGCATTAGCAGCAGGACCACCACCACCAGTATCGCCGCCTCCTCCGGCCCCCAAAGACATTTCAAGTCTCCAGTTTGGGACTTCTTTAGTGTTTGCCCAAAAATGGAAAACGTAGCCATTTGTAGCATTTGTAAGCTTCGAGTTAGTCGTGGTAAGTTTGGTACCAACTATGGTACCGGAGGCCAGAGAGGTCATCTTAGGAGAGCGTACCCTATCCAATGGTTTCCGCACCTAGAGGCGGTCAAGGAAGCCGGAATTGCACGTAATGAAAACGTTGATTTTTCATCTGATGATGACGAGGAGGTAGAAGACGATTCAAACACTTCACTTACACCCAGTACCCCTGTCAGCAGCACACCCCATGTGAGGCACACTAAGAGTGTGGGAGAGAGTGAGACATCAATGCGGAAAAGTTAATCAGCGAGCGTAACTGGGTCGAAGATATCATCATCATCCCGTAATTCCTTGGTCCAGGGCAACATTAAAAAGATGTTGTTTACAGAAGCGCAATATGAACGCAACCACCCACTGACGCGTCTGTATAACACTAAGCTGGCTAAAATGCTAGCTCTGGACCTTCTCCCTTTTTCTTTTGTAGAAGGGCTTGGTTTTCTAGAATTAGTGGCAGAGCTCTGCCCTAAATGGAAGGTTCCTAGCCGGTTCTATTTTGCCCGAGTTGCGGTTCCAGCACTACATGAAGATGTTCTGAAGGTGATTGGGGCAGCTTTGCAGAAGAGTGCTGTTCACACTATACATCTGACAACAGACATGTGGACCAGTGGCGCAGGCGCTGATTACATGTGCATCACTGCACACTGGGTCTCTTTTTCAGGGGCTAAAGCAAAGCTAAACACAGGTGTTGGCTCGGACATTGTTTTTAAAGCTGCTCGGAAACATGCAACACTAGCCATGTTTGGTTTGGAGAAACGTCACACAGCAGACAACATTTTGGATGTCTTTAACACAAAGGTCCTTAACTGGCTGTCCCCACTAAAACGCCAGGTTGGTTATGTTTCCACGGACAATGGCGCCAATATAGTTAAGGCCATGAGGCAGGGTGACTATTTCAGAGTGCCGTGTTTGGCGCACTGTATAAACCTGGTTGTCCAAAAATTCTTGGGTAATAAAGGCAGTGCAGCGTACAGAGTATTGGACACCTGCCGAAAAATGTGCAACCATTTCAGCCATTCTTTTAAGGCCCGGAAGCAGCTGAGGAGCCTGCTATATCAACGTCAAATGCCAGTGAAAGCACTCATCCAGGAGGTGGCAACACGTTGGAACTCAACCTTCTACATGCTTGAGCGTCTGTATGAGCAGTATACGGTACTCGATCAATATTTCTTGACAGAGGGTACAGAGGACCTGAGGATGGGTGCGGCGCAATGGAACATAGTTCAAAGCCTGACACGCATGCTTCGTCTTTTTGAGTTCTTCACGCGTGCAGTTAGCAAGGAGGACTGTAATTTGGGAAAAGCTATCCCATTGTTGTACATGCTGGAGGACCAACTGAAGGAGGTGTGTTCTGTGTTTGAAAAAGATATAAAAAACCAAGACTCTTTTGTTCTGGCTGAGAAATTATTAGAGCTCCTACAAGGTAATGAACTTCTTAAAAAGATCCACTCAGAAGAGCATTACATTTGTGCTACTATTCTGGATCCACGCTACAAAAAGGCGCTGGCAGGCCAAGCATTCTTTCCTTGTGATGATGAACATGTTCCAAAGTACAAACATTGGCTAGCCTTGTCAGCCAAGAGGTTTGAAATAGAACGGCTGAAAATTGAAGGAAATGGCAGTACATCAGCAGGCCATCCCCAGTCAAAACAATCCACTTCTGCACCTGTGGCTGTGGCACAAGTGACCTCTCAGCCGTTAAAAACACCGGCAACCAGATCATCTGCACCAGACACAACAGAAACATTGGAGGCTGAAGAGGATTGGCTAGCTCTGCGTGGGTTTGGTTCTCAAAAGGTCAGAGGCACAGCAAGAGCTAAGCAAAGTGGAGGAACCTTGGATGAGGACCTTGAGTCTATGGTGAAGGACTATCTGAATGACTCAACAGAGGTCTATGTTAATTCTGACCCATTGGCGTATTGGCATGGGAAAAAAGAATTGTGGCCACAGCTCACCAACCTGGCTTTAAACTACTTGTCTTGCCCACTCGCAAGCGTGTCTTCTGAACGTGTTTTCAGTGCTGCTGGTGGCATTGTAACTCCCAAACGGAGCCGCCTCTCACCCAAAAATGTGGAGAGGTTAACAATGATCAAGATGAATCAGCACCTCATACCACCAGATTTCAGAGTACGAGAAAGTGCGCCGGATGAAGACGAGGTGGCCAGCAACATAGATGAGGGAATTTCTACTCTGTCAGGTGACACTGAGCTCACCCTGCCTGAATTCGCAGAGTATGATGACGAAGCCTTATTCTCATTCCTGGACCGTGATACCGAGCCCTGAAAATGAGACAACGAATCAATAACTTTCTTTTTCGTCCTTATTGACTTTTATTCCTGTGTGTCTGTCTTTCTTTGTTGTGCACAGTTAATATATTTCAAACTTTAATCAGATAATCACAAAAACAAGCCCATCAGCAGAACTGTCTTCACTGGTTTGCTAATTGATTTGAAGTTGCCGCAGTCTGCATTCCTCAGGTTCACAAGTTCAGAAGAACATGCTCCTCTATCCTCCTCCTCCAGACTCCTATTTCCATCAAACCAGAGGGCTGGTTTACACCCAATGAAGAAAGACTCAGCACGTGTGGGGGTGTTGTTCTACCTCTTTGCAGGTGAGTTGACGGCGCTGGGGCCATTGCTGGGAAGCTCTAATACCGGATAAAAGTGGTTTGGACCAAATCCCAGGCGGAATTTTTTTTGTGTTTTTGATGACTTGCTTGCCTTTGAGGTGCTTTTAGGGGGGGTTCCGTCTGTTTGTGGGTGAGTTTCGTGGTCTGGGAGCACTGCTGGGACACTCTAATCTTGATTGCATTTGCTTTTCAGGAAATCCGTGGTGGCAACCCCAACTTATGGCCTAGCTACGCAGCGCGTTTGGACCGAAGGCCGAGAAATATTGCAAGTATGAGATTTTGCTTTTGGCCTGTTTGGGGGTGTTATGCTTTTTGGCGGGTGGGTTGGCGGGTCTTGGGGCATTCCTGGGAAGGTCTAATACCGGGTAGAAGTGGTTGGGACAAAATCCAGGCCGATTTCTTTTTTTTTGCTATTTCTGACATTTTGCTCAATGTAGCGTTTTTGGGGGCCTGTTTGGGGGGCTTCCTGGTGTTTGTGGGTAGGTTTCGGGGTCTGGGCGCACTGCTGGCTATATATACTTTACTTTGCAAGAGGTTTGAAGCAAATCCATGGTGGCAGAGGGGAGTTAGGGCCTAGCTGCAGAGCGCGCGCGGAGTGATTTGGGAAATTTGGGAAAAACTGACAAAGTCCCCATTTTTGTACTTTTGCTCTTTGGCTGTTTGGGGGTCTTCTACTCGTTTTCTCCTGGGTTGACGGCGCTGGGGCCTTTGCTGGGAATCTCTAATACCGGATAAAAGTGGTTTGGACCAAATCCCAGGCGGAAATTTTTTTGTGTTTTTGATGACTTGCTTGCCTTTGAGGTGCTCTTAGGGGGGGGTTCCGTCTGTTTGTGGGTGAGTTTCGTGGTCTGGGAGCACTGCTGGGACACTCTAATCTTGATTGCATTTGCTTTTCAGGAAATCCGTGGTGGCAACCCCGACTTATGGCCTAGCTACGCAGCGCGTTTGGACCGAAGGCCGAGAAATATTGCAAGGTTGAGATTTTGCTTTTGGCCTGTTTGGGGGTGTTATGCTTTTTGGCGGGTGGGTTGGCGGGTCTTTGGGGCATTCCTGGGAAGGTCTAATACCGGGTAGAAGTGGTTGGGACAAAATACTCGCGGAAAAGACTTTTGGCACTTTTTGTAACTTAGGGTTCGTTAGGGATAGCCCTAGTAGCAGGATTGCATGTATTTCGGGGTGTTCTAGATTTTTGCAACTGAGTTCTGGGGTCTTAGAGCACTCGTGAGAATGTGTAATTTTGGTTGCAAGTCATTTGAAGAAAATCCATGGTGGGAAAGGGGGGATTTGGCATAGTTAAAGAAAGCCTTTGCTACTATTCTTAACTTAGGGTTCGTTAGGGTTAGCAGTATTTCTATTGCATGTGTTTGGGTGGGGGGGTTTTCGAGTCTTGGAGCGATGCTGGCTATGGATACTTTGCTTGGTTGCTTGCAAGTGGTTTGAATGCAATCCACGGTGGGCAAGGGGTAATTAGTAAGGGGGTACTTCGGCCTACTTTTACTTTCAAAGTAAGTTTTGTCACCAGTTTTCTGCTGGGCCTCGTTTTTTGAGATTTGATTGGGGGTCTTCTACATTTTTGCGACTGGCTTTAGTAAGGGTCTGGGTGGGAGCACTGCTGGGAAGATCTAATTTTGTTCTAAAACACAGTTCACAGTACACCTAGCTTGAGGGGAAAGATCCGCTACATTAATTTGCCCCTACTTATTTATCCTTCAAAAGGTGACTCAGACAGAGTACGCACTTTCAAAAATATTGTACTGTCTACTAGGAAAATCAAAGTGTGACTTTTTGCCCTCCACAGCCTACATACCTTATATTTATTTATCAGTGGTGTTGTAATATTATATCACTTCCTGGAAAAAAAGGATGGAGTCAGGCTTCACATTAGCGAGCCACAATTCAGCATCAGGCAGGCAGTGGACAGGGTGTCTTCTGGTGACCAACATCGATGGACGAAGCGTCGGCTGCAATGGAGGAGAGCCGCTAATAAGAGGATTTTTTTTCTGCAGGCAACTTACTTACCACTTTCAACAGGACAACTACAACAACATACAGATACAGATACAGTATCCCTTGCCTTTTTCTCTGACTGTGACTGCATTTCTTGGATCTCTCTCTGCTTCTAAATTGATCCCTTAACACATCACTTAGTCCACTCCACTATCACATCTGCACCACACATAGTCATTTGTAAGTGCTCCTACGTAATTCGCAAGTCGCAGCACGCCCCAGCCCGTAGAGGACTGGGATGGCCCCAATGATGAAGCATGTCACCAAGGGGCAACCCTGGTGAGTGAGGGGACACCTAGAAAAAAAGCAATTTCTCCTTTTCTATCTACTATACCTTCCAGACCAACCCCATTGAGTGTTGTGAATGGATTTATAGTGACCAGCAAGGCTCTCAGGTATCTGGCTACAGAGACCTTATGTTGAATATAGTTATCAATATTTCCACACACGCCCTGTACTGTCGCATTCTTTCTTCCACAGTTGTCGAAAGTACTACTTACTTTTCACTGACATGCATGCAGTAGTGCATGCACTTTCAAAGATTGATGGATAGGTTTGTACCCAAAGAATTGTTTATGTTCAATTGTTTGTCTATGCTGTGCTTTTTTTACAGGGTGTCTTCTGGTGACCAACATCGATGGACGAAGCGTCGGCTGCAATGGAGGAGTGCCGCTAATAAGAGAATTTTTTTTCTGCAGGCAACTTACTTACCACTTTCAACAGGACAACTACAACAACATACAGATACAGTATCCCTTGCCTTTTCCTCTGACTGTGACTGCATTTCTTGGATCTCTCTCTGCTTCTAAATTGATCCCTTAACACATCACTTAGTCCACTCCACTATCACATCTGCACCACACATAGTCATTTGTAAGTGCTCCTACGTAATTCGCAAGTCGCAGCACGCCCCAGCCTGTAGAGGACTGGGATCGCCCCAATGATGAAGCATGTCACCAAGGGGCAACCCTGGTGAGTGAGGGGACACCTAGAAAAAAAGCAATTTCTCCTTTTCTATCTACTATACCTTCCAGACCAACCCCATTGAGTGTTGTGAATGGATTTATAGTGACCAGCAAGGCTCTCAGGTATCTGGCTACAGAGACCTTATGTTGAATATAGTTATCAATATTTCCACACACGCCCTGTACTGTCGCATTCTTTCTTCCACAGTTGTTGAAAGTACTACTTACTTTTCACTGACATGCATGCAGTAGTGCATGCACTTTCAAAGATTGATGGATAGGTTTGTACCCAAAGATTTGTTTATGTTCACAATTGTTTGTCCATGCTGTGCTATTTTTTCTTGTCTCCCAAAACCTTTCCCAAAAACCCCCGTACCCATATATTTTTCAAACCCTAACCCTCTTCCCCCGGGCTGTGTGGTTTTGATTGATGTGTGACTAAATTACAGCAATAAATCCACACACTTGCTGGGGAGGATAAGGTGATAGCAACAGGCTGGTGAAGAAATCCGAGGATATATTCTTACTCTGCTTGACAAAGACCCATGGCTAATGTCAAAGAACTTCAACCGAATTAGTAGTTATACTTTATCATTTGTTAGGCTACAATGTGGCACTGTTCTAGTGTACTTCTGTCACCTGCTATATTCTCTATTGTACTGTTGAATTGCTCAGGAGGACAAACCAGATTTAATTTTCTTTTTTTTCATAGGCATGCAACTGCCACTGTGTCACACCACTAGTACCACCGCTATGAGGAAATTTTATCCGACCAAGATTGCCAACCTTATTCGCTGTTTCCCGTGGAGCCAGCCCTGGGTCTAGCCCTACTTTCAAACACAAATTACAGGTAAGATAAGCGTTTGGTGGTTTGGGGGTATAATGGAGTATTAGGAGGAGAGACGAGAGACTGACGGTAGTACTACTAAAGTCCTAGGACTCTTGAATTCACTTCACTTACTCGGTGAGAGGCACTTAGTGTTGAAAACATTTGGGCATTTACACTTAAAGGAAGAAAATGGAACTAAACTTTCAGGAAAACAAAGTCACTGTTAAACCCCCACCCACCAGGCAAGCAGTAAAAACAGGTATGCTCAGATAAAGTTTGAAAAAGTATATTTATATCCCTAACAAAATAATCTCCCGCAAGACCCTCCCTAACCCCAACGATTGTCCTTCAAAAGTCCCCAAAAACTAAGCATGGGCGAATTTTGCGAATCTCGCGTTCGCGAATTTTGCGGATTTGCGAACTCGCAATCCGCAAAATCCGCGAATTCTCGCGAATTTGCGGATTTTTTTTTTTTGTGTGTTTGCGCGGGTTTCTGCCAGTTCGCGAGGGTTTTGTACAATGTTGCAAATTGCGAACTTACCTGTCGGGTCGCAAGTTTCGCGAACTTGTTGTTTCTACGTGTCCAGCCTGTTTGGGACACTCTTCTTCATCACTGCCACTCTCTGTCACCACTGCCACTCTCTGACTACTCATGCCACCCTCTGGCCCACCCATGCCACCCTCTGTTTCATCACAGCACCCTCTGGTTGTCCAGTCAGTGTACATTATTGTGGCAACTCAAGCACACCTTCCCTGCCTCAAGTGACCTGAATTAATTTGGGGCTGATTAATGTGTCACAGAATATTTTTTTAGCTGGCACCTGCTTCCTTAGTGCTTCCTGATTAGTGAACTTTTGCACTTGCTAAGTGCTTTCATTGTTGCAAAATTAGTTACAACACCTGCCCTGCCCCAACTGACAATAATGAATTAGGGGCTGATTAATGGATTTGAACTGCCAGCCTGGCTCCTGCTTGTCTCCCTTAGCTGTAATTCAGGACCTTTGTGGCATATGTGTAACTATTCTGAGGTTCAGAGCAGGGTCACATAATAGTTGCAACTGGCAACTGAACTCTGGAGGGGCCCCTCAGCAAGCACTACAGGAAATGGCTACTAATGATGAGCCTGAACTTTTGAACCTGGTAAGTAGTTACTTTCAGTTTGCTAAAATCGTATTTCTGCAATTTTGCACTTATTCGTGGGGCGCGAACTCACGCGAACTCACGCGAACAGTGCGAGCAGTGCGAGCAAAATCCGCTGCTCGCGGATTTGCGGATTTTGCGGGAGATTCGCGAATCTCGCGGATTGCGAATTTCCCGAAAATCCGCAAAATCCGCGAGCGAAACGGATTTTCCGCCCATGCTTACCAAAAACCCAACTCCCAATTCCCACCCCCCAAAAGTCTCTAAAAAAGGGGCAAGGGACACTATGGGTGGATGCTGTCTACTTTGTGGGCCAGGGCATCATGCGCCTGGCGGAGCAAGGCGTGCTCTACGCGGAGCCCCTCCAACACGTTTGAAAAGTGGTGGAGCTCCTGCTGAAGGCGGGACACCATCAGGGTACTGCGGCGCAGGCGTGCCTTCACTGCCTTGCAGGTGCAACGGCTGTGAGAGGAAGCTGTTGTCCTTGCTGCTCGGCGGTGGCGTTTGGCTTTGGCAGCCCGGCTCAGTCTGGGTGGACCACTGTGCTGGGTGGCAGCCCGTGGGGGCACGGAGGCCGATGCAGACGACGTTGTTGTGGTCGACTGCACACTTTCTTCGTCCTCCAGGGCCACCAGCCGCCGATATTCGGCCACAGTGGCATCGATCCTCCGTTGCCGGGCCGCTCTAGCCAGCTCCTTCCTCCTTGTTCGTTTGGAAGGAGCATCTATATGAAGAAAGAAAGACATAGTCTGTAACCAATGCTCTTTAAGATTAACTCAATCATTCAGCAGAAATTTGTGTTGCAGTACAACTAGCAACTTGCAAGCGCATTACATAACTATTGAGGCCAGTATCTATCTAACCTCACACTTTGTCATCCTTGCTCTAACATTAGTGGGAGTTTAAGGAACAAATTCTATGAGCACTATGGACTTCCATTGGAGTCGATTATGAAAGTACACCAGTCTTATTCTTCTTCTTGTCTCTTGTTCAGGAAAATTGGTACATTATCTTCTGCAAGCCGGCATAATGCCAGCGCAGTAAACTTGCACCCGAGAAAAAGAGACGCACGCCATGATGAGTGACCTAGACTTGCGTTGCGTTACTGTACCCGTCCAGTACATGCAGGTGGTGAAGCTCTTACTTTTCTATTACGGGTGGCACTGAGAATACTCTGTTACAAGGGCTACTGCTTAATTAATTTAACTTTCACCCTACAGTGCAAATGAGTACTAGAAATGGAAAATTGAAGAAGATAAATAATCTGATTATCTATCACTTCACATGGGATGTTTTTGCTTATATATGGGATGACTTTAGGTGCTTTGCTTTTTATTGAGTGACCAGTGATACATCCACACATGAATGACTGAGTACTACTAAACTTATTAAGAGAGGTAGGGAGTGGCCACCGTAATAACCGGATCTATGCTGTGCTTGCAATACAAACTACTGCTACTATTGATGGTAGTATTTGGACAAAATTAAAACTTCTTTTCCTTGCCTTTCCTACACTGGAACGGACGTGCGGGTGCAGTGTTACATGCTCTTCAAAGTTACACTTAGTTCATCCACTGACCGTCTACTCTCTCTAGATCATGGGTACTCACAAACTTTCTCTCAGGGGCTAAATTTACAGTGTAGTTTGTGGCCGAGGGCCGCACTGGTGGGGGCGGAGTCAGAGGGGGCGGGGCTAAAGCAAAACGAAAACTTGTGACCATGAGGTTGCACACAGGTCCCTGCAGCAGATGCCTTCATCCACTGAGCCACCAGACCCAGCATTTACATACATCTCTCTCACTCATGCTCTCCCTCCTGCCCTCCCTCTCCATCTCTCTCTCACTCCTGCCCTCCCTCTCCCTCCCCCTCTGTCATCTCACTGTGTGTGTGTCTGTCTGTGTCAGCCTTCAGCCCGGGCTAAGACAGCTTCCTCAACGCGCACACACAGACAGCCACACCAAAGTACTTAACAGGTCTTTAAAAGACCATTAACATATTATTGAGGCTTTGTTTGTTGTAGCGCCCCTGCATCTCCACACTGACAATCACTGCTTGCCCGGCCCCACAGAGCAGAGGCTTTGTTCTATTTCACCTCTTTGTGGCCCTGCATCTCCACTCTGCTCTGTGGGGGCCGGGGGAGCAGTGATTGTCTGCAAGGTCTGCACACCACCAAGGAAGGCTTGCCGGGCCGCCACCGGCCCGCGGGCCGTACTATGAGTACCCCTGCTCTAGATACACATATGCTATCTAAGAGTCAGATAGTAGCATGATCCAGGTATATGGACACATACAGTTTCTGTGTCACCCACCTAGGCTGTTGTCCTTCCACCAATCATTGCTTCATCATTCACCCAGCCATGCATCTCATATTCTTTCCTTCCGAGCCACGTCTTCAATCTCAATAAGTAAGGAATATATAAGAGCTTACCTCTGCCCGCCACCACCACCGTCTGAACTCTCACAGCCGGCACTGGAACCGCCGCATCCTCCCCTGAGGAATTGCCCTCTGCCTCCGTGTCGAGCACCACCACCTCCGCGTTGGCCCCGCCACCAGATGTTCCACCTACAAAGTACATTTAAGAATGTTAGAATAAACCACTCACTAGTATTTGGTCTAGGAATGAAGACATGTGAAAACAATGTAATGCAGCACTTTTTGGCACAACTGATGAAGGCTGGCTTTTTAACACGCACCATTTTTTTCCACACAGACAGAAGATGGACTTCTAACAACAATATCAAGTTGAAACAAGGTGAGAGCTCGGCTCGACCACAAGAAATGTCTTCAATTAATCGTCAGCACTAACCACTTTTACATTCTCAGTTAAACGTTTCGTTTTTTTATTATGACTTCATTTTAATAAATGTGTTTACTTTTAACAAAGCTTTTAAACTTAGAGAGACTCTGTGTTTTTTGGTCCAGAGTGACTAGAGTGACTGAGCGAAAGGTTTTGCAATTTTTGCAAGCATGAGTCCGTGCCTCTGACACTTCTTGACTCTGACTCCGTACTCTTCAACTACGTTGGATAATAATCATCATTGGGGATCAATGATCGATGAATTCGGGAGGTAAATGACTGTACCACACTATGTAGTCAGTCAGTAATGACATTGGGGGTTCAAAGTCTGTTATCACAGAGGTATGTGGAAACACTAACAGCGCCTATTATAATTGATAAGCAATGCACTATTTATTGTCCATAGTTCTGTTTCTGCAGAAGAATTGTCCGCGCCACTGTAGTGGTATGGATTCTCCTCCTATCCAAACCAAAAGGTAGTATCTTATTCTTTCTTGGTGGTCATTCACATTTTATAGTTGGGAATTTTCAAAGCAGATAGAACACTTCAAAAGACATTATGGACAATCCCAGAGGACTGCACTAAGTTGATAGAGCTATTGCTGACTAGAATGGGAGTTTCGCCAACCGTGCAATCTTAGTTAGCTACACAGACAGACTAATAAGAATAATCTAGTAATACCACAGGGAGTCATAGTAGAGGCAGGATAAGAATTTAGATACAGTCTACAAGAAGATCAAAGACGATTTTGAAAAAATCAAATGAGGAACGCTAGGAAAAATAGGTACTAGTCTAAAATGAAAACTTACTGGGGCCAGCAAAGGAGCCCTCGCGTGCCCGATCCTGGCCCTGTTTGACAGCATCCGCCGCCTGCTGCTCCTGTGTCCTCCCCTCGCCCCTGGGGGGAGCTGACGTACAACATGAAAGAAAGAACAGAAAACATGAATGATTGTTGCTTGTCAATGCCAACCAAATCAAACATTTCAAAAGAACAATAACAAAATATTTCTGCGGAATTATATTGATTAGGGTTAGTTTTCATTTATTTGCGGACCTGTGACTTCGAAAGTCACGTAACTCACTAAACAAAGTACTGAAAGGTTCACCTAGGACTGGCAGGCAGCAGTCCGCAGGCAAGACGCAAAGTGACAGACAAACTCCATTGTGATTTCAGTCAGATCAGTGACAACACTAACAGTTGCCTGCTACATTACCAGTCATTTAAATAGTCAAACTATCAATCCACCACCACTATTTTTCTTATTGTCAGGGATACAAAGGAAGGGGCAGATTTAAGCCCCTTGCGGCTCTTTTGCTCCGTTCTTGCGCGACTTTTGTGACGCAGCAGCTAAACAAAAAAGGGCGCCATGATGCGGCGTATAATATTATAACAACGTGACGCATTTGGGAGATGCATCCCGTTATAAAGCCCTGCGCCATCAGGGGGCGTTCCGGCGAAAGGGAGGGCATTCCTGCGCTGGAACACATCCTAAAAGTGGCTGAGGGAAATCTACAAAATTTCAATCAGTCACCTTTAGGACAATGATGCGTCACACAAACCCTGCACCTGCTTGAAGCAGACGTACGGCTTGACCCAGCATTGGGGAGATAGGGTACCCCAGATCATTGCTGGAGCTGCGCCATTGTTGCGACGCAACTCCAGCAGTAAAGCTTCTGTGACGTTTTGGGCCCATGGTGCGCCGCATTGCAAATACGGCGCACCATGTTTGGTGGTGGTAGCGGGCAGCACAATTAATGGCGCATCCCTGCTACTTTGCAGGGATGCAACGGTAATTGCAATTCTGCCCCTTAGGGGCATACTTACTTACGCGTTCTGGCGCATCTCCAGAGATGCGCCAGATCAAATGCGTCACGCAAAACTACCCTTGCGACACGGCAGATGCGTTTCATTTACAATGCGGCGCGCCCTGGCGCAAGGGTAGGCACTTGCGTGACGTATCTCGTCACGTAAGAGTGGCGCATCGCTGGAGTCACGTCGCCAACGCAATGCAACTCCAGTAATGCTCAGGGCCACCCAATACTTAACATGCTGTGTCAGTCCTTACGCCTGCTTCAAGCAGGCATAAGGAATTGAATTGACGTAGCAGCGTCGCAGAAGTGCCTGCGTTAAATCTTGTAGATTTCACGCAGGCAATTTTGCGAGGCGCACAGCCGCCGGACCGCCCACCCTGCGTACTAGGAACGCACCCATTGTGGTGCAGGCCCATGGCTTTATAACGTGACGCATCTCCCTAGATGCGTCATGCTGTAAATGACTCGCAGGGATGCGCCACGTTTACGCCGCTGTTGCATCACGCAAGGCAACGTAAACGTGGCGCAAGGGACTTGTAAATGTAATCTGCCCCCTAGTGTCTAGCATTACGCAGTTCTATAAAGTAGACTCAAACATAATAGTTACTCAGGCCAATGAGACCACAAAATAGAAAACAAATAAGCATAGTAGCAACGCCACTGAGAAGGAGAGCAGTGCACCTGAAATGCACAGAAGATTTTGAAATATAATTTAACTACAATGTAATCGTCATCAGCGGCATTATTGGCTTGCTCCATGTAAAAAACAAATATTTGCAATACAACAACACAGAGCAGGAGAAAACATCATAGTAGTGAGTGATGAAATAGCTACTACTACTCACCAAGCCCGGGGATCTCCAAGCCGAGCTGGTCCAGCAGGTCGCGCTGCCGGTCCAGGAGGTCCGTCCAGCGATGGGTGACCTGGCTGTAGGTGCGCTGGACCCCGTAGAGGTGGGATATGGCCCAGCACACCTTCTCCCACCGCTTCCGGCGCTCCCGGATGTTGTAGCCGCCGGCCGCGATCCTGCCGCCTCCCGCGATGGTCCTGGGCAGGCGGCGCTGGACGAAGTAGACCAGCGCGCCCACTTCCTCCGGGCTGAAGATCTCCCGTCGCATCACCTGCTCCCCCCTCAATCGACCGCATGGTGTCCTGGCACTGGGTCCAGGACTCCTCCTCCCCGCTGCCGCTGCCGCCCTCAAGTGCCTGGGCAGCTTCACGGCACCTGGCTTCACCATGGTCTGGGCAGGTAAGGTAGGAAGTAGAAAATTAAGAAGGAATAGGATAGGGAAGAAGAAAAGAAAAGAGTTTAAAAAAGTAGTTTAAAAGTAAAGAAAAATAGCAGAAAAGACAAAAATATACAGCTAGGAAAAGAGAGGGATAGATAAGAAGCAAAATCGTTCAGAAAAAACTGAAAACAAGCAAAGGATGGCAAAGATAGCAAGAGGATTAAACACCATGCCCAGACACAGGAAATGAATGAAAAACAAGATGGCCGGCGCCCGTTCACGAGCGCGAAAGTAAGTTCGCACGAGATTTTCCTCGCGATCTCGTGCGAACTTGTACTCGCAATGCGCTTACTGCGCGAGATTATACATAGCGGGCGGAAACGGAAATACGTCATGCAAACAAAATGGCCGCGCCCGTACTCCACCTTGGGGTAAATTCGCGTGTTGCGCTGCAAGCGGCTCGCGAATACTGCAATAAAAAACTCGCGAAACATCAAGCCTCAAAAATATATAAAGCTCATTTGCACGAATTGGCGGCTTCCGCGGTCAGTTTCGCACGACGCCGCGCCCCGCGAATAGCGCGAAAAAACCGAAAAACGATTTTTGCAAAAGCAAAAGCAATGAGCAGGTGCAAAAGGTCAACCTCATGATTTGTAACGATTCCCTGTAGTGCTTCCTGAGGGGGCCCTCCAGAATTCGGTTGCCTGCTTGCAACTATTGTGTGACCCTGCTCTGACCTTAACTGTATGCCACAAAGGTCCTGATTTACAGCTAAGGGAGCAGACAAGCAGGTGCCAGGCTGGAACTTCAAATTCAGTGACACATTAATTAGCCCCTAATTCATTATTGTCAGTTGGGGCAGGGCAGGTGTTGTTAATAAACTAACCCCAAATTAATTCATGTCAGTTCAAGCAGGGCAGGTGGGCTTGCTTTTCCCCCCCATCTTCTACAGTGAGGATGAACCAGAGGGTGGCATTGATGTAACAGAGGGTGGCATGGGTCAAAGAGAGGGTGGCAGTGGTGAAACAGAGGGTGCTGGGAGGCTGTGATGATGAACCAGACATAGAAACAACATAGTCGCGACCGTTGCGAGCCGACAAGTAAGTTCGCAATTGCGAACTAGTACCAAATCCTCACGAACTGGCAGAAACGCTTGCAAAGACAAAAAAAAAATCCGCAAATTCGCGGGAATTTGCGGATTTTGCGGACTGCGAATTCGCAAATCCGCAAAATTCGCGAACGCGAGATTCGCAAAATTCGCCCATGCTTACTCGCATGGAAAAGGTTCACGCTATCTAGCGCCCTGCTCAGACCATAAGTATTATCTTACGGTAATAACCTGCTTGCACTCGCCGCCTTCACCTTCACTCACTTCTTACCACCATTGACCTAATTCCCACTGTAATTTTTTCACAGGCTCACCTATATTGAGGATCAACTATAGTTCCCTGTCAGTATGCACCGATCAAGCCTACTCTATAAACGCTAGGCTCCAATGGTAATAATTGTTTTGCTACCATCGCCCTTAATCGCTGCTCCCGCTCCACCTCGTATGGTCTAATTCCTAACCTACCTTTTTACAGGTCAAATTGGACCGACCAAATTGGTTTTGCCATTATTCCTTCCAGATGCCTACGCAACTTTGCTAGGCTAACACGGTAAACTCAGCAACTTTAATTCCGTTTCATTATGTAATCTGTTATTCATAATTCTCACGTTATAACTCCTTCCTTATAGGATATAATCCGCACCAACTAATTGGAACTTGAATGCCAACTGATGCCTGACAGCCACGTCTTGCCCACGGTGCACCGTCCGTTGAAACCGGAACGCAATTTTTTTTGCGTCACGGTTAGTTCATAATCTTGACGATATCTGGCCAACACTTCCCCACCACGTCATTTTTTGCTCAAACACTGCGCACTCTGTCACTGAGCACAAAACCTTAGTGCACAACGCGGCATGCCCCATATAAATCGGCAAGTTTATACACTCCAAATATGAGCACACCGCCACCCGTGCCCTTTGGAACAAATAACTGCATGTGCACTTGCTGCACTCCACATGTAAAGAGTGGCTTCTCACTAGCTGTTTAGCTTTTTACTATGTAAATAATCCATGAGAAACCTTTCTTTTTGTTTCCCCTTCTTCATTTCTTCCTGTTTAAACCCTACAGGCTCAATCGACCAATCAGGCAAAGCTCTTCATTATAGTCCTGAAGATGATCCCACTATATTTTTGGAGATAGGGATCGAAACGTTCGTCGACTGTTTGTGCAGTACTGCTCTTTCTATGATTTGTATTTTCTATGGCAGTTACTGTGGGTTTGAGCTTATTTAAATTTTCTATTGTACTAATAAGCCACCCTGTTCTCCTCGTTTGCCTGTTATTTCTTTCCTTTCTTATTTTTCCCCCATGTATTGTCCTTCTTTGACTTGGTACAGGCTTGTGCCCAGTTATTAATGTGTGACTTGTCTCACCTTATTCTGTATTTAACGTTATTTTATGTTCAAAATAAATACTTCTATGTCCAGCTGGACACTGAAGAAGAAAAAACACACAGTCCTTATTTCAAGCCTGTGAAAATTATTCCTTCAAGTATTACTAAAGCCTAGGACCTTTGTTAAATAAAAATAAGTAGTACTACCCGTGGTCCTTGACCACTATTACGGGTTCCCTTGTATTTTGAACCCTACTTCGGGAGGAACAATTATTGTGGGCACTTGTGCCGCTCCATGCTCCTCTGCTTGCGCATCTCCTTGCGCCGCCTCTTCTTCCACATGTACTTGCACATGTGGTTGTTGTTGCGGCTGTGGTTGTTGAACACTCGTCAGATGAGTTACAGCAACCTGTGTTGATTGAGGGATGCTGCTACTTTCTTGCGATGAGCCAACATAACTGGTCGATGGTGATTGAACAACTATACTGGCTGCCTCTGCAGCACTCAAGGGCTTGGACTTAAGTTGGCGTGGTGGTGGTGGCACTGAGCCCAATGGAGCGGGGGTGCTGCTCCCAGCTTGGTCCCCAGCAGATCCCGCTGCTGCTGCAGGCGTACTTTTTTTTCCCAAAAAATGCGGCGGTTGGCACACCACTCTCCTTGGTAAGTGGCGCAACTTGCTTCTTCTGCTTTTTACTGGCAAATTTCTTGCTAGAGGAGCTACGGGCAACTTTTTTTGGGGCCATCTTCTTCAGATGTCAGAACAGCAGGCCGCAGTTGCACAAGTTGCAGAGTTGTCTGTGGCCACACGTGACCGCAGCAGGACTTGTTCCTGGCACTGATGAGGAACGATGAGGCTGATGATTCGTCTTTCTGCACCTAAAAGCAAACGAAGCCAGAGGAACATCAGATAAATAAATGTTGCATATGTAGCGCTTCAATTAATAGTTTGCAAGTAAGCATTTTTATTATACCCACCCCCCAAAATGGAAAGTCCAATAAAATGCTATTTTTTGTAAAGAAGACAGTAGTGAGCTTGATAAATAAGCCAACAACCCAAGGAAACCATACAGCTCAGTAGATAAATCTTGTGACATGTAATTAGAATTGATAGAAACAAAAATTACTATTTGTGTATAAATTGATTTTTTTACTTTATTTAAATTATTTTCTTCTTTTTTGTTAGACATTTCTTTTATAAAAATACATATATTCCCTAAAAAGGTCAATGACAAACATATTATAATTCAAGAAATTTGTGAAGACATACTAAAAACCAAGTGAAAAAAAGGGGGAGAAAAAATTCAACAGCGCAAATGACAATGATCTTAAGTGGGGCTAGTGGAGTAAGCAAAGCGGTGGATGTAAACTCTACGCGCGTTTCGGCATTTGCCTTCTTCAGGAGTCTGTCATTTGCAATAGGACATAAAACACACCAGGAATAATGTGGTGGCACACTATTTTTGTTTTTTTTATTCAGAATAGGTTATTCAGCTAGAGGGTAGCACTCCCATTACCTTATTTTCATGCTACTTTTTCTTATTAGTGCGCTTCTTGGGAGGCTTGTAGACATGATGAAGTAATTAAGTAAGAGATAAACGCTTATTAATTTATATCTGTGACTTGATGATGAGCGATGATAGTGGAGAGTCACGTTGACGATCTGATAGGACGTAAAAAGTCAAATAAATGCACCACTGACAGAGTACCCCTGGGAATAATGGATGAAAGCATGGCAGACTGGGTGCAGGCCTATGACACAACAAAGTACACTGCCTGGCTTCAAAATGGCCCCTAGACGCCCACCCACATGGCCAGGCCCTGCCTGGACCAGTCTTAAAAATGGCCCCCACCCACATGGCCATGCCCCATCAACACCTCAAAAAATCAAAAAACACACAAAAATCACCACAATCCAATGACATCCATGCCCACAATCAGGTTCAAATTCAAGACACCCCACAGAAAGACTAGGCCCATGCACCACTGAGTAACCCTGGGCATTATGAATGAAAGCAAGGCACTTTGGATGCAGGCCTATGGCACAAAGCACACTGCCTGGCTTCAAAATGGCCCCTTGACCCCCACCACATGGCCAGGCCCTGCCTGTACCAGTCCTCAAAATGGCCCCCACCCACATGGCCATACCCCATCAACACTCCAAAAAATAAAAAATAAAACACAAAAATCACCACAATCCAATGCCTTCCATGCCCTCCATGATGTTTACATTAAAGAGACCCCACAGAAAGACTCAGTCCATGCACCACTGAGTACCCCTGGGCAAAAGGCCCCAACAACAGCCCAAAAATTGCAAAACACACACTAATCACCACAATCCAATGCCATCCATGCCCTCAATGATGTTTACATTCAAGACACCCCACAGAAAGACTAGGCCCATGCACCACGGAGTACCCCTGGGCATAATGGATGAAAGCAAGGCACATTGGATGCAGGTCTATGGCACAAAGCACACTGCCTGGCTTCAAAATGGCCCCTAGACCCACACCACATGGCCAGGCCCTGCCTGTACCAGTCCTCAAAATGGCCCCCACCCACATGGACAGGCCCCATCAACACTCCAAAAAATCGAAAAACACACAAAAATCATAACAATCCAATGCCATCCATGCCCTCTATGATGTTTACAATAAAGAGACCCCACAGAAAGACTCAGCCCATGCACCACTGAGTACCCCTGGGCAAAAGGCCCCAACACCACCCCAAAAAATCGAAAAACACGCAAAAAAACACCACAATCCAATGCCATCCATGCCCTCAATCATATTCAAGACACAATCAACCTCTGGTGGAAAATTCCACTAGTTTACCAAGCGCACTCCTATATGTTTAAAGTATAACCAATGTGAACAATTGATAAGCTATAATATTTCAATGTTATCACTTGAAGAGAAAATTCAAAGAAATAAATTATTTTTCAAAACGTAGCTTTATATAACCTTTTGCTTGTAAATCTTGTTCATTTCAACATATTGATTTAGAAATCACTACACAATCTGAAAATTAACAAGTAAATGTCATCACATTATAAATTTGTTGTAATTACTCTGATGTTGAAAAACTTTTTGATGAAGGTTAAGACATAGTTGAGAAATAGGCCCAATGCATTTCGGGGGGTTCCCTTCTTCAGGGGCACTGTAAGAATGAGACAACGTATCAATAATCAGTGTTAACATTTCATTTGTTTACAAAGAACTTCAACTAACATCTCATTAAATAATTTGCGAAGGCAGTTCATGAAAAACACTGAAACTGGATATATGTGTTCTGGCATCTAATTTGAACAGTTGATTACATGAGTGATATAAACATCGGACAATTGATCCAGGTCAAAAAATAGAAAGAGAAAAGAGGTAAAACTAAACTGGAGAAAAATTCTCTACCGCTATCAATGTGTCTTGCGTTACCGTGTTAATTTACAAAATTCAGGGCGCAACAAGGGATAAACTCGATATTGATGGTAAGTGTGCCACCATACTGCGTATGTTGTAGGGGCAAAAATAGTAACGAAGGTACTCACACCTCAACTCCTCAATGTCATTTATCAGAATTCAAGTGCTCCAACATGTAAAGTTGATAAATCTCAATCTCTCAGCTGAGAACGAAAACGACAAGATATATATGTATCACAACCTAGACATCAATTTGTTCAGAAGCCTGATGGGGAATCTATTCCTCTAAGTGTTCACTTACTTGATACTAAGTAGCTGTGACTGAAAGAAATAAGTCTAAGTTGAAAGACAATAATCACTCGTGCGTGAGCACCGAAGCCATCTGTGCTCGAGCACGTACCGGCACCTGCGGGGAATGCTTCTTGATATTTCACTATCTAAGATGCAAAAAAGCACGGGTATATTAGAAAATTCCTGTCTTGCCAGCAAAATTAATATTCTCAAAAAATTCATGACTCAGTAAAGGACTGGAAAATTACTACACCACACGTATCAACAACAGCGTTCTTGAATACTGTTTGAACTTAACCAATACAATAACACATCTTAATTGCATGCATTAACACTAGCCACTGTCCAAAATAAACTGAGCCACCTTCTTATGCTACTAAGAGAATCTGATCTCCACATATCTCGGTGACCAATGGAACTGCTCTTCCCTCTTTGCACACTAAATCTGTCAAACTTAAACACTGGCACTGTATCGAGTGCTGTAACCCCCTTTATGTATATAAGCTCACCAAAGTTGCGTTATCCTCTCCATTAAGAATCTGGGCTTCTTAGTTACTATCTGCAAAGAAAGCAAGTCTAATAGTAAAATTCTAAGATTACACGCGCTCTATGCCTATACTAGCTCAACCAGACATAGACTCACCTCTAACTGTTCAAAATGACGCCGTTGTGCTTCCAAACTCTACCACGAACTAAACTTCTGACAGCATGTTGCGGTGTTATATACCCACATTTGTTTGGTCGACAGTGAAACAGGACTGCTAGAGTTGTATACTCGTGACCTCCCACCTTGGAGCCATGGACAGAGTAATAGGACTACAAAACATCATCCATCCCACCTAAGAGCCATGGACAGAGTAATAGGACTGGAAAACATCATCCATCTTGGAATGGTAAAACGTCGGCTAACTTGTGCCCATAGTGGTTAAATATACATTGCAACTAAATTATGTGCTATGATACGTTGGTTCGTGGAAACAGTATGAGGAACAGAAATTTCTCATATCAAAGTGGTGAGCGTTTAAATCTCATTACGTTAACCCTGAACTGCAGCTCAGATCGTTTTTTGTTAGTTAGTTAGGCATAGAGCGCGTGTAATCTTAGAATTTTACTAGTATATCCAAGAAGACCAAAGCTCTACATGCTACCGAAAGTGCACAAATGCCTAAACAATCCACCTTTTCGACCAATAGTGTCAGGCTGTGATTCATAGCACATAGTTTGGTTGCAATGTATATTTAACCACTATGGGCACAAGTTAGCCGACGTTTTACCATTCCAAGATGGATGATGTTTTCCAGTCCTATTACTCTGTCCATGGCTCTTAGGTGGGATGGATGATGTTTTCTAGTCCTATTACTCTGTCCATGGCTCCAAGGTGGGAGGTCACGAGTATACAACTCTAGCAGTCCTGTTTTACTGTCGACCAAACAAATGTGGGTATATAACACCGCAACATGCTGTCAGAAGTTTAGTTCGTGGTAGAGTTTGGAAGCACAACGGCGTCATTTTGAACAGTTAGTGGTGAGTCTATGTCTGGTTGAGCTAGTATAGGCATAGAGCGCGTGTAATCTTAGAATTTTACTATTAGACTTGCTTTCTTTGCAGATAGTAACTAAGAAGCCCAGATTCTTAATGGAGAGGATAACGCAACTTTGGTGAGCTTATATACATAAAGGGGGTTACAGCACTCGATACAGTGCCAGTGTTTAAGTTTGACAGATTTAGTGTGCAAAGAGGGAAGAGCAGTTCCATTGGTCACCGAGATATGTGGAGATCAGATTCTCTTAGTAGCATAAGAAGGTGGCTCAGTTTATTTTGGACAGTGGCTAGTGTTAATGCATGCAATTAAGATGTGTTATTGTATTGGTTAAGTTCAAACAGTATTCAAGAACGCTGTTGTTGATACGTGTGGTGTAGTAATTTTCCAGTCCTTTACTGAGTCATGAATTTTTTGAGAATATTAATTTTGCTGGCAAGACAGGAATTTTCTAATATACCCGTGCTTTTTTGCATCTTAGATAGTGAAATATCAAGAAGCATTCCCCGCAGGTGCCGGTACGTGCTCGAGCACAGATGGCTTCGGTGCTCACGCACGAGTGATTATTGTCTTTCCACTTAGACTTATTTCTTTCAGTCACAGCTACTTAGTATCAAGTAAGTGAACACTTAGAGGAATAGATTCCCCATCAGGCTTCTGAACAAATTGATGTCTAGGTTGTGATCCATATATATCCTGTCGTTTTCGTTCTCAGCTGAGAGATTGAGATTTATCAACTTTACATGTTGGAGCACTTGAATTCTGATAAATGACATTGAGGAGTTGAGATGTGAGTACCTTCGTTACTATTTTTGCCCCTACAACATACGCAGTATGGTGGCACACTTACCATCAATATCGAGTTTATCCCTTGTTGCGCCCTGAATTTTGTAAATTAACACTGTAACGCAAGACACATTGATAGCGGTAGAGAAGTTTTCTCCAGTTGAGTTTTTACCTCTTTTCTCTTTCTATTTTTTGACCTGGATCAATTGTCCGATGTTTATATCACTCATGTAATCAACTGTTCAAATTAGATGCCAGAACACATATATCTAGCTTCAGTGTTTTTTATGAACTGCCTTCGCAAATTATTTAATGAGATGTTAGTTGAAGTTCTTTGTAAACAAATGAAATGTTAACACGGATTATTGATACGTTGTCTCATTCTTACAGTGCCCCTGAAGAAGGGAACCCCCCGAAATGCATTGGGCCTATTTCTCAACTATGTCTTCACCTTCATCAAAAAGTTTTTCAACATCAGAGTTATTACAACAAATTTATAATGTGATGACATTTACTTGTTAATTTTCAGATTGTGTATTGATTTCAAAATGAATATGTTGAAATGAACAAGATTTACAAGCAAAAGATTATATAAAGCTACATTTTGAAAAAGAATTTCTTTCTTTGAATTTTCTCTTCAAGTGATAACATTGAAATATTATAGGTTATCAATTGTTCACATTGGTTATACTTTAAACATATAGGAGTGCGCTTGGTAAACTAGTGGAATTTTCCACCAGAGGTTGATTGTTACTTGGGCTGGCTGCCTTACAACCAAGCAGCACACAGACAGTGTACAAATATTATATGAACAGTATATTAGTATTACATTAGGGAGTGCGCAGATAAGAAAAACATTTATTCCAAATTCAAGACACCCCACAGAAAGACTAGGCCCATGCACCACTGAGTACCCCTGGGCATAATGGATGAAAGCAAGGCACATTGGATCCAGGCCTATGGCACAAAGAAAACTGCCTGGCTTCAAAATGGCCACTAGACCCCCACCACATGGCCAGGCCCTGCCTGTACCAGTCCTCAAAATGGCTCCCACCCACATGGACAGGCCCGATCAACAACCCAAAAAATCGAAAAACACACAAAAATCACCACAATCCAATGCCATCCATACTCTCCATGATGTTTACATTAAAGAGACACCACAGAAAGACGCAGTCCATGCACCACAGAGTACCCCTGGTCAAAAGGCCCCAACAACAGCCCAAAATTCCAAAAACACACAAAAATCACCACAATCCAATGCCATCCATGCCCTAAATCATGTTGAAATTCAACAAAAATGTTTTATCATGCACCCATAACTAACCCTGGTCCTACTGGATACTGTGGCTACCCGCAATATATTTTATTTAATGTTCTGAAAAAGTTCCAAAATTGTAGTTGCCGCAACTGTAATGCCCCAAACAAACTTACTTGTGAAATTTATAATCCAAAAGTGATCCAAAGAAAGTCAAAAAGGCCTCAAATCCAAATTTCCAGCAGCATCCACAAAAAGTAATCCTTCCAGGTCAAGATCCAAATCAAAGTGACCAGGAAATGAACAAAGCACTGGGAGGAGCCTGCTGGACAGGAAGAGGAAGTTGGAGACTGTGGGGCACTTCCTTCCTCCCACCCCCCCACCCCCCAAAATGGACTCCTTGTAAAAAAAAGTGCAGGCAAATGTCAACCTGAGGAGTTATTCTGATAAAAATCATCATTTTCAGAAGGTTTATGTTGCCTGCTGGTGGATTTCTTGTGCAGAATAGCAAATTTAGCAATTTCGCGAACGCGAGATTGTTGCTGCCCACCGCATCTACGTGTTCGCAATTGCGAACTCCCGCGATGCGTGATCACGGGCCTTTTTGACCTACTCGCGCTGACAAACTCTCTCTGTGCAAGGTGGCAAGCCGCGATGACGTAATCGCGGTCGACAAACCCCAGCGGGATCCCGCAGCAAGATACAAAATGGCGCAGCACACGCAAAATATCAAGAAAAACAACTCTGCAGACTCTAAATGTCAGTAAGTGAACGCCGCGCGCCGCAATATTGTATTTCTCAAGCGCGACCAAGCAAAAAAATCCGCTGCGTGCGAATTTGCAAATTTTCGTCAAATTCGCGAGAGTTCGCGGGTTGTGAATTTGCCGAAAATCCGCAAATTCCGCGAGCGGAACGGATTTTACGCCCATGCTTCATTCAAAGGGAGGGTGCCTGCACTTCTCGGCACTGCTACCATACGTTCAATGGGAGAGTGCCTGGACTTCTCGGCACTGCTGCAATACATTCAAAGGGAGAGTGCCGGCACTTCTCGGCACTGCTACCATACGTTCAATGGGAGAGTGCCTGGACTTCTCAGCACTGCTGCAATACATTCAAAGGGAGGGTGCCTGAACTGCTCAGCACTGCTGCAATACATTCAAAGGGAGGGTGCCGGCACTTCTCGGCACTGCTGCAATACATCAAAGGGAGGGTGCCTGCACTTCTCATCACTGCTGCAATACATTCAAATGGAGAGTGCCGGTACTTCTCTGCACTGCTGCAATACATTCAAAGAGAGGGTGCCTGCACTTCTCGGCACTGCTGCAATACATTCAAAGGGATGGTGCCTGAACTTCTCGGCACCGCTGCAATACATTCAAAGGGAGGGTGCCGGCACTTCGCAGCACTGCTGCAATACATTCAAAGGAAGGGTGCCTGCACTTCTCGGCACTGCTGCAATACATTCAAAGGGAGGGTGCCGGCACTTCTCAGCACTGCAGCCATACGTTCAGAGGGAGGGTGCCGGCACTTCTCAGCACTGCTGCAATACATTCAAAGGGAGGGGGCCTGCACTTCTCGGCACTGCTGCAATACATTCAAAGGGAGGGTGCCTGCACTTCTCGGCACCGCTGCAATACATTCAAAGGGAGGGTGCCTGCACTTCTCATCACTGCTGCAATACATTCAAATGGAGAGTGCTGGCACTTCTCGGCGCTGCTGCAATATATTCAAAGAGAGGGTGCCTGCACTTCTCGGCACTGCTGCAATACATTCAAAGAGAGGGTGCCTGCACTTCTCGGCACTGCTGCAATACATTTAAAGGGAGAATGCCTGCACTTCTCGGCACCTCTGCAATACATTCAGAGGGAAGGTGCCTGCACTTCTCAGCACTGCTGCAATACATTCAAAGGGAGGGTGCCTGCACTTCTTGGCACTGCTGCAACACATTCAAAGGGAGGGTGCCTGCACTTCTTGGCTCTGCTGCAATACAATTAAAGGGAGGGTGCCGGCACTTCTCAGCACTGCTGCAGTACATTCAATAGGAGAGTGCTTGCACTTCTCAGCACTGCTGCAATACATTCAAAGTGAGGGTGCCGGCACTTCTCAGCACTGCTGCAATACATTCAAAAGGAGTGTGCTGGCACTTCTCAGCACTGCTGCAATACATTCAAAGGGAGGGTGCTGGCACTTCTCAGCACTGCTGCAATACATTCAAAGGGAGGGTGCCGGCACTTCTCAGCACTGCTGAAATACACAAATGACGTCCTTTGGTGCCAGTGAACTGGGACGGTGTTCTGGGCACACTGTTGGGGTGGTGTTAAAGACAGGGGCACTGCTTTCAGAGTCTGTGGCTCCTAAGGGGGCCCCAATCTCCTGCCAGCTCTTTCAGGGGAGCGCAACATTTCCATGCCTCCATCTGACCAAGGCTTCCATTCCAGACACAGACCCCGGGGTCTCACAGAGGATCAGGAAAAGTACTTCTCAGAGCATCTCCCCTTCCCCCGCCCAGACTGACTGCTTTACTTTCTGTACCTATAGGGGCCGACAGGCTTGCGTTATTCAAAAATCAGTGCGAATAATGGATTCAAGGAAAAAGTGTCGAAAACGACGTCACGATGTGTGTTGAATGTTGCCATCAATGATGTCATTTCAGATATAGCAAAAAACACAGTTGATGGACAGAATGTAGAACAATGTCTTACATTCACCCCATTACAAAGATCTGGGCCTAAATCCATCGTTTTTTTGCACTCCGCACCACCCTAGGTCAGACAAAGGCTATATGCAAATCAGCCTTGACCCTGTGCCTCATGGGAACAGTCCAGCCCGAACTACCCAGCCATGTCTTTCCTTGACCGGAATCAAGCATCCAAGGACCGGTTTCTGGCTATCAGCCTTCTTCAGCCTGGATAGCTTGACTCCAGTGATGTGGAGAGCCTGGGACTCCCGTCTGAGCATATCCAGCCCACTCGGGGTGAAAAATGCAAAAAACACAGTTGATGGACAGAATGCAGAACAATGTCTTACATTCACCCCAGTACAAAGATCTGGGCCTAAATCCATTGTTTGTTTGCACTCCACACCACCCCAGTTCATACATGGCCAAATGCAAATCAGCCTTGACCCTGTGCCTCATGGGAACAGTCCAGCCCTAACTGCCAAGCCATGTCTTTCCTAGACCGGAATCAAGCATCCAAGGACCAGTTGAAGAAGCTTGTTTCCGGTCCAGGGAAGGCATGGCTTGGCAGTTCGGGCTGGACTGTTCCCATGAGGCACAGGGTCAGACTGATTTGCATTTGGCCATGTATGAACTGGGGTGGTGTGGAGTGCAAACAAACAATGGATTTAGGCCCAGATGTCTGTACTGGGGTGAATTTATGGCATTGTTCTGCATTCTGTCCATCAACTGTGTTTTTTGCATTTCTCACCCCGAGTGGGATGGGTATGCTCAGACGTGAGTCCCATGCACTCCACACCACTGGATTCAAGCAAGCCGGGCTGAAGACGGCTGGAATGCCAGAAACCGGTCCTCGGAAGCTTGTTTCCGGTCCAGGGAAGGCATGGCTTGGCAGTTCGGGCTGGACTGTTCCCATGAGGCACAGGGTCAGACTGATTTGCAAATGGCCATGTCTGAACTGTGGTGGTGTGGAGTGCAAAAAAAAGATGGATTTAGGCCCAGATCTCTGTACTGGGGTGAATGTATGACATTGTTCTGCATTCTGTCCATCAACTGTGATTTTTGCATTTAAGACCCAGATTTGTACATAAGGGAATATTCATATTCATATTCCATGCTAACCTTTCTGCGTGTACTGAGCTTTGAAAATGTAGGTTCTTGCCCTTTTCTTGAACCGGGATTAGCACACCAAGAGCAGCGTCATGGCTACAGGAAACTACCGTTGTCGTCGAATGTGGGCAGACAGGGTCAGTCGGCAGTATGCACAGTTTGCGTGTATGCACAGTTCACATGTATGCACAGTTTGTGTGTATGCAGAGTTTGTGTTCTGGTGAGCCACAGTCATGAATGTTTTGTGTCAAAAGTTGCCTGTGTTGGTTTTAGCGAATATGGTTATTCCATAGCACCCGAACTACCAAGCCATGTCTTTCCTAAACCGGAATCAAGCATCCAAGGACCGGTTTCTTGCTATCAGCCTTCATAAGCCTGGATAGCTTGACTCCAGTGATGTGGAGAGCCTGGGACTCACGTCTGAGCATACCCAGCCCACTCGGGGTGAAAATGGCAAAAAACACAGTTGATGGACAGAATGCAGAACAATGTCTTACATTCACCCCAGTACAAAGATCTGGGCCTAAATCCATCGTTTTTTTGCACTCCATACCACCCCAGTTCAGACATGGCCATATGCAAATCAGACTTGACCCTGTGCCTCATGGGAACAGTCCAGCCTGAGCTACCAAGCCATGTCTTTCCCATACCGGAATCAAGCATCCAAGGACCGGTTTCTGGCTATCAGCCTTCTTCAGCCTGGATAGCTTGACTCCAGTGGTGTGGAGAGCCTGGGACTCACGTCTGAGTATACCCAGCACACTCGGGGTGAAAATTGCAAAAAACACAGTTGATGGACAGAATGCAGGCTGAAGAAGGCTGATGCCATTGCCTGACCTAGGGTGGTGTGGAGTGCAAAAAAACGGTGGATGTAGGCCCAGATCTTTGTACTGGGGTGAATGTAAGACATTGTTCTGCATTCTGTCCATCAACTGTGTTTTTTGTAATTTCAGATATAATCAGTGATGTTAGGTATGAGGTCATGAGCAGTGCATGTCAGAGTGTGAGTTATGGTTCACAAATTACATCACAACTGGCACAAGCAAAAAAGTTGTTTTTTGATCTCTTTCACGTTAACTGGGACCACCCACGGATCAATCTAAACAAATTTGAAAATATTACAGATAAGCTTAAAATGCTCAGCATTTGAAGATTTTGTGCAAATTCATCAAATAAAATAACCCTTTTTCAATGGATTTTTTGGAAATAGTCAATAATTGGTGGGTACCCTCTCCCCACCCCTTCCGTTTCCGCCGGTATTCGGAGCTGAAATCGCCCGATGAGTCTGAGGAGTTCCCATCTCGGCTCTAGTTGTATTCCTTTCTAGATATTGAAAACTTTGCTGCTAATACATTCCTTTTGATGAATAAAGTACATATTCCGGTGAGTTCTGACAACGATCCTATTTAAAAAGAAACTGGAGATTCAGGGCCAGATGTAGGTAAATACCATTTACCGATTCTAAAATACCGAATATTACTGATTTGGTATTTTCGAATGAGTAAATGATATGTAGGTATTAAATCCGTAATTTTTACAGAATCTGTAAAATTTGGTAAATACCGATTCGGTATTTACCGAATCGGTATTCCCCATTCATTCCTATGGGCCTCAAGGCCCATTGGAATAAATGGGGAATACCGATTCGGTAAATACCGAATCGGTAAGGGGGAAGACCTACAAGGGTGGCAGGGTGTCACATTGACACCCTGTTGCACCCCTGACTAGTGCATGGGTGCACATGTGGCAGACATACATGCCCTAAGGGCATGTATGTCTACCCCATTGCACTGTTAAAAAAGGCACAAAATTACTTTTTTAACGCTTTTCGTTATTTACCACCAACTTGTAGTTGGTGGTAAATAATGAATCCTTACAGGTGAAAAGCACTCACTTGAGTGCTTCCTACATTTCAGATTCGGTAATTTACCGAATTGGTCCGAATTCCTAAATACCGATACCGTAAATTACCAAATTTGAAATGTAGCCACCTACATCCAAAATGCCTAATACCGGCCGGTAACGGCCGTAATTCTGTCATTTCGGCCGTTACCGACCGGTATTAGGCTTCCTACATCTGGCCCTTAGTGTTAGGGATCTCTATAAAACAAACTGCTGTGCTGCTGTCAGCGGTACTTCCTCATGCACAGGCTTTTATAAAAACTTCATTCAAGGAACTTGAGTCTCCAACTCTGAAGCATAAGGAGCCATGGAGCTTTAAATCCAGTGTTAACCCAACCCTCCCTCACAGTTCTCGTCATATACAGAAATCTCTCGCCCCCCTTCTTTCTCCCCCTTCCTTCCTCTCTCAATTCTTCTCTCTCTCTCTCTCTTCCTCTCTCTCCCCCTCTTTCCCTCGCCCTCCCTCCCTCGCTTTCTCTCTCTCTCCGTCTCCACTCTTCCGCTCTTGCTACCTCTCACACTTTTCCGCTCTCTCTCCCCCTCGCAACTTCTCTCTCTCCCCCTCCCTCTCTTTCTTTTTCTCTCTCCCTCTCAGTCCCCTCTCCCTCTCCCTCTCTCTTTCCCTCTATCTCTCTTCCTTTCTCTCTCCCCCCCCTCCCACTCATGCTTCCTCTCTCTCCTTAACCTTCTCCGCAAGACCAGGCAACAGTCTCAAAAGCATTTCAATGCAATAGGTCTCGCATGACTGAAAGTATTTGCTATTGGCATTGCTAGTAATAATGCAACGCCAATGGCTCAAACTTCCACTAATGCGAGACCTATTGCATTGCAAATGCTTGTTACTTACTGTAATTTGTTGGGAAGTCAGTCCCCCTGAGCGTCCATCTCGAGTGCTGATCTGACTGGGGCTCTCTCCTCAGAGATTCACTGATAAAGCTGGTTTGTATTCTCTACGGTCTGACCGACTCTTCACTTGGGAAGGCATAGCAGGTGGTTATTGTAGTAACCCGCGTGGCCCTAGAATTGTCACGTCCTTCACATGCAAATGCATCGGGGCACACCGAGTGCTGGAGTGTGAGGCAGTGTGCGACCACCCCCCTCCTGGTTCTGGGAACCTCTGGAGGTCTTATGGTATCGAAAAGTGGCATGAGGTCCCTTAGTTTCCCTTCTATGTAAGTGACTCTTGATTACCTGGGCGCCTAGGAGCATGCGCGCAGTCACCCCCCTCCCACTGGGACAGCCACATGGGCCCAGCAGGCCCTCGTTAACCCTATCCTTGCAGCTCCCTGGCTAGCTTGCAGGCATGGGTGGGGGGCTGGTGGGATGAACGCTACAGCTGTGCGTACAGGGGGGGCTGACAGGGCGGAGGCAGCGGAGCGACACGTGGTAAAGACAGACTCTGTGTACCCCCCATTTGGACATTTCCCTCTCCGGGTGCCTGTTTCTCCAGCGCCCCAGCCCCCCACACTTGAAGCATACATCGGGGTTCCTTCCACCATCTCCCCGACCTCTGTCCCTTCTCCTTTCACGACCTCCACTGCCCCTCATGGGTTGCTCTTCCTGCATGGGGCCATAAACCTGTCCTTGTCCTGCTTCCATTTCCATCCATGGTATTCACTCCATACCCTCCACAAGCCAACAATGCTCCTATTCTCTTAGCTTACAGCACCCCACAGACTGCTGGGCTTGGGTTGTAATATCGGGGTACCGCCCTATCAGAAGTGTCTGTCCCCCAGGCTGGCATTCCCTACTGGATCCCAATCTAATCTCTGTCCCTCTATGCGGCTTACAAACCTGCACCCCTTCTTACAATGCAATGGAGCTGCCCCCCTCCTGCCCCCCAGCGCCTTAAGGCCTTCACTGGTGAGCAGCTGCGCGTAACCACCCCTGAGTGATGTAATCCGCGTGCACGCTCTCCTCCATGTGTCCCCTGGTTTCCATGATGATGGATCAGTTTGCACGTTGCAGAGTCACCTTTCTTTCACATATAACATCCCCTACGTGTCCTCTTCCATGACCAGGGATGCAGGCTCAATCCTGGGATGTTCACGCCAGGGCTCTGCGCCCGCCCACCACAGACACCTCACCACTGCCCCACATGCTGTTGGATTCTGCAATATATGCAATGCATGCCCATCTCATAGCTATTCTGATCATTTTGTTGTTAATCTCCCTCTGGTACCATTTCCCAGGGCTTTGCTGCAAACTCTGGACATCTTTGGTAAATGACCACATACCATGCCTGGTCCGTGACACACGAGACCCCGGAACATTTTGTTCATCGTCAGAGCCTACTTCCCCATCTTCCTCAATCCTTAGTGCCAATATCGGCGTCACACTCTCCAGCACACATACAGCAATCTGATGAAATAAACAAACAAAGACACCTTTTTTCGTGGAGAAAATTGCTGCAGGTTTATTTGCATTCCAAAATATACCAACATGGTGGGTTAGCTGACAGGCTTACTCCCCGCCCAACCCGCCCGGAAATTACGCAGGGCGCGTGGACCCCGAGGGGGTCTCTAAGCACTAGACTGTATTCTGTGCCTTCATGTGGCACTAAGTCATCCGCCCTCTTAGGCGTGTCCCCTGCGTGGACCACGGGCAGCCACATAGTGCCAAAATCGGCAACACAGTCCCCATCACACATACAGCAATCTCCAAATTTCACCGTGGCCCTAGCCAATCGTTGATTAACAATTTTGGGGGAGGGGTAAACTCCTCCCACCGGTGGACCGCCAGTCCACCCTTCTACTCACGCCCCCAGAGGAGACGGAGCGTTCCAGGTAACCCCCGGTTACTCAGGTTCACAACCGCCCGTAGGACTAGCGGGGCGCTGTCGCTCCTTCAGGGTCCAGCGCAAGGACTTCATGGGGATATTTGGCCTTTGCACCCTCGTTGTGCTCCTGAAGAGGGTACCCCTGTGTACCTTTTAGCCTCTGGATCACCATGTAACTCTGCCACAGCTCTGGGTATAGCCACCGACACAACCAGGGCCCCCCACCAAGGTAGGCATTCTGACCTCCATCCTGCTGATTCCAGGACCTCTACCAGGTCCATCAAAACAAGTCCATGCCCACTCTAGGCAGGTGCAACCCCTCTTCTTTAAAACACCCTGTGGACTTGGCATGCAGCCAACCATGCCTAATAAAGCCAAACCCCTTCTGTTCAGTAAATGTTGCCATGGCACTGTAAACTCTCCTGCGTGAGGTTTCCACGGCATCCCCTGACCAGGCCCCTGGCCAAAATTTAAACATGGGGTTATCTCTGCCACTATAACTACATGCCCCACTTGGTTGCTTTACTAGCACATGGAGGACTCCATTTCTTACAGCGGTGCCCTCCAACCTAGGAGAGTCCACTCATTGTCTCCCAGGATTATGCCCAACATGTTCGGAGGAGAGATACCCCCCTAGTCTGTGCCACAGCTTTTCAGCAAGGTATTCCAGCGAATGCTTGGGACCCCCAACCAAATTAATGCAGTGGAGGAAAAACTCATGCCTCCAATTCCTGAATTCTGCCCTACTCAAGTCACGCGGAAGGCCCTTGAATGTATGATGTGCTTAAGGTGACCATATAAATACACATATAATAACTATATATATATAGATAATATGCATTATACATATGCAGCCCAAAATAACCATACTAGGCTCAAAAGACTGCCCCCAAATGCCTGAAACAAATCTTTACATTTGTGAAATAAAGACATATAAATGACATTAGATGAAAATGCAAAGAAGAAAGCACTGCCTTTGTTGTCTTTGAAACACACCACCTTTATTTTCAAAGGTAAAACAGGCAGGACCATAGAGGCAGCTTTAGCCTAGATAGGCTGCATTGTAACAATAGGAACAAAAAACTGGCGCCGTGCCTTTAAGACCTCTATGAGCCTCCAGGCTCCCATCATGCACCACAGGTGACAGTTAGGTCAGTTCTTTTTGGACGGCATATAACAGTGTAAACACAGCATGGGTAATGCGTAAAAAAGCCAGTTCTGGTATTCGTCCGGGGAGGAGGGTGGGTGTGCTTATGACTTTGATGAGTATACCCCTGGAAGAGAACTAGGATTACAGGTAAGTAACTAATCCTTCTCTTCCAGGGGATACTCATCAATCGTCATAAGCACTGAATAGAGTAGCAAGCCCATCCCATACCCTGCGGACGAACACCAGACCTTCTAGACAGCACACTCTTATGTGAATTACCCAAACAAATTTCTCAGTGATGCCTGACCAACTTGGGCATCAGCCTGAGCATCAGAATCAAGGCAGTAATGGCGGGCAAATGTGTGAACCGACCGCCACGTAGCTGCCTTACACATTTCATGTACATGAACATTTTTAAGCATTGCTATAGTAGCAGCCTTTCCTCTAGTGGAATGAGCTCTAGGTCTACCCGGGAGCTGCTTTCGTGCCAACTGATAACATAACAAAATGCATGACACAATCCATCTAGAAATGGACCTCTTAGTAGCAGGAAAACCCGTATTTAGAGGACCGTAGTTCACAAATAGATGATCAGTCTTTCTGACACTCTTAGTTTTATCAAGGTAAAACTTCAAAACTCTTTTCAAATCGAAAGAGTGCAGAGCTCTTTCTGCAGAAGAGCTCGGAGTAGCAAAAAACGTAGGTAGTGTCACTGATTGATTTATGTGAAAATCCGAGATTACTTTAGGGAAGTACCACTCTATTCGCATGGAAAACGAGATAGGGTTCTGTTGCACAAAACGCCTGAATCTCGCTCTCCCTGCGGGCAGAAGTGATAGCTACAAGGAAAGACACCTTCCACGACAGATGTTGAAGAGAAGCTTTATGTATAGGTTCGAATGGGGGACCCATCAATTTAGACAAAACCACATTAAGCTCCCAAGGAGGTGAGGGGGCCCTCACCGGAGGATACACCTTCCTGAGACCCTCCAGGAAATCCTTCACAACTGGCATTTGAAAGAAAGAAACCTGAGTAGGGGACTTTCGATAAGCTGTTATTGCTGCCAGATGGACTTTAATAGATACCTTCGTCTTTTAAAATAAAGAAATGCTTGGGCGCTGACACCCGATATTGAGCACTGCCCACCATTGTATACAACTTCTCCAGCTTACACCTACTTGCACAGTAACACTGCGCCCCATCAAGCTACTGATGCCTCACAGGGTGCCTTTAATATACTCCAAGTTCGCCTGTACATCATACACTTAACCTGTCCTCCGGCCACTCCCCTGGGTGGCTATGGACAGCTGTTCCTTTTAAAAACATGGGATTCCCTTTGTCCCAGCTGCATGATTCGCTCCGCTCCCATGCCTTCCCAGAACACTGTGTTTGCTGCCCCTTCAAAAAAGAATGACTGCAAAAGCGCCTACCTGGACCGCATTGCCCATATTACCTGTCCAACCTGAAGGGACGTGCTGTCAGCATGAACCAGAAAGAAACGCTCTCCTGAGGGCAAAGGGCCAGCTAGTAGGCGCCCAGACCCACTGGGCCATACCACATATCCCCCTAGTTTGGTGCAACCAGAATACCCTCCTATGCCAAGCCTGGTCCAACTTGACCTTCTCACTACACCCCTGTATGGGAGTACCACACCAGCCCAGCATTGGGACAGAAGTCCCCTTGATAGCTGACAACTCCTTGGGATATTACGTTTAGCGGAAGCAAACTGTGACATGCAAGGCTTTTGGATCTGAGGACCTGGAGTAAGACCTACGAGCAATGTACCTGCACCCTCCTAACTATGAATGCCAAATGTGTCTGGTATTTGTCCACATGTGTGATCCTTTCCCTCTATTTCAGCATTATTGAGGTAACAGCACCCTTTTAAGACTGACATACTCAAACCCCAGCTTACAGAATGGTGCCCCTTTGTATGTAGCCCATACCCCTGAGTTATTCCAGAAAGTGTACCAGAATTTTGCTGAATCTTAGCTTACTTCGCAGCTGAGTGCCCCACGCTCAATCACAGGTATTTCTTGCCTTCCTGTTTCCGGCTCCCACATTTGAATGATATTGCAAGTCCCAATCCCGGGCAAATAAAAGGAAGCATACATTGACAAGGGACTTGGCCTATTGCTCACTCCCTGTGTGGTGCTCTGGACTGTTAGGATAAGCGTCAATACGGCCTTGCGATCACATGTATCAGACCCTCTTGTGATCCTCTGGGTAGCTGATATTCTCCCTATCTGTAGTACCTTATAGTTATTCAATGATGCCAACAGAGAGGCCATTGTGATCACCTTCCCTCCTCCTGTGCATGGATCATTTGGCTAAGCCATGGGGACCCTGGAAAGCTCTTTGAACCCCCTGTCCTCTGCCCAAATAGCAAGCACCACCCTCTGTTGCACCACAGGAGCTCCCTTTAGAGAGGAGTGTGAACATGTCTTGCCAGCTTGGCCAGCACAGGCTAGTACACCTTTGTAACCCTCCTTCCCAAAGTCCGCGCCTGCCCAGCTCCTGGTGCTTCTAAACAAGAGCCCTCAGGGAATGCCTGTCAGCGGTGCAGAAGCGTTACGTCGGAATCTAACCTGTGCAGTTTCATGTCCTGGTGCAGCCCCCAAGTATGTGATTCCCCTGGACCCCTCTGCCTAATGTGGCTGACTTTGGTTCCTGGTGCATCTTGCTTGGCGGCCTACCTGTGAGCCAATACAGCAGCCCCACCTGGACGTAGGCTGCTGGCCGAGTCTAACGCTAACCGCCACAGGGCCCCTACTCCGCCTGCCCCCCTAAGTAGGACCTTGACCTTTACTTCCTATAGGTTAATAGGGGACCATTTCTATGACAGGACAATAACTCAGCTGCGGTCTGAGTGTGCAGACTACTTTGTAGCCCCCTGTGGTCTTTCCTTTTACTGGTTGGCACCAAATACTGCCTGACTCATGCCACTCCCTTCCGAAGATCTATCGGGTGATTCTGGCATCCCTCCTGGCCTGCACCAAGCATAGATCAATTAGTGGTAAATCACCCCCGAGGGGCGGTATCCTCTCACACCGCATCCAAACATTTCCCCGTCAGATGGTAATCGGGTAAAGCGTTGTTCCTGGAACTTGTACACGGTACCACTATCGATTACTGGTTACTAGCGTCCTGCAAGTGTTTCCCAGGGCACCGCTGGTGGCCAGGACCCCCATGTGACTCCCGTACCTACGGTACAATCCCTACGTCTACCCTAGGGGTGAATCCGCAGGAGATCCGCAGACCCAGGAGCCAATAGATGGCCTCGGTTGATGACATCAAACTGCGCCGACAGAAAGCCTGGTGCGATGTAGCTGCCCCCACTAACAGATTTAGATGACATTGTGTAGTTGCTGGTCCATCATGGAAAATTACAATTAATTGTGTCCTATCAGATCTTTCATGGGCATAGACAACACATGGGGAACTGTCCGGCCCTCCCCCATTTGGAGGGGGAGGGGAGGCTAGCCTAGGTACCCGAAGGTAGGTTCTTTGTCGACCTATGGGCTATGTCTCTCCGCGTTGCTTCCGGCTCCTGAAAGGGGGAGAACCCATTCCCCTGAGCACCCCATGACTCTGCTGCCTTCCCCCAGTTGGCCTGCGTGTACTGAGATGCCAGGTACAGCTTCCTGCCAACCTAAAGTCAGTAACCAATGCAGGGCAGCCTGCCAAGCTCAGCCCAACCCGTGCAGTGGGTGCTGCCAGTTCACCCTCTTCTGTCATTGCCTCCATGGATAGAGTCCACCCATAGCCTCGCCCCTACGGCAAGGCTTGAGACTGGGCTGTGTTTGCAGGTCCAAGCAGCGTTTCTGTGTTTACTAAACCTGCCTCTAGTTCACATGCTGATTCCAGCAGCGGGCCCGGCCAATGAATGTTTACCTATTTAGAAGGCAAAAGGACATGTGGAAAGGCCCCTCAAGTCTGTGACCTTCACACTCGCTAGAAGCTGACTTTAAATGGCAAACCAAATCCATCTAAAAAAAAAAATGATACTTGTATAGTGCACTACTCACCCGCAAGGGTCTCAAGGCACTTGCACGAATACCGCTGTGGAACCCATCCTGGCTTTTCCTGTGAGGCGTCCACTCCTGGGCACCCCCAAGGTGGAGGCCAGGCAACCTTAGCATTGTGGGGGCCGTTGTGGAGGTTAAGCAAGCTATTGCCCAGAGTTGCAGAGTGGGACTCCATGATTGGAATAGGCACCGAGGCGAGAATTATCAGGTCCGTGGAATTTTGAGCCCAAGACCCGCCGAGGCAGGGAATTGAACCCTGGTCCCTGGCTAGACCTCTGCATCAGGGTCTGCCGCTCTAACCATTGAGCCACACTTCTCCACTAAGGTAAGCTCACATTTATAGCAAACATGGTTATCTCTTCCATTCAACAGCAGTCAACAAAAGTCAGCCATATTAGGCCTTGTGGTATCGGTGGATTGCTAGTTCCCATCAGCCTCTACTAGCCTGTCTAGTTTATTATTTGCGCTTTCACAGTCAGCGGTCAAACTGAAACTCCCAAGGCTGTCCAGCATACCTCACGCCTCTTTTAATCCACTAACAAACTCACTCTGCCCCAGCTTTCTCTCTTTTGCCAGACTCCCCTCTACGACGGCTTATCCATCTATATCTTCCTGTTTCTTTCCTCTCTCCTGCTCCAGCTCAGAATTTGCTGAGGAATAACTACTGCTAGTCCAAAACATGGAGTCCGGTTGAGCCCAGATGGCACCCCCCCATCCCCGCAAGTTCAACTTTAAGCGGGGGAGTCCGGCCAAATCTACACGTTGCCTCGTGGGGGTGAGAGCCTGTTTGCTGCCTGTGACAGTAGCTGCGGAGCATCTTGCGAACTGTCCGCCTGCCTCCCGCCGCCTCGCTCCTTTCCAACCACTGGAGCGCGGCCGCCGACCGGAGAGCGGGCCTGGGGACTCCAACCGCCAGAAGCCCCTGAGGACCGACCAGCAAATCACCACGCCAGGAGGCGCATAAGACCAGCGTCAGCCCCGCCTCGCGGGACGCTGAGCGAAGCCCGGGCAAAGGACGGGCCGTCTGTGGCCGTCCGGGGCTGAACGAGGCTGGGCTGGGTAATAGATTTTGGTTCCTGTCGCTGTAACCTATCCCCTGGAAGTGAGACTCTCTTTGGACTTTGATTTTACCTTTCGATACTCAAAGCGCTGTGTTGATAGGAGAGTAAGCTGAGTACAGCATTCAAGCATCTGGTAATTCATGAGAGTCTTTATTTTTCTTTTAAAAAGCTTAAACCTTGTGGTTCTTATTATAAATATCAACCATGTCTAAACATAGAGCTGATAAGACTCCTACTGCTCTAGCCACATTAGATAGCTATCTGGTGAAAGTGGTTAATAAAATTAATAGTGATAGTAGAGCATCACTAGGGCGGGGGAGTTCTCCTGTCACTACCCCAACTTCACCTGCCCTAGTGGACGCACCAATATTATCGGATAGTTGCGGCCCGGGGAACCAGGCAGTTGTATCTGTGGATGTTCTGGTTCATGTGAAAATGTTCTGGACACTTCAGTTATATCCAATAATGATATTCATGATTCCTCAAACAATGATATCCAGGACCAGTGTCCATCCCCCCTAGAGCTTCCAGGGCTGTGAGGGCATGCAGGAAGGTTCAAGTCAAACGAGGGGGAAACCGTAGTAAAAAAAGATTAGAGACACCACCGAAACGCCCATTGGGGGATTCTGAGCCGGTGGGAAGTAAAGGCTCATGTAACATTAATGTTAATCAATTGGACCTTCTAGCTAGTATTATTGACGCCAATTTAGAAGAGCTCATTAAACCCCTAGTGTCCAAACTTGATACCATCACTGCTGAAGTTAAAAGACTAGGAGGCCTTATGGAGACACATCTGGCCTGGACTGGAAGACCTAAATGTGGTGCCAAGGGTACAGCTGAAATAAAGCAGGGCACTCCCAAAGATGTACCTAAGCCACCTAGTAATAGAATAACTGAAACTGAACTTGTTATGCCTGACCCGACACCATTAATTTGTCCGAATCAGCAGAGTATTGTAGCTCGAGAGAGCACCCCTACTGTAAGAGAAAGAAGGAATAATCGCTACACCAACCTGCCACCTGATTGCGCCCCATATGTGGTTGTCTTGACAAACGTCCCTCCCCTGGAAAGTCATTCAACCCATCCCCATCAAGAAACCCACAATTCACTTAAAAACAAGACAGTTTCGTGGCTGAATAAGCAATGTGGCTTCCCGATAAATTTTTCTGATCAAATTTTATCTACGAGAAGGGCGAATTGGATAGGTCAGTCTAGAAAGACCTGTAGGGGGGATTGCATTATAGTAAATTTTAAACATCCCCAACATGTAGCTACCGTCTTGCTAAGGGCAGTTTCATTTGTTTAACGTATCCCCCAATAATGATAGAAGCAGACACTATAGACCCCATTTACCTGTACAACACCCTGGCTTTGAAATCCCTATGCAGAACAGATATCAAGCTTTAAGCTTGTTGGACTCTAACGATTGCCATACCGAGGGCCGCGGGTTATCTGCAATGGCAACCTCAGTAAGCCCGGAGACTGAATAAAATAACAAACATTTAGACCTGGAGCTAATACAGCCGGGGGAACGATCTGAGATTAACAGATGTGGGTATATTAAAGGGGAATGTAATGGTGGGGTACAGTTCTATGGTAATAGCCGCCCCAGTTGCCCATAGTATAACGCATACTATAACGCATACCAATGGTATTAAAATTGTCAGCTGGAATCGTGCTGGACTTAAGTCCAAGGGGAATCTTTCGGGTTGGAATGACTTTATTAATAGCTATGATATACTTTGTTTTCAGGAAACTTGGTGTAGGGAGGAGGTAAATTATGATGGTTTTGTCTCGTACAGTCTGCTGGCACAAGGTTCTACCTCGGGGAGAGCCAAAGGGGGTTTCCTGATTTTAGTCTCTATCAGGCGACAGATTATAGAGAAAAGGTATTGGTGTGTGGGAGCGCATGTACAGATCCTCTGGCTAATTGCGGTCCAGGGCCGTAATGTACTACTGGTTAATTATTATAACAATCTGTTTGATAATTCCAGGTCGACTGTAGTCCACAACTTGGCCAGTGCCATTGATAATTACATTACAGAACTTAATGTCGCTTTTTATTTTATCTGGATAGGTGATTTTAACCTACCTTTGTGTGAACTGTCTACCCAAAAAGTTTTGTGGGGTTCTTAATAATGATGGCGTGGATGATTTACATTTTAGACATAACAGTTATGGCGAAATATTGAACAAGTTCATGGGATGTCATGACCTGGAAATCTTAGATTTTGTTAAAGATGAACCTGGTCAGACAATCCCTACTTTTAAAAACAGGCAGAGTAGTTCAGTCATAGGCCAGGTGATTGTTTCTTCTAACATCACCCCTCACTGTGCTTCCCCTAGGATAGAGGGCAGCTCCCTAAGTGACCATAATGATAGAGTCCTAGATTGTACTTTATGGGGGAGTAGCACTGTCAAAGTAGGTACTGTACTTACTAACGTCGAGCCTCATAGACCGAATGGTGTAAGGCTTAGATGGATAGGGGAGAAAGCCAGTGAACTGCTAAACTCCATTGTCAGTGAGAGTCTGACAGATATTACCATCATATTGGACCACGGTACCGACAACGAGCGGGTCTTAGCTGCTTTTAATTCTATTAACAAATCTATCAATGCCAGGTTCACTAAACCTAAAAATGCCCATTGTAGAAATGGCCGGGGTTGGTTTGACCACGTATGTACTGGCCTGTTAAAAAAGTTAAAACAGGCTCTTGTGAAAAAGCCTAGGGACCCGAATCATATCATCAAAATAAGGTTAGAGTACAAGCATGCTTTGAAAAGGAGAAAGGGTGCATTACAGCAGCAGGCCTGGGATTCACTCAACCAGGCCGCAGAGCTATCCGATAACACCCTGTTTTGGGCAACGGTAAACTCTGCTTTCCTCAAGAAGGATAATATACCCGAATTAACATCCAATGTATCTAGTGAGGGTTGGGTTACCCATTTCTCTCAGATTTTTGGTTCTGCCAACTGCGATGCTAGCAGCAATAATGTCTGGCCCGTCATTTCATTGGACATTACTGTCCAAGAGGTTGAATCTGGCATCGCAGCTAGTAAGGGGGGCAAGGCCCAGGGACCCGATGGGGTGCCGATCGATGTTTATAAAGCCGCCCCAAAGATGTGGAGTCCTGTGTTGACCAAAGTATTTAATGCCGCTGTGTGTGCAGAGGCGCCAAATACTTGGGGGGAATCCATTATAATCCAAATATATAACAAGCATTTACAATGCAATGGTCTCGGCATCATTAAAGGAAGAGCTATTGGCATTGCTCATGACATTTCTTTTTTTTTCTTTAAATCATAAACAAATGACATTGTCATTTACATTGCCAATACACAGCACTCTGCACTCAACAGCACACAGCACTCTGCACTCAACAGCACACAGCACTCTGCACTCAACAGCACACAGCACTCAACAGCACACAGCACTCTGCACTCAACAGCACACACCGCTCTGCACCTGCACTTACTGCTCTGCACCTGCACTCACTACTCTGCACTCACAACTCTGCATTCTGCACTCACTACTCTGCACTCACAACTCTGCACTCACAACTCTGCACTCACAACTCACTACTCTGCACTCACTACTCTGCACTCACTACTCTGCACTCACTACTCTGCACTCACTACTCTGCACTCACTACTCTGCACTCACAACTCACTACTCTGCACTCACTACTCTGCACTCACTACTCTGCACTCACTACTCTGCACTCACTACTCTGCACTCACTACTCTGCACTCACTACTTTGCACTCACTACTCTGCACTCACTACTCACTACTCTGCACTCACTACTCTGCACTCACTACTCTGCACTCACTACTCTGCACTCACTACTCTGCACTCACTACTCTGCACTCACTACTCTCTGCACTCACTACTCTCTGCACTCACTACTCTCTGCACTCACTACTCTCTGCACTCACTACTCTCTGCACTCACTACTCTGCACTCACTACCCTGCACACTCACTACTCTGCACTCACTACTCTGCACTCACTACTCTGCACTCACTACTCTGCACTCACTACTCTGCACTCACTACTCACTACTCTGCACTCACTACTCACTACTCTGCACTCACTACTCTGCACTCACTACTCACTACTCTGCACTCACTACTCTGCACTCACTACTCACTACTCTGCACTCACTACTCTGCACTCACTACTCTGCACTCACTACTCTCTGTACTCACTACTCTCTGCACTCACTACTCTGCACTCACTACTCTGCACTCACTACTCACTACTCTGCACTCACTACTCACTACTCTGCACTCACTACTCTCTGCACTCACTACTCACTACTCTCTGCACTCACTACTCTCTGCACTCACTACTCTCTGCACTCACTACTCTGCACTCACTACTCTGCACTCACTACTCTGCACTCACTACTCTCTGCACTCACTACTCTGCACTCACTACTCTGCACTCACTACTCTGCACTCACTACTCTCTGCACTCACTACTCTCTGCACTCACTACTCTGCACTCACTACTCTGCACTCACTACTCTGCACTCACTACTCTGCACTCACTACTCTCTGCACTCACTACTCTGCACTCACTACTCTGCACTCACTACCCTACACTCACTACCCTACACTCACTACCCTGCACTCACTACCCTGCACTCACTACTCTACACACTCACTACTCTGCACTCACTACTCTACACACTCACAACTCTGCACTCACTAGTGTGCACTCACTACTCTGCACTCACTACTTTGCACTCACTACTCACTACTCTGCACTCACTACTCACTACTCAGCACTCACTACTCTGCACTCACTACTCTGCACTCACTACTCTCTGCACTCACTACTCTCTGCACTCACTACTCTGCACTCACTACTCTGCACTCACTACTCACTACTCTGCACTCACTACTCACTACTCTGCACTCACTACTCACTACTCTCTGCACTCACTACTCTCTGCACTCACTACTCTCTGCACTCACTACTCTCTGCACTCACTACTCTGCACTCACTACTCTGCACTCACTACTCTGCACTCACTACTCTGCACTCACTACTCACTACTCTGCACTCACTACTCACTACTCTGCACTCACTACTCTGCACTCACTACTCACTACTCTGCACTCACTACTCTGCACTCACTACTCACTACTCTGCACTCACTACTCTGCACTCACTACTCTGCACTCACTACTCTCTGCACTCACTACTCTCTGCACTCACTACTCTGCACTCACTACTCTGCACTCACTACTCACTACTCTGCACTCACTACTCACTACTCTGCACTCACTACTCTCTGCACTCACTACTCACTACTCTCTGCACTCACTACTCTCTGCACTCACTACTCTCTGCACTCACTACTCTGCACTCACTACTCTGCACTCACTACTCTGCACTCACTACTCTCTGCACTCACTACTCTGCACTCACTACTCTGCACTCACTACTCTGCACTCACTACTCTCTGCACTCACTACTCTCTGCACTCACTACTCTGCACTCACTACTCTGCACTCACTACTCTGCACTCACTACTCTGCACTCACTACTCTCTGCACTCACTACTCTGCACTCACTACTCTGCACTCACTACCCTACACTCACTACCCTACACTCACTACCCTGCACTCACTACCCTGCACTCACTACTCTACACACTCACTACTCTGCACTCACTACTCCACACACTCACAACTCTGCACTCACTAGTGTGCACTCACTACTCTGCACTCACTACTTTGCACTCACTACTCACTACTCTGCACTCACTACTCACTACTCAGCACTCACTACTCTGCACTCACTACTCTGCACTCACTACTCTCTGCACTCACTACTCTCTGCACTCACTACTCTGCACTCACTACTCTGCACTCACTACTCACTACTCTGCACTCACTACTCACTACTCTGCACTCACTACTCACTACTCTCTGCACTCACTACACTCTGCACTCACTACTCTCTGCACTCACTACTCTCTGCACTCACTACTCTCTGCACTCACTACTCTGCACTCACTACTCTGCACTCACTACTCTGCACTCACTACTCTCTGCACTCACTACTCTCTGCACTCACTACTCTGCACTCACTACTCTGCACTCACTACTCTGCACTCACTACTCTGCACTCACTACTCTCTGCACTCACTACTCTGCACTCACTACTCTGCACTCACTACCCTACACTCACTACCCTACACTCACTACCCTGCACTCACTACCCTGCACTCACTACTCTACACACTCACTACTCTGCACTCACTACTCTACACACTCACAACTCTGCACTCACTAGTGTGCACTCACTACTCTGCACTCACTACTTTGCACTCACTACTCACTACTCTGCACTCACTACTCACTACTCTGCACTCACTACTCGGCACTCACTACTCTGCACTCACTACTCGGCACTCACTACTCGGCACTCACTATTTGGCACTCACTACTTTGCACTCACTACTCACTACTCACTACTCTCTGCACTCACTACTCGGCACTCACTACTCTGCACTCACTACTCTGCACTCACTACTCTCTGCACTCACTACTCTCTGCACTCACTACTCTGCACTCACTACTCTGCACTCACTACTCACTACTCTGCACTCACTACTCTGCACTCACTACTCTCTGCACTCACTACTCACTACTCTCTGCACTCACTACTCTCTGCACTCACTACTCTCTGCACTCACTACTCGGCACTCACTACTCTGCACTCACTACTCTGCACTCACTACTCTCTGCACTCACTACTCTCTGCACTCACTACTCTGCACTCACTACTCTGCACTCACTACTCACTACTCTGCACTCACTACTCTGCACTCACTACTCTCTGCACTCACTACTCACTACTCTCTGCACTCACTACTCTCTGCACTCACTACTCTCTGCACTCACTACTCTGCACTCACTACTCTGCACTCACTACTCTGCACTCACTACTCTCTGCACTCACTACTCTGCACTCACTACTCTGCACTCACTACTCTGCACTCACTACTCTGCACTCACTACTCTGCACTCACTACTCTCTGCACTCACTACTCTGCACTCACTACTCTGCACTCACTACCCTACACTCACTACCCTACACTCACTACCCTGCACTCACTACTCTACACACTCACTACTCTGCACTCACTACTCTACACACTCACAACTCTGCACTCACTAGTGTGCACTCACTACTCTGCACTCACTACTTTGCACTCACTACTCACTACTCTGCACTCACTACTCACTACTCAGCACTCACTACTCACTACTCACTACTCTGCACTCACTACTCTGCACTCACTACTCGGCACTCACTACTCGGCACTCACTACTCGGCACTCACTACTCGGCACTCACTACTCGGCACTCACTACTCACTACTCACTACTCACTACTCTGCACTCACTACTCTGCACTCACTACTCTGCACTCACTACTCTGCACTCACTACTCGGCACTCACTACTCGGCACTCACTACTTTGCACTCACTACTCACTACTCTGCACTCACTACTCTGCACTCACTACTCTGCACTCACTACTCTGCACTCACTACTTTGCACTCACTACTCACTACTCTGCACTCACTACTCTGCACTCACTACTCTGCACTCACTACTCGGCACTCACTACTCGGCACTCACTACTTTGCACTCACTATTCACTACTCTGCACTCACTACTCTGCACTCACTACTCTACACTCACTACTCTGCACTCACTACTCTGCACTCACTACTCGGCACTCACTACTCGGCACTCACTAATTTGCACTCACTACTCACTACTCTGCACTCACTACTCTGCACTCACTACTCTGCACTCACTACTCTGCACTCACTACTCACTACTCTGCACTCACTACTCTGCACTCACTACTTTGCACTCACTACTCTGCACTCACTACTCTGCACTCACTACTCTGCACTCACTACTCTGCACTCACTACTCTACACTCACTACTCTGCACTCACTACTCTGCACTCACTACTCACTACTCTGCACTCACTACTCACTACTCTGCACTCACTACTCTGCACTCACTACTCACTACTCTGCACTCACTACTCTGCACTCACTACTCTGCACTCACTACTCTGCACTCACTACTCACTACTCTGCACTCACTACTCACTACTCTGCACTCACTACTCTGCACTCACTACTCACTACTCTGCACTCACTACTCTGCACTCACTACTCACTACTCTGCACTCACTACTCTGCACTCACTACTCTGCACTCACTACTCTGCACTCACTACTCACTACTCTGCACTCACTACTCTGCACTCACTACTCACTACTCTGCACTCACTACTCTGCACTCACTACTCTGCACTCACTACTCTGCACTCACTACTCACTACTCTGCACTCACTACTCTGCACTCACTACTCTGCACTCACTACTCTGCACTCACTACTCTGCACTCACTACTCACTACTCTGCACTCACTACTCTGCACTCACTACTCGCTACTCTGCACTCACTACTCTGCACTCACTACTCACTACTCTGCACTCACTACTCTGCACTCACTACTCACTACTCACTACTCTGCACTCACTACTCACTACTCTGCACTCACTACTCTGCACTCACTACTCTGCACTCACTACTCTGCACTCACTACTCTGCACTCACTACTCTGCACTCACTACTCACTACTCTGCACTCACTACTCACTACTCTGCACTCACTACTCTGCACTCACTACTCACTATTCTGCACTCACTACTCTGCACTCACTACTCACTACTCTGCACTCACTACTCTGCACTCACTACTCTGCACTCACTACTCTGCACTCACTACTCTGCACTCACTACTCGGCACTCTCGGCACTCACTACTTTGCACTCACTACTCACTACTCTGCACTCACTACTCACTACTCACTACTCAGCACTCACTACTCTGCACTCACTACTCTGCACTCACTACTCTGCACTCACTACTCTCTGCACTCACTACTCTCTGCACTCACTACTCTGCACTCACTACTCTGCACTCACTACTCTGCACTCACTACCCACTACTCTGCACTCACTACTCTCTGCACTCACTACTCTCTGCACTCACTACTCTCTGCACTCACTACTCTCTGCACTCACTACTCTGCACTCACTACTCTGCACTCACTACTCTCTGCACTCACTACTCTCTGCACTCACTACTCTCTGCACTCACTACTCTCTGCACTCACTACTCTGCACTCACTACTCTGCACTCACTACTCTCTGCACTCACTACTCTGCACTCACTACTCTGCACTCACTACTCTCTGCACTCACTACTCTGCACTCACTACTCTCTGCACTCACTACTCTCTGCACTCACTACTCTGCACTCACTACTCTGCACTCACTACCCTGCACTCACTACTCTGCACTCACTACTCTGCACTCACTACTCTCTGCACTCACTACTCTCTGCACTCACTACTCTGCACTCACTACTCTGCACTCACTACTCTGCACTCACTACTCTGCACTCACTACCCTGCACACTCACTACTACGCTGGGCAACTCCAGAAATATTTTTCTCAAGCAACCGGACAACCACGCAGACTATACCGCACAGAAGATAAACTATGAAATATGGTTCAAAACTGTATTAAATGTCTAGGAATAAATACGATTGCTCAGTCCTCACTCAGGCTTCTTCTGTTTGTTTGCGGCGGCCAGCTGACAGCATCTGCATCACTTGATGTGAAGTTCACTCACACAAGCAGGACTGACAAACAGCCACAGTGAAACAGCGTTTTGTGACTCCTTTCACAAATAATTGCTTCTCGTGGGTGGGAATCTCTGCACGTATGGTGCTATGCCTAACATGATCAAAAAAAAAAAACCAAGCCGTAAGCGTGCACACTCCCGAACTTCCGGTTTCGGGATGTGCAAGCTCACGGCTGTCGTGGGGCGGGACTTCCGTCTTTGCGAGAAGCCCGCGCCCATGGAGTGGATGGCCCAGAGACTGGTGGCAGCAGAAATCAGGAGTGGCGGCTGATGCGGTAAGTGGGGCTTGGGGGGCTTGGCACGTGTGTGTGTGTGTCTGCGCGCGTGTGTCTGCACGTGTGTGGGTGTGTCTGCGTGTGTGTGTGTGTGAGAGACCGCGCGTGCGTGTGTGTGTGCCTGCCTTCGGCCGGCCTGCATAAGCGCGTTCACAGACCCTGGTCGGCGCGTTCACAGCTCTAGGTCCCTTCAGAGCGAACTCCATGACAATAGGTCTCGATGCCGAGACCTAAAAAGGGCAGTCGGGCTGATGCAAAGAATTATCGCCCAATCTCTCTTCTTGACTCGTCAGTAAAAATCATGAGTCGAGTCATGTTGGTTAGATTAGAAGAGTGGGTTGAGCAAGAAGGCATCTTGGCAGAGAGCCAGTACGGATTTAGGAAGGGTCGGGTACACTCGACCAGTGTATTAACCTTGAACTATTGATTGGTAAATATACTGAAGCTAAGGAGGGTTCATTATATCTTTGCTCCGCTGATCTAAGTAGTGCCTTTGATATGGTGGACCATTCTATACTACGGCCAACGCTGTTACAGCTTGGAGCACCGGAGGGCATAATCTTTTTTCTTGCCAGGTTATACGGAAAGCTAGAAACCTGTGTGCGCTCAGCACTAAAGGTGAATGCACCCCTAAACTCAGTGTTAAGCGAGGGATAAGGCAGGGGTGTGTACTAGCCCCCCTTCTTTTTATACTGTTTATTAATGAAATAGATATTATTTTAAAAACCGTAAATGCCGATGCACCCACGATCAAAGGCGTTTCTGTCCCAATGTTATTGTATGCTGATGACGCTGTCCTGCTCTCTAGAACTCCTATTGGACTACAGCGTCTGATGGACACATGTTCTACCTTTATCAGGGATAGGAAACTGTCCATTAATAAGGGAAAAAACGAATACCATGGTCTATGGGCACAGAAGTAGAACCTCCAAGGCCTTTTTTATTGAGGGCGATAAGGTGCAAGATGTAGGTAAATTCTGCTATCTTGGTATTACTTTCTCAAAGGACAGGAAGTGGACTAACAAATTCATGAATATTAGTAATGAAATGGCTAAAAATGCACATGGCGTTTTAAGATTTGCGGCAAAAGTCGGGGATAGACGTACTAAGGACATGCTCCATATCTATCAAGCTAGATGTGTCACCATTGCAATGTATGGAGCGGGAGTATGGGGACACATATATGATCATAAGCTACAGGTGGAGGAAAATACCTTCCTAAAAACCTCTGCTCCCACTGAGCTGATACACCGGGAACTGGATATTAACTATCTAGCCGATGTCTTATCCCTGAGGCCACTTATGATTTGGTGGTCAATTTGGTTACAGGGTGAGAAGTTGTTTAATATATCTGTCATTGAGGATTGTTTATCTTCAGATAAATATTGCAATATCCCTTGGTTAAGATATGTGGCTGATTGTTTTTTAGAAATATTTAATTTAAATGTACTGACTGACCCGGGTGCCACTTCTATGATCCCTAAAGCCGAGCTGAAAGCAACTTTTATGGCGCATCAGGCTGGGAACCGGGGGTCAGCAAATGGCTCCCTGTCCACAGTCATGTTCTTTAGTAAATATAAAATGAATGAAGGTTTTCCCAGATATTTAAGTTTGGTGACAAGACCATCCCACAAGTTTGTGCTAACAATACTGAGGTTTGGAGTAGCACATCATTTACTGGCCCAGCCGAGTATTAAGAAACATCCAACAGGGCCGAGCCAGTGTGACGGCATCACCAAACAAAGCACCTTGCACTTTTTATTGATCTGCAAATTGTATATGAATTTTAGGATAGCTTACTTGAAGCCCCTGTTTGTTAAACATGGTGTATGTACAGGGAACCAGGCAATGAGTCTGTTATTTAATTTGGAAACTGCTGATATCTGTTTTTTTATTGCCACATTTTTAAATCAGTCTATTAGGGCACGTAAAAGTATGTTATTTTAATATTAATAATAATAATAAAGTAGTTTATAAAGTGCCTGGTGACGCCATCCCGGCGTGTCCCCGCGCTGTGGAGATAAAGATTCGCAACAACAATGGCACCTCCCCCGCCCAAGCAGTGCTTTAAAGATTGTACAAATGGGTTTTTAAAAGACTTCTGAACTTGGACTCCGATCCTTGCAGTCTGAGGCCAATCGGGAGTCTATTCCAGTTTAGAGCCGCTACGACTCTAAAAGAGCGACCTTCCATTTTGTCTCTTTTTACGCGGGGAACCTTCAGCAGGCCCGTTCCTTCTGAGCGTAGAGCTCTACTAACCTCATATATGTGTACCAGGTCTAGTAGATAGGATGGAGCTTCGTGCCAGAGTATCCTGTGGCATATTAGGAGAGATTTATACATGACTCTCTTCCTGACCGGTAGCCAGTGTAGAGCCGCTAGAGCTGGTTTAGAGGCTGCTCTTTTGGGAAGTCTCAGCACCAGACGTATTTTGAAGGACTTGCAGGCGCCTAAAAACAAGTCATTTCCGTAATCCATAAGGGACGTCACCGATGCTTGAGTCATGGTGCGTCTAGCATCAAGATGAAGTAAATCTAAGGTATGGTTGAGTGTTTTTAGTACCCCAAAGCACTTTCCCACTAGGAGGCGAATGTGGTCTTCGTAGGATAGCGTGGGATCAACCCATGTCCCCAGGTTCTTTGCCTCCTTACAGGGGACGGGCGTTGGACCCAGACATGATGGCCACCAATCCGCTGTCCAGCTCAGGTTGGTCCCACCAATCACCATTACCTCCGTCTTGGAGCCGTTGAGCTTCAGACAGTGCGAGTTCATCCATACTGCCAAAGCCTGCATACAGGCCTTGAAATTGGATGCTGCCGTTGCAGGTTCCTGGGACAGGGAGATCAGCAGTTGGGTGTCATCAGCATAGGAGACTAACTCCACTCCATACGCTTGCACCACTTCGGCCAGGGGGGCCATGTATAGGTTAAACAAAGTTGGACTCAGGGCAGAGCCCTGAGGCACCCCCTGTTCTAAAGCTGTCACTGATGATCTAAAGGAGCGTCATTGAACCTGAAAGCTTCGGCCTTTGAGGAACAATTTCAGCCATCCCAGCGCTGAATCTGTGACACCCGCTTTGTTTAGACACTGCAGCAAGATGGAATGAGCTACAGTGTCAAACGCCGCACTGAGGTCCAACATCACCAGTGCCATGGTGTGTCCGGCATCTGCCCCTCGTCTCAGGGTCTCGGTTGCTCTCAAAATGGCCGTCTCAGTCGAGAACCATAACCGAAAGCCTGATTGAGAGGAGTGCAGGATGCTGTTCTTCTCTAAGTGTGCCATTAGCTGAACGTTAGCCACTTTCTCAGCCACTTTGGCTAGGTATGGCAGCAGGGAGATTGGCCTCAAGTTCTCAAGTACCTCATGGCTCACACTGGGTTTCCTCTTTATAGGAAGAACTACTGCTTTCTTCCAGTCTCCCGGAAGCGTTTCGGAGACAAACGAGATCTGAAGTACGTGCCTGATGTAAGGTTCCAGAGCCAGGAGGCTCTCTCCCATCACCCAGGGGGGTGCCAGGTCCCTAGGGGAGCCAGACTTAATCCCCTGACAGATGCTATGAAGTACCTCCGGGGGCGGCAATGAAAAATACTTCAGACTGTTTTCCGCATAACTTGCCCCCGTAACTTCCTCAGAACTTAGTCCAATTTCAGTGTTGTTAGAAAAGGTCGCATAGATATCCCTGACCTTTCCTGCAAAGTATTCAGCTACTCTGTTACACTCTGCCACCAAATCATTTTCTGGGGCATTAGAATTTGCTACCACAGAGATCTCCTTAAAGATCTTAAAAAGTTCTTTCGAGGAGTTTTCTGCCTCCCCAAGTTGTCTTCATCTGAGGGCAAAGTCCACTCGCCATCTACGCTCCCATCTTTTGCAATCCGATTTAGCAGTCTGCAGATCGGGTGTAAATCAAGGAGCTGATTTTTTTCCTCTCCTCCCTGCCTTAGATAGACACATCGGGCCGTCGCATCGAGGGCACTAAGAATGCGCTTCACTAGTTTATTATTTGCGCTTTCACAGTCAGCGGCCCCCGGCGGACCCCCTTTCATTTCATTTTAAGAATCATGCTTTTTATTCTTGATTGTAATCATGTTTTACCTGTTTTTATCATTTGTTGTTGTGCTTTTATGGTCATCCTGTATGTACCGAATAAAGCTTCATGAATTGAATTGAACTTTAAGCACTGCACTCTGCACTTTTAGAATTCCTGCAAATACGAAAGCTGCGTTGACCAGTCGAGTCGAAACTATGAACATGTGGATAAACGCGAAACTGCGATCCAGTATTGCAGGCCACACGGCACTGTGATCCACATCCTTCGCACGCTTGTGGGCACAGACCTGTGTGTCTAATCTTTATACTAAGTAAATAAAAGAACTATCACCGGTCGGCAGAGACAATGGCTGTCTCTCCAAGAGCTGCTTAGCATAAACCAGGGAAGATGGATGTACCAGAAGGAAACTGGTAATTTATCAAAGGAGCACGAAAAGGGGCAGGCACTAGCCAATAGCCCAGCGTCTACATTTGAAACAAGGAACTATTGCTTATGTATCCCTAAAGCAGGGAATGTCCAAGTGTGCTGCGCTCCAGCCTACTGAATCAGAATGATCCGCACTGGCAGGTTGAGGAAGAAGGACAGGTGTGAGACAAGGAGTTCTTAAACTAACAGCACTCGTGATAGCCCCGGCATTGATGTTACGTTTAATAAAAATAAAGGTCCAAACCCCAAATTCACATGTCCTGACCACATGTCTCACCCAGAGGTAAGAAAGGAGAACCCATACTCGCCGAGCCCGGCCATAACCGACCCATTTTTGCATCTTAGGAAAAGGTGTGGCGCAGCGGCCAGGGTGCCTGACTCCAGGTTACTGGGTTCACATTTCAATCTCCGGTGCCGGCGGCAGGTTAGCCCAGCACCATGTGACTCTGGGCAATAGCTTGCTTAATCTTTCCGACGGCCCCCAGCGCCGGGACACCACTTCGGAGGTAGCTGTGCGCTTTACAAATACTGGCGTTTATTTCATTTCATCAGTCAGAAGTAGCAGCTTTCATCCAATAAGACAGAAAGAGGGCAGCCGTCACCACTCTTGGCGGCCCAAAGACCTTGTTGGCCAAGCAGCGCAGTATCCGCTCAATGCCCTACTCTTCCTGTATTGACCCTTTAATCAAACGGCACCGAGGATGTATGCCTTGTCCTATGTCTGCAAAATCACCCCCACAGCACAAGTTGCCCTCCTCAATCTAGTGATCTGCCGGCGCCAGCTTTGAAAACTTGTCCATGTTACATCGTAAACATTGTCCCATCTAGGGGGACTGGAACAGTGTTCTCCTAGGGGCAGTTTAATTATCCCTTTCACTGTAACTGCACAAGGCCAAATGCCCCATGTGGTACTCGTGACTATTTTTTGGAGGATCTGTTTTTCCATGTCCCCGCCACCCGCTGAGGTCTGAAAATCTATATATATAAAAACGAAATTATGTCTGTTTGTCCTTTATGCATTACTACACCATTCATCCGATCGCCATGAACCTTTGTGAAGTTGTTGAGTACACTCCTGGGAAGGTTTTTGACAAAAAAGAAAAAAAAAATGTTAAAATTTGTTGGGTACACTCCCGCGAAGTTTTCTGGCAAAAAAACAAAAAAAAATTGTTAAATATCGGCCCCCGGCCCCAAAGGGCCATCATAATCTTTCCAATACTGAACGTTTACAGTTTACGGTGCTACTCGCTTTTGCAATGACCATCAACAAAGCACAAGGACAATCGCTGCAAGTGTGTGGACTAGATTTGGAGAATCACTGCTTCTCACATGGACAACTGTATGTAGCCAGCTCACGCGTCGGAAAACCTTCTGATTTATTTGTGTACACACCAGACGGAAAATCAAAAAATACTGTGTATCCACAAGCACTCGAATAAATAAACAGAATTAAAACAACACTTTATAATGTTTTCCATATTAAAATGAATAAGTTTCAATAAAAATGACACAATGTAAATTGAATGTTATCATAACAAGTTTCCTTAAATTTCCTTTCTTCTGAGATCGCAGCAACGCGCGACGGGTAAGCTAGCTGAAAGAAAGGACCGAACAAACAGTTCACAAACAAAATACAAGAACATACCGAAACACTCTATCCACGTTCTGCCACAGTTGCAACAGTGGCTATAGCACCTTACAGCACCATCGCAGAGGAAACTCTGTTCACCGAGAACTATTTTACCTGCACTATTCTGCCGGCACCGCCAAGCCAATCAAGTCACTTCAGAAGTCACAGCACCTATGCCGGAAGCGGCCAGGCTCACCCCAAACCTACTAAAGTTCAGTGAGAATCGACGGCAGGGTACACACGTCTCTTCTCCTCCCTCATCCTCAGCTGCTCGTCCTTGCCCTCAGCATAGGGTGACCAGGATTTTAAAGCCAAAACCGGGACAAAATTAGAAGAACCCCACTGTGTACTCCAGCCGGGAGCACAGATTGACTGCGCCGATCCCCTCAAATTTACCAAAAAGGCAGAAAGAGCATAGGCGAATTGTTTTTTTATGAAGCAAAACCCGCCTCTGGCTCCCTACCGACCAACCTGGTGAGCTTCAGGGTTTGAGGATATACAATCGCACCTCGAACGGTAGAAAACACAATTGCAGGGGGAGGGAGGGCGTCCACAATGCTGCGGGCCACCTGATATGCTGCAACTATTCCCTTGTTGGAAAGATGCGGCGCAAGGCACACTCCTATCGCACTGCCAGACTGGATGCTGGAGCAAGCGACTGAGCTCCAGAGACCGCACCCCCCTACCACCCGAGCCTGGGGAACCAAGAGGGGCAAACTGCTGTACCAAGGGGGGGAGGAGCCATTGAGCAGGGATGACCCCTGTCCCTGGTGACCAGGCCAAACAGGGACATGCAGCCAGCAGGAGCCTGGCACCGGCCCAACCGAGGCGGCAGCGCTGACCACAAAAGTGCCTAATTGGGGCTTTAAAGGAAAGCGTTCCCTGCTGTGGATGTGCTTCACCAGAGCCGCTCATGTCTGAGTATCTAGCCTAGCTGATGTGTATCAGCACACTGCCCAAACCACCACAGAAAATATCCAGAAATGTATCAGAGACAGTACACTTGCCTATAATTTACCTCTGAGACCCCAACCAGTGAAACACCAGGATGTGAAGCATAACCCATGGAGTAAGAGTCAGAGACCTCAAACACCAGGCCTCAGTCCTCGTAATGGGAAATACATTTTCGCCGCTAAATGTAGCATCACCAGGCTTGTTTTGGAAACAGTTGGACATAAGAAAAGTGTGTTTGATCCTGCACATAAATAAATCACGCCATTTCTACGCAGCCTAAGTACACAATATATTACCACAGGCGCTAACCAGTACTCAGAACTGGACCCATGAAACACCAGTGACCCCTGTCGGCCGCTAGCCCTCGACACATAAGGCCCACTAGAGTTCTCTCCCTCATCCGCCTCCAGCCAGCAGAACAAATGACCCATTGATACTCAATACTGTAAGAGGTTTCAAGATAGATTTTACCCACATACCAGATAAAAATCTCGTACCCAGAGAGTTGACCCTCGACCAAGAACTGTCAGCGTAGTGGAACTAGAAGTGATCCAAATGCTACAGAAAGGGGCCATTCGCCAAGTCCTGAACTCAAACGATTTTTTCATGAGTACAATCTTTTTAGTAAAGAAAAAAGACAAGGGCTTGCGGCCAGTAATAAATCTAAAACAGCTGAACGCATTTTTAATATACAGACACTTCAAGTTAAAGGGAATCCATCTCTTGACACCTTACAAGAGAAAGATTGGCTTGTGAAATTGGATCACAAGGATGCTTATTTCACAATTCCAATGGACTGCAACTCACAGAAATACGTATGATTCTCATGGAAGGGCACAAGTTACCAGTTCTGTTGTCTTCCCTTTGGCCTCTCATCCGCTCTTTGGTGCTTCAACAAAGTTCTAAGACCTGTAGTAGCCTTTCTAAGTAAAAGGGTGTCCGGATTATAATTCATCTAGACGATATGCTGATAATGTGACAGAGCCAGAATAAATTGTTAATACATATGAAGTGGACAATAGACCTTTTAGAGGGACTCTGATTCATTGTCAACACAGAAAAGCCAGTAACAACTCCTACTCAGAATCTAGAGTTCCTAGGTTGTCAGGTAAATACCTTCATGAGGCAATTACAATTACCTCTGAAAAAATTGTCCAAAATAAAGAAGGAAGCAGTTTATGTCCTTTCAAAAGATACTCTGAGTCGAAGATCTCTCGCAAGACTGGTTGGCCTTCTGTCCTCTTCTGTCCAGGCTGTTCCACTAGGTCCCTTACACTGAAGGGCCCTGCAGAGACTAACATCTTTGGGTTTAAGGAAAGGACTATGGTACTCAGACAAGGTTCCTTCTTCTCAAGAAGCACAAGAGGACCTCCTGTGGTGGTGGAACAATCTGGACAGATGGAATGACAAGGCAATCTTCGGGAATCTCCCAGATTACATAGTGGAATCAGACGTAAGCAACTTAGAATGGGGTGCAAGACTGGGCAGGACAGAGACAGGGGGAAAATGGTACCAAGAGGAAGGTCTCGAGATGATGGCTGGCTTGAACGCACTCATGAGCTTCAACTCAGCATAGTTCTCTTGAGACTGGACAACTTCACAGCCATGTCCTATATCAATCCCCTAGGGGGTGCAAGGACAAAAGCACTAGCAGACATGGCCAAGGAAATTTGCTATTTCTGCTGGACCCAGAAAATTTACTGAAAGCAGAATTCATTCCTGGTCACCAGAACATAAGAGTAGATTGGAACTCAGAGTTTATACGAGACTCAAGTGAGTGGAAACTGAACCCCAAAATCTTCCAAAATATTCAGAACCTTTAGGGCCCCATCCAAGTGGATCTGCTCACCAGCAGATTAACATATCAAGTAGAAGATTACTTCAGCTGGAGACCAGACCCCAAAGAGGTGGGAGTAGATGCTTAACTTCAAACCTGGGACAAGGAACTGTTATGCTTTTCCCCTTTTCGCTCTAATACATAGAGTATCTGTTAGACCTGGCACCATTGGCATGGGTCTCCCTTCCATTTCTGTTGCTGTTGCCTCATGTGTGTTGCTGGTGTTAGTTGCTCAGAGCTCTGTGCCACTGCCAATCAGTGCCACAGTGCAAGTGCTCTCTATATAAAAATGTATATGTTGATTGGTTTACATGATTGGCTTATTTGGTTTACTGTCAGACCCCAGTAAAGTGCACCAGGAGTGCCCAGGGCTTGTAAATACAAATGCTGCTGGTGGGCTTGCAGCACTGGTTGTGCCACCCGCAGAAGCAGCCCTGTAAAATGTGTCTAAGGTCTGCCATTGCCGAGCCTGCATGCAGTCTGGTACTGTCATGCTGACTGGGTAAGTGCACCCACTTGCCAGCCCCTAAACCTTCCCTTAACTTCATATTAGTCACCCCTATCATAGGCCCAAGGGCAGGGTGCATGGTAAGCATAAGGTAGGACAAGCCCTGATGTGTGTGGCATGTCCTAATAGTGAATTACAGCCATTTTCATGTTTCACTATTGTAAGGCTACCTGTTCTCATAGGCCAGAATGGGCTGTTGGAATTGTTACATTCTAGATTCCTAACAGACTCATAAAAATGGTAGAAATTCGAGTTTGGTATGCCTGAACTCAGAATAATAAAATACATCTTTTAGTAAAGTTTATTTTAATGTTCTGTGTTTGCAAATACCACTTTTAGAAAGTTGGTATTTGCTTGCCTAACCTTTTCAGCCCGCCTCTGCTAGGATGTGAATCTGTTGTCTGGTTTTTGTGTGTGACAGGGCTGGGGAATTCCAGGAGACAGGCTGGGCAGCCGGGTGGTGAATAGGAAGACTACACCAGGATGGGTGGGAGGAGTGCCCCTTGACACTGAATAGGGCTGTGCTCTGCCACCACAATGCTGGCTCCACCTCCTGTGGAGCGTCTGATGTCTTTGCCCTGCACACTGAAAGCAGAAGCCTGCATCCTGTCAACAAAGTGCTCAGAAACTGGACTGAACTAGGCAAAGGACCCCTGGCCTCAAAGAACAAAGGATTTGTACTTTAAATATAGGAGCCCTGCTCCTAAGAAATTAGATCCTGCTTCAAACAAGAAGAACCTCTCCCCGACAAGAAGGACCTGGGAAAGATGTAAGGAGGAGTACTGTCCCTGACCTGGGGATTGGCCTGCAGTAGTTGCCTTGCTGTGAAAGGAGAGAAAAAGACTGAGAGAGACGTTAATACACTTGTGCTTCAACAATCTCCAAGTGAAAATTGCAAAAAACACAGTTGACGGATCAACTGTGTTTTTTGCAATTTTCACCCCGAGTGTGCTGGGTATACTCAGACGTGAGTTCCAGGCTCTCCACACCACTGGAGTCAAGCTATCCAGGCTGATGAAGGCAGAAACCGGTCCTTGGATGCTTGATTCCGGTGTGGGAAAGACATGGCTTGGTAGTTCGGACTGGACTCTTCCCATGAGGCACAGGGTCAGAGCTGATTTGCATATAGCCAATGTCTAACCCAGGGTGGTGTGGAGTGCAAAAAAACGATGGATTTAGGCCCAGATCCTTGTACTGGGGTGAATGTATGACATTGTTCTACATTCTATCCATCAACTGTTTTTTTTGCAATTTTCAACAATCTCCAAGGGCAGGTGTGTGAGCTTGCCCCCGGAACTGAGTCACAGGACTATTGGACTCCTCCTGCCTTAACTAGAGCTGCTGGAATCTGCTTCTGCCCCGGGCCGCTGGACCCGCGATCTAAAGTCCGCCTCAAATCCCTTATTTCTGCAAAGCCAGTGCTGGGCCGCCTCGAACTGTGTGTCTCCGCTCCCCTACGAGCCGTAGCTCGCACCGTACGACAACCAGGCTGCAACGCACATCTCTTTTCCTCTCTCCCCTTTGAGCCGCACTGCATCACTGCATCCCAGCCGCTGGCCGGAGACCCGTTCGCATCGCAGGGCTGAATACGGCTCGTACGCCGCCGTGTACCAGTCGCCCTTCAACGCACCGTCTACAACGAAGCATCCCCGCTCTGAGGTACAACCCGTGCAAAACGCGCCGCACAGTGAACGCCTGGAGACCCAGATCGTCCGCATCGCTCCCCGGAGTCCAGCTCCTACGCCTCACACCACGACGCCTGCACGAGCCGGTCTCGCATTGGGAAGCCGCCGATAACGTCCCGGGTACGCCTTCACCTGCACACCCATCGCCCATGTCAAAAGCTATGATCCTCAACGTACTGTAACTGAATTGCACCCCAGGGGTCTCCGCCTCGGACCAGAGTGTCCACAATGTTTTTGTATTGCATTAAGACTCTTTTCCAACGCAGTACGAGTCGGACAGGGTGCGCGAAGCGCACAGAACCCTAGAAATATGCATTTTTAAAGAACTCTTGAATCCTCAACAGTATTGTGGCCTATTTTTAAACGGTATTGGATCTTGTGTTAAGCCTTAAAATACCTATTTTTGATATAAAACTAGTGTGGTACCCTTTTGAGGTGTGTCCATGAGTTACTGTATGCGTTCATAAATGCTTAACCTGTAAAACACTTCTGAGATAAGCCTTGTCTGCTTGTGCCACACTACCTAGAGGTTGACCAGGGGTTATTTTAGAGGGTGATCCCCTTATCCTGACTAGAGGAGAGGGTCCCTGCTTGTCACAAGTACTTACCTGTGCCAACAAGAGACCTCCAAATCTAACAGTATTGCGAAAAATGCGGTAAAAGAAATACAACATAATATTGGTAACTCCCTTTTGAAATAAACAGGTATGGTTTCCTGGGGTCCTGAAATTAGCAATAGACATTCCACATTTAATTCCAGGGTATTTAGGCCTTCTCCTAGGACAAGAAGTGGAACAACATTCTCTCTTACTAGAAGGAAACATGAACCGTCTTGTTTGGAGGATTTCAGGTGATCAAGCAGATGAGGAAAGGCTAAAAGCCTACTGGATGAGTCATGGGCACCAGGCACAAGAGAAAGATAGACTTGTGTAAGGAAGGAATTCACTAGTTGGTACATGGAATGAGATTTGGATCCTGTGGATGCTCCTATAATCAATATAGCCAACGTCCTGGAAGAATAATGTAGATCTGGCTTATGTTACCTAACTTTTACCTGCTATAGATCAGGGATTTAGGCAGGTCACGCACTGGTGAACGAGTTCTCTGTTGATAGCGATCCTTTGACCCGCAGAGTAATGAAAGGGATAAGACTTGGATGCCCTACCAGGGCTCGGTATCAGTCCTTATGGAACGTTAATCTTATGTTTGCCTTATTTATGTCTTGGCCTGACAATCCTTTCCTCTCAAAAAAATAGTTGTCTATTAAATTAGCTACTCTTCTCTGCCTTATATCCTTCAGAAGAGGATCTGATGTTAGAGCTTTAGAAATCTGCAACAGATATTATTCCCCAGACGGAGTCCATTTTGACATTTGTAAAAGAACCAAAACAATGCCTGGGAGTATTGTTTGCTCTTATTTTAATGATTGTAAAAACCTTTGTGTTTCAAGTTGTCTTAAAGCCTACCAAAGTAGTACGTCTGATGTTAGACCCGTTGGTGAAAATCAATTGCTGATATCCTTTGTGAAGCCACATGAAGCAATATCTACAGCTTCTATCTCTAGATGGGTAAGAGCAATTATTTTGGAAGGTGGAGTGGATTTAACAAAATTTGGAGCACACTCTTCCCGAGGTGCGATGATCAGCGAAGTCTTTTGGGCTGGTGGTACGCTTTCAGATATACTTCAAGCGGCAGACTGGTCCTGTGCTTCTACCTTTGCAAGTTTCTACCTTAGACCGGTAGAAAACGTGATCAGTATGGCGTTATATAACTTTAAACTTGCATCATGGTAGCCTCTGTTCCTGTGATGAAATGGTGATTCTCCAATTAACATACAGATAGAGTCTTGATTTCATTAAAGACAGTGGAGGTTAACGTTATAACACACTCCACACCCATGCAGAGTAAAGTTAAAATAAAGAGAAAAACAATTCTTAAGTTGTATTTATATCCATAATGTGTCTTTATACCTATGTTACCGGTACATTTTGTTGCCTTTGCAATGTTGATTTTACTTGATAACTCAATTTCCTTTTATTTTAAGTTGTTATCACTCTTTTTTTCTATCGTTTCCAGACAATTCATCATTATGAAGTTTCTTTTCTCATCAAGCCGTACCACCAATACTACAAGACTATTCTGATGTGATGAACTTTTTGTCATAGCCTTAAGAGGATGATACTTAGTTACACTGTTGCTATGTTTTTTTTTTAAGTTCTATTGAATGTTTTACTTATGGTGTAATACATGTTCTTTAAAGGGCTGCATGTTGGGGCAGCAATTAAAGTTATTGTATAATATTAGCCTCTGTTGTCTTTAATGAAATCAATATTCTCTCTCTATAGAGGAGGAGCTATGATAGCAAGCAAGATGGCCGCATAGTCTCCCGGCTCCGCTGACCTCCGTCTTTCGCTCGAAGATCCTGACATCTATCCTGATTTCCCGCCCCATATCCGTGTGTATGAACTAATCTGCAGTCCGATGGAGCGATCCAGAGACTTTTCCGACATTGTGGAGTGGAGTAATGTCGAGGTTTGACTTGAGGCCTAACCCAGTCTGGAAGCCGGGGTCTCGAGTGCTGGTCAAGCCGGGTCCTAGTTGAACAACAGCAGACCGGTGAGGGCGGCAGAGTCCGGTCCATGGAACTTTCGACATCTTTTTGATTGCTTTGCTGCCGATCTGCTGCCTGGTACCGTATCGGAGGTGTGGAGAGCGAGTGGCGCCCGAGGCGGTGTGGCGGGAGCGTATGCATCGCCGGTGCCTTTGGGTTGGAGGCTTGGCGCGCACTAACGCATGTTAATGATCTGTCCCTCACGGTTCATTCCTGCTCCGACTAATCTTACCCCGGGGAGGGCGACTCTCCGTGGGGATCACTATGCCTGATGTTATGCGGAACCCGGCGGAGTGGGCTAAGTGCGGCCCGTCATTGCGGTCAGTGCTGGCAGCCCTCGAGGCACTTCAGGCGACTATGGAGGCCCAGGTCTGGAATCTGATGTCGGCAGCGGATGGAATTAGAGGGTTGGGACCGGACCCTGACTCGTTGCCTGGTACCCGGCGGCCAGCTCACCTCCCGACAGACACCCCAGCGGTGCATTCAGACCTGGTGCTTGGAGCTGTGCCTGCCCTTACAGCAGTGGAACTGTTCGAACATGCTGAGATCGGCGTTTCAAATATATGGTCAGAATCTTTGGTTTTGCAACCGGCGGAACATTTAACTGCTGTTCCTATCCTGGAAACTTTTGGTCGGAACTGTGAACTGTGTTGGATTGTGTCGCATCCCCTTCCCAGCTGGTCCATCAAAATGGCGGATGGGACAGTGCCTGGCCTTGGAGTCGGGGAGGGGCATCATTGGAACTGGCCGTCTACTTTGGGATTTGCCATCCTTTCTCCATCTAACAGACCATATTTCGGCAACTTCTGTGTACATTTTGACAACTTGACGATGGGGCTCTACTTATCGGAGGGGATCAGCAAATTTGATCGACGGGGCCAAGGCTGAGACTGTTGTTTGGGGTTTCACACTATGGTTTCGTCGGTAACGGGATTGCTTTACTAGGTTAACGGAGAGCGGGGCGGGGTTTATAGTTTCCTCCGGTGTACTTTTCTATTGTGGTCTGCTCGATTGTGTCAGCTTTGTGGGGGATTCTTTGTGAAGGCGGTGGGGAGAGACCGGGAATGTGTATGATATAGCCCTCCTCCATTTCTCCTTTTAGGGTAGGGGTTTAGTTCTTCTTTCTTTCTCTTTGTTCTTCCTATATTTCGGGTTTCACTTCTTTGGGGCGACAGGCACGCTGCTAGGGGGGTAGGCCGTAGTCATCTGCAGGGGTGCAGGGTGGGGGGTTGGGGGAGGGGAATTTTGTTTTTCCGTATTGTTGCTATGGCCTTTTTTCTCTTTCTTATCTTTCCTTGCCTTTTCTTTCGCTTCTTCCCTTTTCGGGTCAGAGTATTGGGTCCATTCTTCTGTAAATTATCGACTTTTTTTTATCCGTGCCTATACTTTTCAGGGTATTTCAGTATCATTGGGCGGGCACTTAACTGGTGCGAACTGTGATTGTATGCTTGTTTATCCTGAATTGTATGCCTTAGCGCCACTGTCTTAAATGAGTTTGATCTAATTGTGGAAATCCTACTATTTTGCCCGCCCTTTATGTGACTTTGTGATATTGTATGGCACCTGATCCTTCTATTTTTATTTTGTAAAATGGAGCCTTTAGAATCCTGTCATTTGCATGGTATGTTTTAATTGAACTTGTGGTACATCCGCTTCCCGGGAGGCCGAGTCTTGTCCTAACTGATTTGCTGTGATGAAACTGATTAGCGGCCGGCCTGGTAGAAAACGTGATCAGTATGGCGTTATATAACTTTAAACTTGCATCATGGTAGCCTCCGTTCTTGTGATGAAATGGCGATTCTCCAATTAACATACAGATAGAGTCTTGGTTTCATTAAAGACAGCGGAGGTTAACGTTATAACACACTCCACACCCATGCAGAGTAAAGTTAAAATAAAGAGAAAAACAATTCTTAAGTTGTATTTATATCCATAATGTGTCTTTATACCTATGTTACCGGTACATTTTGTTGCCTTTGCGATGTTGATTTTACTTGATAACTCAATTTCCTTTCATTTTAAGTTGTTATCACTCTTTCTTTCTATCTTTTCCAGACAGTTCATCACTATGAAGTTTCTTTTCTCATCGAGCCGTACCACCAATATTACAAGATTATTCTGATGTGATGAACTTTTTCGACCTAGCCTTAAGAGGATGATACTTACTTACACTGTTGCTATGTTATTTTTCTGAAGTTCTATGGAATGTTTTACTTATGGTGTAACACATGTTTTATAAAGGGCTGCATGTTGGGGCAGCAATAAAAGTTATTGCATAATATTAGCCTCCGTTGTCTTTAATGAAATCAAGATTCAATCTGTCTATTAATTGGATAATTGCCATTCTCCGAGCACTTAATAGGCAGAGAGCGGGAGGAGGGTTTTTTCCTGCTCTCACCTGCACTGTGTGCAGCTCGCCCACACCTGTTCTGTATTACAATCACCCCCCTCTGTGCTATTGCTTTCTTTCTTCAGAAGTCCTGCTTTCATTCGCCATCACAGGGGTTCCTGCTCTCGGGAGACCCTCATTGCATCTTCCCTGCCTCACACTCAACCTGTTTACGTCTTTTCTTTCCCTCCTCATATTCAGCCCTTTCCCTGCCACAATTACAACAATCTCCTCTTTTGGGAGTTTCTCTGATGTGTCAATCTGATGTTTAAGAGGAAATGTCTGCAGGTAATGATTCTGTGAATTAGGGAATGATTTTACTCTCAGCAACATTTTTATTATTTTATCAATCTCAACTAGTCGTTTCATTGAAAGGTTCATGAGGAGATTTCGGATCAATCTTTATTTGTCAGTCCATCTTCAGCTATAATTTACATCATTAAATACTTTGAAACATGCTGGCTCATGACAGGAGCCTGTTCCTACCTCTAATGACCTCATATGTAAAGCCAGAGGAGTGTTACAGAGTTTGAGGAAGTTTCCACACATCTTTATACATTGATTACAGAGGGGTTTGTGCACATCTTTGGCAGAGTGAAAAGTCTTCATCCAGGTTCCTTGAGGACATCAGTTAAATTCCCTTCTCCCTCTTGTTCCTTTGGACACCAAGCATCAAGCCGGGAAAGGTCAGGTCATAGGGGAAGAATCTTGGGTATGGCTTCTGCACGCTATAGAGAATCGAGAATCATGTTAACACACAAAAGACAATGATACAAGCAATCAGAAGTTTATGCACAATCGTCATTTCATATGAGGCCTATTACATTCCAAACAACAACGTGTGAAGCTAGCCAATGATTGTGTAAGACTGACCTATTGCATCTTTCATAAACACTCCTTTCACCTGCTTTTCAAAGCTGTAGTTAGACTGAGGGGCGCTTTAGTAAAACAGCTGCATTTAAACGAGTAAATCCATTTAGAATCCAAATAGAAGTGAGGGTTGAATCCATACTAGTAACATTCGGGTGGGGTTAGCACTGTCTGCCCTCAGTCAAACCTCACTTTTGGAAGAGTACATTTTAAGCAGTGTGACTGAGGACACATGTTTTGGATCTACACACAGGACAATAAGAAGTACATCTAAAAACTGGGGCCAGGGACTGCATCTCTCTTGACCCTGTTTTTTTGCTGCATGGAGGGTTTGGTGGTGAATTGAAAAGACGGTGGCTGACTGAAGCCTACTGACCCTGTTCTCAAGATTGTACAGTCATTATTATTATTATTATTATTATTATTATTATTATTATTATTATTATTATTATTATTATTATTATTATTATTATTATTATTATGATGTCCTCTATAGGGGACAGTGACCTCTGCTGGGGAGTGCCCACCCTCAGTTGTGGGGCCCATGTGCTAGGTAACAGGACGTCACCAGCATGTCCAGCAGTGACAGGTGAGCAGGTGCTACTGACCCCTTCTTACCTTATGGGAGTATGCTGACAGCTGCTGTCAGGGAGAGCACCCTCTGTCTGTGATACCCCAGATGACACCCTGTGACCAGCATGCCCCCCTCAGACCATGTACCGATTAGTGATGTGGGAGTAGATCCGAATGGCCCGTCCTTACCTCACAGCCCGGCTCTGAGCAGGAAGGTACCTACAGCTAACGAGACCGCCTCTGCCTGTGACATTCAATGTACATCTAGTGCAAAGGAGCCCGCCTCTGCCTGTGACGCTCAATGTACATCTAGTGCTAAGGAGCCCGCCTCTGCCTGTGACGCTCAATGTACATCTAGTGCTAAGGAGCCCGCCTCTGCCTGTGACATTCAACGTGCATCTAGTGCTAAGGAGCCCGCCTCTGCCTGTGACGTTCAATGTACATCTAGTGCTAAGGAGCCCGCCTCTGCCTGTGACGTTCAATGTACATCTAGTGCTAAGGAGCCCGCCTCTGCCTGTGACATTCAATGTACATCTAGTGCTAAGGAGCCCGCCTCTGCCTGTGACATTCAATGTACATCTAGTGCTAAGGAGCCCGCCTCTGCCTGTGACATTCAACGTACATCTAGTGCTAAGGGGCCCGCCTCTGCCTGTGACGTTCAACGTACATCTAGTGCTAAGGAGCCCGCCTCTGCCTGTGACATTCAATGTACACCTAGTGCAAAGGAGCCCGCCTCTGCCTGTGACATTCAATGTACATCTAGTGCTAAGAAGCCCGCCTCTGCCTGTGACATTCAATGTACATCTAGTGCTAAGGAGCCCGCCTCTGCCTGTGACATTCAATGTACATCTAGTGCTAAGGAGCCCGCCTCTGCCGGTGACATTCAATGTACATCTAGTGCTGAGGAGCCCGCCTCTGCCTGTGACATTCAATGTACATCTAGTGCTAAGGAGCCCGCCTCTGCCTGTGACATTCAATGTACATCTAGTGCTAAGAAGCCCACCTCTGCCTGTGACATTCAATGTACATCTAGTGCTAAGGAGCCCGCCTCTGCCTGTGACATTCAATGTACATCTAGTGCTAAGGAGCCCGCCTCTACCTGTGACGCTCAATGTACATCTAGTGCTAAGGAGCCCGCCTCTGCCTGTGACGTTCAATGTACATCTAGTGCTGAGGAGCCCGCCTCTGCCTGTGACATTCAATGTACATCTAGTGCTAAGAAGCCCGCCTCTGCCTGTGACATTCAATGTACATCTAGTGCTAAGGAGCCAGACTCTGCCTGTGACGTTCAATGTACATCTAATGCTAAGGAGCCCGCCTCTGCCTGTGACGTTCAATGTACATCTAGTGCTAAGGAGCCCGCCTCTGCCTGTGACATTCAATGTACATCTAGTGCTAAGGAGCCCGCCTCTGCCTGTGACATTCAATGTACATCTAGTGCTAAGGAGCCCGCCTCTGCCTGTGACATTCAACGTACATCTAGTGCTAAGGGGCCCGCCTCTGCCTGTGACGTTCAACGTACATCTAGTGCTAAGGAGCCCGCCTCTGCCTGTGACATTCAATGTACATCTAGTGCAAAGGAGCCCGCCTCTGCCTGTGACATTCAATGTACATCTAGTGCTAAGAAGCCCGCCTCTGCCTGTGACATTCAATGTACATCTAGTGCTAAGGAGCCCGCCTCTGCCTGTGACATTCAATGTACATCTAGTGCTAAGGAGCCCGCCTCTGCCGGTGACATTCAATGTACATCTAGTGCTGAGGAGCCCGCCTCTGCCTGTGACATTCAATGTACATCTAGTGCTAAGGAGCCCGCCTCTGCCTGTGACATTCAATGTACATCTAGTGCTAAGAAGCCCACCTCTGCCTGTGACATTCAATGTACATCTAGTGCTAAGGAGCCCGCCTCTGCCTGTGACATTCAATGTACATCTAGTGCTAAGGAACCCGCCTCTACCTGTGACGCTCAATGTACATCTAGTGCTAAGGAGCCCGCCTCTGCCTGTGACGTTCAATGTACATCTAGTGCTGAGGAGCCCGCCTCTGCCTGTGACATTCAATGTACATCTAGTGCTAAGAAGCCCGCCTCTGCCTGTGACATTCAATGTACATCTAGTGCTAAGGAGCCAGACTCTGCCTGTGACGTTCAATGTACATCTAATGCTAAGGAGTCCGCCTCTGCCTGTGACGTTCAATGTACATCTAGTGCTAAGGAGCCCGCCTCTGCCTGTGATGTTCAATGTACATCTAGTGCTAAGGAGCCCGCCTCTGCCTGTGACTTTCAATGTACATCTAGTGCTAAGGAGCCCGCCTCTGCCTGTGACATTCAATGTACATCTAGTGCTAAGGAGCCCGTCTCTGACTGTGACGTTCAATGTACATCTAGTGCTAAGGAGCCCGTCTCTGACTGTGATGTTCAATGTACATCTAGTGCTAAGGAGCCCGCCTCTGCCTGTGACGTTCAATGTACCTCTAGTGCTAAGGAGCCCGCCTCTGCTTGTGACGTTCAATGTACATCTAGTGCTAAGGAGCCCGCCTCTGCCTGTGACGTTCAATGTACATCTAGTGCTAAGGAGCCCGCGTCTGCCTCTGACATTCAATGTACATCTAGTGCTAAGAAGCCCGCGTCTGCCTCTGACATTCAATGTACATCTAGTGCTAAGGAGCCCGCCTCTGCCTGTGACATTCAATGTACATCTAGTGCTAAAATGCCCGCCTCTGCCTGTGACGTTCAACGTGCAACCAGTGCCTAGCTTGCCCCCTGTGTCCCTTGTATCCATCAGTGTTGAGAGTGGGTCTGACCGCCTGTCCTTACCTCACAGTCCTGCTCTGAGCAGGAAGGCGCTGACGCCCACAGCCACCGTCAGCAGGGCATAGTTGGTCTTCACGCCGGCGGCCCCGTTGTAGGCGAAATTGCAGTAGTTTTTGCCACAACAGTGATATTCGAGTAGAGCAGGTCCGCCGCTACAACCAGTTGTTGGTATACAGGTGGTGCTGCAGTATTTCCTCACCAACATGTCATCTGTAAGAAGTGAAACGGGAGGTAGTTACACCCTTGTGGCAGACAGTCACCTTTGAACCCCCAAAACTGGTGAACAATCAGAGCCCAGCCCTGGTGTCCAACCACTGGAGAGGGCTGATGTTCGACCAAGGATGCACTGTCATTGGTTGTGGTCTCATTGAGTTCCTGTGTGCCCCCCACCCACTCTCGGGACTTGTATCCTTATCCTCAAAGGTGGTGGCTCAGAACAAAGGAATTACACAAAGAAAGCCAGTGTTGCCTTCTGCCCACTCCCTGGGCAGACACCCAACTGCCTACCCTAGAAATATTACAAAAACCCTTCCTATGGAACTCCTGCCCCTGCAGATCGACTGCCCTCCCGTCCTACTGTCCTTGCAGACCCACTGCCTCTACAGGTCTCCTGCCCACACACATCTGCTGCCCCTGCAGGTCTCCTGCCCACACACATCTACTGCCCCTACAGGTCTCCTGCCCATAGATAGCTACTGCCCCTACAGGTCTCCTACCCACACACATCTACTGCCCCTACAGGTCTCCTGCCCATAGATATCTACTGCCCCTACAGGTCTCTTTCCCACACACATCTGCTGCCCCTACAGGTCTCCTGCCCACACACATCTGCTGCCCCTACAGGTCTCCTGCCCACACATATCTGCTGCCCCTACAGGTCTCCTGCCCACACACATCTGCTGCCCCTACAGGTCTCCTGCCCACACACATCTGCTGCCCTTACAGCTCTCCTGCCCACACACATCTACTGCCCCTACAGGTCTCCTGCCCACACACATCTGCTTCCCCTACAGGTCTCCTGCCCACACACATCTGCTGCCCCTACAGCTCTCCTGCACACACACATCTACTGCCCCTACAGGTCTCCTGCCCATAGATAGCTACTGCCCCTACAGGTCTCCTGCCCACACACATCTGCTGCCCCTACAGGTCTCCTGCCCACACACATCTACTGCCCCTACAGGTCTCCTGCCCATAGATATCTACTGCCCCTACAGGTCTCCTGCCCACACACATCTGCTGCCCCTACAGGTCTCCTGCCCACACACATCTGCTGCCCCTACAGGTCTCTTTCCCACACACATCTGCTGCCCCTACAGGTCTCTTTCCCACACACATCTGATGCCCCTACAGGTCTCTTTCCCACACATACCTACTGCCCCTACAGGTCTCTTTCCCACACACATCTACTGCCCCTACAGGTCTCCTGCCCACACACATCTGCTGCCCCTACAGGTCTCCTGCCCACACACATCTGCTGCCCCTACAGGTCTCCTGCCCACACCCATCTGCTGCCCCTACAGGTCTCTTTCCCACACACATCTGCTGCCCCTACAGGTCTCCTGCCCACACACACCTGCTGCCCCTACAGGTCTCCTGCCCACACACATCTGCTGCCCCTACAGGTCTCCTGCCCACACACACCCACTGCCCCTACAGGTCTCCTGCCCACACACATCTGCTGCCCCTACAGGTCTCCTGCCCACACCCATCTGCTGCCCCTACAGGTCTCTTTCCCACACACATCTGCTGCCCCTACAGGTCTCCTGCCCACACACACCTGCTGCCCCTACAGGTCTCCTGCCCACACACATCTGCTGCCCCTACAGTTCTCCTGCCCACACACATCTGCTGCCCCTACAGGTCTCCTGCCCACACACATCTGCTGCCCCTACAGGTCTCTTTCCCACACACATCTGCTGCCCCTACAGGTCTCTTTCCCACACACATCTGATGCCCCTACAGGTCTCTTTCCCACACATACCTACTGCCCCTACAGGTCTCTTTCCCACACACATCTACTGCCCCTACAGGTCTCCTGCCCACACACATCTGCTGCCCCTACAGGTCTCCTGCCCACACACATCTGCTGCCCCTACAGGTCTCCTGCCCACACCCATCTGCTGCCCCTACAGGTCTCTTTCCCACACACATCTGCTGCCCCTACAGGTCTCCTGCCCACACACACCTGCTGCCCCTACAGGTCTCCTGCCCACACACATCTGCTGCCCCTACAGGTCTCCTGCCCACACACACCCACTGCCCCTACAGGTCTCCTGCCCACACACATCTGCTGCCCCTACAGGTCTCCTGCCCACACCCATCTGCTGCCCCTACAGGTCTCTTTCCCACACACATCTGCTGCCCCTACAGGTCTCCTGCCCACACACACCTGCTGCCCCTACAGGTCTCCTGCCCACACACATCTGCTGCCCCTACAGTTCTCCTACCCACACACACCCACTGCCCCTACAGGTCTCCTGCCCACACACATCTGCTGCCCCTACAGGTCTCCTGCCCACACACATCTACTGCCCCTACAGGTCTCTTTCCCATACACATCTACTGCCCCTACAGGTCTCCTGCCCATAGATAGCTACTGCCCCTACAGGTCTCCTACCCACACACATCTACTGCCCCTACAGGTGTAGTGTCCATAGAGGGGGATTGTCCCTGTAGGTCACTGGTCCCAATAAGAGTCTACAAATCCTACATATATTTATGTTTTACAACTGTAAAGCGCTCTGATACCCTCGTGGGTCAAGTTCGCGCTATATAAACCCTTATAAATGAACAAATAAATGCAAGCCCACTGCCAATGCACGTCTACAGAGCCTGCAGCGTAGGCTCTCAGACGCCTCTCTCTTTTCTTGCCCCTGCTGGTTTTACCCCACCCTGACACATCCCACCTCTTCAATAGGGGCCAGGTTGTACATTTCAGCAGCAGGCTGGTGCTAGAGTCGGGGGCTTCGAGGTGCGTTGGTGCTGCTTCCTCGGGTGGGTGTGTAGTGGGGTCCCATTGATTTAGGTGGATGGGGTATTCATGGAGTGGAAACTTCTTTAACACTGGCCTCCTGGCCTGGATGAGGGTCTAGAGACCCCCCTCCACGTGCTTCACCCCAATGAAGAACATACGGACCCCAGTGCACACGTGCGTCACGCCCAGTGAGAAGCTCACAGACAGCCCCCTCAAGTGCACACGTGCTTCACCCCCAGTGAGGAGACCACAGACAGCCCCCCTCTAGGCACACGTGCTTCATGCCCAGTGAGGAGCCCCCAGACAAACCCCTCCCCACATGCACACATGCTTCACCCCAGTGAGGAGCCCACAGACAGCCCCCCTCTAGGCACACGTGCTTCATGCCCAGTGAGTGTTGGACAGGCCTCGTGGTAGGCCCGACCCCTCCCCGCATGGCGGATCACGGATCACTGCTACCCCTGTTCCCCGGACAAGAACCACCCCGGCAGCCGCCGGGTCAACCCCCAGCTCTTCCCCGACGGGGCCCCGGCCCATCACAACCACATTCTCAGCTGGCCCGGGTTCCTTCCCGAACCAGCGTCCCCGGCCCAGCCGCCATCTTGGAGCCGCCTCGACCAGGCCTCGTGGCCACGGGTCGACCTCAACCTCAGGCCCAGCCAAGCCCCGACATCGAGGCACCACCATCCACCCAGGGGGTAAAGAGACCACTTGGCGAGTCAATGGAAGAAAGAGTGTCGATGGCTCCCCTCCGCCAGGTTTCGATCACCCCCAGCCTCCCTGGGCCATGGCTCCACCCCCCTGCTGGGTGTCTGGACTCCCTCATCCCGGACCCCCGACCTCCAAGTGCGAGGGTCCGACCATCAAAGGGGCGCCAGACCTATAACTGGGGCAGCTCCAGAGCAGGAGGGCAGTTGTATCCTGGAGTCGAGAGACACCGAGACAAACTCATCCTGGGAGGCCTGCTGGCGCTGCTGCGGCCCCTCTTTGTGAACTGTCCTTGAAGGCCTGCTGGCGCTGCCGCGGCTCATCCTCTTCGTGAACAATCTTCGAAGGCCTGCTGGCGCTGCCACGGCTCATCCTCTTCGTGAACCATCTTTGAAGGCCTGCTGGCGCTGCCGCGGCTCATCCTCCTCGTTAACCATCTACGAAAGCCTGCTGGCGCTGCCGCGGCTCAACCTCTTCGTGAACCATCTTCGAAAGCCTGCTGGCGCTGCTGCGGCCCATCCTTGTGAACCATCTTCGAAAGCCTGCTGGCGCTGCCGCGGCCCATCCTTGTGAACCATCTTCGAAAGCCTGCTAGCGCTGCCGCGGCCCCTACTTGCGAACACTCCAGCTCGAGGATTGAGAGCTATACACCAGCTACCCCCTGTACCGGACCGGTACTGAGACTGTCCCGCTACCCCCTTTCCCCCAGAGACTAGAATTGGCGAGATCATCGTATCCTTGTCTTGCTGTATCGTCAAGTTTACCCTACCTAAGAATACCTATACAAGTGTACAGAACCTACCTGGGTGTGGCGTCCATCTGTGGGGGGGGGTAGTTGCTTGACCGTACGATCTCAGGAGAGGGCCCTCGCCAGGAAGCCTCTCCCCCTTGCTCGGCCGACCCTCCGGGTCTCCGTCTAACATTGGTGGCCAGCGGCGCGATCCGAGCTGACGCATAATCGTACGGAGAGTAACTCGCCCCACGACGCACAGCAACAATGTCGACGAAAGAGATGGGAACAACCGCGAAATTCCAGATGGAACGGCTGGAAGAATACAGCCACAAGGAATTGAAACAATTCTGCATAGACTTGGGCATCGCTACCACGGGACTGAGCACCAAAGATGACCTCAAGCACGCCTTGGAGTCTTGGGTGGAGACGGGAGCGCCCCCACCCCAAGATGAAAGCATCGAGACCACCGAAACAACGGCAACCCCAGAAGAAGAAAGAAGAACGGGCCTCTCTTCCGAGGAGGCCCAAGAACGGGAGAGGAGCCGGCTCCACGAGTTGGAACTGGCTCGACTCCGCTTAGATGGAGAACTAAAACTAGCAGAGAAAAAGATAGCCCTCGAAAACTTACGGCTACGGGAAGAACGGGAAGAGAAAAAAAGCCAGAGGGAGCTGGAAGAGAAGAAACTAGCGTGGTGCCCTTTGATGTCCGGACCCTTGCACTTGGAGGTCGGGAGGTCTGGGATGAGGGAGTCCAGACACCCAGCAGGGGGGTGGAGCCAGCGCCCGGGGAGGCTGGGGGCGATCGGCACCTGGCGGGGGAGAGCCATCGACACTTCTTCCTCCCATTGACCTGCCAAGTGGTCCGTTCACCTCCTGGGTGGCTGGTGGTGCTGGGATGTCAGGGCCTGACCAGGCCCAGGGTTGGGGTCGAGCTGAGGCCATGCGGCCTCGTGGTGCAGTGTCTAAGATGGCGGCCGGGCCGGGCAATGGTGCTGACGGGGGCCCGGGCACGGGATACAGAGATGTCCGGGGGCAGGAGTCCCGTAGGGGACGGATTGCGGGTTGCTTCTGTGGGTAACACCTGGAGAGCCGGTGTCCGGGCCCTGTCATGCGGGGAGGGAGTGAGCCCTTCATGTGGCCTGTCCAACATGGACCATGCCACCCGCTTCCCGAGGCCATCCCTCTCCGAACCGTGACAGCGCCCGTGGTGGGCCGAGCCCTGATGGGGATCTTCTCGCGGGTGGGCTTCCCCCGAGAGGTCGTCAGTGACCGAGGCACGAACTTTATCTCCAGATACATGAAGTCCCTATGGCAACAGTGTGGGGTCACCTACAAATTTACGACCCCTTACCACCCGCAAGGAAACGGACTAGTGGAACGATTCAATCGCACCCTCAAGGGTATGATCATGGGCCTGGTACGCGCCTGCATCCAGTCAGAAGTATCCAAGATGCTGGCCCTGGGAGTAATCGAGCCCTCCGACAGTCCCTGGGCCAGCCCAGTCGTGCTGGTCCCCAAGGCCGCCGCCCCTGGCGTCACCCCAGAACTCAGGTTTTGCATAGACTACCGGGGCTTGAACGCCGTAACCCGAACAGACGCTCACCCCATCCCACGAGCGGATGAACTGATCGACCGCATGGGGGCCGCCCGCTACCTGAGCATCTTTGACTTGACCGCGGGCTTCTGGCAGATCGGCCTCACCCCTGGTGCCCAGGAGCGATCCGCTTTCTCCACTCCAGATGGCCACTACCACTTCAAAGTGATGCCCTTCAGAATGAAAAACGCCCCCGCCACCTTCCAGAGACTCGTAAACAAAGTGTTGGCGGGGATGGAGGAGTTCAGCGCCGCCTATCTGGACGATATTGCCGTGTACAGTCACCACTGGGCAGAACACCTCCAACACCTCCGGGAGGTCCTGACCGCCCTCCGACAAGCAGGACTAACAATCAAGGCCAGCAAGTGCCAAATCGGCCAAGGGTCCGTGACCTACCTCGGGCACCAGGTGGGAAGTGGCCAGGTGGCCCCTCTCCAACTCAAGATCGCTGCCATTCAGGCCTGGGAGCCTCCGGTCACCCAAACAGAGGTCCAAGCCTTCCTGGGGCTCACCGGATACTACCGGCGCTTCATAAAAGACTATGGCAGCATTGTGGGGCCCCTCACAGAACTCACGTCCAAGAAGAACCCCCCGAAGGTACACTGGACTCCTGAGTGTCAGGCCGCCTTTGAGAACCTCAAATCAGCCATGTGCACGGCCCCCGTGCTCCAAGCCCTCGACTACAGCCGGGAATTTGTAGTACAAACAGATGCCTCCGATCACGGCGTTGGGGCCGTCCTCTCCCAAATCAACACCGAGGGAGTTGACTAGCCAGTGGCCTTCATCAGCCGACGCCTGCTGGCCCGAGAACAACGCTGGAGCACCATAGAGCGAGAGGCCTTCGCCGTGGTGTGGGCCCTCAAGAAGCTCCGGCCCTATCTCTTCGGTACCCATTTTCGGGTGCAAACAGAACACCGACCTCTGCAATGGCTGATGCAGATGCGGGGAGAGAACCCGAAGCTGTTGCGTTGGTCCATCTCCCTGCAGGGGATGGACTTCACTGTGGAGCATCGCCCCGGCAACGACCACGCCAACGCAGACGGCCTGTCCCGCTTCTTCCGCCTCGGAGAGGAGATTACCCAAGAGGATGGGTGACTCTCCCTGCCTTCAGCTGGGGGAGACGCATGTTGGACAGACCTCGTGGTAGGCCCGACCCCTCCGCGCATGGCGGGTCACGGATCACTGCTAACTATGTTCCCCGGACAAGAACCACCCCAGCAGCCGCAGGGTCAACCCCCACCTCTTCCCCGACGGGGCCCCGGCCCATCACAACAACATTCTCGGCTGGCCCGGGTTCCTTCCCGAACCACCGTCCCCGGCCCAGCCGCCATCTTGGAGCCGCCTCGACCAGGCCTCGTGGCCACAGGTCGACCTCAACCTCAGGCCCAGCCAAGCCCCGACATCGAGGCACCACCATCCACCCAGGGGGTAAAGAGACCACTTGGCGAGTCAATGGAAGAAGGAGTGTCGATGGCTCCCTTCCGCCAGGTTTCGATCACCCCCAGCCTCCCTGGGCCATGGCTCCACCCCCCTGCTGGGTGTCTGGACTCCCTCATCCCGGACCCCCGACCTCCAAGTGCGAGGGTCCGGACATCAAAGGGGCCCTCACCAGAAGGCCTCTCCCCCTTGCTCGGACGACCCTCCGGGTCTCCGTCTAACAGTGAGGAGCCCACAGACAGCCCCCCTCTAGGCACACGTGCTTCACGCCCAGTGAGGAGCCCACAGACAGCCCCTTCCCCATGCACATGTGCTTCACACCCAGTGAGGAGCCCACAGACAGCCCCCTCCCCCGTGCACACGTGCTTCACCCCCAGTGAGGAGCCCAGAGACAGCCCCCTCCCCCGTGCACACGTGCTTCACCCCCAGTGAGGATCCCACAGACAGCCCCCTCCATGCACACGTGCTTCACCCCCAGTGAGGAGCGCACAGACAGCCCCCCTCTAGGCACACGTGCTTCACCCCAGTGGGGAGCCCACAGACAGCCCCTTCCCCATGCACACGTGCTTCACCCCCAGAAAGGAGACCACAGACAGCCCCCTCCCCACGTGCACACGTGCTTCACCCCCAGTGAGGAGCCACAGACAGCCTCCTCCCCCGTGCACACGTGCTTCACCCCCAGTGAGGAGCCACAGACAGCCCCCCTCTAGGCACACGTGCTTCACCCCAGTGAGGAGCCCACAGACATCCCCCCTCTAGGCACACGTGCTTCACGCCCAGTGAGGAGCCCACAGACAGCCCCTTCCCCATGCACACGGGCTTCACCCCCAGAAAGGAGACCACAGACAGCCCCCTCCCCACGTGCACACGTGCTTCACCCCCAGTGAGGAGCCACAGAAATCCTCCTCCCCCGTGCACACGTGCGTCACCCCCAGTGAGGAGACCACAGACAGTCCCCTCCATGCACAAGTGCGTCACGCCCAGTGAGGAGCTCACAGACAGCCCCCTCCATGCACACGTGCGTCACCCCCAGTGAGGAGCCCACAGACAGCCCCCTCCATGCACACGTGCGTCACCCCCAGTGAGGAGACCACAGACAGCCCCCCTCTAGGCACACGTGCTTCATGCCCAGTGAGGAGCCACAGACAGCCTCCTCCCCCGTGCACACATGCTTCACCCCCAGTGAGGAGACCACAGACAGTCCCCTCCATGCACACGTGCGTCACGCCCCTTGAGGAGCTCACAGACAGCCCCCTCCATGCACACTTGCGTCACCCCTCGTGAGGAGCCCACAGACAGCCCCCTCCATGCACATGTGCGTCACCCCCAGTGAGGAGACCACAGACAGCCCCCCTCTAGGCACACGTGCTTCATGCCCAGTGAGGAGCCACAGACAGCCTCCTCCCCCGTGCACACATGCTTCACCCCCAGTGAGGAGACCACAGACAGCCTCCTCCATGCACACGTGTGTCACGCCCAGTGAAGAGCTCACACTGAGCCCCCTTCCCCGTACACACGTGCGTCACCCCCAGTGAGGAGCCCACAGACAGCCCCCTCCCCTGTGCACACATGCTTCACCCCAGTGAGGAGCCCACAAGCAGCCCCCTCCCACGTGCACACGTGCTGTACCCCAGTGTGGAGCCCACAGACAGCCCCCTCCCCCGTGCACACGTGCTTCACCCCAGTGAGGAGCCCACAGACAGCCCCCTCCCCCGTGCACACGTGCTTCACCCCAGTGAGGAGCCACAGACAGCCCCCTCCCCGTGCACACGTGCTTCACCGCCAGTGAGGAGCCCACAGACAGCCTCCTCCCCGTGCACACGTGCTTCACCACCAGTGAGGAGCCCACAGACAGCCTCCTCCCCGTGCACACGTGCTTCACCGCCAGTGAGGAGCCCACAGACAGCCCCCTCCCCCGTGCACACGTGCTTCACCCCAGTGAGGAGCCACAGACAGCCCCCTCCCCCGTGCACACGTGCTTCACCCCAGTGAGGAGCCACAGACAGCCCCCACCCCCGTGCACACGTGCGTCACCCCCAGTGAGGAGCCCACAGACAGCCCCCTCCCCCGTGCACACGTGCTTCACCCCAGTGAGGAGCCACAGACAGCCCCCTCCCCGTGCACACGTGCTTCACCGCCAGTGAGGAGACCACAGACAGCCTCCTCCCCGTGCACACGTGCTTCACCTCCAGTGAGGAGCCCACAGACAGCCCCCTCCCCCGTGCACACGTGCTTCACCCCAGTGAGGAGCCACAGACAGCCCCCTCCCCCGTGCACACGTGCGTCACCCCCAGTGAGGAGCCCATAGACAGCCCCCTCCCCGTGCACACGTGCTTCACCGCCAGTGAGGAGCCCACAGACAGCCTCCTCCCCATGCACACGTGCGTCACCCCTAGTGAGGAGCCCACAGACAGCCCCCTCCATGCACACGTGCGTCACCCCCAATGAGGAGACCACAGACAGCCTCCTCCCCATGCACACGTGCTTCACCCCAGTGAGGAGCCACAGACAGTCCCCTCCCCAGTGCACACGTGCTTCACCCCCAGTGAGGAGCCCAGAGACAGCCCCCTCACCCGTGCACACGTGCTTCACCCCCAGTGAGGATCCCACAGACAGCCCCCTCCATGCACACGTGCTTCACCCCCAGTGAGGAGCTCACAGACAGCCCCCTCCATGCACACGTGCTTCACCCCCAGTGAGGAGCCCAGAGACAGCCCCGTCCCCCGTGCACACGTGCTTCACCCCCAGTGAGGAGACCACAGACAGCCCCCTCCATGCACACGTGATTCACCCCCAGTGAGGAGCCACAGACAGCCTCCTCCCCCGTGCACACGTGCTTCACCCCAGTCAGGAGCCACAGACAGTCCCCTCCCCCGTGCACACGTGTGTCACCCCCAGTGAGGAGCCACAGACAGCCCCCTCCCCCGTGCACACGTGCTTCACCCCCAGTGAGGAGCCCACAGACAGCCACCTCCCCCGTGCACACGTGCTTCACCCCAGTGAGGAGCCACAGACAGCCCCCTCCCCATGCACACGTGCTTCACCCCAGTGAGGAGCCACAGACAGCCCCCTCCCCCGTGCACACGTGCTTCACCCCAGTCAGGAGCCCACAGACAGCCCCCTCCCCACGTGCACACGTGCGTCACCCCCAGTGAGGAGCCACAGACAGCCCCCTCCATGCACACGTGCGTCACCCCCAGTGAGGAGCCCAGAGACAGCCACCCCATGCACACGTGCTTCACCCCAGTGAGGAGCCACAGACAGCCCCCTCCCCCGTGCACACGTGCTTCACCCCAGTCAGGAGCCACAGACAGCCCCCTCCCCCGTGCACACGTGCTTCACCCCAGTCAGGAGCCCACAGACAGCCCCCTCCCCCATGCACACGTGCTTCACCCCCAGTGAGGAGCTCACAGACAGCCCCCTCCCCGTGGATACGTGCTTCACCCCAGTGGGGAGCCCACAGACAGCCACCTCCCCCGTGCACACGTGCTTCACCCCAGTGAGGAGCCCACAGACAGCCCCCTCCATGCACACGTGCTTCACGTCCAGTGAGGAGCCCACAGACAGCCCCCTCCCCACGTGCACACGTGTTTCACCCCAGTGAAGCCCACAGACAGCCCCCTCCCCACATGCACACATGCTTCACCCCCAATGTACAGTCCACAGACAGCCCCCTCCCCACGTGCACACGTGCTTCACCCCAGTGAAGCCCACAGACAGCCCCCTCCCCACATGCACACATGCTTCACCCCCAATGTACAGTCCACAGACAGCCCCCTCCCCACGTGCACACGTGCTTCACCCCCAGTGAGGAGCCCACAGACAGCTCCCCTGTAGGCACACGTGCTTCAAGCCCAGTGAAGCCCACAGAGAGCCCCCTCCCACGTGCACATGTGCTTCACCCCAGTGAGGAGCCCACAGACAGCCCCCTCCCACGTGCACACGTGCTTCACCCCAGTGAGGAGCTCACAGACAGCCCCCTCCATGCACACGTGCTTCACCTCCAGTGAGGAGCCCACAGACAGCCCCCTCCCCCGTGCACACGTGCTTCACCCCAGTGAGGAGCCCACAGACAGTCCCCTCCCCCGTGCACACGTGCTTCACCCCCAGTGAGGAGCCCACACTCAGCCCCCCTCCATGCACACGTGCTTCACCCCCAGTGAGGAGCCACAGACAGCCCCCTCTAGGCACACGTGCTTCACCCCAGTGAGGAGCCCACACTCAGCCCCCTCCATGCACGTGCGTCACCCCCAATGAAGCCCCGCACACCAAGAATCACCGAGACAAGTGGTACGTGTGCGTGTGCACAAGAAACCCCTTACCTCCAGATTTTGTCACGTTGGAGACACAATAATGTTCGTTGTCTGCGCACATCTTCTCTTCATGGCAGTTCATGTTCCTCTCCGTGCAGACATAGCAGCTGATGGAGTATGCTGGGGAGGAAGAGACAGAACACGTCAGAACCGGAGCGAGGATCACACGAGGCGCTACAAGCGCTACATGACTGCAGGGAGGGGGGAGCTCTTCCTCAGAGGCTGCTGCCATGAGGCAGGCTCCATGGGAGGGCCTGGGGTGTCTGACCCCCGTTCTCAGGGGGAGGCTTCTGGTTTAGGTCGAAAAAGTCCCAAAAGTGCAGAAAGTCTACGGGCCCGATTCACAGAACTTACTTAAGACATAATCCTGAACTTACTACCATTTCGGTACTCACAGAAGTTAGGAGTCCTAACTTTACTACTCCTAAACTGAGATGAATCCTAACTTTAAGTCTTTCGGTATTCACGGAAGGCATTTAGAAGTCTTAAAGTTAGGACTCCTAACTTCTGTGAATACCGAAATGAGTAAGTGCCTTCTGTGAATACCAAAATGAGTAAGTGCCTTCTGTGAATACCAAAACGAGTAAGTGCCTTCTGTGAATACCAAAATGAGTAAGTGCCTTCTGTGAATATTGAAATGAGTAAGTGCCTTCTTTGAATATTGAAACGAGTAAGTGCCTTCTGTGAACACCAAAATGAGTAAGTGCCTTCTGTGAATACCAAAATGAGTAAGTGCCTTCTTTGAATATTGAAATGAGTAAGTGCCTTCTGTGAACACCAAAATGAGTAAGTGCCTTCTTTGAATATTGAAATGAGTAAGTGCCTTCTGTGAACACCAAAATGGTCTTAAGTTAGTTCTGTGAAAGGGCCCTAAGAACTTGCATGAAGAGATTCTTGGGCTGGTTTTGTCCTCAAAAGACACAGCAATATAATGTATTGATATTGACACAGCTCCAAATATTTCTCTCATGTGATTGAACATCCCCTTTCCTGTCTGACTTTAGTCACAGTAATCCCTCCTCCCCCCCGGGCGGGCCGAGTGTGCACCAGCTCTGTGAACATGTGGTTTGTGTCCCCAGATTTCCACTTGGGCTCCTGCTTAGGACTTGTCATGGTGATGTCAGCCACCCCCCTCACTCGAGGAGCCCCCTTCAGCCAACCAGCAGGTGAGACCCCAAGCATCGCCAGCACAGCCCTCGAAGAGCCCTCCCGGCATCCTCTGGAGGGTGGACCTGGGTGAGTCAGCCCCACCCTGGGCCCCTGGGGCCTGCAGCATCTCAGAACCCCCCAGCGTCTCCCCAGGTCCTGTTAGAGAAGTGCCTGAGGGAAGAAGAACCCAAACCCCAAACCCCAGCCCCCTGCACCGCTGCAGTCTTGCCAAGATGCTTTGATATCAAACTGAAGTGCAGGATTCCCTCTTAGGGGCTTACTGTAGCCTGATAATCACCCGTCCTGTCAGATCCCTGACAACCACCCGTCCTGTGAGAGCCCTGATAATCACCCGTCCCGTCAGATCCCTGACAACCACCCGTCCTGTGAGAGCCCTGATAATCACCCGTCCCGTCATATCCCTGACAACCACCCGTCCTGTGAGAGCCCTGATAATCACCCGTCCTGTCAGATCCCTGACAACCAGCTGTCCTGTGAGAACCCTGATAATCACCCGTCCTGTGAGAGCCCTGATAATCACCCGTCCTGTCAGATCCCTGACAACCACCTGTCCTGTGAGAGCCCTGATAATCACCTGTCCTGTGAGAACCCTGATAATCACCTGTCCTGTGAGAGCCCTGATAACCACCCGTCCTGTGAGAGCCCTGATAACCCCCGTCCTGTGAGAGCCTGATAACCTCTGTCCTATGGGATCCCTGATAACCCCCGTCCTGTGAGAGCCTGATAAACTCTGTCCTATGAGATCCCTGATAATCACACGTCCTTTAAGAGCCCTGAGAACCACCCGATCTGTGAGAGCCTGATAACTATCCATCCTTTGAAAGCCTGATAACCACCTGTCCTGTGAGAGCCCTGATAAACACCCGTCCTGTGAGAGCCCTGATAACCACCCATCCTGTAAGAGCCCTGAAAATCACCTGTCCTGTGAGAGCCCAAATAATCACCAGTCTTGTAAGAGCCCTGATAATCACCTGACCTGCGAGAGCCCTAATAATCACCCATCTCGTAAAGTCCTGATAATCACCCATCTTGTGAGGGGCCGATTCACAGAACTAACTTAAGACAAAATCCTAAACTTACTACTTTTGGAATTCGCAGAAGTTAGGATTCTGTCTTAAGTTTTTCTTAAGACAAACTTAAGACAAACTTAAGACAGACTTAAGACAAACTTATGACAAACTTAAGACAGACTTAAGACAAACTTAAGACAAAATCCTTACTTAAGTCTGTCTTAAGTCTTTCTTAAGTCTGTCTTAAGTTTGTCTTAAGTCTGTCTTAAGTCTGTCTTAAGTCTGCCTTAAGTTTGTCTTAAGACACACTTAAGACAAAATCCTAACTTCTGTGAATACCAAAAGTAGTAAGTTTAGGATTTTGTCTGAAGTTAGTTCTGTGAATCGGGCCCTGAGAGCCCTAAAAATCACCCCTCCTGTGAGAGCCTGATAATCACCCATCCTGTAAGAGCCCTGATAACCCCCGTCCTGTGAGAACTCTGATAAGCACCCGTCCTGTAAGAATCCTGATAATCACCCAATCTGTGAGAGCCCTGATAACCATCCATCCTGTAAGAACCCTGAACATCGCCTGTCCTGTGAGAGCCCAAATAATCACCCGTCTCGTAAGAGCCCTGATAATCACCGATTCTGTGAGAGCTCTAATAATCACCCGTCCTGTGAAAGCCCAATAATAACCCATCCTGTAAAAGCCCTGATAACCCCCCATCCTGTGAGAGCCCTAATAACCACCCATCCTGTAAAAGCCCTGAAAATCACCCATCCTGTGAGAGCCCAAATAGTCACCCGTCTCCTAGGAGACCTGATAATCACTGTCCTGTGAGAGCCCTAATAATCACTCATCCTATGAGAGCCCGATAATCACCCATCCTGTAAGAGCCCTGATAATTCCCAGTCCTTTGAGAGCCCTGATAACCACCCATCCTGTAAGAGCCCTGAAAATCACCTGTCCAGTGAGAGCCCAAATAATCACTCATCTCTTAAGAGCCCAGATAATCACCCATTCTGTGAGAGCCCTATTAATCACCTGTCGTGTGAGAGCCTGATAATCACCCATCCTGTAAGAGCCCAGATAAACCCCTCCTGTGAGAGCCCTGATAATCACCGTTCCTGTGAGGGCCCTGATAATCACAGGTTCTATAAGAGCCCTGATAATCACTGTCCTGTAAGAGACCTGATAATCACCCGTCCTGTGAGAGCCCTGAATACCATCCATCCTGTAAGAACCCTGAAAATCGCCTGTCCTGTGAGAGCCCAAATAATCACCCGTCTCGTAAGAGCCCTGATAATTACCGGTTCTGTGAGAGCCCTAATAATCACCCGTCCTGTGAAAGCCCAATAATAACCCATCCTGTAAAAGCCCTGATAACCCCCCATCCTGTGAGAGCCCTAATAACCACCCATCCTGTAAAAGCCCTGAAAATCACCCATCCTGTGAGAGCCCAAATAGTCACCCGTCTCCTAGGAGACCTGATAATCACTGTCCTGTGAGAGCCCGATAATCACCCATCCTGTAAGAGCCCTGATAATTCCCAGTCCTTTGAGAGCCCTGATAACCACCCATCCTGTAAGAGCCCTGAAAATCACCTGTCCAGTGAGAGCCCAAATAATCACTCATCTCTTAAGAGCCCCGATAATCACCCATTCTGTGAGAGCCCTATTAATCACCCGTCGTGTGAGAGCCTGATAATCACCCATCCTGTAAGAGCTCAGATAAACCCCTCCTGTGAGAGCCCTGATAATCACCGTTCCTGTGAGGGCCCTGATAATCACAGGTTCTATAAGAGCCCTGATAATCACTGTCCTGTAAGAGACCCGATAATCAACCGTCATGTGAGAACCTTGATAATCACCAGTCCTGTAGGAGCCCTGATAGCCACCCATCCTATGAGAGCCCTGATAACCACTGGCCTGTGAGAGCCCTAATTGCCACTGGTCCTGTGAGAGCCCTGATAATCACCCGTCCTGTGAGAGCCCTGATAGCCACCCATCCTGTGAAACCCTGATAGCCACCCATCCTGTGAGAGCCCTGATAGCCATCCGTTCTGTGAGAGCACTGATAATCACCCATCCTGTGAGATTCCTGATAATCACCCATCCTATGAAAACCCTGATAGCCACTTATCCTGTGAGCCACTCTGATAGCCACCCGTTCGGTGAGAGCCCTGATAATCACCCATCCTGTGAAAGCCCCGACAGCCCCCATCCCGTGAGAGCCCTGATAATAACCCGTCCAGTGAGAGCACTGATAATCACACGTCCTGTGAGAGCCCTGATAATCACCCGTCCTGTGAGTGCCCTGATAGCCACCCATCTTGTAAGAACCCTGATAGCCACTTGTCCTGTGAGAACCCTTCCGGTCACTGCTCCGTCAGGATACTGCTTCACCGTCTGAACTCTGCACCTATGAGGAGGGCTTTTCTTTCATATTAAGATATATGCTTTATCATTTACATTTTGTTTGATTATTTGTTATTTGTATTGACAAATTGTTAGTATAGTTTTAAAGAACAGCGAGCTCTGCGACTAAAGTGCAAAATTCAGGGCCTGATTTATGAGGCCTCTTGCAACGCTGGTGCGTCACTTTTTGTAACGTTCCGTGGCACAGGAGCCTGCTCCATATTTACGAGGCAGCACTAAGCATCTGTTCTTGGTTTAATGCTGCCTCGTAAATATCATTCAGCTGTTTGTGTTATGAGTGTGTCAAATGAGTGTGGCCGTGGATGGTCCCAGCAACTTCCATGGCTTTTTGACACTGCCCCAGAATTCTGAGAAGTTATAAAGCAATGGGGCAACCCGGGCAACCACTGGACCTGGGTAAATAGTGGTGCAATAAGGTAATGTCACAGTGGAGAGCAATTTAGAAGCAGATAGACAAAGCAAAAAATAATCTATTGTTTCTGAACAAAATAGAACACCACCAGGCAGTTATTTCACTAATGGATGTGATTTTATTTCATCACAGCACTGGAATGAATCACGGTATAATGTACAAGAAAAATCATAACTATATATTTTTCAACAAACAGGTGCAAAAAAAGGTGAGGTGAAGGTGCATGGAAGGGATAGTGAGAAAGGACTGTAGTGTGCATATATATACATCAGTAAATAATTAGATAAAGGACTATCAAGACAGTTCCTGCCAAATACATTAAATGTCAAATCATAACATAATTGCAGATATTCATTCTCTGTCATATATGCCAAACAATAAAATAAAAGAAGTGTTGACGTTTCGACCTCTAAACAGAACAGCAAAATAGGCGCATGGGGGGCGGGGTCTTCATCAGGACTGAGGTGAAAGTGAGCAAAAAGCTCCAGTAACGGCAGCTATATTTCTTCAGGCTGCGGATATATAAGCTGCGCTGCGTGAGTTCTCAGATTTCTGTTTAAATGTCCACAGTATCCGATATGTGGGGGCCAGGTTGATTAGTAACCGTTGGCTCTGGGCTGCTGGCTGGGCAGGTGAGGCAGGGACTGAGAAATCGTAACTCTGAGGCAGCACCAAAAACTTAAGGGAAGCACAGCGAGGAGCAATATCTTTGTTTTTCCTCTTTTTATGCGCAGCACACATAGAAAAAGGAAAAAACCTCTTGGGTGAGGAATTTGTCCCTTCCTGCACACAAATATTCATCCCTGCAATGCAGGCGCCCTTGCAACATGGTGCATTGGCGCACAGCAGCCCGTTGTGTGCCGGAAGAGGGGAAACGGACAGCCCTGCTTCCTACCGGATGCAGCACATCCCTGCCCTTTTCTTTTGGCATAGGAGGCAAAACTTTATAAATGAGGCCCTCAGTTTATAAAGAAAATAAACCCCTCCTCTCGGCTACCCACGTATGGAGGCGGTTTATGGTTGCAGGACTCTTGTGCACACCTTAATAAATTGCACGTGTTTGAATAATGTCTCCCCGTAAGATTTAGAATAGAAATATGTTTGCTAGCTCTGCTAGAAATATACACAAGGCAATCAGGCTTCCCAAACTTCCAAGATTGTATAATTTTAAGCTGCGCGTGCAGCACCATCTATTACATGTTCCTCTCATAACAATTTTTTTCAAAGTGTTTATGCCTGATGGGAGCAGGGACCTGCTGACGTATCCCAACCCCAGGGAGCCAGGTGGTGGGGTGTCCCAACCTCAGGGAGCGAACTGGTGGCGTATCACAACCCCAGGGAGCCAGCTGGTGGGGTGTTCCAACCCCAGGAAGCCAGCTGGTGGTATGTCCCAACCTCAGGGAGCTAGCAGGAGGCATGTCTGAACCCCAGGGAGCCAGCTGGTGGGGTGTCCCAATCCCAGGAAGCCAGCTGGTGCCATGTCCCAACCCAGGGAGCCATCTGGTGGTGTGTCCTAACCCCAGGGAGCCAGCTGGTGCCGTGTCCCAGCTCCAGGGAGTCAGCTGGTGATGTGTCCCAACCACAGGTAGCCAACTGGTGGCATGTCCCAATCTCAGGGAGCAAGCTGGTGGTGTGTCCCAACCCAGGGAACCATCTGGTGGCATGTCCCAACTCCTGGGAGCCAGCTGGTGGCTTATCCTAACTCCTGGGAGCCATCTGTTGCCATGTCCCAACCCCAGGGATCCAGCTGGTGGCATGTCCAACCCCAGGGAGCCAACTGGTGGCGTGTCCCAACCCCAGGGAGCCAGCTTGTGGCGTGTATCAAACCCAGGAAGCCAGCTGGTGGCGTGTCCCAACCACAGAGACACCACTCCGGGTGTATCCCACCCCAGAGAGCCTGCTGGTGGGCATGTCCCAACCCCAGGGAGCCAGCTTGTGGTGTGTCCCAACCCCAGGGAGCCAACTTGTGGCGTGTCCCAACCCCAGGTAGCAAGCTGGTTGGCGTGTCCAACCCCTGGTAGCGAGCTGGTGGGCGTGTCCCAACCCCAGGAAGCCAGCTGGTGGCGTGCCCCAACCCCAGGGAGCCAGCTGATGGGTGTGTTCAACCCCAGGAAGCCAGCTGGTGGCGTGTCCCAACCCTAGGGAGTCAGCTTGTGGTGTGTCCCAACCCCAGGAAGCCTGCGGGTGGTGTGTCCCAACCCCAGGAAGCCAGCTGGTGTGCGTGTCCAAACCCCGGTAGCAAGCTGGTGGACTTGTCCCAAGCCCAGGAAGCCAGCTGGTGGCATGTCTCAACCCCAAGGAGCCAGCTGGTGGTGTGTCCCAACCCCTGGGAGCCAGCTCGTGGTGTGTCCCAACTCCAGGGAGCCAGCTGGAGGGCGTGTCCCAACCACAGGATGCCAGCTGGTGGGCATGTCCCAACCCCAGGGATCCTGCTGGTTGCGTGTCCGAACTCCTGGCAGCCAGCTGGTGGGCGTGTCCCAACCCCAGGGAGCCAGCTGGTAGGCGTGTCCCAACCCCAGGGTGCCTGCTGGAGGTGTGTCCCAACCCCCGGGCCCCGCTGGTGGGCATGTCCCAACCCCAGGAAGCCAGCTGGTGGTGTGTCACTACCCCAGGGAGCCAGCTGGTGGTGTGTCCCAACCCCAGGGAGCCAGCTGGTGGGCATGTCCCAACCCCAGGGAGTCTGCTGGTGGCGTGTCCTAACTCCTGGGAGCCAGCTGGTGGCGTGTCCCAACCCCAAGGAGCCAGCTGGTGGTGTGTCCAAACGCCTGGGAGCCAGCTGGTGAGCATTAGCCATTGACTACGAGAGATATTCAAGCCAAAGATGTGCAAATGCAAGCATGAGGCTTAAACAATCATAAGAAAAATAAACTACTTCTTCACACCCACTGCAGCGTCATGAACTACTCCCCTACACCCAATGCAGCTAAACAAAATACTCCCCCGCACCCACTGAAGCTTCATAAACTACTCCCCTACACCCAATGCATCTAAATAAAATACTTCCCCGCACCCACTGCAGTTTCATAAACTACTCTCCCACACCCAATGCAGTTTCATAAACTACTCTCCCACACCCAATGCAGCTATATAAACTACTCCCTCCACCCAATGTAGCTACACAAACTACTCCCCTACACCCAATGCAACTAAATAAAATACTCCCCCGCACCCACTGCAGCTTCATAAACTACTCCCCTGCACACAATGCAGCTAAATAAAATACTTCCCCGCACGCACTGCAGTTTCATAAACTACTCTCCCACACCCAATGCAGTTTCATAAACTACTCTCCCACACCCAATGCAATTTCATAAACTACTCCCCCACACCAAATGCAGCTTCAAAAACGTCTCCCACACACCCACTGAAGCTTCATAAACAACTCACCCGCACCCACTCCAGGTTTATAAGCTACTCCCTTGTGCTCACAGCAGCTACATAAACTACTTCCCCACACCCTATACAACTACATACACTAATCCCACACACCGAATGCAGCTACATAAACTGCTCCCCTGTGCCAACTTCAGCTTCTTGAACTACTCCCCGAAACCCACAACAGCTTCATAAACTACTGCCCGGGCCCAGTGCAGCTTCCTAAACTACTGCCCCAGTCCCATTGCAGCTTCATAAACTACTGCCCTGGGCCCCCTGCAGCTCCCTAAACTACTCCCCCACACCCGCTGCAGCTTCATAAACTACTGCCCGGGCCCAGTGCAGCTTCCTAAACTACTGCCCCAGTCCCATTGCAGCTTCATAAACTACTTCCCCACACCTACTGCAGCTCCATAAACTACTGCCCCGGGCCCCCTGCAGCTTCCTAAACTACTGCCCCGGTCCCACAGCTGCTTCATAAACTACTGCCACGGGCCCACTGCAGCTCCCTAAACTACTGCCCCGGTTCCACTGCAGCTTCATAAACTACTCCCCCACTCCCACTGCAGCTTCATAAACTACTGGCCCGGGCCCACTGAAGCATCCTAAACAACTCCCCCACACCCAATGCAACTACATAAACATTTGCGTCGGGCCCACTGCATCTTCATAAACTACTGCCCCGGTCCCACTGCAGCTTCATAAACTACTGCCACGGGCCCACTGCAGCTCCCTAAACTACTGCCCCGGTTCCACTGCAGCTTCATAAACTACTCCCCCACACCCACTGCAGCTTCATAAACTACTGTCCCGGACCCACTGCAGCTCCCTAAACTACTACCCCGGTTCCACTGCAGCTTCATAAACTACTCCCCCACTCCCACTGCAGCTTCATAAACTACTGCCACGGGCCCACTGCAGCTCCCTAAACTACTGCCCCGGTTCCACTGCAGCTTCATAAACTACTCCCCCACTCCCACTGCAGTTTCATAAACTACTGTCCCGGGCCCACTGAAGCATCCTAAACAACTCCCCCACACCCAATGCAACTACATAAACTTTTGCGTTGGGCCCACTGCATCTTCATAAACTACTGCCCCGGTCCCACTGCAGCTTCATAAACTACTGCCCCGGGCGCACTGCAGCTTCATAAACTACTCCCCTACAGCCACTGCAGCTTCATAAACTACTGCCCCAAACCCACTGCAGCTATATAAACTACTCCCCCACACCCACTGCTGCTTTATAAACTACTGCCCGACCCACTGCAGCTCCCTAAACTACTGCCCTGGTCCCACTGCAGCTTCATAAACTACTCCCCCACTCCCACTGCAGCTTCATAAACTACTCCCCCACACCCACTGCAGCTTCATAAATTATTCCTTGAAACTCACTGCATCTTCATAAACTACTCCCCCACACCCAATGCAGGTACATAAACTACTTCCCCACACCCACTGCAGCTTCATAAAGTACTCCCCTAGACCCACTGCAGCTTCATAAACTACTACCCCAAACCCACTGCAGCTATATAAACTACTCCCCCACACCCACTGCAGCTTCCTAAACTACTGCCCCGGCCCACTGCAACTTCATAATCTACTTCCCTGCACCCACTGCAGGTTCATAAACTACTGGCCCGGGCCCACTGCAGCTTCCTAAACTAATCTCCCACACCCAATGCAGCTCCCTAAACTACTGCCCCGGTCCCACTGCAGCTTCATAAACTACTCCCCCACTCCCACTGCAGCTTCATAAACTACTGCCCGGTCCCACTGCAGCTTCATAAACTACTCCCCCACACCCACTGCAGCTTCATAAATTATTCCTTGAAACTCACTGCATCTTCATAAACTACTCCCCACACCCAATGCAGGTACATAAACTACTTCCCCACACCCACTGCAGCTTCATAAACTACTGCCCGGGCCCACTGCAGCTTCATAAACTACTCCCCTACACCCACTGCAGCTTCATAAACTTCTACCCCAAACCCACTGCAGCTATATAAACTACTCCCCCACACCCACTGCAGCTTCATAAACTACTGCCCCGGGCCCACTGCAGCTTCATAAACTACTACCCCACACCCACTGCTGCTTTATAAACTACAGGCCCGGGCCCACTGCAGCTCCCTAAACTACTGCCCGGTCCCACTGCAGCTTCATAAACTACTCCCCCACACCCACTGCAGCTTCATAAATTATTCCTTGAAACTCACTGCATCTTCATAAACTACTCCCCACACCCAATGCAGGTACATAAACTACTGTGCCGGGCCCACTGCAGCTTCATAAACTACTCCCCTACACCCACTGCAGCTTCATAAACTTCTACCCCAAACCCACTGCAGCTATATAAACTACTCCCCCAAACCCACTGCAGCTTCATAAACTTCTACCCCAAACCCACTGCAGCTATATAAACTACTCCCCCACACCCACTGCAGCTTCCTAAACTACTGCCCCGGCCCACTGCAACTTCATAATCTACTTCCCTGCGCCCACTGCAGGTTTACACACAACTCACCTGCACCCACTGCAGGTTCATAAACTACTGGCCCGGGCCCACTGCAGCTTCATAAACTACTCTCCCACACCCAATGCAGCTACATAAACTACTGCCCCGGGCCCACTGCAGCTTCATAAACTACTACCCCACACCCACTGCTGCTTTATAAACTACAGGCCCGGGCCCACTGCAGCTCCCTAAACTACTGCCCGGTCCCACTGCAGCTTCATAAACTACTCCCCCACACCCACTGCAGCTTCATAAATTATTCCTTGAAACTCACTGCATCTTCATAAACTACTCCCCACACCCAATGCAGGTACATAAACTACTGTGCCGGGCCCACTGCAGCTTCATAAACTACTCCCCTACACCCACTGCAGCTTCATAAACTTCTACCCCAAACCCACTGCAGCTATATAAACTACTCCCCCAAACCCACTGCAGCTTCATAAACTTCTACCCCAAACCCACTGCAGCTATATAAACTACTCCCCCACACCCACTGCAGCTTCCTAAACTACTGCCCCGGCCCACTGCAACTTCATAATCTACTTCCCTGCGCCCACTGCAGGTTTACACACAACTCACCTGCACCCACTGCAGGTTCATAAACTACTGGCCCGGGCCCACTGCAGCTTCATAAACTACTCTCCCACACCCAATGCAGCTACATAAACTACTGCCCCGGACCCACTGCAGCTTCCTAAACTACTGCCCCGGTCCCACTGCAGCTCAATAAACTACTCCCCGAAACCCACTGCAGCGTCATAAACCTCTCCCCCACACCCAATGCAGCTACATAAACTACTACCCCACACCCACTGCAGCTTCCTAAACTACTGCCCCGGACCCACTGCAGCTTCCTAAACTACTGCCCGGTCCCACTGCAGCTCAATAAACTACTCCCCGAAACTCACTGCAGCTTCATAAACTACTGCCCCGGCCCACTGCAACTTCATAAACTACTTCCCTGCGCCCACTGCAGGTTTACACACAACTCACCTGCACCCACTGCAGGTTCATAAACTACTCACCGAAACCCACTGCAGCGTCATAAACTACTGCCCCGGTCCCACTGCAGCTCAATAAACTACTCCCCGAAACTCACTGCAGCTTCATAAACTACTCCCCCACACCCAATGCAGCTACATAAACTACTCCCCCACACCCACTGCAGCTTCCTAAACTACTGTCCCGGTCCCACTGCAGCTCAATAAACTACTCACCGAAACCCACAGCAGCGTCATAAACCTCTCCTCCACACCCAATGCAGCTACACAAACTACTCCCCCACACCCACTGCAGCTTCCTAAACTACTGCCCCGGGCCCACTGCAGCTTCATAAACTACTGTGCTGGGCCCACTGTAGCTTCCTAAACTACTCTCCCACACCCAATGCAGCTACATAAACTACTGGCCTGGGCCCACTGCAGCTTCCTAAACTACTCTCCCACACCCAATGCAGCTACATATACTATTGCCCCGGACCCACTGCAGCTTCCTAAACTACTGTGCCGGGCCCACTGCAGCTTCCTAAACTACTCCCCCACACCCACTGCAGCTTCATAAACTACTGGCCCGGGCCCACTGCAGCTTCCTAAACTACTCTCCCACACCCAATGCAGCTACATAAACTACTGCCCGGTCCCACTGCAGCTTCCTAAACTACTGCCCCGGTCCCACTGCAGCTTCATAAACTACTCCCCGAAACCCACTGCAGCTTCATAAACTACTCCCCCACACCCAATGCAGCTACATAAACTACTCCCCCACACCCACTGCAGCTTCATAAACTACTCCCCCACACCCAATGCAGCTACATAAACTACTCCCCCACACCCAATGCAGCTACATAAACTACTCCCCGAAACCCACTGCAGCTTCATAAACTACTCCCCCACACCCAATGCAGCTACATAAACTACTCCCCCACACCCAATGCAGCTACATAAACTACTCCCCCACACCCACTGCAGCTTCCTAAACTACTGTCCCGGGCCCACTGCAGCTTCGTAAACTACTACCCCAGGCCCATTGCAGGTTAATAAACTACTCCACTGCACCAACTCCAGGTTCATAAATTACTCCCCCTCATCAACTCCAGGTTAATAAATGACTCCCCCACACCCACTGCAGCTCCCTAAACTACTGCCCCAGGCCCACTGCAGGTTCATAAACTACTCCACTTCACCAACTCCAGGTTCATAAATTACTACCCCGCATCAACTCCAGGTTCATAAATTACTCCCTCGCACCAACCCAGGTTCATAAATTACTTCCCCGCACCAACTCTCGGTTCATAAATTATTCCCCCTCTCCCACTGCAGGTTAGATCGTCTCAGTACCCCATGTTGAAGCCTCACTCCCAGGAGGACCAGCCAGTTGTAACTTGAACCCTGGGAGAATTATATCAATAATTCTCCACAGTAAGGCACTCACACTCACATCCGGATCTATGACGTTACAACGCAGGCTATTACAATGCCTGCTGTTACAACTCGGTTTTTACATCGCATACCATTACAACGCATAGTGCTTTTAGGCGCTGGATAGTGAATTATTTAATTTACTATTCCAACTCCAGTCCCCGTGGGTAGTAGGGAAGGTGTTGGATAGTAAATGAAATATATTCCCTATCCTAGAGCGCCCCCCAGCGCAATGCGTTGTAATGGTTTGCGTTGTAATGGTTGCGATGTAATGGTAGTGCATTGTAATGCTTGCGTTGTAAGTGATGTTTCCCCTCACATCCATATGGACCGCCCCGGAGACCCCTTGGGGGGCGCTGCATTGGTGATCACACCCTGTACTCCTCCGTGTGATATATTGATGTGATCATGAGATGTTGAGACCTATCTTGGTGTAACCTCTGGATTTGTTCAGAGTGAAGTGTTTGAAAATTGACCAATGCGTGCTCTGCACCCACAGGTAAACCCTCAGATGGGGCTCCCATGCACCGACAAGCTTCAGCCATAGGTGACCGGCCAATGAACAAGAGCAGAGGTAGACACATCGATGGTCGGACCACATGCATCGCCCGCAGATATAGTTGAGTCTTACCTGTGTGAACCAGGAGAGCCGTGAATACTATGGAGCACACAGCAGCCTTCATGTCTGTGGTGGACTCTGACCGATGGAAGGACCTCAGCACGTGGTGTTCTTGGTGGTGTCTGTGTGTCCGTCCTTCCGTGCCAGGGCTTTATATAATGACACACTTTGGCCACCAGTCTTGGTGCTGGCCCAGTTAAGGTGGATAAACTGGTTTTGTAGGTGTGATAGATGAGGTGTAGGAAGGAAGATACTGCAGCAGGGTGTGATGCCTTTCTGTGGGCGCAGTCTTGATACAAGGATGACACATTGCCCTCTTCACCACCCACACATCAGCACCAGCACGGAGGAATGCAACACAAACACAGTGTAATTTATGGCACTTCATTCACTCAGGCTGCTTGGTTAGTCATAGAATACATTATTTATTTGGGCAAATTTATTTAACACATATTTGGCATTCTAAACATTTAGCCTGAAATTATTTTTGGCAATCTTGGGCGAAGTTACCTTTCGTTAGAAGAAACTTCCCTATTTCATTCCATATCCCCAGTTTATGCCTGCTATGTCTCCCAGGTCGCCTTTCCCTTCTGTCTCCCAAGTCACCCCTTCCTCTGTCTCACAAGCCACCCCTTCCTCTGTCTCTCAGTTCACCCCTTCTCTGTCTCCCCAGTTCACCCCTTCCTCTGTCTCTCAGTTCACCCCTTCCTCTGTCTCTCAGTTCACCCCTTCCTCTGTCTCCCCAGTTCACCCCTTCCTCTGTCTCTCAATTCACCCCTTCCTGTCTCCCCAGTTCACCCCTTCCTCTGTCTCCCCAGTTCACCCCTTCTCTAGCTCCCCAGTTCACCCCTTCCTGTATCCCCAGTTCACCCCTTCCTGTCTCCCAGTTCACCCCTTCCTCAGTCTCTCAAGTCACCCCTTCCTGTCTCTCAAGTCACCCCTTCCTCTGTCGCTCAAGTCACCCCTTCCTGTCTCTCCAGTTCACTCCTTCATGTCTCCCCAGTTCACCCCTTCCTGTCTCCCCAGTTCACCCCTTCCTGTCTCCCAGTTCACCCCTTCCTCTGTCTCTCAAGTCACCCCTTCCTCTGTCTCTCAGTTCACACCTTTCTGTCTCCCCAGTTCACCCCTTCCTCTGTCTCTCAAGTCACCCCTTCCTGTCTCCCCAGTTTACCCCTTCCTGTCTCCCCAGTTCACCCCTTCCTGTCACCCAGTTCACCCCTTCCTCTGTCTCGCAAGTCACCCCTTCCTCTGTCTCCCCAGTTCACCCCTTCCTGTCTCCCCAGTTCACCCCTTCCTGTCTCCCAGTTCACCCCTTCCTCTGTCTCTCAAGTCACCCCTTCCTGTCTCCCCAGTTCACCCCTTCCTCTGTCTCCCCAGTTCACCCCTTCTCTATCTCCCCAGTTCACCCCTTCCTATCTCCCCAGTTCACCCCTTCCTGTCTCCCAGTTCACCCTTTCCTCTGTCTCTCAAGTCACCCCTTCCTGTCTCTCAAGTCACCCCTTCCTCTGTCTCTCAGTTCACCCCTTCCTGTCTCCCCAGTTCACCCCTTCCTCTGTCTCTCAAGTCACCCCTTCCTGTCTCCCCAGTTCACCCCTTCCTGTCTCCCCAGTTCACGCCTTCTTGTCTCCCAGTTGACCCCTTCCTCTGTCTCTCAAGTCACCCCTTCCAGTCTCCCCAGTTCACCCCTTCCTGTCTCCCTAGTTCAGCCCTTCCTGTCTCCCAGTTCACCCCTTCCTCTGTCTCTCAAGTCACCCCTTCCTCTGTCTCCCCAGTTCACCCCTTCCTGTCTCCCCAGTTCACCCCTTCCTCCTTCTCCCCGGTTCACCCCTTCCTGTCTCCCCAGTTCACCACTTCCTCTGTCTCCCCAGTTCACCCCTTCCTGTCTCCCCAGTTCACCCTTTCCTCTGTCTCCCCAGTTCACTCCTTCCTGTCTCCCCAGTTCACCACTTCCTCTGTCTCCCCAGTTCACCCCTTCCTGCCTCCCCAGTTCACCCCTTCCTCCTTCTCCCCAGTTCACCCCTTCCTGTCTACCCAGTTCACCACTTCCTCTGTCTCCCCAGTTCACCCCTTCCTGTCTCCCAATTCACTCCTTCCTGTCTCCCCAGTTCACCCCTTCCTCTGTCTCTCAAGTCACCCCTTCCTGTCTCTCAAGTCACCCCTTCTCTGTCTCCCCAGTTCACCCTTTCTCTGTCTCTCAGTTCACCCCTTCCTCAGTCTCTCAAGTCACCCCTTCCTCTGTCTCTCAGTTCACCCCTTCCTGTCTCCCCAGTTCACCCCTTCCTCTGTCTCTCAAGTCACCCCTTCCTGACTCCCCAGTTCACCCCTTCCTGTCTCCCCAGTTCACCCCTTCCTGTCTCCCAGTTCACCCCTCCCTCTGTCTCTCAAGTCACCCCTTCCTGTCTCCCCAGTTCACCCCTTCCTGTCTCCCTAGTTCACCCCTTCCTGTCTCCCAGTTCACCCCTTCCTCTGTCTCTCAAGTCACCCCTTCCTCTGTCTCCCGAGTTCACCCCTTCCTGTCTCCCCAGTTCACCCCTTCCTCCTTCTCCCCAGTTCACCCCTTCCTGTCTCCCCAGTTCACCACTTCATCTGTCTCCCCAGTTCACCCCTTCCTGTCTCCCCAGTTCACCCCTTCCTCTGTCTCCCCAGTTCACCCCTTCCTGTCTCCCCAGTTCACCACTTCCTCTGTCTCCCCAGTTCACCCCTTCCTGTCGCCCCAGTTCACCCCTTACTCCTTCTCCCCAGTTCACCCCTTCCTGTCTTCCCAGTTCACCACTTCCTCTGTTTCCCCAGTCCACCCCTTCCTGTCTCCCAATTCACCCCTTCCTGTCTCCCCAGATCACCCCTTCCTCTGTCTCTCAAGTGACCCCTTCCTGTCTCTCAAGTCACCCCTTCTCTTTCTCCCCAGTTCACCCTTCCTCTGTCTCTCAAGTCACCCGTTCCTCTGTCTCTCAAGTCACCCCTTCTCTGTCTCCTCAGTTCACCTCTTCCTGTCTCCCCAGTTCACCCCTTCCTGTCTCCCTAGTTCAGCCCTTCCTCTGTCTCCTCAGTTCACCCCTTCCTCTGTCTCCCCAGTTAACACCTTCCTGTCTCCCCAGTTCACCCCTTCATCTGTCTCTCAAGTCACCCCTTCCTCTGTCTCCCCAGTTAACACATTCTCTGTCTCTCCACTTCACCCCTTCCTGTCTCTCCAGTTCACCCCTTCCTCTGTCTCCCCATTTCACCCCTTCCTGTTTCCCCAGTTCACCCCTACCTGTCTCCCAGTTCACCCCTTTCTCTGTCTCCCCAGTTCACCCCTTCTCTGTCACCCCAGTTCACCCCTTCTCTGTCTCTCCAGTTCACCCATTCTCTGTCTCTCAAGTCACCCCTTCCTCTATCTCCCCAGTTCACCCCTTCCTGTCTCTCCTGTTCACCCCTTACTCTGTCTCTCAAGTCATCCCTTCTCTGTCTCCCCAGTACACCCCTTCCGGTCTCCCCAGTTCACCCCTTCCTGACTCCCCAGTTCACCCCTTCCTGTCTCCCCTGTTCACCCCTTCTCTGTCTCCCCAGTTCACCCCTTCCTCTGTCTCCCCAGTTCACCCCTTCTCTGTCTCTTAGTTCACCCCTTCTCTGTCTCCCCAATTCACCCCTTCTCTGTCTCCCCAGTCACCCCTTCTCTGTCTCTCAAGTCACCCCTTCTCTGTCCCCCCAGTTCACCCCTTCCTCTGTCTCCCCAGTTCACCCCTTCGTCTGTCTCTCAAGTCACCCCTTCATCTGTCTCTCCAGTTCACCCCTTCCTCTGTCTCCCCAGTTCACCCCTTCTCTGTCTCCCCAGTTCACCCCTTCCTCTGTCTCCCCAGTTCACCCCTTCTCTGTCTCCCCAGTTCACCCCTTCCTCTGTCTCTCAAGTCACCCCTTCCTGTCTCCCTGTAGGAGAGTAGGGTCTGCTATCCTATGGTTACCCCAATTCTTTGCTTTTTGCTTCACTGGTTTTCGACTTACTGAGGCTGTGGGCCTGCAAATCAGACCCCCAGCCTGCTGTTCTCTCTCTAAATTCACATACATGTGCTATAGGTACATACCACAATTGGAAATGGACTCCTTGTCAGCCCCTGTACCATGCACTATGGGTGCTCCGGGCATAGGTGCCACCAAGGCCTACCAGGGGCTGAAGCATAGCTTTTGCCACCCCTGGCTGTTTCTTATATTGACACAACTGGCTGATCACTCAGCTGGGGCAAGTGGGTGTAATCACCCCTTGCTTAGATATAGTATACCTATATCTAAACCTATATCTGGACACATATACACCTGTGAGTCACTCCTATGGAAGGCCTTATCAATCCTGGAGGCAGAGTGCGTGGTTTAATGTGAGATGGAGCTCTGGCATGAGCTGAGTCTGTCTGCAGCTGTCGGGAACAACTCCCTAAGCTGATCCGGGATAATGCCATACCATATACTATTAAGTGCCTTATAATCCTTGCGGTTATATAGCAACTTTGGTTTGGCTTTATCAAAACATGTCATGTAAGGTGTCATACGAATTGGAATACTACCCCCTTGCCAGTTCTGGTGACGGGGGTAGCATTCCACCCTTCTAGAGGGAGAAGACATGTTACTTTACTGAAACGCGGTTGATTTGAAAAGATCCTCAGATCCACAAAATGGATGCCTCTGCCACAGACACGGGTCTGGCCGCCTGCTGCTGACCGGAACTCAGCAAATGGTGGCCTGGACAAAGGGTTTCCTGTCGCAGGGTGGTGTTAGACCACCCCAGACAGGAGATAGTGGATTGTAGCAGGGAGGTTTCGAAGAAACCAGACACTGCCTGGGGAGCACAAGGCTGCCCCTTGCATAATCCGGCCAAACCGGTTCTGGGGCACACCAGCCCCAGTCCCAGCGCGGCCTGGATCAAAGGAAAGGGGTGTATTCACCCCCTTCCTGGGTCCCACCCATAGGAGGGGACCTAGCAGGATGTCCAGCCCACCAGATTCGAATAAGAGTGGGAGCAGTGCCAATGCAACTCAGATTATCCTGAAGAAACATAAGAAACGAAACTCTGGACCCTTCGACATCCTACTCAATGTAGAAGACTGAAGAATCTCCCTTGTGGTCAAGGAGTGACCACCCTGTGCAAACAGGTACCATCCAGCACCTCGACCCTTGCTTTGTTGCAGTTCCCGCCAAAACTCGAGCGACAGAGATCGACGAGATCAATCTTGCCTGCCTTCCTCCAGCCCGATCCACAGTCCCTGCAGAGCTGAGACCTGTGGAGGTGACCGGAAGCGTGGGGCATGCCATCTTGAAAAGGCCACAAGATGCTGACCATGCAGCCCACGAGTGACCCTCGAAGCTGTACACCGGGGTTTGAGAAGCTCCAACCCTGAGCTACACTTGCACCAAAGCTATCGCCTCCACACTCGACGAGTGCTGCGTGGGGCCCTTCTGCTTGTGTTGGCTCGACGCATTGGCCCGGTCACTTGCCAGCTGGCTTGTGGCCCCTGTGCCGACGAAAACTTGAAACCGAATTGCTTTTCTGGTTGCTCTAGATCTGCACCAGCTCCTGTGAAAAGGAGCCCCCACTCTGACCCTCCTGGTCTGAGGGAGAAGCAATCTCCCGGTTCCGCGTGGATTGCTTTTGCCAAGTGCTGTTTGCTGCAATCTTGAAGCCAACGGTGCTGACGGCGAGAGCCTGCGTGGGACAGATCGTGGCCTGCTCCTGGACATCGCAGATGCCCCGGAGCCCACGTGACAGCGGAGAGAAGCCTCTCGACAAACATCTGATTGCGCCCGACATTGCCTGGTTCCGTCCTGGTTCCACCCTGGTCACTGCTGAGTGACCCAGACTCTGTCCCCTCTGCTTTCAGATTCATCTCGACTTTGATCCACCCTTGGATCACACCGGACACTTCTGCTTCCCATCGCCTGCAGCATCTTCAGCTCCAAGCACCAAGAGCCTGCGTGTCAAAACCCGACGCCACTTCGACCCTGTGCACCCACTTCCTCTGGGTGAGGTAACATTGCAACGCCGGTGTGCCCACATTGGTACACACCTCTAGGGTCTGTGTCTTAAGTTTTGTTCCTCTAGGTTCAGCGGAAGTATCTTTAAACTAACTTTGTGTAACTTTTACGCACCATTGACATTGCATTGGTGCAAGCCGCACTTTACGTGCTGCACCCGAGTCCTGCGGGCTTCTCCCGGCTTCAGCATTGCTAGTCCAGACTGCTCCCAGCGATTCTCTACGCCCTAGGCCTAACCATTGTTCGATTGGTATCTCTTATACCACTTTTTTAATATATGGTTTGAGTGGCCACCCGCCCTCATCCATAATTGTGCAACTTTATATTTTATATTGTGCTTTTGATTTAACGCTTGTGCCCCTTTGCTCATAAAGAGTACTGGGGATTAATTTAGAAATAAACACATATATTTTTATAATATATACTTGTGTGGTGTCCTTTCATTTGATATTACAGGACTGTGATTGGTAAAACAGCTCGCTTAACACGACCTCTTGAGTTTAGCCTTTCAGGCTGCTTAGTCCATGCTACCCCTAGTATAGCTTGTCTAACAAGGTTGACTTACAACCAGACACCATAAGGGATTGTTTGGACTGATACAAGGTGGTTCCAGAATTGGAAACATCATATATCAGGCCAACTTCTCACATTGGTGCGCAGCGGTGCGGATTTGAGCTTGCTGTTTGTTTTACCATTGCAATCTTTATATCAAATTGAAAGATCACATCAAGTACCTTAGGTACATATAAATCAAAAGCTTAGCATATTAAGTTCTATTGAATGTAGTAGTTGTAGATTAAAGGGATTAGCACACCCTGACTACAACTCACTAGCAAGGTACAGTAGGGAAACACTTAGTGTAGGTAAGTGCACCACTTACACCTCACTAGTAGTCATGTCTGATACAGGTGGAGCCTCAGGCTCTGCTCCTGTAACAGTTGACCCTACCAAGGCAACTTCCAGATATGACAACCTTAGCCACAAAGACTTGGGTGCCTTGTGCACAGCAAGGGGGCTAAAGAAGGGCAGAGGCCCTACCATCCCTTCCCTAATAGCTATCCTGGAAAAGGATGACTTAGATAAGGTGAGTCAGGCTCCCTTAGATTCAGGAGAGGGGGTGACCTCCCCTGAGAATGAGAATCTTCCAGAAGAAGAAGAGGAGGAGGAAGAGGAGGAAGAAGGCTCAGAGATAGAGGAGCCTGAGAATCAGGATCAGAGGGTGACCCGGGTACAGATTGGCAGGCTTAACCAGGCCAATCTGGACCTACATGGGAGTGGAGACGGCCAGCACCTCCCCAGATCCCATAACTTAATTATCCCAGGCAATAGAAGGAGGAGATCTTCATCAGGAGACTCTCATGTTTCTAGTGTCTCAAGAGAATCTCTAAGGGGAATTACTTCCCCTGAAGGACTGGGTTGTTTTGGACCCAGCGGTGCCAGGGCACAACACCTGAAACCTTCGTGGGTAACCTGCTCCGGCGTACAAATCACAGAGACACGGGACACTTCCTCTGACGTCAAAGATTCAAGGTTTATTTGCTGCAGGGAACACAGAAGTCACAGGAAGTACATCGAGTGTAGTTCGGGGAGACTGCTTCAAATTGGTTCTGTGGATCGCTCCTTTTATACAGTTTTTACCCATAAGACAACATGGTACACAAAAGTTTACAACCCGGTTCCCACCATCATCCCCCAGAGGGGTCGCTTTAGTCGCTTTCAAACACATGAGGTCCGGATCATAAGTGCGGAAACATTTGGCGGTTCCCAACTGTAAAAACCCATCTTCCCACCATTAGCAAATTCCAATCAGCAGTAAAGTAGATTGAAAATAGGAACAAAGACAGGTGCAAAGGAAGACGGAGACAGTGGGGAGATCGGAAAGGGTGTAAAAGGGGAGGTATCGGAAAGCACGAGATACAGGCATCAAAGGGACGTGCCTAATGAGATGCACGGCTGAGACAATAAGCCTGTGAGGCAAGATGAGCCTCGAGCGGCGCCACCTGCCTTACAGTAGCATCCCCCTCGTCATAAAGACACTTACAAAGAACATGTGTCTTCCGCAAATATCTTGGGAGTCCCAGGGTCGCGAAGCGGACAGCGTCCGTTCGCTGGCTACTTGAGGGCAAGAGACAAAATGGATGCCGTATCTAAGATGGAACCCGTGGGTACAGATGAAAAACCCACATAACAAACGAACGGTTTAAGTTAGCACAGCGAAACTGCGCATACTTACTAAACTCGTCATTTGCGGTTCATAGATACCAGACTCGACCATATTCGTGCGAGTCGAAAACACCACTTACAATTGTCACGGAACCTCAGACGCTCCTTTTGCCCTCATGTAGGCAAGCACTAGTCGGAATCATATTCGATATTCATCAGACCATCGAGATGTTGTTGTAGCATAGCTCTGTCCAATCGAGTCCCCTTGGTAACAGATGGTTGTCTCATACACGTTGTAGCACAGAGACCACATAAGGCAGGACCACACTGCACACAAAGGCAACACGTGAACAGGAACACTACCACAACTCCGATGATCATCAGAATCTTCCAACCCCAAGTCGACATCAGGCCCCAAAACCATCCAAGTAGCGTCCAATCCCCTACATCCACGTGTATGGATTCGGAGATCTTATGCAACTTCGAGATGGCTTGATAGACAGTAGGAGCATTATCTGGGATGAAAATGCAGCAGCTCGAATGGATCACCTTACATACCCCACCGCGATCCGCTAAGACGACATCTAAAACCATACGGTTTTGTAACGTCATAAGCCTCTCCGCCTTAAGTTCTGTGGTGATATTACCAAGGGCACTGGCAGTAACATTAGCTGTCGATTCCACCACTCGAGTCAACTGTCTCAGGTTCCTACTATTAACCATAGGTCCCCAAAACGGGAGGAAACCCTTGAAAAAGTCTCCTGCCTCTTGACCGGCAGTATCCTCTTCGCTAATTACGCCTCGTACAACTCTAGTCTTATGATAATCGGCATCTACAGTGAACGTCGGAGGCAACAGATTTGCAATGAAACATGTACCCATAAAGTCTGTGGGCAACCATGTGTATGCACGATCATGACAGATAAAGTAAGTACCCTTGGCAGCCAGAAACACAGGGGACGGGGTCATTGGCACAACGTAGGTTTCAGTGCAAGCACTGTCTCCAAATCGGGCTTGCGGACTTTGGCCACGACCCATGAGACACAAATTACCAGTGTGGGGTACGACCCATATTGGAGGCGAGTTTTTAAGCTGCTTTTCACTAGTGAAAATACTGTATTCCCCTCTACTTAGGACCCTATAAGCTCGTACCTCTTCTTCAGGGATAAGAAAAGGATCATGGATCTCATCTTCCATATCCTCTATTGCCATTGATAACAGCTTCTGATACGAGGTAGGACCAGAGTTGGGGGAACGTGGTTCTCGATTGGGGTGGAAACCCAGTGCGCTTCGGAACATTGTTTGGAATGCTCGAGCTGACCCTTGGGAACTATACGGTAACACCAGATACGGAATTCCCTTACCCGTAGTATGTGGCATCAACCCACACACCCAACAATTAGTAGTGTTAACCACTAACTGATGCTGATGGAGGAGCTGAATAAAGGAATTGTTGCGGAATTCTACACGTCTAGCCTGCTCGTGTTCCGGTAACATGTGAAAGGAATGAGGAGAAGCAGTAGTGGTAAGATTAGGGTGAGGAGTAGGAGTAGGGGTAGCAGGTAAGAAGTAAGACATAGTGTAATACACCCCACCTGTCAAAAATGCAGAAACAGTCAGAAATAACATAAACAATTGAAATATGAAACATTTGGTACGACTGAGTTGCTGCAGCTTGAATCTGTATGCCTGAGCTCCTTCCAAATCATTTAGCTTCGAAAATGCCATTCCCTACGACCGTCCGCAACGTTTCTTGACGCACTTCGTTCTGTGCAGCAATAGTCAATCCCCAGGAGTTCCTAGGAACCGACGGCCTTTAACCTAGCGTCAAGACCCACTGTCCAGAAGGAAGTACGCGCGCGGCCCTACGGCCTTCAATACACAATATGTATATATATTAGCACAATATTTCTCAGCTGTGGAAGGAAAAAGATACAAGGAAAAAGCTCGACATATGTACAAAAAATTTCAATGATATGAATGTTCAAAATCGATCATGGGAAACGAGGATATTGCAGTTGTCAATTTTAGCAAAGCAAGAAAATTTTATTTGTCCTTAGTGTGAGATCGCAAAGAATATCGATGTTTCCCGGGACGTGTCTGTTCGTCGAACAGAGGATCTGTTGAAGAGACAGCGTCCTGCTGATCAGTTCGTTGTTCTGGTCTCGAGTCTTTTGCTGACAAATGTTCAACAGTGGCTTTCTGCTGCGCTGGGGATTCTCCAACAAGCTGTGCGTCGCTAAAAGGTACAAACGCCGGCAATGTTTCTGTTTCTGTTGACGCAATGCCTTTCCTTACCCACGGGTCTGCCGGCAGAGGAATAGGGACTCGCTTACAATGGGTAGCATGTACCCAATTTTTCCGCCCCTCGAGACGAACGGCAGTCCTCGTGGCCAGGAGTACCTGGTACGGTCCGGTGAATCGGGGGTCCAGATTATTCTTGCGTGAGAAGTTGCGGGTAACCACCCAATCCCCGGGCTGGAGCTGGTGGCCTGGACCCTCCGTCTGCGTTGGCAAGGCGTCGTAAACCTGTTGGTGAATTAACCTCAGTTTAGCAGTCAAGTCATGCAAATAATCAATCAACATCGGATACTCAAGATCAGAGAATATTCCTGGCCTAGGAACCCCCCACACATTCGCAGGACGGCCGAACACTATCTCATAGGGACTAAGCCCTATGCGGGAGTGTACAGTCGCCCTAGTTGACAGTAATGCTAGAGGCAAAGCGTCAGGCCACGAAAGACCAGTCGTAGCCTGAATCTTCGCTAACTTTAGTTTAAGGGTGCCATTGTACCCCTCAACCAATCCAGCTGACTGGGGATGATTGGCGCTATGGAATTTCTGATTAATTCCAAGGCCCTTACACACGCTCTTCATCACACTTCCAACGAACTCACTTCCATTATCTGACCACACAACTCTAGGCATTCCATACCGAGGAAAGTATTCCTTCAGTAGGATTTTCGCAGTAGACAAAGCAGTATTATCTTTGAGGGGATAGGCCTCAATCCATCGGGAGAATGCGCAAACCACAACCAAAACGTATTTCAGGTTATTGCATCGCTCCATATGGATGAAGTCCAATTGGATCACCTCAAAGGGATACGAAGGAGGAGCAAAACTGCCAGGGGGAGTTGGGGTTCCTTTGCCAGGATTGTACATTACGCACACCATACAATTCTTCACCAGACGTTCAGCACACTTTGTAATGCCATCATTCTTCCACACATCGGCCAACAACTTGCAAATGCCTTTCGCGCTAATATGTGCTAACCCATGTGCCATTGTCACAACGGCCAGCACATACGCATCAGGCAACATCCATCTTTTCTGATCCGACAAATCAATCCAACAACCATTCGCATCCAACTTTCCCGTACTTTCTTTCCACTTCATCTTTTCAGTCTCAGTGGCCTCATTCTGAATTGCTTTCACACTCTCAAAAGTATCTACACACATACTTGATTCTATAGGCCACCTAACCGAACTCGTCACATACATTCGAGTACTAAGGTTCCGGGCAGTCTCCTTAGCAATCTCATCTGCAAACGCATTACCACGACCAACATCATCCGTCACTTTACGATGCGCACTACATTTAACAATCGCAACTTGTGCAGGCAACGTCAATGCATCCAAAAGATCGTTCACAAGCTGGCCATGCTGTATTTTCGTGCCATGCGACGTCAAGAAACCACGCTCTCGCCACAATCGTCCAAAACTATGCGCTACACCGAAGGCATACTGGCTATCGGTGTACACATTCACACGTTTCCCTTTTGCTAACACACATGCTCTAGTGAGAGCAATCAGCTCTGCAGCTTGGGCAGAATTCTGACTCAATCTCGCAGTCTCAACAACGGTATTCAACGTTACAACAGCATAAGCAGTAGTCACATCGCCATTCGGCAACTTAAAACATGACCCATCCACATACAAAGTGCCGTCCGGATTTTCCAATGGGGTGTTTTTAAGGTCCACTCGACCCTTTGTTTCCTCTTCTGTCCGCAAGTAACAGTCATGTTCTGTTACTTCATCTGACTCTGCACTAATTGGTAACAAAGTTGCCGGATTTAGGACATTACAACGTTTTATCTGAATGTGGCTTGCCAGAAGCGTCAATTCGTACCCAGATAACCTCGCACTCGTCAAGTGCTGAGTTTTTGTACGATTCAACAGAGTATCGACTGCATGCGGAACCATCACCGTAAGCATATTATCCATGACCAATCCTGCTGATTGTCGGATGGAGACCGCAGCTGCCGCAGTTGCTCTCAAACAACTCGGCAATGCTCTAGCTACTGGGTCTAAGGTCGAGGAAAAATATGCACATGGACGTTGCTTACCACCGAAAGGTTGCGTTAAGACACTCAAAGCACAACCTTCCCTCTCGTGAACATATAACGTGAACGGTTTACTGTAATCAGGGGTACCTAACACAGGAGCCGAACACAATGAATCACGCAGTTCAGAAAAACTTTTCTGACATTCTTCCGTCCATGGTAAAGGAGTTGAAACATCCTTGCACGTAAGAGCCACCAATGGTTTCGCTAGCAATGAAAAATTAGGAATCCACTGCCTGCAGTACGACGTGATACCTAGAAAGGCACGCACATCTCTTTGGGTTTTTGGCACAGCCATTCGCGCAATTGCTGCAATTCTCTCTGGGGTCAATCTCCTTCCCTCCTTTGACAATAAGTGACCTAGATAGGTTACTTCTTGACAACAATATTGGAGTTTAGAAGGTGACACCTTGTGATTTAACTCACAGAGATGTTGCAGCAACGACACCGTAGCAATTTTGCAAATGTCCTGAGTATCAGCAGCCACCAATAAGTCGTCGACGTATTGGATTAAGGCCGCACCAACCGGCAACCTAAACGCATCCAGTTGTCCCTTCAAGGCTTGACTGTAAATAGACGGACTTTCACAGTAGCCCTGAGGAGCGCGTTTGAACCGGAAGCTACGCCCTCCGAGAGAGAAACCGAAAAGGTCCCTGCTCTCTTCGGCAATCGGGATGCTGAAAAACGCATTTTTCAAATCAATCACCGAAAACCATGATGCAGTAGCTGGAATCAGAGTCAGCAGCGCCGTGATGTCAGGCACAACAGGAAATTGAGGAACCACAATTTTATTCACCTCCCGTAAATCGATAACAAAACGATAAACAGGCGGTTTTGTAGGATCAGTACGTTTAAGAATGGGTAGTACAGGGCTGTTGCACACGTTTCCCCGAGTCTCCTCAATAACATCTTTCTCGATCAAATCATAAATGATCGCTAACAGTGCTCGTTCACCATCAAGGGAGATACGATATTGGGGAATACGTGGCAGCCGCACATTAGCTTTCAACTGAACAACATAAGGGGAGATATCAAGTAGGCCCACATCATTTGGACCCGTCGCCCACAAAGACACAGGAAGAGAATTCAATTCCGGTGGAAGCCTATCGAGAGACAAATACATAGGAGAGACAACCCTCTCTCCTAACGTAAGCTTTACACCCGCAGGAGAACAATACAATGTTGCATACAAACGTTTAAGCAAATCCAGACCCAAAAGATTTTCGCCACAACCAGTGGTCAAAATCAACGGAGCTTCGAGCTCACGTGGCCCAATTTGAAGGGGCAAAGGGCGTGAAACTGGATTGCTAACGGGGGCGCCAGAGAATCCAACGGAAACATTTGTTAAGCCAGACAAAGGTGCGCCAGGGAGTTTCGAATGCATAATAGAACTTTTCGCCGCACCAGTGTCCAACAGAAAAGGCTCAACGACGCCCGATGTAGCAACTGCGACGTAAGGCCCTCTCTGATCAACCGGAACTGATACCACTCCCTCCCCTTGTCTTTGGCTGTCCTAGTAATTACTGTCGTCAGTTCCCTGATCGACGTAATAATCATCTACATTGTACTGCGCAGATCGTCCTTGCGATGATCCACGTTGATCGAAACAATTATTAGAACTAGATGAATTGTCTGAGCGATCATTTTGAGCACCACGACCTCTACCACGTGATGCCTGCTGTGCACCACCACGGCCTCCTTTGGACGAATTACCACTATTACGTTCATTCAGAGCAGGACAATTGAATTTGATGTGTCCCTCTTGTCTACAATAGGCACATTGATTATACCCTAACGAGGATCTTTGGAAAGAGGAATCGTTACGCGACTGCGATCTATTCGATTGAGACTGCGATCTATTCTGTTGAGGCGCATTCTGATTGGAACGTGGTGGATACGCTTGTTGCAACAACACTTTAGTCTTCAGCTCTTTTGTCTTTTTGTCAGCACGGTCATTCTCTTCTTTCTCCCTATTTTCGTAATATTGTGCCGTAGCCAATATCTGAGCTGAAGTAGAAACGGCCCATGCACTTTCCGAATTCTTTAATTTATAGCTCAAATCGGGCAACAAGTTCGACACAAATTTATCCACGAACAACCTCTGTCCACCCTCAGTACCCACATCCTGTCCACTATGATCAATGAATGCTTCTTCAAACCTCGTAAAGAAGTCGGAAACACTCTCATCTTTCTTTTGTTTACAAGCTGACAACTTGTCCCAATTTACCCTCGTAGCTGGCATAAGCGTTTTCATTAACGTAATAATTCTTTGAGGGAGAGCAGTAATCAATTGATCGGGCTTAGTAGCAGCCACATGTCCAGCATCTGCTGCTGTAATGGCAGCCCAATCACCACCTAATACATTTGCGTGATCTTGGTGACGGATCTTAGCCCATACCGGCTGCGGTACGACGTTGCCAAACAACATGTCGATATCGGCAAGATTCATCACCGTAGCATCTACGAGCTGCGATAATTCCTTATAATACCCTGTAGGATTTTTACGAGGATCGGGCAAAGATTGCTTCACCTGAAGCACTTCCGATCGTTTCCATGGAAGGTGTATCCATACTCTCTCAAAATGCGCCGGTACTGGGTGGCCAGCATTAGTATTATCAGCTGGTACCCAAACCGGTGGAACTTCGCGCATGGGATATTGGCCAGACTCGTCTTGTTTTTCAATATCCTCAACAAACAGTGCATGAGGAATGGGAACGGGACGAAGGGATAGCAACTGCTCAATAGCTCGTCGGACATTAGTATCTACTATCAGTCCGGTTGCGAACTGAAGCCGGAGGTTAGACAGGGCAGTCAGCACCTCGTCAGGCGCATTAGCCGCTATCTGATCATGTAGTAACTTACACATTTCGTCAAACACATATCTCTGAGTTGGTATGTTGAATTGACTAAACGTTTCAAGAACAATTCGGGGTGGATTTCTCTGCGGATTGTCCATCCAACCCATCGCCATATTATATAGCGCAGCGCGTTCCCTGTTACCAGGAAGCTGGCTACGTCTCTGAGGACCATCAGAACCAGCAGACCCAAAGACAGGTCCAAGCGACTGAAAAAAACTTGGTGCAATAGGAGAATTACGACTACGAGTAGAGGAAGAGAGATAAGACACAGGACTAACAAGAGAAGGAGTGGAAACAGTAGCAACAACGGGGGTTAACAACACAGGAGCAGTAGCGGGAGCAGGAGTATGTGGAAGCGGAGGAGCAGTAGGAATAGAAACAGACGAAGGAGCAGGAACAGTCGGAGGAACGGGTGCAGGTTGAGGAACTGGTGGAGGAACAATAGGTGGAAGAACAGGTACGGCAGGGACCACAGGAGCTGCGGTACCCTGTACGTACGGAGGTGGCGACTTCATAAGATAGGACATTAAAGGATCCTCAACTGCCTCTTCCTTCTTATCCGACTCCGTAGGTAAAACAGGATAACATTTATCTATGGTCATACGCTGTAATCTCTCAAACACTTCCTTATCCTTATCCTCCTTATCACGCTGAAACTGCTCAGCTTTCTTTACAATGGTAGCAACATTATCTCGCTGACTACGTTTATTTTGTCTGATTTCTTTCTGTCGGGCTTCTTTGCGCCACAACCGAAAGGCATCAAACATGGCCGGCCTTGATTTACGTTCGAACAACTTCATCTCTAGGTTATCTAAGATCGACGCCTCGAAGCTACCGTGAGGTGGCCAACGAAGATCGCCATCTTTCTTTGTATATTTAACCCAATAATCATTAAAAGCAATCGGGCCTAGCCCATGTTTGCTATATAAGTCATAAGTAGGAGTTCCAACTGGAGGTATCGGACACGAGTCCTCCAGCAGGGAATCCGCACCACAAGGTCTGAAACAACTAAATAAAGTACTGCGACCAGGCATCTTGCACACTAGCCGAGTTTCACAAACTTCAAGGGTTACGGGATTTACCAAGTCCCAGCAAAGAACAAAACCCTCGGTTTTTGGCGGCTGCAGTCGTCAAACAAATACAACAACAAAGTACGCTAGCAAAGTGTCACCGACAAAAACACTCACACAGCGTGCACAACAAAGACACTCGCTAAAGTGTCAACAACCAAGGACTATGGGAGCGACCCACAAATACTTAACTCAAAGATCGATGGCGTCACCAGGAAGGCCCGTCTATCGTCTCGCTCTACCAAGGTCTACGCCAGGCGCCAAAACAGGTCTACAGTCAGGGCAGCAGTCCGTCGCAGCCGTCAGGAGGCGGGAATCTTCGCGGGAAAAGTCTTCGGGCCACTTATTTCGACAACAGGATCGATGAAGCGGGGTGCACCTTCCCTCGGAGATTTCACACGAAGTTCCTCACGATCGTCGGGCTTGGACCGGTACCACTGATGCAGCCCCACGTTGGGCGCCAACTGAAGGACTGGGTTGTTTTGGACCCAGCGGTGCCAGGGCACAACACCTGAAACCTTCGTGGGTAACCTGCTCCGGCGTACAAATCACAGAGACACGGGACACTTCCTCTGACGTCAAAGATTCAAGGTTTATTTGCTGCAGGGAACACAGAAGTCACAGGAAGTACATCGAGTGTAGTTCGGGGAGACTGCTTCAAATTGGTTCTGTGGATCGCTCCTTTTATACAGTTTTTACCCATAAGACAACATGGTACACAAAAGTTTACAACCCGGTTCCCACCATCATCCCCCAGAGGGGTCGCTTTAGTCGCTTTCAAACACATGAGGTCCGGATCATAAGTGCGGAAACATTTGGCGGTTCCCAACTGTAAAAACCCATCTTCCCACCATTAGCAAATTCCAATCAGCAGTAAAGTAGATTGAAAATAGGAACAAAGACAGGTGCAAAGGAAGACGGAGACAGTGGGGAGATCGGAAAGGGTGTAAAAGGGGAGGTATCGGAAAGCACGAGATACAGGCATCAAAGGGACGTGCCTAATGAGATGCACGGCTGAGACAATAAGCCTGTGAGGCAAGATGAGCCTCGAGCGGCGCCACCTGCCTTACAGTAGCATCCCCCTCGTCATAAAGACACTTACAAAGAACATGTGTCTTCCGCAAATATCTTGGGAGTCCCAGGGTCGCGAAGCGGACAGCGTCCGTTCGCTGGCTACTTGAGGGCAAGAGACAAAATGGATGCCGTATCTAAGATGGAACCCGTGGGTACAGATGAAAAACCCACATAACAAACGAACGGTTTAAGTTAGCACAGCGAAACTGCGCATACTTACTAAACTCGTCATTTGCGGTTCATAGATACCAGACTCGACCATATTCGTGCGAGTCGAAAACACCACTTACAATTGTCACGGAACCTCACCCCCAGAGGAAAGAGCATAGGGCAGGATGAGGGATGTCCAACTCCAGATCGAGAGGGAAGAGATAGCCTTGGCTCAAGCTAAACTTGCTTTAGCAAGAGAAAGAAAGTTGTGTGGCTTAGATGCCACTGGTGGCAGCAACATTCCTGAAGATAAAGACAGGAGCTATGATAATAGAAACCTGACAAAAATTGTGCCCCCCTACAAGGAAGGGGATGACATCCACAAATGGATGACTGCTCTGGAGAGAGCCTGCATGGTACAGCAGATTCCTCAGGATCAGTGGGCTGCAATTTTATGGTACTCCTTTTCTGAGAAAGGGAGGGATAGGCTCCTCACAGTTAGACCTGAGGATGCCAAAAACTACTCTGTCCTGAAGAGTGCTCTTATTGAAGGGTTTGGCCTAACCACTGAGCAATACAGGTTGTTGTTCAGAGACACACAAAAAGCACAGACCCAGGACTGGACTGACTTTGTTGATTGTGCCACTAAGGCTCTGGAGGGTTGGCTGCAGGGAAGTAAAGTCTCAGACTATACAGGATTGTACAATCTTATAATGAGAGAGCAGATCCTTAATAACTGTCAGAACCAGCTGTTGCATCAATACCTTCTTGACTCTGATCTGACCTCTCCCCAAGAATTGGGAAAGAAGGCGGACAAATGGGTCAGAACAAGGATTAAGCAGAAACCCCAGAACCATGGTGACCAGAAGAAAACAGACCAGAAGGGTGGGAATCAGAAAGATAAAGAAAAGGACCAGAAGTCTTCAGGCCCCCAAACTAGTAATAAGGAGGGTGGTTCCCAAAATGACAAAAGAAAAAGAAGAATGATGGCTCAAAGAAACCTTGGTGTAATACCTGCAAATCAGTTTCACACTAGGGCAGTGAATGCACCAAGAAAAATCCAGTTCCTGCCACTGCAGCTCCTAAAGCAACCGTACCCCCTAGTACAGTCAGCAGTGGTAGTGCACAACCTAAGGGGTTAGTGGGGTTAACCTTGGGTACTGAGGTGGAATATGGCCTAGTCAGAGTCCCCACACAGGCAGTTCTCCTATATGATGTGGACTTATCTTTGACCACTGCAGTGAGCCCCAGTAACCTGGGCAAATATAGGCAGACTCCCTTAATCAATGAGAAACTGGCTCAGGCCTACAGGGACACTTGTGCCAGCATTACTATGGTGACACCTGACTTTGTGGACCCTGGTCAGATTGTAATAGGTGAAAGTTACCTAGTGACCAATGCAAGCAACTCCACTACTTCACATAGTGTGGCTGTTGTGAACTTCTCCAGGGGAGGGGTAAATGGCCTAAAGAAAGTTGTTGTGAGTGCAGACCTCCCAGTAGACTGTCTGTTAGGCAATGATCTTGAAAGCTCAGTTTGGTCAGAAGTGGAGTACAAGACTCATGCAGAAATGTTAGGGATTTCAGCTCATGTCCTTGCAGTGACAAGGTCTCAGGCTAAGAAGTGCCTTCCTGGACCAGTGGTGGATCTTGAAACATTAGACCAACCACAACCCAAGAGGAGCAAGAGGGTTAAGGCTGTGCCTTCCCACTTGCCCCAGGTTGAGGATCAAGTTTCACAGGAAACTGATTCTGCAGTCCAAGAGGAGACTGTCTCTGAGGAGCTTGAACCTGATCAGGTTGAGTTTCTGGGGACAGGGGGACCCTCAAGGGCAGACCTGGGGCAGGCCCAATTAGATTGCCCTTCACTTGAACCCCTCAGACAGCAAGCTGCTGCTGAGGCTGCAGGGAATGCTCAAGGTTCCCATAAAGTTTATTGGGATGATGTCCTCCTTTACTCAGAGGCTAGATACCCCAAGCCTGGTGCCACCAGGAGGTTGGTTATACCTTTGAAGTTTAGGGGTTTCCTTCTCACCTTGGCCCATGATATTCCCCTTGCAGGACACTTAGGCCAGAATAAGACTTGGGACGGGCTTGTTCCACACTTTCACTGGCCTCACATGTCAGAAAATGTCAAGGAGTTTTGTTGCTCCTGTGTCACTTGCCAAGCCAGTGGTAAGTCAGGTGGCACAACAAAGGCCCCCCCTGATACCACTACCTGTGGTGGGGGTACCCTTTGAAAGAGTTGGAATAGATATTGTGGGTCCCATGGATCCTCAAACAGCATCTGGGCACAGATTTATACTGGTGGTAGTTTATCATGCCACCAGGTACCCAGAGGCAATCCCCCTGAGGACCACCACAGCACCTGTGGTGGCAAAAGCCCTCATTGCAGTTTTCTCAAGAGTGGGCTTTCCAAAGGAGGTTCTTTCAGACAGAGGTACCAACTTTATGTCTGGATACCTAAAAGCAGTATGGAAAGAGTGTGGAGTAAACTACAAGTTTACCACACCCTATCATCCTCAGTGCAATGGGCTTGTGAAGAGATTCTACAAGACCCTCAAGGGAATGATAAAAAGACTACCAGAGAAGCTTAGGCGGAAATGGGACACCCTTTTACCCTGCTTGCTCTTTGCTTACAGAGAGGTCCCACAGAAGGGGGTTGGCTACAGCCCTTTTGAACTTTTGTTTGGCCACCCTGTGAGGGGTCCACTGTGTTTGGTGAAGGAAGGATGGGAGTTACCTCTCAAAAAGCCTAAGCTAGATGTTGTGGACTATGTACTTGGTCTCCGCTCCAGGATGGCTGAATACATGGAGAGAGCATCCAAAAACCTGGAGGCCAGCCAAGAATTACAGAAAGCTTGGCATGACCAAAAGGCTGTTCTAGTTGAGTACCAGCCAGGGCTGAAGGTGTGGGTGTTGGACCCGGTGGGCCCTGCAGCACTCCAGGACAAATGGACTGGACCCTACCCTATCATTGAGAAAAAGGGAGAAGTCACCTATGTGGTTGACTTTGGAACCCCTAGCAGCCCCCACAGGGTGCTACATGTAAATCGGTTGAAAGCATTTGTTGACAGGGAGGACATGAGTCTCCTCATGGCCACAGATGGGGATCAGGAGGAAGAGAGTGACCCTCTCCCAGACCTGCTTTCCCAGAACCCTGATGATGGTTCAGTTGTTGGAGTAGCCTTGGCAGGCAGCCTCACTGAGCAGCAACAGGTGGACTGCAGACAGGGGTTGCAGGCCCACAGGCATATGTTTTCACTCACACCCAGTCAAACTAACTGGTGCACCCATGAGGTGGACACTGGTGACAGTCTGCCTGTGAAGAATAAGATCTACAGGCAACCTGACCATGTCAGGGATTGTATAAAGGCTGAGGTGCAAAAGATGTTGGAGCTTGGAGTGATTGAGCCATCAGAGAGCCCATGGGCTAGCCCAGTGGTCCTTGTGCCAAAACCTCATACCAAAGATGGAAAGAGAGAAATGAGGTTTTGTGTGGACTACAGAGGTCTCAATACTGTCACTAGGAGAGATGCACATCCCATTCTAAGAGCAGATGAGCTCATTGATAAATTGGCTTCTGCCAAGTTTCTGAGCACATTTGATTTGACAGCTGGCTACTGGCAGATCAGACTAGCTGAAGAGTCAAAAGCCAAAACAGCATTCTCTATCCCTAGTGGACATTATCAGTTTGTGGTAATGCCCTTTGGTTTGAAGAATGCACCTGCCACCTTCCAAAGGTTGGTGAATCAAGTCCTTGCTGGGTTGGATGAATTTTGCGCAGCTTATCTAGATGATATTGCTGTCTTTAGCTCCACCTGGGAGGATCACCTGATCCACCTGAAGAAGGTTCTGGTGGCCCTGCAAAAGACAGGCCTGACTATCAAGGCTACCAAGTGCCAGATAGGGCAGAGCAAGGTTGTGTACCTGGGCCACCTAGTTGTTGGGGGTCAGGTTCAACCATTGGAGAGCAAGATCCAGACCATACAGGACTGGGCTCCTCCAACTACCCAGACACAAGTCAGAGCCTTCTTGGGCCTGACTGGGTATTACAGAAAATTTGTAAAGAACTATGGGTCCATTGTGACACCATTGAATGACTTGACATCCAAGAAGATGACCAAAAAGGTTCAGTGGACAGTTAGCTGTCAAAAGGCATTTGATGACCTGAAGAAGGCCATGTGCTCTGCACCTATCCTGAAGAGTCCTAACTACTCCAAACATTTCATTGTACAGACAGATGCTTCTGAGTCGGGGGTGGAAGCTGTGCTTTCACAACTTAATCACGATGGTCAAGACCAGCCCATTGCTTTTATTAACAGAAGGCTGACCCCCAGGGAGAAACGTTGGTCAGCTATTGAGAGGGAGGCCTTTGCTGTGGTTTGGGCCCTGAAGAAGTTGAGGCCATACTTGTTTGGTACTCACTTCCTAATTCAGACAGACCATAAGCCCCTCTTGTGGCTAAATCGGATGAAGGGTGAAAATCCCAAACATCTCAGGTAGTCCATTTCCCTACAGGGGATGGACTTTACAGTGGAGCACCGCCCAGGGACTGACCATGGTAATGCAGATGGTCTCTCCAGGTACTTCCACTTAGAACATGAAGACTTATCTGGTCAAGGTTAAGTTTAATGTCCCTGCGTTTGGGGGGGAGGGGGGGTTGTGTAGGAGAGTAGGGTCTGCTATCCTATGGTCACCCCAATTTTTTGCTTTTTGCTTCACTGGTTCTCGACTTTCTGAGGCTGTGGGCCTGCTAATCAGACCCCCAGCCTGCTGTTCTCTCTCTAAATTTGTAATACATGTGCTATAGGTACATACCACAATTGGAAATGGACTCCTTGTCAGCCCCTGTACCATGCACTATGGGTGCTCAGGGCATAGGTGCCACCAAGGCCTACCAGGGCCTATTATTCAACTGGTCCGCCCATGTGTATAAGAGTCACGTCTATCTGCTGACTCTTTACCATCCTGTGTACATTACCTATTCACATTTACTTGCAATGAATGTTTCAAATTGTAAAAATTCTTGGTTTTGTACCATTTTCCAAACAATGATTCTGAACCTTTTGCTTAATTAAGGCAGACCCAGTTTTATACCTTTTTCCTTTAGAGCAGTATTATGTGGTATGCTTGAGTCAAGTCTGAATGTGTTGAATGTGTTGCGAATGTGACATGATTGTAGTTTTGAATGGTGGATTGCTTCAATTGAATGTATTCTTATGTGTCCGTTTTCACCTTGATTTTTTTCCAATGTTTAATTCCTTAATGTAAAAATGAATTTTATAATATATTGTTGATTTTCTACAAATAAAATTGCTACTAAACAGCAGCTCCCTTTCTGGAATCCAATTTTCTGTTTGTGGAGGATTAATCCGAGCCCTAAGTGAATATTATCAGCACTGGCAACCCCTTCTGTTATTTACCAGGGGCTGAAGCATAGCTTTTGCCACCCCTGGCTGGTTCTTACATTGACACAACTGGCTGATCACTCAGCTGGGGCAAGTGGGTGTAATCACCCCTTGCTTAGATATAGTACACCTATATCTAAACCTATATCTGGACACATATGACCCTGTGAGTCATTCCTATGGAAGGCCTTATCAATCCTGGAGGCAGAGTGCGTGGTTTAATGTGAGATGGAGCTCTGGCATGAGCTGAGCCTGTCTGCAGCTGTCGGGAACAACTCCCTAAGCTGATCCGGGATAATGCCATACCATATACTATTAAGTGCCTTATAATCCTCGCGGTTATATAGCAACTTTGGTTTGGCTTTATCAAAACATGTCATGTAAGGTGTCATACGAATTGGAATACTACCCCCTCGCCAGTTCTGGCGACGGGGGTAGCATTACACCCTACTAGAGGGAGAAGACATGTTACTTTACTGAAATGCGGTTGATTTTAAAAGAGCCTCAGATCCACAAAATGGATGCCTCTGCCACAGACACGGGTCTGGCCTCCTGCTGCTGACCGAAACTCAGAAAAAGGTGTCCTGGACAAAGGGTTTCCTGTCGCAGGGCGGTGTTAAACCACCCCAGACAGGAGATAGTGGATTGTAGCAGGGAGGTTTCAAAGTAACCAGACACTGCCTGGGGAGCACAAGGCTGCCCCTTGCATAATCCAGCCAAACCGATTCTGGGGCACACCAGCCCCAGTCCCAGCGCGGCCTGGATCAAAGGAAAGGGGTGTATCCACCCCCTTCCTGGGTCCCACCCATAGGAGGGGACCTAGCACGATGTCCAGCCCACCAGATTCGAATGAGAGTGGGAGCAGTGCCAATGCAACTCAGATTATCCTGAAGAAACATAAGAAACGAAACTCTGGACCCTTCGACATCCTACTCAACGTAGAAGACTGAAGAATCTCCCTTGTGGTCAAGGAGTGACAACACTGTGCAAACAGGTACCATCCAGCACCTCGACCCTTGCTTTGTTGCAGTTCCCGCCGGAACTCGAGCAACAGAGATCAACGAGATCAAGCTTGAGTGCCTTCCTCCAGCCCAATCCACAGTCCCTGCAGAGCTGAGACCCGTGGAGGCGACCGGAAGCATGGGGCACGCCATCTTGAAAAGGCCACGAGACGCTGACCATGCAGCCCACGAGTGACCCTCGAAGCTGTACACTGAGGCTTGAGAAGCCCCAACCCTGAGCTACACTTGCACCAAAGCTACCCCCTCCACACTTGACGAGTGCTGCATGGGGCCCTTCTGCTTGTGTTGGCTTGACGCATTGGCCCGGTCACTTGCCATCTGGCTTGTGGCCCCTGTGCCGACGAAAACTTGAAACCGACTTGCTTTTCTGGTTGCTCCAGATCTGCACCAGCTCCTGTGAAAAGGAGCCCCCACTCTGACCCTCCTGGTCTGAGTGAGAAGCAATCTCCCGGTTCCCCGTGGATTGCTTTTGCCAAGTGCTGTTTGCTGCAATCTTGAAGCCAACGGTGCTGACGGCGAGTGCCTGCGTAGGACAGATTGTGACCTGCTCCTGGACATCGCAGATTCCCCAGAGCCCACGTGACAGCGGAGAGACGCCGCTTAACAACCATCTGATTGCGCCCGACATTGCCTGGTTCCGTCCTGGTTCCACCCTGGTCACTGCTGAGTGACCCAGACTCTGTCCCCTCTGCTTTCAGATTCATCTCGACTTTGATCCACCCTTGGATCACACCGGACACTTCTGCTTCCCATCGCCTGCAGCATCTTCAGCTCCAAGCACCAAGAGCCTGCGTGTCAAAACCCGACGCCACTTCGACCCTGTGCACCCACTTCCTGTGGGTTAGGTAAAATTGCAACGCAGGTGTGCCCACGTTGGTAAACACCTCTAGGGTCTGTGTCTTAAGTTTTGTTCCTCTAGGTTCAGCGGAAGTATCTTTAAACTAACTTTGTGTAACTTTTACGCACCATTGACATTGCATTGGTGCAAGCCGCACTTTACGTGCTGCACCCGAGTCCTGGGGGCTTCTCCCGACTTCAGCATTGCTAGTCCAGACTGCTCCCAGCGATTCTCTAGGCCCTAGGCCTAACCACTGTTCGATTGGTATCTCTTATACCACTGTTTGAATATATGGTTTGAGTGGCCACCCGCCCTCATCCATAATTGTGCAACTTTATATGTTATACTATGCTTTTGATTTAACGCTTGTGCCCCTTTGCTCATAAAGAGTATTGGGGATTAATTTAGAAATAAACACATATATTTTTATAATATATACTTGTGTGGTGTCCTTTCATTTGGTATTACAGGATTGTATGTGGTAAAACAGCTCGCCTAACACGACCTCTTAAGTTAAGCCTTTAAGGCTGCTTAGTCCATGCTACCCCTAGGATAGCTTGTCTAACAAGGTTGACTTACAACCAGACACCACAAGGGATTGGCATGGACTGATACAAGGTGGTTCCAGAATTGGAAACACCACATATCAGGCCAACTTCTCACACTCCCCAGTTCACCCCTTCCTCTGTCTCTCAAGTCACCCCTTCTCTGTCTCCCCAGTTCATCCCTTCCTCTGTCTCTCAAGTCACCCCTGCCTCTGTCTCTCAAGTCACCCCTTCTCTGTCTCCCCAGTTCACCCCTTCCTCTGTCTCTCAAGTGACCCCTTCCTCTGTCTCCCAAGTCACCCCTTCTCTGTCTCCCCAGTTCACCCCTTCCTCTGTCTCGCAAGTCACCCCTTCCTCTGTCTCTCAAGTCACCCCTTCTCTGTCTCCCCAGTTCACCGCTTCCTGTCTCCCCAGTTCACCCCTTCGTCTGTCTCTGAAGTCACCCCTTCCTCTGTCTCTCAAGTGAGGAAATAGAAATTTTTAGGTAGTCAGTGTGACCCCCACTCGCACCCTAACCATGCACCCGTGCTCCATGTATGTCATGAAATTCCCTTTCCGTGCCTGCAATGAAGACGAATTGCAATTTCCGTCTAACGTTAACATGTCAGCTATTCAGTCCTCCATGATAGCAACGTTAATTTGGCTTTTAGGCCTATGTTTCCAATGCATTTACATGGTGCATAGTAAAATAACGCGAAGCACACGTTTTTCTGGCTCAGTCGAGCCAGGCCCTTAATTGAGGCTCCGAGTCTCTTCTGTCTCTGAAAGCCGCAGTTTAGGTATGCATCCCTGACCTCTACCTTACTTCCTGCTCAGACGAGCGGTGCCCGGCTCGGCCTGGCCTGCCTGCCAAAACGGTATTTTGCCTACAAGTTATCTGCTCAGCCTCCGAAAAACACATTCCAGTTCAGTGAAATAGGTAAACATATTCCAGCCTGCAGAGCAAAGGGCCCAGCTTTCCTGTCTCCTTGCACGTAATTTACTGCACCGTTACCATGGTAGGCCCACGGCCCCCGCGCATTGCATGAAGAACTATAGGCACGCACTAGCATTTAGTATTGAACGGCCTCTGCCCGAGAGACCTTTTACTTCAGACAACACATCCTCCAAACATAAGATACCAGATATGCTATAGGTGCAGGTCGTTCTGACACCCCAGACACCAGACTCCTCTACTAGTGCTAAAGTCAAGCCCCCCAGCTCTCCCCAGTTACACGTCATGCTCAGTTGCGCACGCATCCAGGACAAAGGTTTCTGCTGACCCTGCAGAATTTCTCTATGCATCCACCCACCTATGACACTTCTGTGACGTTTCCAGCACACACCTCCGTGTACGCCCCTGTACACGCCTTCTTTTACGCACATGTGTTCTTATCTTCTCTCTTTTTCACTTGTTACGCCTACTGTATTCATTTCCATTATACAGTTTTACTATATATAATGTGTGATGTTAATAAAATGTTGAATATCCCTTCCTGAACCTTAGTGGTGATGGAACCCGATGTCCAGTGTCTCGAGCCACTTAAATAAAGCCCGTATGACTCAGATACCACGGACTCTGCCTCTCATTTTATTGAGCTATTCTTATTGTCACTTAATGTATAGAAAAATAGTCCCGGTAATTTTATTTATCACATAATCTGGCGCCCGAACAGGGACCCCTCCCCTTCCCCACTCGCCGGCGATGTAACGCAGGCCCCTGACCCCTTCTACAGCCGTGACGGACTCCTGTGCACACCTGCGGGTTTTCCTGCTATCTCCCTCAGGCCTACGGAGGAGACAGAGACTGCGGTCCGGCATCCAGACGAGGCGGTGAGGAATGCGGAGAGTCCCGACCAGAGCCCAAGCCGAGAGAGCAAGGTCCGAGGTATCTGGAAGCCCACCTGTTCCGAAGCGCATGCGTAGTAGCAGCCAGACGCCGTAGCAGTCCAGTCCAGTCCAGTGTCGAGTTTCCGAGGCCTTCAGTTCTGTTTCCCGGTGAGTACCGTTGCTGGGGGGCATCTAGACGGGTTCATTAATTTGTGCCCGGTCAAGACGGGTCTGGGTACACAGATCCGGTCAAGACGTGTTCACTTAGGTGGATACGGTATGACGTGTCTCTTTATGGGACCGGTATGTCTGTACTGTTTTAGCAGTGCATCTAGTAATCCAGTATTCTAGTACTCCAGTATTCTAGTATTGTTTCTCGAGATTTTCAGAATTTATGTTTTTCTATGTACCAGGTAGTATCAGTCTGAAATGTTTTAATGTGTTTAATGTCGTGGTATGAATGATTGTTTGCTATTCATTACTGTGTTTATTGTGTTCACGTTCAAGTAAATTTCAAATATGCCGCTGTTTTCGAAATTACGTCAGATAGGAACCAGGAAAGGGATACTCGAAGAAGCAGTTCCCGTCCCGCCTAGGGACACTCCCGGACATTTTATGTACCATAAGCATGGCTTAGATGCCATACTGTACTTAGACTTATGGGTTGATTATACCAAGGATCTGGAAGAGAAATATAGATGGCCTGTCTCAGAGACATGGGATGCTGATTGCATCATGAGAGTAGAAGAAGCATTATGGAAAAAGAAAGCCAGACAATCCCAGAAAGATGCCATAGAATTATGGCGTAAGGAAGCGCATAGAAGAACAGAGAGAGAACTTAGAAAAGCAGAGAAAAGTAGAGAATCATCAGAAAAAGCCCAAGAAAAAGAATTACTAGAAGAAGGTGAACGAGTTAGAGCAGAACAATTAGACCGACAAAGAAATGCCCTTATGAAAGGCATGTACCCACTTCTCTCCGAGGGCCTACCTAAGGCCACCCCAGAAGTACCCAGTAATTTACCGCCACCACTGGTTCCAACTAAACTCCGTCATAAACAGACCGCAGCGGAAATTTTCCTTTCTTCTTACTTAGATGACACTGTCGAAGAATATGCAAATACCAATCCTCCTCGAAATGTTCATCCTCCCAACCCTGTTCATGACACGACTCCCCCTACTGTTCCTCCTGCCACTGGTCCTGGTAATCCCTTTTATGCAACCCAGGGCCAACCTACATTGCCTACACCTACTACTACGACACCGACTTTACCAGCTCCACTACCACTAGCGACAGCACAACCAGTAATGGCTGACGATCACACTTCGGGAGGGGCAACAGGAGGTCCCCCTATCACCCCGCCTCAAGTAAAACAAACAACATTAAGAGAAGCAGCATTACAACGCACACCAAAAGTAGCTACATACGCAGCCCTTAAACAGTACCTCACTGATTGCAGATATGATCTAGTCCCAGGCGAAGACCATATGATTCTATATTCAATACGTCTACGACGTGTTACAAATTATTTGGCTATTATACCAGATATGAGTGAACATTTAGACAACATATACCATTTTATTAGAACGGGGGAGAGACCAGATAGTATTCACGAGGCCATGGCACACCGGAAAGTAGAGACTCAAAATATGATCTTACAGTTTTTGATAAATTGTTTGATAAGGGAACAAGACCAGCCCGGTTATAATAAAGAAGAGATGAAAGTCCTGACGAAATGGAGTGATAACATAGCCGATGGCAAACATAGTAGACAGGCTTGTATAGAAGCCATGTACAGAAAGATTCGTAAGGTAATTATAGACATACACGAAAGGGAAAAAGCAGAGAGAGAAGCCGATAAAGAGGATGATGATGTAGTTTCAGAAGACGATGAAATACCAATTGAGAACCCAGATAAAATAGCGTACGTAGGTAGGGCGAGACCCTTTGACAAACCCATACGCCTAGAATGTAAGAAACGTTTTCTTTCTCCCGTACCAGAACAATGTTCTCTTGAGCATCTATTCCAAGCCACTGATAAAGTACTGAAACAACGAATAGGTTACAGTGAACTTAGCACCATGCATGAACAGGAACTAGCCCGGTCAGCAGTACAATGGGCTGGCAATATTAGCGCATATAAAGATGATCCAGTAGCACAAACATTTTTTAACCTTTCCCCAGACGAACAGCGATTAGCTGGTATGTACATGATTCAACATCTCATTACATTGTATGAAAGTCAGCATTCTGATCCAGGTCCCCTGTATAATATATTGGAAGAGTTACTCCTAGGTAGATGGAGAGGCCTAGGTACCGATTTAATTAATATCATTCTAGAACAGCGACACAAATACAGGACTTTCCTGACTCCACATTTTGTTCCCGTTCCACCCCTAGTACGGAAACCATTTTACATTGACAGACAGAATCCCTTACGAGAAGTTCATCCAGTCCGGAGGACGGATGGTGAGCTAGAACGAGTATTCGTATACACACCCTTAACGAAAATGGAATTATTGGAAATGAAAAAATGAGTACCCTGTCACGATAAAGATCCAGCAGGGTTTCACCGTGAATTAAAAGACATGCTCCGCATGGGGGAGTATACGTATCCCGATATCATTAAAATGTTGAAAGTTCTGTTGCCTGCTGGGATTTACGAAAAGCTGAAAGAAAAAGAATGGGAGGTGGGTGAGAAAAAGATTGATTGGGCAGAATTAGAACACAAAGAAAATACGCGAGTCCCTGGTACTGGTCTTGGGGAAAAAGCTAAAGGTTTACCAGAATTATTAGTACAGGTCTTGCCGAGGTTATTGACAACTAAAAAGGAAGACTGGGATGCAATCTCAGCCTGCAAACAGAAACAAGACGAAGACACTAGTGATTTTTATTCCAGATTCGAGAAATGTTTTATTATTAATAGCGGCCTGAAAACAAGTAGTGAATCGTACCCACATCTTTTTGTGACCAAATTAGTAGAGAATTCCTTACCACAGGTTAAAAATAGGGTACTAAAAGTAGAGAGTACCTGGCAAGCTAATACCCCCTTCCCAAATGTTGCAAATGTTACAATACCATCAAAACCGAATTAGAGAAGAACACAAAAATGAAAGTATTAGTTGCTCAGTCTGTCCCAGCTGATGGTCAGAAGAGGGGTACGACACCGACCAGTCATTCTGCAGCTCCTGTTAAAGGGAACTGCAACTACTGTAAACAGCCAGGTCACTACATAAATGAAGGTGCCGTTCTGAGACATAATATAGCTACTGGCAAAACGAAAGAAAGACCGCGTCCACCTAGACAAGAACATGTTCCACAAAATATTCCGCAGAACACGCAACCTCCACAGAATCCACAACAGACAGTAGCAGTACCCCAGCCCCAACCCATAGCTGCCACACAATATGTCATGCAACAAATGTACCAGTATGCACAGTCAGACTACCCCGACTATCAGCAGTACTCATGAAAACAGCCTAGAGAGGGAGGTTGGCTTGCCCCTTATCGAGGTTCCTGTAGATCAAGAGGGTCCCTATGTACATAGTCAGGTATTAGGGAAAGACAGAAAGTTTCTGATTGACACAGGGGCGAGCAGAACTGCCATCAGTCATGACGAGGTTCCAGGGGCACCCCTCTCAGGCTCACAGAATGTTTCCCTGGGATTTTCAGGAAAGCCTATTGTTAATGAAGTGTCAGAACCAGTTCCCCTAGAATTTGGTCCGTTATCTCGAACTACAGACTTGTTGCTTACGAAATCATGTCCTGAAAACTTGCTTGGTATTAAAACGTTGAAAGCACTAGGTGCAGTGATTTGTTGTTCTCCGGAAGGAGTGAGATTGTTTTTACGTGATTTTAAAGGTCATTATGTGTTGAGAGATTTTGATCCCAGACTTCAGAATGTTCCACAGCATTTATGGGCGCAAGGCCCAACTGATGTAGGTTGTATGCACATTACACCATACCGTGTTACTCTCAAACAAGGAGTTGTACTACCCCGAATCCGACAATACAAGTTACCACCTGATGCTGTAGAGGCTTTACTGAAAATTGTTGACGAGCTCATTGCACAAGGAGTGGTTGTAGAAACTGACTCCAATGTATGTAATTCCCCTATCATTCCGATTCTTAAACGAACTGACCCGAATGCACCACCGGTCTACAGACTAGTGATTGATCTCCGAGAATTAAACAAATGCATAATACCCCAGTACCCTGTGGTCCCAGACATTTCTTCACTATTGACTGCTATTGACTCAGAAGCTGCGTTCTTTACTGTAATCGATCTCAAGAACGCCTTCTTTAGTGTCCCCATCCATCCGGAAAGCCAATATCTTTTCGGATTCTGTTTAAATGGCCGAAGCTTCAAATTTGCACGTGCTCCTCAAGGATTCACAGAAAGCCCTAGTATCTACAGCCAAGCTTTAAAACGACAACTTGACAGTATTCACATGCCTACTGACACTGCCCTACTCCAGTATGTCGATGATCTGTTGATCACAGCACGGACAGAACGAGACTGTGAACGTGCATCACTGACAGTCCTATATTTTCTGGCAGAAAAGGGGCACAAGGTGTCCCCTTCAAAGTTACAATTCTGTGCCCAGCAAGTGGTATACCTTGGACACTTGCTGTCCAAGAGGGGTAGACAGTTGACACCTGATCGTATCCAGTTAATTTCACATCTTCCACAGCCCAAGACACAAAAGGAAGTACGGGCCTTCATTGGCCTCACTTCTTACTGCAGACAATGGATTCCCCAGTATGCATATCTAGCCAAACCACTCATACAGTTGACAACACAGGAGGCAGCGACTTCGACTGTCCTCCCTTGGACTCAGGAACATACACAAGCTTTTGATGAATTGAAAAAAGCCCTATGTCAAGCACCTGTTTTAGCGACACCATGTTACAACAAACCTTTTACGCTTTTTGTCACTGAACGCGATGGCACAGCATTATCTGTTCTGACACAAGATCAAGCAGCAAAACACAAGCCATGTGCTTATTTTTCTAGTACATTGGATCCAGTAGCCCAGGCTCTGCCTGCGTGCCTAAAATCAGTTGCAGCAACAGCTCTAGCAATCAAACAAAGTGATTCCATAGTATTAGGACATTCCCTGACTGTACAGGTTCCACACTCCGTGGAAGTTCTCCTAAACAGGACCAGACTCAGCATTTGACCATAGCAAGATTGACAGGATATGAATTGACACTGTTTCAGCCACACATAGAGATCAGACGTTGCAATACATTAAACCCTGCTACACTGTTACCCTCGAGCACAACAGACCCTACACCACATGACTGTGTGGAAGTCATTAACACAATTACGAAACCAAGACAAGACTTGACAGACATTGCATTACCCGACCCGGACCTGACACTTTATGTGGATGGTTCATGTATGAGAACAAGCACAGGAGAGTTAGTGGCCGCATATGCAGTGACCACTGAAACTGAAGTCATAGAAACACATCGTATTGACACACTGTCTGCTCAAGCAGCAGAGCTCATTGCTCTGACCCAAGCCTGTATACGAGCCAAGAACCTGAAAGTAAACATATACACAGATTCACAGTATGCATTCGGAGTCGTACACGACTTCGGCGTTCTCTGGCAAGAGAGAGGTTTTTTGACCTCCCATGGAGCCAAGATCCAGCATGGTCCCCTCATTCAAGCTCTGTTAGTAGCAATACATTTGCCTACAGCCATAGCCATCATGAAGTGCAAAGCACATACTAAGGTTACATACACTATTTCCCAGGGTAACGACCTGGCAGATCGAACAGCCAAGCTTACAGCTCAGACTCAAACAGACACATCGACTGACATGACAAAGACTGAAGTAACTTCACTGACACATTGCAGGACAGTCAGGGATCCCACACAAGATGTACTCGACATACAGACACATGCCACTCCGGACGAAATCAAGAAATGGACTGAACAAGGAGGGGTCCAGACAGATCAGGGATGGGTGACGAAGGGAAAAGCCACATGGTTTCTCCCCGACTCTATGGTTCAAGTTATCATTAATACAGTACATAGTCCAGCACATTTAGGAGAAAAAGCCATGTTAGACAGCATCCAGAATATTTGGTTCAACAAGCATTTACGTGCAGCAGCAAAACAGAAAGTGCGTACCTGCATGATCTGTTGTCAGTTCAATCCAGGCAAAGGCATTCCCGTGGAACAAGGTGGATTTCATCCTCCTGACCATCCTTTTGAAGTCCTCCAGATGGATTATATCCAGATGGACAGATGCCGAGGATTCAAGTATGTCCTCGTAGTTGTATGTGCCCTTTCCAGATGGACAGAAGCGTACCCAGTCCCAGATTACACTGCTGTGACCACTGCCAAGCAGCTGGTTCGTGAATTCTTCCCACGATACGGCTTGCCCCGTGTTGTGTACTCAGGTAATGGACAGCCATTCTCCGGCCACTCACCGGAGATTGGAACTGGTGCTGAACGTTGTACTTTGTCCTGCTGTGCGAGGAATCCTCCCTCACTGTCTGCAACCTGTGCTGGCTGATTGGAGCTGACGCTCATTGAACATCGTCTCGTGGCGCTGCCTCCCCCTGACTCGCTGGTGTGAGCGTGAGCTGCATTCTGCACGCTCTGCCTGTCGCTCCCAGCTGGAGTCAGAGGGGTTGAGGCCAGGGTGCATACTGCGAGCGCACCTAGCCTGGGGGACTGCGAGGACCAGAAATCTTAGCTGAGATCAGCTGGTTCCTCTTCCCCCAGGCGAACCGCCCACGGACACGCCCCCAACGAGCTGGATATAGATGCGTGACACCCGCTTCGCGGGCGCCACTCACCGGAGATTGGAACTGGTGCTGAACGTTGTACTTTGTCCTGCTGTGCGAGGAATCCTCCCTCACTGTCTGCAACCTGTGCTGGCTGATTGGAGCTGACGCTCATTGAACATCGTCTCGTGGCGCTGCCTCCCCCTGACTCGCTGGTGTGAGCGTGAGCTGCATTCTGCACGCTCTGCCTGTCGCTCCCAGCTGGAGTCAGAGGGGTTGAGGCCAGGGTGCATACTGCGAGCGCACCTAGCCTGGGGGACTGCGAGGACCAGAAATCTTAGCTGAGATCAGCTGGTTCCTCTTCCCCCAGGCGAACCGCCCACGGACACGCCCCCAACGAAACGTATATAAATCATCCCGTTCCCCGCGATGCGGGACGTGCGCGGGACCAAGCGCGGGGATAAGCCCGGGCAAAGGGCGGGCCGTCTAAGGCCGTCCGAGGACGTACCAGGACGGGACGGGCCACCCCACTAAGCATCTGCTCTTGGTAAGCCAAAATTTCTTCTGACTTGTTCCCCTTACTGGAGCTATTCCTTGTTCTAAAAACAATGAGGGATTAGAAATAAGCAAATACCAACAGAAATCGTGGTAACAAAAAGAAATGGGGCTCAAAAAATTACGGTCCAGGACTATCTTTATGAAAAGGATGGGTACGGAGGACGCTGTTCGTAAATCATCAGACAAATCAATAAAACAAGGTCGTATCACACGGACCCCGGCCATCACTGAATATTTCTCTACTCTAATATCTAAAGGTGAAATTGACAAAGAATTTCACGTGGCAGAAGAAATACCCAACTCTCTATTGCATACAAGGTTAGAAGACTGTACGCTCACCAAACTTGGGTCAAATCCAAAACTAAATTTCAGCGACATTGTTTCCGACAATATCCAAAAATCTTTCAATAACTCGAAAATTTTTCAAAACCAGGGTCATGAGGAAAATCATTTAACATCCTCAACACCAAAAAAAGGCCCTGGAAATACCTGTCATCTGGAAGATCTTTGTGCAAACAACTCCAAGATCACACAAAACCAACCTGAGTTAAAAATAACTAATAGTTCCCCTATACAAAAAAAACAACCACAACCTCAAACACTTGAATCATCTGTAGACCCTTTCCTCATAAAAACCAACTTCTCAGCTAACATAGCTACACCTATGTCAAAAGCTTTGTTCTCCTTACATGAAATACTAGAGTCGGTCCTCTCCTTTCTAGGGAACATATTAGAATATTCAGACCAAACCCTGGATGTACAAATTGGAATCCTCAAGCATCTAGTAGAGGAAAAAAAGAAAAGGAAAGAACCCCTTGAGTCGGAAAACAACCAACTGAAGTTCAACGACAATGAACAAAGGAACTATACAAGTTACCAAAACAGCGGAAGAGATATTGGAAAAAATGATTGTGGTACACAAACATCAGTAGTTTCAAAACAAAAAAAGGAGAAGCTAGTATGACAACATGAAACACCAATGTTCTCCCTGAAAAAACTTTTTAAAGAAAAATCCGCTGATGACAAACAATATCCAATTTTCACAAAGGTAATGAAATCGAATATACCAAAAGATGAAGACATGGATGAAAACACCCAAAAAGTCACTTTTATTAATAATACATCAGAAAGCAATAAAGGAGAAAAATTGCATGAAAATACTGAGCAAGTAGAAGGAAAAAGAAAGAGGAAAAAACCAATAAGACGTATCCATAGGAAAAAAAATCGTAAGCTAAAATTCCAAAAGTCCACATCTGTCTATAACACACAAGAAGTACAAGAAATTGAACCTATTAAGCTCGGGACTACTGGTAATACGGAATCTAGCTCAAATAAAAGAGAAGAGAAATTGAAACCATTAGATCCAGCTGCAAAGGATTTTGTCTCGTATAAAGTCCCTGAAGAATTACAACGCCAAAATATGACCGAAAGTAAAAACAAAGGAAAAAACCAACATGGAGTAGGAACACCATACTCCAGAACACTACAACTTGAAGAACTTTTCCCAATGGACCTAGCACCACTAAATAGAAGAAGAATCATCAATCTCCTTCACCACATCAAACCTTTAGAATCCTTGAATAGCAACGAGATAGATCTAGTAATCTTTCCACAGAAAAATAATAATAAAATAGCTACAGTAACCTTCTGGTCAAATGTTATACCTGGCATCATAATCAGTGAAAAGGAAACACTACACAAACATGGATACGATGTCTATATAAGAAGGGATCCTAATGAAAACAGATTTCCCCCAAGATATGATGAACAAATAAGGAGAATTTCTAATTCTCAATGCAAAAATCCTCTGGGAGAAACTGATGTCTCCCAAGCAACATACTCAGGAATCAAGTATACAGGGAAAGATACTCTGAAGGTTAAAGTGGAAAATGGTGAAAGGCTAGTATGGCAACAAGACCCAAAGGGAAAGGAGTACAGAGAAAGCATCAGATCTTGGTCATGGGTATCTGAGAACTTGAACAGCAACAAATCCACATCATGTTCAGGACAATCTGTTTAGCAATGGTCTAAAAATAATATCATGGAATATAGCGGGAAACACTAAGACCAAATTGACGGAAGCTATAAGCAACCATCCGGATCTCCTAATGCTACAGGAAACCTGGGCTACAAAAACATTTTCGCAAAATAATTACTATGTATATGACATCCCAGCCAAAGCATCCATTCGGGGCCACGCAAAGGGTGGTATGGCCATCCTATTGAAGGTGGATTATACGTGGGCCCAGGAAATTATCCAGACCAAATCACAATATCTGCAATGTATAAAGGTCCTTCTAAAAACTCATAATGTAGCAGCTAAACAACCATTCCTGCTATTCAATGTCTATGCCCCTCCGGGCAAGAACTACGATAACACTTTCCTAGTAATCATGGAATCCATTACACAAATTGTTGAAGAACAATCATGCATTCCATACATAATAGCAGGTGATCTAAACGGCAAGATTTCAAATTCAGAAATTGGTAAATGGATGCAACTTTATGAAGAGGAATTTGCCGATTTCTCAGCCCCGCAATTTCCCCAGGGTGCAAAATGTGACAAAAGAGGGAAATTACTATTATCAACACTACCTTCCCTAAGAGGCGTAATTCTGAACGGAAACATAGAAGGAGACATCCCGGCAACAAACACCAGACGGGGTAATGGAAGCGCATCCATCATTGACTATATCATTTGCAATACGAATATAATGGAAACTGTTACTCACCTAAAAATACAGTTAAGTCAAGAGAGCGACCACGCTCTGTTGATACTAAATTCTGAATGGAGGCCTCAAACAGCTACTAACAGGCAGCTAATATTTCATAGAAGTAATGTCGTGGCAGATAGTGCCCAAAGAAGAATCTTCTGGAATTCGAAAGCACTGGACAGAATATCGACACTGATTGACCAGAATGATCTCTTATTAAAAATAATCTCGGATGACCCAATAGAAAATGTTGAACACATTATTAATGAGCTAAAAAATCTTCTATTGAACAAACTGCAATGTGCACCTAAAAGTGTGAATTATAGAAATAATAGCCGGAATAAAAATAACACACAAAATTCCCAAAATTCTATAACTAAGAAAAAATTGAACAGACTGGTACGTGCACAATATCTGAATCATTCAATGTCAATTAAGAAAGAAATAAATAAATTAAAAAACAAACTCAGAAGAGAAAAGCAAAAAACAAAAAAAGAAATTCAAGACCGTAATTGGGTGGACATACAAGAAGCTGCAAAAGACAAGAATTCCCGTAAATACTGGTCCCTTGTAGCCAAGCTAACCGGCACGAAAAAGAAGCTACAAGCGATACCTGTTACACCAAAGGACTGGGAAACTTATCTAACCGACCTATATAAAGCGAACCCGATTACCTTTGAGGTGCAAAGTTCAGAACAAGACAAAGGAGACGTTGATTCACAATTACAAAGAGTTACAGCTATCTCAGTGGAATGGAACATAAGAAAAGCAAGAAAAACAGGAGCTTCTGGCCCAGACCAGATTCCAATAAAGATCTACCAGGCAAACCCAAGGGAATGGAGTAAGTTGTTATCAAAATTATTTAATTACATTTTTAAAACTGGACAAATGCCTATATCTTGGCAGGGAAGCACCATCATCCCAATACACAAAAAGGGAAGTAAGACAGTCGCAGGAAATTACCGGCAAATCGCCTTAATGGATGCTGCTGGAAAAATCTTTGCAGCAGAGGTTTTACAAAGATTAAAAGATTGGGCTTTTTCACTGAACAAAATACCAATGTTCCAATCTGGCTTCAGGCCAAAACATTCAGTTACGGATAATATTGCTATAATACAAACAATAATAGACAAATACGTAACAGGTAAATCTCAGGCGGTATACGCAGTGTTTGTAGATTATTCGACTGCGTTCGATCGAGTAGATCGACCTACTCTATGGCACAAACTCAAGGATCTTGGCATTCCAGATTCACTGCTCCAAACCATAGTGAACCTTCACACCTACACTTGGTGCCAGGTCCAAATGGGAGGCGAAAGGGGCTTGACAGAAAGGATAAAAACAGCTAACGGCCTAAAGCAAGGGTGTCTTCTGGCCCCACTACTATTCTCCCTTTATCTTAGTGACTTACCTAAGCAATTACATCAAGGCTCAAATCTGTCGCCTAAAATCGCTAAACAAAACATACAAGTGCTACTCTACGCCGATGATATCGTGATGCTTGATCTTACTCCCTATGGTCTGCAAAAATCCCTGGACATCCTTCATGACTATTCTAAATCAAACTTTCTAATCCCTAATTTAAAAAAAACAAAAATTGTGGTCTTTACCAGGAAGAATTCTACTGTCAAATATAGTTGGAGTCTAGGAGGAGAGAAAATAGAAACAGTAAGCGAATATCCATATCTAGGCAGGATCCTCTCGAAGAATACTACAAATGGAAAACATATAGAAAATCTAATGAGGAAGTCAGATGTGCATACTGAGGCCCTCCTAAGACTATATCAAACAACTGGGAATCAACATTTCTCCTCTTCAATAAAAATATATAAGGCAAAAATTCCTCCTGTATTGTCATATGCAACAGAATACATTCCAATGAAACAATGGACCTACATGGACCGCAAAGAGGGCAAAATCCTAAAAAGGATAATGAAAGTCTCCGACTCCACACCAGTTCAAGCGTTACGGATGGAATTTTCGATCACCATCTCCTACGCCACGGCGGTATCAAATGTAATCAGGTGGAGCTACAATCTTCTCCATGCAAAGGAGGGCACATTAAGACATCTGCTGAGACAAGAAATCTTCGAGGGAGCATTTAAAAATCAGACGTTCTTAAAAAACATGACCATTATTTTTCAAATGGCAGAGATTACTCCGGAAATGCTAAAAGGCTGGACAATCGCTCAAATGAAACTTTTCCTAAAATGCTTCACTCCAAAGTTAAGCTACGAACTAGATCACCAACACTGCAAAAAACTGTCAACATACAAACTTTTCGTAGATTCTTTGGAGTATAAACAAAGTCAACCATATATTGAGTTTTCATTGACTCATGGAGCAAGGAGGACAATCACCTTGTTAAGACTGGGCATCTTACCCATCCTAACTTACACAGTAAGATGGTCGCCAGAGGGCTCTTCGATATGTCCCCTGTGTGAAGGAGGAGAACAAACCCTAGAGCACCTGTTGTTCGTGTGTCCCAACATGAAAGTAATTACTGCACGGACAAGATTCCTTGCCCCTATTTATCGATCTTGCAGAATCACCCGAGTGAGCGAACTAATAGATATATGTAAACAGCCACCAAATGAACTTGTTTGTTTTAACTTTTATACATTTCTTAAATCCTTTTTAACATTGTATTGATTAAAATGTGTAACTACTTCTAAAAAAATGTTTTTGTAAAATGTAAATTTGTGGTCCTCTGTTGAGTACCTATACAAATAAAAACTTTGACTTTGACTTTGACTTTGACAGCCATTCTCATCCGAGCTCATGACACAGGTATCACTCCTGTTAGGATATCAGTGGAAATTTCATTGTGTACGACACCCCGAAGCAGCAGGTCTCGTCGAGAGACATAATCAGACCCTGAAAACACGGTTAGCGAAAGTCTGTGCAGAAAAAGGTGTAGATTGGATGGTAGCCTTGCCGGTTGCCCTCTTTTACATGCGTATGGTAGCTCATTCCAGAACAGGGCTATCCCCGTACGAAGTGGTCTTTGGCAGACCACCGAATATGTGGGGGACGCCTATGCCGCTGAGGAAATATAAATTTTTATGGTCAGAAATGTTCCCTATCGTGTACCCCACCGGTTCCATGTACGAGCTTAAAGTGCATGTAACTTCCCTTCTGTGCCAGCTATGAAGACGCAAATACATTTGCGTCCAACGTTAATATGTCCTCTTTCAGATCCACCATGAATGGGTCGGATATTCCGTTCCTAAGTGTGCCTTGCCAACGTCTTTTCATGGTGCACTTTTCACGTTTTCCCCTGGCTCAGGCGAGTTAGGCCCTGATTTCTGTCATCGAGTCCTTTCCTGCTTTCTGCCTCTGAATGCTCCAGCCTGGATGAGCATCTGTATCCATGACCTTTGTCTTACTCCCTGCTCGGCCTGTTGCCTGCCAAAATGGTATTTTGCCTTCAAGTTATCTGCTCCGCTCCTCGAAAATACATTCCTGTCTAGTAGTTTAGGAAAACATCCTTCCAGCTGCAGAGCAAAGGGCCCGGCCTCACTGTCTCCATGCAAGTAATTCATAGTTCCTGTTACCATGGTAGGCCCATGCCCCCTCGCATCTCATGTAGACACGTAGACGCATATGCACGCACTAGCAGTCAGTATAGAATAGCCTTTTGCCCGAGAGACCTTTCCTTCCAGATAATACAGTTCCTTAAACATAAGATATTAGATACGATTTGGGATTAGGTTGTTCTGACACCCCAGACTTCTGTCTCCTCATGTAAGGCTAAATGTCAAGTCCCCTTCACCCTCCAGTTACACGTCAATTACACGTCATGCTGCTGCGCGCGCATCTCTGCCATATATTTCTGCTGACACTGCAGGATTCTCTTATGGATACACCCACCTGTGACATCTCATAATGACGTTTCTAGTACATGCCCTCATGCACGCCTATTGTAACGCCTTTTTCATTACGTATGTGTATTCTTATCTCTCCTCTCAGCTGTAACGCCTCCTGCATCTGTCTTTACTGTAATGCATTGACTATATATATGATAACCTGTCAATAAAGTATTGTCTGTCCCTTCCCGAACCTTCGTGGTGACGGAATGCGATTTGCCATGGTTCGAACCATATAACCAATTCCTTTTTAAGGAATAAAACCCCTTTTAAAACCTCAAATACCACGGATTCTGCCTCTTATTTCTGACTGAGTTATTCTTATTGAACTTTACCGCATAAATTAAGTATAGGTAATTTAAATTTACCACATAATTGGTGCCCGAACAGGGACCCCTCCCCCACCTTACGCGCCGGCGGTGCGTTGCAGGCCCGGTCCCCTGCCACAGCCGGACGGACAACTACGCGTACCCGCAGGATTTCCTGTATCTCCCTCAGGCCAACGGAGGTGACTGAGGCTGCGATCAACACCCAGACGAGGCGGTGAGGAGTGCGGAGGATCCTGACCAGAGCCTAGCTGAGAGAGCAAGATCCGAGGTATACGGAGGCCCACCAGGTTCCGAAGTTCCGAAGTATCTACGTCACGAGTCGAGTCCAGTCCAGTCCAGTGTCGAGTTTCCGAGGCCTTCTGTTCAGTGCTTCCCGGTGAGTACCGTTGCTGCGGACGCATCTAGACGTGCGCATTAGTTTGTGCCGGTCAAGACGGGTTTGGGTACACAGACCCGGTATGCACTGTTTTTAGCGGTGTATCTGTACTGTTTAGCAGTATATCCGGTCTGCACTGTTTTTAACGGTGTATCTGTACTGTTTAGCAGTACATCCAGAATCATGCAGTTAGCTAGTTTTATTCTAATTATTATTGTTCGTTTTGAAAATGTTTCAATGTGTTTTAATGTCGTGGTATGAGTGATTGTTCGATCTTCATTACTGTGCTCATTGTATAAATTGTGTTCAGGTTCACGTCAGTATCAAATAGCAGGGTTCAAGATGCCACTGTTCTCCAAATTAAGACAGATAAAAACTAGAAAAGGGGTACTCGAGGAAGCTGTTCCTATTCCACCTAGGGACACTCCAGGGTACTTTATGTACCACAAACATGGCTTAGATGCCGTATTATATCTCGATTTGTGGGTGGAATATACTAAAGATTTAACAGAGAATCAGAGATGGCCCGCTGCTGGGACATGGGATGCTGATTGCATCATGAGAGTAGAAGAAGCATTATGGAAAAAGAAAGCCAGACAGTCACAGAAAGATGCCATCGAATTATGGCGTAAAGAATCGCATAGACGCACAGAGAAAGCGCTCAGAAAAGAAGAGAAGAGTAGAGAGGAGTCTGACAAAGCCCGAGAAAACGTATTAGTTGAGGAAGGTATACGAGTAAAAGCAGAACAAGTAGACAGACAACGAAACACTCTTATGAATGGTATGTATCCTCTTATGGCTAAGGGTTTACCTAAGGCCACGCCGGAAGTACCAAAAGATCTGCCACCTCCATTGCTTCCGACTAAATTACACCACAAGACCGCAAAGGACATTTTCCTTTCATCCTACTTAGACGATGTAACTCCCGCATATACAGATCCACGTGTCCAGGCGCCACCCGCTGATGGCACTCCGCCCCGAAATAATCCGCCCCCACTTCTACAGCAACAAACTCCTCCTGCCGTTCAACACCTTCCGCCCGTTCCACCACTCCTTCCTGCACCTGTTCTCCCTACCTTACACTCAACAAATCCTTTTGGACCTGGCACCTCAGGAGGTGCCACAGGAGGTTTTCAGACCCCACCACAAGCACATCGACTGACTTTTAGGGATTTAGCACACCAACGTACACCACAAACAGCGAATTACGACATACTTAATGAGCCTCTTACAGACTGTAGATATCATCCAGTGCCCGGTAAAGATGACGACAGAATGATGCTATCATCAGTTTGTCTACGACGAGTTTCAAACTACTTACTGATACTACCAGGAATGGTTGATCATCTAGACAAAATATATCACTTTGTCCAAACAGGGCAAGGTCCTGAAAGCATTGGCGAGGCCATGGCATACCAGAAAGTTGATACTCAAAAACTGTTGTTACGTTTCTTCATAAACTGCTTGATAAGAAACAGAGATAGGCCTGGTGTAGACCAGGAAGAAATGAAAGCACTTAACAAATGGGGTCAGAATATAGCAGACGGAAAACATGATAAACAAAGTTGTATAGAAAATATGTACAAAAGGATCCGAAAAGCAGTAGTACAGATACATGAAAGAGAACAGCCTGAAAGAGAGAATGATGCAGATAAGACTGAATCCTCGGAGGAGGACGAGCAACAAGGAACGACAACAGGACAATTACAATTACAATTACCAGCTAGAGAAATGATAGCTTATGTAGGTAAGGGAAGACCCTTGAATAATTCAATGCGTCCGGTATGTCCAGAAAGTAAGAGACTTTTTCAAGCCGCCATGTCATATCCAAAGACGCCTGAACACTTATTTCAGGCTACGGATAAAATACTTCGAGAACGAATGGGGTACCATGTACTCGATTCTATGGATGAACAAGAATTAGCCAGGTCAGCAGTACAATGGGCTGACAGTTCTGATAAATATAGTGATGATGCGCTAGCACACACGTTTTTTAATCTTTCACCAGACGAACAGCGTTTAGCTGGTATGTACATGATACAACATCTTCTTATATTGTATAAAAGCCAACACTCTGATCCTGGTCCCCTACCCGATATATTGATAGAACTACTCATGAGGAAATGGAGAGGTCTAGGTACTGATTTAATTAAAGTAATTCTAGAACATCGGCACAGGTACAGTGCCTTCTTGTGTCCACGGCCTGATCCAGCTCTCTTCATGGAAAGAAAAACGTATTACATAGACAGACAGAATCCCTTACGAGAAGTACATCCAGTAAGAAAAGAAGATGACACACTAGAACGTGTGTATGTATATACACCCCTCACAAAAATAGAATTGCTAGAGATGAAGAAACTAGTACCCTGTCACGATAAAGACCCTGCAGGTTTCCACCGAGAAATTAAAGATATGCTACTCATGGGAGACTACACATATTCAGATATTATGAAAATGCTAAAAGTACTGTTGCCAGCCGGCATTTACGAGAAACTCAAAGAGAAAGAATGGGAGGTGGGAGATAAAAAGATTAATTGGACCGAGATAGAGGACGAAGAAAATGGTCGTACTCCAGGGGTAGGCCTTGGGGAAAAAGCTAAAGCATTACCAGGATTAATAGTGCAAGTTCTGCCAAGATTATTGACAACGAAAAAGGAAGACTGGGGTGCAATCTCAGCCTGTAAACAGAAACCTGATGAAGACACTAGTGATTTTTATTCCCGATTTGAGAAATGTTTTGGTATTAATAGTGGCCTGAAAGCAAGTAGCGAGTCCTATCCACATCTTTTTGTATCCAAATTAGTCGAGAATTCCCTGCCCCAGGTTAAGAACCGAGTATTGAAAGTCGAAAGCACCTGGCAAGCAAATTCCCCATCCCAAATGTTACAAATGTTACAGTACCACCAGAATAGAATTAGAGAAGAACAGGAACACGAACAAAGACGTATGAAAGACACAAAAATGAAAATGCTAGTCGCTCAGTCAGTTCCAGCTGATGGTCAGAAAAAGGGTACAACACAGTCCAATAATTCAGCAGGTCCTGTTAAAGGGACATGTAACTACTGTAAGCAGCCAGGTCACTATATAAACGATTGTGCAGTTTTGAAACATAATATCTCTACGGGTAAAACCAAAGAGAGACCACGTCCACCCAGACAAGACCAGGTCCAACAACAAGTACCACAGAATATCGAGCCTATGCAAGCCTCACAACAGACAGTACAGACCGTAGCAGTGCCACAGTCACAGCCCATTACTGCAACACAAAACACGACACAACAGATGTATCAGTATGCGCAAAATGATTATCCTGACTATCAGCGATACACATGAAACAGCCTAGAGAGGGAGGTTGGCTTGCCTCTTATTGAGGTTCCTGTAGATCAAGAGGGTCCTTATGTACATAGTCAAGTATTAGGAAAAGACAGAAAGTTTTTAATTGATACAGGGGCAAGCAGGACAACTATCAGTCACGACGAGGTTCCAGGGGCACCCCTCTCAGGCTCACAGAATGTTTCCCTTGGATTTTCAGGAAAGCCTATTATTACCGAAGTATCGCAACCACTTCCCCTTGCAGTTGGTCCTTTGACACGTACTACAGACTTACTACTTACAAAAGCATGCCCAGAAAACTTGCTAGGTATAAAGACACTGAAAGCTCTAGGAGCTGTAATATGTTGTTCTCCGGAAGGAGTACGACTATTTCTGCGCGACTTTAAGGGTCACTATGTATTGAGAGATGTTGATCCCAGATTACAGAATGTCCCTGCACATTTATGGGCGCAAGGCCCCACTGATGTAGGTTGTATGCACATCACACCATATCGAGTTACACTCAAGCAAGGAGTGGTATTACCACGAATGCAACAATACAAGTTACCCCCAGATGCTGTAGTGGCTTTGCTGCAAATCATTGACGAGCTCATTACACAAGGAGTGGTTGTGGAAACCGACTCCAATGTATGTAATTCACCTATCATTCCAATTCTTAAACGCACCGATCCCAATGCACCACCAGTTTATCGATTAGTTATTGATTTGCGCGAGTTGAATAAATGTATTGTACCACAGTACCCCGTGGTCCCAGATATCTCTTCATTGTTGACAGCTATCGATCCAGAAGCAACGTTCTTTACCGTAATTGATCTGAAGAACGCTTTCTTTAGTGTTCCAATTGACCCGGAAAGCCAATACTTGTTCGGATTCTGTTTAAATGGACGAAGCTTCAAATTTGCAGGCGCACCTCAAGGATTCACAGAAAGCCCCAGCATCTATAGCCAAGCACTGAAAAGACAACTTGACAGTATTCATATGCCGGATAACACTGCTCTGCTTCAGTATGTCGATGATCTGCTGATCACCGCCCGAAGCGAACCTGAATGTGAAAAAGCATCACTGACGGTTTTACATTTTCTGGCCGACAAGGGGCACAAGGTGTCCCCTTCGAAGCTGCAATTCTGTGTTCAGCAAGTTGTTTACCTTGGGCACTTGCTGTCCAAAGGGGGGAGACAGCTCACACCTGATCGCATCCAGTTAATTGTAAATATGTCACGACCCAAGACACAAAAGGAGGTACGGGCCTTCATAGGCCTCACTTCTTACTGCAGACAATGGATTCCTCAATATGCATTTCTAGCAAAGCCACTCATTCAGTTGACAACCCAGGAGGCAGCGTCTTCGACTGTCCTTCCTTGGACTCAGGAACATACACAAGCTTTTGAAGACTTAAAGAAAGCCTTATGTCAAGCACCTGTTTTAGCAACACCATGTTACAGTAAGCCTTTTACACTTTTTGTTACAGAACGCGAAGGTACTGCCTTGTCAGTACTCACACAGGAACAAGCAGGTTCACACAAACCGTGCGCTTACTTTTCTAGCACATTAGATCCAGTAGCACAGGCTCTGCCTGCGTGCTTGAAATCAGTTGCAGCGACAGCTCTAGCAATCAGACAAAGTGATTCTATAGTGTTAGGACATCAGTTGACAGTACAAGTTCCACACTCCGTGGAAGTCCTTTTAAACCGAACACAGACCCAGCACTTGACTATAGCACAACTGACAGGTTATGAATTGACATTGTTTCAGCCACACAGAGATCAGACGCTTTAGTACATTAAATCCTGCCACACTTTTGCCGTTAAGTGGAACAGACCCATTGGCACATGATTGTATTGAAGTCATTACTATTACGACGAAGCCTAGACAAGACTTGACAGACACTCCATTACCAGATCGAGACCTGACACTTTATGTGGATGGTTCATGTATGAGAACAAGTACAGGAGAGTTAGTGGCCGCCTACGCAGTCACGACAGACACTAAAGTCATAGAAACAAATTGTATTAACACCCTGTCAGCTCAAGCAGCAGAGCTCATCGCTCTGACACAAGCCTGTATCCAAGCCAAGAACAAGAGAGTTAACATATACACAGATTCCCGTTATGCTTTCGGAGTTGTGCACGACTTCGGTGTATTATGGAGAGAGAGAGGTTACTTAACTTCTCACGGTGCCAACATTCAACACGGTCCCCTCATTCAAGCTCTGTTAGATGCAATACATCTGCCTACTGCCATATCCATCATGAAGTGCAAGGCACATACAAAAGTCACTGATATCGTTTCCCAGGGTAACGACCTGGCAGACCGAACAGCTAAGCACACAGCTCAGACTCACGCAACTGACCTGACAAAGACAATAGTTCAGACACCGACACACTGCATGACAGTTAGGGATCCCGCTCATGATGTAATTGATATACAGACACATGCCACACCAGATGAAATAAAGAAATGGACTGAACTAGGAGGGATCCAAACTGATCAGGGATGGATGACGAAGGGAAAATCTACATGGTTTCTCCCCAACTCTATGGTTCAAGTCATCATTAACACAGTACACAGTCCTGCACATCTAGGAGAAAAAGCTATGCTAGACAGTATTCAAAACATCTGGTTCAACAAACACTTACGAGCAGCAGCCAAACAGAAAGTGCGTACTTGCATGATCTGTTGTCAGTTCAACCCAGGTAAAAGCATTCCTGTAGAGCAAGGTGGATTTCATCCTCCCGATCACCCTTTTGAAGTCCTCCAGATGGATTATATCCAGATGGAACGTTGTCGAGGATTCAAATATGTCCTCGTAGTTGTATGTGCACTCTCCCGATGGACAGAAGCATATCCAGTCCCAGATTACACTGCTCCGACCACTGCCAAGCAGCTGGTTCGTGAATTCTTCCCACGGTATGGTTTGCCCCGTATCGTATACTCAGATAACGGCCAGCCATTCTCATCCGAGCTTGTAAAACAAGTTACACTCCTGTTAGGCTATCAGTGGAAATTCCACTGTGTCCGGCATCCCGAAGCAGCAGGTCTCGTGGAGCGCCATAATCAGACTCTGAAAATTCGACTTGCTAAAATCTGCAGAGAAAAAGGCGTTGACTGGATAGTAGCTTTGCCAGTTGCGCTCTTCTACATGAGAATGATAGCGCATTCTCGATCAGGGATATCCCCGTATGAGGTGGTCTTCGGTAGGCCACCAAATATGTGGGGGACGCCTATACCTCGTAAAATAACTGATGTTGATTGTAATATGCTGACAGATTACCTTGCCTCCTTGATGTCTGCACTACAATCTTGTCGTTCACAGGTAGCTGCAGCCTTTCCCGACAACACCGACGTGAAGCCCCATGAAGTGGTTCCTGGGGATTATGTGTTTATAAGAAACTTCGACCGACGGAGCCCGCTGGAGCCCCGCTGGCAAACGCCGAAATTGGTACTTTTGACGACGAGGACAGCAGTGAAGATTGAGGGCCGCAAGGGGTGGCTGCACTCGAGCCACATCAAGAAATTTCACGGACTGCCTTCTGATTTGAATTCTCAGCCCTGCCCTCCTCCACAGACTGACTCAAAACTCTCCCTGGTTGAGAAAACCGCTTCTCAAGAATACAAACTGAAACTAAGGTCTAGCAAGTCAGACAGTTTAATTGTTTAAGTCCTCCCCTAGGTGAATCGGTTAAATTCGTTTCTGACATGTATCCCCTAGACCGGAATAGAGAGAGAGATAGACAGAAACAGCTCAAGAAACATGAATATTGTAAATCACTTTGTAGTCACTGTATAGTGACACTATTGATTATGTTTTTTCTAAGTCTTTTGATTATTGCTGCAAGTATACTATTGCACATCTATTACCCTATTTTCAAGAATGCACATTCTGCTTTCAACGTCACTGCCGAACATTCTTTTAGTGAATTACCCCCGCATGAGTTGTCCTACAGACTTGCGCTGCTCAACAACACCTTCATTAGTATGTTACATCACTCCCATCAGACCAGCAACGCTACAAATTGTTGGATATGTGGCCGACTCCCTCCCTACCAGAAATACAAGGGAGTTCTGCCCCTTTTCCCGTACCCGTTCACACATAATGGTTCCTGTGGAGCATGGTTTAGTTTGATTAATTCTTTAGATTCAAATACCGTAGTTTACCAGGGCAACTGGGTATGGGGAAACCTGAACACAGTTCTGCATAAAGTATGTTTCCCTGACAAGGAGGGACTCCCTAAAAGGACAGGGACTGATCTAGAAAATGAAGTATATGGATTAGGTAATTTTACACTTAATCTCATGATTCTGAATGTTGAATCCGAATCCGAGCCAGTCTTGCCTGCTATGTCAGTATTACCCGTCAAAGGTAAATTATGTGTTAGAAAGAATGGTTCAGTACACCTGGGTCATAGTAAATGTACTACTGTGATCGAATTCAGTGATAAGGGCAAGTCTGCGTTTAAAGCTTCACAACATTCCTACTTCATTTGTGGTCATACCGCATATATACGTTTACCTCTAGATTGGGATGGTACCTGTTACATTGCATTCCTTCTGCCACCTGTTTTCCTAGCCCCTCCTGATTATCATAGGAATACCCATCTAGTACACAATAGACCCCAGAGAGATCTCCCGATTGTCGACTATACTGAAACGGCATGGGAGCAATACACAGATTTCAATAAAGGTTTCTTCCCCTACTTAGGTGCTATGTTTAATAGTAAGCTGATACGCAAGTTAACTAGAACCCTCGAAGCAGTAGTGAATGAGACTACTTCTGCCCTAGGCAACTTAACAGAGGAGCAGTCTGCGATGCGGATTGTTGTTCTTCAAAATCGTCTCGTCCTTGACGTCATCCTGGCCGATAGGGGCGGAGCCTGTAGAGTCATCGGATCGAGTTGCTGTGTTTTCATTCCAGAAAACGCGCCATCAGTATATAGAGCCATTACTCGTCTTCACAAAATTGCAAGTCAGATACACCAGAATCCAGGCACCTGGACTTGGTCCGGTTGGTTCTGGACCACGTTGTCAGCCTGGGGATGGAAGATCCTATCCTTCCTAGGTATTGCCCTTCTCATAGTATTCAGTTGTTGCCTATGTCTACAATGTGGGCCAGCGATTTGCGGCTTGTGCGCCACATCATGTATTCCTCATTCAAGTTCTCATTCAAAACGACATAAGAAGAAAGAAGAGCAAATGATACTTCGTGAACAGATTGATAGATTTATGAGTATCGATATATCATGAAGGGTCCATAGGGAACAAGGAGGGAATGAGGAAATATGAATTTTTATGGTCAGAAATGTTCCCTATCGTGTACCCCACCGTCTCCATGTACGAGCTTAAAGTGCATGTAACTTCCCTTCTGTGCCAGCTATGAAGACGCAAATACATTTGCGTCCAACGTTAATATGTCCTCTTTCAGATCCACCATGAATGGGTCGGATATTCCGTTCCTAAGTGTGCCTTGCCAACGTCTTTTCATGGTGCACTTTTCACGTTTTCCCATGGCTCAGGCGAGTTAGGCCATGATTTCTGTCATCGAGTCCTTTCCTGCTTTCTGCCTCTGAATGCTCCAGCCTGGATGAGCATCTGTATCCATGACCTTTGTCTTACTCCCTGCACGGCTAACGGTGCCTGGCTCGGCCTGTTGCCTGCCAAAACGGTATTTTGCCTTCAAGTTATCTGCTCCGCTCCTCGAAAATACATTCCTGTCTAGTAGTTTAGGAAAACATCCTTCCAGCTGCAGAGCAAAGGGCCCGGGCTCACTGTCTCCATGCAAGTCATTCATAGTTCCTGTTACCATGGTAGGCCCATGCCCCCTCGCATCTCATGTAGACACGTAGACGCATATGCACGCACTAGCAGTCAGTATAGAATAGCCTTTTGCCCGAGAGACCTTTCCTTCCAGATAATACAGTTCCTTAAACATAAGATATTAGATACGATTTGGGATTAGGTTGTTCTGACACCCCAGACTTCTGTCTCCTCATGTAAGGCTAAATGTCAAGTCCCCTTCACCCTCCAGTTACACGTCAATTACACGTCATGCTGCTGCGCGCGCATCTCTGCCATATATTTCTGCTGACACTGCAGGATTCTCTTATGGATACACCCACCTGTGACATCTCATAATGACGTTTCTAGTACATGCCCTCATGCACGCCTATTGTAACGCCTTTTTCATTACGTATGTGTATTCTTATCTCTCCTCTCAGCTGTTACGCCTCCTGCATCTGTCTTTACTGTAATGCATTGACTATATATATGATAACCTGTCAATAAAATATTGTCTGTCCCTTCCCGAACCTTCGTGGTGACGGAATGCGATTTGCCATGGTTTGAACCATATAACCAATTCCTTTTTAAGGAATAAAACCCCTTTTAAAACCTCAAATACCACGGATTCTGCCTCTTATTTCTGACTGAGTTATTCTTATTGAACTTTACCGCATAAATTAAGTATAGGTAATTTAAATTTACCACACCGCGTAAGATCACAGATGTTGACAGTAATATGCTGACAGATTACCTGGCTTCCTTGATGTCTGCACTACTATCTTGTCATTCACAGGTCGCGGCTGCCTTCCCGGACAACCCCCAAGTGAAACCGCATGAAATGGTTCCTGGGGACCTAGTACATATAAGAAATTTCGACCGATCAAGCCCTCTGGAGCCCAGGTGGAAGGAACCGAAACTGGTGTTGATGACCACGAGGACCGCGATTAAAGTAGAGGGAAGGAAAGGCTGGATCCATTCCAGCCACATCAAACGTTTTCATGGACTGAGTCCAGAGACTGTACCCAAGGACTGCCCCGTTTCCGACACAGACTCTAAACTCCCTCTGTTAGAGAAAACTCAACAGCAGGAGTATAAATCAAAGTTGAGATCTAGTAAGTCAGACAGCGTTTAATTGTTTAAGTCCCCCTCGGGTGAAGCGTTTAGACAGGTTTCTGACCTGTATGAGATAGACCCAAATAGTCAGAGAGATAGACAGAAAGTCAAGAAAATGAAATACTGTAAAAATCTATGAAGCAGATGCATCATAACATTGCTTTTTATGTTTTTTCTGAGTATTACAATCATATGTATAAGCTGGACATTACATGTGTTCTTTCCTCCTCTTGGTTCACATGTACATTCTTCTTCCAATGACACCATAGAGCATACTTTCAGTGACCTGCCACCACACGAATTGTCCTATCGTTTAGCACTACGCAACAACACTTTTATCCGTATGTTACACCATTCTCATCAGCCCAGCAATGCCACGAATTGCTGGGTATGCGGCCGACTCCCTCCTTATCAGAAATACAAGGGAGCTCTGCCCCTCTTTCCCTACCCGTTTACACATAATGGTTCGTGCGGTGCATGGTTTACTTTAATGTCCTCCTTAGACAGTGAGTCCAAAGTTTCCCAAGGCAATTGGATATGGGGAAATCTGAATACAGTTATGAATAAAGCATGTTTCCCAGACAAGGACGGCCTTCCCCAAAGGACAGGGACCGATCTAGAAAATGAAGTATATGGGTTAGGAAATTTTACCCTTAACCTCATGATTCTGAACGTTCAGTCCGAGACTAATTCGGACTTGCCGTTTATAACAGTATTACCAGTAACAGGCGAATTATGCGTTAGAAAGAATGGTTCTGTACATCTAGGACACAGTGATTGTAATACTGTGGTCGAATTCAGTGATAAAGGAAAGTCTACTTTCAAAGCTTCCCGTCATTCATATTTTATTTGTGGTCAGACAGCTTATGTACGTCTGCCCTTAGATTGGGATGGAACGGGTTATATTGCGTTCCTATTACCACCTGTTTTTCTAGCCCCATCCGATTATCATCGAAATTCACACCTTGTACATATAAGACATAAGAGGGAGATCGAGTCCCCAATTGTCGATCAGACTGAAACAACATTGGAGCAATATACCGATTTCAATAAAGGATTCTTTTTCTTCATAGGCCCCATCCAAAATAGTAAATTAATACGTAGATTAACCAGAACTTTGGAATCAGTAGTGAATGAGACTACTTCTGCTCTAGGTAACTTAACGGAAGAACAATCTGCTATGAGACTTGTTGTTCTTCAAAACCGCCTTGTCCTTGACGTCATCCTGGCCGATAGGGGCGGGGCTTGTAGAGTGATCGGATCCAGTTGTTGTGTGTTTATTCCTAATAACGCACCGTCAGTATATGCAGCAATAACAAGACTCCATAAGATTGCTCACCAGATACACCAGAATCCAGGCACCTGGACATGGTCCGGTTGGCTCTGGAGTGTGATATCAGCCTGGGGATGGAAAGTACTGTCATTACTAGGAATAATACTGCTCATAGTATTCAGTTGTTGTCTCTGTCTGCAATGTGGGCCAGCGATTTGCGGCTTGTGCGCCACGTCATGTATTCCCCGTCCAAGTCCACGTTCCCGTTCCCGAATGAAGAAGGATGAGCAAATGATGTTATATGAACAGATAGATGGTCTCATGAACATAGATATATCCTGAAGGGCGCAGTAGGGGCCAAGGAGGGAATGAGGAAATAGAAATTTTTAGGTAGTCAGTGTGACCCCCACTCGCACCCTAACCATGCACCCGTGCTCCATGTATGTCATGAAATTCCCTTTCCGTGCCTGCAATGAAGACGCATTTTCATTTCCGTCTAACGTTAACATGTCAGATATTCAGTCCTCCATGATAGCAATGTTAATTTGGCTTTTAGGCCTATGTTTCCAATGCATTTACATGGTGCATATTAAAATAACGCGAAGCACACGTTTTTCTGGCTCAGTCGAGCCAGGCCCTTAATTGAGGCTCCAAGTCTCTTCTGTCTCTGAAAGCCGCAGTTTAGGTATGCATCCCTGACCTCTACCTTACTTCCTGCTCAGACGAGCGGTGCCCGGCTCGGCCTGGCCTGCCTGCCAAAACGGTATTTTGCCTACAAGTTATCTGCTCAGCCTCCGAAAAACACATTCCAGTTCAGTGAAATAGGTAAACATATTCCAGCCTGCAGAGCAAAGGGCCCAGCTTTCCTGTCTCCTTGCACGTAATTTACTGCACCATTACCATGGTAGGCCCACGGCCCCCGTGCATTGCATGAAGAACTATAGGCACGCACTAGCATTTAGTATTGAACGGCCTCTGCCCGAGAGACCTTTTACTTCAGACAACACATCCTCCAAACATAAGATACCAGATATGCTATAGGTGCAGGTCGTTCTGACACCCCAGACACCAGACTCCTCTACTAGTGCTAAAGTCAAGCCCCCCAGCTCTTCCCAGTTACACGTCATGCTCAGTTGCGCACGCATCCAGGACAAAGGTTTCTGCTGACCCTGCAGAATTTCTCTATGCATCCACCCACCTATGACACTTCTGTGACGTTTCCAGCACACACCTCCGTGTACGCCCCTGTACACGCCTTCTTTTACGCACATGTGTTCTTATCTTCTCTCTTTTTCACTTGTTACGCCTACTGTATTCATTTCCATTATACAGTTTTACTATATATAATGTGTGATGTTAATAAAATGTTGAATATCCCTTCCTGAACCTTAGTGGTGATGGAACCCGATGTCCAGTGTCTCGAGCCACTTAAATAAAGCCCGTATGACTCAGATACCACAGACTCTGCCTCTCATTTTATTGAGCTATTCTTATTGTCACTTAATGTATAGAAAAATAGTCCCGGTAATTTTATTTACCACACAAGTCACCCCTTGTCTGTCTCCCCAGTTCACCCCTTCCTCTGTCTCTCAAGTCACCCCTGTAGGAGAGTAGGGTCTGCAATCCTATGATCACCCGGACTTTTTGCTTTTGTTTCACTGGTTTACGACTTTCTCGGGCTGTGGGCCTGCCAATCAGACCCACAGCCTAGCTGTTCTCTCACTAAATTGATGCGTGTACCTTAGGTGCATTACCCAATTGGAACTGGGCCACCCTGTCAGACCCTGTAACTCAGGGCATCGGTGAACCCAGGGCCTACCAGGGGCTGAAGCATGTATTATGTCAGCCCTGGCTGGCCATCTAAATCTGACACAACTGGCTGCACGACAGCTGGGGCAACGTGGCGTACTCGCCCGTTGCTGTAGGTATAGTATCCCTATATCTAAACTCAAAATGGACACCCGAGTTCCTATCAGTCACTCCTATGGCAGGCCTTAACAATCCTGAAGGCAGAGTGCGTGGAATCGTGTGAACTGGGCTCTGGCACGAGCCGAGCCCGGTTGCAGCTTGCGGAACCAAGACCCAATGGCTGTTCCATGATAACGCGTGTCATATTGGTAACTTCGGTATAGCGTTATCAAGACATGTCGAGTAAGGTGTCATACAAATCGGGATGCTGCCCCCTCACCAATTCTGGCGACGAGGTTAGCATTCCGCCCTTCTAGAGGGACACGACATGTATGTAACTGTGAACCCCGGTTAAAGTTATCCGAAGCCTCAGCTCCACAAAATGGATGCTGCCACCACAGACACGAGTCTGACCTCCTGCTGCTGGGAGTCCTTCCAGCGAGGAGAGCTTGGACAAAGGGTTTCCTGTCGAGGGCGGTGGTCTCACCGTCCCAGACAGGGTTTGTGTATTCTGGGTAGGTAGGGCTTTGCAGGAAGGTGACTGCGGAGTGGCACCCCGGTGCTCACTACGCATCTGCCGGTTAGAACCAGTTCCAGGGGTGCGCAGCCCCTGACCTGGGGAAAGTCCGGCAGGGGAGAGGGGTGTAACTACCCCCCTTCCTGGTCCCACCCCTAGGGCAGGACCTAGTCATGTACCCACCCCTTTCTTTAGGATAAAGGCCGGAGCGGGGACCCTTCCAAATTAGATCATCTTTGAATCAAGAACTACTTTCTACGAAAGGACATTCGAGACTCTTCTCAAGATTTCTCCCTTGTGGCTAAGGAGTAGTCACTCTGCACCCGCAAGCACCATCTAAGAACTCTGCGGTTTGCTGCAAGTCCTTCCTCAGGAATCCGACGACCCAGCTCGACGAGAACCGGCTTCCCTGGCACCTCTGACCTCTACCCACGTCATCAGCTCAGCTGAGATCTGTGGGTGCGACGAGACCTCGCGGGACCGGCCATCATCAAAACCTGCACGCTTTCTTAACCAGCACGACCACCGAAGGAATTCTCTGGTGAGTGCTCTGGGGTCCGATAAGCCCCGACCCTGACCAGCTCCAGCACCGAAGTGCAGTCTCCCAGCATCTCCACGATCTACGTGGGGCCCTTCTGCCGCTGCTCAGTACGTTGTCCGATCACTAGCCGCTGGCTTGTGACCCTTTGACGACGAACGACAACCAACGCTGCTGGTCGGGTTGCTCCAGACTAGCCTTCTGCTCCTTTTTACGAGAGGAGCACCGCGGACCCTCCTGGTCCACTCAAGACGCCATTTTAGGCCCACCACGTGGCCCTGAAATCTGCCAAGGCTTGTTGCCCCAATCCTGGGCCCAGCGACGCCGACAGCATCAATCTTCGTGGGACAGCTCGCACCTCCATCCTGGTCGCCTACAACGCCTCCTGGTCCATGAGACTGCAGAGCCCAGCGTCGCCCACTCACCTAGTCGAGGTGACGGCCATCCGGTGCCTTCCTGGTACCCTCTGACTACTGGCTAGTAGTACGAACTTGGTCCCCTCTGCTTTCAGGTATCAACGATCTCTGATCCAGGCTTGGATCTCTACGAACTATTCATCACTGGTCGCCGGCCAGCAACTCCTTCCTTCCGGCTCCTGGCTCGTCAGCGAAGACCCCGACGCCTGTAAGACTTGTGCAGCCGCAGCCCTTGTGGCTAGGTAACTCCGACACTACGGTGTCTGCATAGCCTCCTTACTTAAGGGTCCTGAGTCCCTCGCTTCCGACTTTCCTTATCGGGTCCGCCCGAGACCACTAGAACTTTCCGTGCCCTCGGGCACTTGTTTTAATTGTGCACTAGAAGTATTTTCCTAAGAGTTTTGTTCTGTGCTTAGTACCCTGTCCTCATAAAGAGTCCAGGGTTGTTGTGATTCTAATAAATACACTGTTTATTTTCATAACACTTGTGTGGTGTCCTTTCACTTGGTGTTCAAGGGGTATGTGATGGTATTACAGCTGGCTTAACACGCCCTCTAGAGTTTAGCCCGAAGACTGCTCGTATCCACGCTACTAGGATAGCTGGTCCAAGGTTGACTTACAACCAATCACCATAAGGGTCGTTTGGACCGATGCATAGTGGTCGCTAGAATAGCGAACGCTGCATATCGGGCCAACTTCTCACATTGGTGAGCAGCGGTTGGGATTTGTGCTTGCTGTTGTTTTACCACGCGTATCCTAAGATTATCTTGTGAAAGATCGCATAAGTACTCCAGGTACATATAACTTACCTTAGAATACTCTGAGTTCTACTGAACCAGCTTTTGTAGCTCCTCAAGGCTTAGCACACCTTGGCTACAACTCTTAGCAAGGGATCAGTAGGTAAACCCATAGTGTAGGTAGGTGCATCCCTTACACCACACTAGAAGCAGCATGTCAGACAAAGGAGGAAACTCTGAGTCTCCCCTTGTGTCAGTCGACCTTCCACAGGTCACCTCCAGATATGCTGCACTTAGCTTCCACGAGATGCGACATATCTGTACATCTCGGAAGTTAAAACAGGGTGCAAACCCTACCATTCCGTTTCTGATTGGTCTCTTGGAGACTTATGATGCCAAGAGGGCGGGTAACACCGACCCTTCTCATCCAGAAATGGATATGCCCCCCCTCGAGGGAACCCGAGGTGACCCTGACCTTATCCATCTCTCCGCAGAGGGCGAAGAGGAGGAAGAGGAGCCATAGACATCTGGGGACGAGGCAGACAAAGGTCCAGTAGTGGTTAGCCAGCTAACTAGGGACAACTTAAGCCGGCACGAGAATGGTACTAGGAGACCCCTGGGGCCTCTCTCGGGCCAGCTTAACATTGGGAACGGACGAGTTAGGTCTCTGTCGAGAGGCTCTAACAGATCCGTTCGAACCAATGGCTCTCGAGGCTCTGCTCGGAGAGGGATGACATCCCCTCAGAGAAGAGTGTACGAAGCGAAGGAGCGGGAAGTCAATCTGCGGATCGAAAGGGAAGAACTTGCCCTAGCCAAAGAAAGACTCGCCTTTGCTAGAGAGCAAGAATTGAGTGGGACCATTCCCACTGGTGGCAGCATTCCCCCACGGGAACCCAGGAGTTTAGACACTAAGCACCTGAATAAGATAGTGCCCCCCTTTAAGCAAGGGGACGACATCCACAAATGGATTACTGCGTTGGAGCGGGCCTGCACTGTACAGTGCATCCCCCCGAGTCAGTGGGCAGCTATCTTGTGGCTCTCCTTTGACGGTAAAGGTAGAGATAAGCTCCTCACTACTAGAGTCGAGGACGCTAACAATTACCAGGTCCTGAAGAACACACTGATTGATGGGTTCGGCCTAACCACTGAGCAGTACAGGGTGCTGTTCAGGGATACCCAGAAAACTCAGTCTCAGGACTGGTCTGATTTCGTTGATTGTGCCACTAAGGCTTTGGAGGGCTGGTTGCTGGGCAGTAAGGTTACTGATTACACAGGATTGTATAATTTGATCATGCGAGAACAGATTTTAAACAGTTGTCAGAACCAGTTGTTATGTTATGTTATGTTAAATTAATTTGTAGAGCGCACTAACACCGTTAGGTTCCTTGGCGCTGAATGGAGAGAGCAGAGAGAGACAGAGCTAACATAACAATAGATAAGAATTTAATTGTAGGCTTCAGTGAAGAGGTGAGTTTTGAGGGAGGATCTGAAACTAGAATAGAGGGAGGATAGCCTGAGCGGGAGAGGTAAAGAATTCCAAAAGGACGGGGCTAGGAAGGAGAACCTAAGGCCACCGTGTTTCTTCCGCTTGAATCTGGGGACAGATAAAAGGGCCATATGGGAGGACCGGAGAGTGCGGGGGGGGACATAGGGGTGAAGCAGAGAAGAAATGAAAACGGGGCCCTGACCAGAGAGGGATTTGAAGATGGTACAACCCAGCTTGAATTTGCAACGAGCAGAAACCGGGAGCCAGTGGAGATCCTTTAAAAGCGGTTGGACATGTTGATCTCTCGGCTGATGATAAATCAGACGGGCGGCCTGGTTTTGAATCAGCTGGAGTCTCCTAAGTTGGTAAACAGGGATGCCTACGTATAATACGTTCGCGTAGTCAAGCCTAGACATGACTAACGCAAGCAAGGCCAAAGTGAGGGCATCGGTGGTAAGTAGGCGAGAGATCTTGCGTATCTTCCTGAGCTGAAAATGACTAGAGGAGACTACAGCACTAATCTGGGGTGTCATCGATAGATCGTTGCTGATGACAACACCCAGACTTTTTGCTGAGTTGACGGGGCAAGGCGGGGTACCCAGGCTGGCCGGCCAGAAAGAGGGATGCCAAGGATTGGAGGGTCCCCCGACAAGCACCAGCTCGGTCTTGTCGGGGTTGAGTTTCAGGTGGTTTGCGCCCATCCAATCACTAATGAAACAAAGGGTGTTTTGAAAAGTAGAGATGGATTCGGACCCGGAGTCAATGGTAAAAACCAATTGAATGTCATCCGCATAGTTAAATGCGGAGACATTGAAACGGTGAAGGGAACGGATTAACGGGGCCAAATATAAATTAAAAAGAAGGGGGGAAAGGGAAGAGCCCTGAGGGACACCACAGGTCAGCTCGACCTGAGAGGCGGAGAATTGAGACAACCTGACGGCCTGGTGGCGGTGGGTCAGGAAAGAGCGCACCCAGTCCAGGGCAATGCCCTGGATGCCAGCCTCTCTGACACGGTCGACCAGGATGTCATGGTCGACCGTGTCAAAGGCGGCTGACAGATCCAAAAGGACCAGGGCCTGACAGATGTTAGTGTCGGCGCCCCTGCGAAGTTCGTCCATCACAGAGAGGATGACTGCTTCTGTGGAATGTGCTGGTCTAAATCCAGCCTGCTGGGGGTCCAAAACACAGGAGTCTTCCACAAAGGAGGTGAGGGTTTGGGTAACGTGGGACTCCAAAACCTTACTGAGGAAGGGGAGGAGAGAAATTGGGCGATAGTTGCTCATGTTGGACTGGTCAGCCGTGGGTTTTTTCAAGATAGCGACCACTTCTGCCCGTTTAAAAGATCCTGGGACCACCCCCGTAGTCAAAGAGTTATTTAAAAGAGCTAAAGGGGGGTCCGGGCATGAAGTGAAGGCTTCCCGTAGGGCCGACGGGGGGCAACAATCGCTAGGAGATCCGGAGGAGACTTTAAACAGAAGGGAAAGAAATTTGTCTTCAGAAATGAGTGGGAGCTGGGTAAGGGTGTCGGTGCGATGGGAAAGGAAAGGAATGGGAGGAGGGGAAACTGAAGAGACGTGGACAGAAATGCTGGTTTTAATTTTGACAATTTTGTCCACAAAGAATTGATTCAGAGAATCACACAGTAGCTGGGAAGGGAAAGGAGCGATGGTGACTCTCGCCGGATTCGATAATTCCTCAACAATAGAAAAGATGTCTTTGGACTTGTTGATGGAATTTAAGATCTTATTGGAGAAATAACAAGATTTAGCCCTGGCTATGGCAGACTTGTATTCTCTCAGCTGAGAGGAGAAGACCGCTTTAGTCTGTGAAGAATAGTCTCGACGCCAGCGTCTTTCGGCCTGACGAAGACTAAGTTTCAGTGCCTTAAGTTCCTCGGTGAACCACCTATGTGCGTCATGATTTCGCCGCGTTTTGACAGGTTTTAAAGGTGCCAGGTTGTTGCATCAGCACCTTGTCGATTTGGATCTGACCTCTCCCCAAGAATTGGGAAAGAAGGCAGACAGATGGGTCAGAACAAGGGTTAAGCAAAACCAGGGCCAGAACCAGGGTGGTCAGAAGAAAGCAGACCAGAAGGGTAAAGATTCGAAAGGGGAACAAACTGACCAGAAGTCTTCGACAGGTCCCCAACAACCCAAAGAGGGGGGGGGGTCAGGCTTCCCAGAGAAAGAAGAATCAAGAAGGCCAATCGAAAAGGTGGTGCCAATACTGTAAAAGTAAAACTCACTGGTTTAGTGAGTGCACCAAGAAAGGAGGGCAGACTCCTGCTACTGCAGCCCCTAAGGCACCTGTGCCCCCTAGTACAGCCAGCAGTAGTAGTGCGCCTCCCAAGGGACTAGTTGGGTTAACCTTGGGTTCTGAGGGGTGTGACAACTTCGTTGGTACGCTCATTCAGGCTGTCCTTGTCGGTACGGGGGATGTGGATATATCCCCCGATGTCAGTCCCAATACTTTGGGCAAATACCGACAGACGCCTTTAATCAATGGAAGAATGGCTCAAGCCTATAGGGACACGTGTGCCAGTGTCACCATGGTGACACCTAACTTTGTGGACCCGGGACAGATCATGCCAGGTACAGATTTCCTGGTGACCAATGCCAGCAACGTCATAGTATGGCGATTGTTGCTTTCTCCTGGGGAGGGGTAAATGGCCAGAAAAAGGTTGTTGTTAGTGCAGACCTCCCAGTGGATTGTTTGTTGGGCAATGATTTGGAGTCATCGCAATGGACAGAGGTGGAGCACCGGACTCACATGGAAATGTTAGGCTTGCCAGCACATGTGCTTGCTGTGACTAGGTCACAGGTCAGACGATGCCCCACTGAACAGGTGCTGGATCCTGGAACAACGGACCAGACACCTCCCAAGAAGAAGAGCAGTCAGGTTAAGGCCTCGCCTTCCCCCTTGCCCCAGGTCGAGGATCAGGTCTCAGAGGAGGCTGACCTCCAAGAATTGCGGGAAACTGAACCTAAAGAACTCGAACTTGATCAAGTTGAGTTTCTGGGCTCAGGGGGACCCACACGAGAGGACCTGGGAAAGGACCAGTTAGACTGCCCTTCCCTTGAACCCCTCAGACAGCAGGCTGCTGCTGAGGCTGCTGGGAATGCCACAGGTACCCACAAGGTATACTGGGAAGATGGACTCCTGTACACTGAGACAAGAGACCTCAAGCCTGGCATGACCAGGAGGCTGGTTATCCCCTTGTCTCAGCGTGGTTTCCTCCTTTCCTTGGCCCACGAGATTCCCTTAGCAGGACACTTAGGCCAGACGAAGACGTGGGACAGGCTTGTCTCGCACTTTCACTGGCCTCACATGAACGAAGATACCAAGGAGTTTTGTCGCTCCTGTGTCACCTGCCAAGCCAGTGGTAAGTCAGGTGGCGCTACAAAGGCCCCCCTTATACCAATGCCTGTGGTGGGGGTGCCCTTTGAACGGGTGGGGATTGACATCGTCGGTCCCATGGAACCACCAACAGCATCAGAGCACAAGTTTATACTGGTGGTAGTTGATCATGCCACCAGGTATCCTGAAGCTATTCCCCTTAGGACCACTACAGCCCCTGTGGTGGCGAGAGCCCTAGTTGGAGTATTCTCCAGAGTGGGCTTCCCTAAGGAGGTCGTCTCCGACAGAGGTGCAAACTTCATGTCGAGCTACTTAACTGCTATGTGGAAGGAATGTGGTGTCAACTACAAGTTCACTACACCCTATCACCCACAATGCAATGGGCTTGTTGAGAGATTCAACAGGACCCTGAAAGGGATGATTCATGGACTACCTGAAAAGCTTCGGCGTAGATGGGACGTCCTGATTCCCTGCCTTTTATTCGCTTACAGAGAAGTCCCACAGAAGTTGGTTGGCTACAGCCCTTTTGAACTTTTGTACGGGCATCCTGTAAGAGGACCCCTATGCTTGGTGAAGGACCCCGCCTAGCAGACCCGGCAGCAAGAAGGCCCCATGGTTCACCGACGAACTCAAGAGCTCCAAGAAGAACTGCCGAGCCCTCGAGAAAGTCTGGAAAAGGGATCCGACACCGGACAACAGGACCTCCTACAAACTTGCCACCCGGAAACACCACCAGCTGATCCGCGCCGCCAAGAGAACAGCATTCAAGGACCGGTTGGACAACAACGCACACAACAGCAAGGAACTCTTCAACATCGTGAAAGAGCTTTCCAACCCCAACGCGGGAAACAACGACATCACCCCATCGCAAGACCTCTGCAACTCCCTGGCTTCATACTTCCACAACAAGATCGCGGACATACACAGCAGTTTCAACAACCAACCAACGCACACCACGACCGACCAGCCAGCCCCCCCCACCACCACCCTCCACGCCTGGACCCCGATCAGCACAGAAGACACCATCCGCACGATGAACTCAATCCACTCCGGATCACCAACCGACCCCTGCCCCCACCACATCTTCAACAAGGCCGACGCTGTCATCGCACCCCACCTGCGAGACATCATCAACACATCCTTCGACACCGCCATCTTCCCCGAGAGCTGGAAACACGCCGAACTCAGCGCTCTACTCAAGAAACCAACAGCGGACCCCACCGACCTCAAGAATTACCGCCCCATCTCGCTTCTCCCGTTTCCAGCCAAAGTCATCGAGAAGACCGTCAACAAGCAGATGGCCGCCTTCCTCGAGACGAACGGATCCCTCGACCCCTCACAGTCCGGCTTCCGAGCCAAACACAGCACCGAGACCGCCCTCATCGCCGCCACCGATGACATCCGAGCCCTGATGGACAATGGAGAAACAGCGGCCCTCATCCTCCTAGACCTCTCCGCGGCATTCGACACGGTCTGCCACCGCACCCTAATACGGCGCCTCAGCAACATCGGAATCCAGGACAAGGCGCTGGAATGGATCATCTCCTTCCTCGACGGAAGAACACAGCGAGTCCGCCTACCACCATACAAGTCAGAGGCCTCCGAAGTCATCTGCGGCGTCCCCCAAGGATCATCCCTGAGCCCCACCCTCTTCAACGTCTACATGAGCCCCCTCGCGGCCATCGTACGCAAACACCACCTCAGCATCATCTCCTACGCCGACGACACCCAGCTGATCCTCTCCCTGACCAACAACCCCGCCGCCGCCAGAGCCAACCTACACGAAGGGATGAAAGAGGTAGCCGAGTGGATGACGACCAGCCGCCTGAAACTGAACTCGGACAAGACGGAGGTCCTCATCCTGGGCTCCTCTCACTCCGCCTGGGATGACTCCTGGTGGCCTCCCGCCCTGGGCACCGCACCCAAACCGACAGACCATGCACGTAACCTGGGCTTCATCCTGGACTCCTCCCTCTCCATGACCAGGCAAGTCAACAGCGTCTCCTCGGCGTGCTTCAACATCCTACGCATGCTACGGAAGATCTTCTGGTGGATCCCCACAGAGACCAGGAAGACCGTCACCCAGGCCCTCGTCACCAGCCGACTGGACTACGGCAACGCCCTCTACGCCGGGACCACCGCCAAGCTCCAGAAGAGACTCCAGCGGATCCAAAACGCCTCAGCCAGACTCATCCTCGACATCCCACGATCCAGCCACATCTCCGGACATCTGAGAGACCTTCACTGGCTCCCCATCAACAAGAGAATCACCTTCCGCCTCCTCACCCACGCACACAAAGCCCTACACGACCAAGGCCCGAGCTACCTCAACAGCCGAGTCAACTTCTACGCTCCCAAACGCCACCTCCGATCAGCCAACCACGCCCTCGCCGCCGTCCCCCGCATCCGAAGAGCAACTACAGGAGGAAGGTCCTTCTCCTACCTGGCCGCCAAGACCTGGAACTCCCTCCCGTCCGACCTGCGCCTGACCCAAGACCACCTCTCCTTCAGGAAGAAGCTGAAGACCTGGCTGTTCGAGCAGTAGCGGCACCCCCCCCCCCCCCCAGCGCCTTGAGACCCTACGGGTAGGTAGCGCGCTCTACAAGTGTCACTGATTGATTGATTGATTGATTGATTGAAGGAAGGATGGGAGAGACCTCTCAAAAAGCCTGCAACCAGCATAGTGGACTATGTGCTTGGTCTCCGCTCGCGGATGGCTGAATACATGGAGAAGGCATCCGAAAACCTTAAGGCCAGCCAAGAACTCCAGAAAGCTTGGCATGACCAAAAGGCTGTCTTGACTGTTTACCAGCCCGGACAGAAGGTGTTGGAGCCAGTGGCCCCAGCAGCACTCAAGGACAAATGGTCCGGGCCCTACACCATCCTGGAGAAAAAGGGAGAGGTCACCTACCTGGTAGACCTTGAAACTCCCCGGAGCCCCCACAGGGTGCTCCATGTCAACAGGCTCAAAGCATATGTCGACAGGAAGGACATGAGTTTGCTCATGGCCATAGATGAGGGACAGGAGGAGGAGAGTGACCCTCTCCCCGACCTGCTCACTCAGAATCCTGACGATGGATCGGTAGATGGTGTTGTTTTTTGCGGCAGCCTCTCCGAGCATCAACATGAGGATTGTAAACAGGTTCTTCAATCCTTCCAGCATATGTTCTCTCTAACACCCAGTCAGACTAATTGATGTACCCATGAGGTCGACACTGTGGACAGCTTGCCCGTCAAGAGTAAAATCTACAGGCAGCCCGATCACGTTAGAGACTGCATCAAAACTGAAGTGCAGAAAATGTTGGAGCTGGGAGTCATTGAACCCTCGGATAGCCCTTGGGCTAGTCCCGTAGTTCTAGTGCCGAAACCTCACACCCCGGGCGGTAAGAAAGAGATGAAGTTCTGCGTAGACTACAGGGGTCTCAATGCAGTCACTAAGACTGATGCCCACCCAATACCAAGGGCAGACGAGCTTATCGATAGATTGGCTTCGGCCAACTACTTAAGTACGTTTGACCTGACAGCTGGGTATTGGCAAATCAGGTTAGCTGAGGACGCCAAGCCTAAGACAGCATTTTCTACCCCTGGTGGGCATTATCATTTCGTGGTGATGCCCTTTGGTTTGAAAAATGCACCTGCCACCTTCCAACGGTTGGTGAATCACGTTCTCACTGGGCTGGATGACTTCTGTGCGGCGTATCTTGACGATATTGCTGTCTTTAGCTCCACCTAGGAGGATCACCTGGTCCACCTGCGGAAAGTGAATAGAGGCTCTGCAAGCAGCAGGTCTCACTATCAAGGCTACCAAGTGCCAGATAGGGCAGACACAGGTTGTGTACTTAGGCCACCTTGTCGGTGGAGGTCAGGTTCAGCCACTGGAGAGCAAGATACAGGTCATCAAGGACTGGGCTCCTCCAACCACCCAGACTCAGGTTCGAGCTTTCTTGGGCCTGACTGGTTACTACCGGAAATTCGTCAGAAATTACGGATCGATCGTGACTCCGCTTATTGAACTGACGAGCAAGAAAATGCCAAAAAAGGTTCAGTGGACAGTGAGCTGTCAAAAAGCATTCGATGACCTAAAACAGGCCATGTGCACGGCACCTATCCTAGAGAGTCCAGACTACTCAAAACCATTCATTGTCCAAACAGATGCTTCTGAGTTGGGTGTGGGAGCTGTTCTATCTCAACTGAATTTTGATGGTAACGACCAGCCCATTGCTTTTATAAGCAGACGGCTGACCCCCAGAGAGAAAAATTGGTCAGCTATAGAGAGGGAGGCCTTCGCTGTGGTGTGGGCCCTGAAGAAACTAAGGCCATACTTGTTTGGCACTCATTTCAAGATTCAGACCGACCATAAGCCCCTCCTATGGCTAAATCAGATGAAGGGTGAAAACCCCAAACTGCTTAGGTGGTCCATTTCCCTACAGGGGATGGACTTCACAGTGGAGCATAGACCTGGCACTGATCATGGCAATGCAGATGGGCTCTCCAGGTATTTCCACTTAGAACAAGAAGACTCACCTGGTCAAGGTTAGTTTATTGTCCCAACGTTTGGGGGGGTCATGTAGGAGAGTAGGGTCTGCAATCCTATGATCACCCGGACTTTTTGCTTTTGTTTCACTGGTTTACGACTTTCTTGGGCTGTGGGCCTGCCAATCAGACCCACAGCCTAGCTGTTCTCTCACTAAATTGATGCGTGTACCTTAGGTGCATTACCCAATTGGAACTGGGCCACCCTGTCAGACCCTGTAACTCAGGGCATCGGTGAACCCAGGGCCTACCAGGGGCTGAAGCATGTATTATGCCACCCCTGGCTGGCCATCTAAATCTGACACAATTGGCTGCATGACAGCTGGGGCAACGTGGCGTACTTGCCCGTTGCTGTAGGTATAGTATCCCTATATCTAAACTCAAAATGGACACCCGAGTTCCTATCAGTCACTCCTATGGCAGGCCTTAACAATCCTGAAGGCAGAGTGCGTGGAATCGTGTGAACTGTTCTCTGGCACGAGCCGAGCCCGGTTGCAGCTTGTGGAACCAAGACCCAATGGCTGTTCCATGATAATGCGTATCATATTGGTAACTTCGGTATAGCGTTATCAAGACATGTCGAGTAAGGTGTCATACGAATCGGGATGCTGCCCCCTCACCAATTCTGGCGACGAGGTTAGCATTCCGCCCTTCTAGAGGGACACGACATGTACGTAACTGTGAACCCCGGTTAAAGTTAGCCGAAGCCTCAGCTCCACAAAATGGATGCTGCCACCACAGACACGAGTCTGACCTCCTGCTGCTGGGAGTCTTTCCAGCGAGGAGAGCTTGGACAAAGGGTTTCCTGTCGAGGGCGGTGTTTGCACCGTCCCAGACAGGGTTTGTGTATTCTGGGTAGGTAGGGCTTTGCAGGAAGGTGACTGCGGAGTGGCACCCCGGTGCTCACTACGCATCTGCCGGTTAGAACCAGTTCCAGGGGCGCGCAGCCCCTGACCTGGGGAAAGTCCGGCAGAGGAGAGGGGTGTAACTACCCCCCTTCCTGGTCCCACCCCTAGGGCAGGACCTAGTCATGTACCCACCCCTTTCTTTAGGATAAAGGCCGGAGCGGGGACCCTTCCAAATTAGATCATCTTTGAATCAAGAACTACTTTCTACGAAAGGACATTCGAGACTCTTCTCAAGATTTCTCCCTTGTGGCTAAGGAGTAGTCACCCTGCACCCGCAGGCACCATCTAAGAAGTCTGCGGTTTGCTGCAAGTCCTTCCTCAGGAATCCGACGACCCAGCTCGACGAGAACCGGCTTCCCTGGCACCTCTGACCTCTACCCACGTCGTCAGCTCAGCTGAGATCTGTGGGTGCGACGAGACCTCGAGGTACCGGCCATCATCAAAACCTGCACCCTTTCTTAACCAGCACGACCACCGAAGGAATTCTCTGGTGAGTGCTCTGGGGTCTGAGAAGCCCCGACCCTGAGCAGCTCCAGCACCGAAGTGCAGTCTCCCAGCATCTCCACGATCTACGTGGGGCCCTTCTGCCGCTGCTCAGTACGTTGTCCGATCACCAGCCGCTGGCTTGTGACCCTTTGACGACGAACGACAACCAACGCTGCTGGTCGGGTTGCTCCAGACTAGCCTTCTGCTCCTTTTTACGAGAGGAGCACCGCGGACCCTCCTGGTCCACTCAAGACGCCATTTTAGGCCCACCACGTGGCCCTGAAATCTGCCAAGGCTTGTTGCCCCAATCCTGGGCCCAGCGACGCCGACAGCATCAATCTTCGTGGGACAGCTCGCACCTCCATCCTGGTCGCCGACAACGCATCCTGGACCGTGAGACTGCAGAGCCCAGCGTCGCCCACTCACCTAGTCGAGGTGACGGCCATCCGGTGCCTTCCTGGTACCCTCTGACTACTGGCTAGTAGTACGAACTTGGTCCCCTCTGCTTTCAGGTATCAACGATCTCTGATCCTGGCTTGGATCTCTACGAACTATTCATCACTGGTCGCCGGCCAGCAACTCCTTCCTTCCGGCTCCTGGCTCGTCAGCGAAGACCCCGACGCCTGTAAGACTTGTGCAGCCGCAGCCCTTGTGGCTAGGTAACTCCGACACTATGGTGTCTGCATAGCCTCCTTACTTAAGGGTCCTGAGTCCCTCGCTTCCGACTTGCCTTATCGGGTCCGCCCGAGACCACTAGAACTTTCCGTGCCCTCGGGCACTTCTTTTAATTGTGCACTTGAAGTATTTTCCTAAGAGTTTTGTTCTGTGCTTAGTACCCTGTCCTCATAAAGAGTCCAGGGTTGTTGTGATTCTATTAAATACACTGTTTATTTTCATAACACTTGTGTGGTGTCCTTTCACTTGGTGTTCAAGGGGTATGTGATGGTATTACAGCTGGCTTAACACGCCCTCTAGAGTTTAGCCCGAAGACTGCTCGTATCCACGCTACTAGGATAGCTGGTCTAAGGTTGACTTACAACCAATCACCATAAGGGTCGTTTGGACCGATGCATAGTGGTCGCTAGAATAGCGAACGCTGCATATCGGGCCAACTTCTCACAACCCCTTCCTCTGTCTCTCAAGTCACCCATTCGCTGTCTCCCCAGTTCACCCCTTCCTCTGTCTCTCAAGTCACCCCTTCCTCTGTCTCTCAAGTCACCCCTTCTCTGTCTCCCCAGTTCACCCCTTCCTCTGTCTCTCAAGTCACCCCTTCTCTGTCTCCCCAGTTCACCCCTTCCTCTGTCTCTCAAGTCACCCTTTCTCTGTCTCCCCAGTTCACCCCTACCTCTGTCTCTCAAGTCACCCCTTCCTCTGTCTCTCAAGTCACCCCTTCTCTGTCTCCCCAGTTCACCCCTTCCTCTGTCTCTCAAGTCACCCCTTCCCTGTCTCCCCAGTTCACCCCTTCCTCTGTCTCTCAAGTCACCCCTTCCTCTGTCTCTCAAGTCACCCCTTCCTCTGTCTCCCCAGTTCACCCCTTCTCTGTCTCCCAGTTAACACCTTCCTCTGTCTCTCAAGTCACCCCTTCTCTGTCTCCCCAGTTCACCCCTTCCTCTGTCTCTCAAGTCACCCCTTCCTCTGTCTCTCAAGCCACCCCTTCTCTGTCTCCCCAGTTCACCCCTTCCTGTCTCCCCAGTTCACCCCTTCCTCTATCTCTCAAGTCACCCCTTCCTCTGTCTCTCAAGTCACCCCTTCTCTGTCTCCCCAGTTCACCCCTTCCTCTGTCTCTCAAGTCACCCCTTCCTCTGTCTCTCAAGTCACCCCTTCCTCTGTCTCTCAGTTCACCCCTTCCTGTCTCCCCAGTTCACCCCTTCTCTGTCTCCCCAGTTCACCCATTCCTGTGTCTCTCAAGTCACCCCTTCTCTGTCTCCCCAGTTCTCCCCTTCCTCTGTGTTGGACAGGCCTCATGGAAGGCCCGCTCCCTCCCCACATGATAGGGCCCAGACACCGGCTCTCCCTGTATCCCCAGAAAGAACCATCCCGGCAACCCACCGAGGCAACCCACAACCCATCCCCAACGGGACGCCTGCTCCCGAACACCCCCGCATCGGCTGGCCCGGGCCTCCATCAGCACCATTGCCCCGGCCCAGCCGCCATCTTGGACACTGCATCACGAGGCCGCGTGGCCTCGGCTCGACCCCAACCCTGGGCCTGGCCAGGCCCCGACATCGAGGCACCACCATCCACCCAGGAGGTGAAGAGACCACTTGGCAGGTCAATGGGAGAAAGGAGTGTCGATGGCTCTCCCCCGCCAGGTGCCGATCGCCCCCGGCCTCTCCGGGCGCTGGCTCCACCCCCCTGCTGGGTGTCTGGACTCCCTCATCCCGGACCTCCTGACCTCCAAGCGCGAGGGTCCGGACATCAAAGGAGACCAGACCTATAACTGGGGCCGCTCCATAGCAGGAAGGCAGTTGTATCCTGGAGTCGAGAGACACCTTGAAGAACTCATCCCTGACGGACTGCTGGTGCTGCCGCAGCCTTGCCTTGTGAACCATCTCTGAAGCCTGCTGGCGCTGCCGCGGCCCTCTGCAACGTGCATCTTCGTCTGGACCTGCTGGCGCTGCTGCGGCCCATCCTTGTGAATCATCGCTCCTGCCTGCTAGCGCTGCCGCGGCCCTCTGCAATGTGAAATCCTCATCCTAGCCTGCTGGCGCTGCCGCGGCCCTTCTTGCTGTGAACCATCATCGTAGCCTGCTGGCGCTGCTGCGGCCCTCCTTGCCGAGAACTATCATCCTAGCCTGCTGGCACTGCCGCGGCCCTCCTTGCCGAGAACTATCATCCTAGCCTGCTGGCGCTGCCGCGGCCAGACCTTGCAGACCCCTGAGCTCGAGGATTGTGAGCTTCTTCTGGCCGCCCCTGTACCGGACCGGTACCAAGACTGTCCCGCTACCCCTTACCCTACAGAGACTAGAATTGGGAGGATCCACGTGTCCTGCCCCCACTGTATCGTTGATAACCTTGCCTCAAGAACCCTATATAAAGTGTGCAGATCTCATCCTTGTGTGGTGTCCATTTGTGGGGGGGGAGTACTTGTCTGTACGATCGCCGGAGACGGCCCTCACCGGAGGCCTCTCCCCCTGTACTCGGCTGACCCTCTGGGTCTCCGTCTAACATTGGTGGCCAGCGGTGCGATCCGAACCAACGCGTAATCGTACAGAGAGTAACTCACCCCATGACTCAACCACAATGACAACAAAAGAGAGCGGAACCACGGAAAAATTCCAGATGGAGAAACTAGAAGAGTACAACCACAGACAACTAAAGCAATTCTGCATAGAACTAGGCATTGCTACCACAGGACTGAGCACGAAAGAAGACTTCAAAAAGGCCCTGGAATCTTGGGCAGAGACGGGTACGGCCGTACCCCAAAACCAAAGCCTCGAGGCACCGGAAACGAGCACCACTCCGACGGAAGAAAGAAGATCAGGTCTCTCCCCAGAGGAGATCCGAGAACGGGAAAAAAGCAGGCTCCATGAATTGGAGCTGGCTCGACTTCGTTTGGATGGAGAACTGAAATTGGCGGAACAAAAAATAACATTGGAACACTTGCGGCTCCGAGAGGAGCGGGAAGAGAAACAAAGACAGAGAGAGTTAGAAGAGAAAAAGCTAGCCTACGAACATGAGCGCAACCTAAAAGAAATGGAGCTTCGGAAACAGAACAAAGATCTCAGGGTTCCCGAGCGCCCAAACACTCCTGCCACTACAGACCCTAAAGTCCACATCCCCAAGGATGTTGTCAGAGAGTATTACCGGAACGATGATATCCAGCAATGGTTCAAAGCCTATGAGGTAGCCATGACCTCCCACCGGATTCCCCCGAGCAACTGGGGAGCCGGGTTATGGGGGAGGTTCGTCAACGAAGGGCGAGACGCCCTGCTGCAACTCCCGGACCATCAGATGACATCCTACGACCACATGAAAGCTGCCCTCCTCACTCGATACGGACTCACGCCCGAGATGTACCGCCAGCGGTTCCGCGACTACAAACGGATCCCGGGTACAACTTGGGTGGAGTACGTGAACTTCTTCAGCCGAGCATTCGAGGGATGGATCAAGGGCAGCAAGGTGACCACTTACGAGCAACTCTTTGACCTTATTGTATGGGAGCACTTTTCTAACAACTGCTTCGTCAAGCTCAGGCAGCACCTCCTCGACAGTAAACTGACTGAACCTCGGCAACTCGCCGCCGAAGCTGACCGATGGGAAAGCACCCGAGTTGCCCGAAACAGGCCCAGCGAACCGAACAGAACTAACAAAGGACCCCATCGCCCCCGAGGGGGAGGAGGAGGCCAGGGTCGGGGCAGAGACGCCGTCCCGATGGCTCCCGCCAGCAACGCCCCGCCCCTGGCCGGCAGGGGAAATCCCCCCGATGCGTCCAGGGTTCCGGGCCAACGTTACTTGCCACTGATGCCAGCGACCCGGCCACTACGCCAATGATCCTAATTGCCCGAAGAACCAGAACCCTATGCCCCGCCAGGTCGCTGCCGCCGCCCTGGGGGAAGAGCAAACCCCAGAAGACCCTGAGGAGTACGAGGCCGACCAGCCCGAGTGGGAACCAGCCGCCATGTCCCTGGTCTGCCTAGGGGAAAGAGACATGATTCCGCGGGCCCCCCTACCCGCCAATACGCAGAAATACAGCCAGTGGGTCAACATTAATGGGCGCCGGGCAGAAGCCCTACGCGACACCGGGGCCAGTGTGACAGCAGTCCGCTGTCATCTGGTGACCCCGGATCAGATCTTGCCAAACATCCTTTGCCCCGTCCGGTCAGCCGACAACTCAGAAAGCCTGTGTCGGATGGCCTGCGTCCCCTTCGAGTGGGGAGGAGTGTCCGGAATGCTGAAAGTGACTGTCCGCGATGATGCTCCCGTGGACTGCCTCCTGGGGAACAACCTCGAAAGTTCCCCCTGGGCAGCCGTCGAAAGAAGAGAGCACCTGGGTATGTTGGGCCTCCCTGAATGGGCCTGCATAACGACCCGGTCCATGGCCGCCCGCGCCATCCCCAGTCCCGAAGAACCCGAATGGCTAGAACCTCATCCCCCGATCGTCCCAGACGGAGCAGCCCTAAGAGCCAATCCCCCAGAACAAAACGAAGAAGGGCCCGTTTGACTCCAGGACCTTCCCGAACTGGCCCAGTGGCGTCAAGAGGGTGGTCCCACCCTGGAACAATTCCGACAGGAGCAGAGAACCTGTCCCTCCCTCGAGGGACTCCGGCAGCAAGCCCTCGCCCAGAGCGCAGGAGACACCTCAGGGGCCCACTGGATTTATTGGGACAATGACCTGCTCTACAGTGAGCAAAGAATTGCTGAGCTGGGGGCCAGTCGGGTGCTGGTGGTACCCCTCCGCTTCAGAGACTTACTTTTGAACTTGGCACACGATGTCCCCCTCGCTGGGCACCTGGGGCAAGACAAAACGTACAACCGCCTGGTAACTCACTTCTACTGGCCCAAAATGCGAAATGATGTCTCCAACCACTGCCGGGCCTGCCCCACCTGCCAGGCCAGCGGGAAGAGCGGCCGAAAGATCAAAGCACCCTTGCAACCCTTTCCCGTCGTCACCACCCTGTTTGAACGGGTGGGAATAGACATTGTGGGGCCCCTGGACCCCCGAACGGCAATCAATCAATCAATCAATCAATGAAATTTATAGAGCGCACTACTTACCCGTAGGGTCTCAAGGCGCTTGGGGGGGGGGGTGCCGCTACTGCTCGAACAGCCAGGTCTTGAGCTTCTTCCTGAAGGAGAGATGGTCTTGGGTCAGGCGCAGGTCAGTCGGGAGGGAGTTCCAGGTCTTGGCGGCCAGGTGGGAGAAGGACCTTCCTCCTGTTGTCGCTCTTCGGATGCGGGGGACGGCGGCGAGGGCGTGGCTGGCTGATCGGAGGTGGCGTTTGGGAGCGTAGAAGTTGATTCGTTGTTGAGGTACCTCGGGCCTTGATCGTGTAGGGCTTTGTGTGCGTGGGTGAGGAGACGGAAGGTGATTCTTTTGTTGACGGGGAGCCAATGCAGGTTCCTCAGGTGTCCAGAGATGTGGCTGTTTCATGGGATGTCGAGGATGAGTCTGGCTGAGGCGTTCTGGATCCGCTGGAGTCTCTTCTGGAGCTTGGCGGTCGTTCCGGCGTAGAGGGCGTTGCCGTAGTCCAGTCGGCTGGTGACGAGGGCCTGGGTGACTGTCTTCCTGGTCTCCGTGGGGATCCACCAGAAGATCTTCCGTAGCATGCGCAGGATGTTGAAGCATGACGAGGAGACGGCGTTGACTTGTCTGGTCATGGAGACGGAGGAGTCCAGGATGAAGCCCAGGTTGCGTGCATGGTCCGTCGGTTTGGGTGCGGTGCCCAGGGCGGGGGGCCACCAGGAGTCGTCCCAGGCGGAGGGCGAGGGGCCCAAGATGAGGACCTCCGTCTTGTCTGAGTTCAGTTTCAGGCGGCTGGTCGTCATCCACTCGGCTACATCTTTCATCCCTTCGTGTAGGTTGGCTCTGGCGGCGGCGGGGTCGTTGGTCAGGGAGAGGATCAGCTGGGTGTCGTCAGCGTAGGAGATGATGTTGAGGTTGTGCTGGCGTGCGATGGCCGCGAGGGGGCTCATGTAGACGTTGAAGAGGGTGGGGCTCAGCGAGGATCCTTGAGGGACGCCGCAGATGACTTCGGTGGCCTCTGACTTGTACGGTGGTAGGCGGACTCTCTGTGTTCTTCCGTCGAGGAAGGAGACGATCCATTCCAGTGCCTTCCCCTGGATTCCGACATTGCTGAGGCACTGCACTAGAGTGCGGTGGCAGACAGTGTCGAATGCCGCGGAGAGGTCTAGGAGGATGAGGGCCGCTGTTTCTCCGTTGTCCATCAGGGCCCGGATGTCGTCGGTGGCGGCGATGAGGGCGGTCTCGGTGCTGTGGTTGGCTCGGAAGCCAGACTGTGAGGGGTCGAGGGATCCATTCGTCTCGAGGAAGGCAGCCAGCTGTTTGTTGACGGTCTTCTCGATGACTTTTGCAGGAAACGGGAGGAGCGATATGGGGCGGTAGTTCTTGAGTTCGGTGGGGTCCGCTGTAGGTTTCTTGAGTAGAGCGCTGAGTTCGGCGTGCTTCCAGCTCTCAGGGAAGGTGGCGGTGTTGAAGGAGGTGTTGATAATGTCCCGCAGGTGGGGTGCGATGACAGCGTCGGCCTTGTTGAAGACGTGGTGAGGGCAGGGGTCGGTCGGAGATCCGGAGTGGACGAATTCATCATGCGGATGGTGTCTTCGGTGGGGGTCGGAGTCCAGGCGCGGAGGGTGGTGGTGGGCGGCGTTGCTGTGGTCGTGGCGTGCGTCGGTTCAATGCTGAAGCTGTTGTGTATGTCCGCGATCTTGTTGTGGAAGTAGGAGGCGAGGGAGTTGCAGAGGTCTTGCGATGGGGTGATGTCGTTGTTTCCGGCGTTGGGGTTGGAGAGCTCTTTCACGATGTTGAAGAGTTCCTTGCAGTTGTGTGCGTTGTTGTCCAGCCGGTCCTTGAATGCAGTTTTCTTGGCGGCGCAGATCAGTTGGTGGTGCTTCCGGGTGGCAAGCTTGAGAGTGGTCATGTTGTCCGGTGTTGGTTCCTTTCTCCAGGCTTTCTCGAGGGCTCAGCAGTTTGTCTTGGAGCTCTTGAGTTCGTCGGTGAACCATGGGGCCTTCTTGCTGCCGGGTCTGCTGGGCGGGGTCCTCAGTGGGGCGAGTTCGTCCGCGCAGTTGCTGATCCATTCGTGAGGTTGTCAGCGGCCTGGCTGGGGTTCGCTGACCTGGCAGGAGGGTGCTGGCTCAGGGAAGCGGCGAGCTGGTCGGCTGTGATCTTGTTCCAGCTTCTTCGGGCAACCTGTTGCTGGTGGTGGTGGATCGTCGTTCTTTTGAAGGTGAAGTGGACGCAGCTGTGGTCCGTCCAGTGGAGTCCTGTGGCGTGGCTGAAGGTGATGTCTTTGCTGGATGAGAAGACGGCGTCGAGTGTGTGTCCGGCGAGGTGGGTGGGGGTGGACACCAGCTGCTTGAGTCCGAGGTTGGCGAGGTTGTCGAGCAGGGTGGAGGTGTTGCGGTCGTTGTTGTTCTCCAGGTGGAAGTTGAGGTCGCCCAGGAGGATGTAGTCGGCGGAGCGGAGGGCATGCGGGCTGATGAAGTCGGCGATGTCCTCGCTGAATTGTGTGCGTGGTCCCGGGGGTCGGTAGTTCAGGGTGCCTCTGAGGGTGGTCTTCGGGTCGGTGTGGATCTGGAAGGGCAGGTGTTCAGCGCTTGTCAGGGTGTCGTCGGTGTCGGTCGTGATGCGGATGGAGTTCCTGTGGATGACGGCGATGCCTCCTCCCATCTGGCTGGCGGAGAGGTCCCTCTGGGTGATCTTGTATCCCTCTGGGATGGCGATGGCAATGTCGGGCGCAGAAGAGGCGTTCATCCATGTTTCCGTGAGGAAGGCAACGTCAGGAGCTGTGGTGTCGAGGAGGTTCCAGAGTTCGATGGCGTGTCTGTGGACGGAGCGGGTGTTGAGCAGGATGCACTTGAGGTGGTTGCTGCTGGTGTTCGGCTTGGCGGGTGCTGGAGTAGAGCAGGTCCGAATGCAGGTGAACTTGCAGGCGTGGCAGCTGAAGGGTCCGTGGGTGCGTCGTGGGGTGGCTCGGTAGCATCCTGGGATTCGGCCGAAGTTGAGAGCGTTGAGGGTGGTGGCGGTGTACGTCAAGCGGGTGGGCAGGAGTCCTTGAGGGCCAGGGGTCCTGGCACTGGGCGCGGTCCAGGCGCGGACGGGCGTAGACGGGCTTACCTTTGGCGTGCCTTCGGCGCACAAACGGCGCACCCGCTGCGCGTGACCGCTGCGCGTTCGCACGGTCGCCATTTATGGCGAAGTGCGAGGGGGGGCGGAGCAGCTGGGAGGCGGGAGCGGGGAGGGTACAGAATGAAGAAAGGGGCGGGGTTTAGCGGCGGTGGCGGGAAGCGGGAGCGGGGAGGGAGGAGACGGGGCGAACAAGGAACAACAGGCAAGCAGGCAAAAAAGGGGAAAAAGGAAAACAATTTACAATATACACCAAGTACAATTGGAAACACAATTCAGCAGAAACAGTGGCGCAAGGCAGGATAGTGAGCACAGACCACGCTGCTCGAGGCAGGGGGCCTGGTCTCGCGGCGGCAGCCGGAGCACAGAGGCAGGCAGCTGGTGGCCGTGCGGCGCGGGGGGTGTCCTAAACTAGGTCACCGGGGCACCGGTTCATCCTGGTCCTGGTGGACCACGCCACCCGCTATCCCGAGGCCATTCCTCTTCGGACCGTGACAGCGCCCGTGGTAGGCCGAGCCCTGATGGGGATCTTCTCTCGAGTGGGCTTCCCCCGGGAAGTCATCAGCGACAGGGGCACGAACTTTATCTCGAAGTACATGAGGTCTATCTGGCAACAGTGAGGGGTCACCTACAAATTCACGACCCCTTATCACCCGCAAGGAAACGGACTGGTCGAGCGGTTTAACCGCACTCTCAAGGGAATGATCATGGGCCTAGAAGAACCCCTACGTCGCCAATGGGACGTGCTGCTCCCGTGCCTCCTATTCGCCTATCGAGAAGTCCCCCAGAAATCCCTCGGCTTCAGCCCCTTTGAGCTCCTATACGGACACCCCGTCCGGGGTCCCCTCAGCCTGGTCAAGGAAGGATGGGAGATGGCCCCCCAGAAGACTCCTCCAGACGTGTATAAGTATCTCCTGACCCTCCGCAACCAGACCCGGCGATTCAGGGAGCTCGCCAAAGCCAACCTTGAGGCCAGCCAGGAGGACATGAAGAAATGGTACGATCAGCATGCCTCCTCCATCGAGTTCGAACCGGGACAACAAGTCTGGGTGATGTCTCCGGTCGAACCCTGTGCCCTGCAGGACAAATGGACAGGACCCTTCAAGGTGATAGAGCGCAAGGGCCCCGTCACCTACCTAATCGACATGGAGTCCTCCCGGAACCCCCTACGAGTCCTCCACGCCAACAGACTCAAACCCCACTTCGTACGCTCGGAACTCAGCCTACTGATGGCAACAGATAGTGGGACGGAGGAAGACTCAGAGCCCCTCCCTGACCTACTGAGGACCCATGAGCAGGATGGCTCAGTGGAAGGGGTCAGACTCTTTGGGGTCGACGCTTTGGCCCCGGAGCAACGCCGAGACTGTCGAGCTCTCCTGCTACAATTTGCAAACCTGTTCTCCCTCACCCCCGGGGTCACCCCCTAGTGCCTTCACGACGTGGACACCGGGGATAGTCCACCTATTCGACACAGGGCGTACCGGGTGCCAGATCGGGTGCGCGCCTGCATCCAGAATGAAGTCACCAAAATGCTGGCTCTAGGAGTGATCGAGCCATCCGACAGCCCCTGGGCCAGCCCAGTCGTACTGGTCCACAAGGCTGCCGCCCCGGGCGTTGCCCCCGAGCTCCGGTTCTGTGTGGACTATCGGGGCCTGAACGCCGTTACCAGAACGGACGCCCACCCTATCCCCCGGGCAGATGAGCTAGTTGACAGCATGGGGGCCGCCCGCTACCTGAGCATCTTCGATCTAACAGCGGGCTACTGGCAAATCGGCCTCACCCCCAGGGCCCAAGAACGATCCGCCTTCTCTACCCCGGATGGCCACTACCACTTCAAAGTGATGCCATTCGGCATGAAAAACACTCCAGCTACCTTCCAACGACTCGTGAACCAGGTACTGGCGGGCCTCAGAGAATTCAGCGCCGCCTACCTGGACGATATTGCTGTGTACAGTCGCCACTGGGCAGACCACCTCCACCACCTCCGAGAAGTCCTGCACGCCCTCCAGCAGGCCGGCCTCACCATCAAAGCCAGCAAATGCCAGATTGGCCAGGGGTCCGTGACCTACCTCGGACACCAAGTGGGGAGCGGTCTGGTGGCCCCCCTTCAGCTCAAGATCGCTGCCATCCAGTCCTGGCAACCACCTGTCACCCAAACCGAAGTCCGAGCCTTCCTTGGGCTCACCGGATACTACTGGCGGTTTGTAAAGGACTATGGCAGCATTGTGGGGCCCCTCACAGAACTCACGTCCAAGAAAAACCCCAAAACAGTCAACTGGACTCCGGACTGTCAAGCGGCCTTCGAGAAGTTGAAGACTGCCATGTGCACCGCCCCCGTGCTCCAGGCCCCCGACTACAGCCGGGAATTCATAGTCCAGACGGACGCCTCAGATCATGGCGTTGGGGCAGTCCTCTCTCAACTCAACGCCGAGGGAGTCGATCAGCCAGTGGCCTTCATCAGCCGACGCCTGCTGGCCCGAGAACAGCGCTGGAGCACCATCGAGCGGGAGGCCTTCGCAGTGGTATGGGCCCTCAAGGAACTCCGGACCTACCTCTTCGGTGCCCACTTCAGGGTACAGATAGACCACCGACCCCTGCAGTGGCTGATGCAAATGCCGGGGGAGAACCCAAAACTGTTGCGATGGTCCATCTCCTTACAGGGGATGGACTTCACTGTGGAGCATCATCCTGGCCAGGACCACGCCAACGCAGAAGGCCTGTCACGCTTTTTCCGCCTCGGCGAGGAGAGTACCCAAGAGGATGGGTGACTCTCCCTGCCTTCAGCTGGGGGGGACGCATGTTGGACAGGCCTCATGAAAGGTCCGCTCCCGGGGGCGTGGCTTGTACGCCGATGGCGATGGTCGCCTGAGAGCTCGGCTCCGGGACTGAGCCCGCTTTGATCCTGCAGATCGGAGTCCGCGGGGCACCCTGACCCCCGCAAACCGAAGATCGGACCAGTGGGGCCCTGCTGGGATGCCCGGTGATACTTGAAAACCGGCGGTTTCGACGAAAAACTGAAGTTAAGAGGTCCGCGGAGCGGGACCCAAGATGGCGCCCGGACCTTCTCGATTGCTTTGTCGAGACCCTAGACCCGTGGGAGCCTAGCAGGGCTCCGCGCATCCTCTCTACATCCTATCTCTCCGAGACACGTTGGTCTGGTTGAATATTTGGAAGGATCCGAGCGCAGTGGCCATCCCCAGACGAACTGTTCGTCGAATTTTCGTGAAATCTGAACACGGACGACCGGAGGCCCTGTGTGGGGAGACGATCCCACGAGCCGCACCCGACTGCCCCCCACTGAGTGCCTGAACTCGCCGAAACCCCGTGCACTTCATGGGCAGCACAGCGACCTTTCGCCACAGAGTTTCCGGTGGCACTGGTGATTCCCGTTCCAGATCCTCATCGATCAGGCGGGCCTGCCCGACCTGGCGCCGATCATCCCCGCCTCCCCCTCATTGGCTTCTGGCAACACGACGGTGGAACAGCCCGAGGGTTCGGAGGAGTAGTGGACCCTGGTGACGATACTCGACGGCCCTCAGCACAACGACTGCGTGCCAGGAGCGCCATAGTCGACGTCCACACTTGGTGGTGCCTCTGACGAACTTTCCTCCGTGGGATTCAACCGCCATGGGGAAACCAAGGGGGCCCAAAGGGACCACCCCGGCTGCCTCGGATACGGAGGCGCCGGATAAAGATGAACGAGGTGACCCGGAGAGCTCTGGTGGTCCCCACCTGCAACAACAATTTGACCGGGTTCTGGAGGCGATCGCAACCACGCGCTCAGCCCTACAGCAAGACATCGCCCAGGTAGCGACGAGCCTGGGCCTCCTCAGGGCAGACCACAGCAAGCTAGTTGACAGGGTTAAGGAGGTGGAAGATTCAGTGAAGGTCCTGGAGCCGGCACAGAAGACTCTGGCCGCGACAATGAAGGATGCCCTGTCCCGGATCTAGGCCCTGGAGAGACGGGCCAGTAGTGTGGCTCACTGGTTAGAGGCGGCAGACCCGAGAGCAGAGGACGGCCCGGGACCAGAGTTCGATTCCCGGCGCGGCAGGTTTCTGGACCAGGGTCAGCGGACTCGATAATTCTCTCGCCTCGGTGCCCACTCTGATCAGCGATCACACTCGGCAACTCTGGGCATTAGCTTGCCCCATCTTCACTAACGGCCCCACCAGACCGCCGGGGATGCCTGGTCTCACCCTGGAGATACCCATTAAGGGACCATCTCTCAGGGAAGCCAGGAAGGGGTTCGCAGCGGTCGAAGCGCCTTGGGACCCTACGGGTAAGTAGTGCGCTATATAAATGCCTATACATTTACATTTACATTTACATGCCGAAGGGCGTAATAGGCGGAACAATATTCGGGTGGTGGGCCTGCCGGAAAAGATCGAAGATGGCGACATGGTGGCCTACTTGGAAGCATGGCTCCGGGACAAAGTAGCTCCGGAGGGTCTGTCCCCCTTCTACACCTTGGAACGGGCGCACAGAGTGCCGGCGAGGCCGCCGCAACAGGGCCGCGCCCCACGACCGGTGGTGGCGCGTTTGCTGCACTTTCGGGACAGAGACCTCATCCTCAATGCCGCCAGGCATAACGGCCCTTATCAGGTGGAGAATAGCCAGGTGAACATTTTCCCGGATTACACGTATGAGACCCAGCGCAAACTGGCTTCTTTCCTGGCGATCAAGCGCGAGCTCCGGAGCGAGGGCATCCAATATTCGCTCCTGTTCCCTGCAAGGTTCCGCATTATCATGGACGACAAAACCCAGTTCTTCGATTCCCCGGAGGAAGTCTGCAACTGGCTCGAACTTTATAGGGCCGGCAAGGATGGTTTCGGCTCGTCGCCTCAGCTGGCGGTGGAACCTGGGCAGCAACGTCGTTCCAAAAGGCTCCGCAGCCGCCGTGGCAAGCCAGGCAGTCCTTCGACTGTGGAGACAATGGCGGAGCGGCGAGGAGTGCTGGAGATGGTGTCTACTCTGTCTGGATCGCAAAGTGGCCCCAGTGTGGAGGAACCGGAACCCGGAGGCGAGGGGGCGCAGACAGACACGGAGGAATCAGAGACTGATAGTGTCCACTTGCCAGTGGTTACTCCAGACTCGGCTGAGGGCATGCTGGACGGACAGAGATGACTGGGTGAGCTACTTCCATTTGGGTGGGGGTTTGAGGCGGGTGTGGTAGGGAAGGCGATTGATTGCGGGATTCGGTGGAGGAGGGAGGGTGCCCTGCTCGAGCGGTAGCTTTTTGTTTTGGGCTCAATCTAGTCTCGGCAGCCCGAGAATTGAGGGCCCATCACTGGCGCCCAGCCCGCACCTAGCCCTTAAGGCTTCCCTGCGGTGGCGACCGCAGGATTAGTCGGGGATTGTGGGATTGTTGGGGACATGGTTTGGATGGGAACTAGATGGAACTATTTGGGTCCTGTTCTGGGGAGGGTGGGAGGGGGTTTGTTTCAGACGGGTGTTGTTCTTTTGTTGGGGAAAATGGCCGCCATCAGTGTTGACTTGACTGTCGCTCGCCCTTTGTTGGAGCCTTGGTTGGGAAGCCCGGAACAGACATTATGGGACAATGGTTGATATTGCTAATGTGAAATGCATCACTTGGAATGTACGGGGGCTTCACACTATGTCTAGAAGGCACAAAGTTCACGCTTATCTAGTGCATAGAGGGGTACAGATAGCGCTGCTGCAGGAGACTCATCTCAACAAGGCGGAAGGGGCGGCGCTTCAGTGTAGATGGAGAGGGCAGGTCTTCTATACCTCGTACTCAGCGTATGCAAGGGGGGCGCTAATATGGATCAGGGCTGGGGTTCCCTTTCAGGTTGCGAAATCTGTGGTAGATCCGGAGGGTCGCTACGTGGCTCTCTCAGGCACACTTGGGGGTAGGGACTTAAACATTTGCTGCATTTATGCACCTAATGTGGACCAGCTTGCCTTCCTCTCCAGGTTATCGGGTTCGTTGGCCCACTTTCTCTCGGGAACCCTCTTACTTGGCGGTGATTTTAACTCGGTAGTGGACGTAGAGGCCGACCGCTCGCACCCCCCCTCCCAGACTCCCCAGTCCGCCGGGTGGCCAAAGGGAGGAAGGAATGGCAGACGCACTGGGGGCTCACGGACATCTGGAGGGCACAGCACCCCGACTCTAGAGATTACTCCTATTTCTCTGGCCTACATGAGTTGCACGTGCGATTAGATGGGTTTCTGGGATCGGCGGAGTTGATATCCGCAGCGGTCCGCTCTGAATATTTGACCAGGACCATCTCGGACCACAACCCCCTCCTGGTGGACTTCCGTTGGTTTCCCGGGGTTCCTAATGTGCCCACCTGGAAAATGCGACCGGAGATCTTGGAGGACATAGTTTTTAAGGCGGACCTGGAGGACAAAATCTCGGAGTATTTTACGTCCAATGGGGGTACTGCGGGATCAAGGGCGTTAGAGTGGGACGCCTTTAAGGTTGTGATCAGGGGCTACTGCATTTCTAAAAAAGGGGCATGCGGCGAGTCATCCTTGATGACTTGGCCGCGGCGGATCGGAAGCTCCGCGATATGGAACTTCGCCGCCCCGGTCATCCTGAACTCGAGGAGCGTACAGCAGCGGCGAGAGAGACAGTGGCGGCGGAAGTCGAACGGCTGCGCTGCTTCGATTATAAGGCCTACACTACTAGGTCGCTCACGGAGGGGGACAGGTCGGGCGCGCTGTTAGCGTGGCTAGCCAATCCTACGCGCCGGACCTCTCTGACGACGTCCATGCGAACGTCGGAGGGGTCTGAGGTGCACACCCAGCCGGAGATTTTGGGCTGCTACCTGCGCTACTATGAGAAACTGTACCGCAGTACCTCGGCCAGGGACCCCGCCCTGATTGATGAGTACCTGCAACCCCTGGAGTTGCCAACGCTGGAGCCGGAAATGGCGAAGGCTCTGGGCTCCGATATCGAATTAGGTGAAATTCATAGCGCCATTAAAGGGATGGCGAGGAATAAGACCCCGGGCCTAGATGGCCTCCCGGTTGAATTCTACTCCGCCTACGCTGACCTCTTGGCGCCTCGGCTGTTAATATTCTACAGAGAGGCGAAGCGATTGGGTCGCCTCCCCGGCTCGATGTGTGAGGCCTTGGTGGTTCCCCTCCTCAAACCTGGAAGAGAATCGACCGACCCGGCGTCCTACCGACCATTATCGATGCTGACGGTCGTTTATAAGATCCTGAGCAGCATATTGGCATCGAGGCTGCTGGGGCACATGCGCTCTTTAGTACACGAGGACCAGGCTGGATTCATTCCTAAGCGAAACACAACCATGAATATTCGTAGGCTGTTTCGCTTGCTGGGGGAACCCGCACGTAGACGCCCCGTGCCCGGTGGTTCTCTCGGTGGATTTGGAAAAGGCCTTTGATAGTCTGGAATGGGACTACCTGCGCAGAGTACTGCTGCGGTTCGGTCTGGGGTTGGGCTTTGTCAGGTGGACCACGGTATTGTATGCCTCGGCGTCGGCCAGGGTGAGGGCAGGCCCGCTGATTTCCCCACAATATCCGGTGGAGAGAGGCACGAGGCAGGGTTGTTCACTATCCCCGCTGCTCTTCGCGCTAGCGGTGAAGCCACTGGCGCTGTTGATCCGGTCCGGGACCTCCTTTAACGGTTTGCGGACACCGTCAGGCCCACATCATGTCTCGCTTTATGCTGATGACCTATTGCTCTTCCTCGAGGACCCGTTTGCTGCCTTGAATGGAGCTGCGTCTGCACTAATGGCTTTTGGGGAGGTCTCGGGCCTTCGGGTGAATTGGGCCAAGACTTGTCTGTTCCCGGTTCGCAGGGGAACGCCCAGACCTGACATCAGTGGGGAAATTAGGTGGGAACCTAACTGTTTCAAGTACCTGGGGGTATATATATACCACGACCCCACTGACCTCCTGGATGGGAATATAGCCCGCTGTACTCGCGCGTTGCGAGGTAGCATGGACTTTTGGGCTACCTTGCCGCTCTCGGTGGCAGGGCGGATCGCTCTGTTGAAAATGGTGGCCCTCCCCCGGTTGCTCTACTACTTTCGAGCGCTACCGATTTTGATCCCACCGGCCACCTTTCGGCTATTGCGATCCATGGTGGTGGGATTCCTTTGGGGTTCGGGCCGCCGGAGAGTGGCCCTCAAGACCTTGATGAGGCCGAAATCTGAGGGTGGCCTTGCGGTGCCGGATTTCGAGAAATATTACCTGGCGGCGCAATTGCAGACCTTCACCCAGGAGGTCGCGAGGGAGTTTCGTGGCCCGGAGACCAGGAGGGGCACGGGGATGCCTAGGCATGTTATCTCCTTCATCACATTGCGACAACGTTTGGCCTTGCAGGACCTGACGCTTGAAGAAAAGACCATTCGATTATGTTGGAATCGCGCCCACGCCCGGGGAATGATGAGGGTTCCATATGCACCTGAAATACCACTAGGGATGCTGACGGCACTGCCTCACGGGGGAGATTGGTCACACCTGGGGCACTGGGAGGACGCGGGATTGCAGTTAGTGGGGGTCCTTTATGAGGACGGGGCGTTATTGCCCTTCCAGGAGATCATAGACCGCTTTGACGTCCCCCGAGGCGATTTCCTTTTACACACGGCTTTGGTCCGAGCGATTCAGGCGCACTGGAAAAGTGGACTGGAGGAGCCGCCTACGTCCCCGGTGTGCCAGTATGTTATGATGTCCGCGGGGACGGTCAAGACGGTCACGTGCCTGTATAGCAGATTGGTTAATGATGGGTTGACCCCCCTAGCCACTTTACGGACCCGCTGGGAGGCAGACATAGGGAAGGAGATCCCGGAGACGACCTGGTCACAGCTCATGCATCGGGCCTGGAAGGGCACACGCCATGCCCGCTTCCAACTGGTCCACTTCTACATACTCCACAGGGCCTATTTGACCCCGGTGAAGATCCAGCAGTATTTTGCCGCGGATTCTGCAGAGTGCCCCAGGTGCCGGGCCCCTGAGGCGGACCTCCTCCATATGCTGTGGTCTTGCCCGGCGCTGTCCTCCTATTGGCTTGGAGTGGGGGACACTCTGAATAGGGTAACGGGGAGGTCCTTATCGGTCCACGCGGCGGTGGGGCTCCTACATTGGTTCCCGCATACCCCCAAAAATAAAATTTCAAGTAAATTTATTGACTTGGGGCTTCTCCTTGCTAAACGGGAGGTGAGCAGGAATTGGAAGGCAAGAGTTGGTCCGACAGGGGCTAGGTGGCACAGCGAACTTTTGAAATGGGCGGCGGGGGAGAGCACTCTGCGATACCAATTGGCTAGGCGGCAGCATAACGAGAGAGCGCAGGAATCAGCACTAGAATGGGAGACGTTAGTGCAGGCCCTTAGAGATTATTGCGCTTCCAGCGATTCCGAGAGTGAAGATGCGGCACATCCCGAGTCCCGATAATCAATCATACTTCGGATAACTATAGAATCACCTGGGGTTTTCCCACAGGCCTTCCTACACGCACTACAACACACACTGATGGTTGGGTTGGGGTGGGAACTAGTTGAATCATTGGGCTGTTGGGGGGGGGGGTTTCTTTTGCCCCTTTTTTTGTAGGTTGATCTAGAAAAGCAGATGAAGACCATTGGATCATCCGGACCGGCTTCGACCTTCTTTCAGATCCCCTCTGGTGTTCGCCGCCCGACCCTCGGGTTGTGGGCTGAATGGCTGTGTACACATATCGTTTTATAAATGGGGATTTGATGTGCTCAATATTCTCTGATTGTACTTGGGTTGCTAGTCCGATATGTAATCTTGGCTAATTCCTGCAATAAAAATATATAAAAAAAAAAAAAAAAAAAATGGAAGGCCCGCTCCCTCCCCGCATGATAGGGCCCGGACACCGGCTCTCCCTATATCCCCAGAAAGAACCATCCCGGCAAGCCACCGAGGCAACCCGCAACCCGTCCCCAACGGGACGCCTGCTCCCGAACACCCCCGCATCGGCTGGCCCGGGCCTCCATCAGCACCATTGCCCCGGCCCAGCCGCCATCTTGGACACTGCATCACGAGGCCGCGTGGCCTCGGCTCGACCTCAACCCTGGGCCTGGCCAGGCCCCGACATCGAGGCACCACCATCCACCCATGAGGTGAAGAGACCACTTGGCAGGTCAATGGGAGAAAGGAGTGTCGATGGCTCTCCCCCGCCAGGTGCCGATCGCCCCCGGCCTCCCCGGGTGCTGGCTTCACCCCCCTGCTGGGTGTCTGGACTCCCTCATCCCGGACCTCCCGACCTCCAAGCACGAGGGTCCGGACATCAAAGGAGACCAGACCTATAACTGGGGCCGCTCCAGAGCAGGAAGGCAGTTGTATCCTGGAGTCGAGAGACACCTTGAAAAACTCATCCCTGACGGACTGCTGGCGCTGCCACAGCCTTGCCTTGTGAACCATCTCTGAAGCCTGCTGGCGCTGCCGCGGCCCTCTGCAACGTGCATCTTCGTCTGGACCTGCTGGCGCTGCCGCGGCCCATCCTTGTGAATCATCGCTGCTGCCTGCTGGCGCTGCCGCGGCCCTCTGCAACGTGAAATCCTCATCCTAGCCTGCTGGCGCTGCCGCGGCCCTTCTTGCTGGGAACCATCATCGTAGCCTGATGGCGCTGCCGCGGCCCTCCTTGCCGAGAACTATCATCCTAGCCTGCTGGCGCTGCCGCGGCCCTCCTTGCCGAGAACTATCATCCTAGCCTGCTGGCGCTGTCGCGGCCCGACCTTGCAGACCCCTGAGCTCGAGGATTGTGAGCTCCTTCTGGACGCCCCTGTGCCGGACAGGTACCAAGACTTCCCGCTATCCCTAACCCTACAGAGACTAGAATTGGGAGGATCCTCGTGTCCTGCCCCCACTGTATCGTTGATAACCTTGCCTCAAGAACCAATATAAAGTGTGCAGATCTCATCCTTGTGTGGTGTCCATTTGTGAGGGGGAAGTTACTTGTCTGTACGATCGCCGGAGACGGCCCTCACCGGAGGCCTCTCCCCCTGTACTCGGCCGACCCTCTGGGTCTCCGTCTAACACTCTGTCTCTCAAGTCACCCCTTCCTCTGTCTCTCAAGTTACCCCTTCCTCTGTCTCCCCACTTCATCCCTTCTCTGTCTCCCCAGTTCACCCCTTCCTCTGTCTCTCAAGTCACCCCTTCCTCTGTCTCTCAAGTCACCCCTTCTCTGTCTCCCCAGTTCACCCCTTCCTCTGTCTCTCAAGTCACCCCTTCTCTGTCTCCCCAGTAGTTCACCCCTTCCTCTGTCTCTCAAGTCACCCCTTCTCTGTCTCCCCAGTTCACCCCTTCCTCTGTCTCTCAAGTCACCCCTTCCTCTGTCTCTCAAGTCACCCCTTCTCTATCTCCCCAGTTCACCCCTTCCTGTCTCCCCAGTTCACCCCTTCCTCTATCTCTCAAGTCACCCCTTCCTCTGTCTCTCAAGTCAACCCTTCTCTGTCTCCCCAGTTCACCCCTTCCTCTGACTCTCAAGTCACCCCTTCCTCTGTCTCTCAAGTCACCCCTTCCTCTGTCTCTCAGTTCACCCCTTCCTGTCTCCCCAGTTCACCCCTTCTCTGTCTCCCCAGTTCACCCATTCATCTGTCTCTCAAGTCACCCCTTCTCTGTCTCCCCAGTTCTCCCCTTCCTCTGTCTCTCAAGTCAACCCTTCCTCTGTCTCTCAAGTTACCCCTTCCTCTGTCTCCCCAGTTCACCCCTTCCTCTGTCTCTCAAGTCACCCCTTCCTCTGTCTCTCAAGTCACCCCTTCTCTGTCTCCCCAGTTCACCCCTTCCTCTGTCTCTCAAGTCACCCCTTCTCTGTCTCCCCAGTTCACCCCTTCTTGTCTCCCCAGTTCGCCCCTTCCTCTGTCTCTCAAGTCACCCTTCCTCTGTCTCTCAAGTCACCCCTTCTCTGTCTCCCCAGTTCACCCCTTCCTCTTTCTCTCAAGTCACCCCTTCCTCTGTCTCTCAATTCACCCCTTCTCTGTCTCCCCAGTTCACCCCTTCCTCTGTCTCTCAAGTCACCCCTTCTCTGTCTCCCCAGTTCACCCCTTCCTCTGTCTCTCAAGTCACCCCTTACTCTGTCTCTCAAGTCACCCCTTCCTCTGTCTCCCCAGTTCACCCCTTCTCTGTCTCCCCAGTTAACACCTTCCTCTGTCTCTCAAGTCACCCCTTCCTCTGTCTCCCTAGTTCACCCCTTCCTCTGTCTCTCAAGTCACCCCTTCCTCTGTCTCTCAAGTCACCCCTTCTCTGTCTCCTCAGTTCACCCCTTCCTCTGTCTCTCAAGTCACCCCTTCCTCTGTCTCTCAAGTCACCCCTTCTCTGTCTCCCCAGTTCACCCCTTCCTCTGTCTCTCAAGTCACCCCTTCTCTGTCTCCCCAGTTCACCCCTTCCTCTGTCTCTCAAGTCACCCCTTCCTCTGTCTCTCAAGTCACCCCTTCCTCTGTCTCCCTAGTTCACCCCTTCTCTGTCTCCCCAGTTCACCCCTTCCTCTGTCTCTCAAGTCACCCCTTCCTCTGTCTCCCTAGTTCACCCCTTCTCTGTCTCCCCAGTTAACCCCTTCCTCTGTCTCTCAAGTCACCCCTTCCTCTGTCTCTCAAGTCACCCCTTCCTCTGTCTCCCCAGTTCACCCCTTCCTCTGTCTCCCCAGTTCACCCTTTCCTCTGTCTCCCCACTTTTCCATTTTCTCTCTCTCCCCTGTACCCCAGGGTACAGGGGAAAGATCTTCATAGAGGGAATTGGGCCCAGGTTATTAGAGATTTGCATGGGTCTCTAACTCACAAGATATTGGTATGGAATGGCCTTAGACAGGGGTGCCTCAAGGCACCCCTGTTATTTTCAATCTTTCTGGCAGATCTCCCTGCAACACTTGAAGTAGAAAGAAGCGCAAGCCCTAGAATGAGTGGGCACAAAGCGCCTTGTCTTTTATATGCAGATGACTTAGTGATCCTGGATCAAACAGAAATAGGAAACTAAATGTTTTTAAAGGTTCTTGTGATAGGACAGTTCTGACTGTAAATATGGAAAAAACTAAGGTTTTATGTTTTGGAAAGAGCAAGAAGAACTTTAATTGTTTTTTGGGTAATGATAAACTTGAGGCAGTCAAGGAATATAGATATTTAGGCCCCTGGTTTGATAGTGCGCTAAAATGGAACACCCATTTGGAGAATCAAAGAGCCAAAGCTTTTTCATCCACATGTGGGCTGAAAAAGTTTATTAAAGAATATGGTGACATGACTCATAAACCAATGATAAAGGCATTTGGAGCAATGATCCCCCCCCCAAGTATTGTATCGGGCTGAGGTGTTATACCTGAGCGGTAAACATGAGTGGGACCAGGAAGAGGGAAAAATCTTAAAAATGTTATTGTCCTTACCAAACTGTACTATGGTTCAAGCAATAAGAATGGAGCTAGGGCTAACCTCATGGACCGTACTATCCCAAATGGCCCTGGTAAGATTCTGGAAGCGCCAAGACCCAGGAGTGACACTAAAGGTCTCACAGTGGTGTAGAGATGAGATCCAAATAAGTAACCTTGCCTGGGCAAAGGATGCGAGTAAAACTCTCCAGAAAGTAACAGGACGCCTCAAAGTGAAATTCTCTCAGGACGCCTTGATAGCCGATTTTACTAAGAAAACTCCTAGGGAACAAGGCCAGTCGCCCTCCAGGACGCAAGACTTAGTTTATATGTCAGAGAAAAAATTGATCCAGTGGTTAAAAAAGTCATGGGTTAACGATGACTAGTTCCCGTATTTGGACATTCTGCCCAACCAAGTGCTGAGATATGAAATTCTTAGGACTCGGGTTGGGGTTAACCCATGGAAGATAGATGGAAAATTAAAATCTGCACTGATTGGCCCCGAACGTAACTGTAACTGTGGGCGTGGCCTAAGTCATGATATGCTGCACATTTTACTTGATTGCTTATTTGTACACGATATAAGGAAATTGTTTTTACATCCTATATTCCTATCACTGAAGTTCACGTCACATGCCCAGGCAATCTGTCTACTTACCGATATGCCCACGTTAGACATTGCAATTGGATTGGGTACATTTTTGAAGGGTTTAAAAGAATTTGGAAGGGAGATTTCGAAGGAGAGGCACTGATTTTAAGTTGTTAGTTTTTATAAAATGGAAATTTTTATTTTTATCCTTTTAGCGATTTTGAGACTTTGGTAAAAATAGGGTGTATTGTATGTTGTGTTTTTAAGGGCGCCACCCTCTTTTAACAGTCTTTTAATAAGTATTGAATTTTATCTATTTAAGATGTAGTAGAATTTTGTCTGTTCGTACTATTTTGATCCTAATTGCGTGTGTTCTGTACTGTTTAAAAGACCATGGTGTAAATAAACAAGCTTCTCTCTCTCTCTCTCTCTCTCTGTACCCCAGACAGTACCCACCTTCGTCTAAATATTTGCCCACATGACATGTTCTCCTCGGTTTAGCCAACAAATATATTTTACATCAAAACAATTTGTATGTGATCTTGTGTTGCTGAGTTGCATTCTCTTAACAATAAACCCTTAGAGCTCAGCTGATCAGACACTGCGGATATATTATTTATAACTTTTTCTTTAAGCATTTGTGAACAATCCTCCTGTTTAGTGTCATGGTTGTTGATTTTCTGACGTAGACACCAAGGGGCACATTAACCATTACCACAAATGACATTGCACAGTACTGTGCTGTGTGAAAGGGATACAGGGTGGATATGTTCCGTATTTACAAAGATATTGTGCATTTATGCTGTCTCCTTGTGCTGCACAACTCAGGCCCCCTTGCTCCATGGTGTAAGGGTGTCTGTGTTAGCGGGCAGGATTATTTTTGTTTAGTAACGGACACCTTCCTACACAAAAATAATCCTGAGGGGCATTTTCCTCTTTTTATGATTGATACAGCATGGACCACATATGGAAATAGGAAGTAACAAGGAGAAATCAAGGCATTTCTCCGTGTATCGCAGTTGTCAAGTTGACACACCATTTTGGCACAAATCAAAGGTTTACAAGTCTTTGTGAATCCGAGTTTGCATCAGATCATATCAGAAAAACTTTATTCGGTCTTTGGCTCTAACCATCAAAGTTACATTGTAATAAAAACAGTTTAAGTGACAGTGCATAAGTTAAGATGACAACCAAGACAGCAATTATGATTAAATAAATGGATAAAATGCCTGAGGGAACACACATTACACATTCATATAACTCCTAAATAAATAGTGGATTCTTGGGAACGGTGGTCCTCCAGCCATGTAACACCTACACAGTGCAAAGTAACTCGAGGCAACACAATGCACTGCGTTATTTTGCATTTACTAAAGCACGCAAAGCCACACAAGTAGCTTTGCATAGATTAGTAAATGCCAAAAATGATTGTGCGCCAGGGCTGTGCTGCAAAAGGTACATAATGCCTTTGCTGCATTCTTCTGTCCATGCAAAAGTCTGGCCTTGTTTTGTTAGTTCTCGCAGTGGTGCGCTCACTGTGGCAAAGTCTTTTATGTACCTTGCTCAGTAGCTAGCAAGGCCAAGAAATGACCTCACTTCTGCAACGTCGCTCTGTGTTTTGCTTTCTCTAGCGTGTCCACTTTGCTGCGATCTGGTCGCATTCCTTTCTTGGAGAAGATGTGTCCAAAGAACACCAGTTCGTCTCGCCCCAGTTCACACTTGTCCTCATTCAGCGTCAGCCCCGCCCGCTCCAGTTGGGAACACACATCCCGCAGTGCCGTGTTGTGTTCCTCATCTGACTTGCCGAACACCAGAATGTCGTCACTGTTGTTCAGACTGTTTTTTACCGGCCTTATTACTTGCTGTATTGTTTCTTGGAATGTTTCAGCAGCTGATGATATTCCAAAGCTTAGACGTTTATATCGAAAGAGACCCAGGTGCGTGGAAAACATCGTGATATATCTGGACTGAGGGTCGAATTCTAGCTGATGATATCCTTTACATAAGTCTAGTTTGGAGAAACATCTTGTGCCTGTTAGGCAACTGATCATATCATCGAGGTGAGGTCCAGGGTGTCTTTCGCGTTCGATTGCAGTGTTCAGTATTCTCATGTTGACACAGAGGCAAATCTTGGACGTGTTTTTCTTTGGCACTGCCACTATTGGTGAGACCCATGGCGTCGGTCCCTCGGCTGGCTCTATGATGTCCTGCTTGAGCAGTACTTCAATCTCTTCCTCTACCTGCGGTTGCAGGTGTATTGGCATTCTCTGGTGGTGTTGAGCTACGGGTTTTACTGCTTCATTGAGGTGCAGTGTTATTTGGCGTCCTTCCAATTTACCTAGTCCCTGTACTAGTTTGGGATATTCTTTCAGGATGCTTCTCTTCTCTGACATGTTGTATGTCATTTCGAGGAGGCCCATCACCTGCGCTGTGACCTTGCTCATTAGGCACGGTGCCGGAATGTCACCTTTCAACACGTGAATTTCTACCTTGAGGGTTTGGCCTTTATATGTCAGATTCTCTGTGAATTATCCCACCTTCGTCACCAGTTGTCGTATCGTGGATGTGCCAAAGACCACAGGAGACTGTTGCTTGGGTTCAGGTATGTTTATTTCGATTCTAGCTCACAGCATTAGGATGCGTCCTGCCCCTTGCCCTCTTGGTTCTCTTGTGTCCCTCCTTGCTCCCCTGACCGGAAATGGTGTCCGGTGTCCCCCTTCCCACACTCCTGACCCGGGGTCCTAGTGCCGACTGTCTGGGTAGGACATCGACCCAATTTTTCAGAGCAGGAAATGCAGATCAAGAGAAGGCAATGCCCCTCCACGCGAGGGTGCTGGAAATGCAGAGAGCTCATTACGAGAGGCCGCTTCATTTTAATGGGGCCATCATCTGCAGTTCCCAGCGCTCTATGAATCATAACTACTTTGGGATCAGACCCTGGTAACTCCTCACCTCTCAGTCGAACCACATGTACCCTAGTAATGGTAAGTTTTGGGGGAAGGGAAATCTGTCCCTTAATGAATGTGGTTTAACACGTTGACCGCGGCGCGAACTCTGCTGTGGTGCTTGCTTTCTAATCAGTGGGCTGTGTTCGGATCGCCCACGGCCATCCTCCACACACGCCCACCGTCATGTGGGATGGCCGGGGGCCATCCGTAGCTTTGAAGTGGTTAAGGACCCAGGACTAAGGTTAGCAGTGCAAAGCTGTAAGACAATAGGAACAGCGTCCCATTCAACACTATGCTTAAACACTTTATCTCACTTGCCTCACCTGGGGAGGCGTAGCACTTTGATGCATTCCCAGGTCAGCTACTAATGGTAAATCCGTGAATGCTGCAGTATCCATGGGTGGTGTGTAGGAACACCCACGCACCACCTGTTGCAAACCTCCATGGGGCAGAGTAACATAACACAGCAATAGCGATTTGTGATGCGTTGAGTTACTCCAGAGTTATCAAACCACTCAAGGCCACGCAAGGTGGCCCTGGCTGGCTTGATCAATCTAACTTAAGAGCCACACAAATATTTGATAAATTTTGCCCAGATCTTCTTGGAAAAGCACTGTTCAGCTTTCAAGTAAACTACAGGTCCCTCTTCATGGGTGTAATAGAGCCCGGAAGCTCTGTAGACTTTTGTTATCTTGTGGCTGCTTTTGGTTTCTAATGCAACACTGTAATGTAGTCCCCTCAAGCTGCCAGTAATATTAAATGACAAAGTAATGAGGTAGGAAACAGGCACATGCTGCTTTTGCATCACTGGAAGCACATGTGTGTAATAATGCAACTAATAGTGTCTCTGTATCCAACCCGCGGTCCATCACTGTCGGCCTCAAATTCTGTCTCAGTCCACCACAACCAGTTGACCGTACTTGGCGCTTATTGGTTTTTGCTGCTATATTTAATTTAGACTTTTGAAAGTCATATTTTGTTTTGGTGTCATTTTATTAAGTATAATATTCTCTATTTTACTAAAGTGGTTTAGTATTTTTATTGTGTTGTGGTTTGACTTTATTGCTGTTTTGGTACTGCATAAAAGCTTTACACATTGCCTCTTAGGCGAGTCTGCTCTGTGCCATAGCTAACGAGGGATTCATCTCAGATGACCTTGGTGACTTGCATTGAGATTAATATTTGAGATGAATATTCCCCCGCCACTCTGTAATACCGTTCTTTCTTGAGCTTGTACGGGTTGGACATTATTGAGCAGACTGCTGATGGAATAGCTTCCACTTACTGGAATGGAGTAAAGGGCTTAGTGAGACATCTTCCTGTGTGTGGACTTATGTGATCTCAACAAACTGCAGTGATAGATATATTTCTGCATTCATGTACAGAAGGGATGGCTCCCATACCTTGAATATTTTATCCGTCTGCAGCAAAACACTCAGGGACAGATTTACTAAGGATGTGTGTTGCCCTTGAGTCACGTAAAGTGATGCAAGGCAACGCGAGGGCTGCAGTGACATTAACTATGCCACGCACAGCCACCTTATGCGGCTCTGCTTGGCTAAGTAAGCCCAGTGCAACTCAAGGCATTATGAATTGGTGTTGGGAAGGAGTTCCATTGGTTCCATTGGGAATTCCATTGGTGGAGTGTGGTGGAGTGTGGGTTTTGCAACGCATCCACCCGTGTTTTTTGTAGCACATTTCCAGATTTATTAAGGGCGTCAATATTTTATGCTAACCCAACAGAGGCATAAGAAGGAGAAAAATGTTTATTTTTCCTTGTTAGTTCTACGAGTGCTGTTTTCTGCAGCAGGCTTAGAAAGAGGAAAGTGCCTTTAAGGATTTCTATTAGTGTAGGAATGGCTCCCTTTGTGCACAAAAAGTAATTGTGCCTGTAACATAGGCACCCTTGTAGCATGGAGCAAGGGTGCCTGCTTTGCCGCTGAGCATTAATCAGCGTGCCAGAGCAAAGAGTGAGCGTGGTTGAGCCATATCTTAGTATAGCCGATACATTCCTGCTTTCTCCATTTGACGCAGTACAGCCAGTTGTCTTGCTGTGTTGTGTTGGGTTGTGTCAAATGCTAGTAACTCTGGACTTCAGTTGGAATTGCTCTTTCATCAGTGGGGCTCATGGCCTTTCTATCACCTGATGTCTGGTTTATTGCATTGCATCACTGATTTCTATGCCTAATATACCACCTAAAATTATAAGACATTGTTGGACAGGCCTTGTGACCTGCCCGACCCCTCCCCCATCGGCAACCCCAGAACACTGCCTATCCCTGCTGATGAGGGGTAATACCCCAAAACACGTGTCCAGGGATGGCGAAGACAGCGAAGATAGCAGAAGATCGAAAGCTGATGCATCGCGAACACTTTCCTACATTGACCAGAGTCCTTAGGGGCGACACCGCCGGTGTGTGAGTAGTGTCCGTGACCTACCTGAGAGGGGCCACCAGGCCACTTCCCACCTGGTGCCCCCTCTCCAACTCAAGCTTGCTGCCATTCAGACCTGGGAGCCACCGGTAACACATACCGAGGTCCGAGCCTTCCTGGTGCTCACCGGATACTACCGGCGCTTTGTAAAAGACTATGGCAGCATTGTGGGGCATCTCACAGAACTCACATCCAAGAAGAACCCCACGAAAGTACACTGGACTCCTGAGTGTCAGACTGCCTTTGAGAAACTCAAATCCGCCATGTGCTCTGCCCCCGTGCTCCAAGCCCCCGACTACAGCCGAGAATTCGTAGTGCAGACGGATGCCTCCGATCATGGCATAGGGGCCGTCCTCTCCCAACTCAACACCAAGGGAGTTGTCCAGCCAGTGGCCTTCATCAGCTGCCACCTGTTGGCCGGGGAACAGCGCTGGAGCACTATAGAGCGAGAGGCCTTCGCAGTGGTGTGGGCCCTCAAGAAGCTCCGGCCCTATCTCTTCGGTACCCACTTCCGGGTGCATACGGATCACCGACCACTGCAATGGCTGATGAAGATGCGGGGGGAGAATCCGAAGCTGTTATGTTGGTCCATCTCCCTGCAAGGGATGGACTTCACTGTGGAGCATCGCCCTGGCCAAGACCACGCCAACGCAGACGGCCTGTCCCGCTTCTTCCGCCTCGGCGAGGAGATTACCCAAGAGGATGGGTGACTCTCCCTGCCTTCAGCTGGGGGGGACGCATGTTGGACAGGCCTTGTGACATGCCCGACCCCTCCCCACATGGCGGGTCGCGGACCCCGGCTACCCCTGTCCCCTGGACAGGAGCGACACCTACAGGCCGCCGGGCCAACACCCCGCTCTTCCCCGACAGAACATTGGCTCAAGATCGCAACCTCCTCGGCTGGCCCGGGTCCCCTCCCGAACCTCCGGCCCCGGCCCAGCCGCCATCTTGGACCCTCCACGACCAGGCCCCGTGGCCTCGGGTCGACCTCAAGCCTCCGGCCTGGCCCAGCCCGACATCGAGGCACCACCATCCACCTAGGGGGTAAAGAGACCACTTGGGAGGTCAATGGGAGAAGGAGTGTCGATGGCTCCCCTCCGCCAGGTTTCGATCGCCCCCAGCCTCCCTGGGCGCTGGCTCCACCCCCCTGCTGGGTGTCTGGACTCCCTCATCCCGGACCTCCCGACCTCCAAGTGCGAGGGTCCGGACATCAAAGGGCACCAGACCTATAACTGGGTTAGCTTCAGAGCAGGAAGGCAGTTGTATCCTGGAGTCGAGAGATACCGAGACAAACTCATCCTTGGAGGCCTGCTGGCGCTGCCGCGGCTCCTCTTCGTGAACTAGCTTTGAAGGCCTGCTGGCGCTGCCGTGGCTCATCCTCTTCGTGAACCATCTTGAAGGCCTGCTGGCGCTGCCGCGGCTCCTCTTCGTAAACGCTCTTGAAGGCCTGCTGGCGCTGCCGCGGCTCCTCCTTTCGTGAACCATCGTGAAAGCCTGCTGGCGCTGCCGCGGCTCATCCTTCCGTGAACCATCTTGAAGGCCTGCTGGCGCTGCCGCGGCCCCTACTTGCGAACCCACCAGCTCGAGGATTGTGTGCTCCACACCCGCTACCCCCGTACCTGTCCGGTACTGAGACTGTCCCGCTACCCTTTCCCCAAAGAGACTAGAATTGACGGGATCCTCGTATCCTGCTCCTACTGTACCGTCAGCTACCTTACCTAAAGATATATATAAAAGTGTGCAGAACTCATCTCTGTGTGGTGTCTATCTGTGGGGGGGAAGTTGCTCGTCCGTACGATTGAAGGAGAGGGCCCTCGCCAGGAGGCCTCTCCCCCCTTGCTCGGCCGACCCTTCGGGTCCCTGTCTAACAGACATGCATTAAGATATCCATGAAAAATTGAATAAAACATGGAATGCAGACATCATGTGAACAAGACACTGTCTTCTCACGACTGTTAGATGATACAATTAACCATTCAGATGCATCACAATTTACTTAACATTTTCATAATTAGCCTGACTTGATGCACAGTTGCTGGAAACACTTATAATATACATTTCTACATAAACATTAAAATTGCTGAAGCCTATACAACATATCTGATCATTTAGTCAACAGCAGATTAAATATGCCTGTGACACCATACCGTACTGTTGTGTCATCTAACACCTACCTGACTGGAACAATCATTCCAATTAAAATGCTGATGTTTCTACCAATCAATAGGTCTAGTTTCTGTCCGCATGGCTCAGTTCATAGTCACCTCTTGTCGCTAAAATTTGTCAGGAATAGGAAGGAATATGATGACTTAAGACCGAGGGGTGTGTACCATTCTGGCCTACAGCCACCAGGACTTTGTGATTCATGGAAGGGCAGAAGAGGTCAGAGATGGAGTCCATTGAAGATGGAAATATGGAAACTAGGATGAGATGTAGCGTAGTTACATTTCTGGGTTAGGAGCGCAATGTCTCGTGCATACAGGGCACAGAGACTACATAAGACCATCACATCACTAAGTAGGTGCCTAGCAACATTCCCAATTGTTTCTGCATAACCACACAGCTTTGAGTCGCAAGGTTTTATCATTTCTCCATACCCAGCTCTCGGTCCCTTCAGCTTCTTTTGGGGCCCTCCATGCTATTGAGGTTTCCATCTCCTTATGAATCCGTACTCTCTGTCCCTCCACACCTGCTCCTTGGCTCTTCAGCTGCACCCTGTAGCTGCATGGGTGAGTGATCAGATGTGTGAGTGCTTGTTTTAATGTATGAATGGGTATTGACGTGGTTGTGCGGGTATATGAGTGAGTGTATAAATGCTTGTATGGGTGGTGAATGGGTGAGTGGGTGTGTGAGTGACTGTAAGTAAATTAGTGGGTATGTGAGTAGCTGTATGGGTGAGTGTATGGCTATTGGAGTGGCTGTCTAGGTGAGTGACTGGTTGTATGAGTGGCTGTATGGGTGAGTGAATGATGGTGTGAGTGGCTGTATGAGAGAGTGAGTGGGTGTGGGAGTACCTCTATGGAAAAGTGAGTGGGTTTCTGAGTTATGCTATGGGTCTGTGAATCGATATGTGAGTGGTTGTGTGGGAGTTGGAGTAGGCATACGAGAGGTTTTATGGGGTGTGAGTGTGTGTGTGAGTGAATATATGGTTGATGTCATCAGTGATGTCATTTGAGATGTCATCAGTGATGTCACAGACCATGTCATGAGTGATGCAATATGTGAGGTCATAAACAGTACATTCCAGGGCCATAAGTTAAAAGTAGCTCAGGTAACTATAAGTGCTGAATTTCACTGATTTTATACGAGTAAAATCTGAGCCTAACGTAAATATAACATCCCTTTAACCTTTGTTTTTTTCAGTACATTTCTAAGATTTTTTGAATCCTATTTCCTAACTATAATGTCACCGTAACCTTTGGTTGATTAAGTGTATTTTTCATTTTTTTTCACTAGTAGTTATGTTTGCAGCGTGTCAGAGAATAGGGGTGGGCCTTTTTCCACCTCTCAGGAATCTTGTTCTGTAGGGCTTACAGAAAGTAGCAGGAGGACTTCTTGGCCCCCAAGGTCCCTCAGCATCCAAGAGGACTTCATCCCCCAACCAGAAGTACACCAGGAGGTGTGCTTGAAGAGTGGCGGAGATAGGGGACTTGGCCTCCGAAGTCCTCTCAATAATCCTGTATGTGACTTACTAAAGGTAACAGGAGGGATAGATAGCACCCAAGGACACCTTGCAGACAAGGGAATGTTATCCCCCAACCATTTGTGCGCCAGGAGTGGATTTTGCAGAGTGGTAGTGAAAGAGGGCAGCGCCTCCGGTGACTTGCTGGTCCAACTTTTTTTCTTTAATAGTTTGGATAATTTAAGGGAGGGGGCTGTGTGGTCCCCCTTCCCTGAGCCACTTTCAGCCCCGGGGGCCCATTCCCATGGCCCTGCCATTTTATTAGAATGTTTTTTATTTAAAGGGAGGGAGGCAGAGAAGCCCCTCTCCTGGGCAAATATTGGCCACAGGGTACTCCATCCCCCAGATCCTGACCTTTTGTTTCCTTATTTTATCAACATTAAAGGGAGGGTGGGCCAAGCTGCCCTCTCTTTGGCTTATTTTGGCCACAGGGACCTCATCCTCCGAGGCCCAGGGCACCTGATTGCCTGTGGCCTGTTCTATATTCTGGGTACCCTGGACCCGGGCTCACTGTACCACTGGATTCAAGCTATCCTGGCTGATGCGGACAGGAACCCCGAACCCCGAAACCGGTCCTAATCAATCAATAAATCAGGGGAATTGTAAGAGCACTACTCACCCATGAGAGTTTCAAGGTGCTGAGGGGCGGCGGGGTCAGCAACTGTTTAGCTGAAGAGCTAGGTCTTGATGGTCTTTCTGAAGGTGTTCATGGAGGGGGTGCGTCGGATGTCTGCCAGTAGCTCATTCCAGGCCATTGCGGCAATGTGAGAGAAGGATCTTCTGCCTTCTCTGGCTCTGTGGATGTGTGGTGTTTCGGGCAGTGCAAGGTTGGATCCTAGGAAGCTTGTTTCCGGTCCAGGGAAGGCATGGCTTGGAGTTCGGGCTGGACTGTTCCCATGAGGCACCGGGTCAAGACTGATTTGCATATGGCCAGGTCAAAACTCGGATGGCATGGTGAATGATGGAGTTAACCCATATCTCATGACTGGAGTCAATTTTTGATTTGTTCTGCAGTCTGTCCATCAATTGTGTGTCTTTTGCTGGTCCCACCCAGGGCACTCACTCACAATTGTTGGGGACAAAGGAGGGACCCTCAAGGCCCTGTGGTCCCTGCCAGCTCCTCACCTCCTTCAGGAGCCATCATTACTTTCACAGAGTGGGAGCTGCTGATCATGCAGGTCCCTCTCTGTGAAGGTCATTCTCCTCCTCTTCCAGCAAGCAAGAGTGTTTTTAATGCTCTTGCTTGCTAGAAGTGGAGCATTTGCTATGACTTGGTGGAAGAGGTAAGGCTCCTGCCAAGCCACAGCAAATAACTATCTCCCGAGGGTGGGCACCCTGGGACATGTGAGAAGCCAGGCCTTGGGGACGGTGGTCCCTGAGGCCATATATGTCTGCAGCCCCCCTCCTTTCTTCTGCTTAGGGCCTTCCCTGGGATGGTGGTGGTCCTCGGGCCAGAGAACTGCATGGGAGGGGTTTGTGAGTCCCACCAATTACATTAAAATATGATGGCCCACCCATTACAAATACGATTTAGCCCCAGGGAGGTGGTGTTTCCTAGGGGCAGGGGGTTCTGTGAAGCTACCCCTAAAATATAGTAGCTGTGGGGAAATGGTGTCCCCAGGGCACGGGGGATCCAACTACCACTCCCCCAATTACTTTCGTGCATGTGGACCAGGGCCCCGATTTATAAATCGATAAGCCCAGGGAAGGTGGTGGCCCCCGGGGGTTGATAACTAATGAAACATGAGATTCTGTGCGTTGTCTTCTTAATATTTTCAGCTGGATCTTCACATCCCGTCAAAAATTTTGAAAAATCCTTTTTTGATCCTGCGAGGTCCCTTGGGGGCCCCACCCAAGAAGCCTAGGGGGTCGGGGTATTTCTACCCTGCCCCATTTTGCTTTTTAATGTTTTTTCTGGGATTTGGCTCAAGCCAAGTTAAAAAATGGCTGCCAACACTTCCGGGTTTGTAGTTTTGGCAGCCAATCAGATCTCATCACAAGATCTGGAGTTGCGGTTCCATCCAAAAACCTGTACAAACATATTTAGATTTCGGTTAAAAGTTCTAAAACTACTGAATATATTTACACCAAATCACAAAATCATATGTAAATCCCTGCACACTGCAGAAAGTGGATCTGCGTGTTAGAAACAAATTTACATTAAGCTCTAAATATAGTTGAAGAACTAGAGAAACAGGTCTACAGGCCGTATCATGAAATTCGTGCTCTGAAAGAAACATGAAAGATATTCTTTTTAAAAAGCCTTTTTAACATGTAAGATAAACTTTACTCAAGAGTCATATTGTCAGAGAGTCAGTAAATTAATTAGCAAATGTCTGACATACTGAGTATGCTGGGGTAAGAAGGAGGCATTGTTCTCATCTGAGTGACTTCCAACATAATTGACATTCTGGAATTCCTCCAACCAGGGATGCTTGCATTATAATCAGTTTCATGCGAGGCTCCACCTGGAACGCTGTCATTACACATCAGAGTTGGAAGCGGTGTGGTCATAAATTGTCCTCAGGTGATGCAAGGTTGCACAGGTACGTGTTCTACTGAGCTGGAAGTGGGTGCTTCTTACCTTGCTTTGGATGGTCAGTGCATTTCTATAAGTCTAAAGGGTGAACGCAAACATTACAGAAGGTTTGCCAGTTCCAAGAAAATCATTTAGACTCTCAAGGCCCTATGTAAGCCTTCATACGGAAACTCTTGGCTTGCTTTAAAGTTCACCGCATTTTATATTTAGAGTGGTGCAGGCAGGCAAGGCATAGGGATGTCAGCTTCCCTGAGGCACAGGCATCAACACAGTGCAGATTTGTTCACTTTTTGTCAGTACTGCCCATGACATCTCCCTTCTGTTTATCGTATATTTGAAAGGTGGCTCCCAGGCCCAGCCCTTGTAACCCGCCACCTTCTGTTTGTGCTTTGTACCTCATGTGACTACTCTCTGCGGAAGGCTGAATGCCTGGGTGGAGAGGTGATGGCTCTGTGTCTGGGTGGAGAGGTGGCTGCTCTGTGCCTGGGTGCAGAGTTGGTGGCTCTGTGCCCAGGCGCAGAGATGGTGGCTCTGTGCTTGTGAGGAGATGTGGTGGCTCTGTGCCTGTGCAGAGAGGAGGTGGCTCTGTGCCTGTGCAGAGAGGTGGTGGCTCTGTGCCTGTGCAGAGAGGTGGTGGCTCTGTGCCTGTGCAGAAAGGTGGTGGCTCTGTGAATGTGCAGAGAGGTGGTGGTTCTGTGCCTGTGCAGAGAGGTGGCGGCTCTGTGCCTGTGCAGAGAGGAGGTGGCTATGTGCCTGTGCAGAGAGGTGGTGGCTCTGTGCCTGTGCAGAGAGGTGGTGGCTCTGTGCCTGTGCAGAAAGGTGGTGGCTCTGTGCCTAGGCATAGAGGTGGGGACTTGTTTCTGGGCATAGAGGTGGTGGCTCTTTGCGTGGTCAGAGAGGTGGTGGCTCTGTGCCTGTGCAGAGAGGAGGAGGCTCTGTGCCTTGCAGAGAGGTGGTGGCTCTGTGCCTGTGCAGAGAGGTGGTGGCTCTGTGCCTGTGCAAAGAGGAGGTGGCTCTGTGCCTGTGCAGAGAGGTGGTGGCTCTGTGCCTGTGCAGAGAGGAGGAGGCTATGTGCCTGTGCAGAGAGGAGGTGGCTCTGTGCCTGTGCAGAGAGGAGGTTGCTCTGTGCCTGTGCCGAGAGATGGTGGCTCTGTGCCTGTGCAGAGAGGTGGTGGCTCTGTGCCTGTGCATAGAGGTGGTGGCTCTCTGCCTGTGTGGAGAGGTGATGGCTCTCTGCCTTGGTGGAGAGGTGATGGCTCTGTGCCTGTGCATAGAGGTGGTGACTCTTTGTGTGGTCAGAGAGGTAGTGGCTCTCTGCCTGTGTGGAGGGGTGGTGGCTCTCTGCCTTGGTGGAGAGGTGATGGCTCTTTGATTGGGTGGAGAGGTGGTGACTCAGTGAGCAGTATTCTCTGTTCCCCATCCTCAGTTCCAACAAATGACATGTATTTTATAATCAGCTCTTTCTCCAGAGATGGATGCTTTGGATAACTTTGGTATCTTTTGCCTCAGTTGAAGCCATCGGTGACAACGAGTTGGAACACCTACAAGATTTACGGATAGAAATTGGGAAAAATACCTTTTCTGTGTTAAATGCATTTGAGAGTAGAAACTATTGAAATAGATATTTTATTACACAAAGTGTTGACTTGTTTTTGTTTTATCAATCTTAAAGATTTGGTGATAGCCTAACTGATTTTGGTAGGGCCCTCTTTAGATCTGGCGACACACAGTTTTAACTGCTTGCTGGAGCTTGTGTTATCAACATCAAAAACACAGACAGACAGGCTTGTGCCACCCTTCAGCCCTCTATAGCCCTCTTCAACTTCGTCCTTCATCCCTCTTCAGCCCCCTTCAGATCTCTTCCGCCTCCTTCAGCCCTTTTTAGGTCTCGCTCGAGACCTATTGTAGCCAAGTTGCTTGTGAAGTGACCTAGAGCTGGGGACGAGCGCCGATTGCACCTCGTGGACGCGCCCCCTGGCCCCTCCCCCCCAGCCGTGCACATCTCTTGCTCCACATTCACAGTGGCAGCCTCTCACAATCACGCGCGCACCCACAGCCACACTCACCGAAGCCCACACACACACACACACACACAGAGACACAGAGACACACACACCCCTCCCCCGTACTTCTGACGATAGTTAGATCTTACCTATTCAGGACTGCAATGGAAGTCCAGAGTGCAATCCCTGAGTGTAGCTTCTCGTTTTTTGTAGCCCCATGCATCCAGAGTAGTCCCTCTAGTCTCCTAGGGAACTCCGGCGGTGAAATCTGGAGCTGCGTACTGGTTTCGGTCGAGCTAGCGCTGGCGATTCTTGTTGGGATGGGGGTGTAAAAAATAAAAAAAAAGGCGTCAGGAGCTGGCCGCGCGCCGACAAGCGCTGTGAGCGTGTACGGCGCCGGCGTCAGCTTCTCTCGCGTTAGCACAGGATCTGTGCACGAGCCAGCCGACAAGCGCTGTGAACACATGCAGCAGCGTGCGCTTGTTAAAAAGTGGTATACAACTGAAGCACACTGCCCATCTGATCGAGCTCCGAGTTTGAAAGTCCAGCTGCGTGGTGGCCAGTCTCCTTACAGCTCCCTTCCTCTTTGAAACCGAAGTCCCGGATACGGCTGAAGCGAGCGAGCGGCCGCCGCACATTCCGCGCCTGTGGAACGCCTCTCCGCCCCCCACCGACACCTGCAGTCCATCCGCCCATCGCGCGCTGGGGGCACACCCCCTCCGCCTTCCAAGCAGCGCCGAACTTCGGCAAGTTTGACTGCGCCGGGTTCGTTATGCGTCTAGGACCCGGGACACAAAGTATTGCTTGCGCTTCCTGTGGACAGCGCTGTGCAGCGGAGCTTGGAGTCTCTCCTGGTGCTTCCGAGGACTGGACATTTAAACCCGGCAGAGGGGAGCTTCATTCAGGTAAGCCCCGCTTTATTCGCACCAGTGGCCTCTTTTTCAGTGTGGTATGAAGCTGTGCTTGTTGTTTGAGAAACACCCTGCGCTGCCGGGTCTGTAGGGTCCACCGGTCTCTTTGTTTGGTAGTCAGATTAGTGTCCCCTCGCTGGGCAGATCTGTGAACTGCTCCTGCAGCAGGGAATATACATCTACACTTTCTGACTGGTGTCTGGACAACTGAGCACCTCACTCTGCTCCAGAAGTGTCCTTCTGTTGTGTCCCGGTGTTTCGCTTAGTTCTTGGCATTGCCAACGAGCTCGGCCGTTTTTATATCACATTTTATTCCAAGTGCCACCAGTGCCTACGTAACGTTTGTTCTTGTTCTATCGGGCATTTCTCAGGTCGGCCGGTGGAGATTCTTGGGGGCAGAAACTGCCGCTGGCGACTCTGGCACTTAACAGTTAATTTACAGCAGGCACCGAGGGTGCTTTAGAAGAGAGAGGGGAAGGGAGCGGGACTGGAGTGAATATTTTTGCCCTTTTTTGCAGTTTTATGTAGCGCTTACTCGACCCGAAGGCATTAGGGCGCTTTACACGCGCAGCAGTTTCCCGTAGGTCATAGGCCATCATGAACTGTTTCCGATCTACTCTCTGTACTCTGGAGGAGGGGGTAGGGCAAAGGAAGCAAATTAATGAAAGGTCGTATTCTCAAGTTAAAAACCCTCCACGCTAACGTGAGATTCACCCCAGGCCTGCGACCGTAGGCTACCGGCATCTGTGAAATAAGTTTTCACAGAAGCAGCCAGGTACTAAACTTATCGGATAACGGGGCACGTGTTTCTTTCTATTTTGTCTCATTGTGACTTCCGGTGACATTTGGCACATAATTCGTGGCTTTACTCTGAATATATCTGCGGTAAGAAAGGTATAACTTCCCCGAGCTTATTTCTGGAAATAGCTTTAGAAATACACTGTTTTTCTAAAAGCGAGTGTCAAATGTTGTCACGTCGTTGGCTAACAGCTAAGGCTAAACAATTTTTCAATACCCACGATACAGTCATGCTTCATGGCTGCTTGCAGGGCGCTTCAAAGCACTACAGGGGATTCCAAAATAAACGGAGAGATCAAGGTAGAGACGGGAGAAGCTCTGAGGGGTTGACATTGAAAGTTGGATTTTCTTTTCTCTCTCTCAATACATCGAGTCTGCTGAGCTGACCTTTCACCCGAGAATCGCTGGGGTGCATTGTGGTGAAGGAGGGAGCACCCTCGGACTACCCCGAGGAGTAAGTTTCTCTTCTGTTCATTTATGTCACTGGAGCACAGCGGTGCTAGGCGAATTGGCCCGCCATCGCCATCGATAATAGAAGACGGACAGACTATGGATGCAATGGGCTCCTCACATCTCTGGGGCCCTGTGCCACAATACCTGATGCACTAGGGATAGCTTCGTCCCTGACTGGGCAGGACTGGACGTTCAGGGGTTTAAGTGGGATGAAAAAACTGGGTAGTCTCTCAAAAGGGCGTTATCGATGTAATTAATGGCGTGGCTAAAACATTTCAGCCAAAAATCTGTGTTTTGCATAGTGTGCCGCCCGACTGGTATATTGCCTCTTCTGTCATTGTATCCAGATGTGTAATACAACATGTAACATTGCACTTACAAGAAGCAGGACTATTGACTTTACCAACGGTTGTTAGGCGCATAAGACAAATAAGACACAACAATGGCTTCGTTGTATAGAATATTCAAAATGCTTCAGTTCTGAAGTGATGAGATTGAGCAAGAACTAGAACAAGCCTCTTTGAAGTTACATCAGAGGCAGTGAAGGGTGGCACTGCTACAGAGTTACGATTTTTTTTACCACCCTGATGGAGAAGGCAAAATGGAGAGCCCGCTAGAGATGCGTCTCGGCACCTGCTTTTTAGAACTGCCAGTGCTGGTGCCAGTGCCTGTAGGACCCGGCCCACTTAAAGCCCCATGGACGTTGTTGTATTAGAGCGAGCGACAGGACGTCACGTAGGAGCGCAGTGCTTAGAAAAAGGGACTCAAGGCACCCAGTGTGATTTCCCTGATCCAGTGTATACCATGCTTGCTAAAGTGAAGTGACAATGAAACTTGTGTAGGGACACCTGGGCATGCGCCTAAAGTGAACTATGTACTTCAAAGGTTATTTTATCCATTGGTAAACTGCTGCATTTTGATGCATACACTGACATTTTAGCTCAGTGCACAGTGCAATGGCCAAGCGTTCTCGTTTGCTTTTAAATGTAATACATTGAGATTGATGTTTTAAACAATATAGTTTGAGTGGAATTTTAGGAGATGTTTATGAAATCGGAATGACCAACAGTTCTGCTGCCGAAGCCAACATGCTCCAAATCTGCTTTCTCCATCACTTGTAATGGCCATACAATATTGCACATTTTTTGTAGGCTATGAACTGAGAATGTACAAAGGGTCTTTTGAGAACGCTGCTGGTGGTTGCTTGCTTTACATCAGCATCCTGGTATTCTGAAAATCACACACTACTTTCAGATGTGGTCTCTAGTGATGACCTATTTGTAACATAATTCATAGGATGCCTCACCCTCACACCCCCGCACCATCACACCACCTCACACACCCTCACCCTCACACTCCCTCACCCACTCACCCTCATACGCCCTCACACCCTCCCCGTACACCCTCACCCCCACTCACACACCCTCACCCACACACACACTCACACTCACACACCCTCACCCTCACAGACCCTCACCCTCACACCCCCTCACAAAGCCTCACCGTCACAAAGCCTCACCTTCACACACCCTCACCCTCACACCCCTTCACACCCTCACCCCCACCCCTTCACACCCTTTCACACCCCTCACTCCCTCACCCTCATACCCCCTCACCCTCGCCTCCCCATCACACCCCCTCACCCTCACACCACCTCACCCTCAGACCCCCTCACCCTCACACCCCCTCACCCTCAGACCCCCTCACACTCACACCCCCTCACCCTCACACCCCCTCACTATCTCACACCCCCTCACCCCCTCACTATCACACACCCCCTCGCCTTCACACACCCCTCACCCTCACTCGCCCTCACACACCCTCTCGCCCTCACTCGCCCTCTCACCCTCACACCCCTCACCCTCACAAACCCCTCACACCCTCACACCCCCACACCCCTCACCCCCCCTCACCCTCACACCCCTCACCCTCCCTCACCCTCCCTCACCCACCCTCACCCTTACAGCCCCTCACCCTCACACCCCCTCACTCTCACACCCCTCCATCACACCCCCTCTTCTTCACACACACCCTCACCCTCACACACACCCCCTCACCCTCACACACCCCCTCACCCTCACACACCCCCTCACCCTCACACACCCTCTCACCCTCACACACCCTCCCTCACCCTCTAACTCTCACGCACCCTCCCTCACCCTCTCACACCCTCCCTCACCCTCTCACCCTCACACTCACCCTCAATCACTCTCACACCCCCTCACCCTCACACCTGGTGCCCTGTGTGTGTCGCTGTGTGTGTGTGTGTGTGGCGCTGTGTGTGTGTGTGGCATTGTGTGTGTGTGTGGCGCTGTGTGTGTGTGTATGTGGCGCTCTGTATGTGTTTGTTTGTGGCTCTGTGTGTGTGTCTCTCTGTGTGTGTGTGGCTCTGTGTGTGTGTGTGTGTGTGTGTGGCTCGATGTGTGTGTGTGTGTGTGGCTCTGTGTGGGTGCAAATGCAATAGGTCTCACATTTGCGAGAGATTAAGCTATTGGCATTGTAAATGACAGTGCCATTTATTTATCTGTTTTCAAAACAAACACATAAATAACAATTTTGTCATTTACAATGCCAATAGCTCTAACTTTTGCAAAGGAGAGACCGTTGCATTGTAAATGCTTGTTATCCATCTTCAGCCCCCCACAGCTGTCTTCATGCCTCTTCAGCCCACTCATCCCTCTTCATCCTCCTTCAGCCCCCTTCATCCCCTCCCAGCCCTCTTCAGCCCCCTTCAGCACTGTTCAGCCCTCTACAGCCCCCTTCAGCCTCCTTCAGCCCTCTTCATCCCTCTTCAGACCCCCTCAGCTCTCTTAGGGCCTCTTCAGCCCCTTTCAACCCCCTTCAGCTTCATACAGCCCTCTTCAGCTCCCTTCAGCCCTCTTCATCCTCCTTCAGCTCCCTTCATCCCTCTTCAGCCCCTCAAGCCCCCTTCAGCCCTTTTCAGCACCCTTCGGGTACCTTCAGCCCTATTCAGCCGCCTACAGCCTCCTTTAGCCCCTGTAAGTCCGCTTCAGCCCACTTTAGCCCCCTTCAGCCCTCCTCAGCCCTGTTCAGCCGCATTAGAGGTGATTTTGATCCTAACTAATTCTATTCAAATGTTTGGATCTTTTGCTTGCTGGGATGGACGTGTTTGGACAGCTGCTGGTCTCAGCCAGGACAAGTGTCCCACAAACATGCTGGTTACCTCTCAGACTGCCAGGGCCGAGCAACAGGGGGACCTCGCTCCTGCAGATTGACCTGAGGCTGTTTGGCACAAAGCGCGTGTTTCTTTCCGCATGTGTGCAATGGTCAACATGGGATCACTTTTGTTGCAGCTGAACCCTGGCCAACTGCCCCATGGACTCTGAGATTTGTTGGAGATGTGGCCCCATGTGTTGGTTTGCAGTTTCACTGCCTTGTGGCTGTGCTGCAAGGTTATGAGGCTCAGTTCCATCAATGACACTCTACTAGAAGGTTTCCAGTCCTCTGAAGGAGCAGACTCATGGAGGTGGGGGCAGATGGAAGGTCCTGAGCGGTCCCCGGATGATGGCAATCCACAGAGGAAGGTCTCCAGTCTACATTGCTTTCTGAAAGTCACAACATCTAACTCTCCTTACCCTCTGGCCATTTCCACAATACTTTGCAGCAGTGGGAGGTTTTGTCATTGAAGGTGTTATAGTAGTAGTCACCCTACAGGAAGCCCCTGGTACTGTTTTGGTGTCTGAGTAGTGCCCCTAATAGATACAGAGACAATGGTCGGTGTTGCAGCTGTAGTCACTGACACAGAGGCAGGGTGTGTACTTGTATTAGGAGGTTTTGTCATTAGTGGTGTAGTAGTAGTAGGAGTCACCCTACAGGATGACACCAGTACCGGTATGGTGTCTCACTAGTGCCCCTACTAGCTGGAGTGACAATGGTCAGTGTTGTAGCAGTAGTAGTCACTAACAGAGAGACAGAGAGGCAGGTTGTGTACTTGTATTAGGAGGTTTTGTCAATGGTGGTGTAGTAGTAGGAGTCACCCTACAGGAAGCCTCCGGTTTTGGTATGGTGTGTGACTAGTGTCCCCTACTTGCAGCAGAGACAATGTTTGGTGTTGCAGCTGTAGTCGCTGACACAGAGGCAGGGTGTGTACTTGTACTAGGAGGTTTTGTCAATGGTGCTGTAGTAGTAGGAGTCACCCTACAGGAAGCCTCCGGTACTGTTATGGTGTCTGACTAGTGTCCCCTACTTGCAGCAGAGACAATGGTCGGTGTTGCAGCTGTAGTCGCTGACAAAGAGGCAGGGTGTGTACTTGTACTAGGAGGTTTTGTCAGTGGTGCTGTAGTAGTAGGAGTCACCCTACAGGAAGCCTCCGGTACTGTTATGGTGTCTGAATAGTGTCCCCTACTTGCAGCAGAGACAATGGTCGGTGTTGCAGCTGTAGTCGCTGACACAGAGGCAGGGTATGTACTTGTACTAGGAGGTTTTGTCATTGATGGTGTAGTAGGAGTCACCCTACATTGAAGGAAGTGGCCCGATTAGAGTCCCAGGCGTCACTCACGACCACCTCTCAACCTTCCATGCCAAATGAAGAGACGGTCAGACAGTAGGGAATACAAACCAATCCCATCCACCAAAAAGTGACCAACTCTAGTTCCCACTCTCCATTCCTTTGACATTTTCTAAGATGTCTAAAATGTGTTGGGTAATGTTCCTTTCCATATTAGTGATCCCAACTACACACTGGTCTTCTACTACAGTGCACACACCACCACTTTTTGGCAAGATGAAGTCAACAGCATACCTAGTCTGCTCGCAATAGATCTGCATACTTTCCAATTAGGTGGTGATAACGCACAAAGCTGCTACCGTAGAGTTAGACAGTATTTGCAGCTTACATCCGAAACTTTCTTTAGCTTTCTCACCCCTGACCATAGCAGGAGGAGAGAATTTACTCATAAGTGATCCCATTACTGTAATTGTTGACTCCAGATCTGTTACTCCATCACAAAACTCCTCAGTTAAAGTTATTTTTACCCACCTTACATTTGGCTTAATGTATCTGTAAGGCACGCTCAAAGGGAGCTCCATTTCTAGAGCAACATCATCTGTACCATTTGAGTGAGTACTGTTAGACAGGAAATAGAATCCTGGGTGTGCATGGAGTGGACCTTGATAATTTACAGGACGCTATCTGGTATTCGTTCCAAAGGTACTCGGATCCTTCTTTTTCACTAGTGACATCGTATTTTTGAACACTATTATTCCAGAACAATTGACATACAAAAATGCGTCAGTACTATTCACTATTTAACAACATGCAGAATAATAAGCAGCTTTTTGGGTAACCATTAAATCTTGGTAATGCCAGCCCACTAAGGTAATGTTCTGCTCTCTCAGGTACAAATTGTTACAATACATATTATTGTCAAACCCTGGATACCCCGTCAGAGCCGGTCGCTCCACCCGCCGCGCGGCTCCTCCTGAGTGCACCGGTTTCCCCTGCTGCTGACGCCTGTTTGCCGCTGCCCCCTGGGCTCAGGTGCCCCTTGGTTGTGTTTCTCTGCTTTTTTGTTTACTGTTTGACCGTTGTGACCCTGTAGTTGCCCGATTGCTCTGTGCCTCTCTGCCGCCTGTTTCCTGCTGTTTTTCCCCGCTCCCTGCCGCTGCTCCCTTGCGGCCCAGCCCCCCTTCTTTGTTCTGTACCCTCGACCTCCTATTCGCCACCCCGCTCCCGCCTCCCAGCTGCTCCTCCCTCCCACTGGCTACTTAGGCGGAGGACACGCGACGGGAGCTGTGACCTGACCTGACCTCGTCAGAGCCGGTCGCTCCACCCGCCGCGTGGCTCCTCCTGAGTGCACCGGTTCCCCCTGCTGCTGACGCCTGTTCGCCACTGCCCCCTGGGCTCAGGTGCCCCTTGGCTGTGTTTCTCGGATTTTTTGTTTACTGTTTGACCGTTGTGCCCCTGTATTTGCCCGATTGTTATGTGCCTCTCTTCCGCCTGTTTCCGCTGTTTTTCCCCGCTCCCCGCTCCCTGCCGCTGCTCCCCCGTGGCCCAGCCCCCCTTCATTGTTCTGTACCCTCGACCTCCTATTGGCCACCCCGCTCCCGCCTCCCAGCTGCTCCTCCCTCCCACTGGCTACTTAGGCAGAGGACACGCAACGGGTAGCTAGCTGTGACCTGACCTGACCTCATCAGAGCCGGTCGCTCCACCCGCCACGTGGCTCCTCCTGAGTGCACCGGTTCCCCCTGCTGCTGACGCCTTTTCGCCGCTGCCCTCTGGGCTCAGGTGCCCCTTGGCTATGTTTCTCTGCTTTTTTGTTTACTGTTTGACCGTTGTGCCCCTGTATTTGCCCGATTGTTCTGTGCCTCTCTGCCGCCTGTTTCCTGCTGTTTTTCCCCGCACCCCGCTCCCTGCCGCTGCTCCCTCCCGGCCCAGCCCCCCTTCTTTGTTCTGTACCCTCGACCCTTGGCCTCCTATTCGCCACCCCGCTCCCCCCTCCCAGCTGCTCCTCCCTCTCTCCTCCCTCCCACTCTCCATTTATGGCAGAGTCCGCACGTACGCGCAGCGGTCTCGCCGATGGCGTGCCAAAGGCAAGCCCGTCTACGCCCGTCCGCACCTGGACCGTGCCCAGCGCCAGGACCCCTGGTCCCCGATGATGCCAATGCACCCGACGAACTTACGACGCCGCCACCCTCCACGCACCGCACCCACCAAGCCGAGCACCAGCTACAATCACCTCAAGTGCATCCTGCTCAACACCCGCTCCGTCCACAGGCACGCCGTGGAACTCTGGAACCTCCTTGACACAACATCACCAGACGTCGACTTCCTCACAGAAACGTGGATGAACACCTCCTCAGCCCCGGACATCACCATCGCCATCCCGGACGGCTACAAGATCATCCGGAGGGACCGCGTCAACCAAACCGGAGGAGGCACCGCCATCGTCCACAGAAACACCATCTGCATCACGACCAACTCCGACGACACTCTCACCGCCGCCGAACACCTTCACTTCCAGATCCACACCGACCCCAAGACCACCCTCAGAGGCACCCTCAACTACAGCCCCCCAGGACCACGCATGCAATTCAGCGAAGCCATCGCAGACTTCGTCAGTCCACACGCCATCACCTCCACAGACTACATCCTCCTAGGGGACCTCAACTTCCACCTGGAGAACAACAAGGATTGCAACACCGCCACCCTGCTGGACAACCTCGCCAACCTGGGACTCAAGCAACTGGTGAACACCCCCACCCACTACGCCGGCCACATGCTTGACCCCGTCTTCTCCTCCAGCAAGCACATCTCCTTCAGCCACTCAACCGCACTACACTGGTCAGACCACAGCTGCGTCCACTTCAACTTCAGGAGAACCACGACCCACCACCACCCGCAACAGGTTCCCCGCAGAAGCTGGAGCAGGATCACCTCCGACCAGCTCGCCTCCTCCATCAGCCGGAACCCGCCCACCAACACGACGGACCCCGACGAAGCAGCCCGCAACCTCACACAGTGGCTCACCGACTGCTGCGACGAACTCGCACCACTGAAGAACCCTCCCAACAGACCCGGCAGCAGGAAAGCCTCTTGGTTTACCAACAACCTCAAAAACTCCAAGAAAACTTGCTGCACCCTAGAGAAAGCCTGGCGCCACGACTAGACAGCAGAACACATGACCGCCCTCAAGAACGCCACCCACAAACACCACCAGCTGATCCGCACCACCAAGAAGACAGAATTCAAAGAACGGCTGGACAACAACACCCACAACAGCAAGGAGCTCTTCAGCATCGTTAAAGAGCTCTCCAACCCCCAGCGCCTGCAACACCGACATCACTCCCTCGCAAGACCTCTGCGAGTCTCTCGCCTCGTTCTTCCACCGCAAGATCGCTGACATACACAACAGCTTCGGCGCACAAACCACGCACCCAACCAATGAACTAACGCCCCCCACCACCAACCTCCACACCTGGACCCTGGTCAGCACCAAAGACACCACCCGCCTGATGAACACCATCCACTCCGGCTCCTCCACCGACCCCTGCCCACACCACATCTTCAACAAGGCCGACGCCATCATCGCACCCCAACTCCGGAACGTCATCAACAGCTCCTTCGCATCCGCCACCTTCCCGGAGAGCTGGAAACATGCCGAGCTGAGCGCCCTCCTGAAGAAGCCCACCGCGGACCACACGGACCTCAAGAACTTCGGCCCCATCTCGCTCCTCCCGTTTCTAGCCAAAGTCATCGAGAAGACCGTCAACAGACAACTCTCCGCCTTCCACAAGACCAACGGATCCCTCGACCCCTCACAGTCCGGCTTCCAAGCAAACGACAGCACCGAGACTGCCCTCATCACAGCCACCGACGACATCAGGTCCCTGCTCGACAACGGGGAAACAGCCGCCCTCATCCTCCTAGACCTCTCAGCAGCCTTAGAAGCCGTATGCCACCGCTCCCTGATACAACGCCTCAGCAACACCGGAATCCAAGGGGTGGCCCTGGAGTGGATCATCTCGTTCCTCGACTGAAGAACCCAGAGAGTCCGCCTCCCCCCGTTCCACTCCGCGGCCACAGAAGTCATCTGCGGCATCCCGCAGGATCCTCTCTCAGCCCCACCCTCTTCAACATCTACATGAGCCCACTCGCAGCCATCGCCCGCCAACACAACCTCAACATCATCTCCTACGCGACGACAGCCAGCTGATCCTCTCCCTCACCAACGACACCGCCACCGCCAAAGCCAACCTCCAGGAAGGAATAAAAGACGTTGCAGAATGGATGAAGATCAGCCGTCTGAAACTGAACTCAGTCAAGACGGAAGCCCTCATCCTCGGGCCATCTCCCTCTGCCTGGGACGACTCCTGGTGGCCCCCTGCCCTGGCCATCGCACCCAAAGCAACAGCCCACACACCTGGGCTTCATCCTGGACTCCTCCCTCGCGATGACCAAGCAAGTGAACGCCATCTCATCATCCTGTTTCAACACCCTGCGCAGGCGCCGTAAGATCTTCCGCTGGATCCCCACCGAAACCAGGAAGACGGTCACCCAGGCCCTCGTCACCAGCCGTCTGGACTACGGGAACACCCTCTACGCTGGAACCACAGCCAAACTGCAAAAAAGGCTCCAGCGCATCCAGAACACCTCAGCAGGATTTATCCTGGACATCCTTCGCCGCAGCCACATCTCTCCCCACCTGAAAGATCTGCACTGGCTCTCCGTCAACAAGAGGATCACGTTCAGACTCCTCACCCATGCACACAAGGCTCTCCACGACATGGGCCCGAAGTACCTCAACAGCCGCCTCACATTCTACACACCCATCCACCAGCTCCGATCCGCCAGCCTCGCCCTCGCCTCCGTCCCACGTTTTCGAAAAAATCCACCATCGGAGGAAGGTCCTTCTCCTACCTGCCAGCCAAGACATGGAACTCCCTCCCCACCCACCTACGGCTGACCCTGGACCATCTCTCTTTCAGGAAGCAACTCAAGACCTGGCTGTTCGAGCAGTAGCGACCCCCCCCCCCCTGCGCCTTAAGACCCTTATGGGTGAGTAGCGCGCTTTCTAAATTCCGCTGATTGATTGATTGATTAATTGATTGATTGATCCCCTTTCCTTGTGGCTTTCTGTAATACAAACAAGGGTCAGAATACCCCATACCAAACTCAGTCCTTACCTCTACGAAATGGGCTGGGCAAGTATTCGTATAAATAACAAGTGACAATGGGTAAGCAGTCCATACATTTGTAACAGATTTGGTGTTGTACCTGTAATATCCTGCTAATGCAATGCCATTCTATCACCAGTGGGATGTTAATGTGATGATGCTGTCAGAATGTTGAGAATCTGCAAAGAGTTGTGACAGTTGCCTGGGCTGAGCGGCATGCTGGCTGCTCCTGGTGGGGTCCCCCTGGGTCTCCCTGTGGCCTTGTTCCTATCTACCTATCATCTTGTAACTATCCTGAAATAAACTATCTTTAAACTATATGATCACTTGTGGATTTGATCATTACATTTTGGCGACGATCTTTAAAAGAACCTACATCTGTCACCTCTACAAGGACTTCAAGCAAGTTGAAATACAAAATCTCCTGCAACTCAACTCATGTTACCTCAACTGGCATCTTGACCCCACCAGTGACCTCCCATCGGTCACCCACAGCAGTCTGCTAGTTGTTCCTGTTCGTCTGGAGAGCCTACTAATGTCTGGATTGGTCCTGTGCCCTCAGTGAGAGTAAGCCCATAACTCTTCAAGTCTTGGCTCATCCTACGCTGTGCCTACATCTCAGGGTAAGCCTGCCAACTCCAGACAAGACTGTCTCTACTATCTGGATGTCTGTTCTCTTAAGGAGCCTTGTCTACTGCCTGCCTCAGCTGATTTGAGAGTGTCTGCCTGGGGAGTGCCTGGGCAGTCACCAAGAAAGATTTCTGTTACTTGAACTTGTCTGCTGTTCCTACAGCGCCTCATCTATTTCTTCTAGAGCCAAAAGCACAGTGTGTTCTGACTGCAGTGTTACCAAGAAAAAAATTATGCTGTTTTAACTCGACTACAGCATATCTACATTGCGCAGTATGCTGTTCCCACATCATCAACAAGTTTTTCAAGGTTGCTACTGTCTTTTTCTGATCGCCACTCCATTTCTCAAAAGTGTTACTTTTCCAGCGCTACGATTATTGCCTTTGTGCCACCCTAAGGTATTGTGTTTTTTTTCTCCTTTTGATTACATTTCTTATTTTTTTTAACATTTTTCCACCGTGTGGCTGAGAGCAGTTTAACTGTCATGTTTTTTTTTTTAAACTGTGCACAAGCTTGCACGAGCTTGCGCGAGCTTGCCTACCTTCTCCGCAGGGGTCACGCGCTGTTCCTTCATTGACGTCCTGCCATCATCATTGTGGAGTGTTCAGCCCGACGTCTGCGGCAGCTATGCCCATGGTCACCTTCGTGCAACAGATGGGCTGTCATCTTTATGTGGATTTGAGAAACAACCTTACGTATAGTACATGATGGTGCCTCCTGATCACATTCCAAAACCCAGGACACTCCACCCAGAATCAACAGCAGTAAAATCACAAGAATAGCAAATAATATCTTTTTCTTGGTAGACCACAATATAAGTGTGTGAATAAGGGGAATCAATGGCTGCTCTTCATCAATAACAATCCTGCCAAAGGGATGCACAGCAAATAATAAAACAAGGGGGCGAAATGCCAGCAAGAAGAATATACAAGTTCCCAGTGTCTGTCAGAGCCTCACTGGTTCAGGCTCCTATAGTCCATCAAAACGTTGGCGCTCTTGAGCACCAACAGTGAAGCTTACTCTGTCCTTAGCTCGTGCTCCCATGTCAACCATGAAAATGTACCTCCAGGGGATATTTTTTAATCTATCCTGTCCAATGTTCAAACAGTGCACAAATCTCCTATCACCCTAAACTAGCTCAGGTGGTACTTTAGCAAAGTACACCTTAACTTGCACAGTTCATCCCTAACTAATCTGACTTCTTCTTTGATGCACCGTTCCTCAGCCGAGGCCTCAGATGGTACCTAGTGACTCCAGGCACAGAGGATTCAGTGAAAAGGGGCTCCTGGAGAGCCCGTTTTCCGTAGGAACTGCTGCATTCAACATTTCATCATTGTCCTTATCCATTTTGGTCCAGGTCAGCCTGGCATCGCTGAAGGGGACAAACTGAGGCACCGTCTCACACTCTGTTTCCCCTAATCCATCCTTCACCCATTGATCATAGGGCGAAGGTAGAGGTATCCTGTGACAGAGAGACGCGTGCACCCAGTTCTTTCGGCCAGCGACCTTGACAGATGTGCGTGCAGCCAAGTGGGCCTGCTACGGTCCCTTCCACCTCTGCTCCAAACTCTTCTTCCACTGGAAGTTTCTTAACAAGATAAAATCGCCAGGCTGAATATCATGTCCAGGCCCCTGTGGTGTAGCTGGCAGGGCTTCCCGGACCTGCTGGAGAATAGAGCGCAAACTTTCAGTTAACTGGCAATGATAGTCCATTAACAACGGGTGCTCAATATCTGAAAACCACTGATGGCACGGGACTCTTCATATGATTGCTGGGCATCCAAACACAACCTTGTATGGTGACAATTCTGTCCTAGAATGTGCTGTCATTCTCGTTGACAAAAGAGCTAATGGTAAAGAATCTAGCACACTGTAACCCTGTTGTCACCTGAATCTTTGCCAATTTTAATTTGAGAGTACCATTGAACTTCTCAACCAAACCTTCTGACTGTGGGTGATTGGCAGCCTGAAACTTCTGCTTATAACTCAAACCATCATAAATCCATTGAATCACTTTGGCTTTGAAATGACTTCCGTTACCACTCCAAATCAAACAGGGAAAGCCGAAACAAGGAAATAACTCTTTTCGGAGTTTCTTTGCAGTCATAATGCTGTACTGTCTTTAGTGGGGTAAGCCTCAACCCATTTACTGAATTCACAGACAACCACTAAAACATACTTCAAATTATTTCACCTATCTAATTTTACATAATCCATCTGAAGGACATCAAAAGGAAAAGTGGATGGTGCAAAATTACCAGGTAGTGTAGGGGTACCTTTTCCAAGATTGTGCATCACGCACATCATGCAGTACTTCACTAAATGTGCAGCTGTTTTCAAAATGCTATCAATCTGCCACACAGGGTCTAACAACTTGCAAATACCCTTAGCACTGAGTTGTGATGGGCAATGAGCCATCGTGACTACAGGAAGAACATATGCATCTGGCAACATCCATATCTGCTTCCCTGACAAATAAATCCAACATCCCTCATCGTTCATATGTCCTGTACTTTCTTGACATATTGTTAATTTCTCAATTGTGGCCTAATTTAGTATCTCTGTCACATTTGCAAGTGTATCCTCAAATATTGTAACTTCAGGCACCCACCTAGCTGGACCTGCTATGAACATTCTTTTAATTTTATTCTGGGCTGTTTCCTTAGCTGTCTGATCAGCATTCTCAGTGACTTTACGGTGGGCCCTACACTTTACTATAGCCAATTCTTTAAGGTGTGTCAAAGCGGAAAAAAGCCTCAATATAAGGTGCCCATGTGAATTTTGGTGCCATGCAAATTAAGAAACCCTTTCTCAGCCTAGAGTCGCCCAAAGTTATGCACAACTCCAATGGCGTACTGGCGGTTAGTATAAATATTGACTGCCAATCCCTCACTCAATTCGCAAGCTCGTATTATGGCAACAAGCTCAGAAGCTTGGGATGACTGAAGGAACTTTTGATGTCTCAACTACTGTACGCAGCGTAGTGATAGCTTATGCAACAGTTGTAGTGCCATCTGGTAATTTAAAACAAGAGCCATCGACATATAGTTCCTCTTGTGGGTCTGATAAGAGAACATCAGTCAAGTCTACCAGTCCTTTCGTCTCTTCTTCCGTCCGGAAGATACAGTCATGTCAATCACTCTCATCACTCTCAGATGGGAGGGGTAGTAACGTGGTTGGATTTAGAGTGACACATCTTTTGATCTTGATGTGTTTAGATAACAATATTAATTCATAGCCAGTCAGACTTGCAATGGTGAGGCACTGGGTCTTTGACTTATTTAACACCATCGCTGCTGCAGCAATTCCCCTCCTGTGCTGCAGATGCTTGATTCCCCTTTTACATGACGAGCTCAGCTCATCATCAGCACAGCTCAACCGTGCCTCATGACGAGCTGAGCTCGTCATCAGCATCGAAGGGGTTAAAAGTGTACCCACAGGGTGGAGTACCATGACTGTGAGATCAGTATCAAGTACGAGTCCAGCCGATTGTCTTATCGATTGGCCACAGCTGCAACTGCTCTTAGACAGGTCAGGAGAGCTCTTGCGACAGGGTCAAGAACAGCAGAAAAATAAGCACACAACCGTTGCTCAGCTCCAAATTTTTATGTTGAAACAGAAAGCGCGCAACCTGCCAATCTCATGGACGAACAACACAAACTGCTTGTTATAGTCAGGGGTGCCAAGTACTAGAGCTGAACAAAGCACAGCTTTCAATTGCTCAAAAGACTGCTGACATTCAGGTATCCAAGGCAGGGGCTTATGCACATCTTTAGTGGTTAATGCAAGCAAGGGTTTGATTAGTAAGGAGTAGTTAGGTATCCAACTGCTGACAGTAATCAATCAATCAATCATGACACTTGTATAGCGCGCTACTCACCCGGAAGTGTCTCAAGGCGCTTGGGGAAGGGGTCCGCTACTGCTCGAACAGCCAGGTCTTGAATTGTCTCCTGAAGGCGAGGTGGTCCTGGGTCAGCCGAAGGTGGATGGGGAGGGAGTTCCATGTCTTGGCCGCAAGGTAGGAGAAGGATCTGCCTCCGGCGGTGGCTCTTTGGATGCGTGGTACAGCGGCAAGGGCGAGGCTAGCAGACCGTCGCTGGCGGGTGGGCGTGTGGAAGGTCAGGCGGTTGTTGAGGTACTTGGGGCCCAGGTCGTGGAGAGACTTTTGTGCGTGGGTGAGGAGCCTGAACGTGATCCTCTTCTTGACGGGGTGCCAGTGCAGGTCCCTCAGGTGGCCGGAGATGTGGCTGCGTCGGGGGATGTCCAGGATGAGTCGGGCGGAGGCGTTCTGGATGCGTTGGAGTCTTTTCTGTAGCTTGGCTGTGGTTCCGGCGTAGAGGGTGTTTCCGTAGTCCAGTCGGCTGGTGACGAGGGGCTGGGTGACCGTCTTCCTGCTTTTGGTCGGAAGATCTTGCGGAGCATGCGGAGGGTGTGAAAGCATGAAGAGGAGACAGCGTTGACTTGTCTGGTCATCGAAAGGGAGGTGTCCAGGATGAAGCCCAGGTTGCGTGCGTGGTCTGTTGGCTTGGGGGCGGTGCCCAGGGCTGGGGGCCACCAGGAGTCATCCCAGGCAGAGGGTGATGGTCCCAGGATGAGGACTTCCATCTTGTCTGAGTTCAGTTTCAGGCAGCTGCTCTTCATCCACTCTGCGACGTCTTTCGTCCCTTCATGGAGGCTGGTTCTGGCGGTGTCGGGGTCTCTGGTGAGGGAGAGGATCAGCTGGGTGTCGTATGCGTAGGAGATGATGTTGAGGTTGTGTTGGCGTGCGATGGTGGCGAGAGGTCTCATGTAGACGTTGAAGAGTGTGGGGCTGAATGATGATCCTTGCGGAACTCCGCAGATGACTTTGGTGGCCTCGGATCGAAACGGGGGGAGGCGGACTCTCTGTGTTCTTCCGGCGAGGAACGAGATGATCCACTTCAGTGCCTTCTCTTGGATGCCGGTGTTGCTGAGGCGTTGGACTAGGGTGCGGTGGCAGACAGTGTCGAACGCTGCAGAGAGGTCCAGGAGGATGAGTGCCGTTGTTTCCCCGTTGTCGAGCAGGGTTCTGATGTCGTCGGTGGCTGCGATGAGGGCGGTCTCGGTGCTGTGGTTGGCTCTGAAACCGGACTGCGAGGGGTCGAGGGATCCATTCGTCTCGAGGAAGGCAGCAAGCTGTCTGTTGACGATCTTCTCTATGACTTTGGCAGGAAAAGGGAGGAGCGAGATGGGGTGGAAGTTTTTGAGGTCGGTGGGGTCCGCTGTTGGTTTCTTCAGTAGGGCGCTGAGCTCGGCATGCTACCAGCACTCCGGGAAGGTGGCGGTGCTGATGGAGGTGTTGATGACATCCCGGAGTTGGGGTGCTGTTGGACAGGCCTCGTGAAGGGGCCGCTCCCTCCCCGCATAATAAGACCCGAACACCGGCTCTCCCGGTGTCACCAGAAGAACCGCCCCAGCAACCCACAGAAGCAACCCGCAACCCGTCCCCAACGGGACGCCTGCTCCCGAACACCACGACATCTGCCGGCCCGGGCCACCATCAGCAGCATTGCCCCGGCCCAGCCACCATCTTGGACACTGCACCATGAGGCCGCGTGGCCTCAGCTCGACCCCAACCCTGGGCCTGGCCAGGCCCCGACATCGAGGCACCTCCATCCACCCAGGAGGTGAACGGACCACTTGGCAGGTCAATGGGAGAGAGGAGTGTCGATGGCTCTCCCCCACCAGGTGCCGATCGCCCCCAGCCTCCCCGGGCACGGACTCCACCCCCCTGCTGGGTGTCTGGACTCCCTCATCCCGGACCTCCCGACCTCCAAGAGCGAGGGTCCGGACATCAAAGGAGGCCAGACCTATAACTGGGGCAGCTCCAGAGCAGGAAGGCAGTTGTATCCTGGAGTCGAGAGACACCTAGAAGAACTCATCCTTGACGGACTGCTGGCGCTGCCGCAGCCCTGCCTTGTGAATCATCGTTCCTGCCTGCTGGCGCTGCCGCGGCCCTCTGCAACCTACACCTTCGTCGGGACCTGCTGGCGCTGCCGCGGCCCATCCTCGTGAACCATTGTTCCTGCCTGCTGGCGCTGCCGCGGCCCTCTGTAACCTACACCTTCGTCGGGACCTGCTGGCGCTGCCGCGGCCCATCCTTGTGAACCATCGTTCCTGCCTGCTGGCGCTGCCGCGGCCCTCTGCAACCTACACCTTCGTCGGGACCTGCTGGCGCTGCCGCGGCCCATCCTTGTGTGAACCATCGCCTTGCCTGCTGGCGCTGCCGCGGCCCTGCTCAAACGAGACTTATCATCCTAGCCTGCCGGCGCTGCCGCGGCCCGACCTTCCAGAACTCCGAGCTCGAGGATTGTGAGCTACCCATCTTGCCACCTCCGTACCAGACCGGTACCAAGACTGTCCCGCTACCCTTTCCCCTTCAGAGACTAGAATTGAGAGGACCCTCGTGTCCCGACCTCACTGTATCGCTGATAACCTTGCTTCAAGAATCGTATATAAAGAGTGTTGACCTCATCCTTGTGTGGTGTCCATCTGTGGGGGGAAGTTACTCGTCTGTACGATCGCTAGAGACGGCCCTCACCGGAGGCCTCTCCCCTGTCCTCGGCCGACCCTCCGGGTCCCCGTCTAACATTGGTGGCCAGCGGCGCGATCCGAACCAACGCGTAATCGTACAGAGAGTAACTCACCCCACGACTCAACCACAATGACAACCAAAGAGAGCGGATCCACAGAAAAATTCCAGATGGAGAAATTAGAAGAGTACAACCACAGAGAGCTAAAACAATTTTGCATAGAACTAGGCATTGCTACCACAGGACTAAGCACGAAAGAAGACTTCAAAAAGGCCCTAGAATCTTGGGCGGAGACGGGTACGACCGTACCCCAGAACCAAAACCTAGAGGCGCCAGAAACGAGCACCACTCCGACAGAAGGAAGGAGATCGGGTCTCTCCCCGGAGGAAATCCGAGAACGAGAGAAAAGCAGACTCAATGAATTAGAGCTGGCACGAATTCGGTTGGACGGAGAACTGAAATTGGCGGAACAAAAGATAACATTGGAACACTTGCGGCTCCGAGATGAGCGGGAAGAGAAGCAAAAACAGAGGGAGTTAGAAGAGAAAAAACTGGCCTACGAACATGAGCGCAATCTAGCAGAAATAGAGCTTCGGAAAGAGAATAAAGATCTCGGGGTGCCCGAGCGCCCAAACACTCCTGGCCCTACAGACCCTAAAGTCCACATCCCCAAGTATGTCGTCAGAGAATATTATCGGAACGACGATATCCAGCAATGGTTCAAAGCCTACGAGATAGCCATGACCTCCCACCGGATTTCTCGAAGTGACTGGGGAGCCGGGTTATGGGGGAGGTTCGTCAACGAAGGGCGCGACGCCCTGCTGCAACTCCCGGACCATCAGATGACGTCCTACGACCACATGAAGGCCGCCCTCCTCACTCGATACGGACTCACGCCTGAGATGTTCCGCCAGCAGTTCCGCGACTGCAAACGGATCCCGGGTACAACTTGGGTGGAGTACGTGAACTTTTTCAGCAGAGCATTCGAGGGGTGGATTAAGGGCAGCCAGGTAACCACCTACGAACAACTCTTTAACCTCATTGTGTGGGAGCACCTCTCCAACAATTGCTTCGTCGAGCTCAGACAGCACCTCCTCGACAGTAAACTGACTGAACCTCGGCAACTCGCCGCCGAAGCTGACCGATGGGAAAGCACTCGAGTTGCCCGAAGTGGGCCCAGCGAGCCAAACAGAACCAACCAAGGTCCCCATCGCCCCCGAGGAGGAGGAGGCCAGGGTCGGGGCAGAGACGCCGTCCCGGCGGCTCCCGCCAGCAACACCCCGCCCCCGGCCGGCAGGGGAAACACCCCCGATACGTCCGGGGTTCCGAGCCAACGTTACTTGCCACCGGTGCCAGCGGACCGGCCACTATGCCAACGACCCTAATTGCCCGAAGAACCAGAATCCTATACCCCGCCAGGTCGCTGCCGCCGCCCTAGGAGAAGAGCAAGCCCCAGAGGATTATGAAGAATACGAACAGGAACAGCCCGAGTGGGAACCAGCCGCCATGTCCCTGGTCTGCCTAGGGGAAAGAGACATGATTCCGCGGGCTCCCCTACCCGCCAATACGAGAAAATACAGCCAGTGGGTAAACATAAATGGGCGCAAGGCTGAAGCCCTACGCGACACCGGGGCCAGTGTGACGGCAGTCCGCTGTCATCTGGTAACCCCGGAGCAGATCTTGCCAAACGTCCTTTGCCCCGTCCGATCAGCCGACAACTCAGAAAGCCTGTGTCGGATGGCCTGCGTCCCCTTCGAGTGGGGAGGAGTGTCCGGAATGCTGAAGGTGACTGTCCGCGATGATGCCCCAGTGGAATGCCTCCTGGGGAACGACCTCGAAAGTTCCCCCTGGGCAGCCGTTGAAAGAAGAGAGCACCTGGGGATGTTGGGCCTCCCTGAATGGGCCTGCATAACAACCCGGTCCATGGCCGCCCGAGCCATCTCCAGTCCCGAAGAACCCGAATGGCCAGAACCTCCTCCCCCGATCGTCCCGGAGGGAGACGCCCTAAGTGCCAATCCCCCAGAACAAAACGGAGAAGGGCCCGTGCAACTCCAGGACCTTCCCGAACAGGCCCAGTGGCGTCAAGAGGGTGGTCCCACCCAGGAACAATTCCGACAAGAACGGAAGACCTGTCCCTCCCTCGAGGGACCCAGGCAGCAAGCCCTCGCCCAGAGCGCAGGAGACACCACAGGGGCCCACTGGATTTATTGGGACAATGACCTGCTCTACAGCGAGCAAAAAATAGCTGAGCTGGGGGCCAGTCGGGTGCTTGTGGTACCCCTCCGCTTCAGAGACTTCCTTTTGAACTTAGCGCACGATGTCCCCCTTGCTGGACACTTGGGACAAGACAAAACATACAACCGCCTGGTAACACACTTTTACTGGCCCAAAATGCGAAATGATGTCTCCAACCACTGCCGGGCCTGCCCCACCTGCTAGGCCGGCGGGAAGAGCGGCCGAAAGATCAAAGCACCCTTGCAACCCTTTCCCGTGGTCACCACCCCGTTCGAACGGGTGGGAATAGACATTGTGGGGCCCCTAGACCCCCGAACGGCCCAGGGGCACCGGTTCATCCTAGTCCTGGTGGACCACGCCACCCCGAGGCCATTCCTCTTCGGACCGTGACAGCACCCGTGGTAGGCCGAGCCCTAATGGGGATCTTCTCTCGAGTGGGCTTCCCCCGGGAGGTCGTCAGCGACAGGGGCACGAACTTTATCTCAAAGTACATGAAGTCTCTCTGGCAGCAGTGCGGGGTCACCTACCGGTTCACGACCCCTTATCACCCACAAGGAAACGGACTGGTCGAGCGGTTTAACCGTACTCTCAAGGGAATGATCATGGGCCTGGAAGAACCCCTACGTCGCCAATGGGACGTGCTGCTCCCGTGCCTCCTCTTCGCCTATCGAGAAGTTCCCCAGAAATCCCTCAGCTTCAGCCCCTTCGAGCTCCTGTACGGGCACCCCGTCCGGGGCCCCCTCAGCCTGGTCAAGGAAGGATGGGAGATGGCCCCCCAGAAGACCCCTCCGGACGTATATAAGTATCTCCTGACCCTCCGCAACCAGACCCGGCGATTCAGGGAACTCGCCAAAGCCAACCTTGAGGCCAGTCAGGAGGACATGAAGAAATGGTACGATCAACATGCCTCCTCCATCGAGTTCGAACCAGGCCAGCAAGTATGGGTGATGTCTCCAGTCGAACCTTGTGCCCTGCAGGACAAATGGACAGGACCCTTCAAGGTGATAGAGCGCAAGGGCCCTGTCACCTACCTCATAGACATGGAGTCCCCCCGGAACCCACTCCGAGTCCTCCACGCCAACAGACTCAAACCCCACTTAGTACGCTCGGAGCTCAGCCTACTAATGGCAACAGATAGTGGGACGGAAGAAGACTCCGAGCCCCTCCCTGACCTACTGAGGACCCGTGAAAAAGATGGTTCAGTGGAAGGGGTCAGACTCTCCGAGGCCTTGTCCCCGGAACAACGCCAAGATTGCCGGGCTCTCCTGCTACAATTTGCGAATCTGTTCTCCCTCACCCCAGGGGTCACCCCCTGGTGCCTTCACGACGTGGACACTGGGGATAGTCCACCTATTCGACACAGGGCGTACCGAGTGCCAGATCGGGTGCGCACCTGCATCCAGGACGAAGTCTCCAAAATGCTGGCTCTAGGAGTGATCGAGCCATCCGACAGCCCCTGGGCCAGCCCAGTCGTACTGGTCCCCAAGGCTGCCGCACCGGGCGTCGCCCCGAGCTCCGGTTCTGTGTAGACTATCGGGGCCTGAACGCTGTTACCCGAACCGACGCTCACCCCACCCCCCGGGCGGATGAGCTGGTTGACCGCATGGGGGCTGCCCGCTATCTGAGCATCTTCGATCTAACAGCAGGCTACTGGCAGATCGGCCTCACCCCCAGGGCCCAAGAACGATCTGCCTTCTCTACCCCGGATGGCCACTACCACTTCAAAGTGATGCCATTCGGCATGAAAAACGCTCCAGCTACTTTCCAACAACTCGTGAACCAGGTATTGGCGGGCCTCGAAGAATTCAGCGCCGCCTACCTGGACGATATCGCTGTGTACAGTCTTCACTGGGCAGACCACCTTCACCACCTCCGAGAAGTCCTGCACGCCCTCCAGCAGGCCGGCCTCACCATCAAAGCCAGCAAATGTCAGATTGGCCAGGGGTCCGTGACCAATCTCGGACACCAAGTGGGGAGCGGTCTGGTGGCCCCCCTTCAGCTCAAGATCGCTGCCATCCAGTCCTGGCAACCTCCTGTCACCCAAACCGAGGTCCGAGCCTTCCTAGGGCTCACCGGATACTACCGGCGGTTTGTAAAGGACTATGGCAGCATTGTGGGGCCCCTCACAGAACTCACCTCCAAGAAAAACCCCAAAACCATCACCTGGACTCCGGACTGTAAAGCGGCCTTCGAGAAGTTGAAGGCCGCCATGTGCACCGCCCCCGTGCTCCAGGCCCCCGACTACAGCCGGGAATTCATCGTCCAGACGGACGCCTCAGATCATGGCGTTGGGGCAGTACTCTCTCAACTCAACGCCGAGGGAGTCGATCAACCAGTGGCCTTCATCAGCCGACGCCTGCTGGCCCGAGAGCAGCGCTGGAGCACCATCGAGCAGGAGGCCTTCGCAGTAGTATGGGCCCTCAAGAAACTCCGGCCCTACCTCTTCGGTACCCATTTCAGGGTACAAACAGACCATAGACCCCTGCAATGGCTGATGCAGATGCGGGGGGAGAACCCAAAACTGTTGCGATGGTCCATCTCCTTGCAGGGGATGGACTTCACTGTTGAGCATCGCCCTGGCCAAGACCACGCCAACGCGGACGGCCTGTCACGCTTTTTCCGCCTCGGCGAGGAGAGTACCCAAGAAGATGGGTGACTCTCCCTGCCTTCAGCTGGGGGGGACGCATGTTGGACAGGCCTCGTGAAGGGGCCGCTCCCTCCCCGCATAATAAGACCCGAACACCGGCTCTCCCGGTGTCACCAGAAGAACCACCCCGGCAACCCACAGAAGCAACCTGCAACCCGTCCCCAACGGGACGCCTGCTCCCGAACACCACGACATCGGCCGGCCCGGGCCACCATCAGCAGCATTGCCCCGGCCCAGCCGCCATCTTGGACACTGCACCATGAGGCCGCGTGGCCTCAGCTCGACCCCAACCCTGGGCCTGGCCAGGCCCCGACATCGAGGCACCTCCATCCACCCAGGAGGTGAACGGACCACTTGGCAGGTCAATGGGAGAGAGGAGTGTCGATGGCTCTCCCCCACCAGGTGCCGATCGCCCCCAGCCTCCCCGGGCACGGACTCCACCCCCCTGCTGGGTGTCTGGACTCCCTCATCCCGGACCTCCCGACCTCCAAGAGCGAGGGTCCGGACATCAAAGGAGGCCAGACCTATAACTGGGGCAGCTCCAGAGCAGGAAGGCAGTTGTATCCTGGAGTCGAGAGACACCTAGAAGAACTCATCCTTGACGGACTGCTGGCGCTGCCGCAGCCCTGCCTTGTGAATCATCGTTCCTGCCTGCTGGCGCTGCCGCGGCCCTCTGCAACCTACACCTTCGTCGGGACCTGCTGGCGCTGCCGCGGCCCATCCTCGTGAACCATTGTTCCTGCCTGCTGGCGCTGCCGCGGCCCTCTGTAACCTACACCTTCGTCGGGACCTGCTGGCGCTGCCGCGGCCCATCCTTGTGAACCATCGTTCCTGCCTGCTGGCGCTGCCGCGGCCCTCTGCAACCTACACCTTCGTCGGGACCTGCTGGCGCTGCCGCGGCCCATCCTTGTGTGAACCATCGCCTTGCCTGCTGGCGCTGCCGCGGCCCTGCTCAAACGAGACTTATCATCCTAGCCTGCCGGCGCTGCCGCGGCCCGACCTTCCAGAACTCCGAGCTCGAGGATTGTGAGCTACCCATCTTGCCACCTCCGTACCAGACCGGTACCAAGACTGTCCCGCTACCCTTTCCCCTTCAGAGACTAGAATTGAGAGGACCCTCGTGTCCCGACCTCACTGTATCGCTGATAACCTTGCTTCAAGAATCGTATATAAAGAGTGTTGACCTCATCCTTGTGTGGTGTCCATCTGTGGGGGGAAGTTACTCGTCTGTACGATCGCTAGAGACGGCCCTCACCGGAGGCCTCTCCCCTGTCCTCGGCCGACCCTCCGGGTCCCCGTCTAACATTGGTGGCCAGCGGCGCGATCCGAACCAACGCGTAATCGTACAGAGAGTAACTCACCCCACGACTCAACCACAATGACAACCAAAGAGAGCGGATCCACAGAAAAATTCCAGATGGAGAAATTAGAAGAGTACAACCACAGAGAGCTAAAACAATTTTGCATAGAACTAGGCATTGCTACCACAGGACTAAGCACGAAAGAAGACTTCAAAAAGGCCCTAGAATCTTGGGCGGAGACGGGTACGACCGTACCCCAGAACCAAAACCTAGAGGCGCCAGAAACGAGCACCACTCCGACAGAAGGAAGGAGATCGGGTCTCTCCCCGGAGGAAATCCGAGAACGAGAGAAAAGCAGACTCAATGAATTAGAGCTGGCACGAATTCGGTTGGACGGAGAACTGAAATTGGCGGAACAAAAGATAACATTGGAACACTTGCGGCTCCGAGAGGAGCGGGAAGAGAAGCAAAAACAGAGGGAGTTAGAAGAGAAAAAACTGGCCTACGAACATGAGCGCAATCTAGCAGAAATAGAGCTTCGGAAAGAGAATAAAGATCTCGGGGTGCCCGAGCGCCCAAACACTCCTGGCCCTACAGACCCTAAAGTCCACATCCCCAAGTATGTCGTCAGAGAATATTATCGGAACGACGATATCCAGCAATGGTTCAAAGCCTACGAGATAGCCATGACCTCCCACCAGATTTCTCGAAGTGACTGGGGAGCCGGGTTATGGGGGAGGTTCGTCAACGAAGGGCGCGACGCCCTGCTGCAACTCCCGGACCATCAGATGACGTCCTACGACCACATGAAGGCCGCCCTCCTCACTCGATACGGACTCACGCCTGAGATGTTCCGCCAGCAGTTCCGCGACTGCAAACGGATCCCGGGTACAACTTGGGTGGAGTACGTGAACTTTTTCAGCAGAGCATTCGAGGGGTGGATTAAGGGCAGCCAGGTAACCACCTACGAACAACTCTTTAACCTCATTGTGTGGGAGCACCTCTCCAACAATTGCTTCGTCGAGCTCAGACAGCACCTCCTCGACAGTAAACTGACTGAACCTCGGCAACTCGCCGCCGAAGCTGACCGATGGGAAAGCACTCGAGTTGCCCGAAGTGGGCCCAGCGAGCCAAACAGAACCAACCAAGGTCCCCATCGCCCCCGAGGAGGAGGAGGCCAGGGTCGGGGCAGAGACGCCGTCCCGGCGGCTCCCGCCAGCAACACCCCGCCCCCGGCCGGCAGGGGAAACACCCCCGATACGTCCGGGGTTCCGAGCCAACGTTACTTGCCACCGGTGCCAGCGGACCGGCCACTATGCCAACGACCCTAATTGCCCGAAGAACCAGAATCCTATACCCCGCCAGGTCGCTGCCGCCGCCCTAGGAGAAGAGCAAGCCCCAGAGGATTATGAAGAATACGAACAGGAACAGCCCGAGTGGGAACCAGCCGCCATGTCCCTGGTCTGCCTAGGGGAAAGAGACATGATTCCGCGGGCTCCCCTACCCGCCAATACGAGAAAATACAGCCAGTGGGTAAACATAAATGGGCGCAAGGCTGAAGCCCTACGCGACACCGGGGCCAGTGTGACGGCAGTCCGCTGTCATCTGGTAACCCCGGAGCAGATCTTGCCAAACGTCCTTTGCCCCGTCCGATCAGCCGACAACTCAGAAAGCCTGTGTCGGATGGCCTGCGTCCCCTTCGAGTGGGGAGGAGTGTCCGGAATGCTGAAGGTGACTGTCCGCGATGATGCCCCAGTGGAATGCCTCCTGGGGAACGACCTTGAAAGTTCCCCCTGGGCAGCCGTTGAAAGAAGAGAGCACCTGGGGATGTTGGGCCTCCCTGAATGGGCCTGCATAACAACCCGGTCCATGGCCGCCCGAGCCATCTCCAGTCCCGAAGAACCCGAATGGCCAGAACCTCCTCCCCCGATCGTCCCGGAGGGAGACGCCCTAAGTGCCAATCCCCCAGAACAAAACGGAGAAGGGCCCGTGCAACTCCAGGACCTTCCCGAACAGGCCCAGTGGCGTCAAGAGGGTGGTCCCACCCAGGAACAATTCCGACAAGAACGGAAGACCTGTCCCTCCCTCGAGGGACCCAGGCAGCAAGCCCTCGCCCAGAGCGCAGGAGACACCACAGGGGCCCACTGGATTTATTGGGACAATGACCTGCTCTACAGCGAGCAAAAAATAGCTGAGCTGGGGGCCAGTCGGGTGCTTGTGGTACCCCTCCGCTTCAGAGACTTCCTTTTGAACTTAGCGCACGATGTCCCCCTTGCTGGACACTTGGGACAAGACAAAACATACAACCGCCTGGTAACACACTTTTACTGGCCCAAAATGCGAAATGATGTCTCCAACCACTGCCGGGCCTGCCCCACCTGCTAGGCCGGCGGGAAGAGCGGCCGAAAGATCAAAGCACCCTTGCAACCCTTTCCCGTGGTCACCACCCCGTTCGAACGGGTGGGAATAGACATTGTGGGGCCCCTAGACCCCCGAACGGCCCAGGGGCACCGGTTCATCCTAGTCCTGGTGGACCACGCCACCCCGAGGCCATTCCTCTTCGGACCGTGACAGCACCCGTGGTAGGCCGAGCCCTAATGGGGATCTTCTCTCGAGTGGGCTTCCCCCGGGAGGTCGTCAGCGACAGGGGCACGAACTTTATCTCAAAGTACATGAAGTCTCTCTGGCAGCAGTGCGGGGTCACCTACCGGTTCACGACCCCTTATCACCCACAAGGAAACGGACTGGTCGAGCGGTTTAACCGTACTCTCAAGGGAATGATCATGGGCCTGGAAGAACCCCTACGTCGCCAATGGGACGTGCTGCTCCCGTGCCTCCTCTTCGCCTATCGAGAAGTTCCCCAGAAATCCCTCAGCTTCAGCCCCTTCGAGCTCCTGTACGGGCACCCCGTCCGGGGCCCCCTCAGCCTGGTCAAGGAAGGATGGGAGATGGCCCCCCAGAAGACCCCTCCGGACGTATATAAGTATCTCCTGACCCTCCGCAACCAGACCCGGCGATTCAGGGAACTCGCCAAAGCCAACCTTGAGGCCAGTCAGGAGGACATGAAGAAATGGTACGATCAACATGCCTCCTCCATCGAGTTCGAACCAGGCCAGCAAGTATGGGTGATGTCTCCAGTCGAACCTTGTGCCCTGCAGGACAAATGGACAGGACCCTTCAAGGTGATAGAGCGCAAGGGCCCTGTCACCTACCTCATAGACATGGAGTCCCCCCGGAACCCACTCCGAGTCCTCCACGCCAACAGACTCAAACCCCACTTCGTACGCTCGGAGCTCAGCCTACTAATGGCAACAGATAGTGGGACGGAAGAAGACTCCGAGCCCCTCCCTGACCTACTGAGGACCCGTGAAAAAGATGGTTCAGTGGAAGGGGTCAGACTCTCCGAGGCCTTGTCCCCGGAACAACGCCAAGATTGCCGGGCTCTCCTGCTACAATTTGCGAATCTGTTCTCCCTCACCCCAGGGGTCACCCCCTGGTGCCTTCACGACGTGGACACTGGGGATAGTCCACCTATTCGACACAGGGCGTACCGAGTGCCAGATCGGGTGCGCACCTGCATCCAGGACGAAGTCTCCAAAATGCTGGCTCTAGGAGTGATCGAGCCATCCGACAGCCCCTGGGCCAGCCCAGTCGTACTGGTCCCCAAGGCTGCCGCACCGGGCGTCGCCCCGAGCTCCGGTTCTGTGTAGACTATCGGGGCCTGAACGCTGTTACCCGAACCGACGCTCACCCCACCCCCCGGGCGGATGAGCTGGTTGACCGCATGGGGGCTGCCCGCTATCTGAGCATCTTCGATCTAACAGCAGGCTACTGGCAGATCGGCCTCACCCCCAGGGCCCAAGAACGATCTGCCTTCTCTACCCCGGATGGCCACTACCACTTCAAAGTGATGCCATTCGGCATGAAAAACGCTCCAGCTACTTTCCAACAACTCGTGAACCAGGTATTGGCGGGCCTCGAAGAATTCAGCGCCGCCTACCTGGACGATATCGCTGTGTACAGTCTTCACTGGGCAGACCACCTTCACCACCTCCGAGAAGTCCTGCACGCCCTCCAGCAGGCCGGCCTCACCATCAAAGCCAGCAAATGTCAGATTGGCCAGGGGTCCGTGACCAATCTCGGACACCAAGTGGGGAGCGGTCTGGTGGCCCCCCTTCAGCTCAAGATCGCTGCCATCCAGTCCTGGCAACCTCCTGTCACCCAAACCGAGGTCCGAGCCTTCCTAGGGCTCACCGGATACTACCGGCGGTTTGTAAAGGACTATGGCAGCATTGTGGGGCCCCTCACAGAACTCACCTCCAAGAAAAACCCCAAAACCATCACCTGGACTCCGGACTGTAAAGCGGCCTTCGAGAAGTTGAAGGCCGCCATGTGCACCGCCCCCGTGCTCCAGGCCCCCGACTACAGCCGGGAATTCATCGTCCAGACGGACGCCTCAGATCATGGCGTTGGGGCAGTACTCTCTCAACTCAACGCCGAGGGAGTCGATCAACCAGTGGCCTTCATCAGCCGACGCCTGCTGGCCCGAGAGCAGCGCTGGAGCACCATCGAGCAGGAGGCCTTCGCAGTAGTATGGGCCCTCAAGAAACTCCGGCCCTACCTCTTCGGTACCCATTTCAGGGTACAAACAGACCATAGACCCCTGCAATGGCTGATGCAGATGCGGGGGGAGAACCCAAAACTGTTGCGATGGTCCATCTCCTTGCAGGGGATGGACTTCACTGTTGAGCATCGCCCTGGCCAAGACCACGCCAACGCGGACGGCCTGTCACGCTTTTTCCGCCTCGGCGAGGAGAGTACCCAAGAAGATGGGTGACTCTCCCTGCCTTCAGCTGGGGGGGACGCATGTTGGACAGGCCTCGTGAAGGGGCCGCTCCCTCCCCGCATAATAAGACCCGAACACCGGCTCTCCCGGTGTCACCAGAAGAACCACCCCGGCAACCCACAGAAGCAACCTGCAACCCGTCCCCAACGGGACGCCTGCTCCCGAACACCACGACATCGGCCGGCCCGGGCCACCATCAGCAGCATTGCCCCGGCCCAGCCGCCATCTTGGACACTGCACCACGAGGCCGCGTGGCCTCAGCTCGACCCCAACCCTGGGCCTGGCCAGGCCCCGACATCGAGGCACCTCCATCCACCCAGGAGGTGAACGGACCACTTGGCAGGTCAATGGGAGAGAGGAGTGTCAATGGCTCTCCCCCGCCAGGTGCCGATCGCCCCCAGCCTCCCCGGGCGCTGGCTCCACCCCCCTGCTGGGTGTCTGGACTCCCTCATCCCGGACCTCCCGACCTCCAAGAGCGAGGGTCCGGACATCAAAGGAGGCCAAACCTATAACTGGGGCAGCTCCAGAGCAGGAAGGCAGTTGTATCCTGGAGTCGAGAGACACCTAGAAGAACTCATCCTTGACGGACTGCTGGCGCTGCCGCAGCCCATCCTTGTGTGAACCATCGCCTTGCCTGCTGGCGCTGCCGCAGCCCTGCTCAAACGAGACTTATCATCCTAGCCTGCCGGCGCTGCCGCGGCCCGACCTTCCAGAACTCCGAGCTCGAGGATTGTGAGCTACCCATCTTGCCACCTCCGTACCAGACCGTTACCAAGACTGTCCCGCTACCCTTTCCCCTTCAGAGACTAGAATTGAGAGGACCCTCGTGTCCCGACCTCACTGTATCGCTGATAACCTTGCTTCAAGAATCGTATATAAAGAGTGTTGACCTCATCCTTGTGTGGTGTCCATCTGTGGGGGGGGAGTTACTCGTCTGTACGATCTCTGGAGACGGCCCTCACCGGAGGCCTCTCCCCTGCCTCGGCCGACCCTCCGGGTCCCCGTCTAACAGGTGCGATGGTGGAGTGGGCCTTGTTGAAGACGTGGTGTGGGCAGGGGTCGGTCGGAGATCCTGAGTGGATGGTGTTCATCGTGCAGGGCTGTGTCTTCGGTGGTCACTGTGGTCCAGGTGCGGAGGGTGGCGGTGGGGGGCGGTGGTTCGACGGTTGGGTGCGTGGATAGTGCGCCGAAACTGTTGTGGATGTCGGCAATCTTGCGGTGGAAGAACGAGGCGAGAGAGTCGCAGAGATCTTGTTAGGGAGTGATGTCGTTGTTGCCGGTGCTGGGGTTGGAGAACTCCTAGACGATGGTGAAGAGTTCCTTGCTGTCGAGGGTGTTGTTGTTGCTTCTGCAAATTCATGACAAAATAGACGTGTAAACAATACAGAAAAATAGCTTCATGATTTATATGAAAGAAGAACCCTTTTTAAGATTCAATAATGAGCCGCAGAGTCTTAGCAAAATCTTGGCATTTAAAGACAGATTTCCGGAGTGAAGACCAAACTCATGCAATGCAAAAATGTTTTTAATCAATGGAAATACTTTCAAAACTACACTTGACAGCAATGCTAGGAACGCACATGTTAAGTTAGGAGGAACAGCCATTTTTGCTTTGCAATTGCAGTAATGTTATAGAATAAGGGCAATGCATAGGAGAGAGAAAGAGACACATTTAAAGTACCAGAAGCAATAGAGCTTCAGCCAAAGATGCTTAGATAGAGGGCTGAAGGAGACCACACAGGCGTCAGTGACCCAAGGGGTCACTGCACCGGGGTAGTCTGTCGAATGGACTGAGGAGCAGATCTTTATACTCTTTCAATGATGAACCATTGACCACAAAGTAACGACATTATCAGCTGTCTTTGACCTACAGGACATGACGCATTTTGGTCACTTCTGGGAAATATTTAAGAAAACAGCAGTGCCACTTGTGCTACAAAAAGTTTCTCAAAAGGTCACAGGATGTTTGACCATGAATCATAATGAAATTGAACATCTATTGACCAGGATTTGCGTCACTTCAGGCTAACTTTTATAAGAAAGAGGAACATTTAGGAACATATTGGTTGCACGCCTTAGTTACATTAAAGCTAGCAACATATACAATAATATGAAAGATGACAGATGGCAAGTGGCCCCAACCATCAGGTATTGCGTGATGTCTCTTTTAGCTCGGGAACTTCCCTGTTCTTGCGGTATTGCTATTCTTGCGGTATCTACGTGGGTGTAAGAGAAGAAGTGCAGATCGAGGGAGTGGGGGTCCCCGGGGGAGCTGGGCCTCGCTACGAAGATTGTATGAGAGAGACACTTTGGGGCCTATACCTAGAAAAAAAACAGCTGGGACAGTTTGGTCAATTTGACAGATTAATTTTATGCTAGCTGGTGGGGGCTTATCAGGGTCTCATGCCTCAGATGTGGGTACATTTGGCCTGGGGTAAAAAATTGACCCTGCTACATTTCCCTCCCCTTGTTCATTTTTTTGGACAAAAATTATAGGTGCTAAATTATTCACATTCCCTGTTCTTTCCTTGCTCTCCCCGTGCTAATTCTGCTATTCTCAGGAGGTGCAGTAAGTGCTACGGACATGGGGTGCTGGCTGAAGAGCATACTGCTCATTAGGACACAACCCACATATTTAGAGACAAGTAGGACATTGTAACACATGCTGTTTTCTGTGTCTGCAGGCCAGTGTGTGCAAACATAACATCCTGCCCTGCCAACTGTCCCCTTGTCTTATCTTTATCAATGGCTATTTATTCAAGTTGGTACAATATCTCTGTGTCATTTAAGAAGTGGCTCAGGTATAGCAATGTGATTATATTACATAAGAGCGTAGTCATTATAATGGCTTTAATAGTGTTCAAAATGTTAAATAGTATTCAAAACTGCTAGTAGCACCCATGGTCACTTCATCTAATTGTTCTGAAAGTCTTGAGGCATTTTTCCAGTCGTTTGTACGTGTGGTTAGTGTAACTAGTTGGAAGAATGTCTTATCTTCTGTTGTACTTTCATTCTTTTCAAAATGTTGCTGAAAAATTTAGCAGATCTTCAATGATCATTTCTGTTAAAAGAAAAAGGTAACCGTTGGTGCCTGTCTTCAAGTAATTTGAGAGGTTTTCAAGCACATCTGTTACTTTGGCACTTTAAAAAATGAAAGAAACCAAAGTGATGAAGAAAGTAAAGATCTCTCGTTGTCACAGCTTGAAGACTGAGGGATTGGTGCATTTGAAGTTCCAGACGTCTGTAGGTGATGTATCGTTGGGGTCTGCTTACACTCTTCCTTTCTCTGCTGTGTAGCACTTGCAACCCTTCAGCATGAGCTGTGATATCATTTTCACTCTGTACCTTTCATGGGACGCAGGTTGTAATGAGGCTGTCCTGGATGCGAAGCAGGGAAAGGCACTGGAGGTTTTTCTGGTTGCGGTGGAGTCACTGCTTTCTTTGTATGAGAACCATGGATCCCTGAAGTCAGTCACTAGCACTTGAAGAGAACGTAGGGGTCCTTGGAAGATAGTATCCAGATGCCTGGCCTGCTGTAGGTAGCAGGGAGCTGCCTCAGTTGAGTTGTGGTTTCCTGGAGGAAGCCGGGCCTGCGGCGAGCAGGAATCTGCCTCTCCTCTGATCCTTCTTTGTTGTTGCCGGTCTGCTGGAGCAAATATTGTACCAGTGGGGTACCTCAGATGACACTATTGGTGCAGGTCGAGCTTGCCCTCCTTTGTCCAGCCCTGCTCCTTTCTTGGTGTGGGAGCTGTGGATCCAGGATGTCACCTGGCCGGAGGCAGTGTTGTCTGGCATGAGCTTTTATCCAGACCCAGTCACCTGGCTAGAGGCCATATGCTTCTCGTGTCCCTTCTTCAGGAAGGCCCTACAGCACCTAATGATGTTAGTCTATGCAGTGCTCCTCATGGGCAACAGAGCAAGTGGAAGTGCATCAATATAGGTCAGTTCACTGGATGCACAAGTCTTCCCTATATTATTTTTCAACACTCAGTTCTTTCTCTCAATATCGCACCCTGCTTGCTGATGACAGACACAATGTAGTTTCTGTGCAGCTCCTAGCCCCTTGCACAACCCCTCAATCACGTGTGAGATGAACGGCGGTCAATTGTCAGAACACAAAAGGATGGACACTTAAAAGCGTGGAATTAACTCCATCAGGAGGCATTTGGCAATAATTTATACATTGCCGTTCTTGGATCGGTGTGCCACTACGTACTTGTAGTTTCAGTAGGGGGCTATGTTGAAGAAGTCCATTTCATGTGGGCAAAAAGTGGCCTGGGGTAGTGGAAGTACCCTTCCCAATTTAACCTTAGTACCAGAGTTCAAAAAAACAGTCTGATGAGTTCCTACAATAACATTCTTAGGGTCATAGTACATATCATCATCCATTAACTTTATATCATGATATCATGTGAAGTAGAAGCAATTTGAACCATTGTATACTTACAACCAGTTACTGCTCTTCCTTTTTTTTAATTTACATCTGCATCAATAAAATCTTTACCTCATACCAGGGGGGCCCTATGTATCAAGCACTAATGCGTTTGCAAACGCATTCGTGCAAAATGGTATGTTACAAACAAATCTGCTTGCAAAAAAAGGAATCGCAAAATTTGCGATTCCTTATTTTGTGATTGAATTTAAGGAATCGCAAATTTTGCGATTCCTTAAATGCAATGTATGAAGCATAAAAAAAATGCAAATTGGCGTTAAGGAATCGCAAATTACCACCAACTTCAAGTCGGTGGTAATTTGCGAATTCCTTGAAAAATGCCCTTTTTTGCATTTTTCAAAGTGCAGTGTGAGGCAGGGCATGTATGTGCACCACATGTGCACCCATGCTGATTTCAGGGGTGCAACAGAGTGTCCTTTGGACACCCCTGCACCCTTGAAATTATTCTCAATTTGCGATTCTCAAATTGTGAATCGCAAATTGAGAATAACTTCCCATTCATTCCTATGGGCCTCCTGGCCCATAGAAATGAATGGGAAAGTATTCCTTAATCGCAATTAAGAAATACTAAGAAATCGCTAAAAAATTGTGATTTTGTACATACATCCCTATTTGCGATTCTCAAATAGCGATTTTAAAAAAATCGCTATTTGAGAATCGCAAATCAGTTTGATGATACATATGGCCCATAGTCCTTGGAGGAGGTGTGTGCAGCACATTCTACAAATAAAACTCTCTTTAATAGCAAAATGTTAAGTTAGGTGGAAAAACCATTATTTCTTTGCAATTGCACTAATGTTTTAGAAAAAGGGCAATGCAGAGGAGAGAGAAAGAGACACGTTTAAATTAGAGCTTCAGCCAAAGATGCTGGAATACAGGGATGAAGGAGACCACACAGGCGTCAGTGACCCAAGGGGTCACTGCAGCGGGGTAGTCTGTCGAATGGACTGATGAGCAGATATTTATTCTCTTTCAATGATGAACCATTGACCACAAAATGACGACATTATCAGGTGTCTTTGACCTATAGGACTTGACACATTTTGGTCACCTCTGGGAAATATTTAAGAAAACAGCAGTGCCAACCACGCTACAAAAGGTTTCTCAAAAGGTCACAGGATGTTTGACCATGAATCATAAGGAAATTGCACAGTTATTGACCAGGATTTGCGTCACTTCAGGGAAACTTTTATAAGAAAGCGGGACATTTAGGATGATATGGGTTGCATGTCTTAGTTACATTAAAGCCAGCTGCAGATACAGTAATATGAAAGATGACAGATGGCAAGTGGCCCCAACCATCAAGTTTTGCGTGATGTCTCTTTTAGCTCGGGAAGTTCCCTATTCTTGCGATATTGCTATTTTTGCGGTATCTACGTGGGTGTAAGAGAAGAGATGCAGATCGAGGAAGTGGGGGCTCCGGGGGAGCTGAGCCTCCCTCAGAAGATTTTTATGAGAGAGACACTTTGGGGCCTATACCTAGAAAAAGACCAGCTGGGATAGTTTGGTCAATTTAACAGATTCCTTTTATGCGAGCTGGTGGGGGTTTATCAGGGTCTCATGCCTCAGGTATGGGCAGAATTCGCCTAGGGTAAAAAATAGACCCAGCTTCACATATAGAGGCAGGGGTCGGTTATCCAACAAATATTCCACAAAAGTGTCATCTCCTAAACTACATATGATTTATCAATTTGTAATTGAAACCTTCTATCTTCACATGCAACTCCTTTTTCCTGTTTTTCCCTGTCATATGCCACCGCTTTCTGAGTTAATGTCTGCATTTTTCCGTTCAGGGCCTCTTTCTCTGCCTTCATTCGTCTTTGCTTAGCTACTTTTTGCCACGTTCTGAGGGAATAAAACATAGACTGCCTACCTTGTTTCTTAAACAACTGTTCTTGTGAATACTCAATCTTCTGTTCATCGAAAGTGCCCATCAGTGACCACTGACATTCAGCATTGTCCATCTTATATTTGTCTCATAATGTCTTAAACATAATAGGCTTTAGTAATAAAAGTAATCCCCTTTGGATAACTTAAAACATCATAGCATGTACACCCAACCACACAACCAGATCACCAGAACATAATACCAACACCATCAAAGGGTCTAGTGTTTAACAAATTAAAAAAAATCCACTTTTCTTCAAGAATTGGGTTACAGATAAAAATATTTTCAACAGAATATTAAAAAAATATATTACTTTTCAACAGAATACAAACATCATATATCACATATACACATTAATTTTAAAATATATAATTCAGTGCAAAATTGGGAGAACCCGCAAGAAAAATAGTTCTAGTCATATAGAAGGCAAATAGAATGCTTTTTTTAATAGAAAGATGCATTCTAGACTGGTGAGACATTTGTTATGACTTATCAAAGTATCTAGAAGAAATTCAAATATTGGTCAGATGATCTTGGTCTGATGAGTGTGGGTTGTAGCGGGCGCCGCTCCCCTGGTTGGCACAGGTATTAAGTGCCGGAAGATAGAGTAGGGGTAGAAGTGGGAATAGCTCCCCCTTTGTTGCAACAGGTGATAGGAACCAGATGAGGAAATGTGAGAAACATGGTGGCGGCACTGGCAGCCCCACTTTGGAGCAGCCAATGGGCGGCCAGCTCCGGTACACTGCCTCCTGCTGGGCTATAGGGGAGGTCTTCAACTGTGACTGGGTGTCTACCTGCTCACAGCAGGGAGGGGTTGGTGTTGTGTTGAAGTGTCGCCTTGCCTGGCGCATCGCTCCCGGCTGGCGGATGAGGGCCGTGTTTGATTCTGGGTCTGTTCTTTGTTCTCCTTCGCCTCATCCCTGGGAGTTGGTCTCCCGGCTTCCTTTTGTGTCACTGTAATGAAGTCTGTCTGAACGTTTGCAGCTGCTTTGGGGGTAAGCTGCTCACACACCACGTCATGGAAAGCCCACTGAGACAGAAGTGGCTCGAACAGTAGTCGCCCAACCTAAGATGTCATGCCCTGACAGCCAGCAGACTGGGTTTACAGTTTACATCGACTGACGGGTATGATACAGCGCTGTTCTCAAATTTCTGACTCGTATTGGTTCTAGGAGGGAAGAACATGTATTCCGGGTAATGAGAGCCCTTTTGGGCCCGAACACGACTGGGTACTCAAACAGCTGTTGAGGTGAGGAATTCTTCCTCTTGATCTGCAGTCACGGGACAAAGGAGAGGTGCTAGTGCTCGGGGGTATTATCATAGGTAAGGGTCATATTAGCAAGGGCGATATCGCCGCTTTAGCTGGAATTTTTCCCGCTAAAGTGGCAATATTTTTTTCGTCCTGTTAGCAAGCTGTCGCTAACACCAGTTAGCGACAGCTTGTAGGCAATAGTGAGCGGTTTGGGGCCCGCTTTGCATGTCAGCGATATTTATCGCAAATGACATGCAAAGTGGACGTACCCAACCTGTTAGCGACGGAAAGCAGTCGCTAACACAGCTATCGCCTATTAGCAAGACAGGCGAAGTGATTAAAAAAAATCAGGCTAGGCGCGATTTTATCACCAGAACCTAACGCCTGCTCAGACCAGTTCTTAGCCTGTATATCCCATGGGAGGTGGATATTCAGGTTAAGTCCCCATTAGCGTTAATGCGTGAATATCGCTGGGTTTTCAGGGATATTCACGCATTTCGCGCTATAGCCGGATATTTTAGCGCTTTAGGGATAAACGTTGCTAATAGCACGTTATCTCTGCGATAATATCCGGCGATAGAGGCCGATATAAAAAAAATGCGCTAAGCACATTTAGCGATAAATATCATTATTTGTTGCTAATATGCCCCTAGGTGTATACCAATGGCTACCTCCTCCGACAAAGAACTTCAATGTCTGCCTCATCCACAGACCGCATGCAGCGTGATGCTGCAAGACAAACGGTGAAGATGCAGCCGGCGCATGAGGAAGAGAGTCACACTGCACTGAAAGTAACAGAAATATTGGAAGAGATGGTGAATATATGCAAAGGAGAGGAGTTAGCGATACCGATCTGTTCTTCTCTCACAAGAACTTGGGAGACAAGAAGGGAGACAAATTGGTGGAGTGGAATGTACACCCACTACACCCATTGTGTGCAAGGGTGTGAGATTTAAATATAGGAACAATAGTCTCTCAGTAACAGTGCACAGAGCTGGCCACATCTGACTTCCACTTTTCAATGTACTTGGATACACTGGACAATGCTCGAGGCGCCCTGACACACGCGTGTCAAGCTTCCCATGATGGTACTCGCCAGTGTTCGCAGGAGGGGGTCTTGGCAAACACATACCATGCCCTGGCCTCAAAGAGTCAATCACTCCCATCGCCAGTCCTCATCAACGGCCCCTATGCTCCATAGTGTCACCTTGGAAATGGCTCACCAAGGGCGACAATGGGGTACATGCCAACATGGTTTCAGGAATATTCTGGACTGATTCCAGCCCAAATGCGGACATTTAGGACGTTTATTCAAGAACTTAATGTCCACATAATGTGTTACAAATGCAAGGATTAAGATCTCCTGAGACCCCCAGCCCTCCTGAGGATTCCTTACACTGGAGCACTCAGGGGCTGCAGAACCTGCTTCCAAAACGAGTTCAGTCCCGCAAGGGTTTCAACATTGAGATATGTTGTGGGAAATCAAAATTCCTCTTTTTGTTGATGTTTCTGGCTGGCCGCCACTCCAGGCCTTGTGCCAAACACAAAGCAGCAGAATGCAAACGTTTCCTGGGGCCATGAACAGAGCCGAATTGAAAAGCAGGAGGGTGCTGTCGGTTTGTGGAGAAAGGAAAGGAATGAACATACATAAAAGTATTTTAATGAATAGGTTTGGATCCTCTTACAATTTGTATAACATTTGTATTTAATGGATTAAGGTAAATGTAAAAATATTTTTCTTTTTTTAATAAGTTTTGGTGCAAAGGTATTTCATTTCATAACATTTTATGTTTCAGGGCCCAGAACGTCAAAGAGGAGATGTTTGTGTTTCGTGCGTGTCTGTTTATGTTTTGTTTCATGGTGTGCATGTTGTCAGCCCATGTGGGGGGGGATGAGTGGGTGTTGGTGGGTTTTGAAAGAAGCCAAAGGCAAGGTATGGTAGGGGGCGACCGATTGGGTTGGCATTTCCCAAGGGGGGCGTTGAACCCAAGAGTACCACGTCTGAGAGCTGAGGGCACCGTGACCCCACCTTGGTGCAGAAGGAGACAGAAACAAGATACAACACCCTGATTACTGAGGATCCCCATTGCCTTGTAGACTTCAGGAACTAAGTTAGGGGCGAGCAAGGTCAGGAAGAGTATTGACATGGTTCAGGGGCGGGGCTCATGGATATCGGAGGTGATTGAGATAGGGATAGATGTCTTGACCACACCCTGCATGCTTGGCAGCTGGGACATCCAGTGTGCGCACTGCATCCAATAGAAGTTGCATCATAAACACACGTTTCTGGCTGATAAGGAGAACGAGGGAGCAGGAATGATGATGAAGGAAGGTTTTGAGTAGGGTGCAGTCAGGGCTTTAAGTGGGCCGGGTCTCCCCGAGTCTGACCACTGACAGTTTTTTCAATGGGGGCTTCGAAACCGGTCTCCCCTGGCACAGGCGGACTGCAGTGACAGCAGGCACGTGGATGTGCGCGTGGTGAGCCTTGTGGGGAGGGAAACCCTTTAAAGAGTCATTTTCTCTCTGGATTTCCATCTCTTTTTGAATCTCAGGGGCAGCAGCATTGTCCTGGTGTCGCCAGGGCTGTAAGTGGAATCTGCCTCTAGTGAAAGCAGCCAGGCCTGCTCGAAGGCACCATCAATATGTCACATGAGGCTCGTCTAGCAACAAGCATTGGCACAGACCTTGCCTGTAAGCAGCAAGACTTGTGTGTTTCTGATGGGAAAGGTATCGCTGCAGCAACAACTATGTCCCCTACATTGTACGTTGCATTAGTCCAGAAAGTCCCCAAGTGTCACAAGCAGAGGACTCCTTGGTAGCAACAGCCCTACCACCTCATACAGGCGTCACGCAGTGTTCGCCTCTTCTAAGTGGCCAGTTGTTCTATATGTGTGTCACCTGCCAAGGCTCCTGAGGGGCAGGAGACGCCACTGTGCCACTTTTCTGAGAAATTGTCTTAACCCGTTTCATGCTCATGACGAGCTGAGCTCGTCATGAGCCACGCGGCGCTCACACGCGGGGCTAATTTCCCCATTGTGCTGAGCGTTCCATTAAAACGGGCGTGGTCATGACGAGCTCAGCTCAGCTCGTCATGAGCACAGCGCCACCGTGCTGCGTGACGAGCCAAGCTCGTCATGAGCACCGGGGCGCTGCGTGCGCCCCCCACTCCCCAGCACAGCAGGGAAATGAGCCCTGCAGGGGAGGGGTTCATCTAGTATTTTTACTGGGATTTATTAATGATAACACCCTTTCTGCATGTGGGGTCCTGGAGGTTAAAGCCCGCTTACCTGAAGATGGGACCCGTGGCTGGCAGGATGGCATGAAGTGGGGGCACTCTCGGGAGCAGAGGAGAAGTCCCTAGAAATCCCCCGGGAGATCGTTATAACCCGTGCCTGACTCCAAGATGGCGCTGGGCTGAGACGTGTAATGCGTTGCATGGCAGAGGGGATAAGCGAACATCAGCGTTCATCTGACAGCGTTCAACTGACAATATGGTCCTGGGACAATGCTGAATTTGGGACAATCTGCTCTCTAGGATCAATGTCTGCATTGTCACAATGGGGTCCAATAGAGGGCTCATTTCCGATGAAGATCAGGTCTCTATTCCCAACCCCACTTCAGTTTCACTCCCGCCAAGAGGACTGTAGACAAGAAGGATGGGTTGTCCCTCAACTCGACAGCCTCTGGAACTGTCCCTTGCCCCTCTGATCTTCCTAATCTTCATCTGGGGTGAGTTGGAAGACGAAGCAGTTGATGAATCTATGAAGATGCCCCCTGGGCGGCTTACTGAATCTCTTCGTCCTTACAGCGGTACCCGAGCAACCATGGCCGATGCCAGGTGGAGCTGTCCCATGCAGCTATAGAAGAGTTTGGCTTGGGTTCACCCCCGCGGCTGGCACCTGCCCAGCCGGACATCTGACGCGGCTTTCCTCGTCTCCCTGCTATGTTTCCCCCCTTCCCCCTCCATTTCACAGTGTCTTGACTATACTATACGTCAATTTGCCTTATTATTGTGTAATCTCATGATTTTATACTGGGCTTCTGTAACTGATGTAATTTTGTAACTTGTAAACGGTTGATCCTCATGTAAAGCGCTCTGATACCTCCGGGTCTAGCCAGCGCTATATGAAATCTCTCAAATAAATAAATAAATACATTTGTAATTTGTTAGAATAAAAGCTTGCATAGGATTTCTCCTTGTTGGAGTTTCAGCCTCTAGCTGTCTTTCATCATATGTGCTGGCACATTTTTTATTTATTTCAATAGCCTTTTCCGTCAAATGTAGAATCTTACACAGTATAATCACACATGGTAAAATCACACATGGTAAAATCAGGCATGGTAAAATCACACATGGTATAATCACGCATGGTAAAATCACACATGACAAAATCACACATGGTAAAATCACACATGGTAAAATCACACATGACAAAATCACACATGGTAAAATCACACATGGTAAAATCACGCATGGTAAAATCACACATTGTAAAATCACACATGGTAAAATCACGCATGGTAAAATCACACATGACAAAATCACACATGGTAAAATCACGCATGGTAAAATCACACATGACAAAATCACACATGGTAAAATCACACATGGTAAAATCATGCATGATAAAATCACGCATGGTAAAATCACACATGACAAAATCACACATGGTAAAATCACACATGGTAAAATCACACATGACAAAATCACACATGGTAAAATCACACATGACAAAATCACACATGGTAAAATCACACATGGTAAAATCACACATGACAAAATCACACATGGTAAAATCACACATGGTAAAATCACGCATGGTAAAATCACCCATTGTAAAATCACACATGGTAAAATCACGCATGGTAAAATCACACATGACAAAATCACACATGGTAAAATCACGCATGGTAAAATCACACATGACAAAATCACACATGGTAAAATCACACATGGTAAAATCATGCATGGTAAAATCACGCATGGTAAAATCACACATGACAAAATCATGCATGGTAAGAACACACATTGTAAAGTAAGGCCTAAAAGCATTGTTTCCATCGGACCCAGAACAAAGCTCGTGCTTGAGCCGTTTCCACACCTCGGACCAGTTTCCCAGGTGATAACAATACTTTGGAATGTGACGTCACCCCACCTTCTTTACCGCTCAACTCACAGTGAATACTTAGGACCTACATATATTTCTGCAGCTAGAAGAGTCCTCACAGACTTGTTGATGCTGAAGCAGAGGCTTTGCACCAAAATAGGTATTTGCAATGAATTGTGATTTTATGCATACATGTGACTTCTGTTCCTGACAAGTATTTCCACTCTCCTGGTCATGTTCACACTGGGTGCTTTTGCATATGACTGTGTTTTTACTTCTAAATGTCACGTAGGCTCCGAAACATGTTTCCGCGCTCCTGCTGGCTGCGCACCAAGCGTGATTTAACATATAATTATGATTTTAATTTTAATGGTGTTTGGTATTCAGGCCATCATTATACGTGTCCTAGGTACTCTGATCGAAACTGCATTAACACTGACCTACTGCTTTCTCCTCACAAAGGACATGGCTTTCTGGACTGAAGCATTGTGAGGCAGATGTACAAGCCCCTTGCTCTTTTTGCGCCACTTTTCCCATGTTAAAAGTGACACAAAAGTGGCGCAACAGGCTTGTAAACCCTGCCTCTATCTTTTGTAGTCTACGGTACCATTACTTCAACTGTGCGCTCCCATCACCCTGTATCAAACTTGGAATGCTATGATCCATTCTTTATCATTCAAGCTCACCTGGAAACCCCCTCCATCCTGTGGGATAGTCTTCACATATATTTGGATTCACACAAACCTCCACGAGTTACTCCCTTAGTGAGCATCGGATTGCAGCCGACCCAAGCTGGGCCATAGCAGTTTTCTACCTCAATTATTTGTTAAGAAATAACGTGTATTGTGTCACTGTGGATTATGTGTAGACAATCATTGTCAGCATATGTTTATATGGTTCTTTTGATTTCCTTTCTCTGTCCTTTTGATATATAGTCACAATGTAGTATTATATTCATTGTTTCAAGTATGTATGTCATATTCTTTTGTTCAAAAAGGCAACCAATAAAAACTTATGAAAAAATTCAAACTCACCTCTTCCCTCCATTGCATGGCCACAGAGATCCTTCCCTGGTGGCCACAGAGATCCTTCCCTGGCGGCCACAGAGACCCTTCCCTAGCAGCCACAGAGATCCTTCCCTGGCAGCCACAGAGATCCTTCCATGGCGGCCACAGAGATCCTTCCCTACCGTCCACAGAGATCCTTCCCTGGTGGCCACAGAGATCCTTCCCTGGCAGCCACAGAGATCCTTCCCTGGCAGCCACAGAGATCCTTCCCTGGTGGCCACAGAGATCCTTCCCTAGCGGCCACAGAGATCCTTCTCTGGTGGCCACAAAGATCCTTCCCTGGTGGCCACAGAGATCCTTCCCTGGCAGCCACAGAGATCCTTACCTGGCGGCCACAGAGATACTTCCCTGGCGGCCACAGAGATCCTTCCCTGGTGGCCACAGAGATCCTTCCCTGGCAGCCACAGAGATCCTTCCCTGGCAGCCACAGAGATCCTTCCCTGGCAGCCACAGAGATCCTTCCCTGGCAGCCACAGACATCCTTCCCTGGTGGCCACAGAGATCCTTCCCTAGCGGCCACAGAGATCCTTCTCTGGTGGCCACAAAGATCCTTCCCTGGCGGCCACAGAGATCCTTCCCTGGCAGCCACAGAGATACTTCCCTGGTGGCCACAGAGATCCTTCCCTGGCGGCCACAGAGAGCCTTCCCTGGCGGCCACAGAGAACCTTCCCTACCGTCCACAGAGATCCTTCCCTGGTGGCCACAGAGATCTTTCCCTGGCAACCATAGAGATCCTTCCCTGGCGGCCACAGAGATCCTTTCCTGGCGGCCACAGAGATCCTTCCCTGGCAGCCACCGAGATCCTTCCCTGGCGGCCACAGAGATCCTTCCCTGGCGGCCACAGAGATACTTCCCTGGCGGCCACAGAGATCCTTCCCTGACGGCCACAGAGATACTTCCCTGGTGGCCACAGACATCCTTCCCTGGCGGACACAGAGATACTTCCCTGGTGACCACAGAGATCCTTCCCTGGCAGCCACAGAGATCCTTCCCTGGCAGCCACAGAGATCCTTCCCTGGTGGCCACAGAGATCCTTCCCTGGCGGCCACAGAGATCCTTCCCTGGCGGCCACAGAGATCCTTCCCTGGCGGCCACAGAGATTTCTTTTAGGAGTTTTGTGTAGAGTTGGCCAGACCCGAGGGTATGAAAGTGCTTCACACCAGATTTTACAGCAGAAGACACATATAGAGAGACAAAGCTCCTTCCCTAGCGGACACAGAGATTCTTCCCTGGCTGGGACAGAGACCCTTATGGCTGAAAAAGGTTTTTGACTGATCCCCTTGCAGCACAACTGCCAGTCATTGAGGTTGTGATCATATCCAGCCTGGATTGCGGTAATGTTCTGTTTCTAGGTGCCGAGATAGGTGGGTCAGAGGTGTCTGGTGGGTGCGTTGAATGGAGGCGGTGGTTCAGGTACGCTTGCCCTTTGTCGTGTAGGGCTTTGTAGGCGTGAGTGAGGAGCTTGAAAGAGGCTTTTCATATATATATATATATTTTTTTAATTTTTGAAAACCTTTATTGCACGAAGTCATGAGAACAAATACGGGCCTACAACCATCCGGCCGGCCTCGACAATGAATTAAGCATATCCGTACACATTACAACCACAGTAGTTCGTCAAACAAAGCACAGTAGGTTGAAATTACACTGGAAGAAATATGCGCTACTGATGAGGAGAAGTGAAGGTTCATTTTTAAAGGTTTTGTATATGAAGGATAATAACTAGAGAGACTAGATAGGATCAATGACCAGACATATCCCCCGGACTGAAGTGGGTTACGCGTAGCGAGCAGTCCAGCTAGCAAGGAGACAACATCAAAATGGCGGCACCAAAACAATACACAAGGATAGACAGTCTCAGGATACGTTGCGGGCCAATCGCTACCCACCCCCTTACAACCAACGCCATTGACCCAGGAAAAAGGAGAAGAAAAAGGAGCACAGAAATAAGAAAAAACCAAGGCCCATAGAAACAAAGCGGACAAAATAATATCCCCCCCCGACCCCCCACCCTACACGCATGCAGAGGCTACGGCCTAACCCCCCCCCTAGCAGTGTGCCTGTCGCCCAAAAAAGAGTACCCGAAATGAAGAAGAGAAGAGGAAAGAAAGGAAAAAGGAAACATTTATCACCGGAGGAGGGCCAACCCTAAGCAACCAAAATAACCAACAGGAGTGTAACCGGCCACCACTTCCCCGACCCCTAATCAAACCATACCCAACGTCCAGCTTCCCCGTCAGTCCATCACAGTCCCAGGAATGTAAATACCGGTATTTAAGGCAAGAAAAGGGCGGACTCAACCCTGACCCCTACGATCCAGTGCGCCAGCAAAGTGCAGTAGCGGCGTAGCCCCGTAGAGTAGGAAAAGCAGCCGGCATGACCGCCTCGAGAGAGGGCAACGTCCATGAAGTGTCATCCAAAGCAGCACAGTGTGATCTACAAGAGTAAAGCATGGGCAGGCACACAGTAACAGTCCGCCGAGATTAGGCAACGCAATACCAGGTATCATGCCCAAGGTAAACGGAGCAATCTTGTCAACAGTACCCGCTGGTGTTGGTAGACCTGGCGTCCAACGGCGAACTTCTGGTTTCCGTACAAGTATAGAAAGCACGGTGTCCTCCATAGCTGCAACAGTCAGTGCAGCGGCGATATTAAGCTCACTCACATTTAACCCCTCTTTGTGTCTCCGAAAAGGCTGCACATGGCTGCCGAGCCCTGGACTCGGCGATATGCTCCGCGCACAGCCGCCCACCCGGTCTGCCGAGGAGAGTATGGGCACAACATCGTCCAGTCGGTGCTCCAGGTCACGGGCGTTGTAGCACAAATCAGCTCGCAGATCAGCCAAAGCTTCCAGGACGTCGCCGATATTCAAGGGCATGACGAGAGAGGATGAAATGCCAGTTCCCAGCCCACGGAACTCGCAGGCGTGTGGCAACCCTCGATCCCAGTCTTCGGCATCCATTGCTAGGTGCCGTTTATTAGAGCAGCTCCCAGACAGGCAGGGCCAGGACGCAGGGACCAGGGCAGCAACCTCCAGTTCAGCGCCTCGCACGGGGACAACACAATGAAGGTCCAACCAGGCGCCGTGTGCAATCGCCAATCACTCAGCCCACATGGCCCCCTCTATTCCACTGCATAGCGAGAAAACGCACAGAAGCATCCGAAGAGGGGGATACAATTGTTGCATCGACAGTAGTGAAGCCACGGAGCAGAGAGACTCCAAAAAGAAACTGTTGCGCTACTTCTGAAGACCTCGGCAGTCTGTCGCGTCTCGCCGGCGGTTTCAGTATCTCCTGTAATGGCCAACGTTGTTGCCTTCCAGCCAGACGCTGCCGAGAACAAAGGACCGGACCCACTCAGCATTCGCCAGCAGGAGTTCAGGGCATTTCGTCACTCCCGGTGCAGGAGGAACGACGGGGAGCACATCATCGGATTCAGCGTCGCCTCCCAAACCCGTTACCGCACAGCAGGCACGATTCAGCAATCAGGAGAAGAAGCGGTACGGGAGGGAAGCGGACGGGTCGGCGGAGCCGAGGGCTCAGGCGACCATCGCTGTTGCTGGCTAGGCTCCTCCAGGCTTTTCATATTTAAAGCAAAACAGGGCTTAGGACCTCGTTACATTCAGGAGCTGATGGTTCCTTACCAGCCGACTCGCACCCCGAGATTTTCAAGTCAATCCCTGTTCTAGTAACCCTCATGACAGGCCGCTCTTTTGCATATCTCAGCCCTAAACTGTGGAGCTCTCTTCCTCCAGCTTTAAGGGCTGTCTATTCCCTCCTGAGCTTTCACAAGGGTCTGAAGACATTTCTATTTTAACCCCTTAAGTGCTGCCTCGGTGCATTCGCCGACGGCAGCACTACCTCCCCAGTGCTGCGCACGACCATTGGACGTCCATTCAGCACTAGTTCCAATGGACAGCGCAGCACTGGGGAGGAATGTGTAATAGCATCTATGAGGTTAGATTACTGCATAGGAGCACTTACCTGTACTCTACCCTGCGCCGGGTAACTCTTTGAGGTAGCTATGAGCATTACAAATTCCATAATAATGCTGAGAATGAAGCCTCCCACTCTCTTTCCTCTGCTTGACCCCCATTATCTCATTATCACCCCCTCACCTCTTGGCGAATGGAACAAGACAGCATAATGCAGCATAAACCCTGGTGTCTGACCCCCCACCAGCAGCAAAGCCAATCAGGAACTGCCCCAGATGGAAACACTCACTGGCCAAGCCCACAGACCTCCTGAGGGCCTCAGCTGCCCATTGTCAACCGACCACCCAATCCTCTGAAGCAAAAACCAAAACATCATCACTCAGAGGTCCTTCCACAGAAGGACTCAACCCTCCATGGACATCACCCCACGAGAGGTGCTGACAGTCACCCCACACTTCATTAAAGCTTTGGAGTCATGACCAGAGCACACACGCATGTACCAGCTTGACTTTGAACCTGCATGAGATATAAAGTCTGCAATAGCCAATGACATCCCTCTGTCCCTCCCATATTAAAAATCACTCTCCTAGCTCATCCTCGGTCCCACCCCCTCAGCCTGGGAAATCTCCTGGTGGCCGACCACACTGAGAACAGCACCAACACCCACCGACCATCCAAGCAACCTAGGATTCATCCTCGACTCCTCCCTCTCCATGTCGAAGCACGTCAACGCCATCTCCTCCTCCTGCTACAACACCCTCCGCATGCTCCGCAGGATCTACAAGTGGATCCCACCAAAACGAGAAGAACGGTGACACAGGCCCTCGTCAGCAGCAGAATGGACTATAGCAACGCACTCTACGCAGGAATCCCAACCAAACACCTTCGACGACTACAACGCATCCAAAACGCCTCCGCCCGACTGATCGTCAATGTCCCCCGTCGGAGCCACATCAGCCCCCACCTGAGAGACCTACACTGGCTCCCTGTCGACAAGAGGATCTCCTTCAAGCTCCTCACCCACGCACACAAAGCACTCCACAACGCTGGACCAGCCTACCAGCAGGCTCAGCTTTCACACCCCCACCCCGCCAGCCTTGCCCTCGCAACTGTCCCCCGCATCCAACGAAAAACCTCCGGCGGCAGATCCTTCTCCTACCTTGCCGCCAAAACCTGGAACACCCTCCCTACCAACATACGGCAGACCCAAGACCTTCTCACCTTCAGAAGACTCCTCAGGCCATGGCTCTTCGAGCAGAAGCATCTTCCCCCCTCCCCTCAGCGCCTTGGGACCCTTACGGTTAAGTAGCGCGCTTTACAAATGCGCTGATTGATGGATTGATTAACAGGGAGTGATCTCCTGACCTTATGACCCCCAATAAACCTCTCTTAACACATATACTTCTGCAGAGTGCACACCCGAGCAAGATGCTTCAGAGCAACCCTCCAAGCACATCACCTCTAACACACACCACAAATCCCACAGCATATCTTGTCTCCACAATCTCCAGGGATGGATGCCCTAAAATAATTCAAGAACAACCTGCTTGAGGAGCCTCAGGATGCTAACCTCCTGTCAGCCCAGAGATCCTTCTCCCACACATCACATCAAAGATGTCTTCCTGGACAATATCTGCGCTCTCTAACGCGAGTTCCGTATCCGCCCTCATCCAAGAATGTCACATTTCACTCACTATCACCTGAATCTCCTCATCCTCCATCCAACCTCAGTTGTACCCCTCAATTGCAACATCCTCCTCCTCAACAGAACTGAAAGCAAGTGTGGAGGTACCTTTTTCTGCAAAATTCCCTTTAGATGCAAACTAACTCCTAAACTCTTACCACCATGAGTGCCTTGCTGTGGAAGTTGTGAACATGACAGCTGTACTGATGAGCCTGAACCTCTTATACTACCAAGCTTCCATCTCACATCTGTAGGAGAGTAAGATCTGCTTACTATGGTTACCTCCACTTTTTTCTGGTGTTTCACTGTTTCTCGACTTTAGTCTGGCTGGGGCCCTGCTATTCAGGACTGCAGCCTAGCTGCTTCCTCTCTAAAATGATTGCTTGTACTTTAGGTACACACCAGATTGGTTACTGGGTTACCCTTGTGAGTCCCTATTATATGGTACCTTAGGTACTAAGGGCACAGGTACCCAAGAGGCCTACCAGGGGCTGAAGCATTTATTATTGCACCTTGGGAAGCCTTCCAAAATGGCACCACAGGACTGCTACTGCTTGCACCCCTTACTAAGATATAGGTTACCAATATCTACCTTTAATCAGTCATAAACCTATCAGTCACTCCAATGGCAGGACTTATCAATCCTGAAGCAGAATGCTTGGACCCCTCTACAGCTTTCGGAATCTATTCTCTGAAGCTGTTCTGTGATGCAGCCAGACCATATACTCTTAAGTACATTATAACCTCGCTGTAAATGCTAACTTTGGAGTGGCTGCATGGAAACATGTTGTGTTTGATGTCAAACACTTTGGAATCCTACCCCCCCCCCCGCCAGTCCTGGCCGAGGGTGTAGAATTCCACCCTTCTAGAGGGAAAAGACATGTACACACTGGTCTGCCCGGAATAAGTTTAAACGAGCGCTGGCAACACAAAATGGATGCCACAGACACGAGTCTGATCTCCTACTGCTAGACAAAACTCCGGCAGGGGACAATAGGTTTCCTGACACAGGGAGGTGTAACCATCTCCCAGACAGGCTTTGACAGTGCCTTCGGGTTGGAGGATGCAGGAGAAGGCGGGTGGCGCGGCACGAGTCAGCCGGTATGAATCGTACAGGCCGGCTCTTTCTGTGCGGCGCGGCACCGGTGACTGCAAGTGCGCTGCGAGAGGGCGCGTACGCTGCAGGCGTACGGGTCGTCCCGCGATCAGGAAGGCACTCCGGTTCGCTTCCAGTGGTGGGGGGGAGCAGCGATGCGAGCAGTGCGGCTTGTAAGGGCAAAGTAAGGCGGAGTGCGGGTGGCCCAGGGGGACATGCATGGAGCGGCTCAAAGCTTGAGTGTCTCACATGATGCTGGGGCAACCTGGCAGCAACGTCATGGCAAGAAGAAAGAGCGAAATTTGCAAACAAAACAGGTGATGGACAGAATGTGGATCAATGTCACACATTCACCCCAGTCCAAAGATCTGGGCCCAAATCCATCTTTTTTTTGCACTCCACACCACCCTGGGTTAGACAATGACGATATGCAAATCAGCTCTGACCCTGTGCCCCATGGGAACAGTCCAGTCCGAACTACAAAAGCCATGTCCTTCCCAGAACGGAACGGAATCAAGCATCCGAGGACCGGACCGGTTTCGAGGTAACACCTCTCATCAGCCCGGCTAGCTTGACTCCAGTGGTGTGGAGTGCCTGGGACCCACGTCTGAGCATCCCCAGCGCACTTATGGCGGAATTTGCAAACAAAACAGGTGATGGACAGAATGTGGATCAATGTCACACATTCACCCCAGTCCAAAAATCTGGGCCCAAATCCATCGTTTTTTTGCACTCCACACCACCCTGGGTTAGACAATGGCGAAATGCAAATCAGCTCTGACCATGTGCCCCATGGGAACAGTCCAGTCTGAACTACAAAAGCCATGTCCTTCCCAAAACGGAATCAAGCATCCGAGGACCGGACCGGTTTCGACGTAACACCTCTCATCAGCCCGGCTAGCTTGACTCCAGTGGTGTGGAGTGCCTGGGACCCACGTCTGAGCATCCCCAGCGCACTTATGGCGGAATTTGCAAACAAAACAGGTGATTGACAGAATGTGGATCAATGTCACACATTCACCCCAGTCCAAAGATCTGGGCCTAAATCCATCGTTTTTTTGCACTCCACACCACCCTGGGTTAGACAATGGCGATATGCAAATCAGCTCTGACCCTGTGCCCCATGGGAACAGTCCAGTCCGAACTACAAAAGCCATGTCCTTCCCAGAACGGAATCAAGCATCCGAGGACCGGACCGGTTTCGAGGTAACACCTCTCATCAGCCCGGCTAGCTTGACTCCAGTGGTGTGGAGTGCCTGGGACCCACGTCTGAGCATCTCCAGCGCGCTTATGGCGGAATTTGCAAACAAAACAGGTGATGGACAGAATGTGGATCAATGTCACACATTCACCCCAGTCCAAAGATCTGGGCCCAAATCCATCGTTTTTTTGCACTCCACACCACCCTGGGTTAGACAATGGCGATATGCAAATCAGCTCTGACCCTGTGCCCCATGGGAACAGTCCAGTCCAAACAACAAAAGCCATGTCCTTCCCAGAACGGAATCAAGCATCCGAGGACCGGACCGGTTTCGAGGTAACACCTCTCATCAGCCCGGCTAGCTTGACTCCAGTGGTGTGGAGTGCCTGGGACCCACGTCTGAGCATCCCCAGCGGACTTATGGCGGAATTTGCAAACAAAACAGGTGATGGACAGAATGTGGATCAATGTCACAAGGGCGAGGCACACGGTGGTTCGCAGCTTTTCAGCGATAAGGAAGGTCAAAGGTCAACAGCAGACAGCGAAGGCAGGAGGAGTCCAATAATTCTGGGGCTCCATTCGGGGGCAAGCTCACCCACAAGCCCATGGGGATTAGTTTGAATGCACAAGTTCTGCAAAGTCTCTTTAAGTCTTTTCCTCTCCTTCTTCAGCAAGGCACCCAGTGCAGGCCAATCCCCCAGGTCAGGGACAGTACTCCTCCTCAGAGCTTCTTCCAGGTCCTTCTTGTCGGGCAGAGGTTCGTCGTGGTCTAACAGGATCCAATTTCTTATGAGCAGGGCTCCTATATTTATACTGCAAATCTTTTGTTCTTTCAGGCCAGGGGGCCTGAGCCTAGTTTCACCCAGTTTTGGAGCACTTTGTTTTCGAGACTCTGACTGCTTCTTTCAGTGTGCAGGGCAGAGACATTAGATGCTCCACAGGAGATGGAGCCAGCATTGTGGTGGCAGAGCACAGCCCTATTCAGAGTCAAGGGGCACTCCTCCCATCCATCCTGGTGTAATCTCTCTATTCACCACCTGGCAGCCCCAGCCTGTCTCTTGGAAATCCCCAGCCCTATCACACACAGAAACTAGACAGCAGATACACATCCTAGCAGAGGCGGGCTGAAATGGTTAGGCAAGCCAATACCAACTTTCTAAAAGTGGTATTTGCAACCACAGAACATTAAAATAAACTTTGCTAAAAGATGTATTTTATTATTCTGAGTTCAGGCATACCAAACTCGAATTCCTACCATGTTGCCTGAGCCTGCTAGGATTATAGAGTGTAATAATTCCAGCAGCCCATTCTGGCCTATGAGAACAGGTAGCCTTGCAATAGTGAAAAACGAAAATGGCTGTAATTCACTATTAGGATATGCCACACACATCGGGGCTTGTCCTCCCTTATGCTTACAATGCACCCTGCCCTCGGACCTTCCATAGGGGTGACTGATATGAAGTTAAGGGAAGGTTTAGAAGCTGGCAAGTGGGTGCACATGCGCTGTCAGCATGACAGTACCAGACTGCATGCAGGTTCTGCAATGGCAGACCTTAGACACATTTTACAGGGCTGCTTCTGTGGGTGGCACAAGCAGGCACACTAGCAGCATTTGGATTTACAAGCCCTGGAACTCCTGGTGCACTTTACTGGGGACTGACAGTGTACCAAATAAGCCAATCATGGAAACCAATCAATACACACATTTGTATGTAGGGAGCACTTGTACTGTGGCACTGATTGGCAGTAGCACAGTGCTCTGAGCAGCTAACACCAGCAAAACACATGAGGCATAGCAGCAAAAAGTGGAAGGGAGACACCAAGGTGCCAGGTCTAACAGCGGCTGTGTTTAGACACTGCACACGTCCCCCTTGGGTGGTTCCTGGTGGCCCAAGCGGTTCTAAAGGTTTTAGTCCTTGTATATATGTCAGTCGTGGTTCGTATACCACTTTCCTAATATATGGTTTGGTACGCCCCTAGTGCTCAACGTATATTGTGCTAATTTACTGTGTGATATTAAGTTTGCAGAGTGTACTTTTGCCTCTAGCCTCATTAAGAGACTAGAGGGATGTGTTTAGAATAAATACATATATTTTATATATATACCTGGTGTGGTTCTCATTTCATTTGGTCATTCATGAGATTATAGACTGGTAAAACAAGCTCCTTTACATTCCTTCAAGACTTAGCCTGATGGCTGCTGTCTACAGCTCGTCGTCAACAAAGAGGGAGTGTGATCAATGGATCAACCGGGCACCGATTACCACCTCAAAAGGGAGGTGGAAGGTCCAGTTACAGCGTGTGCCCGTGTATAGTATACTCAAACAACAAGCGGGGTTGCTGAACCGTTCCTAAAAAGAGGAGAGGGAAGGAGAATGGGCTGTATCATAGGGGTATAATATCACCCTTGGGCATCCATTAGGTTGGACATGTTTGCCTCACACACCCCGAAGGATGTCATGCTTCATCATCGGCGGTTGCTCCTCGTCGGGGAGGCGGTGCAATCCCCGACGGGCTCACCTCAAAGAGGGGCTCTTTAGCGGAGATCTTTTTGTCCACTTGCCTGTTGATGAAGTGTGGGTATGTGGGCTAGGGCAATAGTATCCTAAAAAAGTAAGTTTAAAAGATAGTAGAGGGTCCCGGAAACAACTTTATTCTGGAGGTCCTCCTACTATCATTAAGAAGGTGAAGTTTAGTTTGTAAGGTCACGGAGAGTTACGTGCCGCGTTTCAAACTAAACTGTTGTGATGGTCGGTCAACATGTTTCTCGCTTGGGTTCTTCCCGCGATTCTTCAGGACCTAGTGAAAGTGTGAGTGAGAGTTTTAAAACGAGGACATGCTAGTGTCATGAACCTAGTGTGTTACCTCAGGGGAATCCTGTGCCTAAAGGTCTTGGATTATTAACCACCTGAGTACTCGGCGGGTCGGAACAACAGAGGTTGCCTCTAGATCAGGCTCTGGTTATCCGTGTCCGTACTGAGTCACCTACCCATCACCGCCTCGGAGGCGATTAGGCGTCTTCTCTTTCCTCTGAAGGGCTGAACTGCAGTCTCAAATTTATACCAAGCCAGTATCCTGGCTTTCCAATGACAAAAAGTAGGAGGTTCAGGATTTATCCAGAGCGACGTAACACAAAGTCTGATCATTGCCATAGATATAAAAAGAAAAGCTTGTAAATATCTTGTTTTTTCCAAAGCCGTAGAGTATTCATAGCCAGTGATTACCATTTCAGCGGTTATTTCAACAGACATTTGAGTAATCTGCATGAGAAAAGTTTCAATTTGATTAAAGAAAAGAGATAACTCCGGACAACTGTAAAACATATGAACAGAATCTGCAGAAGGAAATTTACATCTGGCACAGAATGACCCTTTACCCCCACGGACCGCCCCCTATTTAACAAGTTTTGCCGGTGTGTAATACAGATTGAACATGGACATATAGCTTTGAGATCGAAGGGTGCCTGATACCAAAACCGACCTGGCTAATACAAGTGGATATTTTAGATCAATAATAGGTACTCCAAATTTTGTCGCCCATTTGTTATTCTGATAATTAAGGTCGTCAGGAGGTTGGGATAAAAAAGTTTGCTATAAATTGCCAATTTTCATTTTCCTTCTGATGGATTCAACTATAACAAGTTTTTGAAACATTATTGGGTATTGAGGAAGCTTTTTATCTACAAAACTTCTCAATTGAAGATATTTAAAAAAATGATTAGAATGGAGATGAAATTTCTCCTTTAAAAACAAAAAGGAAGCTATTTGGCCTGAATCGGTTAAATCACCTATCTCCCTTAAACCAAGAGTTATCCAAATATTTGCCACCCCCTCTTGAAAGATCATTGGGAGTAGTCTAGAAGCTGTTAATGGGGTATAGTACATGATCTTAGAAATGTGAAAATGTCGTCGGACTTTTTGCCACATAGAAAATAATGCCCATAATACCTTAAATTTGTTTTTTTTTAAATAACTAGGTTCGAGTATACGAGTAAGTACCCCTTTATTAGAATCTCCCAAGGATATTGAATATATTGAAGGAGAAAGATGAACTGGAAGTTCAACAGCATCCCCTAGAAGAGGGACAGCAAAATGTTGAACCATGGCTGCCCAGTAGTAAAATGTTAAATTTGGGACTGTGAACCCCCCGCGGTCCTGTGAAAGGCATGTCCATTTAGCTGCCCGTCTTGGTTTGCGATATGACCATAAGAATCGTTGGCATATTCTTTCCGCTTTCTTCAAAATTAGAGATGGTATTAATAATGGGATAGATCTAAAAAAATATAAAAATTTAGGGAGGACAAACATTTTGAGGATATTAGACCGACCAAACAGCGAGAGATGTAGGTGATCAAGCCGTTCCAATTTGTTATGAAGAGAATCAATAGTAGAAGAATAATTCAAATCTAGAATCTGATCTACATCGGGCGAAATTTGAACCCCAAGATATGTTGCAACAGTGGTAATAGGAACTTGTGAAATAGGCATAGCCATGGATTGTAAAATTTGGGGTTTTGCAATATTTTATTTGTACCCCGAGATTATACCAAATTGAGCTGCCAAAATCTTCAGTGCAGGAAAAGATTGAGGGACATTGTCAGTTAGCGCTACAATATCATCCGCGTATGCCAATGACTTATATTTAGTTCCATGCACTGTAACAGGGGTATGAGCTGGGAGTTTTCTATTAAGGATAAAAACGGATCAATAAATAAAGCAAAAAGAAGGGGAGAACAAGGGCAACCTTGCCTGGTGCCCCTGCTAATAGAAATATAATGTGATTCATTACCAGAAATATGGATTTTAGCCTTTGGAGATATATATAAAGCTTGTAGAGCTTGGATAAATTCGGGTGCATAGCCCTTCCAGGACATAACGGACCACAAATACCCCCAGGAGACCATGTCAAATGCCTTCTGGGCATCCAACAGGATCACCCCGAGGGCAGAATCTGTGGTCCTTGCCCAATCCAGAAGTGCCACTACTCGCCCAATGTGATCTGTCGTATCCCGACCGGGAATAAACCCGTGTTGGCGGATAGAAACCATAGGGAGAATTGTTTGGTTTAGACGAAAGGCAAGTATCCTTGAATAGATTTTACTGTCTGTATTGATTAATGCAATCAGTCGATATGAAGCTGCGTTTAGTTCATCCTTACCTTTCTTCCTAAAAAGTACAATAGTAGAGTGTCGCCATGAATCAGGAATTGATCCAGACTGAGCAAGACGAAAGACTTCTAACATTTGCTGCCTGAATAGATGTGAGAAAGTCTTATACAGTTCAAGATGAATAAGATCTGGCCCTGCAGCTTTACCATTGGAAAGAGATTTCATGGCCATCAGAACTTCCTCCCAGCTGATAGGGTCGGCCAGGATTTGATTCTGGTCATCTGTAACTCTAAGAGTATCCAAAGATTGGAAAAATTGATCTAGCCCAGTTTGTTGCTGTAAGGTTATATTGGTTTCTTCCATATATAAAGTTGTGTAGAAGTCAACAAAAACATCTAAAACACCAGCAATTGTGTCCTGAATAGCGCCAGAACTATCTTTGACCTTAATAATCTGATTAGCAATGGCCCTTTGTCGTAGACGTTTTGCTAAGACCTTACCCGAATTTTCACCCAATTCATACATAGTAGTTCGAAATTGAAAGTATTTAGTTGCTACATCTTTATATAAGTGTTCTAATAAATTAGATTTGGCTATAGCAACTAATTTCATGCTGGCTACTATGTCTTCTCTCTTACGAATATTAGAACTTAGATCCAATTCAGCTTGTTGGAGAGCTGAAAGTCTAGTTTTTACAGCTTGCTGCTCAGTCTTCCAACGATAAGAGGCAAATCTTTTGGTTTCACCGCGTAATGCGGCTTTGAATGTATCCCAGACAATACCGACCGGAGCAGTACCAGTGTTAATTGAAAAAAATTCTGAGATCCATGAGTTAAGTTGTTCTTGATATAGTTTGTCAGCTAGGAGTTTCCTATCGAATGTCCATGATCTGATTTGATTAATTGGACGATCCCAAGGAAAGCTAAAGAGAATAGGGTTATGATCAGATATTGTTCTTGGATTGATTTCAATCTTGCCAGATCCAACAATTTGAAGAGAGGTGAAGACATAATCGATGCGGACCATTTTGCTATGAGGTATCGAATAATAAGTAAAACCCGCTTGGTTTGGATGATGATAATGCCATGTATCCGACAATCCATGTTCAACCAGGAGAGTGCGGAGTGCCTTATACACTTGAGGCTTCCGTCCGACATATATATTATGTTTTATTATATCTAAATGACTGGGAATGTTTATATTAAAGTCTCCACAGAAAAACAACGGATGAGGCCACATAGCTAGCTCTAAATTTAGATTCCTTATGACCTGTGGGTCATCTAGATTAGAAGCATATATTGAGCAAATAGAAAAAAGACGGCCCTTAATCGATAATTCTATTATTAGCCATCTACCAAAATTGTCTTGTTTTACTCTTTTAACAAGTCCTAGCCCAGTCTTTAAAATAATAGCAACTCCCCTGATTGTAGAGGTTTGTCGGGTACAGGCCACCAACTCATAACCCAAAAATCCAAGACATGCCTGATTACCCCATGGAATATGGGTTTCCTGCAGGCAGATAATATCCACCTGCATTACCTTCAACAACTCATAGAAAACTCTGCGTTTCTTGGGATCATTTAAACCACATATGTTCCAAGTTACAAACTTCAATCTAGAGGTAGCCATAATGTTTGGTGAAAGACCAAGAGCCCTAAATGAACATGAGACCTTTTATAACAAATATAAATGCAGTCGAACTGTTTTTCGCTGAAAAATATACACATTAATATCACCTCATATGCATTCGAGGAATGACACCAATAATGAAAAAATAGGATAATCAACTCTGAGCACCACCACCACCACCACCACCACACCACCACCCCACAACCCACCCCGATTAAACCACCCGCCCTGCCAAATCCAACCCCCCTACCCAAAGATCCCCACCCCCCCCACTCCCCCCAGACTGGGCATCAGGACCAATGTCCTTGTGATGGTTGAGTTAGCGTTACACACACTCCGCTGAACCAATAGTGTTCCCCCGTTTTCAAATTACCGATGACCCTGAGACAACCTAGATAAGCAAATAAGATTAGATCCATATATATATCTAAGGGGTCATCGAATAAAGAAAAAAATATAATACAGAATAAGGCACAAAAGACATGACTACTTTCGTATGTTATTCAATCAGAAAACATTTGCCTAAACTTAAATTATATTGAGTCCAGAAACTCCTTAGCAGCAATCTCCGACATGAAAAACCTTGTCTGGCCTTTAAAAAGAACTTTTAGTTTTGCTGGAAAAAGCAGAAAAACCTGGGCCCCCTTAGCCTGAAATAGAGGAATCTGTATCCGGAGGTGCCGGCGGCGAGTAACTGTCTCTGAGCAAAAATCAGGGCGCACAAAAAATTGACATCCCTTGGCGGATCGTTTCTTATTGGGTCTGGCGAGGTCAAATATACGTTCATGGGCAAGGAAATTATTAAAGCAAATCAAGATGGCACGAGGATAGATGTTTTTTGCGGTGGTGCATTGTTTTCTACTATTTAACGGAAAGCGATGTGCTCTTTGAATCTCAAGATTCCAGTCCCATTGAGTAACCTCGGGAAAGGCTTCAGTGAAAAGCTCCACTATAAACCGCCGTGGTTCGTCACCTTCTTTATTTTCCTCTATCCCCAGGACGCGGAGATTATTCCTTCTTGCTCGATTTTCGAGATCAGTAAGCTTCCAGAGAATATCCTTACATTGTTCTTTGACCTCTGTAGCTAACTCTTTCTGAGTGGCAGCAGCATCTTCCAGAGCAGAAATCCTTTCTTCCGCTTCGGCAACCCTGGTAGTAGTCTCGGTACATGTTTTGATGACCCGTCTTAGAGAATTCTGCATTTTGCGACAGGCCCCCTGCGTTCGCATATTTTCTTGTTTGGTTGCCTCCCTATGCATAAGGATAGTTTGATAGATTGTTACTAATGAAACCTCTTCAAGAGCTTCTGGCATGAGCAAAATAGTACCTTCGCCGGATTTCTGCGAATTTAGATCAGATTGATCAGCGGACAAGCCGTTGTGAGAGTTCTGGGGATTAGATATAGAAGATACCTTAGCACCGGAGGCTTTGCGAACTGTATTAGTGTTCAAATCTTTCAGAGACTGATTAACACGCCAGTCTGCGGAATCACTGTCATAATCAGACCACTGCAACTCTGGACAATCAGCGTCATCCTCCCCGGATGCAGAGTGATCGGAGACTGAATAAAAGTTCTCATTAGAATCACTGACCTCAGACCCCCAGGTATCATGAGAGGACACTGTAGGTAACTCTTGTGTACCTGCTGTGTGATTATTAGCAGATTGGATTCCATTATCCAGCATGCACTGGGGTGGTAGGGTTTGACATGCAAATGGATCTAGAATATCACCAGTAACAGAGACTGATTCTGTAATTGGAGTAATACCATTAGCAAGGACAGGTGGTTCAGAGAGAGGGGGGAGTCTTTGGAGATAGGCAATGAGGTGAGAGGCATAGATACCACGGTACTCACCCCCCCCTCTGTAGCAGGTCCTGCAGCTGTCAGGTTTTCCTCTTGCACTGCAGCGATAGATCCAGCGTCTGTGATGAGGGTTTTCCCCTTTCCTCCATGTTTATTAAACATTGCTGGTGTTGTTTTGTCCTTGGTGACATTACCCACAGGAGTCAGTGAAGCGGGTTTGTCAGTAGCAGTAGTACGAGTTTTTTGCGTCACGGCTGGGTTTGCTGTCGCGGTATTCTTCGGGTCGGTCTCCTGTTGACCACGACCCATACTGCGGAATTTCAAAGCAGCAGCTGCCGCTTTCGTGAGAGCATTTGGTGGCATTTCAGCGTGTCAGCAGCAATGTGGAGCGTTATTCGGCAGGGCAGAACAGCCAGTAAACCGTTGGAGGGAGGGAGGATCCGTGCTGACCGGTGAGAACAGGTGCGTGACTGCAGGAACGATCCAGGAATGATGCAGGGGGTCGCCCGAAGCAGGCGGGTTGGAAAAGGGCTGCGGTGCAGCTAATAGTTAGTAAATGATGAATCCACAATCCGTCGAGTAAATAATAGCCTTTTAGACGATGTTTCTTCTCACAGCAAGAAACGAGAGAATCATAGAGGGTCCGCTATGGCTCAGAGGAGAAAAAGCCAGCTCACTTGGCCGAGAGCACGGCCGCCATCTTGCCCCGTTCACTAGAAATACTGCATCCAATAAGGAAATATTCATAACTGAGTCTTTTCGTTCACTTCTTTTCCCGAGATGCAAATGGAGCAGTCCAGACCCCTGAACAAGTGTTGGAAATGACATCAGGTGTTGCAACACTTTCACTACAGAACAGAGGACACAACTGGTGCCGCTTGTGCGTATAAACTGGACAATCTCATCTGGCATTGCAGGAAACTGTGAGATGATAATGTACGAGTACAACCTCTCATCCGTCATGTTGTCAAAATGTCCACTGTCTCGCTTCAAACAGTCAGCTGCACCTAAACAGTCACAATGTACATTGTCATGCAGTCTGTATGTAAACATGTACAACGTGTCAACATACATGGAACACACTGATAACCTGCATCTCCCCTTTACATTGCAGAGGGAGAAATATCACATCCTGCAGAGTAGACCAGACGTCTCTTCAGTGATGATGAAGAGGACCCCCTGGCCATCTGCTCTGACACCGTCCAACGGCTCGTGGACAGCCTGCATACTCCACCTCCAGGAGCAGGGCAGCCCAGCTGCATCGAGGTGACCCCTCCCCTGCACAGGCCACACAGCAGGAAGCACCCTCCACCACTGCTGGCTCCCAGCACCTCACGGAAAAACACGTGGCCTTCCATCGCCGTGTGTTAGACTGCCAGAGGGGGCTGGCTGAACAGGTGCGGGTGGGTTTCTGCCTCATGGCAGCCAAACTACACTGCCACATGTGGGTGTATAATTTCCATCAGGGATCCCTTAATTAATTAATTATTTGTGGGTTTGTAATGCGCTAGAATCGACTCCCGAAGGAGTATCTCTGCGCAGTAGACCGCTGGGGAACTCGTCCTGGCTTTCCCTGTGAGATGGTCCCTACTGGGCATCTCCAAGGTGAAACCAGGCATCCCTGGTGTATGTGGGGGGCCGTTGTGGAGATGAGGCAAGCTAATGCCCAGAGTTGCCGAGTGTGATCCCTGGTTAGAGTAGGCACCTAGGCGAGAATTATCGAGTCCGCTGACCCTGGTCCACGACCCTGCCGCGTCGGGAATTGAACCCTGGTCCCGGGCCATCCTCTGTTTCCGAGTCTGCCGCCTCTAACCAGTGAGCCACACCACACCACAGTCTCTTACAGTCCCTAACGGATACCCATAGTCCATTCCATGCTCTACAACAATCCTTGGCTGACCTCGCTGTGACAATTACTTGGATACAAGAACTGTCTAGTCAGACAGACTCCAGCGATGACAGCACAGAGTTGGCACAGATGTGCAGTACAATTGAGACCATGGAGCCGATGCAGGCTGGAAGTATGGCTGCCACGGCTGAACACCTGCGAGATGTAGCTGGGATCTTCCATGCCCTGCAGGTCCTTATCATGCCAATGCTGCCACTGAGCCTCTTCCAGATTACTGCTGTGGGAACTTCAACACACACATCTCCGCCCCCTGATGTGTCATTGGCACACAGAGATGCAGCCATAACACCACACACACACATGACACAGCGGACATAGAATTTTTTTGAGAGTGAAGGGATGCACACCTTTACTTTAAGCCACGTTATTTGTTCTCCATTTTTATCATTCCTTTGTTCACAATTGCGTGCAGATTGGCTGCTGGGCAAGCCCAACTGCCATAAGTTACGAAACATTATATGAGATGGGGCCACGTAGCCCCAAAGCCAGTCGCACAGCATCATGCCGCTTCTTAGCGTGCACGTTTTCTCACCATCATATATCCTTTACTTTCAGTACTCCAACTTTTGACCTTGTTTCATCTCTTCTTTTTCAACATTTTTTACTCAATTCTGTCCAAAAATCCAACAACCGGCACCACATCCCAGTTGTTGGATTTTTGAACAGAATTGAGTAAAAAATGTTGAAAAAGAAGAGATGAATCAAGGTCAAAAGTTGGAGTACTGAAAGTAAAGGATACGTGGCCCCATCTCATATAACGGCGGACAGAGAAGACATATCCGAGGAGTAAGATGTGGATGGTAATGACTCTGTGTGAGAAAGGAGTTTGTAGCATTCATCCCCACCATATGGCCTTTTCTTGCCTGGTTCAGCCCTCTGCTTCATGCTTGGAACAACAACGTCCACTGTCCCCCCAAACACCCTGCGACATTCACCTGGACCCCGACATGGCCTGCCATATCTGCTGTGGTTACCAATGACACAGCAATCCGGCAGCAGACTGAACTCCTCCTCTTCCGATTAACTTTTCATTCCCCCAAGGACTCTGGTTGGCCCTCCACTGGGCTTCCATGTTATGTGGGCTTGGCATGGCCATATACAGCTCCATCTCTGGCATTCACCAGAATGTGAATAAAACATTCTAAATCACATAGATGTGTCATGTCAATGTTCACTCAAGTATGAAAGTATGGATGGCTGTAGAGACATTGATTGCACAAAAATGTACACCCTGCGAAATGACATCAATGCACATGTTTGACCCTGACCCACAGGGTCAATTAGATGACCGTGAAGGTGTGAACTAGCTGTGGCCTCATTGCACATGAACAACAATCTCACAACCTACAACATAGCCCCAGGTCCATGTATTAAATGGGTTTGTGTATAAAAGTGTCCCCATCACATGTGGCAACAGAGCATCTCTTCGCATGACCTACTCACACATATCTGTGTGGACACAGCCTGTATTGATGGATCACATCAATCCACATGGCGAGATGTTGGACACCATACTCACATTTCTGAAGACATGTGAAAGCACAAGTCTACCAGCAACTTTCACAACCACAATGTCTGGCTCACAGAGATGGAGCTGTCAATAGGGACTCACCCCAATGGACATGTGTCAGTCTGTCCCTCCCTGTGTACGGTCAATGCTCATTGAGGCACACGTTTTGTCATTCTAATCAACACTCATCACAGTTGAACCCCTGTGAAGTTGCGTCGACTTTATTAGCATGTGCTTGTCAGTACGGGCAAGGCATGGGCCACAACATGCAGACCAATGCTTCAGACACTAACAGACAGCATAGTAACATGTAGAGGTGCAAGAAATGGGGAGGCAAAAATGAATACCTATCATTACGGATTTGCAACGGTCTCAGCCCACCTTGCCCTGCTGGATGAGTCATGTGATGTTTGGCGTTTGCTTATTGTCCCGTGTCAGGGGACACGACTCACTGCCCATGGGATCTGCATAGTGCTGTGCCTCCAGACTGCGATGACTGTCTGCTCTGCTGACAGTGAGCAGGTGAAAGGGTCCAACAAGGCCACATGTATGTTGGACATTTCCATATGTGTAGTCTCCCTCAAGCAGTATGTCAGATTTAGGAACGTTGCCAAACACCACTGTGCAGCTCTGTCCGTAGGATTGCCTCACCTTGCACAGGTGTGGGTCAACATGCATAGGTGCACGCACATGGATTCTGAGTCCAGGCTAATGCAGAAATGTCCACTGTTGTGGTGGGATATGTGACCATTTCTCCAAGATGCAACAAGGTGTTTGGACCTGTTGTCTGGTTTCCAATCAGTTGTGGCTGCAGGAACGTAGTTACTCGTCTATGAATGCGAGCACAGCTTCATTGGCAATCAGTTCCAAGAGTACATTGTTGTCGTCTTCAAAGAACACGAGGGTGAGCCAATTTATTAACTGGTCTGGACAAATGTGCTCCGTCCACGGTGTTTCACCAATCTGCAACACAGCACAATAGGGTAACGCCTCGATGTGGTCACTCCACACTAGGACTTGTGCAATCTCCCATGCCCTGCTGCCAGCACATACGCCAAATATCAAGGCATCCCATGCACAGGTATCACGGTTACACTCCTGGTCGTGGGCCAACAGGGGGC